>NC_140772.1:151541166-152791166 GCF_044657685.1 Stegodyphus dumicola | reverse complement strand
AAAGGAAATAGCTGAAGATCTAAATACCATTTCAGATGTTACTAATAAATAATAATTCCAGTTTCCAATAATATTATTAATTCAATGCTATAACAGTATTTATTTATACGAAAGCGAGGAAATACAACCAATTATTTTCAAATTCCATTCGTTGTTTACATTTTACGTATAAAAACAGTATATCAGAAAGTCCGTGTTTATAGAGAAATACAGACACTTCTATAAATAATGCATGCACTTACAACACTGTCTGAAGTTCCCACGGGATACGAAATCAAAAGAGCCGCTGGCTTCAACAACTGGAAAGCCTACCTTGGAGTCCTAAAAGAGATACAGAAAATAAAAGAATAAATAACTGTGATTTATTCAGCAATGGTACACAAAAGTAAGAGAAACAGATACATACACACTGGAAAAGAAAGAAAGAAAACCAGAATATACTACAATACAAGTCCCTTGCGAAATGAAAGATTGAAATACTTTCAGAAAAACGTTGCAAAAGGGAGTGAATAACGGTGCAAACTGTATAATACGAAGTCACTACTACGACGTCAAAAACTGCATTTAGTGCAAATCTAGTGGGAAATGATGAAAATATTCTTTCGATCAACCACCCTTATTTTAATGATATTACAGTTGATCAATCAACATCAAACATAATTCGATATAGCTAACATTAGCCTTCCTGTATTTGCGAGGGGAAAAAATAAAATACAGCGTTATATTACTGTAATAAACTAAGCCAGATTTAAATTCTGCATTACAGTACTTACTACTATTTGCTTGCGTATTGTTCTCTTTTGACTATTTTTAATCGCTTAAAACAAATTCGGGAAAGATTATAAAGTATAAGACCACTTCTGAGTAGGGGAAGAATAAGAGCTTATATGATTAAAAGGCAATGAATCAGAACTCATAAGAGTTAAACTAAGCGGCTTCTTAATTGCGACCTAGGCTGATTCTTAGTCAATATTTAATTTCTATGGTTTTGGTTTGGTTTTATGAGATTACGGCAAAGCCTCGAGGGCTATCTGCATACAGACAGGGATGTCTTCGTGGAGGATTTTCTAAAGAAAACTGTATGCACGTTACACATGGGGAAAACCAAGCAAACGCTCATGCAGCCAGCCTTTTCGAGGGATTCGAAACTCGAACTGAACTACCAGTGTTCAGCGACTACACTGTAAAAAAAAAAATCTGTAAGGTTACTAAGAAAACTCATGGAAACTGGGATGCCATAGGTTATTTGAGTAACAGAAACAGGTGTTTTCTTTGTAATATTACAAGAGTTTTGCCTGTAATGGTTACAGATCTTTTTCTTGTAATATCACAGCATATAGTAATGTAAGTAGAACATATTTTTCTCATGTAAATTCCCAAACGATATATCTGTAATGGTTACACATTATTTGCGTGTAATATTACAGCAAATAATTATGTAAAAGGAACATGTTTTTCTCATGTAAAATCCCAAACGATATATCTGTAATGGTTACAGACTATTTGCTAGTAATATTACAGCAAATAATTACGTAAAAAGAACATATTTTTCTCATGTAAAATCTCAACAGATATATCTGTAACCGTTACAGGTTATTTGCTTGTATTATTTCAGCAAGTTATTATGTGAGTAGAACATACTTTTCTTACGTAAAATTCCAATGGTTGTATCTGTAGAAGTTTCAGATTATTTCCTTCTAATATCTCATTAAGTAATTATATGTGTGTAGAATATATTTTTCATAGATGAAATACTAAAGGATATGTCTATAAAAGTAATAGATTTTTGTCTAAAATGATGCTTATTATAATAAAATATATTGAAATCAATATGTTTTGAGTAAAACAATGATATCTGTATGTATATATATCATTTTGATTAATAATCGATTTGAGCTTAATTTTATAATTAAGTTCAAATTGATATGCTACTCCTTACATTAAATTACATGTATATCCTTTATATAAAATAATGAAATGGCATCTGGAATTTATATTTGGCCTGTAAAATAGCTGAGGAAAAAAACAATATGCTTTATTTGCATTTTTTAGTGTCAATTATTAAGATATGTTCTAGAACTTTCTTTTTAGTAATTTTAGCTAAAATAGACACATGTTGCTTTAGATCTAACTTATATGAGTAAACATGTTGCATGTTGATATGATCATATTATTACAATAAAAGACATTTTGTGAAATATTTCTATGAAGAACTCAGAACAGCTGTTCTTCATGTTTCAAAAATATTATATTCTCTCCTTCTAAAAAATGACATTTTCAGTAAATTAAAGAATTCAACATAGCAATGAACTTTATTTTGTTACTACAAGGAATTCAAAATTTTGTTCATAAGCTTGAATTACAACGTCCAACTAACCTTTTTATTCTTATGTACACTCAGTGTTTGACAACAGTCTTCTATTGTTTGAAGTAATAGATGGCAAATGCATAACGTTTTTACCCTACTTTCAAATAATTTCCTTTGAATTAACAGATAGAAGTCTTTCATTAAAAACCTAATATCATGTTTTTTGAATAAGTATAAAATTCACCAACTGACCTTAATTTTCAAAGCCTTGCTTCCATTAAAATTCTTAATGCTTAATACAATTATACCTTTAACAAATTTGTTTAAAAAATTAATACTTCACTTTATCTTAAAATTTAATGCATTTTAATTTTACCTATAATTTTTTACAAACATGATATGTAATAAATTTAAGCTTAATATTTACCATTTAGAAAATGATACTAAAAAGTATTCCTATTTATTATAAATTTGGAGATTTGCATACAAAATTGTGAAATATACATGTGACACCAGAAAACAAACTTTATGCCCTATATATATATTACAGCATGTTAATTAAGAAGTTTATTGAATTTATAATTTTATTGTGAAACATTATGAAGCAAATAATATGCTAATTAAAATACAGAAGTAAAAATAATTTATTACTTAATTCATAAACTTTACATAAAATCTGAAAAAAGAATTAATTAAAAATAACACAATATAACATTTCATAAAAATTCGTTTCGACTGCTTAGAAAAGATGAATAGTTTTTCCCTCTTTGTAAACCATGCCTCCTAAATAAATAAATAAAAAAAATTAAATCATAACCATGCTCTTAAAAAGCTTATAAAAATTATAATGCTTATAAAATTATATCACAAACATGTGCTTATATAACACTTTTAATCATATTTTTTTATAATATCTTAAGAAATTAAGAACAGCTTAAATTCTTTAAAATATTGGATTACAGTGAACCGTCTCATTACGACAAACTACCCCTGTCAACCACTTTTTAAATTTACCCAGCATTCCTCATAAAATAACTAATTAGTAAACATAACTTCTCTAGGATGCCCACTATCATTGAAGATCAAAATCTTCAGGAATCATGTATAGATTAGAGAAGGTTCATTGTACAAAAACAGCCAATATGCAAATCTTTTCATAAATGAAGCCACTATAGTTATTAAGTATAATATACAGTATACTTATAGTCAGAATTCATAAGTTGAATAAATTTCTTGAACTATTCTAGCATTCGAAAAATATTGTATTTATTACCTTAAATTTCTAAAACAATATTACATATTAGTCCAAATGAATCACTGGGACTCTGACAACATTTCCCCCCTAGCTTTCTTTTAGCACAGAATTCTGAATATGTTTTAATGATTTTGGTAATGTTTGTCTTCCTTAAGGCGCTCACAAAACAAGTTACCCTAAATGTTTCATCCGCATAGTGGTCATTTTCATCTTACTAACTGATTTGTTAGGGGAGTTTGGGTGCATGGCCTATCATTGATGAAACAATAATAGTGAACAGCTTCAAGAAAATGGGGATATCTAATGCTCTTGATGCCATATTCCCACTTATTTTTACTAATTTTATCTTCCGAAAATTAAGAGGGAAAAATTAAACGAATAATTTAATTTCCAAAGGACACAGTCACAGTAGGAATATAACAAATGAAAAGTAATCATGGATAAACTACTACTATCACAATATTATTTCTTTAAAAAAACCTCTATTTCAATAAGAATACATATAATTGCAACATCTAATAAGTTATCTCATTTCTTTATAATCTGAATTTCTCTCATTTTCATTGTTGTTCTTGCAACTCCTTAGGCCTCATATCATACATAAATAATTAGAGAAGGTGAATATGCAGCTGATATGGCAAAATTGCACAGTGAATGGCAGTTGGTATTTGCTTTCACTATCATAGATCATTTTTTGTATTAGGCTGACATAATATTCAACAGTTAGAAGAGAAAGATTCAATGGGGCCCTTTAGTGTACAAAAGTTTGCCTTTGTTAGTATAATGAAAACAATCACTATGTCGATAAATCCATTTTAAAATCTTGGGATCTTCATTTTCTGAATGTATTAAAAAGGGGAAAATTCTACAAATATTTTTTTAATTTTTAGAATCTGGTTTTAAAGCCGGGTGGGGTACAAAATGCAACGCAATACGGTAATTCTGAAGATCATTGCTCATGGTAGTACAAACTGAACGGTGATAACTTGCATGCTGTAGAAGACGACACAAATTGCAGTTCCACATGCATTAAATGCTTTGAGGTCTAGGGAGTAACAGTGAACAATAATAAGAGTGAAATTCAAGGTATAGGGAAGTAGGAATGAAAATTATTATTATCAGATACTGAAATGTTAATGTTACTAAGCATTCTTATTGGAATGTAGGTCTCTTTTAAATAATAATATGATAGTTACCAGTAGTTAATTAATGGATATTTTTGATTGGTTATCTTACTGTAATCACATCCTTCAAAATTAAATTGATTGCTTAATTTCCAACTTGATTTTCATACTATAATATTAGTAAAAAGGAAGAAAAAAAGTCTGCAAGTAAACATAACTTCTCTTTCTCTCTCTCTCTCTCTCTCTATATATATATAGGCATGTATCTTCGTGTGCAACTAAGCAAAACAAATGTGACCTTTTCTTCTTTAAAAAAATTTGTGTTAATAAATATGATTAGAATTAAGTTCATTTTAAAGACTTATGACACATGAAATATACATGATCAAAATAAATTAGAAAATTATAAATTACGTGTTTAATTTGCAATAATTCAGTTGTAATAATTAATACTGACATAACAAACATCATATTCTCGTTCTGTAAAGTATAAAAATTCTTCTGCAAAACTGCAAAAATTACCAACACTTTGGCTTATTTGATAACTTTCAAATTCACTCTTTGTTTTTAATTTTAAAAAATTTCGCTGGCATAATTTCATTCATTTCTGTATGCATTAATAGATGCAGAAACTTTTTGTACCTTACATAATTTTAAACCCTGTGTAAACTTACGCAATTAATAAAAATCAAAACATAGATCAGAAACTGCATAAAGTTTAATTCATAATTACTATTAGTGTCACACGAAATGCTATGAAATTAATCAATAACATAAGAATGAGATAAAATATATAGAATTAATATTCCACATGTGTGAGTTTGTAAGTTTTACGTTAAAAACTTTTCTTTAAATTATTTTTAAAAATGGCCTTCCGTAATTAGAACTTGCAAATCGACTTCACTAGTCTTTCATAACATTGCTTTTCTTTTATTAACAAGAAATATTGCATTCAGTTATTTAATTTAAGATTTCCAAAAATAATGCTACTGAAAGGTATGAATACTTACTTAAATTTGAAATTAATTTGGTTAACTTAAAATAATATTTAAAAAAAATAATCTTCATATATACGTCTAAAACATCAGACCTTCATAAATTTCTTTTATTTGAACGATATCTGAATTCTGCATTACTTTGGACTAGTAAATCATTGGGCAATTAAATGCCAAGCTATAAAAGAACTAATGTAGTTTACAAATGCACTGAATTTTATTTCCTGCATTAACTTTAAAAAGCAAAATTTTTTGCATATTTGCATCATTTGATTGATAGAATATGGCAAAGCATGCAAAGACTATCAGCCTAAAGGAAAGTATATATTCATGGACGGTTTTGTAAGGAAAAATAGCTTGCACTTCCATTTATTCATGTGTGTATATAGTATATATATTTACAATGTTAAATATTAAAATAAATGCTTCATTAAAATTTAATTATTATTTTATTTTTAATACTAACATACAGATACAGAATTGTTTTAAATTCCAATAAACAATCACAATTTATTTTAAAGAAAACTTATTTTATGATTTATATATTATATTACATGAATAAGAGAAACATTTGTCAAGAAATGTATTAAACTTGTATTAGCAGATTCATGCTATCCTAGTAACAAGACTATCATACTTCAAAACTGTATTAAAACTGGGCAAAATAAAATCAACATAAATTCTACATTAAATGTTTAAACCTTATAAGTATGCAGTGGTATATATATATATACAATATAATAAATTTTGTCATTTATAAAATATTAACGAAATGATATTTTTGGAAATAATGCACAAAATTTTAGTTTTCGTTTATAACTGTTTAACGAATTTTTAGAAAAATATTTTAATTACCGTTACCGTTTCAATTAAATACCATTTTCATCTTTCCCCTGTTGATATTGGTATATTAAAATATATGGAATAATTAAGTTGCATCTAGTTAGTAAAACAGAACATTACGAAAAGTATTTGATGCGACATATTTTTAATCAATATAATTACTTCATTTTGGAATTATAACATTTTCGTAAGAAATTAATACCAGTGAAAAAAATAATATTATTACACTAAAAAATAAATGAGATTCTCGACCGCGTTGTTCAAGTTTTTGTAATTTTACTTCATAACACACTCGTACATAAACATATTATTAGACTGAATTATAAACCAAGTATAATTAATCAGGTAATCCTAAAGAAAGAATAAACTAAACCTAGTAAGCAAAAAATATATACTTTACATTCAGAATTCTAATTGTTTACATAAACTTTCTCGCAAGACCTGCCGAGAAAAAGATGTCAAACGTTCTTTGTTCAGACGATTGCAAACGAACGCTAACATATTTAATATTGTTTCAACAACCACATTACCGTTTCAATTAAATACCACAACAGGGATTAAATTTTGGAATAATTAGTTATAAATAATAATACGGGCAATTTATCGGATGCACAATGACAAAATACTACTATTAGATCTGCATTTGGAATAAATATTTTGCACTCTTTCAACTCATTAGACATTACGAACACTGATATTAATTAATCGCAAAGCTTAAACGTTTAAATACTTACTCACTACATGTAACAGTGCAAAGTGCATGAGAATAATCTGCATAAAATGAACAAAAAAAATATTTCAAACAGTAATTGTAAACATTTTCTTACTTACCTGAGCTATACAACCAACATGCATTCAGCCATGTTTTTTTCTGCAACTAGCTTTCAAACACTTTTCTCCTGATTGGCTAATTTTCAGTCAGTCACGTGATTCTTCTGCGCGGCTTCTGAAACATTATTTGTAATGCTACAGGCAAATCTGCTGTACCCGCCACAGTTTGCTTTCAACATGTTACCATTACAGGAAATTCTTGTGTAACTTTTTGATTTCTGTAACTTTACAAAACTTTTACCTGTAAAGAGCGAACTTTTTTTTTACCATACCTGGGAACGAACCCAAGTATTTCCCAGGTTTTTTATTAGCTAGGCAGTTAAATTGCAATTGTTAAGTCACTGTTGTTAGAAAATTCAATAGCCATTTTCAAATAGCCTAATTTAATGTATTCTAAACCAGTTGTTGTAATAATGTGCAAGTTAGTGACGCTCCAGTTTGTCCTGTAATTCTTTTTAGGTGTCAGCTAACTCGGGCTGAAAACAAATTTTTAGATACGATTGTTTTGTTTTTAAAATCCTTTATTACTGAGTGCCTATAATTCACGATGCAACTAGCGTAGTTTAAGCCAGGCTGTAAGTTAATCAACAAAACTTTTATTCAAAATTAGAATATTGCTGTTTGTTACAGATTTACACATTTTTTTTTTTTTTTAAATTATTATTATTTTCATAGTAAACATGGCTGCCTTTCTCTTTGACTGCGAGTAAACATAAGTTGTTGCTAAGCTATATAAATTAAATCTGGAAATTCTTAACAGCCATACAGGCTATAACAATGAAATTTTAGACAGAACTCAAACTGTAGACTGTCTTCGATCCTGTAGGATCCTACGGATGATAGTTAAGCCTGGAGAAGTTAGGTTATCTGGATACGGCAAAGCATACAAGAGCTACCTGCCTAAGATAAGACTAGGTTTTTTAAAACGGCAAAGGACACAAGGGGTATCTGCCTAAGGAGATGGATGCCTTCGTGGATGAATTTCTAAGGGTTTGGTATGGTTCACTTAATTATGGCAAAGCACGCAAGAGCTATCTGCCTAAGGGCAGGGTTGCCTTCGTGAAGGGCTTTCTAAGGGAAACTGGCTTGTATACATGTTACACACAGAAAAAACCAGGAAAATACCCATGCAGACAGCCAGTTCGGCTGGAATCGAACCCAGGTCGACACAACCAGTGTTCAGCGTCTTTACCGCTCAGCTGCTGGTGGGCCTGGCTTTCTGTAGGAAACTGGCTCGTATTCACGTCACACACGGGGAAAACTACGAAAATTAACCAAGCAGCCGTTCCCCGTTCGCCTGGGATCGAACACAAGTAGAACTTCCAGTATTCAGCAGCCTTAAACACTCTTGCATTGCTGGAGTATCTGTCTAAGGGGAGAGAAAACTTCATGGAAGACTTTTTAAGAGAAACTTGCTTGTATTCACGTTACATATACGGATAAGCCAAATAAAACATCCATGAAGCCAGCCCGTTCGTCTGGATTCGACCCCATATCGGGCTACTAGTATTCAGAATTTTTAACTATTTAGCCGTTGATGGATCCGGCAGGATAAGGAGAGCAGAAAAAAAAAAATAGAATTATATTCTAGCCTTTCGAATACTTCATACTTTCAGAAGGAGAAGAAATGTCTATTTCCACGGAATATGCTTGCGTCTCTTGGAAATTAAAACCTGGATACCTGTACGCTTAAGGAAGTTAATATTAATAACAATTGAATCTTAAGTTATGCTCGCAGTCTTGAAGATACCTATCAATCTATTTCCCTTACTATCTCAAAGGATGAAAAGGATAAATGGCCTTTGCTGAGATTTAAAGAATTCAGTGAAGACCTTGAAAAACACATCTAATGAATTTTAGGAACTGCCCACTTTTGCTTTTTGAAGGGTTAATTTGAAAATATGCCAGTAAGTCGAATGTTTCTAAGTCATACGCTAGCTAAGGTGAGAGAAATACATGAATAAATAAGTTCTTGTGAAATTAATGTAAATATCGTCCAATCTATAAAACAGGATATTTAATTACAATGTGAATTTTTTTTACCATTAATATTGTATTAGAATTACTACGAGGTTTCATTTCAGAATATAAGAAATTAATTTCCCTGCGTTGAATTATTAGCAAATCCGAAATTTACTTTTCAACTCGCTACCATTTTGCAATAACACGCATATGATTTAAAAAATCAAACATCGCTGTGCTTTCTCGATACAGATGCAAGGAACAAGAAAGACGAGCCAACAGACTATGCTTCAGAACTGAAAAAGGTACTCAGATATTATGCGTATAATTTTTTCTCTTGATAAAATTTAAGACGTCACACATACAAAAGCTTATTTAGAATGTGTTTTTTTCAATGATTCTTTGACGGAATATTAGTAACATTCGATCTGTACATCTTTAGTAACTCAAACGACATCCTACAAGAACGCCATATGCTGCCGCACGCACAGCAACTTATCTACATAATATGTTCAAAATAAGCTATGATTCTCGCTTTTTGAACATCAATATCCGTTGCCCGCAAAGCTTCCTTAATCATTAAATAAAATAAGTACGTGCTTACGTCATCAAAGAAAGACGGCCCCACAAAGAAAAAAGATGCTTAGGGCTCATAGGGGGCATCACAAAATTTTCCCCTTGGCGGTTTTAACGTGGAAAGTATAATGCAGCTACGAGGAAATCAAGACCAGAAGGAGGTAAAAGGTGTTTTGCAGTAAATGTGCCCCTAAACCTCTTCATCCGACGCTGGTCACCTGAGACCTGGCCACCTGGTGCATACGAGAGTTTTATTAATTTCCAAAGAAAGAAATTACACGACAGATGCTCGGAGAACGAGTGGCGATTGTTAAATTTCGTATACCGAGCTATTTATTTTTGACCAAGTAGTTGTGCTGTAATTAGCTCCACACTTTTTTCGGTCTTAAGCATCAGGTTCATTTCCGGAAATCATTCAACAAATTAACCTCTTCCGGTAGTTACTAACCTTGGCTAGGATGCTCATGAATAAGTAACGAAGAATGACTCACGTAAATTTGAGGTACAAAACAGAAAAGGTGGAAGTTTTTCTGTAAAATTGTACAACACTTGTATTTCTACAATTCATCGTTTTATTTGAGTAATGGATAGGAATTTGAGGGATAACTTTTGGACGCTCAGTATATTTGATACTTTTGACTCTAGTTTGTAAACAAATTCCCGATATAGTACAAATACATATTTAAGTATGAAAATAGATATTCATTAGTTCATTTTCCTAGTCGATTCTGGTAAAATATTAATCACTCATCCGAATCTTTTCATTTCACAAATCAGTGCATTACGCAGATAAGACCTGCCTCCCAAATGAGTACCTTCCAAGAAGTTAATACAAAATCTCATTTAGAAATGATAGCAAACCTACAGCGCAAAGTGTAAAAGAAATGAGGTATCATCCCTGGTCCATCAAACGCATGACCGAACCCAAGTTTAAGAGAAAGCGGAGAAGCTGTTCTTTTTTGATGTAGATATTAAACTAGAGGAACAAAAACCAAACAAAACAACAAAAGAAAAAGAGGGCAGTGTAACGGAAAGAAAATTTAGCGAATCGATAAATGAAATATTTCGAGCGACAAATGTGAAAATGAAACATCTAATGGAGCGTAACAAAACGCCATCTAGGATTTATTATTATTATTATTATTATTATTATTATTATTATTATTATTATTAAGAATAGTTACATTCAAACATAAGAAATTTGAAAATACACTTTTTCACGATTTTTTTCAGCAAAAAAGATTCTACAAGTAAATACATCATTACCATGACAAATGATGTACCAGACATTTGGGACTAGCCCGACAGCACTGGACAGAAAAAGTTCAGGATTTTGAAATGATTCCTGACTATAAGCTGAAGAAGAAGATATTTTTAATTTATTGAAAAAAAAAAGAAAAAAAAAAAAAAAAGAAAAAAGAAAAAAAAAAAGAAGGCAAAAACAGCGAAATTTTCGTATTGTTTTTATTGGAAAGCAGCTTTTCTTTTAGGATAAAATCAGGTAATTTTTGAGATCTTAGTAAGTGACGTTGTATCAGTGATACCACGGGTTAGCTGTATTAAAATATGCTAACCCTAAACATGATACGTGCAGTGACTATGGAAATTCTTCATTAACGAGAATTTATTTGATAACTTTCATTATAAAGTTGGCCATAATAATACTTAAATACTTTACATCAATCGCCCGCATATGCTGCATATGTTAAGTATAAAATTATATATATTGCTTAGGTCGACATTTATATATAATGAATATGTGCTTTATAAAATTTCACTCTTGCATATAAAGCTTGAATATTAGAAATATTTTTTCATAGCTGTCAAAGATACCATTTCCACGTAAAGGCTCAACTTGAAAATAAGAACTTCCAGTTGAAACACAAAATATTTAATGAAGAGCTTATGTACATTATTTACATTATTCAAAACACAAAATTTGCATATAATATAAATTTCCCATCATAGGGTTCGACATAGAATAGGGTATTTCACAGCCAGTCAGCTTTTAAGATTTTTCCACATATGATTCCTCTCCCCCTTTTAGGGATGGTAGCACATTTTTTTCGAAACTCTTACACACTTAACTCTAGAACCTTACAGAGTTTGGTTTTCTTTGGGAGCACAAACTAGTTTCAAACTCTTATTTACACACTTTTGGAAAAAAAACGAACACCATGAACACGAACACACTTTCGAAACACCATGAAGGAAGTGGTTGTTGAAATTATTTCTTTTTCCCTCCGATGGAACCAATTTTTCTTTTATTATTTATCGTCTGTCGCCGACTAGGTCACGTGACTGGCGGCAGAGAAAGAATGTAATAACTCTTTTAGTTAAGCTTGAGTGTGACACTTGAAATGATCTGTTCTTGGCCGCATAGCGGTAATCCACAATTATAATAATTGTTCTTGATAAACTAATCTTGGCCCTATGATGGGAAATTTATATTATATGCAAATTTTGTGTTTTGAATAATGTAAATAATGTACATAAGCTCTTCATTAAATATTTTGTGTTTCAACTGGAAGTTCTTATTTTCAAGTTGAGCCTTTACGTGGAAATGGTATACTGACTCTTGATTATACTAGTATATTCTTGATTAATTTGATGCTCTCCCAACTCGTGAAAAATAGAATCGTGAATTCGTGAGCATAATCGTGACAAGTTTTTATACATGTTTTTGGTGCCGAAATTCCCGGACCTTTAGATACTGTGAAATCGAAACTGAATATAGTCGAATATAGTTCTGTGCTAGAATAATGGAAGGATACCTGAAAATATCAGGTAAGCCATTTTCTTTCATTCTTGAAGTATTCAACCTTGAAAAATAATGATTGAGTTAAATAAAAGTATTGAATATTTATGTTGTTTTATTGAAATATTACTTGAAAGAATAATACTTCATTGATGCTTGAAAAAATAATTTATCTTAATCGAAGGAAATTTGTGGACTATAAATGTATTGTTTTTAAAGGAAGTGCTTAAAATATCGAAATACTGTACTTTAATTTTTGTTACAATTATTTGTTGAATTTTATAAGGTTATATTCCATTGCTTGAAATATGGAAAATATAGACAAATTAAAGTCGAAAAGAGCTGCAATCACTAAACAAATAAATAAAGCAGAAGATTTGCTGGTAGCAGCGATTGAAAGAACAGACACAGATTCCTTGTTAGAGTGTCAGGATATTTTGTCAGAAAAGAAAATTCTTTAAATGAAATTGATAAAGAGATAGATAAATTGATTGAAGATAAAGCTGAATATGAAAAAGAATTAAAATCGGTTGAAGAATACTCTCATAAAATTTTGAGTATGAAATCCAAAATTAAGAATAGGTTAAGAAAATGTAAAGCAGATACCGAAGTTAACGTAGTTCAAAATGTACCTGTAACTCCTGTAATCGAAAGTAAATTTGTTGCGGCAGTTAAGTTGCCGAAATTAAATATTGAAAAATTCTCTGGTGATCCCAGTACTTATTTAGAATTTATTAACTGTTTCAAGAATGCTGTGGATAACAATGATTCTTTGTCAAAAATAAGTAAATTTCAATACCTGAAATCTCTTTTGACAGGTACTGCATATAATGTTGTATCAGGGTTTGATCTCACTGATGAAAATTATGATGAATGCCTAAAATTGTTAAACGAAAGATATGGTAGGCGGGATACAATCATAAACTGTCATATAAATAAAATTTTGAACTTAGAGCCAGTAAAATCATCAAATAATATAAGGGGACTTAGAAATCTGTATGATAAATGTGAAATACATATCAGAAATCTCAAGTCAATGGGGGTAACAACAGGTTCATACGGGCATCTACTTTTGCCTATACTGTTAAAATTGTTACCAGAAAACATGGTTCTAGAATTTCATAAGAAAAATAATACAGAAAATGAATATAAGGTCAATGACCTATTGGAATTTATAAGCGAAGATTTACGTGCCCGTGAGGCCACAATATTAGTAAATAATTCTTCTAGTAATAAAATACATGACACTTACACTAATTTTAATTCCAAACAAAAATATAATCAGAACATTTCTTCTAAGAAAAGTGTTCCTTCGGCTGCTGCCTTGAACACTTCTATAAAAATATTTTGTGTATTTTGTGACTCTTCAGATCATACAAGCTTGGGTTGTAAAAGGTATACAGATCAAGAGAAACGTTTTAAATTAAAGAAGGGAGTACGCTGTTACAAGTGTTTCTTAAAATCACACCTGTCTTCTAACTGTAAAAGTAAATTAACCCCATGTTTGAAATGTGGTAATAAATTTCACAATGAGCTGTTCTGTAATAAATCAGAAAAACATGAAAATCCTGAAAATATTAACACAGATAAATCCACAACCTTAGTATCTTGCGTTTCTGAACAGAAAAATAAAACTATTTCTACATTACTCCAAACTTGTATTGTATGTGTCTCTGGTGGTGAAAACAGAATCCATGCAAGGGTTTTGTGTGATAGTGGTTCAGAAAAATGCTTTATAAAAGAAAATTTAGTAAGAAAACTGAATTTAAAGCCTATTAGAAAAGAAAATTTATTAGTATATTCATTTGGCGGACGAAAACCACAAGAATCATCATTTGACGTAGTTTTTCTTAAATTACAAAATGTTTCGCAAACAAACAATTCCATAAATATTGAAGCTTTGGTAGTTGAAAAAATTACTGGCGCTACAGTCAAAATTCCAGACAAAGGTTTGATTCAACGCTTGAAAATGAGAGGATTTAATCCTGCTGATACACGGCATGAACGGGAAATAACTATTTTACTATGGTCAGACTTTTTATGGCAAATTCAATTAGGTATTGTAGGAAAAATTGGGAAGCATTTATACATTGCAGAAACTATTTTCGGACATACTATTCAGGGGCAGATAGAATCAAAAGATAGAAGAATAAATTGTTGTAGTGTATCAGTTAAGAGTGAAAATGATGAACTGAAGAAATTTTGGGATTTAGAAGTCATGGGTATTGTTGAGAATAACGAAAAGAATTCTAGTGATTTAGAAATCATAAATGACTTTCAAAATAATTTGAAATTTAAAAATGGTCGTTATGAGGCAAAGTTACTATGGAGCAAATCTCGCGATTTATTGAGAAATAATCTTGAAGTGGCTAAAAGAAGATTTGCTAGTCTAGAAAATAAATTTAAGTGTAATGAAATGTTATTTGAAGAATACAACAATATTCTCAGGGAACAAGAACATTTAGGAATTGTAGAAGTATGCCCTGAAAACAGCTCGACACTTAATTCTTATTATATGCCTCACCATCCTGTAATTAGAGACGACAAAACAACAACAAAGGTACGCATCGTTTACGATGCTTCTTCAAAATCAAATGATGCTCTTTCTCTCAATGATTGTCTTCACCCAGGGCCAAATCTAAATCCAAATGTTTTGGACGTTATTTTGAAATTCCGTGAAAATAGGATCACCTTTTCGGCAGATATCGAAAAGGCATTCCTTCAAATATCAATCGCAGAAGAAGACAGAGATTATCTGAGATTTCTTTATTTTAAAAACCTTGATAGAAAAGACAGTGTAATTTCTTACAAAATGACAAGAGCAACCTTTGGTGTAACTTGTAGTCCTTTCATCCTTGCCTGCACAATAAAACATCACATTGTTAAGTACAAGAATTCTAACTTTAAGACTTTTGAAATGCTTAACTCAAATCTTTACGTGGATGACCTATTTTCTGGAGCGACAACTGTTGAAGAAGCGCTTAATCTATCAAACGAATCTGTTAAAATTCTTGCTGAAGGAGGTCTAAATCTAAGAAAATTCGAAACTAATTCCCTAGAGCTTAAGCAGAAATGGCTTGAGGAAAAGTTAATCTCTCTCAATAGTGACACTCCATGTACATCCTTAAAAGTACTAGGTTTAATATGGAATAATGATGAAGATGTCTTAGGACTAGAATTAACACCCTTACTGTCCTCTGTAAACACTGAATGTACCAAACGTAATGTATTAAAATAGCAGCCAAAATTTTTGACCCATCTGGATTTATCGCACCCTTTGTAATTCGAGTTAAATGTTTATTGCAACAGCTATGGCTTCAAGGGGTACCTTGGTATGAGGTCTTTTCTGGAGAACTCGAAAATGACTGGAAAATATGGCTCTCTGAAATAAAAGAGCTTAAAATGTTGAAAATTCCCAGATATTATTTTCATGTACTAAATTTAGACAGGGACACTGCTCAGTTACACATTTTTAGTGACGCTAATCCGAATGCGTATGGCTCAGTCGCATACTTGAGATACAGAACTGATGAGGATAAATTTGAAACTACATTTGTTTTGGCAAAATCACGTGTTGCACCATTAAAGAAATTAACGCTTCCCCGCCTTGAATTGATGGGAGCACTGGTGGGTGCTAGGGTTGCCAACTACCTGAAAAATATTCTACATATTTCAAATGTCATTTTATGGTCAGATTCGGAAATAGTTCTACATTGGATTAAAAGTACAGCTAAAAGATGGAAACCTTTCATTGCTAATAGAATTTCAGAAATACATGAAATTTCAGATCCTTGTTCATGGAGACATTGCGAAGGAAAACTCAATCCTGCAGATCTAATAACAAAAGGTTGTTCTGCAAAAGAACTGATAAATTCTTCGAAATGGTGACATGGCCCTGCATTTCTTTCGTTACCTGAAGGTCAATGGCAAAAACCCAAACTATCAACGTCAAAATTACATGGTGTATCAGAAGAATCTCGAAAATCGGAAGCTATCCTAGCGTGTTTGATCAAAACAGACAAAACTGAAAAAGTTCCACTCATGAATTTGGCAAAATTTAGTTCCTTGAAAAACTTTATCGTGTGACTGCTTGGATTTTTAGATTTATATCAAATTTAAAAGTAGAAAGGAAAAATAGAAATTTTGCGGAAATTTCAGCCGAAGAAATCAGTAAATCTGAAAGATTTTGGTTAAAACAAGCTCAAGAAGATAGTTTCTCTGAAGTTATAGAATCCTTAAGAGAAAACAAGCATATTCCAAAAGATTCAAGATTGTTCGAATTAAATCCCATATTATCAGATGAAGGTCTACTTTTGGTAAGAGGTCGGTTACAAAAGTCAAACCTACTACAGTCAAAAGTCGTTAATCCGGACTCGTCGGGACTTCGGCGATTCCGGATTATCGATTTTTCCGGATTATAGATCATCAGTTTAAATCTCGTAAGATGGCATGCAGAAATTCTAAAATTAAAAATATGAAACCGTAATTTATGAAATAAAGAACAATTATGATCTAAAGGGTATCAAAATTTACAAAAAAAAAAAAAAAAAAAAAAAAAAAAAAAACTTAATATTTATTTGTTTACTTTATGAAACATTTCTTTCAATGTAAGTTGTTTAAGTTGCTTCATTCTATGTGATAATACTTTCTCTTTAATTCTATAAACAGACATAATTTCTTGTTCGGTTACAAAGTTCCACTGTTCAAGTCCCGTTAATTGCTGTGCCGAGAATACCGACTAACTTGTCAATCGAAATTTTTTTGTTTTCACTAACCTCTCTTTCACATTCTTCATGTCTTTATCCATTTTTTGCAGCAATTCCACTTTTTGTTTGTTGGACATCGAACATACTTTCGTTTTGTAGATCCTTTGGAAGTTCCAGCATCAGAAATTCTATTTGACATAATCGAAAGTTCAAGTTTACTTTTATAAAATTGCTCTTACAGTCTGCAAAAAATAATAAGCGGGATCCAATTCGAAGATTAAGGAACAACGCAATCATTAACATTAACTGAAATAGATAATTAGATAATTTTAGCTTACACCGTCCGTTATACATTAAACGCGCAGGCGAAAACGTATTCTGCACTTGCGCACACGCATATGCGCAGTAGTCAAGATCTTACGCGCACGCGTGAAACGCCTGTGCGCATGTGCCAACGCGGCGCATGCGCAGAAAGTTTTTTGCTTTGAGGTCCGGATTATAGATAATTCCAGATTATGGGTGTCCGAATTAACGACTTTTGACTGTATTTAACAACAAACATCCAATAGTAATTCCTTCAAAACATAAATTAAGTGAATTAGTAGTACGAGACGCTCATGAAAAGGTTTATCATGCGGGTGTATCGGATACTCTAGTGCATATACGTGAAAAATTCTGGCTCTTAAGAGGAAAACAATACGTCAAATCAATCCTGAGTAAATGCTTAATATGCAAAAAATATAATGTACGTCCTGGACAACAAACCACTGCACTTCTTCCAGCGGATAGAAGTGCAGTGGTTTGTTAATAGAGTTAATGAATCTCCACCTTTCGCAATTTGTGGACTCGATTTTGCAGGTCCTTTGTATGCAAAAGAAAATGACAACAAATATTACATATTATTGTTTACTTGCGCCACTACAAGAGCTATTCACTTGGAGCTCGTAAAAGGCATGAGCACAGAAGAATTTTTACTTGCGTTCCGCATGTTCGTATCCCGAAGAGGTCTGTGTTCCACTGTGTACTCGGACAATGCTAGAACATTTAAAAGAGCCGAACTTGAATTAAAGCAAATGTGGAAAGTGATTAACCACCCTGAAGTTAAAAAATTTTATGCTTCGCATGGAATCGCATGGAAATACATTGTGGAACGTGCTGCCTGGTGGGGCGGTTTTTATGAACGTTTAGTTCGCAGTGTAAAAACTAGTTTAAGAAAGAACATCGGGAAATCATCTTTGACTCAAAGTGAATTAGAAACGTTTTTGCTTGAAATAGAAGCGATGATAAACTCGCGTCCATTAACATACGTCTTTTCTGATCTTGAAGAGCCCTCCGCACTTACTCCAGCCCACCTGTTGATTGGTAAACGACTCTTGAGTTTGCCAGCTGTAAGGAGGAATGACTTGAATTTACCAGGTTCCAGAGAAGTAATATTAAAACGTTTCCGTACACGAGAAAATCTAATAAATCACTTTTGGAACAGATGGAAAAAAGAATATCTCCTGTGCTTGAGATCTGCTCATTATACCGGTCAGAAGAAACCATCTGCATTCAACGTAAATGATATAGTACTTGTTCATGATGAAAATTTACCTAGAAGCTGGTGGAAATTCGGAAGAATAACCAAAACCTTTATTGGTAGAGATGGAATGATCAGATCGTGTGAAGTGAAAACTGGTAATTCGGTAATCAAACATTCGGTAATGCAGCTATTGTACAATTTAGAAATTGATGATATCAGTAATTGCAATAATCAGTGACTGGTAAAAAAATTGGACTGAATGACTGATAAACTGATGATAGACAAAAAAAAAAAAAAAAAAATGTTCTTTTTCATAATGTTTTCATTTGTTCATTTTATTATTTTCCTTTGTGTAATGATTTGTGGTGATCTTGAGAAATGTTAATTTAAATGTTTTGTTTTTCTATAGTTTCAGAAAAAATTTTCTTGGTATTAAGAAATTACTGATATAATGTGAGCTGTATATGTAAGTAGTTTTTTATTTGTTGCTTATTGTTATAGTAATATTGTAATGGTAAGTTAAATTTGTGATGAACCTATTGTTCATCGGGGGGGGAGTTTGTTGAAATTATTTCTTTTTCCCTCCGATGGAACCAATTTTTCTTTTATTATTTATCGTCTGTCGCCGACTAGGTCACGTGACTGGCGGCAGAGAAAGAATGTAATAACTCTTTTAGTTAAGCTTGAGTGCGACACTTGAAATGATCTGTTCTTGGCCGCATAGCAGTAATCAACAATTATAATAATTGTTCTTGATAAACTAATCTTGGTCCTATGATGGGAAATTTATATTATATGCAAATTTTGTGTTTTGAATAATGTACATAAGCTCTTCATTAAATATTTCTGTGTTTCAACTGGAAGTTCTTATTTTCAAGTTGAGACTTTACGTGGAAATGGTATATTGACTCTTGATTATACTAGTATATTTTTGATTAATTTGATGCTCTCCCAACTCGTGAAAAATAGAATCGTGAATTCGTGAGCATAATCGTGACACGTTTTTATACAGTGGTTGTTTTTGATGAAACTGAATATGTGTATAGCTCAAACACAGATAATAAAATGATAAAAATTCAAGGTCATAGTACCTGTTCACGGCTCACAATCACCCATTGAATGTTCAAATTAGTAGCTGGTCGAATCGCCCCTGGCGGCAATGCATGTTTGAATTCGTCGAGGAAAGGAGTGGTAGGGTTCCTAATGTCATCGTGCGACACATTCTGCCAGGCATTCATCACTTGACGCTCCAGATCTGTGATATTTTGTCGTGCCCGAATCTGGCGGCCTACCATGGCCCAGACATGCTCGATTAGTGAAAGGTCTGGTCACCTTGCTGGCCAAGGAAGAGTATCAACCGCATGGAGACAGTCCAGAGATATACGAGTGGCATGTGGCCTGGCATTATCTTGCTGGAAAATGGCCCCAGGATGACGTGCCATGAAGGGTAATGCAACCAGCCGCAGGATGGTGTCAACATATCAGTTAGCTGTTAAACGATGTACGGAGGATGACTAAAGATGACCTGCTGTCATAAGAAATAGCTCCCCACACCAGAGATTATGGCTGTATGCCTTCGTAACACAAAGGCTGATTGGGACCGTAGGCCCCGTCCTCTCTAGACACGAACACGGTGGTCATCTGCTTCAAGTGTGACGCGGGATTCATTGCTGAACACTATGCCAGCCATGATGATAGGCTGCGATACCACTCCAGACGACTCCGCCGATGTTATGGCGTGAAAGGCAAACGTCTTAAAGGCCTCTGTGAACGTAACCCCACCTCAGAACAAGCGCCGTGAGTTGGTGGAAGGTACCATGGGAGGTATACACGTGGCTGTAGTGCATTAAATAGTCGACAATGATACCGTTGGAGGGGTATGGACCTGGCGAACAATCATCCTATCTTGCCTCGCATTTGTACTCCTTGGACTTCCGGTGCCTTCATTTCGTCGACAATTTCCTTGTAGCAATCATTGCTGCCAAAATCTTTGCACAGCAGTGTCTGTACGCCTATTGCTCAGTATGACCACCCAGCTTCACGCAACCCTACAACGCGACCACGTTCAAACTCGTAGTTGTCTGTAATGTCTTCGATATCGTCGTAATGGGATCTTTAGTTGCTTCTTTACGGAATTACAGTGGGAACACACACACACACACACACACACGCACAAAAAAAAAAAAAAAAAGAAAAGAAAAAAGAAAAAAAAAGAAAAAAGAAAGAAAGAAAGATTAATTTTCCGCCTTTTATTACTAATTTTATACTTTGCGAATTGCGCATTAGAAATGCGCGCTATGATCGCAATTCCTGTTCATTTGCCTTGAAACTTTGATCCTTTGCTTGTTCGATCAAGATGTTTTTGCATACCAAATTTCGTCACGATCGCAAAAATCCTTCTTGGTGCTTCGATTTTTTTGCAAAAGAGTGTATTCGAGTGGCACTGGCCAGGTTTTGATAAGCCATGGTAAATGCGCGCTTCCAACTTTGAGGAAGCTAGCATATAATTTATTAGCATCACTTGGAAAAATGTAAATTTGGCGAGGAAGTTTTTAATCATGCGATTCAAAATTGAGTCCGATCCAGGTGACTGTAATAGCCCTAAACTGAGTGTAGAAAACGTTTCAGTGTTAGTAACAGCACAGGATGGGTGAAGCACTGCAGTAAGATGCCAGACATTAAGTTTGATGCACTATGTATTATTGTTAAATAAAGTGTTATAATTAAAATTTTGTGTTATAATCATCATGAGTGTACTTCAGACAATTATAATTTTTTCTGAAAAATGGGAAATTATTAATTATATGCCGGTCTGCTAGACAGCTCAGGATTTCATCATTTCAAGAGACACTGAATTTTTCAAGCACATGACATGGCAACATTACACTAACGTTCTCGGCAATCATTTTGATAAACTCGGTATGCTGTTTTCATTTGCAACAACTAACTAATAATCCACTAGAAATACACTTAGCTTCAATATTCAGCAATGCATTGCTTGATATTGGATGTGTCTAAGTGGAATTCGCATTCTTCAAGTAAGGTTTGTTACAGAAGTTAAAGACCTCTCATCTCTTTTTATGTCCAAATTAATAATTTTTTTTCGATCATAATTTATAATTTATCATCCATTATGCAGCCAAATTTCCTCGGGATTTCACCAAGAGTTAAATATCAGGAAGAAACAATTTTAGACAAGTTAAATCTTTCCCATTTTCTTCGAATTTGATTAATTTAATAAATTTTACATATTTTACAATGTTACTATATATTAATTGACAGGAACTGCTGCTTAATTAAAAAATTTTAAAATATAAAAAACGTTAAGATTCATAATTTTAACAGAAATGTCTCCTGATCTTGTTATCTCTGAAACATTTAATTCATTCGGTGTTATTTTACTTCACCTTTATTAGTCCAAAGGTGCTTTGTCCCTGAAGGATTATTGTTTTCGTTTTGCAATTTTCCGTTGGTTCACTATAAATGACCATTTCACTTTTCAAACTGTTGCCACCAAATGTTAGAGTGCTGCATTATATTTGAAGAAATTAAATAATGAAAAATCTGCATAAATGTATATATATTTCTCGCATTGTGATAAAACAACGGTACATAGAGCCATGGAATTTTGAATGACGTAATCCTACTGCGAATATGGGCATATGGAAGCCCAAATTTGATATTTGGAATTTGTTTCATTATCGATTTCATATTTCGTAAAACTTTAACGAATTTTTAATTAACAGACTCAAGTATTTCAAAGCAAGCAATAGCAGCATTGTACAGGAAAAAAAAATAAATAAAAAAATAATAATCTCCAACGCGCGGGACTCTGTATGAGAAATTCTAAAGATATGCTCAATTTAAAACTATTTTGCCATATTGCTGCTCTTGAACTGAATTTTATAATTTAAGCGCGAAGAACGTGATATTTAACAAATAAAGGTAACAGACAAAATGTTAAAAAACGCCCCTTTGGACGTAATTTAAAATCTGAAACCTTTCAGAATTTTATTTTATTTTATTTATTTATTAATAAGTGCACAATAGTCGAAATCGAGCAGTAAACACAATAAACAAGTGATAAACGATTTCGACTGGCACAACTATATGAAATCATCAAAGTCAAGAATTGTTCATTAAAGAGAAATACTGCTTACATACTCCCTACTTTTTTTTTCCGGGGGCGGGGGGAGGGGAGAACTTAATACATCAATTAACTCAAAAGTTTTTTTTGGGCTAAACCTTTAAAAAAAAAGAGGGGGGAAGAGAAACTTAAGATTATCATCTTCAACAAATGTGAATCAATAAGAATAGTTAACGTACACAGCATTACATTTTGCATTGTTAATATAAATCAGAAGTTTTTAAATCATATGCTGAAATAACTAAGAAGAAAAGGAAAACATACGACGAAAATAAGTATTATATTCGAATATTATGAATTAATAAGCTGTAAATAAAAAATACATCCGATATGAAATTCATACAATTTCCCTTTTACCACAATTTAATCACTACGATTTTTAAAGTTCAAGTTATATAAACTAATTTTTTTAATATTAAGATATCATTTATTATAATATTCTGAACAGAAGGCGAAGTCCACACTCGTTCACCGGCAAAGCCTGTAAAGAGACAGGATCCCTTAGCCATCGATAAGCCATCGATTAATAAGCACTATTCATTAAAAAGTATTTTACAATCCGAATAAAGATTTATAGGAAAACAAAGACGCTACAGAAATTTTAGAAGCAAACAAAAATTCACAATAGATGAAATTTAATCCACTTTTATTTTTTCTTCTCGCCGTTGATATCAATTGAAAGTTTAGGACCCTCTTACACTGGTGTCAACGGGAAAACAAAGGCTGAATTTTGTGAATTTTCCCTATTATAAACAGATAATTTTTAATGACAAGTAACATTTTTACCTATTAAAAACTATTACTTATAATTTACCTTTTTAACTATTAATTACCATAGTATACACAGAAAACGAAATCAACATTTCCTCTTTAGTAATCTTGTAAAAAAATATAGTAAAGTAGAATTGCTATTCGATAAAACTTAAGTTTGCGGCATTTAAGTTAAATTTCACTAAACAATATAGTTTAATTTGCAACTTTGCTTTAGGTCTTATTTGGATAAGGATCTGCTTATTCTGGTTCGAGAGAGGTAAAGAAGTTTGAGTAGAAGCAGTTTAATGAAGTGATAGCAAAGGTCATATACTAGTTTAATTTCAAATTAGAGAAAAAATTCATAGCAGAATGAGAGCATTAGATCAATGCTCTCATTCTGCTATGAATGTACAACTGCAACGTTTGCTGTACGCGGTTGCTTATTAGCCATACGCCAATTAGAATTTCTAGAAGTTAGCTTCGTGCTAAATCCTTGATTTAGAATTATTGATCTAGCTTCGTTTAGTTGACGACACTTAGGTTTTAGCCCTGATCAGAAATTACTTAGATTTTTAAACAAAGAACCTGTTATCTCTTTGCACTAGAGAGACGACTCTCGGTCACCACTTGAATTGATGCGGTAACTCGAGAGATGACTCTAGATCACCACTCGGTTTGAAGCGTTAGTTCGAGTGGTAACGATATTTATTTAGGTTTGAATTGGGCAATATCGCTGCATGTATTCAACAGTACATATTTATAAAATAACTGCCAATCTCTAATCTTAAATATATTTTTTAGATTTATTGTTATCCGTCTTCGACGTTAGTTCGAACTCAACAGTCGAGACAATAGGAATATTATTTCCAAAGTAACAGAGTTTAGTTAGTTTCAAAGTATCGAACACAATGAAGAAATCAGTTCAAGTGAAGGGGAATTTGATTTTTTGTTGATAAAGAATACTGATACTGAAATTATGTCTATGCATAGACCACTTGACAACAAAGAGCAGGAAAGCAGTAATGAAGACAGCGATGAAGTAAGAGCTATAAGAAGGGGAAAAATCAGGGTAATGGATAGTGTATGTGAAAGCGACTCCGCAGAAGAAACAGAAAATTCAGAATGGATAACATACACAGAATTCGAAGAAATACCGCAAAGAATACCGTTTGTATCCGGCGAAAGATCCACAGGACAGCAAACATCTTCAGACATAAAAGAACCATTAGATTTATATAAATTGGGTGTGAAAGCATTTTGAGTTAGCTGTAAGATGTTCAACAAATATACAGAAAACCGCCTCATGTTCCTGGTTTACCCGAAGGGAAAAGGCCTCAAGTGCAAAAGGTTAAGGTCTAGATATTTCTCGGCGAAGCTCCGGAGTCTGGTAATTTTGTTTCGTAATAAATTAATTTGTCCCTTACAAATGGTGAGGTAAAATAAGCTAAAGGTCGCTTATTTGTTTTGCCTGCTTTCATCATTTACTTTAGCTATTAGTGATAACTCACATCATAGTTTTAAGTAACAATGAGAGGTGAGAATTAGACTTGATAGTCGTCAGAATTAGCCCCTTAAAAGTGATGCAATTTTTATCAAATGCATATTTACTCCTACGCGCTTTAAAATTATGTCAATTTTTTAAACCTTCGCAAGAAAAAGATTTCACCTTTAAATTCATGTTTCAGTAAAGAAATACAAATTTTCTCAGACAGATAATTTATATAAAAGTAAATGCAAGCTTCAAATTCACATGTTCTTCCACAATGAAACAAAGTTTCTCATATCATTACATGCTTCATTTAATGCAATTCCTAAGGTTATTTAGTAGGTAAAAATAAAGTTCCAGTAGACATCATTTGCCTCAGAAACGTAAGCACCCAATCCCCAGAACTGCGATCGATGGGGTTAACATACACGCCACTACTACATACACTTGGCATGGACGTGACAGCAAAGCGGCCATAACAACGAAGTGTTCTTATTCTCAAAGTAATCGGATTCCCAAGGGAAGGGAGGGACTTAAGAAAATCGTTATTTTCGAAAAAGGCCTGTCACCGATTCTTTCTTTCGTGACCCGCCTCATGTCGTGTCTTTCGTGCGAAAAGAAGGATCGAAAAATGAGATGGGATTTGAAAGAAAAGGGTGGAATGTCCAGTTCGCATATATTCCAATACTGAATGAAAAATTGTATGACTGTTTTACTGATTTCGTTTTTCCATCACTACGAGTTTTTGCGTGGAAGCATACGAATTTCAAAACCGACTTCAAAATTCGAATGATTATCTATTATATTAATTTTTATCTCCATACACTTTACCCACTACTGAATTTATAGCAGATGAAATAAGACCTATTATTAGCAAGAAAATGCGGAGATTCACAGTGTACATGTGTCTGTAGCATGTCTATAGCATGGCACATACTACGATATTGCATTCATTTAGATATTTTATGTTTCAATTTTTTCCTTTGTTGAAATGGGTGTGGCCTATCATGACCATGTGATCAACGTTTTTGGTTAGGCGGGTCGGGCCGCGCCCACTACTGATACTGATACTGTGGTATTGTATGACTTTGCTAAACACTTTACGAGGTACAGAAAGACTCAGTCCCGTTTTTCCGGCAAAATAACAAACTTCTACCGCCTTTTTTCTAAACACCTCGTACCCTCAACCCTAGATCCTGCTACTTTTTTCATGTAGCGTTTCTTGTCTGTTCTTAGACCATACGTAATCCTCTAGACCAGGGGTTCTCAAACGGTGGTACGCAAAGAAGAAAAGTACTTTTAACCATTAAATTAAAACCTCAACATCCTGGTTTTTTCGCTAACACTCGTCAATTTATGCGATCTGAGCTTTGTTTAAAGTCAATAGCCGCTTAACAAAAGGCGAACGATCTGTCTACAAGGCAGCTTTCCTGGTGTTTGTACGTTTCACAAATATTCTTTTACCGCAGACATAACAAGATTTGCCATAAATGACGTTTTTAAAAGGAGTGACAGAGATGGATGCTGTATTTAATAGAAATAAAAACAAGTTTCTATAAAAAGATATTAGTATCTCATTAATTCTCTTAGAGTTAATCGATTTATTAGCATGCCAGGACTTCATGTCGCCATTTCCAGGCTCATATTGCTGCATTTTCAATTATAATAATTTTTTACGTCGGCTTGCTGTCTCTAACAGCAGGTATATTTTCTTCTTGTTCTTTTGTATTCCTTACTTTTCTACGCGATTTGAGAATACCGTCGTCTGTTCTTGAAGAATTTCTAATATATTGTGCTATAAATCAGGGCTGTGGAGTCGGAGTCATGGAGTCGGAATCGGAGCCGGGCAGATTTTGGAGTAAAAGGAGTCGGAGCTGGAATCGCTAAAAACAGGTCGACTCCGAATTCAGTTTTCATTGGACAGTTTGAATTTGAAATGAAATTAAAATGAATTGAAAAAAATTAATGACAAGCTGAGTTAATATTTTTATTTATGGACTGTATACATTAATAAATAGTTATTTTCTATTTTGACCTATTAATAAATAAATATAAGGGAGGAGGATGGATGTGATATTTGCTATTAGTGATTAAACTGACTCATTTAGTTACTTCATTTAGTTACAAATCTCCTTGGTAAATTTAGGTAAGCAGCAATAGCAGCAAGAACTCCTAATACTGATGCCATTCTTAGGAAGCGAGAGTAAAAGGAGAAATTATTGATCAAGCAATGCGATAAGGAAATACATACTTGTATTTGATGATAAAAAGGTTTTTAGAATTAAGAACATTTTTAGGAGGTGTAGATAACCCTAATGTTTCACTAACAGAAAGACTGTGGAATGATCTTGTAGAATTGGAAACTCTTCTTTCTATATCGTATATAGCCACAAAAAAGGTGCAATTTGAAGAAATGACTGGAGGCGAGAATGGGATGTTTGTTCTTTCTGAAATGGAGATTTATTGCAGAAGGAATCATTTCTTCAATGAAGAAAAGAGAAACTAGTTTGCTAGACAATGAGATCCGAAACACCGAATTTTCTTGGGTGACGAACAAATTAAAAAGGCAAAGAAAGCCATCTATGAACTTTCATTTAAATGAAATTATTTTCAGAACAATTGGAGAATTCGAATCAGGACAGTCAAACTGCAGACATTGCAACTGAGTCCAACTGAGTCTCTATCATCCTCTTCCAGAGATGAATTAAATTTTGAGAAATATTTTTGGATAATATAGGCAAAGCGAATGAAAATAAGGAACCAAGTACCTTTAGATATAAATAATGAAAAAACACAAACAAGATTTCTACACGGCCTTTGACGAAATAGAGAAATATGATTGCGCTTGCAAGACCCCTCTTCTAGAACTTATAAAAATCTATCCTGAAAAGTTAAAAGAAGTAGCCCTAACAGTAACAGCTCTTCCTCCTACTCAAGTTAGTGTGGAAAGACTCTTCTCAGCTCTGAAATTTATCAAATCGGATCTATGGACCTCCAACAAAGAAAATCTTGCCGAGGCTATACTGTTTCTTAGAAATAACTAATGCCAGTTTTTCCATTTCATAATAAATGCTAATTAATATAAATAATTTGCTATGCCATCAATTTTTATTCTGTAGCATCTATTATTTCTTTTATACTAAAAAAAAAGTTGTAACCCATGTGTATATGTTTATATATATACGAGGGAGTTGGAGTCAGAGTCATTATAATTCCAGGTGTCGGTCATTTTCCCTACCGACTCTACAGCCCTGATTTAAATATTTTTGAAACAATAATGAAAGAAATCTAGATTTTCAAAATGGAAAAATGGCTAGGACTGAGCGGAAAAGTGATCCACAGGTTATGGATCCAGGATAATCTATTAGCATTACGAATATTGAAAAGAATATATATTGAATATTGAATATATCGCTTTTGTTGCATTTCGAAGTAAGGTGGTAAGCTTTAAATCGCATTTTGAACTTTGATCAAAAATTCAAATTTTCCTCTGTGATTCAAAATTTGAATTGCAAAAATGTTTATTTACTGAATTATGGTTGGCGCGTTTAGCATATTTAGCTGATATTTTTCTGGAAATTAAATGAATTAAATTTAGCATTATAAGGACAAAATGTTACTTTGTCTACTGTTAGACATAAAATAAAGGCAGTGATTAAAAAAAACTCGAGCTAATAATCAAAGAATTGGATAAATGATATTTTAAGCTTTTTACCACTTTTAGAAAGTGTTCTAACGAAAATAATTTGAAAATGAAAGGAGAATGAGCATCTGACATTAAAAATCATTGTTTTTCATTGATAAATAATTTCAACATGTATTTCCCCAAAAGGATTATGAAGATGAAAATCTGATTAGAAATCCATTTTGCTCAAATGTACCTGAAATTTTATTTCGTAAAGAAAAAGAACAATTGATGGAAATTTTCTGTGATCGAACTCTAACTCAATATTTAAAAAATAACACACTTGTTAACTTTTGGCTGAACCGGGGGGGGGGGAATTTAAAAGCACTTCAAATAAAGCTGCTAAATTTTTATTGCCATTTTGCACAACCTATCTGTGTGCATAAGCATTTTCTACAATGTTATATATGAAAAATAAATACAGAACAAAATTAAAAGTGGTTCCTACCTTACGGTTAAAACTAAGTGAAATAAAACCGGTAGTAAAGAAATTGATCTCTCTTAAATAGGCCTAAATTTTACACTAAATTTTAGAATTACAGTATTCTAATTTAAATTTTCATAAATAAAATGGTAACCAATTTTTATTCTAATATATTTTTGATGTGTGCTGAATTATTAGTTGTCTACTATTTGTAAGGACTATAAAATAAACTGATTTACTAGTTCTCCGAATTTAACGGTAAGAACAGAAGATTACCTTGTGAAATTTTTTATTCGGTGGATTTGCATGTTCATGCAAACAAAGAAAGACACTAAGATATTTCATCATCATCCCTGGAAGCTTAATATTTAATTTTGCTGCCAAGGACACATTTTTTTTAAGCCCAAAGGAGCAATTTGCCCAAAAGGGCTATTAATTTCGCTTTGGTATTTTGCGTTGGTTCACTATAAACGGTGTTTCACTTTCCAAATTGTTGCCAACAAATATTAGAGACCTGCATTATATTTAAGGAAATTAAATAAAGAAGAATCTGCATGAAGGTATGTATGTTTCTCGCACTGTAAAAAACAACGGTACCTAGAGACATCAAATTTTGAATAACGTAGTCCTACACTCGAATATGGTCATCTGGAAGCCCAAATTTGAATTTGTTTTATCATCTATTTCATATTTTGTAAACCTTTACCGAATTTTCGATTAACAATCTTCTTCAACAATATATATATATAAATATAAAATCTCCAGCGCGAGAGAGACTGTTTATCGGAAATTCTAAAGATATGCTATTTTTAAATGCTTTGTGATATGGCTGCTGAATTGAATTTTATGGTTTAAGTACGAAGAACAGAATTTAATAAATAAATGTAACATACAAAACGTTAAAAAACGCCCCTTTTGGACGTAATATAAAATCTGACAGCTTTCAGATATTTTTTTAAATCTCTACCCCTCAATAAACTTACTTAAAATCTGTTTAAAACTGGTTTCCTAACAGAAACATCAAACTAAAATCTAATGAGGATTCCTAGCAGAACTAATTAGAAGGTACAATTCCAATAGAATGACGGAAAGTAAGAGTAAGATTTCTCACACTATACTGTAAACGAATATACAAGCACTTAACATTATACAGTTACATCATTGGAAGAAAGCAAATGCCTTCCCCCCCTTATTTTTTCAAATACACTATCTAGGAAATACAAATTTGGCACAATCGGAGCTACTCTATATTTAGAATATAGAAGGCTGCCAGAATTACCTGAAAGATGTGAGGGAAGGGGGTATTAAAAAAAAGTGCTCGCCGAATGAAACACTTTCTCTAAAGCTTATTAGTACAGTCAAAAGCAGATAAATTCAATTTTAATACACTCGATAGAATCGCAAATTTCTACTTATCACTAATCATTGCATCTGTGATTACTTAAAACTGTACAGGAATATGCGATTAAAGTTATAACCAAGTAATTCAGGGGGGGGACTATAGAATTTTAAATACTCATTAGCAGAAAGAGTATCTTAATGTTACTCATTCTTTATAACAGCGAAATATGAGTAAGGAATAATGTAGGAATGAACTTTTACTCTTGAGCAATTATCTGATCAAAATATCGCAATAACGAAAAAAGACCGTTTACAGACTGTCGGCGTATAACAGAAAAGAGACAGTATTCTAAAACCAGCGTATCACAACCGGAACTCTCCGTAACACTGTTCCACCAAAAACAATGAACAAGCTAAACTTATACAAAACGCATTTTGAGTTATTTTTGTATTTAAGTTCTCATTTGCAGTTTTCCTAATTTATCTTGATTTATACTTCAATTTAGTTACTTCAGTATTTTCAAAAATTATCGCAATCTGCCTTTATTTACCCTTAATTCGAATACTCAATAAGTTACTAAATCTTCAAGTATTGTTATATATTCTTCATCAGTATTAGTATATATTTTTTTGCTACTCTGAGCGTCTGTTAACAGATTTTTTTTGGAGGCGCAAATAAATGGTCAATTTTTATATTAATGAAATTTTCCACATGGAGTCAAAACAGCTTAATATAATTTTTTTAGGGTGGGGATCGACAAACCTCAGAAGAACGAGAGTTACTTTTTTTTTACTTAAACCGTACGTTTCTCTTATGAATTTTAAATTCAGAAACGATAAATAGAAAGATCTATAATATGAATAATAAGTTTTATGTGGAGTTTTCACCCAAGGGTCTCTCAAAAATGAATTAGGCACTATCGCTAGATCAGAGGTTTTCAACTTTTGTTACTCCATTCACCACTTCTCAATACATGCCAAAGTGTCACCCCCCCTAGTCTTTACTGTTCACCCTCTCACATTGGTGTATTCCAAACTGAGCTGGAACAACTCACCTCTACCCCCGAGAACCTGAAATTCTCCACTGATTGAGAAACCTCTGATCTAGAATGTAGTTTAATAATACTAGCTTAAGGAGTTTTTATTAATGTAGTCTTGACGAAAAAATTAAATAGTGAAAAACGTACAAGAAAACATTTACGTTTTTCACTTATTAATAAACTGCTACAACATATGTAAAGCTAACTAATGCAAAAGGAGATGTTGCATAAGCTAACAATGGTATTCGCAGAAAAAGCTATTGCGCATGCTTCAGTTAAAGTTTCTGCCTACTATAGTCTGTTAAAAATAGGCTGTAATGTTCCAACCTAGAATTTACAGCTAAATGCGTGGAACTTTAAGAACTCGTAAGCGAATAATCGCTTTGGTTCAGTAGACGGAGAACAGATATTCAAGAAGGGTTAATTATCCTTTATTGCTCAAAATAAAGTTAACAGACGGTCCTCTCTCAGGACGTACAGAAAAGCCTCTCTACTTGGGCTTAAAGTCAAGAATACTAAGAAATAAAACTTAAAAGATATAGCCGAAAATATAAAAATTCTACAGGAGTTAGTCCCTTAACACTAACAAAACGGCGAAGCTATCAAGGGCCTGGAATACGGCCGAGCGTAGAAATAGCTTAGAGAGAGTATAGCCAAAAGGCGAACGTGTGCTGGTTAGAATCTCTGGCTCTCTAACGAAGTCAGTACAACTTCAAATTTAAATAGTTGATCTTCCTTCATTTGCATTTAACCGCGATTCTGAAAACACGTTCTGGCAGGAAATTGTAAACTGAAATTAAGAAAGAGGAAAGTGGCTTTAACTAAAAATTAACTGTTAAAAACTTAATATAAACCTTACAAGGCACTTGAAGACCGCTGTCAGATCGTAACTCGCGTCGTCATCATCGCACAGCATACATTTTCACTACGTCATCTGAGAATGAAGTTCAAATCAGCCTTCATTCACGAGTTTTTAATTAAGCAAAACACGCTAAACAGAAATGAAATAGAAGGGGGGAAAAATTAAGTCAGTCGACTTTTTTCCCGCTGCTGTTGTTTCCCTGGTCACGAATCAAATCGGTCATCGGAAAATAACTTCGAAGCTCCTATTCTAAAGTAATAGATTACAGTAGTTGACAATTAATAAACATTTTCAGCTATAACTACTTATTTCATAACTTTCAATCGGGGATGTCCAACCCTTTTCTTACATCGATTCCTTTTAAAAAAATGTTACCTTCATCGACCCTCTTACACTTCTCTCTCAGACATACAGCATAATCATATAATTGGGTATAAATAATTTAAAATAACTTAAACATAACAATTAGACTAAGAATATGAACAAAAATTCTGAAAAAAAAGGTTATTAATTTTATGTTTATATATTGTTGTTGTTTTTTGCATTATTTAGTTTTATAACTATAAACTAGTTTTCAGGAGCAAAATCGCAAATTTTAATTGCACGAAAGATCGATTTAATTAATATGATAGCTGAATTTGTTGAACTGATGAAAATTTATTTTTATATTTCGCATAAAAATTTCTTAAATTACCTCGCTCAAACTTATTCTTGTTTTTCGTAGTAAACGATTGATTTGACTACAGCCTTCTTCCATTAGGTAAAAAGAGAGAAAAGTCAATAATGTTGTTTTGTAACAACTTTTATTTTCATCCTCGTGTTTTGAAAAAGAATCGATTTTGTATTATGTAGTTTTATATCAAGAAATTATTAATTATCCATTTTATTAATATTTTTATAAACAATGAGATTTTGGTTTATGCCGATCAATTGTCGGCTAACGAAACCTTGATCGTCGTCGACCCCCTTTAAAATTTCATCGACCGATCCCGTTGAGATCCCCTGCTTTAAATTAAAAACTATGGAACACTTTTTCAAAACTGATAGTGATGAAATTCTAAACGAAATACAAAATTGTCGGATATTTTGAAATGATGCAATGTTCTTCATTTAAAGATGTCTACTTATTTCTCTCAGAAAATCTTAAAATATTTTCATGCATATTATAATGCATAAACCAACATAATCTGCATTTCTGGAAGCATTAAACTCAACAGAAGAAATCTTTTATACGCGCAATTAGTCAAACAAAACAGTCCCTACATATAGAAAATTCAAGAAGAAATAAACAAACCAAAATTATATTAATACAAGATATGCCACAAACAAAAGCTGGACTATTGTTATTAAAAAATAAGATTGGAAATGTTAAACAAGAAATACCTGAAGAAGACATCCGCGGATATAACTGGTTCTCGACGCAACTTTTGGAGTACCACAAATAACAGCTCATTCTATCTTGTTTCTCAGCAAAAATTTGTGGATGTTGGAATTCCAAAACACCTTTTGAATACAGCAACCACATACAGATATTTAACACTAATCAGACTGTCATAAAAAATACTTGGCCGGTCAAGGTTGGCCGACTAGCGGTACATCTGGAAAAGAGACTATACAAAATTCACTGCAAAGGCGGCTCCGTAAGGCCGGAGAATCAGCATAGCGTATCACACTTCACGCTCGGCTGAAAGGTCATTACAATGGTCACCGCTGCAGATTCAATCCGATACGGAAAACATCCTATTTTAACAGCTCTTAGTTGATGGCACCAAAGCATACCAGAAGCAATCCATCCAGGTTACCTCACAATCAATCAGGAACTTACAGTCCTTAACTAGAATACTGCTAACTATGCTGACAAAAGAGATGAATGTTTCTCTCATGGACATGGGAACTGCACTCTATTTTTAGAACCTTCCATGTCGTCTCCGGAAGATTTACATTCCCGGAAACAGAGAAAAGTCGCGAAGTCAGATGTTAAGGTCAACCCGATAATGATAGCTAATTTCTCATAATTTTTCAACTACATTTTTTTTAATTGCTATCACAGCAAGCGGAAGAGAAATAATTACTGACAAGGAAAGAAACACAATTAAGCTGAGGTAATTTACGGATAATGAACGCATGATTTTTTTAAATTTATAGTTGAAAACATTTTTAAACTTGCAGTCATCAAAAAGCATCCACCGACTAAAAATTGCATTAATAGAATATAAACAAAGAGAGAGAGACAACATGTTTAAGTCTTCGCAGAACTTAAAGTACATGTACAAAACGCAAATTTATTAAATAAATGCGACGAAAAATGCTTTTAAATTCAAGCTGATCTATTCCCACATAAGTAATATCTTTGAAATACGTTTTCGATTTAAGAAATTCTGTAGGCTAAACTTTCCATTTTTGTCGTTTTTCATTACACTGGTTGACCGACGTCCATGCATTCTTAATCAATCAGTCATGCAGCCAGGCAACCAGCCAATTCTGAGAGTGAAAATTATTAAATTAAGATAAATATTAACATTCGGTTATACTCTACGGTCTTTTCTCCTTCCTTCCAGCATGCTTTCGTGGTGTAACAGTAGCACACTCGGCGCGCTCTCGAGAGGTCTAGGTTCGAATCCCGGGGAGGGCATTAGACATTTTTCATGTTCTCCTTCAAAAAATCTAATGACTCTACTATACTTTTATGTATTTTATTGTATTTTACATAACAACACAGTTGATAGATGATTCCATCAGTTGAGCGTAAAAGCTGAATGTCTTAAAGGCAGTGCAACCGCTCATCTGATGGTAAATAAATAAATAAATAGACTTTTATGTTAGTCAACAACGAAATAAAAGAGCACCATAAATACAGAATACCTATAGCTAATGTACTCATACTAAGAAAGAGAAAAAAATTAACCATTAATTTTGTCTAGACTTATGAAAAAGAAGGCACTCTCCTTCAATCATTTAAAAAAATTCACAGCTTTAATGATAATTATCAAAAATTTTAATCTTGAACTGTTTCTCAATAAATTTCAGTTTTTACAAAGAATATTCAAATTGTAATGATATACAAGTATAAATAAAATACAAAGTCCAAAGCAACAAACAACTACAGAAATCAAGGGGAAAATAGGGGAAGAAACAACTTAATTCATATTACAAATAAAATACGAATGATTTAATTTATTTTATATTAAAAACATGGTATTTAAGAGCACCACTGAAGTACGATAAACAATACGCAGATACAAACGTATCAGACTGACTGAACCGAAAATTAGAAACCTTCTGACTGCGTTACTTAAAAGCAAAAAATTCAATGATAAACTAAATTTAAAAATCGCATGGTAAGTTACGAAAATAGCTTATTTCTTTGAAACATTATTTAAAATATTCGAGTTACCCATTTTAAATATTTTTTCCACAAATACAATTTTACTTTAAAGATTTCTGAAACTACTTACATAATAAAAAAGAAATATTAATACAGTAGAAAACAAAGAAATATTAACAAAAGAAATATTAACACAGTACATAACGAAGAATTTGTGCAACTGCTTTGAAAATATATAATTAAATTTGCCATTATGTGTTTCGGAGATTCTTTAAATTCATAACACCTTCATGGGAAAACAACTCAAGGCTCCAAATAATCGAACCGATATGCTGAACACTGCATAACAAAGACCGATGGGAGGGAAAACTTTAATTCCACTATACCATCCGATAATTGTCTTTAATTCCTCACAATTATATTACGGCAAATCTAAGTAAATATGATTTATTTGAATATATAACTTAAATGACATTAATAAATTAAAATATTTTTAAATGTCAGACTACGCACATAAGACAAATATAGTTTTCAGAAGGTTACGGTTCGGATAATGGTTTGGTTTATTTAATAATGGAAAAGCACTCGATGGCAGTCTGCCTGAAGGGAGGGATGCCATCGTGGAGGACATTCTAAGGGAACTGACTCATATACACGTCGGTAAGGAGAGAACAAACTGTTTTATACCCAGGCTTAATAAACCACATAAGGGAGGACGGGTATTAAAATTAAGAATAAACTCAACATTTTTATACAAGTAAAAATGACAATAGTAATTGCTTTTATAAATAAATATATATATATCAATTACTTAAAATATTTCATAGCAATGACAAAATGACAAACTGGCAAAACTGCCTTCATTAAAAAAAAATCCACTTCAGCCATGAAACCTCCAGTTCATTTAGCTGTAGTACGATATTACAATAACAGGAATCGCATGAAAAATCTTTCTTTCAAGTAAATGATCAAAAAGAGACAAGAGAAAGCTAGAATAAAAGCACTGTACCTCCTAATGGTTATTATTCACAGTGAAGCGAATTTCATAGAACAGTGGATCATATATAAGGAAAGCAAAGGCTATGATGAGACCTCACTAACACGGATAAAGATCTCTGTAAGCGGAAAACCGGTATACAGGATTCATCGAGTGGAAAAAGCTGCCAATAGAACAAAAGTGATCTCTAGTGAACTTGCGCCAAGCAATAATCTCCGATTAAGAAGATTGTCTTAAACGCTTCACAGAAGTTCTTCACAGAGGGTCTGTCCAAGTGGATACACTTCATTCAGGCAATTAGTTCTCAAAGAGAACTTAAGAAGTAAATCCGGAGATACGAAAATCTTTGAAAGAAAGGAGATGCGAATTACTTGCGCAGTAAAATTCAAATGAGACGAGAGAGCACAGTATGAGATAGTCTGAGTTTTTAAGTGTTAGGATTCTAACCTTAATCCTTTTTACTGCGGCATTTTCCTCTGTTCTGTCAATTAAGCTCTAATTACAAGGAAGACTGTTTCCATTTCCAAAAATAACATAAAACTGCTAGTCTCTTCCTTTACCACAACAAAAATACTTTTATTAAGGAATGAGAAAATAAGACAAGCATCTGGAAAAGTAAAAGTTAAAACATATGGCAAACTGCGTACCTAATAAAGTCTGCATATTTGGTCAAAACAGAAAGCAGTTCTGCGCTCTAAAGTTTCTACATAGTTATCTAATGGAGGTTTACTGACTTTCCTAGTTAAAAGTTAGACAGCATTAAAGTGTTATTTAATTACTGTGTAAAGACATTAGGCATTTTCTGGAAGCAGGCAAGATGAAAAATTAGCAACTCAATCGCCGGGAATCGAACCACGGACCTCTGGAAGACCGGTCCAGCGTGCTGAACCACTACACCACGAAGGCACGCTAGGAAAGCGGGAGAAATACCTTATATACTTCCCTTTCTAAAAAGCGACTGGGGTTTTTAGGGGACCCAATCGCCAAATCCTGGATGAGGAGAATCATCATCCACAACCGTTTTAGTTCGCGTGCCACTTAGAGACATTAGAATTTTTTGGAAGCATAAGGGATGAAATATTAGCAACGCCTTCGCCGGGGATCGAACCACGGACCTCTGGACCCAGCGTGCAGAACCACTACACCACGAAGGCACGCTAGAAAAGCGGGGAAAATACCTTATAACTGACTCTTTTAGTTCCCAGGAGCAAACCGTAATTTTCCGTACATTTCATTCGTTTTCATTATTATTCGTGTATTCCTGCAAATATTCAATTAGAGAGTTAGTTATTATTTTTCTTAGAGATGAAAACTCTGAAAGATAAAATATTCAAAAAGCGTACACATGGAATAAAATTCGTATGTTTCATTCATACTGCATATATTTCAAAATTATATATTGAAAGATGCTATGAAATGAAATTTTAATGATGCTTTGATGATGATGAATGAAATTTTAATGAGTTTAATGATTTTAATGATTTTGCATAATGACTGCTTTCTTTTATGCGTGATTTTGACATAAATAATTTCAGAACTTGATAGCACGTAAAATATGTTTTTGAAAAGAAAGTACGAGCTTTTGAAACGGCTTCATTTTATTCGTTTATATTTTGTAACATTGTTAGCTAGAAAGCAAGTTATTTGGATATAGTGCATTCATTATTTAATTTATCATAGTCACCCCTCGAGTATTTTCCCCTCTAGTTTTCTAGTGTCACATTATGAAAATTTTAAAAATAATCGCGTAATTTTCCACTTCCGCAATGAGTTCAGAGAACGAGCTCCCCTAAATTTTAAAATAAATTCATCCATTTAATGATTATTTTCGTCTTACAAATAAAAAAGAATCCTCCCAAACTACCTGCGAAAGTCACACCGAATCTTTCTCTTCTAACTTTAAACTTTTAAACTTTATGTCAGCCTAATACAATAACCTGCAAAGGCTACGTGTCTCTGTAAAACAAAGGCTGACTGGGACCCTCCACACATGAACACGATGGTCATCTGCTCCAAGACTGAAACGGGATTTATCACTGAACAGCGACAGTTGCTTACGACAACATTACAGAGGACTCTGTCGATATTGTGGGGTTAAAGGCAGACTTTTTTTTTAAGTCCACTGTGAGCTCAATCCCGCCTTAGCCAAGTGCTGTGAGATGGTGGAAGGAATGATGATATGGAAGAGTCTGTAGCACGCTGAATAGCGGACAGTTACGCTGTTGGGACAATTCTGGTCTGTCGCACAATCATTCGATCTTGTTTCGCGCATCTTAATCAGCCTTGATTCCACCGAGCAGTATCTTGCAGCAATCATTGTGGCCAGCACCTTTACATAGCCGCGTCTGTATGGTTCAAGTGTGGTCTGTTGATCGGTAAGACTAACTCGCTTCACTCATCCCTACTACTCACGATCACGTTCGAAGACGTCCAACTGTCTCGTCTTCGACGACGTCGTAACGGCATTATTGGTTGTGTCTCCATAAAAATGCAACGCCGACAAAGAGAAAAGATAAACCGCCCGCAACTGTTATATGTTTTAAACAATGCTACCTGCGCAGTAGAAATGCTTGAAAATTTAATCATTTGCAAACTTGGTATGGAGGAATTTGCATACAAAAGTTCGAGATGATCAGATTATTTTTAAATGTACTTCATTCCCTTCCTCGCCAAAAAAGAGTGTATATATAAAAGCATCTTATGATCTACTTAAAGGTACCCGATTACAACCAAAGTATTATAATATTTAAAAATATCAATAAACTTTGTTTTTTATGAAAGGATTTAAAAAATATTTCAAGATATTGATTTGCATAACTGTGAATAACTACAGAATGTATTAATGGAAAATATAAAAGACACCGTGACCACATTTACACAAAACCTCGCATTCTGCACAGAAAGAAACGTAAGACACAAAAGAAATTCTTCCTTCGCAAGTGCTTAAACGAAAAGAAAAGCGGAAAGTCTCTGGCAGTTTCAAAAGACCCGGAGGTTCAAACAAACGATTTTGTAATCGGGTTAAGTTTCCTAGCTACCGAGACTTAATGACAAATCTATAAATTTCTAAATTTTACACAGTTAGTTATATCCCGCTGCTTTCTCAAGCTTTCCCAGATCGATAAGAGGAAATGTGTGTACTGAGAATATAACATGTTCTCTAAGAGTTGCTTTTCCTCAGCCAACACACAATTTTTCCTGATTTCTTAAAAATAACTTGGCAAACTTGAAAAGTCTCAAATTTAGAAGAAAGAATGAAAGCTAATGCCAGTTTACTGAAATCCTTTTTATGGAAAAAGTTGTGCTTTGCTAAAAGGGAGATACCAAATGACCGAAATTGTGCAAGACACTTCTTGATTTCACTGCAGTTTTCCGCTTGAATACAAATGCCAGAAAATACCCAGACTTCGTAAATTGATGCGATTTCTGTTCGCGCCAGACTATATAGTTCAATTTTAGTGCTTTTGTGAAATCGGTGGAGGGAGTACCTCATTCAGCAACCAAAATATTTGCGCTGCCGTTGCATTCAATTACAGAAATTGGCGAGGTACATAAGAATGGGTCGTGCAAAAATATTTTGGCTTCTGTTTCATCAACGTTGCACAATGAACAACTCAGCTCAGTCGTACTACATGCTGCAAAATAAGTTACTTAAATTACAAAAAATTAATTGCACAGTGAAATATAGCTTAGAATAAAATACTTACCTTTTGAAGGAAAATATAAAAATGAAAGAGATTTGAAATGCTTTATTTAAAAAGATTTGCAATAGCTGAAAAAGATTCAAAAACGGCCAGAGTTTGAAACTGATATTTGACGCAAAATAGAGAAATCTCCCCCCCTCCATTTTCCTACTAATCGTGATTCTTTTGAATATGAAAAATTAAGAATTGAGATATGTTGGTGCTTTCCGAAAACAAATGCAATAAGAGGACACATATTTTACGAGATAAATAACAGACAAAACCTGGAGAGGGAGGGGGCTATAGGACAGAACAATTGTATAGATTGGTTTTGTTTATTTAATTACGGCAAAGCACACTAGGGCTATCTGCCTAAGGGGAGGGACGCCTTCGTGGAGGACTTTCTAAGGGAAACTGGCTCGTATACACGTTACACATGGGAAAAACACGAAAACGCCGATGCAGCTAGACCGTTCGCGGGATTCGAACCTCTGACCGAACTACCAGTGTTCACCGACTTTACCGCTCGGCCGCTGGTGGGCTGCAATTGTATAGAAACTTCAGACAGTAAATAAAATTTCCTAGAAAATCAGGATTTTTTTAGTATTACTTTACTGCTTTCTTCTTCGGCTTTGCATAGTGCTAACAAAGCAGAAGTTGTCTACTAACCATTTAAAGAAATTATATATCAAAGGTTTCTTTTTTAAACTGAGATAAAATATTTTGCGCGACATTAAATCGATAGGTCAACCTACTTTTTTTTCCTACACAGATTCGTTACACCTATTTTTGTAATTGATATAAAAATCTCACTTTCACCTAAACACTTAAACCAGAGTAAAGCAGAAGGTAACTTTTCCAGAATTTTTTTGAAACCCCTAGAAAAACACGAATGTTTTCTTGATAAAATAACAAACGCGATAAACAGATGTTGTTGTCAATCAACACATTCCTTTTATCTTCAATATGATAAAATTGCGTTGTTCCATGCATCGTAGGTTTTAAAAAAAATGAAAAGTTATTTTACCTGAGCGGCTCAATCACAATTCGCAGCATGTGTTATTTGATGCCAGAAATTCCATAAATAAAATAGATTCCCACAAATTTACATAATGTCGAATATTTGACCGTCATTGACCGCAACTAAAATAAAATCGAATAATCGTGAGGAAATTATGTGATTCGTTACAGCAGAGATATTTACCTAGATATTTTTTCGCTTGGGGGCAAAGAGGTACATGCACATCTTTATATGCAGTTAAATTTACTACATCTATATGCTTTTATAGTTTTTTTACTTCTTTGTAAAAAGTAAAAAGGAAGTATTGTAAGCGCGAAAAATTCCTGGTATCATATTTCAACGAAAATATCGATCTTGACCGCTATCCATTGTAATTTAACGATGCTTATGAGTGACATCTGCAAGTAAGGTCAGAATAAAAGACTCTTCCCCCCCCCAACAAATTATAAAACTGACTTAAAATGAATTCTAAAGAGAACTTTTTTTGTGGCGTCTGTGCGTAGTTACGTATCTCGCATAAATCAAAAACGAGTAACCTCAGAACGTTGAAATTTTGTATATAGGATTGCTATAACACGTAGATGTGCACCTCTTATTTTGGTTGCGATCGGCCGAATCAAAATTATATATGTATATCCACTCTGTTACTCGGCTCAGTAATCTCAGTTTCATTATTTTTATATGTTTGTTATTGTGCATTTTTTGCTTTAAAAATGATTGAATTATGTTGTTCTTATCTTCAGGTTAAGGTTTTTATGCCTTTGGCAAATCTGCATGAAATATTTTTAGAATTATCAACAATTTAAAAGTTGTTTAAGTGCCCTTAAGCTTAATTATTTTTGCCATGACGGTTATTGCTTGTTTACATTTCAAACAGCAGAATAGTAGATTTGTTGCCAATCTAGAGAAAGTAAATTTCGCAATAACAAAGATAACGCCTTCTTTTATTATTGCGAATTAAATTATGCTTAATCCATTCTGGAATTTATTCGAGGAAATAAGTGATTAAGATTTACATCATAATTTTAAACACAGTTATTTTGAATTTTTACGTATTTTTGCCTTGTCGCGAAGTGAAAAGTGGTGTGTGTGTGTGTGAGAGAGAGAGAGAGTGTTTGCTTAAATTTTTTTATACATCGTTTAAGATTTATTATAGTATTTGAATAGAACATGTGGCAACGATTAGATAATTCTTAAGACGATATAAATTTTGTGCAATACGAGTTAAAAAATGATCCTCATGCAACTTAATTGTTTTCACGAAACCTTGACTCACCTTCCACGGCCGCAGTATCTTCGCCTTCCGGTGGATGCGTTCGCACCTTGATTGATTTAGATACGTAATTGGCCTAAGGCATATGCAAAACGAACTTGTTATAATCCTAATGTGATTGTGAACCAGTATACCACAGACTATTATGATTATATTAAAAAATGAATGAAATGTAACGCTGTTATGGGAACCTAGGGTCAGAGTGTCGCTATGGTAAACAAATATAGTGAATTTAAATATCGTTAATTCTTTGTAGTTACTCTCTTTCTATTGTGGTGTACTCTCTTTCTATTGTGCGCTACCGACAAAGTAAATTTCAAATTTAATCCAATAAGTTTAAATGAAATGCAAGAAAAAATGCGTATAACTTAATATTCCGTACAAGGAAGTCATGTGGTGTGCACATCAGATTTATTATTTTTTTCCCATAATACTTTCAAAATATTATTAGCTTTATATATTTAGAAAAATAATACAATTTAACACTTTTCAAATGAAGAACGCTACAAATTACCTTTTTACTTCGTTATGCGAAGTAAATGAAGCATTGGAACTGCGAAAAATTTTGGTTATCATGCTTCAACGTAAATAAACTTTTGGCAGCTCCAGAATCTATTTGGACAATATCCCCCCCCCCTCCGTGATGTAGGGACAGAAGGAAAGGCTCTGTTTTCCAAAAAAAATTGTAAAATGGGTTTAAAATGGATTTTTTTCGTCACGCCGGTACGTACGTACGCTACCAAACTGCAAGATTCAGCATTAATAGTCGAATTATCTGAAATTTCAGTCCAATTCCTAGCGAGGCTAAAGTGATTTTTTCAGAAAACTATATGTTGAAACTCAAAATGTTACTACAAAATGAATTTTATTTGAGCATAGAATAACTGAAGTTATCCGTAATGCTAGACTGATTAAAATTAAGATAAAATGCGACCTCATACGACTGGATTGGCAGATTCTTTTGTAATAGGCAAATAATTTTTTTCTTTCCAAAAGTAGTTTAACGTTTTGGGTATGTACAGGACTGTTTTTAACATCATCAAATTTGTGCCACAGAAAAATGAAGTGTAGCTGATTCTAATTACCGTGATGCGGAAACTGCACAGCAGGTGATGCGTGTTTTTTGAAACTTTACTTTGCTTAAGATCACGATGCAAAGATGCCAAAACAATCGAAGGTCATGTTTTAAAAAGGTGGTTACTACTACACTACAACTTAAAACGTGAATAGGAATAATTCATTCGTCCAAAAGCTTTTCTGTAAAAGCACAACCGGCAACTCTCCTATTAGAAAGACAGATCTACTTGTAAATTATGATGGCCAAGAATACCTATCCATTAAAACAAAATTCTATTCTTTACATCCTGCCATCGGTCAAAAATCGATGATAAAGCTTTTCCTTTTCTTTATACACTTCCGGAAATTTCAAGGCATTTGCAGAAAAGATAACGATATTTCATTCAGAATGAAAGATAATTAATTTCCTTACACTGACGCTTCCCACCTAAACTTATAAACAAAAAAAAAAAAAAAGAGAGAGAGAGAGAGAGGGTGTTAAATAAACTTCTACTTATTCATACAATGCAACTAAATATTTTTTTTTTTTTTTTTTTTTCTAAATTTTGGCGTTGCCTTGATAACAAAATTCCTTTAAAAAGTAATTTTATAAAGAATATTTCTGCAGCAAAAAATTCACAACAGTTACAAGCTGTTATAGGTAAGGCAATGAATAGTCTTGAGAACATTTTAAATCAGTCTTTACGTATAGAACATTTACGCATATTTTCGTGAAGATAGAAATGTGATAGATATAACCGGAAATAAGATTTGTTCATTTAGTTCCAATTATAAAATGACAGAAATTCATTTTTTCCATTTTATAAACAAAACTTTAAATTTCAAAATGGCAAGATAGTTACATATACACTGACTACCAATAAGTATTTGGACACCTGTGGTAGAAAAGAAAAACTAACTTTATTCAAAATCAACAGTTGGTAAAGTCTCCACGAGAGGTAATTACAGCGTGGACCCTCCGGGGCATACTTTCCACAAGTCTTTGTATGACAGCTAGTGGTATTTTCTTCCACTCGGCTTGGAGAAGACATAGAAGTTCATTCACCGATTTTGCACGAGTAGTGCACCCCTGAATTCGGCGATGCAACTCGTCCCAGAAGTTCTCGATAGGGTTCAGGTCTGGACTCTGGGTAGGCCAGTCCATTCGATGAACTCCATTGGCCCCATACCAAGCCTTGGTTAACGTCGAAACATGACAACTGGCATTGCCGTCCTGAAAGTAACAGGGGTCCAACCCGTAAAACTGCCACAACGTAGGAAGCACATTGTCATCCAAAATAGTGCAGTAGGCATCGGAGTTGAGCTTACCATGAATGGGGACGAAGGGTCCCAGCTCATACCAGGAGAAACACCCCCAGTATATTTACTGAAAATTTCAGTTTCCACTTTTTTTTTTTTATGCATTTAGCTGCAGGGCTGTCTTTTGTTGCCTAGAACTTTTTCACTAACGCTTTTGTGTTTTCCAGATTACCATACATTCTTTATTCTGCGATGAAGTCAACTTTAGTCAGAAATTTTAGTTGACATTTAAATTTTAATCGTGAATAACCAAATTATCCAAACTTGAATGACCGATTTTCTTCCATTCCGGTAAAAATTTCAGTACAGCTGTAAAACAGGCCGTCAATTCCTTAGTGAAAATCTCCCTTCCCAATTCGAGACATTGGAGTCCTTTATTTATTTCCACCTCCGCCGAACTTGACTGTTGGCACAATGCATTCTGGCAGGAGACGTTCTCCAGGTAGACACCAGACCCAGACCCTGCCATCCGAACGGTAAAGGGTGAACCTTGATTCGTCACTCCAAAGAACCCATTTCCACTGATCTGCGGTCCAATTTCGATGTGCTTTGCACCACATTAACCGAGCAGCGCGGTTGGACTTTGTGATCAGAGGCTTATGGGCAGCAGCACGACCATGAAAACCAAGCAGAAGTGCTTCCTTACGGATGGTATTCATTGAAACAATACTCCCGGATGCCTGTTGAAACTCCTCGCGGATGAGGGCCATCGGTTGTGTGCGGTTCTTCCGAATTTCTCTGGACAGCACTCGTTGGTCTCTATCTCCCAGTTTCGTTGGTCTGCCGACTCGGGGCACATTCCGGCAATCACCGCTCACCTTCCACTTCTTAATCATATAGGCCACTGTCGATTTTGGGTACTTCAGATCGCTATATATGTCTCTTAAGGATCGGCCACATTTGTGATACCCGATAATTATACCTTTCTCGAAATCAGAAAGCTCCGAACTGCGAGGCATCTTGCATGCGACTAAAGCCGATGCTGTTTCCTACCCGACATATATCGGCGGAGACCGTGACGTACCTTAGGACCGCAGATATCGTCATTTGCATAGGTGTCCAAATACTTATTGGTAGTCAGTGTATATGTAAGACGAAAAATATGTGAATCAAAATTATAATTTAAACTAACTGTAAAACATTAATTCTCCCTCTCTATTCTAATAAATTCAATAACTTCTCTGGATCGCGTTATTTCTAGATCTTTCCTTTTCTTTTTATTTGCATGGCATACGCAGCGCTGATGACGTAATAATTGGGAACTGAAACTACCATTGTAAACCAAAACTTTCTCTTCGCGTGCTTCCATCTTTCATAACTACGCACTTCAGCGAACGTAATTTCGCTATGCTGCTTGCTAGCAAAAATATCAATAATGTAAATGTTCTTGAACAAGCACGACTATTGTGCCAAGTGATCTGTGGCCACATAATGTCAATTGGAAATAAAAATGGAACTTAACCAGCCAATAGTAATTTTAGAGCAATATTAACTATCGAATCAAAATGCTTTCAGAACCAAAACTAACTCAGTTTGATTTGAGATTTCACCCTGAACATTACGCAATTGCTTTCCACGCTTTGGCTTAGCTGCACTGCTGTCTGTCTGCTCTGCTTTCTTACTACAAAATTATCAAAAATGTAAGCCTTTTGGAACAGGCACATTTAATGTGCCGACTTGTGTGTAGCTGAAAATAAAACTGAAGATTTAATCTGCCTTCCCCTCCAATTTCCTAGTCGTTATGGATCAACACGTCTACGCCATCCAATTTCTTAGTCATTGCTTCTGAGTCTGAATATATTACACATATATGTATATCTGCCGGTTGAGGAATTAGAGAGTTCTTGCTTGCTTTATTTCTCTGGTTGATTTTCGTCTTTGGCTCAATTCGTGGAATACCAGTGGCAGTTCCATATCGGTATCTGTCTCTTTTAACCAATTTTCCGTAAATTAACTGTCTTTCTTTCGTATATTTACTGAAAATTTCAGTTTCCACTTTTTTTTTTTTATGCATTTAGCTGCAGGGCTGTCTTTTGTTGCCTAGAACTTTTTCACTAACGCTTTTGTGTTTTCCAGATTACCATACATTCTTTATTCTGCGATGAAGTCAACTTTAGTCAGAAATTTTAGTTGACATTTAAATTTTAATCGTGAATAACCAATTTATCCAAACTTGAATGACCGATTTTCTTCCATTCCGGTAAAAATTTCAGTACAGCTGTAAAACAGGCCGTCAATTCCTTAGTGAAAATCTCCCTTCCCAATTCGAGACATTGGGAGTCCTTTATTAACAGAGTTAAAATTCCTGCAGTCACAGCTACTGCCTGAGTTTCCGTTGTGCAGTCAAGACTTTTATTATTATTATTATCAAGTTTTCAGATAGTTACCAGATTTGAACAACTACAAACTCTCCAAATGGTTCAGTGAAGTCTTGCACCAATAACGCTCAAAGAACTCATTTACATCATCTAGTCTTTTTCTCATGCCTATGTCTACTATATTCTCTGTTACTGACCCACAGGTAGTGTCATGTTTGTACGAATCCACAATGCAGTAAAGCAAGGTGGATCGCAAACACATAAAAAATTGAGAGAAACTAAGATTAACCACAACATTCGCATTTTTCCCCCTATAATTAAATTTTAAACCATCGTTTAACTTTTAGTATTATAGTTCTATTACAATGTATTTTATCACAGTGTGGAACTATCCGTGTTATCTAATGTCAGACTATCTCATAGCATATCACTTCAGTTGTAATAATCTATGAGGCATATGGGTGAAACGGGTATTAATCGGAATTATGCCTTAATAATGGAATTATGCCTATGTACCATTTCATTCTTCAAACGAAACGACCACTAGTGTTTAAAAATATAAGCAATGGAAGAGATACATAAAATGAAGTTCTAATATAGAACATAATTAAGTTTCGTGGTTGTTTCCCCCCCCCCACTTTACACATAACCATAACAGATAAGTCTTTTTCACCTTGTTTACTGGTTCTCATAGCTTTTTCACATAAAATTTTAAACTCACATCCGAAGACTTTTATATCTAAAGACAACCATAATATTTTTTTCTAATACAGCAAGCAAGATATTGATTTTCAATAAAGAGAGTACTGCCATCAGCATACAATACAGATGCGGAATTCATTACTTACTATTAATTTCCACTATCAATATTAACCGCTTTAGTTTATGTGAATATAACAGAGAATACCATTAATTCATTAAATATGCATACGAAGGATGAATTGTACATCAGGACCTCGTGGTCGGGCATCTAATGCATTTAAACGCAGAGATGTCACAATAAACTTAACCGATGAACGTATGAATATTTAATAAGATGCTCTCCACAGCCTCTAGAATGCATACAAATGAATGCATTATTTAATTACTCAGAGCATTTCCAGATAACTTCCAAAACACAAACCACTGAAATGAGAGTCTTATTAATCAATCTGTGAAAACCGACAACAACCTAGAAAAGAATTAAGATTAATTACATGCAAATTAAGAGATAATTAGCCATTCTACTTCTGCGAAGTTTCAACAAAATTTGAAAAATCTCATCAAGTTAAATATTTTCATAACATTTCCGTTTTCAGTTCCTATGATGCTAAATAGCTCTAAAAAAGGCTTAGAAGGAGTGTTAGCTTTTTTTGAACCGTAAAAAATTTCTATTTGCGAATTTCATAATTAATGAGTAATTTACGAGCAAAGGTTAAACTTAGTGTTTAAACGCACAAAATATTTTAAAGCGTAGGGAAGGCGGAAATGCTTGTCTACAAGTGATAATTATAAATAACATATACTGATAATTTAATTTTAGAAATACCTGATACCGCTGCTAAGACTCGAGTTGTTATGGTGAAAATAAAAATTAACGGAAATTTAACAATAACATGTTCTCTCGCTTTCATTAAGCTTTATATGAGCAAATGGCATCTTCTAGGTAATTTGCTGCGTCTTTTTGGCTGACAGTTTGTTAATGAAATAATTTTAATGATATACGTAAATTATTATAGCTATAATAAAGAGATCGAGTAAACTATAAATAAATCGCTAAATTAGTAAACTTTACACGTTTTATTTAATCTTATTTACAAATGTAAAATACTTATCATACCAAGTGATTAAATAACTTAAACAAACGCTGAAATTACATTAATTACATTGATTTTCGACGAATAATCAATATATCTGTATCTAATAAAATTACAGATTAAAATATTTCATCCTTTTTATTACCATACCCTTTTACTGAAAGACAAGTAAAATAAATCTCATTTAACAGCACCAAATTATTTCTCCTCAAGTTGATATCTACAGAAATAAGAAATAAACATGTTAACGAAATAATACATATATTACAGAAAACAAAATTCATGATTTTATTCTTATTTATGCATGTAATTAAAAATGAATATTTCGCATTTACTCCTTAAATAATTTTCACTCTCGAAAGATGTAATGAAACTGAGCCATTTTTAAACTCGTATCTCCCTCAAATAAACGGCAACGGGTAAACAATACTTCGCACTCAAATTCAATAACTAACAGCTATAAAGGTTATACATCACGGCTATAAAATGAAATACATACAAACATTAAATAGAAATATTACCAACATTAGTGGAAAAAACAGAAATTAAAGAGCATGAAATGTATTATTTCCGTTACGGTTGACGTAAAGCGAATAAAGAAAGGAAGGGGATTATAAGATGCGAAAAAGGAATAGAAGCATGCATCCTTTTGGATAATAACTCCGAAGTTCTTGATCCACATTAGAAAAATAAAAATTAGAACCCAGATTTGTAGATTTGGAGTGAATAACGACGACACTTGATGAAGTATCGAAACACACTTTATTTAGCCAATATTAATCAGGACAGCTCCAAAGTCTCGTTTACAGTCGTCGACCTGTTATAAACACGCTGACACGATCAGCGACACAGCTTTCAGGTTATCAAGCTCGTGTAACGGTGGAGACAGCTTCATTGCAAAGCACCATAATACAGCTTCCGGCTCTGCTCGGTCGTTGACGGAACTCCACGTACTCTCGAGGCTCTCACTGGTGCAACTCGCGATGCACTCGACGACACACAGAGCACAGCTCCCGACTCTTCGGTTCAGTCGTTCCCGGAGCTCAACACACTCTCTCGACGATGCACTAATCGCGATACACTAAGAGACTCCTTCGGTACACTCGAAGACCCACTCGGCACTCGCTGGCCGGCTGTCAACTCGATCGTCTCCGCACGGACTAACTAGATGAGACTGATTAACTCGATACTCTCCGAGGCACTCGCTCAATGACCGACTATCAGCTCGCTAGACGAGGCACACACTCACTCGCCTTTTCGACGAGGCACTCCCTAATTCGTAACTGACTCTCCGCGTACCAGCAGGGTTTATATAGCTTCTGGCTAGAGTTCGAGAACATTTCGGGCTAAACCGGTAAGAATTCGTTCCAGAAGGTTTTTCATAAGTCCATGGCATATCGCCAATTTTGTCGCCAAGAGATTTTGTCCGGGAGGATCCTGCCTTATCTTGCCATTTTATGGCAATCCTAAAACTGCTTTGCGGGGAAGCCATCTTACGGCGCCTGTACATTTCGTAACAATATGAAATAACTACAACTAAAGCAATTCCAAAATTCCAGTCACTGGTACATATACAAATGCAAGTTACATAATGATTTTAAATCATGGCAAAGGGTTATTTTTTCTATAATCAGTATATATTTCCTATATAAAATTTCCTATTCTTTTAATCAGCTTTATTCAGTTTAATTATACGCACGTTGTGACTTGGAAAGAGAAAGTTTTCTTTGAAGAAACGTAATTAATCAGCACTTTAAAGATTGTTTACCATACAGTATATTATCGCGTTGTATTATTAGTTACTTATGATGATATTTTACATAAAAATAGAAACTTCGCCCTTTTTCTTTTTTAATGTTATCATGATGTTATCCAACTTACTGGCATAGAGAGACTGAAATGTTACAAAATGCAGAGATATTTCATCTAACAAGTTATTATTTCGAAGTTTTTCCTGCACTTATTTAGAAAGCAGAAAATTAAGAGCTGATATGAGTTAAAAACATATAGAAACAAAACTAAGCAAGATACGTATTAAATTCGAAATAATTTTAAAAGTAGACAATCAAAAACGGCATTGAAAAGTTTTGAGAATTAAAGCTTTTCATTTTTTTAAAAGACAACTACTGTAAACATAAAGCCAGATAAACCATATTAATAAATAAACATTTAAAAAGATGAGTCAAAATTAAATACAAAAAGCATCAAAAGAGCTTCTCTATTCTGTTAAGTGGTGCTGAAAGCACTAAATAGGAACTTTCATCATCAACATTCCATCGACTCTATTTGAAAATCTGAGATCAAAACCTCGCACTTATCTAGCATGAGCTAAAGACAAAATATAAAGGAATTCTTTAGAAACTGAATTTCATTACTTAAAAGTTCTCGTATCGATCAAGAAAATATTTTAGATAGAAAATTCGCCCTTAAAAATTTGCATATCGATAAAACATCGCAGCAGGATGGCATCAAAAATAACGCAGAACACACAAAGAGGAGACCGAAATTTTCAATCCATTACCCGTATAGCGATGTAACGACTCTTAAATATTCAGAAGCATTTTACATGTAATGAGGCATTGAAAAATTGTAGTTTCCTCCGTTAAACGCGACAGATAGCTAACCAGAAATCGTTTTTTAAAGCTAATGGCAATACTTGTTTCTGAATTTATTTCAACAAAGCTATAATATAACAAGAAGCAATTTAACATACAGACCCCAACCATCTATCTAATGAAATCTGAATGCAAGTAGCAAAGAAAGAAGATCGACCCTTTCGCAACCACTAAGTATGATTTGCCTTGGAAACTGAAACTCCAAAGGGAAATGAAAAGACATTTTACTTACATTTGTATAAATATGCAAAATTAATTATGCTAACAAAAAGTGTGTCTGTATTTTGAGATCACGTCAAAAATAAAGATATGTTATTGTTTTATCAGCGTATATTGTGACGTTTACACGCAGCTAGAACTGCGAAACTTTCAATATAGAATTTAGACATCACCGAAGCAAACATGAAATTTTATACTAAGGTCAAGGACAGTCCACAAGCGTGCCTCTCGTTCTGGAATAACCTGCTCCAGATTATATAATCTCTCACAGTCTGTCAGCCTGTCTCTAGTAAGTATTCTTTTGGAGTGACTGGAGAGCTTCTTACGAAAAATCAGTTATCAAACTAACTTTGCAACGATGACAGATAAAAGGAATTAAAGTTATACAACATCACATAATTACTTTTTCCAAACTGGCCTCCGGAAAAGCACCAAAGAGTGATAAATTACGTTAATGAAAGAACTACCATTATCACAGATCTCCATTTCAAATGGTATTATTTTATTACATATAAAAAACACAAAATGCCATAGGTATTAAGCAGTAGCTCAGCATTTTCCTCCAGTCCATTCTAAAAGATGGGTAAGACAAAATATTTGAGTTACTTTAAACGAGTCATGCAGAAGTCAGTTCCAGCATTCTTAGAACAGCTATGTGCCATAGCGTTACTCGCAAAAGAGTATTCAGGGTCTCAGAAAAATGTAATTAAGAAACAAAATTCATGCAATAAGAGTAAACATTTTAAACTGCAACTCTCTACAATTCAGCAGCATCAATCGCAAAGCACATCCGAACGTACAGCACAAGAGACTTTGCAACGAATGGTTTTTAACGACAGAAGATCATTAAAGGTACCTTACGTTATCAGTAAAAAACTGCTGTAAGCCCAAAAGCACCAAAATACGACTTCAGAAAATTGGACAAAATTGATCTGATGAATCTTGTTTCTTACTTTGTGATGGAAATCGTGGGTCAGAATGTCTAGAAATAATTCTGAACACAGCAAGCAGCTTTGCCTCAAAATCGAAGCTGTTCATTTATGGGCGCGATGTTTCCTAATGCAGATGGCTACTTTAAGCAGGAGAATACACCTTTTCATCGTACACGATTAGTGTTAAACTGGTTTGAAGAGTATGATTTTGAGTTAGAATCGTTTCCATAGCCATCTTACTCAATCCGACCGAGTATTTGAAGGCGAAGTGGAAACATTACTTCAACGTCTGGGAACGCTACCAACAAATCTGGACTAAAGAGCTGCTACTAAGTCAACACTGGTTAATATAAGCTGTGATCAATGTTAAACCAATGCGTTATTAGATGCCGTCTTTAATATATTGGCCATTCAGTGCATATAAAAAAAGTTCTCTAGCGCGTTTTCAAAGATAAATGCTGTTATCAATTGCCAAAATGTATAAACCAAGGAGGCTGCCTTTAAAGTCCGAGAAATAAACTTTTAACCTTATTCGTGAAACCTAGAACTGAAGTAGAGGAATGAAATTTTAGTATTTTTAAAGTGGTTATAGTAATTCTTCAAATCTGTAATTATTATGATTATTATTATTACACTTTGCTTGAATTCGTTCGAATGTTTGCATTAAGAAGAAAACTACTAATGAATAATTATTCAGTAACTTATCATCTGAGTATCTGGAACTGGAATTGAATTCTTATCTGGAGAGGCGGAAATTGAGAGAAACAAGCTAGAAACAGTTTCCTTTTACAATGAAAATTAAGAGCGATTGTTTTCCTATTCAATTTGCTAGAAATCCTTTCCACATTAAACTACGAAAGACATTGAAAGCATGCGCGCCTATACAAAAGCCGACACACAAATGAAAACAAAAATAATACACGCGCTCTCGGCTTTTCTTTTTTACGGCTCCGCCTTTGTCTTGTCGTCTCCTTTTCTCTCCCCGTATTTTTAAATTTATTCTTCCCCCTTTTGTTTCTCTCTCGATTCTTTTTCTATTAAGGTCTCTTCGACTTGTATTAATATCATTTGTGTTGCTGTTGTAGTGGCAGGAATAACGAGACTGAGAGAAGTGTGTTTGACAGAAACAGCCACAAACGAATCGATCGATTGTTGATTGCTGTTAGTCTTAGGCGTCTCTCCTCTCCCTTTGCCACACAAATGTGTAATAAAGGATTGGCTATAAAAAATATTTGTGCGTATGTGAAACAAGTTATTTGAGAATTGCATCATCGTTTAAAAATATGGATTTGTGAATATGACGCGTTTTGCGCAGTTTATTATATGACTGAATATTTTATTCAAAGCCTTTTTGTTATTAGTAGTATTATTACTTAGTTTAATCTTTTTTTGCCATAAAAATTCTTTGTTTGTCTGATGATTCAGCGATAAATCTGTAAATGGTAATATATTTTTTGATAGCTTAGCGCTTTTAATAAGTGTGACTTATTTTGTGTGTTTATTGGAGATACATATGAAAGTTTGCCAGGTTAATGTTTGAGGAGGAAGACTGCTCACTTTGATTTTGAGATACAGCATTTCGTATATAGATAGTATAAAAGAACTCGTATTTCAGTGTTCCTTCTGCAATCAAACTTCCGCCAGCAAAGCAATTCCTTCTGCTTAGGCGATTAACTGAACATTTTAATTTAATACAAAAGAATTCGAGAATAACGGTTAAAAAAAAACAAGGAAGAGTATTTTGTTTTTAAGGCACTTCCTGAAGACAGCATCATTCAGAACAGCTTCACTGAAGTAAGGCACACCTCTACCCGTTGTCTGAAGTTATTCATAACTTTCCTCAGCAAATTCATTGGAAATGTATAAATTTTCTTTTCGGTGTAATCTTTAAGTTTTTGTATAATGTAAAGCCGACGGTCATACACTTTATCTTTTAGCCTCCATATTTTAAAAAAAAAAAAAAAAAAAAAAAAAAAAACACATACTGACAAATTAGGTGAACATGGAAGCAATTTAACGTGTATGAAATGAGAGGTGACATGGCCTAATCACTACAATGCGTAAGCACAACACTGTAATATTTTCTTTGCGCAGTGGTTTCTGATGCAGTTGACCGTTGACCATGATTGACGGGCTTCTGACCTTTGACCATGATGGGTTGACATAAGCGTACAACCATTGCGGTTTTAACCCGCAGATGGTGATGCTCTTGGCCACTGGCGGTTAAATATAAAATAAGGGTGAAACGAATAAACGGCGACCAAATTATAGTTGTTCAAGCTGGTAACGGAAACTGGCATGCTAAACTCTACATTGGCATCTAAGTGGCTGCGAGCAGCAGGAAATGATGGAAATATGGGTTTTTCACTGGGGGAGGGGTAATGATATATTTCGGTATTTTAAAACAAAAGTTATAATTTCAATAAATATTACTGTAAGTATAAAAATGTTTCATTTTATTTTTACGTCAGCATTTACCATTCTCTCTTTGGGGACCAACGACCACAATAATGTAATGTGTCGTAATACCATTATTTGTTATTAAGCTGAACATGGCCTTATTTGTTATTCAGTCAGTCATAATTTGTTTCGACTCGACGCATTCACCATTCAACATCAAAATTAAATTTGTAATTTTTCTACTACGTAGTACATAGAATTATTTCGCTTGTGGGTTTATGCTCGAATTTTTGCTATAGTAAGTTTTATAATATAGTAAGTATGCTCGAATTTTTGCTATAGTAAGTTAAATTGCTATAGTAAGTGGGTATAGTAAGTTTGGGAGCAACTGGATTAGATGAAAATGAGCTGCATCGGGGAAATCGAAGAACTGCGGCGTTTTCCCCATCATTTGAAGCAATTTCCTGCAAAATTCACTTCGTTCGATGCTCTTCCGACCAACGCTGCATTATAACAAAGGATTTTAAACTACTTTTACTCAACGATCTGTGTTTCACTGTGCCACCTACAAAGATGTCAGCATGGCGCCAAATTTAAATCGCCTACCGATTTCTGCTGTATCCCGCAGAAGCAATTTCTGAATATTAAATCACTGTATATTACTGGCAGATTGTGTATGTTAAAGAAAGGGTGTTTCTAATATTTTGACTACTCAGGGTACACTATAACTTACTTATTTTTCATACTGAAACATTTGACCATTGATCACCTTAAAATAAAGCAACTAAAAACAGTCGCTTTATTGCGCTTATGAGCCCACCAGCGGTACAGCAGTAAAGACTCTGATCACTGGTAGTTCGGTTCGATGTACAAATATCGAGAACGGGCTGGCTGCAGGGCGGTTTTATGGTTTTCCCCATGTGTAACGTGTTTATAAACCAGTTTCCCTTAGAAAGTTCTAAACGAATGAAATCGTTCCTTCCGTGTAGTACCTTATACAGCCGTTATGCTTATAATGCGCTTATAAAGCCGTTGTGCTGGTACTCTTACTGAATATTGGCGAAACATGGGCCTTAGACAATATGATAATGGAATGTAATAATTTCCACAAGATAGGACAGATGATTCCCATTCGGAAAGAATCAAGATGAACAAGTAAAGGCACCCTATATTTTCTGCATTCAGTTGGAAAATTTAATCCTTATCACTTCAATTCAATTTCCACGAGAAGGAATACGCGGAAAGATAAGAAATGGGAAATCAAATTTACTCAAAAGGCGGCGCATTCTCAAACTCTATTTGAATTTCCTCTTCGTCTTCAGAATCATGACTTTCGACAGAAGACAAGAAACGTAATCTCGCAGGAGCTGTCAAGGTAAGAATTCAAATTATTTTAGACTTACGATGTCCCCAGTAATAAGCGATGATGGGAGACTTGGGAAAACTAATGACGACGCCTGACGGGAAAAGAACGAGAGATTTCGAAAAGTAAAAGAGGAAGAAGAGTAGTATACGATGCACTTTTTCCCTCAGCCGTTCGCTTCTTTTAATTTGAAGCGTAAAAAGGTTATTAGGTTTTTGTTGTTTTGTATTACAACTAAACAAGATATAAATGCACTTTTTTTACGAGGATAACACTGTTCTTTTTCTGAAGCATAGTTAAAATTATGCAAATGTTTCTAAAACAGATATAGGCTTCTGACCTAAGAGACACTATATCATAATATTTTAGCTAAATTAATTTAACTAAAATGCATTAACACTAAACGTACCGACTGTTGTGAAATGAACTGAAGTAATAACCGGCGCGAGGCGCTGCTGTTTGTGACGTCAGCCTACGTGCTGAGTGTTTCGAATGTTTTGCTTGTGGACGGAACGAAAGCTGATCTCGGAAGAGTGATACTGTTTTGATGGAAATAAAGAATGATTTATTAAGAATTTTTTTGTCTTTATTCATAATGCACCCAGCCTCAGGTAGAGGCAGGCCCGCAACTGAACGAACTGTTTTAAATATATTTGATTTACATATTTTCTGTGTTCTTCGTAACATAGTGGTACCCTCGGCGGGACCGGGTGCTTTGAATTAGAATTTTCCGATTGAACTTTTGATATTGAATTTAGATGGATTTGATCGCTTTAAAGGCTCAAAGAAAAGGACTTAGAATTGCGTTTACGCAAACCTCAAGAAAAACCGAAAGTGAATTAACTAAAGAAGTAAGAGATTTAAAAATACTTTCGATTTTGAAGTGTCAACTTTGTGATAAATTCCAGAGACTTCACGTATGCCAGAGTGCTATATCGCAGCAAATTCTGCAGACTGAAGATGGAGAAAAATTATTTAGTGATGATTTTCAAGAAGCGGAGAATTATTGAGATAAGTTTCTAGAACAGTGTGCTCAAATAGATGCGGAAATACAAGCCTCCTCTCTTTCAAATAATTCCGAATCTAGGAAATTTAAATTGTCTAAAATTGAGCTTAAAAAATTCAGTGGTGAAGCTACAGATTACCTGACATTTTGGAGTCAGTTCCAGAAAATCCACGATGACAAAAGTATCGCCGATGAAGATAAAATGCAGTTTCTATTGCAGGCCATGGAACCCAAATCGAAAGCAGAACGCCTAGTCCTTAGCTTCCCGGCAACGGCAGCTAATTATCCTAAAGCCATCGAACAACTAAGAGAGCGCTTTGGACGCGAAGATTTACTTGTGCAAATCTATGTGAGAGACTTGTTAAGCCTAGTGATGAAGAACGCTGTAACCGGAAGAGCAAAAACGGATCTTCCTTCCCTGTATGATGAACTAGAAGGAAAATTGCGAGCGTTGGAAAGTTTGGGAAGAACCCAAGAAAAATATGGGGATTTTTTGACCCCCTTAGTGGAAAGTTGCTTACCAGAAGAAGTACTGATGGCATGGGAAAGAAGCAGAAATCACGACTCCATTGAAACTAAAGGGAATCGATCTTTGAAATATTTAATGAATTTCTTAAAACAGGAAGTTAAGGAGATACTTCCGTTTTGGGGGTAATTTGGAATTTGGATAATGATACGCTGAGGTGCTGCACAGACACAGATACATTGACCTGTGATACGAAAATCACAAAGAGGACAATTTTGGCAATTGTGCAGACAATTTTTGATCCTATTGGTTTATTAACGCCAACTACATTGCTTCCAAAACTGTTGTTGCAAAAATTGTGGAAAGTGAAAATTGCATGGGATGATGAATTGTCTCCGAATGATGTAAATATATTTTTGAACTGGTTTAAAGAACTTAATGTTTTGAAAGATGTTACTTTGCCTCGATACTTGTTTATCAATGACACGTCTGAACTACATGTATTTGTGGATGCTTGCAAGGGGGCGTATGCAGCGTGCGTCTTTGTTCGATCAGTATTTAATTCTGAAGTAAAAATAAATCTCGTACGGGCGAAGTCTAGAGTATCGCCTTTGAAATCTTTAAGCATTCCTCGCTTAGAATTAATGGCCTGTTGTATAGGTTCTAGACTTGCAAATTCTATTATCAAGGCTCTCAGTTTGCCCGATTTAAAAGTTACCTTCTGGTCTGATTCAACCACTGCCCTTTGGTGGATAACAGAGCAAGGAAATTGGTCCGTTTTCATTGAAAATAGGGTTAAAGAGATTCGAGAGTTGACGCGAGGTCATTCATGGAGACATATCCCAGGGAAACTAAATATTGCCGACTTGTTATCGCGCGGATGTTTTGCGAAGCAAATGCTTCGGTCTAGATGGTGGGAAGGCCCCTCGTGGTTGCGAGAAGGCCCTGAAAACTGGCCCACTGGTGAGATTATTTATTTGCATGAAGAAGTAGAATTGGAGAGAAAAAAGATAAAAAGAGTGAATATTGATCTATCAAAAGACGCACCGCCTTGGCATCGAATCAGTGTATCCAATTATGATAAAATGATTAGAGTATTTGCATGGATATTTAGATTTGTAAATAATTGTAAAGGTGGTTCTGAAAAAAATGGAAACATTGAACTTTCACAGTATGAAATTGAAAATTCTGAGAAAATTTTAATTCGTTTGGTTCAAAATTATTATCTGACTAATAAGAAATATTATAATTTTATTGAAACGCTCATTGATGATGATGATGGTATTCTAAGAGTTAAAACGAGAATACTAAATAGAGATGACCATGAATCCTTTCTGTATCCAATACTGTTACCAGAAAAATGTGATTTCACTAAGTTATTAATCAGAAATGTGCATAATAAGAACTGTCATGCTGGTCTTCAGATGATGCAATGCATATTACGAGAAAGATTTTGGATAGTCAGAGCTAGAAAGGTCATTAAAAATGTCCTCTTTAACTGTATCGTTTGTAAAAGATTTAAAACTAAGGCTATGTCAAGCGAACCGACACCTCTGCCACCAGACCGAGTTACGGATTGTGCGCCATTTGAAATCATAGGGATTGATTTGGCCGGACCGCTGTTTTTAAAAAATGGGGAAAAGGTGTGGATCGCGCTGTTCACCTGCGCTGTGTACCGTGCCATTCACCTTGAACTCGTAAATTCTCTTTCTACTGATGCGTTTCTCCTGGCGCTTCGACGATTTGTTGCTAGGCGCGGACGCCCTAGAATAATCTATAGTGATAACGGGACAAATTTTCGGGGTGCATCTAATGATTTATCAAAACTAAATTGGGCTAAAGTATTAAAGGAAACAGGCACTGAAAGGATAATCTGGAAATTTATTCCACCTACTGCAGCTTGGTGGGGTGGCTGGTGGGAGAGGTTGGTTCGTACAGTAAAAGAATTGCTGAAACGTACTTTAGGTAAATCAGTGTTATCATATGAAGAACTTTATACTATTATTTGTGATTGTGAAACTATAATTAATTCTAGACCCTTAACTTATGTTTCTGAAGATCCGCAAGAATTAGTACCTCTGACACCCGCCATGTTTCTTATTGAGAACAGAAATTTTAATGTTGAAGATCTTGATGAATTAAATTCGTCAAGTCTTAATAAGAGATTAAAGTATAGAACTAAATTGTTAAATGATCTGAGGCAACGATTTAGAAAAGAATACCTTAGTCAACTGGTTCAAAAGCATAATGAAAAACGATCTCGGGAACCTGTAGTAGGAGAAATAGTACTGATGGCGGATGATAACAGAAAACGTTTATTTTGGCCTTTAGCCCGAATTACAGAATTGATCCCTGGACGTGATGGAAAGATTCGTACGGTTAAACTTAAGACCCGGCATGGAATAGTTATACGACCAATACAACGCATCTTTCCTCTGGAGATACAGTCCAATGATAGAAACATAATTCCTGATAAGAAACTGGGTGTAGAGGAATCTAATTCTAGTGCTGGGTGTATGTTAAAAAAGGGATTTGTACCTGATAAAATGGTGATGCAACAATATTCCTCCTCTGGACGACTTGTAAAAGCTCCAAAAAGACTTGATCTTTTAAATAATGTTTGTTATGACTTTGAGACTCAACCTGAGTCTCAAGGGGGGGGAGGATGTTGTGAAATGAACTGAAGTAATAACCGGCGCGAGGCGCTGATGTTTGTGACGTCAGCCTACTTGCTGAGTGTTTCGAATGTTTTGCTTGTGGACGGAACGAAAGCTGATCTCGGAAGAGTGATACTGTTTTTATGGAAATAAAGAATGATTTATTAAGAATTTTTTGTCTTTATTCATAATGCACCCAGCCTCGGGTAGAGGCAGGCCCGCAACTGAACGAACTGTTTTAAATATATTTGATTTACATATTTTCTGTGTTCTTCGTAACACCGACATTTATTGCATAGCTATGCGCACTGTAATCGGTCAAATGAAAATTTTTAAATAAAATATTTTTCCCCCGGACTGAATGTAGGTAATTCTTATTTTAGCACTCTTCTGTTATCAAGAACAGATTCAGAAATGTATGTATGTATGTGTGTATGCATGGATGGATGTGTTCATGTATACATATATGTAAGTACGTATGAATGTGTACGCACATAAATTTCTGAATCCTGTTCGGATAACAGAAGAGTACTCTGATTTTAGTAAAGAGATATTAAGGTTTTTTAAAGCAATTTTTCAACGAAAATTCATTTTGATCTTTTTCAAATAAAACATTTCATAACATGACGATGAAATACTACAGAAAATGAAGTTTCTAAATTTACAATATTACATTTTACGAATCTTGTTGGATTTGATACTTATCTAAAAATTTTATTAAATGCTACTCTTCTAGATGCAGTGCATATTCGAATTTCTTCCCAAACAGCTCCATCAATTTAGTTATACGGACCATTTTTTCCCTTCCTAAAATTCTCGTCGTCACCAATTAAGAACTTCATTCTTTTTCATTCTCAATGAATTTTCCTCTTCATTTCGATAACTGTATTCTTATACTCAGTGTCTAATAGAATACTGCTATTTTGAAATGAAATAGCTTCATTTCCAGGAAGTCCACTCTCCATCGATTTTCAATTCCTATATTACTTATGTTCTCTAAGAACCTTCTGTGTCTCTTGAACGCATTGACATTTTTCAGATAAAGATTAGAAATGAAATAACTAACTATACTAAACGTACACTAACTACTATTTTTTTTTTTTTTAACATAGCTTTCCATAAACTAATAAGGTATTTAAACTTGAAATTTCAATGTAGAATTATTTTAAACCAAATTTAAACCCAACTCTCCTTGCGTAAATGTGCAGAAAACTGAGTGGAATAATAACATATAGTGTCTAACCCCCCCGCGAAAAAAAGGGGGAGGAGGCAGTTCTGCAGAGGCTGTTCGGACACTTTTTAAGACGATTTTCATTATTTACAGAAATATTTTACCTAAAATTTTTGTGTTTTAAATTTTCTGTTTGGTAACCCTTATTCTTCACTATCTTTCTACACCCCAATTTCCAAGACAAAAGCCTTCTGTAGTATCGAAAGAAGTATTTTATAGCATTCCTGTTGAACAGCTTTCCAAAATCCAAGGAGTGGTGTAGGTCGACGTTTGGACAATCCCCTTTTTTAATATTCCAAAAGCGCAAATAGCCATGAGTTAATTATCGGGTGATTTAGTAGGGATATGAGTGAAGGATAAACATTCATTGCTTCTTTGAAAGCGACATTTTGCATGAAAACAAAACCATCAAGTAGCAGACGACAATGAAAATGCAACACCAAGAAGAAGTGGTCCGAAAGTTACGCAAATTTCAAGTAAGACGCACGTCACCTAGTTATGCGAAAGATGAGAAATGCGCAGCTCTCTAGCGTACGTTTAAGAAGACATAAAGGAAGGAAACTACAGAATGTTCAATTTTCGTGCCGTTATTTCTGCTAGAGAAATCATTGTAGAAAATTTGTTCTTATTTCAGAGAACGCGTGTAATAACAGAGAATAAGAGGCCGTCGTCAACGGAGGCAGTTCCAGCAGACAGACGATTTTACGAGGGGCATGGTGATCGAACCAAGAAATGCAGGTTGGTCCATATTGCAAATTTCACCTGACACTCACCTGGACGAGTTCATAGAGGACCGGCTGTGGAGATGATGGTTGAAACAAGGAAATGTGACAAGTTCGAGGAGTGCCAGTGCAGACAGAGTGACGTCCGCACGCGTGGATCGACGCATCCCCCGACAAGCGGTGGCGTACCCGCAAGCCACTTCTACCTCCATTCTCCAGCATTTTCAATATATTCCCATATCGTTGGATTCCCATATCCCTGGATGTTCCCATGTCGACCAGAACCATCTGCCATCGATTGGCGGCTAGTAGTCTGCACTCGTGGCGTGGCGTCCGGTAAGAAGACTACCATTGACCCCACATCATAGACGTCAACGTCTGCAATGGTGGTTCATGTGTTAAAAACAGTTAAGAAGTCAGAAAAAAAAAAAAATAAAGGATTTTCCAGAATATATTTACTTTAATACGTGCAAATTTTAATAGGTTAAAATTCATTTTTTTTCAAAAAAATCGAAGTTTTTTTTAAATAATTCAGAAAAGCAATCTAAAAATTTTATTTGCATTAAATTTCCGATTATAAAAGAACAAAGTAATGGTTGTTTAATTGAAAAAGGAATATTTTCAAATATGTACTAAAATCAATTAACATTACCAAGCTAAGTGTACAAATTTCGAAAACACTTTTCGGGTGATTTCTACAAATCTTGGCATGGCAGTGTATGAAGCGTAAGTTCAGAGCAGAAAGTTGCCTTGGCTTTACCTAAGACATAATAATAATAAATTGCGATACGATCAGTGTTAAATAATGAACACCCACATTTTTCCGCAGCTAGGGAAAAATTCGTGCCTGCTTTTATCGTTTGGTTTATGGCCTTCGTGGAGGACCTTCTAAGGAAAACTGGTTCGTATACACATAATAACATCGGGAAAACCACGAAAACACCCATGCAGCCAGCCCGTTCGCGGGTTTCGAACCTAGGACAGAACAACCACTGTTCAAGGACTTTACCGCTCGGTCGCTGGTGGGCCATCCCTGCTTTTATGTTGCGGATGAAAACATGGAGGTAGAAAGTAAGATGGAGTCGCCCTAAACAAGTTTCTCCCGTACCCTGCTCTGAAGCACCGGCTTCCATAGATTCCCCACCAACCTTTGACAGAATTTTTGCTGTTGGCTGGCCGGATTTGACCCTCTCTACTGTGCCGATAGCACAGCATGTGCAGGACTGGAAGGTAGAAGAAGCTGATAGCTTATCAGACCACAAATTTATGACCTTCAAAATCAATAGCCTACCACAAATCGAAATTATTAAACGTTATAACATGCCATCAAATAAGAAGCGACAGTTCTCTCGGAAAATTGATCAAAGATTAAGCAATCTAACCCCAGTCCTAAAAAATGCCAATACACAAAGTGATATGGAATCGCTAACCGACGACATCATGAAAATTCTTCATGACACCTGCGAAGAGCTCTTACAAACAAGATCCAAAAAGAAATTAAACGCCACTAACTGGTGGAACACGGAGCTCACCATCCAACGGAAAAAATGCCGTGCGCTCAGACGCAGATTAAAGCACGAACGGCGTAATGAAATCCAGAGCACTACCCTACCTATCTTTCAAAGAGAGCGAGCATTATATAAACGACTAATAATCAAGGCCAAGATCCATTCCTGGCAAAAATTTTGTACTGAAACGGAAGGAATTTACGGGCTGCACCACAAAATAGCCACTAACAAGCTCTTTAAACCCGTGCGTCTTCAATTCATACCATCAGAGCAATCACTAATTACGGAAGAATCCACCAAAAATACGCTAGAAAATATCCTGGACCATGTCTTTAGTCAAGATGACAATTCTGACGACTCGGAATATCATAAATCTCTACGTAGTAACAAATCTACTCCTCTACTGCAGACGATCCACACTCACCATGCAGGAAGTTTTAAAAGTTCTGAAACTCCTTCCCAATAACAAGGCACCGGGACCAGACGGGATAAGCTATCAAATCATCAAAATAGCAATAAGAGCATCTTTGCCACTTTTTATAGCCTTCTTTAATAAGCTGCTACAAACAGGTACGTTCCCAAAAGCATTCAAGGTCGGCCAGGTCGTATTATTCCTAAAAAAGGATCGCGATCCTTCAGATCCATCCTCGTACCGACCGATCTGCTTACTTTCGGCTCTCGGAAAAGTATATGAGAAGCTTCTAATGAATCGCTTACGACACCACTTAGAAAGAGGCCAATATCTACACCCCAAGCAATATGGATTTCGAACAGGGTCATCAACACTGCATGCACTCCACGATATACATTCAGCTATACGATAATCGCAACCACGGCTATCATACTACACTAATCAGTATAGACCTGAAAAGTGCATTTGATATGCTGTGGTGGCCCTCAATTTTAGAAGCACTCAGAACAGTTCAATGTCCACGCAATATTTTCCTTACTTTGCGACATTACCTAACGGACCGTTGTCTTCTAATAGTGCACGACAGTGGGATTATCAAGCGTACCCAAACCAGAGGATGTCCACAGGGGTCCTGTGCAGGCCCCCATTTGTGGAACACAACCTTCAGTCCTAAAATTCACACTGCCAATGCATTCCTCCATATTCGCATATGCAGACGATGTTGCTCTACTTGTCCGAGGACGTACTAGAGCAGAATTGGAGGCCAACTCAAACGAAGTTTGCAATCTATTCTACCAGCAATGCAACAGACAAAAACTCCAAGTAGCAGAGCACAAATGTCAAATTCTACTAATCGCAAAGATGGGAGGATCACTGACTAGAAGACCGACAATCCGCATCAACAATCGTTGAATTAAAATTGTCCGTGTCCTGAGATACCTCGGTCTATACATAGACGAAAAACTGACATGGATGCCGCACATACTTAATTTAAGGAAGCGTACAGCAACCATAGCACAGCATTTCAGAATGCAACGCGGATTTCATTGGGGGATTAATTCTCACATCCAAAAAGCGTTATATCTTACTGTCGTCGAGAAGATGGTGTCCTATGGAGCGGCCATTTGGGCCTTCCCTATGCAGGGAAGGAAAATCCGGCACCTGTCTGCACTACAGAGGCCCTTCCTACTCTCAATTACAAGAGCCTTTAGGACAACATCTACTGATGCACTAAACATCTTGGCAGGAGTGCTACCACTTCATCTACGCATAGAAGAAGAAGCGGTAACACAACAGGTTCAGCAGTTAAGACTTTCACTTACTTATGATTACGTTACCTTCTCTCAAGAACAGTTTGAGAATAAGACCTCACAACTTCATATACACCCAGCAATCAAGGGTATTGGAATTCACCTCACGAAGAACCCAGCATATGTGGCACCATACGGCTACATCTCCATCTACACAGATGGTTCTCGTATTGACGAAAAGGTAGGCAGAGCCTTTGTCGTGCTCAGTGAACAACAACAACCCCTTCACCAATGGCAGATGCAGCTCAGCACTGAAAACAGCGTTTTCCAAATTGAAGCACTCGCCATTCACGAGGCCATACGCTATCTAACGAATAATAAAATCTCCAAAGCCTTAATACATACAGATAGCCTGTCTTCTATGCAAGCAATTGCCAATTCAGAACATACCTTCCCGCAAATAGCAGGCATTCAAAAAAGTCTACGTGAAAATGCTCACAATCATTACGTCATAAAATGGATTAAAGCGCACACAGGTATTTATGGCAATGAACTTGCAGACGGCCTGGCAAAAGACGCCGCCACTGGGAACAACATTACTACAGTACAGATCCCATGGCCTACCTCATATCTAAAAAAGACCTTACGGCAAATTATTTGCAATAAATGGCAGCAGGAGTGGACGAACAGCTTAACCGGCAGAAGAACTTTTTACTTCAAGCCAAAAGTAGATTTACAAAGACTTATCGCCACTCCCCTCTTGGTACGTTACATATCCGGTCATGGCCCCTTCCCACAGTACTATCATCGACACGCTATCACCAGCACTGACGAATGCATCTGTGGCGAAGAGGGCACAGCAGACCATTACATCACTGCATGTCCCCTTGCAGAGGATCACCATATTGCCATTCCTATAACGGATAGGCAGGCCTTCTGCAGGTTCCTCGTTAAGCATAAGTCAACAATACACCAAATCACTGCCGTCATGTCAAAGCTAATGACACTTGGCACAGAATTGTGTCAAACTGCTTAATGTAACGTATGGTGTCAAGCAGCATAGTGACTACTACATAGGAATCACAAATTTATGCATGTACTATGCCTATTTTTCACATCAGACTATTTATATACAGACTGCAACCCAATCTGCAGATTACCTTTCCTTGTGCAATTAGTAATGTTACAATATTTCAACATAGTGACTTTTTCTGCATGTATATTACATGAAAATAATATAACCTGCATTATATAATGTGTGTAGTATGTGAAATGCAGGTTTGTAATATGCACTATGTAAAACTTGGCACAGAATTGTAAGAAACTGCTTAATGTATCTTTCAGTAATTGTAAACTGTACTATTTAATGTGTGTAATATGTACCATGCTAATATTGTAGTAATATGTACCATGCTAATATTATTATAATATGTACCATGCTAATATACTAAGTAATTGTAAACTGTAAATGCGTGTAATATATACCATGCTAATATTCTAAGTAATTGTAATCTGTAAATGTGTGTAATATGTACCATGTCTCAGTAATTGTGTGTAATATGTACCATGCTAACACTCTCAGTACTTAAACTTAAGCACTATTCAATCTCTCACTAAATGTTAAATGTACTATGAAATGTGTGTTATATGTACCATGCAAGTATTAATTAATATTATTAACTATTAATGAACTTCTTAGTAAATGTAATCAGTCTTATGTAATATATGTACTATCTATCATGCAAGTCTGTAAATAATAATGAATGCATAATGTTAACCTAAGTACCTAATTAAGTATGATTACGTAAATATGAACTCAACGGATGCAACGTACCTTAAACATAAGTTATATTCAATTTCCAGGTAAACGCAATATGTAGTATGTAATGTGCAAAATATATACCATGCAATATGAATGTTTATGTATCATACAAGCCTGGATTTGCAAGTCTGAACTTATTAAGTACTTTAAAGACAAGTATTCATCAATCACTCAATAAATGTAAACTGTACTATAATAAGCAAGTAATATGCACCATGCAAGTATTAATTAATATCATTAACTATTAATTAATTTCTTAGTAAATGTAATCAATATTATGTAATGTGTGTACTATGTACCATGCAAGTCTGTAAACAATAATGAATGCATAATTATGTTTAATTAATATTAAAATAATGAACCTTGCGGATGCAACGTACCTTAAACATAAGTAAAAACAATTTCTGAGTAAATGCAATATATAGTATGTAACGTGTGAGAATATGTACCATGCAATATGAATGTATATGCATCAAGCAAGTTTGAATAGGGTATAGAACATATAATAGTCATGCAAGTCAGAATATGGTAATAGGTAAATGCAATTCTGCAAGTCTGAACATAACGAAATTAAGTACTATTTAATTTCTCAGTAATTGTAATCTGTACTATTTAATGTGTGCAACATGTACCATGGTAATATTATTGTAATATGTAACATGCTAATATTCTCAGCAATTTTTTTTTTTTTTTTTTTTTTTTTTTTTTTGTAACTGTAAATTGTAAATGTGTGTAATATGTACCATGCAAATATACCCCATGTCTCAGTAATTGTGTGTAATATGTACCATGTCAATATTCACAGTACTATTTAATGTGTATAATATGTACCATTCTAATTAATTAGCATGCACTATTTTATGTGTGTAATATGTACCAATGTGTGTAATATGTACTATGCAAACTGTAAATAATAATTAATGCGTAAAGCCAACCTATGTGTTAACCTAACAACCCAACTATACATACTTATAGTAAGAATTGAATCAAACAGGTGTAAAGTACCTTAAACATAAATATTAAGTACCCTAAACAAAAGTATTAATCAATCTGTCAGTAAATGTAAACTGCATTATGTGTATGATATGTACCATGCAAGTATTAATTAATATTATTAATTAATAATTAAATTCTTAGAAATGTAATTTGTATTATGTAATGCGTGAACTATGTACAATGCAAGTCTTCTCAGTAAATATAAGCTGTACTATGTAATGTGTATAATATGCACCATGCAAACCTGTAAACAATAATGAATGCGTAGTGTTAAACTATGTGTTAACCTAAATACCTAAGATGTAAAGTACCTTTTAACATAAGTATTAATCAATCTCTCTGTGTGTAATATGTACCATGCAAGTCTGTAAATAATAATGAATGCATAGAGTTAACCTAAGTATCTAATCATGTATAATTAACGTAAATATTGAACCTTACGGATGCAAAGAACCTTAAACATAAGTCATATTCAATTTCCCAGTAAATGTAATGTGTAATATGAAATGTGTGAAATATGTACCATGCAATATGAATGTAAATGCACCATGCAAGTATGAATAAGCAAGTCCGAATATGGTACGGCATGTGTAATAGTCGTGCAAGTCAGAGTATGGCAATATGTACCATGCAAGTCTGAATGGGTAGCGATAACCTAAGTACCTAATTATGTCATTCTAGATAAGGGCGGGCGTGGTGCTCATACCAATTAACCGTAACGGTAGAGGGATGGTGCCCATGTCCTCCGTCACTCACTCACTCTGAAGCACCGGCGATCCCTACGTGGTGACCAAAACATTGGGTCATTTACTAACTAATGGTACTATTACTCTAGTACCATTGAGTTCTATGGGATTTGACGCGTTCGGATGTAAATATTTTGTAATTACGTCGTAAATATACATATAAATGTATATATTTTCTTTTTCTACAACACTTCAGAGTCCTAAGTATGTGAAAACAACATATTTTTAAACAACATTTCATTCTGAACGGAATTAAATGCTATACTTTTCACAGGACAGTTTCTCAGAATGGCTTAATTTGAATGAAATATTTTCACAAGTTTTCGTTAATTACATTAGAAAAAAAAAGTAACGTAATTCGATTTTATTCGGTTAAGGTACACAAATTAAGATAAAAGTTTATTGTATTATTAATATTAAAATTATGCATTATTTCTTTTCTATTTACAGAGCTTCTTCCTAAAATACTTTCTTAAATATGACATGATTTTTTGGCTTCTGAGGCATCTTTTAAATCGAAAAATGTAAGTCAATTTATAATTAATGCTCTATTCGGTTCATTTTAAATTAGAGAATTATTAGGAATTAGCGAAATAATTATTTCGCTAATTCCTAATAATTAAATAGATATTAAATAGTATTTGACTTTCTCTGAACATTTCTGAAAGGGAATAAAATAAGTTTTTTTTTTTTTTTTTTTAAGTATTATTTAAAACTTGTAACTGAGTTATAAAATGTAAGGGGAATAATTCTTTTAATTATACTTATCAGATTTTTTTTTACCCTTCATTTCAACAATACATATTCCAAAACTCTTTATTACGTTCTTAAGTGTGCATCTCACAGCATTTGCTTTACAATACCTTTTAACAGATTGCTTTCCAATACGAACAATTCTTGCTTAAATAGTTTTATAACGTATTTGTCAACAGGATTTCAATTTATGTTTACAATTCAATATTAAGGTTATTATATATTTAGATAACATTTATAATCATTATAAATTAGATACATTTAATAATTAGATTCCTTCACAGTACTTTCACAGTTGTTTATAAGTGAATAAATTCTTCATTTCAAATACATTTATAAATAATTTAATGAATATTTAAGTATTTTTCCAAAGGCAGGTACATGCTTTTTGCAAGCACATGCATAAATACCCATACATATTTCCTATTTTTCATTTCCGGCATGCAAATCTTTAATTTCTGTGCATTCACTATATTTTTCGTGTAAAGTAATTTACACTAATTTAGCATACACCCGAAAGTTTTACATAAAAAATATATATGAATATAATTTGAATGAAAATTATAAGTATTATTTTTAATACCCACTCAACGGTCAGTTTTTCTTCAAAATTCCTCCACGATGGCATCTCTCTCTTTAGGCAGATAGCCTCTGCATGCGTTACATTATTTAATAAAAACTTAATCTGACCTATGTGCCTAATTACAAATATTTTAACATACATAATTTTATATTTACATTTAGCCATCAAGTTTCAAACTTTTCAAATCTTCTAGAAAATAAATTTTGGCAGATCTCTTTTAGCAGTTTTCTTAAAATCTATATTTTTGTAGTGCAACAGCTTAGAATTTTATAAAACAAATTCATAATCAAAATCGCTGTTGTTAGTTATCGAAAAATAACCGAGATGTGATTTTTGCGTAAATGTCAGTAAACTATACAAATTGATATTATCCATCACACTATGAATGTTTCTTTCATGCGAGAGTGTCCCTTTTTCGATTTCTATGGAACTGTCGTGTGTCGAAATACTATCAGAATCTTGTCAAGCGAGCTTCTGAATATAAACAAAGAACACCCCGTCTGGTGACCCAAGCTTCAAAGCAGTGCTTCACTTCTAGCGCGGAATGGCCCCTCCTCCCTTTCCTACCTCCATGGATGAAAAGGAGGGGAAAGGAGTATCTTTTCTACTTTGATCAGCTGACTGCGCCCAAGGCATACACATCGACTTTTCCAGTATAAAATAATACAAGTATTATGAAAACTAAAGGCAATGAGTCCTATCGTGACTATCGTGATAGATAGTATTGGGTTATATATGTTCTTCAAAATAAACAAAAGAAAAAATACTGAAAAACCGACTGCACATATTTAACAGAAAAAAAAAAAAAAAAAAATCACGAAGTAGAAAAAAAGAAATAATATAATACGGGAGTTTTCTAATCCAAAGTTTACAATTGGTCATGCTGCATTTAAGATTAATATTCAAGCAATAATTCTACAAATTAAACACACTAATATCGTCTAGGTTTGAAGTTAAATAACTATATTTTTGGGAGGCCTGTTACTGAAATACTCATTCTGTTTTCTAAAACAGTGATCTTCAACTCAAACTGCGGGGGGGGGGCGGACGAATGCACATCTAAATGCAGCGGAGTTAGAATTAAAATAATAATAATAATAATAATAATAATAATAATAAATATTTTTGATTAATTTAAATTTTGCTTACTGAAGTTTGGTGCCTATAAGACACTTTTGTCAGTTTCACTTTGTACTTCAAATATACTGATAGTTGAATATTAAATTTTCAGACTGTCATTTATTTAAAATACTTCTAACATGTTTAATTAATCATTAAATAACTTGCTTTAATTTAAACAAATTACGAAAACTTTTTAAGTTTTCAGATAAACTTTTCTAATGACAAAACGTGAAAAAAAACTACGACTACCTAGTTTTTTTTTTTTTTCCCCCTCCTCCTTTTTTCAACCTAGTCTCTTAATATAATATAAATGTGCTCCCAAATAAAGCGATTATACGTACTGCAAACATTCGTAACTGAGCTTATTTATTAATTTTTTTTTCAAAATAAAACATATATGTTCGTATATAAATAATTATAAAGTTCTTTATTTTTTGACATTTGATGGCGTGTCGATTTCGATAAAATTTGTAACCTTAAAGAGAAATTTCTAGAATTTAATTGGTAGATGTACAAATTTTTGAGTAAGATTTAAATCACATTGTAAGTTAACTAACTCTATTTAGATTTTCTGGCGCGTCGCTCATTTTCGCTTTTAATGGAAATGAAAATAGAAATTTAAAAATTGAAATATTTGCAAACTAGTATTTGTAAAAAAATAGATACTGAAAAAGGTACTTGCGGGCCTCAGAAAATTGCCTGGATGACCCCTAGTTTGAGACCACTGCTTTAAAATACTATTCGTAAAAAAGATTACTCCTTATGAATAGTGTTTTAGATAACAGATGAATATGAGAACTATAAAGTGTCAAATCTTGATGACTTCAATCGAATGCATGAAAAATGCAAACAACTTAAAAGGGACTTCAGACTTTTGACATCATCGCACACACAATGCAGTAATAGCCCGCCAGGGGTTATGGACGTATCAAAGGATAGCTTTTCCATTCGTTACACATGAAAATTTCTGCTACATCCTGATCTATCCGATTTCAGGCTGAATGTATATCGGAGTCAAGCCACAAAATGAGAGGGTTATTTTGGAATTATAATAAAGAAATTTCCATTTATTCATGACTTTTAGGGAGCATTGAATTTTCAATTCCAAACCCGTAATGCCTGGAGGGCTAGAGAAAACCAGTTACATATATAATATCTAATTTCGGTAAAAGAAAATATTGTCTCAAAGTCCTTTTGTATAAGAATAACAAAAAATATACACAACGAGAAATGTTAGGAGTTTGGGTGCAGGAGATCCTTGAAAATACAGTATACCCTAGAACCAAAGACGAACGTGAAATCTCAAAATAATAGGCTCGATTAATTCCAGGCAGAATTAACCGTAGAGAATACGGAAAAAATATCTTCGATTTCTTTTAGTCGCACCTTCAGCCATCAATATATTGGACCATATAAAAAGGTCTCCGCGGTTTTCTGGTACATTTTTGAACAAAATTTTTTCTTATTGAAAATCAGTTTTAATTAAGTACATATTGACCACTATTATTTATGATATTTTGCCATTTTGGGGGTAGCTTCATAATTCCATCGGTGTATAACTTCTGTGGTTTATCGTCGAGAAACTTGGCTTAGTGATTTCAGCGGCGGTTCGGTCGGCCAATTTTTCACCATCAAGAGAGTTTTGCAGAGACCGAAACAAATGGTAGTCAGAAGGTGCAAGGTCCGGGCTATACGTTGGATGCATCAAAACCTCCCAACCAAGTTCCGTCAATTGGTTCCGAGTCCTCAAAGACGTCATCAGGCTTTAACCATTATCGCTTGCGGTTGATATTCTCGTATGTCACCCATGTTTCATCGCTTGTAACGATTCACTTCAAAAATGGTTCGATTTTGTTGCGCTTAAGCAGCATGGTAATTCGGTCAATGAAATTTCTTTGCGTTAATTCATGTGGCACACAAACACAGAGCTTCTTTTTGTAGCCTGCTCTTTAGAATTGATTCCAAACTGTCATGTGGTTGATGTTTAGTGCCTCCGCTATTTCTTGACAGCATGCGTGCTGTCTTGCTCCACCAGTTGCAAAATTTCATAGACTTTTTCAGTGACTGGCCGACCAGCGAGGCGCATCTTTAACATCGAAATTTCCGGAATGGACTCCAACAAACCACTCTTTCGTTCATTCACAGCATTTTCACTGTACACTTCACAAATTTTTTTACATGTTTTTGCAGAGTTGTTACCTTTTTATACTAAAAAAGCGTCACATAGAGTATTTCTTTAGATATTTCACTCATTTTCAAATGAATTTAACTTTTCACACGAGCAACGAATTAGAAAACTATCTTCACAAACAACTGAAGTTCGATGTCACTTTTTAAGCACATGCTCGTTTGGGACAACCGAGTGAGTGTTGCCGGATGTATAGGCATCAAAACCATCTAGTGGCAAAAAACCGCGGAGACTTCTTATATCACCCAATACCTTCTTCCACTTGAAAATATGAAACGAAATTATTTAATCACTAATGAGTTACTTTAAGAAACACACGAACATTTTCAAAAACTATTTTTTCTACCATGAAACACTTGAAACATCATAATGCACTATATTCAGCTAGCATCGGACAAATAGCACTAAACCGGACTTTAATGGCTGAAATAAATTACAATATTTGTACGATAAATACTTATTCAAAATTAAAAAGCAAGAAATCAGTCATTTATAATATTCAAAGAATTAAAATATTCCACTCACAGGAAGACAGATTAGAAAAACATAACAGTGTATTCCGGGACAATTAATTACAAGTCTTAAAGCCATAAGCAATAAAATATCAGCATATAATACTTAGGATACCAATCACAAAATTTTTGCATGAAAAAAACCCTATTCATTTATCATTTATCAATTAATCTGAGATATCATGGAAAAGAATGCTCTTGCCTTTAAAAAGACACAATATTCTGGATCACCACTCTTTTATATTAATTTGTGTATTAATATAATTTGTTTATTTTTATATTAATTTATGTAGTAATGCATGGATTATTTTTACATTAATTTATGTAGAACTCATATACAACCAAAATATACTTCCAGCTCCTCACAGGCACCTAAACAATTAAGAACAGCCACTGATTCTTAAAACACGCACACTTACTCTCATACATACATACATACATATATAATATATCATACACGCACACTCTCATACATACATATATAATAATGCGTAATAAATAATAAAATAAAACTGCGATCATTATTTTTTTGTATAAGCGTTACTTAAACTGAATACGTTTAATAATTAGCTGAATTTAAATCACCAGTCCTTTACACATCGCTACAGTTTCAATACAGTTTTACCCTGCACTGTTCGCATATAATCTGAGAGATTTATGGATCATCTTTACTCACTCCTTTTTTCAGTAATTTTATTTTAATTTTGTAAATACTCAAATAAATATTTTATTAAAAGCGTATACAATGCAGTCTACTTCCACAAGATTCAGCAGAATTTTTACAATATAAAACTATAGCAAAACACTCTTTGGTTGTCTGTTTTAGAAGGCACAGCTTATGGATTACTTTTTGTGACAAAATGATGCAGATTCACATTACCCATGGGAAAATCTGGCAAACTTCATACTGCTATCTTGTTAAGTCGCCAATAAACAATTAGAATTATTAGAATTATCGGTAATGTACACAAGGACTATCTGCTTATGCGGATATGCCTTTGCGGAGAATTTTTAAATGAAACTGGCTCGTATTTACGCACGGAGAAAACAAAGGGAAATCGAACGCAGCCATTCTGTTTGATGGGACGCTAACTTGAGTCGAACGAACTACTACTGTTCAGAGACTTTTACCGCTCGGCAACGGGTGAGCTCATTGATATCAAACTAGTGACGAACTACCTATTTTCAGCGGCCTTATACACTGGGCTAATATTAAAATTTCGAAAAAGCACAAATGATGAAGCCATATCTATCACTTATATTATAAAATTATATACATAAAAGGATCTGCACCAAGAGTAGAAGCAGAAAAGAACATTCTTTTCCCAATTCTGTAGTTTTATTCTCAAGCATATAACCATGATGATTTTCTCAAAGGAATGGGAAGAGAAATTTCAATTTACTTTCATAAAAAATATGACCGCATTTCTTTGTGTTTATGATTTCCAAGTATTAAGGAAATAAATATGTTACCCAAAGTAACAGTTTGCAGCATCACCAACAATAAAATAACAGCCCTGTACGATTTTTAACAACAAAACATTAATTTATTATACGCATAAAATAAAACTTTTAATAACTTTCAATTAAATAAATGCACATTTTAAATTCACAAGAAGACGGTGTTTAATATCAATTTATTCCTGACGACACCATGCGATAGAAGCGACAGAACATCCATTAAATAAAAGTATAAAACAACTATTCAAAAAAATTTCAGTTAAGCAATGAAACTGAATCACAGATAAAATTTTATAAAAATGCCTTCGCACATGAGAGAATAAACAGGAACTCGTAGGAGAGCTGTCGAATAAATGTAATGAGATGAAAAAAATTTCATTAAAAAGGTAATTACCATATTTGAATCTAAGAGGAGAAGGCGGGGAGAAATAAGAAGAATCTAAAAAAGCAATTTGGAGTATACTAAATCCTCACTCTGGGAGGAGAAATTATAGGTTTCTGTATTTTAATTATTTTATTTCTTGTTATTATTAAAGGATAATGCATAAAAAGAAAACGATTAATAACAGTCATTTGAATTTAATCTATTTATCTATCTTACATTGCGTCGATTAATTGCACTTTTAGATTTTTTCTTCAAAAATTTGTTTTGTCCTATTTAAACTGCCATAGAATAAAAATTTTAATAATTCCTATACTTTATTAAACTTCTTTTTTGCTCAAAAAATATAATTAGGAGAATTTAACTTTCTAATTAAGATTATTATAAAGCAAATAAAAATTAAAGAAAAGATGAAATATAACACATACACTCACGCACACATATATATATATTATATAACAGGAAAAAAGTATTGAAAACAACATGAAAATTTTCAGCAAACTAGTATAAACCACAAATAGTATTATAACTACTGAAGTAAGTTTATTAATAGAGATAAGTATGGAAAAAGAATGTAGATAACAAAAAATGCTAGATTAAGAATGGTCAAGCTATGGTCCTACTTTATTTCTATAGGTTAATAAAAGTTTTGGCTCGCAAATTTTAAAATAATTATTGGCTGAAAGATTTTTTTACGCTGCGTTAGTACTTACGCCATTCATTTTATAATAAAAATTCTACAACGGATTAATTTTCAAATGACGCAGTTCAGAAAGATTTGCAGTATGTATGTTACTTTTAGGACAATTTACAGAATGGAGAAATGCAAGATTAAAAACAGGATTTGAGACACTGTTATAAATTACAGTTAGAGTTACATATTTATCTTACACGCAAATATAATATATGAATACTAAATCTATTATTATGAAAACATAATGTGGGTGTAATGTTCATACAAAGTCTTTTGACATAGTTAGAGACAGACACCATTTCAGCGGTGGTAATTTCCAGGGATTCTTTCAACTCCAGAATGAGAATAAGTAATTTTTTAACAGAGCACTTTTAAGGCCAACACTGGGTTACATGGTGTCGTTGCAAATGCGGTCAGGAAAGGGGAAATGACGTTAATTACGAACGGGAATGTAAACGGGGGGTTAAGGGTTATAAGGGGAGACAGACTGTGAAAGAAAGATGTTTTTAAGTCTCGTTCAGTATCAATATATAAGGAATAAAAACTTGATAGGAGCTGGAAGTGGGTGGTTTAAAAACAATTGCAGATACTTTCTCCATCGCGAAAAACAAAACGAAGGCTACGAGTGCGGTACGTATAAGCGGGATTAACTCTTAATTCTTACAAAGAACAAGGAGTCTAGGCGTAATGCGACCAGACATAAGCTATCAAAGCTCTAGCATAAGCAATGGGGAGGGGGAGGGTAAACTCTTTCAGCGTCATGTTTCGAATTTTCAATCCAAACTTTTAGGGATTTGCAGTATGCCCAGCTATTTCATAGCTAAGTAAATATAGACATATGTTTAAATAGCGATGCTTAAACCGACCCCTATACATAGAAATATCCGTTTTAATGTGTTATGAGGTGTGAGAACGTCATTAAAATTTTTTTAATGGAAGTATACAGAATCCGTCTCCTGAGTGCAAATTCCAGAAAACATCACAGACAATAATTTTATGTGCCTAAACTATCTAGAATTTTTAAGTTTTAAGAAGTGAAACTTTTTAGATGAGGAATTCTCATGCCTATAGAATATGCCTATTGCTTCCTCTTGCCTGCAGGAAATGCTTGTTGTTGCGGCACCTTTAAACTCCGTTTTGACAGCTATGATTCGGAAGCGACAGGAAAAGCCATTTTGAACCTTCGATTAAGAACAAATATAAAACTGCTCCAAGACTGAATCGCGAAGTAAAGTGGATTTGGAGGGGGGGGGAGTGTAGCGATGGAAGTAGCTGAATACGTTAGAGAGTTGTAATTTTGTGTAGAAGCTGCAGTTAAAATGGAAAATACTTATTAAAGCTTTGCGACTTCTAATAAGTGTCAAAACATTATTAAGGAGTATACTGATTCACTGCGTAGCGCGGATAAACAATACAATGTGATAGTGCTACAATTTGCAAAATACATTAAAAATGTGAAGTAGTTGACGTATTTATGTTTTGTTTCTTTCACCAAAAATTTCTAGTAATGCATTTCAGCTAAGCTTTTTTATACTGAGAAAGTAGATGATAATGAAAAATCTTCTGAAACATTAGACGCTTCATAAATTTTCTTAAGAATCCTTTAAATGAATTGATTACAATTAGCTCATTAAATAAGGGATTCATAAATATTATGAAAGCATTATAAAGAAATAAGAAAACGTATTTGCAGACACAAGAGAAAAATTTCCACACTAAAAAAAAATTAGCTTTTACATATTGAATAAAAAGCACCTAACAGAATATACAAATTACGTCCTTTGCAATATAACTTTGCTTATTATTCAAGACCCACCAGCGGGCGAGCGGTAAATGTCATTAAACACTGATAGTTCGGTTCGAGGTTCGAGTCCCGCATATGGGCTGGCTGCATGGGCGTTTTCGTAGTTTTCTCCAAGTGCAACATGTATGCCAGCCGGTTGCCCTTAGAAAGTCCTCCAAGAAGGCATCTCTCCCTTCAGACAGATAGTCTTCGAGTGTTCTGCCATAATCAAATAAACCAAACTTGCTTATTTGGATGTTTATTTAATGACGCTGGGAAGCGGAGAAAGAAAAAAAAATCTGCCTACCTTTCAGAAAATCTGCAGAAAAAATTATTTTGATAACAGATTTTCAGATATCTGAAGGATATTTTAATAACCTCTTTCTTTTCGCTCTTTATTCACGTTTTGTAATTTTTCATCGATATATATCATCTATATGAAACTTGCCACACTACCTTCAAAACAAGAGGAATGTCACTATCTACATAAGACTTCTCAAAATCAAGCCCATAGGGTCCGCACGCTTTATATAAACATATTTTAAGCAAATTTAACCAACTTTTGATTAAAAACTGAGCAATTTAAAAACTTTGCGTTGCCACTCAGCATAGTGTAAAACAGTTTCAAATTTAATCAAAAAATCTCGGCTACATTAAAAAATTGTGTTGCCACTCGGGAAAACACAATTATGCTAATTTGTCTCGAATTTAATAAAAACGTTCGGCTATTTATGAGAAATGTGTTGTCAGTGTCCAAATTAAAAACATTTTAAAGTATGTTATCGTTCAGCAAAACGCATAAAATTTAATTTTTCACGCATTAACGAACACGCAATGCGTGTTCCTGCATCACACACATTTTCTTTACTTTTCGAAAGTGAATTTGTAATTTGCACAAAAGAAAAAGGCATCACGAGCTTCAGAATCAAATGAGCAACAGGAAGCAAGACTGGAAAACGGTTCGAGTACGCATTGCTCAATCCAGACGAAAACAGCACGTTGTTGATTTAAATCTTGGTGCATTCGATTGCGATGCTAATTATGCAGTCTTTATCCATGTGTGATTGTTGGAAAGATGGATAAATTATGTATGTGTTGCAAAACCCTCCAATTTAAGAATGAAGCAAGCATGAATGTAGTGCATGGGTGGAAACGTGAGACTGTCAGATTTAAATTCACCATCCGAACCATTTTCAACCTTGGAATCAGGTGATACAAGCCAATTGAAACATGCAAAATACGCATAAAGACAAAAAGACTCATAACAGAATTAAAAATATACTTTCTTTCCTTTCAGTAGCACTGCAACGCATGCCGGATAACAGCTAGTTTTATATATTAGTTAACGCGTATTTCTTGGCTCTTCTAAAAGCATTATTTTGTTTGTTACTTTACTTCTAGCTGAACATTACCTCCGATTCACTCCGTGTAAAAAATTATTCGCTTAACTAAAATATTATTTCAGTGGACAGAAAATTGGCAACTCACACCGTTTCTTGCAATTTCTGGCAAGAATCCAAAGCAAAGGCAAATAAAATAAATAATAATAAAAAAACACAATTCTTATAAAAGTGTAAAATCAATTTAAATCATAAAAACAAAATTGAAAGCGTTCAAGTTTTACATTACGCCCAAAGGGGCCTTTTTTTTTTTTTTTTTTTTAACGTTTTGTGTGTTACATTTATTTATTAAATATCATGTTCTTCGCTCTTAAACCATAAAATTCAGTTCAACAGCAATATTGTAAAATAATTTTAAAATGAGCGTATCTTAAGAATTTCCGATACACAGTCTCGCGCGCTGGAGATATCCCTCCCCCGTACAGTCCATTCCTCGCTTTGATATCGTTGAGTTTGTTATTAAAAATTCTTTAATGTCTGACAAAATATGAAATAGATAATAAAACAAATTCCAAATTAGGGCTTCGAGATGCCCATATTCGGTGGAGGATTACGTTATTCAAAATTTGATGGCTCTAGGTATCGTTGTTTTATCACAGTGCAAGAAACATACATACATTTATGCAGATTCTTCATTATTTAATTTCTTTAAGTATAATACATGGCTGTAATATTTGGTGGCAACAATTTAAAAAGTGATTCGCCGTTTATAGTGAATCAACGCAAAATGCCAAAATGAAATTAATAGCCCTTCTGGGCAAATTGCCGCTTTGGGCTAATAATAACAACTATTCCAATTTTTCTGCCCTCATTCTATATAAAATTTATAAGTTCCATTACCTAAATAAGAGATTTTTAATATTATAAACGTAATCTCTAAAGATTTCAAACTTTTACTGGAAACTTTAATGAAGAAATAATTTAAACTTCCGATACTAACATAAAAGGCACCCATGAAAGTAATTTGACCCAGTGTTTCCAGCTTTCAACAATCACGATGCTAGTTTTCTAGCAAGATATGTGCGAAATATTATTCTTTGTTCTCCCTTACATGCAGAAGACTGTCCAGAATATGAACGTTATTCCTGAACTAAATTCACTCCTAATTTTATCATCCCCAGTGATTGAATGAGCTGGAATAAAAGATTGCAAAAATTGTTTGTAATATAAATAGAGACAATTTCCTCTAATAATAAAGTCTTTCATAAAGGGATTCCCCTGCACAGGCAGATAATTATAGTTTGCTTTGGCAACATCAAGTACGCCCACCTCCGGCGGAGTCGCTAAACAAAGGTAGTTCAGTCCGAGGGTCGAATTCCAGGAAGCCGAGTGGGTGTAATTTTCCCCACTCTAACGAGTATACGAGATAGTTTTCCTTAGAAAGTCCTCCAAGAAAACATTCGTCCCTTATGCAGATAGCCCTCGAGTGTTTTGCCATAATCGAACCAAATGAAGTGATCTAAATGTATATCCAGATGCATGATAGGTTAAAATTAAGGCTTATCTGACTAAAGAGATGGATAATTTCGCAAAGGGTTTTTCTAAAAGGAAATTATATCATATTCTCGAGCTCCAATGCACGGATTAAAAAAAGGGGGAAAAAGAAGAAAGGGAAATAAAAAAACACTTGTTTGAAGTGTACAACGGTTAATCGTACAAGAATGCGGAATATTAAAATGACATTTTCTCCCCTTTTTTTTGTTTTCGTTTTTTTACCAGTTTTAATAATACATACATCCAGAAAAATATTTTCATACAAATATTTAAAGCAGTTCCGATCACAAAAATCAAATTTTACTAGTTATAACCGAAAACACACGGCTTTCCTCATTCCACCGCAATAGCGTTGTGTTTGATCTTAGTAAAACATAATTCAACTTTATTTCATGAAAAATTTATACTGATTCTTATAAATTCAAGCTGCTTCATGTTCGAACCAGATGAGCTAACAACACTTTTGAACGCCATAAGAGAAATTATCGTAAGCAGTAAATTTTAGCACTCCCAAAATCCGGATTTTCAAATATGGAATGATAACGATATAGAAGGCGGCTTTAGCTCTGGTGTAGCCTGGAGTTCGGTGACCGGTGAATGCTGGTATGGGAAAGAACTGGCCAGCAATCGCCTTCGCCTGTGACTATCTCATTGTTAGCCAACTGCATATTTGATTCCTCCCCCCCCAACACACAATATACTTTACAGTGTGGCGAAATAGCTTTACAAACTCATTATCTCGAAAGCAGTGGCAATTTCTTCGTTTGTTTCTACAGAGCCCGAATGCAAGTAACGAGCGCTTTTACGAAAAAAATGCGGTAAGTGACTATTTTCAGATAATTCAATTTCGGTGTTTTGAAGTGATTGACTCGTTTTCCGAGGTAAAACCACTGGACCATAGCACTTTTTCATCTTAGAAACTTACAAATTTCGAAATGTGTGTGAATAATTTTGCAGTAAAGGTCAAAATTTCATGCTGAGATGAGAATTACTGACTCAGAAGACGATGAATGGTTCTATGACAACACTCGTATTTAAAGGTTCAGTGACTGTATTTTCTTTTGCTTTATAAATATTCACGCCTAATCCACTCGAAATTGCTGTTCTTAACTCGGGACGCAGAACTAATATTTTAATACTAAATTTTTTAATATATATATGTGTGTGTGTGTGTGTGTGTGTGTGTGAAAAGAAAAGAAAATGCATAAGGGAAAAATAAATATTTCATTTTTAAAATACTTTAGTGGTATCTTGACGAATTGATTTTCTTTTTTTTTAAATAACAATGTTCACCCTACAGAACCCAACCAGCGATATTTAGAAAATGCATGAATAAAATTAGATATCCTCAATACATTCACTTACGGCTAGGAGAATTTAAAATAAAGAAATATGCAAATCGTAAGCACTTTATACCTCGCATCGACCGTCATATGTATCAGAAATTCTGGAATAACAGGAATCGGGCGTAGTTTTAAAGCAGCCATTACCTAAATAAAATTTAATTTCGACTTCAGATAAATAAATTGTTCTAAGCCAAAAAACTGAAATAGCATAAAAGTTAAATTCTTGACATTGAACTTACTTAGTTTTGCGTTCCAAAGTTATTAAAAGAAAGCAGACGACAGACTGGCGCAGCTGTATGTTGATTACATTAACCTACTTTCCAATAATAAAAAAAGCCCAATAACACAAGGGAAAAAAGCAATAATAATAATAAATAAATCCTTCAGTCCTGCAGTTCATGATAAAAAAAAGGGGGGGAGCACATTTCATCAGTTCCATACGCGAAATATTAAAAACTAAAGAAATTCAGTTTCTCGTCAGATTTCAAATAAATGTTCACAGCATCTCTAAAGAAAAGCGTTGTCTCTGTTTCGGAAGCAAATTATTAAACGAAAGTGTATTTATTCATTGGACCTAAATACATCTAACGGAAAACATATATTAGACATTTCGCAGTAAATCACATGAATGCTACCTTATAATATAAGCAATTAATTTATCTGCCATCATTAGTCACTGCTGACCTCTCAATCATTATTTCAGATTTTTTTTTAATAGAGTTATCTAAAAAAATTTTTTTTGGAAAAGATTGATGCCCTTCAACAGATGAAACTGATTTCATTATAGCCTTAGCATTTACCGATATATGTCAAACACAGTTAACGACTCTGATTTCATATTTTATAATCCAGTCTTCAGTAAACAGCTTTTCCACACATTATCTAATTAATATGATTATTTTCTTTTTCCTACTTTTCTTAAGAGATGATATTTTTTCATATTATTTCTGGTAAATAATCCAGTCGGAAGGTACAGTAAACCAGGCAGCTCTTTTCAATCTCTGGGAACCTTAGGCTGGAACAAACTGATTTTGTTTGGTTTAGTTTATGTGGTTACGGCAAAGCCTCGAGGGCTATTTATGCCTAAGGGGAGGGATGCCTTCATGGAGGACTTTCTAAAGAAAACTGGCTCATATACACGTTACACATGGGTAAAACCAAGAAAATGCCCCTGCAGCTAGGCCGTTAGCGGTATTCGAACCTCAGACCGAACTACCAGGGTTCAACGACTTTACCGCTTAGCCGCTGGTGGGCCTGGAACGAACTGTAATTGTTCAGTGTGGTCTTACCCACTTCACAAATGGTGAACAACTAAGGAAAAGAATTCAAATTCATTATACAAGAAACAGAATCTTAAAAGTACAATGCTAATGTTATTGAGTTTCCTTAAAAAATCTAAATTCTATCTGTTTATATCAGGGGTTCCCAAAATGTGCGCCGTGGCGTCCTGAGGCGTCGCGAGGAAATCCTGTTAACTCTTTTATAGAATCTAAATTCAAATCGCGTACGTTGCCTAAATCGCTCGTTGCGTAGGAAGCCAACAACACCGCTCTCCTCGCGCAACGCCGAATTCTTTGCTAGCCGACGCGAGCATGGAGGTAGGAAGTTCTTTCTTACTGCCGTGGCTGCGAGTTATTTCCAGATACCCGCATTCGACCGTTGCCTCGTATCGACAGGAGTTGTCTCGTAGGCTCATCGCGAGCACCGCATGCCATGTGGTGATGAGTCCACAAGCATCGCATACTATGTGGACCCAGTGCATCACCCACATGGAAGCACTTACATCGAAGTCGATGAGCTGTGAATTGAATTTGGTATTGGGACGTATCAATAGACGTAGTTAAACTACATAAAAAAACTAGGCCACTGAAAACCAAACTATTAAAAAAACTTTGCATGGACAGGGAGCTGAATACTGCTATATTACTGCAGTTTACAATGGTTTCACGTGGAAATATCTCATCCCATGCATTCGAGCTACACCAAGAAATTTACACTTTTCTGCAACAGGAAGGACATGCAAACTCCAGATACTTTCTGAACCAGACATTTTACTAAAACTAGCATATTTGAGCGATATATTTGACAAACTGAATGACTTAAATGTATCTCTACAAGGAAATATTATGTACATCTTGAAACTATTGGAGAAGATTGTGGCGTTTAGAAGAAAACTGCAGTTGTGGATAAGAAAAACTAATGAGGATGGCGAGCAAGATGGTTTCCCCCGAATTGCATAAATACGTGTCCTCTTATGAGCTCCTTGTTTCTCAAAAATCGCTGTTTCGTTTCACGGAACACCTTTCGAAGCCCACTGAATGCTTCGCAAAATACTTTGCGGAAGAAAATATCTAGAAATATTCGTGGATCCAAAAATCCTTTCCATGCTCAAGCTCCACCAGATTTCACTTCACAAGAAGAGTCTCCTTGAACTCTCTTGAGACAACAGCCTTAAAACAAAATTCGCTTGTTCCGATTTGGTGAAGATTCGGATAAATCATAAAAAATAGCCCACCAGCGGCCGAGCGGTAAAATCGCTGAACACTGGTAGTTCGGTCCGAGATTCGAGTCCCGCGAACGGGCTGGCTGCATGGGCGTTTTCGTGGTTTTCCCCATGTGTAACGTGTATACGAGCCAGTTTCCAGTAAGAGCCAGTTTAGAAAGTCCTCCACGAAGGCATCCCCCCTTAGGCAGATAGCCCTAGTGTGCTTTGCCATATTCTCAATACACCAGCACCAACACCATCAAAAATGAATTTCCAACTCTGTTCTAAAGCTTTAAGGATTATCATTCCTTATGCAACATCATATTTATGGGAAACCAGATTTTCAGCTGCAGCTCTAATAAACAGCAAATATCGTTTAAAGATCAACGGGGAGCAAGAAATGAGCGTTGGCAGTATCAAGTCTTATCCCTCGCTTTGAAATAGTTTGTGGATATCAGCAAGCTCACCCGTCCGATTAATTTTTTTTTTCTATTTTTCTTTAAAAATGATAATATAGTATTCTTGTGTATCAATTCAATGTATACCTGTATGAGTCTCATTGTGGTTGTTCCCATTTCTGTCCCTGGTCACTAGTATCAATATAAAGTCGTATTTAATGAAGTGTTGTGATCTGCTATGACACTATGTAGTAAGCAGGTTGTAAAGCACAAACCTTATACAACACTTCGCTGAACATGACTAAAGTGCCGCTACAAAATATTAAACCTGTAAGTGTGCCGCCAACTGAAAAAGTTCGGGAACCTCTGGTATATATGATACACGATTTTTCTACAGCCTAAAGCGGTTCATTCAGAGGAAGATGTTATAAGTTCTACTATTTTTCAAAAATGCATCTTCTCAGAAAAGGACGCATCCACAGTGCTGTCCCTCTAGAAAACACACAGTCCGATTTTCCTTCTCATACATAGTATATTTATATGCATCACCATTGGAAACGATGCACCGAAGTTCAAAAAAGCCATAAAAAATCTAGTTTTTTAGCTGCTAAATCCGTCATGCAAGGGGGAAAAATTATTATCACTGATATACATAATGCAAAGATGTTTTTATCGCACGAAAAGTAAGAAGTTCCAAGTAACGACATTAAAGCACGTATCCATACGATAAAATATTCATCTTAACGATTCACACGAGCCGCCAATCGATACAAAAAAGCAAAAATACGTCTTCAGCGCTCGTTGGAGATAACACTTTTTCGCCAACGATAAGAAAAATTAACTTAAAACTTCGAGAAACGTAAACTATTTTCTTCTCGATCTTGTTCGCAAAATAAAATTTTAAATGGATGATTTCTTTTCTTCTCTAAGTTAAGGAGAGAAAGATATAATCAATTATTTACACTAAAACAAGTACATTTAGGAAACTTGCGTAGTTTCTTTTCTGAAAATAAAAGAAAATGTGATTACAAGCTGGTGTCTTACTAACGTTTAATACCCACCAATAGAGAAAAACTGTCGAAACTCGTACGAAATTTGATTATTAGAGAATCAAAGTTTCACTTTTCCCAAAGCAAAAATAATTGCCATTTTTATGAGAAAATTTTAAAGAAAATATATTAAAATAACATATTTTTAACATCAGATGCACCGTATATGGCCGAGTGGTTACCACGCCGAATACTGGGATTTGGATCCCATGCGAACGTCCTGGCTGCATAGCTGGCTTTTGTAGTTTCCTTGAGTGTAAAATGAAAACGCCGATTTCCCTTAAAACGACCTCCACGAAGGCATATCTCTCCTTATGTATATAGCCTTAGTGTGCTTCGCCATGGTCAAAATAACCCTCTAACATCAAATCTTAGCGATATCATGCACTCAAGTGGGTAAGACCACTGCATTTTGCGGGAGACTATTCGTATATTAATTCCCCTCCTCACGTAAGTAATGCGTTCCTATAGCCTTTTCGTAACTTAAATTTACGTACGTTGAATTTGCAAACTGTTTAGGTAAGACTTTTTTACGACTGAAACATTTTTTAACTTTCACGCTAACATTACATTTATGAAATTTCAATTTTTCGTTCTTCTCATATATATCTTACCTGAGGCAAGTTGTCGCACCGTCGATACATGGTTATATTTTCTAAATTATTTTACTAGCCATAATCTACTAAGAATATTCAATGTTTTCTTGGTCAGTAAAATATGTATTCGATACTTCCCACAATTTTTAAATTCCAGAATCTGGCGGTAATTTACAGCAAGGAAGTAGGCAGAAGAATGAAAGCTCGGCAGAACGTGATCTGAATAATAAACCAGAATAATTCAATAGATATGCATCCAGTGCAGATAAGATGGAAGGAAACAGTTCACTTTTCCACAACAGAATAAAACAAAATTACCATAAATATTATACTGTAAACTATTTGTTCAAGCTGTGTATAGGTAAAAGTACAAGCGAATAAAAAAATGCAAATATATACAAATGTATTCAGAGAAGACAGCCACAAAACAATATTTCTATGAAGTAAATTTTTATTTGCTCATTGTACTATGAAAGCGGTTAAATGCTCGTAACCGTGAGAAAAATGCCTTCTTCCTGCCCCCCCCCGAATAGACTGTCACGCTTCAGTTAAAACTTCCTCCCCCTCCAACTAGTTGTTTCTAGCCCACATTTCTGTACGTAATTTATCCCTAGATCTGTTGTGTATAAAATGGTAGATATGAGAGTTACTTTTGCGATCATCTCTATTTCCTCATATGGTGATCACAAAAAAAAGGGGGGTCACACAATTACAGAGAGGTACATTCAAATTATTTCTATTTATTGAAAAGACAGGTATTAATATTCAAACAAATTAATAAAAATCAAGATATTATCGGGTATTAACAAAAGTTATTTGTCTCGGTTTCATAGTTTTAATTCCAGCGTCATAGAAACCAAACATACTATATTTACTATGATAGTTAGTTTGCGAACGATGTTTTTCCCTGATCAAGTATAGAAAAATGATAAGAAAAACAAAAATTTCAGATGACAAATCTTGAGTATATTTTTCATAGACGTTACCATGTTTATCCGACTTTTAAATGTATATACACTTATAATATACCAACTCTCCCAAACATCGGGCAGTTTCTGGATTTAAAAACTAAATCAGCTTTTATATGACGAATTATTAGGTTATATTTGGTCATTAATAAGTACAGTACAATCCTTCCAAGTTTGTTAAATTCCATCTTAAGAAGATGAAATTAAACCAGCTTGGAAGGATTCCTAATAACCTGTGGTAGTTTGGAAGACGCCCGAGCGAGTCCTTTCAGCTATGGCCTAGAAAATATGAGACGGCCTTCTCGCGCTTCATGAGTGGCCGTATTAGAGCACTCGCATTTCAGCAGAGACAGAGCTTCTCTGAGTGCCATTGGTGTAAGGCTGACATGGTCACCCAGCCCATATTTTAGCTTGCTTGGATTTTAACAAGACGATTAAGATTTTAACCATGCCTTGCTAAGTGTTAAGCTTTCGCCCCAATTGAGGGAGAACAGACCGGTGAGGGGTCCGAGGGTCTCCTCCTCCTTTTTCCATGGAGGTAGGAAGTAAAACTTTCCTACCTCCATGCCTTTTTCCCTGCCACCAACTTCTTGAGTGAACTCGCCGTGTGCTCTGAGTACCCCTACAAACACTATACGTCTACAAAATCCCTGCCTTATCCGGCATTCGACCGCCAGCTTTTCGGTACGACAGTCAGACCACAGGTAGGGTTCGAGAGTTATAGTGGATAGCATTTGCAAGCGTACACTGTTAAGGTCGTACACACGTTCAAAAGATTTCGGAAGAACAATTCTTTGGAACAATTTTTCTGCTTTGTCACACGATATGAAACAGACAATCACCGCGAATCGCTTTGGTGCTACCATGTAAACGGAAAACTAGTTTTCCAATATGAATGACGGTTGATAGGGCGGATTCGATGCTGATAACTGATTGGTTGTTGAAAATGAACAACTTACAATTTTTTCCGAAAGAAAGGAAAAAAATCGTTCGTCTTTCTCTCAGTGGTAAAGCAGGTACAAAAACTGTCTGAAATAAATGTATGTGTGATACCAGCCTCAGACATTTCTAGAAAAAGTTAAGGTCAGCGGATCATCACTCGTGGCGTTTGCGTCACTAACCACTATCCCGCCTGACTGGCGGATAAACTATCACTCAAGATCACCACAGGCGGCTTAAAAAAAGTGAAAATACGAGAAATTTCTAGATTTGTTATCCAAAATTCAGAAGCCTACCATTTTATTCAAATTTTTGGCTATCAACAACAACGGTGTTGTTGGTAACAACGGTGTTTGGTAACAACGGTGCGCATTACTTCATTCAGGCTGTATTGTATTTTTTTTAATTACAAAGGTCTTCCAATCTGGAACCCTACACTGGCTTAAAAATATAAGATTCATTCTAAACAAAAACAATGCTATCAATTAATATTAATTGCTGAAGCCCTGCAAACCATTTAGATATATAATAATAATAGATTTTTCGACTGCCCAAAGTAGATTCTAACAGCATGTGGCGCGCTTTTAAATGTTGCTTTCCTTCAAATGGGTTTATTACGAGTATTTCACTGAAATCGCTTTCTGAAAGTTTCGGTAAATTTGCAATCTGCGGCTGGAAGTGAACTTATTAGTCAAAATATTTATGCCTTACTTCTATTTATGATTTTTTTATCATTTGCTTACATAGCTTATATAAAATGAAATTGCATCACATGGATTTGAGTTTGTGAGCTATAGCAACAGTTGTCACACAAACTATAGCAAAAGTTGTCACACTTCAATTCAGTATACATATAGCTGTTATATGCTTAATGGTGTTAAAGTATATATCTACGGTCAGCAAAATCTTTCTTCTGGGTTGTATATTTATTCAGTACTCAACATGCTGACTATAACAAGACATGTCTATAATTTGTATTTGATCACGATTGAAATACGAGACATCTTTCTAAATTACGATGATTTTTTTAGAAATCCCAACTTTCTGACCACAATTTTCATTAGCTTCATTTATTATTAACACCTTTTTAACTACACCAAGTCATAAAACATTGATAACACGAATATAGACTTTTTTGCAAGACTTTTTTGCTATATCGCAGCAAATTCTGCAGACTGAAGATGGAGAAAAATTATTTAGTGATGATTTTCAAGAAGCGGAGAATTATTGAGATAAGTTTCTAGAACAGTGTGCTCAAATAGATGCGGAAATACAAGCCTCCTCTCTTTCAAATAATTCCGAATCTAGGAAATTTAAATTGTCTAAAATTGAGCTTAAAAAATTCAGTGGTGAAGCTACAGATTACCTGACATTTTGGAGTCAGTTCCAGAAAATCCACGATGACAAAAGTATCGCCGATGAAGATAAAATGCAGTTTCTATTGCAGGCCATGGAACCCAAATCGAAAGCAGAACGCCTAGTCCTTAGCTTCCCGGCAACGGCAGCTAATTATCCTAAAGCCATCGAACAACTAAGAGAGCGCTTTGGACGCGAAGATTTACTTGTGCAAATCTATGTGAGAGACTTGTTAAGCCTAGTGATGAAGAACGCTGTAACCGGAAGAGCAAAAACGGATCTTCCTTCCCTGTATGATGAACTAGAAGGAAAATTGCGAGCGTTGGAAAGTTTGGGAAGAACCCAAGAAAAATATGGGGATTTTTTGACCCCCTTAGTGGAAAGTTGCTTACCAGAAGAAGTACTGATGGCATGGGAAAGAAGCAGAAATCACGACTCCATTGAAACTAAAGGGAATCGATCTTTGAAATATTTAATGAATTTCTTAAAACAGGAAGTTAAGGAGATACTTCCGTTTTGGGGGTAATTTGGAATTTGGATAATGATACGCTGAGGTGCTGCACAGACACAGATACATTGACCTGTGATACGAAAATCACAAAGAGGACAATTTTGGCAATTGTGCAGACAATTTTTGATCCTATTGGTTTATTAACGCCAACTACATTGCTTCCAAAACTGTTGTTGCAAAAATTGTGGAAAGTGAAAATTGCATGGGATGATGAATTGTCTCCGAATGATGTAAATATATTTTTGAACTGGTTTAAAGAACTTAATGTTTTGAAAGATGTTACTTTGCCTCGATACTTGTTTATCAATGACACGTCTGAACTACATGTATTTGTGGATGCTTGCAAGGGGGCGTATGCAGCGTGCGTCTTTGTTCGATCAGTATTTAATTCTGAAGTAAAAATAAATCTCGTACGGGCGAAGTCTAGAGTATCGCCTTTGAAATCTTTAAGCATTCCTCGCTTAGAATTAATGGCCTGTTGTATAGGTTCTAGACTTGCAAATTCTATTATCAAGGCTCTCAGTTTGCCCGATTTAAAAGTTACCTTCTGGTCTGATTCAACCACTGCCCTTTGGTGGATAACAGAGCAAGGAAATTGGTCCGTTTTCATTGAAAATAGGGTTAAAGAGATTCGAGAGTTGACGCGAGGTCATTCATGGAGACATATCCCAGGGAAACTAAATATTGCCGACTTGTTATCGCGCGGATGTTTTGCGAAGCAAATGCTTCGGTCTAGATGGTGGGAAGGCCCCTCGTGGTTGCGAGAAGGCCCTGAAAACTGGCCCACTGGTGAGATTATTTATTTGCATGAAGAAGTAGAATTGGAGAGAAAAAAGATAAAAAGAGTGAATATTGATCTATCAAAAGACGCACCGCCTTGGCATCGAATCAGTGTATCCAATTATGATAAAATGATTAGAGTATTTGCATGGATATTTAGATTTGTAAATAATTGTAAAGGTGGTTCTGAAAAAAATGGAAACATTGAACTTTCACAGTATGAAATTGAAAATTCTGAGAAAATTTTAATTCGTTTGGTTCAAAATTATTATCTGACTAATAAGAAATATTATAATTTTATTGAAACGCTCATTGATGATGATGATGGTATTCTAAGAGTTAAAACGAGAATACTAAATAGAGATGACCATGAATCCTTTCTGTATCCAATACTGTTACCAGAAAAATGTGATTTCACTAAGTTATTAATCAGAAATGTGCATAATAAGAACTGTCATGCTGGTCTTCAGATGATGCAATGCATATTACGAGAAAGATTTTGGATAGTCAGAGCTAGAAAGGTCATTAAAAATGTCCTCTTTAACTGTATCGTTTGTAAAAGATTTAAAACTAAGGCTATGTCAAGCGAACCGACACCTCTGCCACCAGACCGAGTTACGGATTGTGCGCCATTTGAAATCATAGGGATTGATTTGGCCGGACCGCTGTTTTTAAAAAATGGGGAAAAGGTGTGGATCGCGCTGTTCACCTGCGCTGTGTACCGTGCCATTCACCTTGAACTCGTAAATTCTCTTTCTACTGATGCGTTTCTCCTGGCGCTTCGACGATTTGTTGCTAGGCGCGGACGCCCTAGAATAATCTATAGTGATAACGGGACAAATTTTCGGGGTGCATCTAATGATTTATCAAAACTAAATTGGGCTAAAGTATTAAAGGAAACAGGCACTGAAAGGATAATCTGGAAATTTATTCCACCTACTGCAGCTTGGTGGGGTGGCTGGTGGGAGAGGTTGGTTCGTACAGTAAAAGAATTGCTGAAACGTACTTTAGGTAAATCAGTGTTATCATATGAAGAACTTTATACTATTATTTGTGATTGTGAAACTATAATTAATTCTAGACCCTTAACTTATGTTTCTGAAGATCCGCAAGAATTAGTACCTCTGACACCCGCCATGTTTCTTATTGAGAACAGAAATTTTAATGTTGAAGATCTTGATGAATTAAATTCGTCAAGTCTTAATAAGAGATTAAAGTATAGAACTAAATTGTTAAATGATCTGAGGCAACGATTTAGAAAAGAATACCTTAGTCAACTGGTTCAAAAGCATAATGAAAAACGATCTCGGGAACCTGTAGTAGGAGAAATAGTACTGATGGCGGATGATAACAGAAAACGTTTATTTTGGCCTTTAGCCCGAATTACAGAATTGATCCCTGGACGTGATGGAAAGATTCGTACGGTTAAACTTAAGACCCGGCATGGAATAGTTATACGACCAATACAACGCATCTTTCCTCTGGAGATACAGTCCAATGATAGAAACATAATTCCTGATAAGAAACTGGGTGTAGAGGAATCTAATTCTAGTGCTGGGTGTATGTTAAAAAAGGGATTTGTACCTGATAAAATGGTGATGCAACAATATTCCTCCTCTGGACGACTTGTAAAAGCTCCAAAAAGACTTGATCTTTTAAATAATGTTTGTTATGACTTTGAGACTCAACCTGAGTCTCAAGGGGGGGAGGATGTTGTGAAATGAACTGAAGTAATAACCGGCGCGAGGCGCTGATGTTTGTGACGTCAGCCTACTTGCTGAGTGTTTCGAATGTTTTGCTTGTGGACGGAACGAAAGCTGATCTCGGAAGAGTGATACTGTTTTTATGGAAATAAAGAATGATTTATTAAGAATTTTTTGTCTTTATTCATAATGCACCCAGCCTCGGGTAGAGGCAGGCCCGCAACTGAACGAACTGTTTTAAATATATTTGATTTACATATTTTCTGTGTTCTTCGTAACACCGACATTTATTGCATAGCTATGCGCACTGTAATCGGTCAAATGAAAATTTTTAAATAAAATATTTTTCCCCCGGACTGAATGTAGGTAATTCTTATTTTAGCACTCTTCTGTTATCAAGAACAGATTCAGAAATGTATGTATGTATGTGTGTATGCATGGATGGATGTGTTCATGTATACATATATGTAAGTACGTATGAATGTGTACGCACATAAATTTCTGAATCCTGTTCGGATAACAGAAGAGTACTCTGATTTTAGTAAAGAGATATTAAGGTTTTTTAAAGCAATTTTTCAACGAAAATTCATTTTGATCTTTTTCAAATAAAACATTTCATAACATGACGATGAAATACTACAGAAAATGAAGTTTCTAAATTTACAATATTACATTTTACGAATCTTGTTGGATTTGATACTTATCTAAAAATTTTATTAAATGCTACTCTTCTAGATGCAGTGCATATTCGAATTTCTTCCCAAACAGCTCCATCAATTTAGTTATACGGACCATTTTTTCCCTTCCTAAAATTCTCGTCGTCACCAATTAAGAACTTCATTCTTTTTCATTCTCAATGAATTTTCCTCTTCATTTCGATAACTGTATTCTTATACTCAGTGTCTAATAGAATACTGCTATTTTGAAATGAAATAGCTTCATTTCCAGGAAGTCCACTCTCCATCGATTTTCAATTCCTATATTACTTATGTTCTCTAAGAACCTTCTGTGTCTCTTGAACGCATTGACATTTTTCAGATAAAGATTAGAAATGAAATAACTAACTATACTAAACGTACACTAACTACTATTTTTTTTTTTTTTAACATAGCTTTCCATAAACTAATAAGGTATTTAAACTTGAAATTTCAATGTAGAATTATTTTAAACCAAATTTAAACCCAACTCTCCTTGCGTAAATGTGCAGAAAACTGAGTGGAATAATAACATATAGTGTCTAACCCCCCCGCGAAAAAAAGGGGGAGGAGGCAGTTCTGCAGAGGCTGTTCGGACACTTTTTAAGACGATTTTCATTATTTACAGAAATATTTTACCTAAAATTTTTGTGTTTTAAATTTTCTGTTTGGTAACCCTTATTCTTCACTATCTTTCTACACCCCAATTTCCAAGACAAAAGCCTTCTGTAGTATCGAAAGAAGTATTTTATAGCATTCCTGTTGAACAGCTTTCCAAAATCCAAGGAGTGGTGTAGGTCGACGTTTGGACAATCCCCTTTTTTAATATTCCAAAAGCGCAAATAGCCATGAGTTAATTATCGGGTGATTTAGTAGGGATATGAGTGAAGGATAAACATTCATTGCTTCTTTGAAAGCGACATTTTGCATGAAAACAAAACCATCAAGTAGCAGACGACAATGAAAATGCAACACCAAGAAGAAGTGGTCCGAAAGTTACGCAAATTTCAAGTAAGACGCACGTCACCTAGTTATGCGAAAGATGAGAAATGCGCAGCTCTCTAGCGTACGTTTAAGAAGACATAAAGGAAGGAAACTACAGAATGTTCAATTTTCGTGCCGTTATTTCTGCTAGAGAAATCATTGTAGAAAATTTGTTCTTATTTCAGAGAACGCGTGTAATAACAGAGAATAAGAGGCCGTCGTCAACGGAGGCAGTTCCAGCAGACAGACGATTTTACGAGGGGCATGGTGATCGAACCAAGAAATGCAGGTTGGTCCATATTGCAAATTTCACCTGACACTCACCTGGACGAGTTCATAGAGGACCGGCTGTGGAGATGATGGTTGAAACAAGGAAATGTGACAAGTTCGAGGAGTGCCAGTGCAGACAGAGTGACGTCCGCACGCGTGGATCGACGCATCCCCCGACAAGCGGTGGCGTACCCGCAAGCCACTTCTACCTCCATTCTCCAGCATTTTCAATATATTCCCATATCGTTGGATTCCCATATCCCTGGATGTTCCCATGTCGACCAGAACCATCTGCCATCGATTGGCGGCTAGTAGTCTGCACTCGTGGCGTGGCGTCCGGTAAGAAGACTACCATTGACCCCACATCATAGACGTCAACGTCTGCAATGGTGGTTCATGTGTTAAAAACAGTTAAGAAGTCAGAAAAAAAAAAAAATAAAGGATTTTCCAGAATATATTTACTTTAATACGTGCAAATTTTAATAGGTTAAAATTCATTTTTTTTCAAAAAAATCGAAGTTTTTTTTAAATAATTCAGAAAAGCAATCTAAAAATTTTATTTGCATTAAATTTCCGATTATAAAAGAACAAAGTAATGGTTGTTTAATTGAAAAAGGAATATTTTCAAATATGTACTAAAATCAATTAACATTACCAAGCTAAGTGTACAAATTTCGAAAACACTTTTCGGGTGATTTCTACAAATCTTGGCATGGCAGTGTATGAAGCGTAAGTTCAGAGCAGAAAGTTGCCTTGGCTTTACCTAAGACATAATAATAATAAATTGCGATACGATCAGTGTTAAATAATGAACACCCACATTTTTCCGCAGCTAGGGAAAAATTCGTGCCTGCTTTTATCGTTTGGTTTATGGCCTTCGTGGAGGACCTTCTAAGGAAAACTGGTTCGTATACACATAATAACATCGGGAAAACCACGAAAACACCCATGCAGCCAGCCCGTTCGCGGGTTTCGAACCTAGGACAGAACAACCACTGTTCAAGGACTTTACCGCTCGGTCGCTGGTGGGCCATCCCTGCTTTTATGTTGCGGATGAAAACATGGAGGTAGAAAGTAAGATGGAGTCGCCCTAAACAAGTTTCTCCCGTACCCTGCTCTGAAGCACCGGCTTCCATAGATTCCCCACCAACCTTTGACAGAATTTTTGCTGTTGGCTGGCCGGATTTGACCCTCTCTACTGTGCCGATAGCACAGCATGTGCAGGACTGGAAGGTAGAAGAAGCTGATAGCTTATCAGACCACAAATTTATGACCTTCAAAATCAATAGCCTACCACAAATCGAAATTATTAAACGTTATAACATGCCATCAAATAAGAAGCGACAGTTCTCTCGGAAAATTGATCAAAGATTAAGCAATCTAACCCCAGTCCTAAAAAATGCCAATACACAAAGTGATATGGAATCGCTAACCGACGACATCATGAAAATTCTTCATGACACCTGCGAAGAGCTCTTACAAACAAGATCCAAAAAGAAATTAAACGCCACTAACTGGTGGAACACGGAGCTCACCATCCAACGGAAAAAATGCCGTGCGCTCAGACGCAGATTAAAGCACGAACGGCGTAATGAAATCCAGAGCACTACCCTACCTATCTTTCAAAGAGAGCGAGCATTATATAAACGACTAATAATCAAGGCCAAGATCCATTCCTGGCAAAAATTTTGTACTGAAACGGAAGGAATTTACGGGCTGCACCACAAAATAGCCACTAACAAGCTCTTTAAACCCGTGCGTCTTCAATTCATACCATCAGAGCAATCACTAATTACGGAAGAATCCACCAAAAATACGCTAGAAAATATCCTGGACCATGTCTTTAGTCAAGATGACAATTCTGACGACTCGGAATATCATAAATCTCTACGTAGTAACAAATCTACTCCTCTACTGCAGACGATCCACACTCACCATGCAGGAAGTTTTAAAAGTTCTGAAACTCCTTCCCAATAACAAGGCACCGGGACCAGACGGGATAAGCTATCAAATCATCAAAATAGCAATAAGAGCATCTTTGCCACTTTTTATAGCCTTCTTTAATAAGCTGCTACAAACAGGTACGTTCCCAAAAGCATTCAAGGTCGGCCAGGTCGTATTATTCCTAAAAAAGGATCGCGATCCTTCAGATCCATCCTCGTACCGACCGATCTGCTTACTTTCGGCTCTCGGAAAAGTATATGAGAAGCTTCTAATGAATCGCTTACGACACCACTTAGAAAGAGGCCAATATCTACACCCCAAGCAATATGGATTTCGAACAGGGTCATCAACACTGCATGCACTCCACGATATACATTCAGCTATACGATAATCGCAACCACGGCTATCATACTACACTAATCAGTATAGACCTGAAAAGTGCATTTGATATGCTGTGGTGGCCCTCAATTTTAGAAGCACTCAGAACAGTTCAATGTCCACGCAATATTTTCCTTACTTTGCGACATTACCTAACGGACCGTTGTCTTCTAATAGTGCACGACAGTGGGATTATCAAGCGTACCCAAACCAGAGGATGTCCACAGGGGTCCTGTGCAGGCCCCCATTTGTGGAACACAACCTTCAGTCCTAAAATTCACACTGCCAATGCATTCCTCCATATTCGCATATGCAGACGATGTTGCTCTACTTGTCCGAGGACGTACTAGAGCAGAATTGGAGGCCAACTCAAACGAAGTTTGCAATCTATTCTACCAGCAATGCAACAGACAAAAACTCCAAGTAGCAGAGCACAAATGTCAAATTCTACTAATCGCAAAGATGGGAGGATCACTGACTAGAAGACCGACAATCCGCATCAACAATCGTTGAATTAAAATTGTCCGTGTCCTGAGATACCTCGGTCTATACATAGACGAAAAACTGACATGGATGCCGCACATACTTAATTTAAGGAAGCGTACAGCAACCATAGCACAGCATTTCAGAATGCAACGCGGATTTCATTGGGGGATTAATTCTCACATCCAAAAAGCGTTATATCTTACTGTCGTCGAGAAGATGGTGTCCTATGGAGCGGCCATTTGGGCCTTCCCTATGCAGGGAAGGAAAATCCGGCACCTGTCTGCACTACAGAGGCCCTTCCTACTCTCAATTACAAGAGCCTTTAGGACAACATCTACTGATGCACTAAACATCTTGGCAGGAGTGCTACCACTTCATCTACGCATAGAAGAAGAAGCGGTAACACAACAGGTTCAGCAGTTAAGACTTTCACTTACTTATGATTACGTTACCTTCTCTCAAGAACAGTTTGAGAATAAGACCTCACAACTTCATATACACCCAGCAATCAAGGGTATTGGAATTCACCTCACGAAGAACCCAGCATATGTGGCACCATACGGCTACATCTCCATCTACACAGATGGTTCTCGTATTGACGAAAAGGTAGGCAGAGCCTTTGTCGTGCTCAGTGAACAACAACAACCCCTTCACCAATGGCAGATGCAGCTCAGCACTGAAAACAGCGTTTTCCAAATTGAAGCACTCGCCATTCACGAGGCCATACGCTATCTAACGAATAATAAAATCTCCAAAGCCTTAATACATACAGATAGCCTGTCTTCTATGCAAGCAATTGCCAATTCAGAACATACCTTCCCGCAAATAGCAGGCATTCAAAAAAGTCTACGTGAAAATGCTCACAATCATTACGTCATAAAATGGATTAAAGCGCACACAGGTATTTATGGCAATGAACTTGCAGACGGCCTGGCAAAAGACGCCGCCACTGGGAACAACATTACTACAGTACAGATCCCATGGCCTACCTCATATCTAAAAAAGACCTTACGGCAAATTATTTGCAATAAATGGCAGCAGGAGTGGACGAACAGCTTAACCGGCAGAAGAACTTTTTACTTCAAGCCAAAAGTAGATTTACAAAGACTTATCGCCACTCCCCTCTTGGTACGTTACATATCCGGTCATGGCCCCTTCCCACAGTACTATCATCGACACGCTATCACCAGCACTGACGAATGCATCTGTGGCGAAGAGGGCACAGCAGACCATTACATCACTGCATGTCCCCTTGCAGAGGATCACCATATTGCCATTCCTATAACGGATAGGCAGGCCTTCTGCAGGTTCCTCGTTAAGCATAAGTCAACAATACACCAAATCACTGCCGTCATGTCAAAGCTAATGACACTTGGCACAGAATTGTGTCAAACTGCTTAATGTAACGTATGGTGTCAAGCAGCATAGTGACTACTACATAGGAATCACAAATTTATGCATGTACTATGCCTATTTTTCACATCAGACTATTTATATACAGACTGCAACCCAATCTGCAGATTACCTTTCCTTGTGCAATTAGTAATGTTACAATATTTCAACATAGTGACTTTTTCTGCATGTATATTACATGAAAATAATATAACCTGCATTATATAATGTGTGTAGTATGTGAAATGCAGGTTTGTAATATGCACTATGTAAAACTTGGCACAGAATTGTAAGAAACTGCTTAATGTATCTTTCAGTAATTGTAAACTGTACTATTTAATGTGTGTAATATGTACCATGCTAATATTGTAGTAATATGTACCATGCTAATATTATTATAATATGTACCATGCTAATATACTAAGTAATTGTAAACTGTAAATGCGTGTAATATATACCATGCTAATATTCTAAGTAATTGTAATCTGTAAATGTGTGTAATATGTACCATGTCTCAGTAATTGTGTGTAATATGTACCATGCTAACACTCTCAGTACTTAAACTTAAGCACTATTCAATCTCTCACTAAATGTTAAATGTACTATGAAATGTGTGTTATATGTACCATGCAAGTATTAATTAATATTATTAACTATTAATGAACTTCTTAGTAAATGTAATCAGTCTTATGTAATATATGTACTATCTATCATGCAAGTCTGTAAATAATAATGAATGCATAATGTTAACCTAAGTACCTAATTAAGTATGATTACGTAAATATGAACTCAACGGATGCAACGTACCTTAAACATAAGTTATATTCAATTTCCAGGTAAACGCAATATGTAGTATGTAATGTGCAAAATATATACCATGCAATATGAATGTTTATGTATCATACAAGCCTGGATTTGCAAGTCTGAACTTATTAAGTACTTTAAAGACAAGTATTCATCAATCACTCAATAAATGTAAACTGTACTATAATAAGCAAGTAATATGCACCATGCAAGTATTAATTAATATCATTAACTATTAATTAATTTCTTAGTAAATGTAATCAATATTATGTAATGTGTGTACTATGTACCATGCAAGTCTGTAAACAATAATGAATGCATAATTATGTTTAATTAATATTAAAATAATGAACCTTGCGGATGCAACGTACCTTAAACATAAGTAAAAACAATTTCTGAGTAAATGCAATATATAGTATGTAACGTGTGAGAATATGTACCATGCAATATGAATGTATATGCATCAAGCAAGTTTGAATAGGGTATAGAACATATAATAGTCATGCAAGTCAGAATATGGTAATAGGTAAATGCAATTCTGCAAGTCTGAACATAACGAAATTAAGTACTATTTAATTTCTCAGTAATTGTAATCTGTACTATTTAATGTGTGCAACATGTACCATGGTAATATTATTGTAATATGTAACATGCTAATATTCTCAGCAATTTTTTTTTTTTTTTTTTTTTTTTTTTTTTTGTAACTGTAAATTGTAAATGTGTGTAATATGTACCATGCAAATATACCCCATGTCTCAGTAATTGTGTGTAATATGTACCATGTCAATATTCACAGTACTATTTAATGTGTATAATATGTACCATTCTAATTAATTAGCATGCACTATTTTATGTGTGTAATATGTACCAATGTGTGTAATATGTACTATGCAAACTGTAAATAATAATTAATGCGTAAAGCCAACCTATGTGTTAACCTAACAACCCAACTATACATACTTATAGTAAGAATTGAATCAAACAGGTGTAAAGTACCTTAAACATAAATATTAAGTACCCTAAACAAAAGTATTAATCAATCTGTCAGTAAATGTAAACTGCATTATGTGTATGATATGTACCATGCAAGTATTAATTAATATTATTAATTAATAATTAAATTCTTAGAAATGTAATTTGTATTATGTAATGCGTGAACTATGTACAATGCAAGTCTTCTCAGTAAATATAAGCTGTACTATGTAATGTGTATAATATGCACCATGCAAACCTGTAAACAATAATGAATGCGTAGTGTTAAACTATGTGTTAACCTAAATACCTAAGATGTAAAGTACCTTTTAACATAAGTATTAATCAATCTCTCTGTGTGTAATATGTACCATGCAAGTCTGTAAATAATAATGAATGCATAGAGTTAACCTAAGTATCTAATCATGTATAATTAACGTAAATATTGAACCTTACGGATGCAAAGAACCTTAAACATAAGTCATATTCAATTTCCCAGTAAATGTAATGTGTAATATGAAATGTGTGAAATATGTACCATGCAATATGAATGTAAATGCACCATGCAAGTATGAATAAGCAAGTCCGAATATGGTACGGCATGTGTAATAGTCGTGCAAGTCAGAGTATGGCAATATGTACCATGCAAGTCTGAATGGGTAGCGATAACCTAAGTACCTAATTATGTCATTCTAGATAAGGGCGGGCGTGGTGCTCATACCAATTAACCGTAACGGTAGAGGGATGGTGCCCATGTCCTCCGTCACTCACTCACTCTGAAGCACCGGCGATCCCTACGTGGTGACCAAAACATTGGGTCATTTACTAACTAATGGTACTATTACTCTAGTACCATTGAGTTCTATGGGATTTGACGCGTTCGGATGTAAATATTTTGTAATTACGTCGTAAATATACATATAAATGTATATATTTTCTTTTTCTACAACACTTCAGAGTCCTAAGTATGTGAAAACAACATATTTTTAAACAACATTTCATTCTGAACGGAATTAAATGCTATACTTTTCACAGGACAGTTTCTCAGAATGGCTTAATTTGAATGAAATATTTTCACAAGTTTTCGTTAATTACATTAGAAAAAAAAAGTAACGTAATTCGATTTTATTCGGTTAAGGTACACAAATTAAGATAAAAGTTTATTGTATTATTAATATTAAAATTATGCATTATTTCTTTTCTATTTACAGAGCTTCTTCCTAAAATACTTTCTTAAATATGACATGATTTTTTGGCTTCTGAGGCATCTTTTAAATCGAAAAATGTAAGTCAATTTATAATTAATGCTCTATTCGGTTCATTTTAAATTAGAGAATTATTAGGAATTAGCGAAATAATTATTTCGCTAATTCCTAATAATTAAATAGATATTAAATAGTATTTGACTTTCTCTGAACATTTCTGAAAGGGAATAAAATAAGTTTTTTTTTTTTTTTTTTTAAGTATTATTTAAAACTTGTAACTGAGTTATAAAATGTAAGGGGAATAATTCTTTTAATTATACTTATCAGATTTTTTTTTACCCTTCATTTCAACAATACATATTCCAAAACTCTTTATTACGTTCTTAAGTGTGCATCTCACAGCATTTGCTTTACAATACCTTTTAACAGATTGCTTTCCAATACGAACAATTCTTGCTTAAATAGTTTTATAACGTATTTGTCAACAGGATTTCAATTTATGTTTACAATTCAATATTAAGGTTATTATATATTTAGATAACATTTATAATCATTATAAATTAGATACATTTAATAATTAGATTCCTTCACAGTACTTTCACAGTTGTTTATAAGTGAATAAATTCTTCATTTCAAATACATTTATAAATAATTTAATGAATATTTAAGTATTTTTCCAAAGGCAGGTACATGCTTTTTGCAAGCACATGCATAAATACCCATACATATTTCCTATTTTTCATTTCCGGCATGCAAATCTTTAATTTCTGTGCATTCACTATATTTTTCGTGTAAAGTAATTTACACTAATTTAGCATACACCCGAAAGTTTTACATAAAAAATATATATGAATATAATTTGAATGAAAATTATAAGTATTATTTTTAATACCCACTCAACGGTCAGTTTTTCTTCAAAATTCCTCCACGATGGCATCTCTCTCTTTAGGCAGATAGCCTCTGCATGCGTTACATTATTTAATAAAAACTTAATCTGACCTATGTGCCTAATTACAAATATTTTAACATACATAATTTTATATTTACATTTAGCCATCAAGTTTCAAACTTTTCAAATCTTCTAGAAAATAAATTTTGGCAGATCTCTTTTAGCAGTTTTCTTAAAATCTATATTTTTGTAGTGCAACAGCTTAGAATTTTATAAAACAAATTCATAATCAAAATCGCTGTTGTTAGTTATCGAAAAATAACCGAGATGTGATTTTTGCGTAAATGTCAGTAAACTATACAAATTGATATTATCCATCACACTATGAATGTTTCTTTCATGCGAGAGTGTCCCTTTTTCGATTTCTATGGAACTGTCGTGTGTCGAAATACTATCAGAATCTTGTCAAGCGAGCTTCTGAATATAAACAAAGAACACCCCGTCTGGTGACCCAAGCTTCAAAGCAGTGCTTCACTTCTAGCGCGGAATGGCCCCTCCTCCCTTTCCTACCTCCATGGATGAAAAGGAGGGGAAAGGAGTATCTTTTCTACTTTGATCAGCTGACTGCGCCCAAGGCATACACATCGACTTTTCCAGTATAAAATAATACAAGTATTATGAAAACTAAAGGCAATGAGTCCTATCGTGACTATCGTGATAGATAGTATTGGGTTATATATGTTCTTCAAAATAAACAAAAGAAAAAATACTGAAAAACCGACTGCACATATTTAACAGAAAAAAAAAAAAAAAAAAATCACGAAGTAGAAAAAAAGAAATAATATAATACGGGAGTTTTCTAATCCAAAGTTTACAATTGGTCATGCTGCATTTAAGATTAATATTCAAGCAATAATTCTACAAATTAAACACACTAATATCGTCTAGGTTTGAAGTTAAATAACTATATTTTTGGGAGGCCTGTTACTGAAATACTCATTCTGTTTTCTAAAACAGTGATCTTCAACTCAAACTGCGGGGGGGGGGCGGACGAATGCACATCTAAATGCAGCGGAGTTAGAATTAAAATAATAATAATAATAATAATAATAATAATAATAAATATTTTTGATTAATTTAAATTTTGCTTACTGAAGTTTGGTGCCTATAAGACACTTTTGTCAGTTTCACTTTGTACTTCAAATATACTGATAGTTGAATATTAAATTTTCAGACTGTCATTTATTTAAAATACTTCTAACATGTTTAATTAATCATTAAATAACTTGCTTTAATTTAAACAAATTACGAAAACTTTTTAAGTTTTCAGATAAACTTTTCTAATGACAAAACGTGAAAAAAAACTACGACTACCTAGTTTTTTTTTTTTTTCCCCCTCCTCCTTTTTTCAACCTAGTCTCTTAATATAATATAAATGTGCTCCCAAATAAAGCGATTATACGTACTGCAAACATTCGTAACTGAGCTTATTTATTAATTTTTTTTTCAAAATAAAACATATATGTTCGTATATAAATAATTATAAAGTTCTTTATTTTTTGACATTTGATGGCGTGTCGATTTCGATAAAATTTGTAACCTTAAAGAGAAATTTCTAGAATTTAATTGGTAGATGTACAAATTTTTGAGTAAGATTTAAATCACATTGTAAGTTAACTAACTCTATTTAGATTTTCTGGCGCGTCGCTCATTTTCGCTTTTAATGGAAATGAAAATAGAAATTTAAAAATTGAAATATTTGCAAACTAGTATTTGTAAAAAAATAGATACTGAAAAAGGTACTTGCGGGCCTCAGAAAATTGCCTGGATGACCCCTAGTTTGAGACCACTGCTTTAAAATACTATTCGTAAAAAAGATTACTCCTTATGAATAGTGTTTTAGATAACAGATGAATATGAGAACTATAAAGTGTCAAATCTTGATGACTTCAATCGAATGCATGAAAAATGCAAACAACTTAAAAGGGACTTCAGACTTTTGACATCATCGCACACACAATGCAGTAATAGCCCGCCAGGGGTTATGGACGTATCAAAGGATAGCTTTTCCATTCGTTACACATGAAAATTTCTGCTACATCCTGATCTATCCGATTTCAGGCTGAATGTATATCGGAGTCAAGCCACAAAATGAGAGGGTTATTTTGGAATTATAATAAAGAAATTTCCATTTATTCATGACTTTTAGGGAGCATTGAATTTTCAATTCCAAACCCGTAATGCCTGGAGGGCTAGAGAAAACCAGTTACATATATAATATCTAATTTCGGTAAAAGAAAATATTGTCTCAAAGTCCTTTTGTATAAGAATAACAAAAAATATACACAACGAGAAATGTTAGGAGTTTGGGTGCAGGAGATCCTTGAAAATACAGTATACCCTAGAACCAAAGACGAACGTGAAATCTCAAAATAATAGGCTCGATTAATTCCAGGCAGAATTAACCGTAGAGAATACGGAAAAAATATCTTCGATTTCTTTTAGTCGCACCTTCAGCCATCAATATATTGGACCATATAAAAAGGTCTCCGCGGTTTTCTGGTACATTTTTGAACAAAATTTTTTCTTATTGAAAATCAGTTTTAATTAAGTACATATTGACCACTATTATTTATGATATTTTGCCATTTTGGGGGTAGCTTCATAATTCCATCGGTGTATAACTTCTGTGGTTTATCGTCGAGAAACTTGGCTTAGTGATTTCAGCGGCGGTTCGGTCGGCCAATTTTTCACCATCAAGAGAGTTTTGCAGAGACCGAAACAAATGGTAGTCAGAAGGTGCAAGGTCCGGGCTATACGTTGGATGCATCAAAACCTCCCAACCAAGTTCCGTCAATTGGTTCCGAGTCCTCAAAGACGTCATCAGGCTTTAACCATTATCGCTTGCGGTTGATATTCTCGTATGTCACCCATGTTTCATCGCTTGTAACGATTCACTTCAAAAATGGTTCGATTTTGTTGCGCTTAAGCAGCATGGTAATTCGGTCAATGAAATTTCTTTGCGTTAATTCATGTGGCACACAAACACAGAGCTTCTTTTTGTAGCCTGCTCTTTAGAATTGATTCCAAACTGTCATGTGGTTGATGTTTAGTGCCTCCGCTATTTCTTGACAGCATGCGTGCTGTCTTGCTCCACCAGTTGCAAAATTTCATAGACTTTTTCAGTGACTGGCCGACCAGCGAGGCGCATCTTTAACATCGAAATTTCCGGAATGGACTCCAACAAACCACTCTTTCGTTCATTCACAGCATTTTCACTGTACACTTCACAAATTTTTTTACATGTTTTTGCAGAGTTGTTACCTTTTTATACTAAAAAAGCGTCACATAGAGTATTTCTTTAGATATTTCACTCATTTTCAAATGAATTTAACTTTTCACACGAGCAACGAATTAGAAAACTATCTTCACAAACAACTGAAGTTCGATGTCACTTTTTAAGCACATGCTCGTTTGGGACAACCGAGTGAGTGTTGCCGGATGTATAGGCATCAAAACCATCTAGTGGCAAAAAACCGCGGAGACTTCTTATATCACCCAATACCTTCTTCCACTTGAAAATATGAAACGAAATTATTTAATCACTAATGAGTTACTTTAAGAAACACACGAACATTTTCAAAAACTATTTTTTCTACCATGAAACACTTGAAACATCATAATGCACTATATTCAGCTAGCATCGGACAAATAGCACTAAACCGGACTTTAATGGCTGAAATAAATTACAATATTTGTACGATAAATACTTATTCAAAATTAAAAAGCAAGAAATCAGTCATTTATAATATTCAAAGAATTAAAATATTCCACTCACAGGAAGACAGATTAGAAAAACATAACAGTGTATTCCGGGACAATTAATTACAAGTCTTAAAGCCATAAGCAATAAAATATCAGCATATAATACTTAGGATACCAATCACAAAATTTTTGCATGAAAAAAACCCTATTCATTTATCATTTATCAATTAATCTGAGATATCATGGAAAAGAATGCTCTTGCCTTTAAAAAGACACAATATTCTGGATCACCACTCTTTTATATTAATTTGTGTATTAATATAATTTGGTTATTTTTATATTAATTTATGTAGTAATGCATGGATTATTTTTACATTAATTTATGTAGAACTCATATACAACCAAAATATACTTCCAGCTCCTCACAGGCACCTAAACAATTAAGAACAGCCACTGATTCTTAAAACACGCACACTTACTCTCATACATACATACATACATATATAATATATCATACACGCACACTCTCATACATACATATATAATAATGCGTAATAAATAATAAAATAAAACTGCGATCATTATTTTTTTGTATAAGCGTTACTTAAACTGAATACGTTTAATAATTAGCTGAATTTAAATCACCAGTCCTTTACACATCGCTACAGTTTCAATACAGTTTTACCCTGCACTGTTCGCATATAATCTGAGAGATTTATGGATCATCTTTACTCACTCCTTTTTTCAGTAATTTTATTTTAATTTTGTAAATACTCAAATAAATATTTTATTAAAAGCGTATACAATGCAGTCTACTTCCACAAGATTCAGCAGAATTTTTACAATATAAAACTATAGCAAAACACTCTTTGGTTGTCTGTTTTAGAAGGCACAGCTTATGGATTACTTTTTGTGACAAAATGATGCAGATTCACATTACCCATGGGAAAATCTGGCAAACTTCATACTGCTATCTTGTTAAGTCGCCAATAAACAATTAGAATTATTAGAATTATCGGTAATGTACACAAGGACTATCTGCTTATGCGGATATGCCTTTGCGGAGAATTTTTAAATGAAACTGGCTCGTATTTACGCACGGAGAAAACAAAGGGAAATCGAACGCAGCCATTCTGTTTGATGGGACGCTAACTTGAGTCGAACGAACTACTACTGTTCAGAGACTTTTACCGCTCGGCAACGGGTGAGCTCATTGATATCAAACTAGTGACGAACTACCTATTTTCAGCGGCCTTATACACTGGGCTAATATTAAAATTTCGAAAAAGCACAAATGATGAAGCCATATCTATCACTTATATTATAAAATTATATACATAAAAGGATCTGCACCAAGAGTAGAAGCAGAAAAGAACATTCTTTTCCCAATTCTGTAGTTTTATTCTCAAGCATATAACCATGATGATTTTCTCAAAGGAATGGGAAGAGAAATTTCAATTTACTTTCATAAAAAATATGACCGCATTTCTTTGTGTTTATGATTTCCAAGTATTAAGGAAATAAATATGTTACCCAAAGTAACAGTTTGCAGCATCACCAACAATAAAATAACAGCCCTGTACGATTTTTAACAACAAAACATTAATTTATTATACGCATAAAATAAAACTTTTAATAACTTTCAATTAAATAAATGCACATTTTAAATTCACAAGAAGACGGTGTTTAATATCAATTTATTCCTGACGACACCATGCGATAGAAGCGACAGAACATCCATTAAATAAAAGTATAAAACAACTATTCAAAAAAATTTCAGTTAAGCAATGAAACTGAATCACAGATAAAATTTTATAAAAATGCCTTCGCACATGAGAGAATAAACAGGAACTCGTAGGAGAGCTGTCGAATAAATGTAATGAGATGAAAAAAATTTCATTAAAAAGGTAATTACCATATTTGAATCTAAGAGGAGAAGGCGGGGAGAAATAAGAAGAATCTAAAAAAGCAATTTGGAGTATACTAAATCCTCACTCTGGGAGGAGAAATTATAGGTTTCTGTATTTTAATTATTTTATTTCTTGTTATTATTAAAGGATAATGCATAAAAAGAAAACGATTAATAACAGTCATTTGAATTTAATCTATTTATCTATCTTACATTGCGTCGATTAATTGCACTTTTAGATTTTTTCTTCAAAAATTTGTTTTGTCCTATTTAAACTGCCATAGAATAAAAATTTTAATAATTCCTATACTTTATTAAACTTCTTTTTTGCTCAAAAAATATAATTAGGAGAATTTAACTTTCTAATTAAGATTATTATAAAGCAAATAAAAATTAAAGAAAAGATGAAATATAACACATACACTCACGCACACATATATATATATTATATAACAGGAAAAAAGTATTGAAAACAACATGAAAATTTTCAGCAAACTAGTATAAACCACAAATAGTATTATAACTACTGAAGTAAGTTTATTAATAGAGATAAGTATGGAAAAAGAATGTAGATAACAAAAAATGCTAGATTAAGAATGGTCAAGCTATGGTCCTACTTTATTTCTATAGGTTAATAAAAGTTTTGGCTCGCAAATTTTAAAATAATTATTGGCTGAAAGATTTTTTTACGCTGCGTTAGTACTTACGCCATTCATTTTATAATAAAAATTCTACAACGGATTAATTTTCAAATGACGCAGTTCAGAAAGATTTGCAGTATGTATGTTACTTTTAGGACAATTTACAGAATGGAGAAATGCAAGATTAAAAACAGGATTTGAGACACTGTTATAAATTACAGTTAGAGTTACATATTTATCTTACACGCAAATATAATATATGAATACTAAATCTATTATTATGAAAACATAATGTGGGTGTAATGTTCATACAAAGTCTTTTGACATAGTTAGAGACAGACACCATTTCAGCGGTGGTAATTTCCAGGGATTCTTTCAACTCCAGAATGAGAATAAGTAATTTTTTAACAGAGCACTTTTAAGGCCAACACTGGGTTACATGGTGTCGTTGCAAATGCGGTCAGGAAAGGGGAAATGACGTTAATTACGAACGGGAATGTAAACGGGGGGTTAAGGGTTATAAGGGGAGACAGACTGTGAAAGAAAGATGTTTTTAAGTCTCGTTCAGTATCAATATATAAGGAATAAAAACTTGATAGGAGCTGGAAGTGGGTGGTTTAAAAACAATTGCAGATACTTTCTCCATCGCGAAAAACAAAACGAAGGCTACGAGTGCGGTACGTATAAGCGGGATTAACTCTTAATTCTTACAAAGAACAAGGAGTCTAGGCGTAATGCGACCAGACATAAGCTATCAAAGCTCTAGCATAAGCAATGGGGAGGGGGAGGGTAAACTCTTTCAGCGTCATGTTTCGAATTTTCAATCCAAACTTTTAGGGATTTGCAGTATGCCCAGCTATTTCATAGCTAAGTAAATATAGACATATGTTTAAATAGCGATGCTTAAACCGACCCCTATACATAGAAATATCCGTTTTAATGTGTTATGAGGTGTGAGAACGTCATTAAAATTTTTTTAATGGAAGTATACAGAATCCGTCTCCTGAGTGCAAATTCCAGAAAACATCACAGACAATAATTTTATGTGCCTAAACTATCTAGAATTTTTAAGTTTTAAGAAGTGAAACTTTTTAGATGAGGAATTCTCATGCCTATAGAATATGCCTATTGCTTCCTCTTGCCTGCAGGAAATGCTTGTTGTTGCGGCACCTTTAAACTCCGTTTTGACAGCTATGATTCGGAAGCGACAGGAAAAGCCATTTTGAACCTTCGATTAAGAACAAATATAAAACTGCTCCAAGACTGAATCGCGAAGTAAAGTGGATTTGGAGGGGGGGGGAGTGTAGCGATGGAAGTAGCTGAATACGTTAGAGAGTTGTAATTTTGTGTAGAAGCTGCAGTTAAAATGGAAAATACTTATTAAAGCTTTGCGACTTCTAATAAGTGTCAAAACATTATTAAGGAGTATACTGATTCACTGCGTAGCGCGGATAAACAATACAATGTGATAGTGCTACAATTTGCAAAATACATTAAAAATGTGAAGTAGTTGACGTATTTATGTTTTGTTTCTTTCACCAAAAATTTCTAGTAATGCATTTCAGCTAAGCTTTTTTATACTGAGAAAGTAGATGATAATGAAAAATCTTCTGAAACATTAGACGCTTCATAAATTTTCTTAAGAATCCTTTAAATGAATTGATTACAATTAGCTCATTAAATAAGGGATTCATAAATATTATGAAAGCATTATAAAGAAATAAGAAAACGTATTTGCAGACACAAGAGAAAAATTTCCACACTAAAAAAAAATTAGCTTTTACATATTGAATAAAAAGCACCTAACAGAATATACAAATTACGTCCTTTGCAATATAACTTTGCTTATTATTCAAGACCCACCAGCGGGCGAGCGGTAAATGTCATTAAACACTGATAGTTCGGTTCGAGGTTCGAGTCCCGCATATGGGCTGGCTGCATGGGCGTTTTCGTAGTTTTCTCCAAGTGCAACATGTATGCCAGCCGGTTGCCCTTAGAAAGTCCTCCAAGAAGGCATCTCTCCCTTCAGACAGATAGTCTTCGAGTGTTCTGCCATAATCAAATAAACCAAACTTGCTTATTTGGATGTTTATTTAATGACGCTGGGAAGCGGAGAAAGAAAAAAAAATCTGCCTACCTTTCAGAAAATCTGCAGAAAAAATTATTTTGATAACAGATTTTCAGATATCTGAAGGATATTTTAATAACCTCTTTCTTTTCGCTCTTTATTCACGTTTTGTAATTTTTCATCGATATATATCATCTATATGAAACTTGCCACACTACCTTCAAAACAAGAGGAATGTCACTATCTACATAAGACTTCTCAAAATCAAGCCCATAGGGTCCGCACGCTTTATATAAACATATTTTAAGCAAATTTAACCAACTTTTGATTAAAAACTGAGCAATTTAAAAACTTTGCGTTGCCACTCAGCATAGTGTAAAACAGTTTCAAATTTAATCAAAAAATCTCGGCTACATTAAAAAATTGTGTTGCCACTCGGGAAAACACAATTATGCTAATTTGTCTCGAATTTAATAAAAACGTTCGGCTATTTATGAGAAATGTGTTGTCAGTGTCCAAATTAAAAACATTTTAAAGTATGTTATCGTTCAGCAAAACGCATAAAATTTAATTTTTCACGCATTAACGAACACGCAATGCGTGTTCCTGCATCACACACATTTTCTTTACTTTTCGAAAGTGAATTTGTAATTTGCACAAAAGAAAAAGGCATCACGAGCTTCAGAATCAAATGAGCAACAGGAAGCAAGACTGGAAAACGGTTCGAGTACGCATTGCTCAATCCAGACGAAAACAGCACGTTGTTGATTTAAATCTTGGTGCATTCGATTGCGATGCTAATTATGCAGTCTTTATCCATGTGTGATTGTTGGAAAGATGGATAAATTATGTATGTGTTGCAAAACCCTCCAATTTAAGAATGAAGCAAGCATGAATGTAGTGCATGGGTGGAAACGTGAGACTGTCAGATTTAAATTCACCATCCGAACCATTTTCAACCTTGGAATCAGGTGATACAAGCCAATTGAAACATGCAAAATACGCATAAAGACAAAAAGACTCATAACAGAATTAAAAATATACTTTCTTTCCTTTCAGTAGCACTGCAACGCATGCCGGATAACAGCTAGTTTTATATATTAGTTAACGCGTATTTCTTGGCTCTTCTAAAAGCATTATTTTGTTTGTTACTTTACTTCTAGCTGAACATTACCTCCGATTCACTCCGTGTAAAAAATTATTCGCTTAACTAAAATATTATTTCAGTGGACAGAAAATTGGCAACTCACACCGTTTCTTGCAATTTCTGGCAAGAATCCAAAGCAAAGGCAAATAAAATAAATAATAATAAAAAAACACAATTCTTATAAAAGTGTAAAATCAATTTAAATCATAAAAACAAAATTGAAAGCGTTCAAGTTTTACATTACGCCCAAAGGGGCCTTTTTTTTTTTTTTTTTTTAACGTTTTGTGTGTTACATTTATTTATTAAATATCATGTTCTTCGCTCTTAAACCATAAAATTCAGTTCAACAGCAATATTGTAAAATAATTTTAAAATGAGCGTATCTTAAGAATTTCCGATACACAGTCTCGCGCGCTGGAGATATCCCTCCCCCGTACAGTCCATTCCTCGCTTTGATATCGTTGAGTTTGTTATTAAAAATTCTTTAATGTCTGACAAAATATGAAATAGATAATAAAACAAATTCCAAATTAGGGCTTCGAGATGCCCATATTCGGTGGAGGATTACGTTATTCAAAATTTGATGGCTCTAGGTATCGTTGTTTTATCACAGTGCAAGAAACATACATACATTTATGCAGATTCTTCATTATTTAATTTCTTTAAGTATAATACATGGCTGTAATATTTGGTGGCAACAATTTAAAAAGTGATTCGCCGTTTATAGTGAATCAACGCAAAATGCCAAAATGAAATTAATAGCCCTTCTGGGCAAATTGCCGCTTTGGGCTAATAATAACAACTATTCCAATTTTTCTGCCCTCATTCTATATAAAATTTATAAGTTCCATTACCTAAATAAGAGATTTTTAATATTATAAACGTAATCTCTAAAGATTTCAAACTTTTACTGGAAACTTTAATGAAGAAATAATTTAAACTTCCGATACTAACATAAAAGGCACCCATGAAAGTAATTTGACCCAGTGTTTCCAGCTTTCAACAATCACGATGCTAGTTTTCTAGCAAGATATGTGCGAAATATTATTCTTTGTTCTCCCTTACATGCAGAAGACTGTCCAGAATATGAACGTTATTCCTGAACTAAATTCACTCCTAATTTTATCATCCCCAGTGATTGAATGAGCTGGAATAAAAGATTGCAAAAATTGTTTGTAATATAAATAGAGACAATTTCCTCTAATAATAAAGTCTTTCATAAAGGGATTCCCCTGCACAGGCAGATAATTATAGTTTGCTTTGGCAACATCAAGTACGCCCACCTCCGGCGGAGTCGCTAAACAAAGGTAGTTCAGTCCGAGGGTCGAATTCCAGGAAGCCGAGTGGGTGTAATTTTCCCCACTCTAACGAGTATACGAGATAGTTTTCCTTAGAAAGTCCTCCAAGAAAACATTCGTCCCTTATGCAGATAGCCCTCGAGTGTTTTGCCATAATCGAACCAAATGAAGTGATCTAAATGTATATCCAGATGCATGATAGGTTAAAATTAAGGCTTATCTGACTAAAGAGATGGATAATTTCGCAAAGGGTTTTTCTAAAAGGAAATTATATCATATTCTCGAGCTCCAATGCACGGATTAAAAAAAGGGGGAAAAAGAAGAAAGGGAAATAAAAAAACACTTGTTTGAAGTGTACAACGGTTAATCGTACAAGAATGCGGAATATTAAAATGACATTTTCTCCCCTTTTTTTTGTTTTCGTTTTTTTACCAGTTTTAATAATACATACATCCAGAAAAATATTTTCATACAAATATTTAAAGCAGTTCCGATCACAAAAATCAAATTTTACTAGTTATAACCGAAAACACACGGCTTTCCTCATTCCACCGCAATAGCGTTGTGTTTGATCTTAGTAAAACATAATTCAACTTTATTTCATGAAAAATTTATACTGATTCTTATAAATTCAAGCTGCTTCATGTTCGAACCAGATGAGCTAACAACACTTTTGAACGCCATAAGAGAAATTATCGTAAGCAGTAAATTTTAGCACTCCCAAAATCCGGATTTTCAAATATGGAATGATAACGATATAGAAGGCGGCTTTAGCTCTGGTGTAGCCTGGAGTTCGGTGACCGGTGAATGCTGGTATGGGAAAGAACTGGCCAGCAATCGCCTTCGCCTGTGACTATCTCATTGTTAGCCAACTGCATATTTGATTCCTCCCCCCCCCAACACACAATATACTTTACAGTGTGGCGAAATAGCTTTACAAACTCATTATCTCGAAAGCAGTGGCAATTTCTTCGTTTGTTTCTACAGAGCCCGAATGCAAGTAACGAGCGCTTTTACGAAAAAAATGCGGTAAGTGACTATTTTCAGATAATTCAATTTCGGTGTTTTGAAGTGATTGACTCGTTTTCCGAGGTAAAACCACTGGACCATAGCACTTTTTCATCTTAGAAACTTACAAATTTCGAAATGTGTGTGAATAATTTTGCAGTAAAGGTCAAAATTTCATGCTGAGATGAGAATTACTGACTCAGAAGACGATGAATGGTTCTATGACAACACTCGTATTTAAAGGTTCAGTGACTGTATTTTCTTTTGCTTTATAAATATTCACGCCTAATCCACTCGAAATTGCTGTTCTTAACTCGGGACGCAGAACTAATATTTTAATACTAAATTTTTTAATATATATATATGTGTGTGTGTGTGTGTGTGTGTGTGAAAAGAAAAGAAAATGCATAAGGGAAAAATAAATATTTCATTTTTAAAATACTTTAGTGGTATCTTGACGAATTGATTTTCTTTTTTTTTAAATAACAATGTTCACCCTACAGAACCCAACCAGCGATATTTAGAAAATGCATGAATAAAATTAGATATCCTCAATACATTCACTTACGGCTAGGAGAATTTAAAATAAAGAAATATGCAAATCGTAAGCACTTTATACCTCGCATCGACCGTCATATGTATCAGAAATTCTGGAATAACAGGAATCGGGCGTAGTTTTAAAGCAGCCATTACCTAAATAAAATTTAATTTCGACTTCAGATAAATAAATTGTTCTAAGCCAAAAAACTGAAATAGCATAAAAGTTAAATTCTTGACATTGAACTTACTTAGTTTTGCGTTCCAAAGTTATTAAAAGAAAGCAGACGACAGACTGGCGCAGCTGTATGTTGATTACATTAACCTACTTTCCAATAATAAAAAAAGCCCAATAACACAAGGGAAAAAAGCAATAATAATAATAAATAAATCCTTCAGTCCTGCAGTTCATGATAAAAAAAAGGGGGGGAGCACATTTCATCAGTTCCATACGCGAAATATTAAAAACTAAAGAAATTCAGTTTCTCGTCAGATTTCAAATAAATGTTCACAGCATCTCTAAAGAAAAGCGTTGTCTCTGTTTCGGAAGCAAATTATTAAACGAAAGTGTATTTATTCATTGGACCTAAATACATCTAACGGAAAACATATATTAGACATTTCGCAGTAAATCACATGAATGCTACCTTATAATATAAGCAATTAATTTATCTGCCATCATTAGTCACTGCTGACCTCTCAATCATTATTTCAGATTTTTTTTTAATAGAGTTATCTAAAAAAATTTTTTTTGGAAAAGATTGATGCCCTTCAACAGATGAAACTGATTTCATTATAGCCTTAGCATTTACCGATATATGTCAAACACAGTTAACGACTCTGATTTCATATTTTATAATCCAGTCTTCAGTAAACAGCTTTTCCACACATTATCTAATTAATATGATTATTTTCTTTTTCCTACTTTTCTTAAGAGATGATATTTTTTCATATTATTTCTGGTAAATAATCCAGTCGGAAGGTACAGTAAACCAGGCAGCTCTTTTCAATCTCTGGGAACCTTAGGCTGGAACAAACTGATTTTGTTTGGTTTAGTTTATGTGGTTACGGCAAAGCCTCGAGGGCTATTTATGCCTAAGGGGAGGGATGCCTTCATGGAGGACTTTCTAAAGAAAACTGGCTCATATACACGTTACACATGGGTAAAACCAAGAAAATGCCCCTGCAGCTAGGCCGTTAGCGGTATTCGAACCTCAGACCGAACTACCAGGGTTCAACGACTTTACCGCTTAGCCGCTGGTGGGCCTGGAACGAACTGTAATTGTTCAGTGTGGTCTTACCCACTTCACAAATGGTGAACAACTAAGGAAAAGAATTCAAATTCATTATACAAGAAACAGAATCTTAAAAGTACAATGCTAATGTTATTGAGTTTCCTTAAAAAATCTAAATTCTATCTGTTTATATCAGGGGTTCCCAAAATGTGCGCCGTGGCGTCCTGAGGCGTCGCGAGGAAATCCTGTTAACTCTTTTATAGAATCTAAATTCAAATCGCGTACGTTGCCTAAATCGCTCGTTGCGTAGGAAGCCAACAACACCGCTCTCCTCGCGCAACGCCGAATTCTTTGCTAGCCGACGCGAGCATGGAGGTAGGAAGTTCTTTCTTACTGCCGTGGCTGCGAGTTATTTCCAGATACCCGCATTCGACCGTTGCCTCGTATCGACAGGAGTTGTCTCGTAGGCTCATCGCGAGCACCGCATGCCATGTGGTGATGAGTCCACAAGCATCGCATACTATGTGGACCCAGTGCATCACCCACATGGAAGCACTTACATCGAAGTCGATGAGCTGTGAATTGAATTTGGTATTGGGACGTATCAATAGACGTAGTTAAACTACATAAAAAAACTAGGCCACTGAAAACCAAACTATTAAAAAAACTTTGCATGGACAGGGAGCTGAATACTGCTATATTACTGCAGTTTACAATGGTTTCACGTGGAAATATCTCATCCCATGCATTCGAGCTACACCAAGAAATTTACACTTTTCTGCAACAGGAAGGACATGCAAACTCCAGATACTTTCTGAACCAGACATTTTACTAAAACTAGCATATTTGAGCGATATATTTGACAAACTGAATGACTTAAATGTATCTCTACAAGGAAATATTATGTACATCTTGAAACTATTGGAGAAGATTGTGGCGTTTAGAAGAAAACTGCAGTTGTGGATAAGAAAAACTAATGAGGATGGCGAGCAAGATGGTTTCCCCCGAATTGCATAAATACGTGTCCTCTTATGAGCTCCTTGTTTCTCAAAAATCGCTGTTTCGTTTCACGGAACACCTTTCGAAGCCCACTGAATGCTTCGCAAAATACTTTGCGGAAGAAAATATCTAGAAATATTCGTGGATCCAAAAATCCTTTCCATGCTCAAGCTCCACCAGATTTCACTTCACAAGAAGAGTCTCCTTGAACTCTCTTGAGACAACAGCCTTAAAACAAAATTCGCTTGTTCCGATTTGGTGAAGATTCGGATAAATCATAAAAAATAGCCCACCAGCGGCCGAGCGGTAAAATCGCTGAACACTGGTAGTTCGGTCCGAGATTCGAGTCCCGCGAACGGGCTGGCTGCATGGGCGTTTTCGTGGTTTTCCCCATGTGTAACGTGTATACGAGCCAGTTTCCAGTAAGAGCCAGTTTAGAAAGTCCTCCACGAAGGCATCCCCCCTTAGGCAGATAGCCCTAGTGTGCTTTGCCATATTCTCAATACACCAGCACCAACACCATCAAAAATGAATTTCCAACTCTGTTCTAAAGCTTTAAGGATTATCATTCCTTATGCAACATCATATTTATGGGAAACCAGATTTTCAGCTGCAGCTCTAATAAACAGCAAATATCGTTTAAAGATCAACGGGGAGCAAGAAATGAGCGTTGGCAGTATCAAGTCTTATCCCTCGCTTTGAAATAGTTTGTGGATATCAGCAAGCTCACCCGTCCGATTAATTTTTTTTTTCTATTTTTCTTTAAAAATGATAATATAGTATTCTTGTGTATCAATTCAATGTATACCTGTATGAGTCTCATTGTGGTTGTTCCCATTTCTGTCCCTGGTCACTAGTATCAATATAAAGTCGTATTTAATGAAGTGTTGTGATCTGCTATGACACTATGTAGTAAGCAGGTTGTAAAGCACAAACCTTATACAACACTTCGCTGAACATGACTAAAGTGCCGCTACAAAATATTAAACCTGTAAGTGTGCCGCCAACTGAAAAAGTTCGGGAACCTCTGGTATATATGATACACGATTTTTCTACAGCCTAAAGCGGTTCATTCAGAGGAAGATGTTATAAGTTCTACTATTTTTCAAAAATGCATCTTCTCAGAAAAGGACGCATCCACAGTGCTGTCCCTCTAGAAAACACACAGTCCGATTTTCCTTCTCATACATAGTATATTTATATGCATCACCATTGGAAACGATGCACCGAAGTTCAAAAAAGCCATAAAAAATCTAGTTTTTTAGCTGCTAAATCCGTCATGCAAGGGGGAAAAATTATTATCACTGATATACATAATGCAAAGATGTTTTTATCGCACGAAAAGTAAGAAGTTCCAAGTAACGACATTAAAGCACGTATCCATACGATAAAATATTCATCTTAACGATTCACACGAGCCGCCAATCGATACAAAAAAGCAAAAATACGTCTTCAGCGCTCGTTGGAGATAACACTTTTTCGCCAACGATAAGAAAAATTAACTTAAAACTTCGAGAAACGTAAACTATTTTCTTCTCGATCTTGTTCGCAAAATAAAATTTTAAATGGATGATTTCTTTTCTTCTCTAAGTTAAGGAGAGAAAGATATAATCAATTATTTACACTAAAACAAGTACATTTAGGAAACTTGCGTAGTTTCTTTTCTGAAAATAAAAGAAAATGTGATTACAAGCTGGTGTCTTACTAACGTTTAATACCCACCAATAGAGAAAAACTGTCGAAACTCGTACGAAATTTGATTATTAGAGAATCAAAGTTTCACTTTTCCCAAAGCAAAAATAATTGCCATTTTTATGAGAAAATTTTAAAGAAAATATATTAAAATAACATATTTTTAACATCAGATGCACCGTATATGGCCGAGTGGTTACCACGCCGAATACTGGGATTTGGATCCCATGCGAACGTCCTGGCTGCATAGCTGGCTTTTGTAGTTTCCTTGAGTGTAAAATGAAAACGCCGATTTCCCTTAAAACGACCTCCACGAAGGCATATCTCTCCTTATGTATATAGCCTTAGTGTGCTTCGCCATGGTCAAAATAACCCTCTAACATCAAATCTTAGCGATATCATGCACTCAAGTGGGTAAGACCACTGCATTTTGCGGGAGACTATTCGTATATTAATTCCCCTCCTCACGTAAGTAATGCGTTCCTATAGCCTTTTCGTAACTTAAATTTACGTACGTTGAATTTGCAAACTGTTTAGGTAAGACTTTTTTACGACTGAAACATTTTTTAACTTTCACGCTAACATTACATTTATGAAATTTCAATTTTTCGTTCTTCTCATATATATCTTACCTGAGGCAAGTTGTCGCACCGTCGATACATGGTTATATTTTCTAAATTATTTTACTAGCCATAATCTACTAAGAATATTCAATGTTTTCTTGGTCAGTAAAATATGTATTCGATACTTCCCACAATTTTTAAATTCCAGAATCTGGCGGTAATTTACAGCAAGGAAGTAGGCAGAAGAATGAAAGCTCGGCAGAACGTGATCTGAATAATAAACCAGAATAATTCAATAGATATGCATCCAGTGCAGATAAGATGGAAGGAAACAGTTCACTTTTCCACAACAGAATAAAACAAAATTACCATAAATATTATACTGTAAACTATTTGTTCAAGCTGTGTATAGGTAAAAGTACAAGCGAATAAAAAAATGCAAATATATACAAATGTATTCAGAGAAGACAGCCACAAAACAATATTTCTATGAAGTAAATTTTTATTTGCTCATTGTACTATGAAAGCGGTTAAATGCTCGTAACCGTGAGAAAAATGCCTTCTTCCTGCCCCCCCCCCGAATAGACTGTCACGCTTCAGTTAAAACTTCCTCCCCCTCCAACTAGTTGTTTCTAGCCCACATTTCTGTACGTAATTTATCCCTAGATCTGTTGTGTATAAAATGGTAGATATGAGAGTTACTTTTGCGATCATCTCTATTTCCTCATATGGTGATCACAAAAAAAAGGGGGGTCACACAATTACAGAGAGGTACATTCAAATTATTTCTATTTATTGAAAAGACAGGTATTAATATTCAAACAAATTAATAAAAATCAAGATATTATCGGGTATTAACAAAAGTTATTTGTCTCGGTTTCATAGTTTTAATTCCAGCGTCATAGAAACCAAACATACTATATTTACTATGATAGTTAGTTTGCGAACGATGTTTTTCCCTGATCAAGTATAGAAAAATGATAAGAAAAACAAAAATTTCAGATGACAAATCTTGAGTATATTTTTCATAGACGTTACCATGTTTATCCGACTTTTAAATGTATATACACTTATAATATACCAACTCTCCCAAACATCGGGCAGTTTCTGGATTTAAAAACTAAATCAGCTTTTATATGACGAATTATTAGGTTATATTTGGTCATTAATAAGTACAGTACAATCCTTCCAAGTTTGTTAAATTCCATCTTAAGAAGATGAAATTAAACCAGCTTGGAAGGATTCCTAATAACCTGTGGTAGTTTGGAAGACGCCCGAGCGAGTCCTTTCAGCTATGGCCTAGAAAATATGAGACGGCCTTCTCGCGCTTCATGAGTGGCCGTATTAGAGCACTCGCATTTCAGCAGAGACAGAGCTTCTCTGAGTGCCATTGGTGTAAGGCTGACATGGTCACCCAGCCCATATTTTAGCTTGCTTGGATTTTAACAAGACGATTAAGATTTTAACCATGCCTTGCTAAGTGTTAAGCTTTCGCCCCAATTGAGGGAGAACAGACCGGTGAGGGGTCCGAGGGTCTCCTCCTCCTTTTTCCATGGAGGTAGGAAGTAAAACTTTCCTACCTCCATGCCTTTTTCCCTGCCACCAACTTCTTGAGTGAACTCGCCGTGTGCTCTGAGTACCCCTACAAACACTATACGTCTACAAAATCCCTGCCTTATCCGGCATTCGACCGCCAGCTTTTCGGTACGACAGTCAGACCACAGGTAGGGTTCGAGAGTTATAGTGGATAGCATTTGCAAGCGTACACTGTTAAGGTCGTACACACGTTCAAAAGATTTCGGAAGAACAATTCTTTGGAACAATTTTTCTGCTTTGTCACACGATATGAAACAGACAATCACCGCGAATCGCTTTGGTGCTACCATGTAAACGGAAAACTAGTTTTCCAATATGAATGACGGTTGATAGGGCGGATTCGATGCTGATAACTGATTGGTTGTTGAAAATGAACAACTTACAATTTTTTCCGAAAGAAAGGAAAAAAATCGTTCGTCTTTCTCTCAGTGGTAAAGCAGGTACAAAAACTGTCTGAAATAAATGTATGTGTGATACCAGCCTCAGACATTTCTAGAAAAAGTTAAGGTCAGCGGATCATCACTCGTGGCGTTTGCGTCACTAACCACTATCCCGCCTGACTGGCGGATAAACTATCACTCAAGATCACCACAGGCGGCTTAAAAAAAGTGAAAATACGAGAAATTTCTAGATTTGTTATCCAAAATTCAGAAGCCTACCATTTTATTCAAATTTTTGGCTATCAACAACAACGGTGTTGTTGGTAACAACGGTGTTTGGTAACAACGGTGCGCATTACTTCATTCAGGCTGTATTGTATTTTTTTTAATTACAAAGGTCTTCCAATCTGGAACCCTACACTGGCTTAAAAATATAAGATTCATTCTAAACAAAAACAATGCTATCAATTAATATTAATTGCTGAAGCCCTGCAAACCATTTAGATATATAATAATAATAGATTTTTCGACTGCCCAAAGTAGATTCTAACAGCATGTGGCGCGCTTTTAAATGTTGCTTTCCTTCAAATGGGTTTATTACGAGTATTTCACTGAAATCGCTTTCTGAAAGTTTCGGTAAATTTGCAATCTGCGGCTGGAAGTGAACTTATTAGTCAAAATATTTATGCCTTACTTCTATTTATGATTTTTTTATCATTTGCTTACATAGCTTATATAAAATGAAATTGCATCACATGGATTTGAGTTTGTGAGCTATAGCAACAGTTGTCACACAAACTATAGCAAAAGTTGTCACACTTCAATTCAGTATACATATAGCTGTTATATGCTTAATGGTGTTAAAGTATATATCTACGGTCAGCAAAATCTTTCTTCTGGGTTGTATATTTATTCAGTACTCAACATGCTGACTATAACAAGACATGTCTATAATTTGTATTTGATCACGATTGAAATACGAGACATCTTTCTAAATTACGATGATTTTTTTAGAAATCCCAACTTTCTGACCACAATTTTCATTAGCTTCATTTATTATTAACACCTTTTTAACTACACCAAGTCATAAAACATTGATAACACGAATATAGACTTTTTTGCAAGAATTATTATAAAAATATGTACAAACATTAAAATAAAAAAGGAAACTGCTTGCTGCCCCAAGAGAATAAACATGTGATTTATCTAAATAACAAAATCCCATAAATGAATATAAACACGCACATAAAAATTTCATACACACACATATTGTTTTATGCTTTCGTTTCAATTGAAAATTAAGGAAACAAACAATGTGCAACAAACTTGGAAAACAGTTTTGCACGCTAAATATCGCTATACCTAAAATTTTTTAATTGCCCATCTACACCGATTCATCAGTATCTTTTAATATTATACATTTCTACATGAACAGGTACACACACACACACACACACATATATATATGTTATGTACACATATATGTTGTGTTATGTACACATATATGTTGTGTTATGTACATAACACAACTCGAACAAAGCATTTCTAAATTCTGTGTCCTGGATAATAGAAAAATAGAAACTATTGCACAGTATTTGCTGCAAGCCTCGTCACAAGCAGAACAATGGAGAAAATTGCGTAAGTATGTCTAGAATAATTAAATCTTTCTTCTATAAATTAAGTGCAAAAGTCTCTACGTGGTGATAACCCCCCCCCCAAATGGCAGATTGCGAACAATTACAAATGTAACCCAGTCCATTAATCTATACAAGGCCGGATATGGTGCTCTCTTTATTATGGAGGCACTTAATAGGTGGTTACTTTAAGTAACACTACTTAATTGAAATATTATATTACCACCTGAACAGCATTTATTTAATGGTAACTGATTCAGCATTCATGCATATAAAAACAGTTTGTCCTATATTTTCAGCTATTTAAAAGAAACTCTGAATAGTCATGGTTCTTTCAAAATAAACTGTACATGTTTCCTAAAATGCAGCGTAAGTATTCTTTAATACCAGTGATTCGCGGCTAGACAAAATGTCAGACAAGAAATCATAAAAAGAGAAAAACAATAACGTGTCTGATCCCTTCATTCAGACATAAATTATCTGTATTTTAAATACTGCAATCGAAACTACGCCACAATATGACAAAAAAGCATTACCTTTAATTCCCCCCCCCCCCAAAAAAAAAGAGCTGTCTGGAAAGAAATCGCTGAAATACTTCAATAGACGAGTGAAATTGGATTCTGCCACATTTATCAAAAAAATTTAATTCGAAAGATTTTAATCATTTGGTGAGTGATGAAAAACTGATTAAACAAAAGAGAGATGTTTAACTGGGAGATCAAGTTGATAACCTTTTACAAATGGCAAAGTTTAATGTTGTGAGAAACCAATCTTCTGAAGCAAAAAGTATATTTCGGACAATTGCAAACAAGGTCTGATGACGTAAACCTTAAGATTTAGTATTTCATACTACTGTCACTAAGATAAATTTAACACAGCAGATTTCAACTAAGTCTTTCCTTTTCTGACGAAGCCTGCCAGCGGCCAAGCGGTCAAGTCGCAAAACATTGACAAATCGGTCCCTTTTAAATCTAGCATTAACCTCCAAAATATAATAATGCATTCCTTATTAAATAACAAAATAATGCAATGAAAAACAATACGTACTTCTGAAACACTTGGAAACCGCTTCGAGGTGTTTCTGAATGTGAATTCTTGCATTTAGGTTCCAACTAAAACAGAAACCTACTGTCACTAAAGGGAAATATTTGTTGTAGTTTCAAATGTAACTGATCCAGTAAAATAAATGCACAGCTACAATGCTGAATAATTTGGTCTTTCACATAAGTGCACAAGTCTTCAAATGGCGTTAATTCCCTACATTTTATTTTGCCACTTCGAACAACTCATTTTAAATATAACGTTTTGATGTTCTATATTTTTAATTCTAGGTTCTTAAACTAATATGCCTATCGTTATTGCTTACCTTAAAATTTCTTCAACGTTAAGCTGAAATCTGCACACCAAAATAAATTTCTAAATATATATATTTTTTAATTTTTTGAACTTCTGATGAGGCAGTCGAGTTATTAGACTGTAGGTCTTCAGTTTCAGATTAATTCTTTTTCATTTTATTTATTTTTGTTTTTTAGTTATCGCTCAACTTTAGCCTTCCCTTCTCAAGTTCATTTCAGATAATGCTTCTACCTTCTAATCTACAGAAACTGCACAGATCACTTGAATGATTCTTTTATATAAAAGCTTGAACAACTCTGTGGACTAAAACTAGAACTTTAAAATTTTCTCTGAAGGAGACATATTTAATCTTTTTTGCAGTAAATTTAGTTCGATTAAGAATTGTTATGTAAGAAGATAATTCAAGAATTGAATTTGTATCTTCCTACGTATATCACTGGTCTTTACTGTATTTAATGACTGGACAAAGGCAGAAAGGACGACATCGATTCTTTCATCGGTAACAGAAATAATGCCCCCCCCCCGGCGTTCTGGCTAAGACCTGTACTTAAACAGACTCGTCTCCTGGGGTACATAATCACTCTTCACAGTGTCTAGAACCATCGAATCTTCGGTGACAGGTTCAAGGTCGTCAGGAACCGTATTGGCACTGTCTTCATGGAGATAAGAAGTAAGTCCTTTTTACCTCTATGACTGTCTTGTCTGCCCCCCATTCGTTGTGGAGCGCTAAATAGTTATATTTCCGAAAGTTCTTCTTGGGGTTTGGCCAAAGAACTAACTCCTCTTGATGAACACTGTGACATGGACTTTGACCTGACTACGTTCACTTTGTAGGTCACCGACTGCAGCCCATTCGCCATTGAGTTGTGTTCTTATAACTTTGACTGTGTGCAATTTTGTTCCCCTGGGTTGACCCATGGAAGTACTCCTACCTTATTTCCTACCTCCAGGAGTTGGTTGTTGGATTGGCCTGGTCGCTCATAGCCATATGGCGGGCTTGGCCTGTTAGGTGAGCTGGCGGCAAAGCTTAGAACTAACTGACTAACCTCCATGGGTTCACCGGGGAGGTTATGCCTCCTTGGATCGCCTTTGGAGGAGGACGCGCAATAGCCACATTAAGGGCTTGAAAAAGGCCCAGGTCTAGAAATCTTCCTCTCTGGTGTGTTGTAATAGAAATAAGACTTTGAACTACTTTATCCTGAACTTTCTCATGATAGATCAATATAAAGTACCACAGCTCTAGAAAACGGAAACCAAATACTTTGTAGAGACATTAGGATTTTTTAGGAAGCAAGATAATTGAAAAATTAGCAACGCCTTCGTCGGGAATCGAACCACGGACCTCTGGAATATTGGCTCAGCGTGCAGAACCACCACACGACGAAGGCACGCTAGGAAGCCAGGAGAAATACCTTATAACTTCATTACTTTAAAAATAATATGTTCATTTTGAACTTTACAAATTATTCAAACATTTCAAACTTATCCAAGAGCAAACCTTTTAAAAATTTAAATTTCGAAAATTCTCTTTCTCACTTTTTCATTTGGAAAGCCAACGCACTCGCTACAGATTATGCGAATACAATGCCTCGGGCGCTGGAGTCAGTGGCTGCAATGAAAGCAGGTTGTTTCTTACGTATTCCATATTTAATCTCTAATTCCGTATTACTAAACAATAAAATGTTTGTATACAAATAAAATGAGAGAATATAAAGTTAATATTAGCCGGCAACCAACAAGTATGTTTTCTAACAGTAGCGCTTTTAGAAAGTTTATAAATAAATTTCGTTGTGTAAATAAAACGGTCTTTCACTACATAAATAATTTATCACAAAGAATTGATTACACAAATAATTACTGCTCTAAAGCTTAGTTAAAGATAATAGTTAACGAAATCAAATTGAAAATCAAGTTTCAAATAAAATTAAATAATACAGAATATTAATGAAACGATTTTAATTTAAAAAAATTATTGATTACTCATTTTATTTATCTGCTTTCTTCATAGAAACGAATGTAAACAAAATCAAAATTGAACATTAAAACGAAGAAAAACTGTCCATCCATTTCGAGAGAGTTTGATGCGAGTGTCTCTCTTCTAAGGAGAAAATTATCAGCCCCAAAAGCCTTGACACACGATATTGGATCGATTCACTTCAAATGCAATTCACTGTAAGTAGGTTTTTTTTTTTTTTTTTTTTTTTTTTTTTTAACTTTTCATTCGAGTCTGTTGTCAGTTAGCAAAATGTAAGATATTTAGCTTTCAAATCTGCCTTTCTACCTTTTCTTTTTAACCTGTGTGTTACTGATTAAAAAACTAAGCTATTTAAAAGAAATAGATGTAAGTCTTAAGAATATTATTATTCTAATTGATTTAAATAAAAAATGTATTGAGTTCCTAATGTACTTAATTTGAAACGTTACATATTTTGACAGAATTCTGTTTTACATTTTTGCACTTTACTAAAATACAGAAAATACATTGCATTCCCATGTTATACTCTATAAATGTATGTTCATAAGAGCTCTTTCGGGCGATCGTTAAAATCCAAACCCTTTCAGATTCTCCCCTCTTCCCATTCATAAATTACACAAGATGTCAAACTATCAGGAAATGAATGCCTGGCAGCGTTTTTGTAAAATTAACACCATTTTAAGATTTAATTTTGCTTCATTTTAATACGAAATCAGACACATGCATGAAAGCTAATTTCATTGTACAAGTATTATGAAGCAATAACCTTTTCATGCAAAACTGACTGTGATCGAAGAAGAAACCATATTTTTGCTAACATATATTCGTAGTTGTGAGAGAGTATTTTAAAAATTATATATTCTGACTAACTCTGAATATAGAAATAAGCTACGTTATTTAATTTATGTTCACTGGAGCGAATAGACGTAAATAGCTTTCACACTTCGTTGGTCGATGTTTTGCGTCGTTCTTGTTTTTGTTCTATTATTCATTGTGGAGTGAAAAGAGCTTAACAAGGAGTCTTACACAGTGAAAAATGAAATACTCTTTACATGCAAGAGTGATTTCCGTTGTAACAGAATAATGATGTAACTGAATTAACATAACTGTCAAGTCAACGTATTAAGAAGTAGTTATCTTGAAATGTAATGAGAGCTTAACAACGTTTTTATTTCAGTACGTCACATAAAATAATTTGTATTTCCCTTTAGTTCATAACAGATATGCATAATTCAGATACTTCATTAAATTTTAAATTGCACAACAAATTAAATGACTTAAAAAATACACAATTTTGTATTCAAACATACTAGTTATTACAAATAAAATGCAATTTAGAACACGAATTATACTTGACAATCTATTAAGCAACAGCGTTACAAATAAAATGATTTTGCAAAACAAGAACTACACTTAAATAATTTTTTAAGTAAATCGATCGCAATAAATTTATTTTCAAAATATGGATGATATTCATCGATTAATGCAGATGCCAATACTGATATATGTTCCTTGGAGCAAAACAACGGAAATTCATTTAAATAATAGTAAATACTTAATTTACAAAAGGGATGTTTAAATGTAAATTTAAAAGTTTAATTACTATTCAGATTTACCTCTGAAGATATCTTTAAAGCAGAATTTAACATTCTTAACTTAGTATCATACATACAGCTCACAACCTTTCCTCATCAAAATAATTTATAATATATTATAAAATATAATCTTAAATTCATTTAAGAAAATCATTGTAAAGAAGCAACAAAATAGTCCTAATAATACGTGTAAAAGTACGTTACTAATAATACTACTAATAGTACGTACTTAATAATACGCTAAATTATTACACTAATAATGATTTTTCAATGAATACTTGCCCACCAGTCGCCGAATGGGTAAGACCGCTGAACACCAGTTGTTCGACACGAGTTCTAATTCCAACGAATGAGCCGACTATACTATATGGGTGTTTGCGTGGTTTTCCTTCCGTGTTACATAGATGAAAGCCAATTTCCATTAGAAAGTATTTCATGAAGGCCTCCTCTTCCTTAGGCAGACAGCCCTCCTATGCTTTGCCATATTCAAATAACATAAACCAACTTGAGTGAATCTTGTAAGGTCTGACCTCAGATTTTCCGAAGGTGGCAACAGAAATCTTCCTACTTCAAGAATTTCCTTTCCCTCTGCAGGTGTTCGGGGTGAAAACGTCAAAACTGGAGTCATTTAAGCCTTTCTCTCCATTCTTTGCTTCGCTATACTTGGAAGAAAGACGCTTTGGGAGGGGGAAGGAAAGGTTAAGAGGCTGAAAAAACGATAACATGTGCTAGTTTAAGGGTGGAAAGTCATTGTGACTTCACTTCATACAGACTTCATATTCGCGTTTTGTTTTAGTGTGGATCCTAAATGGAAGAGCTGAAATGGGAACTCATCTTAAACTAGAGGCAGAAATGAAACGATTTTCAAAAAACTCCCATTTGGACCAAGTTTAAAATAAAACATAACCAACCGGCAGCAACAGAAATACTATCATATGACAGCCAACATTTGTGCAGCAACTTTATGACTTTTTTTTTGCATTTCAATATACATAAATGAACTTGTTTTCAACAGAAAGAAAGGGAAAAGCGCGTGTTCCGATCTTACCCCCCCTTACTGAAGATTACATTTCAGTTATCTCCATACATACGTTTCTAGTTTTTCGCAATATCTGTAGCATCAAAAATTTGCCAATAAGTCATCCCTTACTGATACTTTTAATGCTACAATAGCCAATCTAATTTACTAACTGAATACTTATCTGTATCCACTTATCTCTAACACATAGTATCTTAATTATCATCTAATTTATAATCGAACATTGTGTGTGTGTGTTTAGACAGATAAGAAAAATAGGTAGTTAAAAGGACTTTCAAAGCTAAAAAACTTCCTGGATATTATTAATCCAATGCAATATTTAGGAAATTTGCGTTTATGACATGATACTATATGTTTCAAGCTTCTACACACGGGTCCAGTGAAGACTCCAATGTCAATGATGTTCACTCAAAGCTAGCTCAAAGTGACTGTTAATCGCAGGTTCCTGATATTTAACCGAATAAGATTTCATTTAAATCTTTTCATCAAACAGAAAGATGTCTTAAATCTGAAATTTGTAACCAACAAATGAAATAAAAAGGAGAAACATTTCATGCATAAGTTCTTTATGCTTTCATAATGGACTGTTGGTCCATTAATATTTGCACATAAATTTTATATTTTTTATTTCAACAACTATCATTCCCTCATTCAACTAATCTAAATAGGATTCTGAACAAAATGAACTGACTACTTCAGTGCAAAAAAGAAGTACGTCTTAAATCAAACCAAACCATTAAATAAAAATGGCCCTTTGCAGCCAGCGATAACATAAAAAATGTATTCGCAAAATTCACAATCTTAATTTATTCATTAAAAGTGCTCTACTGTGTAAAAAAATATATTCTCAACTCCTTTTACTGTCTACCATAAGAAGAGTTCTCGCCAGTTAGTCTGCAGCTGTCTGTTGCCGTAGAAACGAGCCTTGACCCATTTGCGAAGGTATGTCTTAATGATTTACTTTTCAGTTTGCCATCTCGGCACATTTAAAAATGAATTGGCAACCTTTGTTCGCCCCTATTTGAAATATACTAGACCGGTTGCTATAGCGACCGCCACCCGCCAGACACTGTGGCGGAACTATTCTTCTCGTAGACAGACAGTACATTATTAACATAACATTGCATCTGCCTAAGAGAAGGGATGCCTTCGCGGACGCTTTCTAAGGAAAAATGGCCCGCATTCAAGTTACACATATGGAAAACCACGAAAACCAATCATGAAACAAGTTCGTTCGCCTTGGTTCGAACACCCGGGATTCACCAGACTTTAACCGCTCGCCCACTAGTGGGAAGTAAAGATTCAGAATTCTATAATCAGAACTTTGCTGTTAAACTCACCACTTAAAGTATTCTGATGGAGATAAATAATGTAGTAGAAGAATGTAGTAGAAATTCTGTAATACATTTACATATTATGTGGCGCGCTATAAACGTTTCTAATTAATTATATTATTGAGGTGAATGTTAACTCTTTCTGAAATACCTTATTATGAAGTAAAAATTGTTTTGAAGTGATTCGCTTTTATTAAGTTGAGAAAAAATGAATTTTCGTGAAAGATAAATGAAAGATCTTACGCCTCGTCGATCGTAAACAATAACCTGTTCAACAAAAAACAAAATTTGCCTGTTAAGTACTCAAAGCTATCAAATGTAAAACGAAAACTGTCAACAACTAACTCCAAAACATATTTGGCTAGCCTGTTGGATCCAAGAGATTGATCAACTAAATAGCAGATGTTCTACCTGAACTATAAAAATTATACTGAAAAATTGAAATGACATGCATTTCCTATATTCCTTAAAATCTCATACTACAACATTTGATAGTCTTTCCTAAAAGTTACCTTGGGATCAACGAGCGCCAAAGTTCGCCAGCAACTAAATTGAGACTCGGATTCAGACTGCCAGACGAATAAATTCCTCAGGGCGAAACTAATCCTATCTAGAAGAAACAGAAACAGCTCGTTTTCCTGCACCAAGAGGTTTTTTTTTTTTTTTTTTTTTTTTGTTGTTGTTGTTGACTTTTTTTATCACGCCTGGAAGACTGTCGTTGACATGGCTTAGTAGCTTGAGAAACTGAAGTATGTCTTCCTTAACGGTAGAAGTCTTACCAGTGTGATAGCAATAAAATAAAATAAAATAAATAAATAAATAAATAAATCGACGTTTTTTCAGAGTAGCTGGTCAAAATAACCTTCCTGGTGAAATCTAGTTTCACAGACCTTGACTAACGACAAGTAATAGGAAAAAATCATGGCTATGCGTAAGTAATCTTTTAACTGTTTGCGCCCTCTTAAAAATAAAAAATCAATTGGTATTACTAGGCACGGCTCAACAGCTTCATCTAATTGTTTTACACAATCAGTTACTACGAAAATACTAAACCTACTCCATTATAATTAAAAGAGTAAAATTATTTTTCAGCTTTACTTATTAGCGATGAAATCAAGTTGAACGCTGTTTCCATCATTTAATAAATTTAATTATTAAATATAGCCATTTTATTTTGTTAAACTTTCTCTAAAACAATACCTGCACCTTTCAAAATAGAAGGCGCAAAAACTTCCTACAATCGACAAGTAATTTTTAAACTGCGCAATAAGAATATTGAAATACAGTAAGGTAAAGGGAGGAAAACGGAGGACATAAGCAGAATTAACCATCTAGAATTGCATTCATCCTTACTGTTACGAATTTTGTATATATGTAAACAATTTTAGTGAAATTATATGTGATATTATAGTCACTTTTATGTAATATAACACAAAATACTTGACAATTTAACATTGAGGAAAATTGCTATTTCGCTAAATTGGCGAAATACTGCCAAGCTGGTGATGGTTTTGAAAAATAATTTTTTTATTTCCAAATTTGGCGAAAAATTACCCAATGTCGCCAAACTTGGCGACCACTTCGAAACAGTTTGGTCCGGTTTCCGCATAACTGCAAATGGTACTGTAACTGATCTCCCATACATGTAACTGTAACCGTATCCAGCCCTTGTTATGTAACTTTAAATGTATATGTCTTTTAATATGTAACTTTTAATGTATATGTCAGTAATTTCGAGAAATGAAAGGTACAAGAGGTTTACCGACGGCCAGGAGAAAACTATATAAGACCCGAGACAGCATCGGCTCTCAATTCCGGTCTGCTTTCAAGAGCCAAAGTACTCAAAATTTTTCCCCCAACAAATTCATCTCATCTAGAGGATATATTTAACTGCGGATTTCACAAACGTCAGGCCTTAAACGGGAATCTCTAAGGTACTGGTAAGAACAGGGAAAAATATCTCCTGCTGTCAGTCAGTATACCGACGAAAGTATCAAAATATCAGCTCTCAGTTGTTAGGTCAGAGCTCACTTCGGAGTATTGAGCACTCTATGCGAGCTTTGCGTTTTAGAAGCACTCTGTATTGCATTGCGTTTAATGTTCTTAGTCGTTACAAATGTAACTACTGACTGTGCTCTGCGCTACCGAGAAGAGTTATACGAGTGCTTTTGTAGAAAGTTCCAGAACTGTAATTTGTTTCTTTTGGGAAAATCAATTTTATTAAGTTATCATTTCTGTGTGCATCTATTCCTTTGCAAACCCGTATGCACGGATCATTATGCATAAGGATCCACCAATTGTTTAGACTGTTTAACGATTTCAATATAAAATAAATTGTTCTTTAATTTTTTTCGCTGAAAATTATGAAACTACCAGATACGTATCATATTCTCCAAACAAAACAAATTCTTTGGAAAGATTGTTGCTCGAGCCATACCAGGTAGGATAATAATATATATATACTGATTTTTTACAATAAATAACTGAGTCGTATTCTAAAAAAAAGGAAAAACATTAGCAATAAAAATTAATCCCATTCCCCAAAACTCCAATCACAAATCCCTTTTATATTCCATTACATACATTCCCAATATCACTCCGATAGACAGACAGAATGCAAAAAGAGAGAAAAATGAAAATTTCTGCAGCTTTCTCCGAAGATGACAACACAGCAGCAGATATCTCACCTTTGTTCCATACGCAAAATTTTCTGACGTCCTGCTGTTTCAAAAATGTAGCCACGGCAAACCAGTCAGTCTAGTTCAAATGTTAGATTTCAGAAACAGACGCAGTCTCGTCGTAACAATCTTGATCAATCTAACAAAAAAGAACCAAATATTACATTTTATCATGATGAACAAAAAACGGACATTCACGTGCATTCTAACGATTTTCTTTTCTATGAATAATAAAACAACAAATATCTCCCCCCCCCCCACACTTTATGAGAGACAATAAATGTAGTAAGATAAGTATTATTTTTAAGGCAAGTCTGAGATATTAAAAACGAGTAAGAGAATGAGAATCTTTGATTTTACACAATCAGTTACTAAGAAAATACTAAGCATACGCTATAATAATTAAAAGCGTAAAGTTACTTTTCCACTTTATCTATTATCGATGAAATAGATAATACTAAGTTGGACGCTATTTTTATCACTTAATAAATCTAATTATTAAAAAAGGCGATTTCATTTTGTTAAATTTTCTTTAAAACAGCACTAGTATCTGCCAAAATAAAACTACCTGTATTCGACAAGTAATTTTAAAATTATAAACGAATTTAAAATTTAAAAGGGGTAATGAAATACGTAAAATATAAACTCCTTTTTACAAATACTATTTTTACACGTTCAATCAATTATTTGAAAGCTTTGTAACGGTTATCACAGATATGTACTTCCAGTTGGAGAAGTATTTTAGATGATGCAAATATTCATATTATACTATTTAAAAAAATATCTTGTATCCTCCAGTTTATACAATTATATTATTAGTGAAAATTTATACTTTGTCTAAAAAATTTGATGTGACCATCACATGACTTTCTGCCAGTTCCATTAAGTAAACTGCCGAGCGGAAAAACTGAGAAACTGGCAGTTCAATGCAGGTTTAAATGCCGACAAACGAGCTGGTTGCATAAGAGCAATGTAACTAATAGCCGTTTACCCTGAAAAAACCTCCATTACTTGTTATACAAGTAGATAACAGACAGAAAGCAAAGAAGTTGCTAATCATAAGATAATTTCATACAATTAGGATTCATAGTCGAAAATAAATACGAAAATTAGCAATCGTATAAAACACAGATTTCTATTAGTATATGCGGTTTCCTAAATCAGCTGTGATATCCTTTCAAATCGGATATTAATAGATAACGAACTTAAAACTGAAACTTATGTCCTATTTCATTTTTTCCCCACTGCAGGCTTTCTGGAGGTGGGAAAAAAAGTAAGACTTTTTTCTTTCTTTTCTGCTGGTGTTGGAGAACATCAAAAATGGTGCCATTTCAGCCATTCTTTCGTATCACGGAAGAAAATTTCGTTTTTTTAACAAATTACCCCCATTTCCCCAAAACAGAGCAGATAAGTTAAAACTATAATGAACGACTACCAGACTGAAATAACTGAGTCCACATTATTTCTGTTTATTTTATTGGTCATAAAATAATTATTAGCCAGATATCCCTTTCAATGTAAGCTTTAGAAGCAGAAATTCAAAAATAAAATTCAGTTATTTCCAACAGCTCCCAAAACATTGTTCGTGAAACAAAGAAAATTAAAAAAAAGGACGGCTTTTTAAGGTGAACGAAGGAAGACTCTTATTTCAGTTGGAAAGATGACACAGCTTCTGTTTCAATGCCATTTATTACTTCTGCTCGACTGATGATTAAAAAAAAAATCCATTCCTCTAATACTGGCTCAACATTTTTTTCCACACTGAAGCTCGCATTTTTAAACAATTATTAACTAAATGAATCTGTTTTATTGCGTATGATAGCAGCATCACTTAGTGATTTTCATGAGTCACTATGAACTTATTATTTTTAAATTAGATCTATTAACATAAACTAATTTATTTTCTTAGCATTTTCTTTAAATTGCATAATTTTCAAAATATTTTAACTGCAATTATCCTGTACAAATATCCCTAGCTATCTCTCAAGATAATAAACAACACTAAATTGCCATAAAATAATTTTATTTATTTATTTGGTTTTCCAGGTTTATGGTATTAGCTATAAACATCATGTGATATTAATGTTATATCCAAACACAGCATGATACGATGTTTTAACGAGTGGAACGCCATTCGATTTCATTCCAAGCACGCTTTACGTGACCTAAAATCATATTTTCGGATTAAGCAATAACCTTGAAAATACTGAATAAATTTCGTATCGCGAAGGCCTGAAATGGGACGGTTTTTAAAAAAGGCTCATTTGGGACAGCCTCAAATGGTACATAACCGGTTTGCAATGTTGCATCACTTGAATCCAACGGAAATAACTGAAATTTATCAATGACATTCTTGCACTGAGTACCGTATTTGACGGCATATAAGACACACTTTTTTTCCTAAATTTGGTCTCAAAAAAGGTACCTGCGTCTTATACGTGAAGGACACAGTCTTATACGTAAGGTAATTGCATTCAATAATTGTTTATTTGCCTTTTACGAAACGTGAGAACTAAAAGAAACCACACTATTGAAACTTTTTTTTTCCTTGTGTGTGGCCGTCTAAATAAGGGTGAGTCTTATATCCCGCCAAATACGGTAATTTTTCAAGTTTTTACTTTTTTTAAATCAATGACCGGAGCTATCAAAATCCGTAAATTATACCGGTATACGGAAACAAGATTTACATACAGAAAATAGAAATGAGCCAACAGCTTTAAATCATCTACACAGCTTTTAAATATGCATAAAAACAGCAACGTACGGACATTTCAACAGATAACTGCAGATTTTTTTTTTTTTTTTTTTAAACTTATTAAGTGCGCCCTTAGGCTACATGGAAAGGAAGGGATGCCCCGTGCAGGCCTTTAGAGAAACTTTCTCGTATCTACGTCACAAATGGGGAAAACCACGAAATCGCCCATGCAGCCAAACCATTGGCCGGGACGCATATTTCACAAGTGCACATCTGCGTAGCCACCGAGGGAGTAGTTTCTAGGATGGACTAATGGACATCCAATATCTCTGCCATATCACATGACCTTTCGCATGCCTTAAGATTTAAGCAAGATGGTTAAAAATATTCTGCCACGCAATTTTCTGTAAAAAAATAATTAAAGCATTGCCCACTTCTGAAAATTTTCATTACAAAGTTAGATAAAATATGAGCAATTGTGAAGATTTCATACCTGATTGAAAGAATTTGAAATAAATACAAACACATGTTGGATACTCCGCAAAATATCCAAGCAAAATATTACTTAATAGGTGGTAAATAAGATGAAGAAAGAAATATGTGATAAACATTTAAGCCCAAATACTATCTTTACATAAAACTATGCATATGTGAAAAATATTTACACCAATTACATGTGTAAATAGAAGTCAGGACCATTTTTTGCAGTTTGTATGAAAAAGATGTTCTATAATAATAGCCAATGTAGAATTTTATTCAAAATGAACTTTACTAATTTGCATTCGTATACATTTAGTGTGTAAAATTTTATATTAAAAACAGTTCACTATTAAATGTCTTGTCGGCATAGAAACTACTCTTCAAACAGAATTAATTTATCTTATTCGCAACGAATATATTCAATTTATTTACATATATCTTAATGTTAACGATGGATATAATCAGATCATACACAACATGTGTTCTGAATTTTACACATTCAAAATCAAAAGAATGCAAGCACTGAAATAAGAATCACTGGATTCATTGCCACACTTCCAGTCCTCTTCAGCTCAAGTAAAAAAAAAAAAAAAAAAACTAAATACTTGAATTCTCTTAATCCACATGTGTTGGTAAATGCATATTATTCGAGGCTAATTGTAGCTGGAGTCATTTTCTCGATTTCTCGATGTAAAGATAATATGCCGTGAACATCAATCCAAATATTAATGCGTGATAAAATATCGCGAAAGTGAACTGTCAGCAATTAATTAAACTCACAAAATGAAAGCACTACTAGATTTTCTACTATTACGCCACACATTTATAACTGCGAAACAAATACTCATTAAAACATAAACGACATACGCTCACATGCACGAAGATTTAGCGTCACAAGAGCAATAGAAGTTCATTGGTCCATTTTCAAAACCCCTCCCTCAGTGGCTACGCTGATGTGCACTTGTGAAATATGCGGCCGGGACTCGAAACTCGGACGAACTACCAATCTTCAGCGGCTTTTAACGCTCGGCTGCTGATGAGCCTAATTGCACATTTCAATAGATAATTGTTTTAACAATAAATCTGATTTCAGATTTTTCATTTAGTACATTTCTTCACACCTGTCGATGAATGTATAGTTGAATAATTTGACGGCAACTTATTTCAAGAAGGTGTTCGGATAAGTGTCGAGACAAGAAATACTTAGGAGTAATCGTTAGCTCACTAAAAGATCTCCAACTTTCTTTTCGATAACAGTTTGATATTCATAATATCTTAATATAATGAAAAAAAAAGTAATATCTCTTCATTAAATCAAATTCAATTCTGAATAAAGTCTCGTAAAGTTTAACTTACTTACTAAGTTTAGTCTTTTATATTATTCACATAAAAGATGAACATAAAAATATATTTGAAGGAGAGAAATTTAAAAACAACTTTATTAATTTATATTCATGTAAAAATAATAATTCTATAAATTTATTATTACCCTTTAGCTTCATCATTTAAGCTTTCAGTTACAAATGCCACATTTAAATCTCACACATACGCCAAACCACTAATTACCATAAAAAAATAACAAATATATATATAGCTTAAGCATCGCTGCCAATGATTTATTTGAATTCATAGCATTTTGAAAGTTTTCTGTTAAAAGTAATGAAAATAAAAATTACTTAAAATATGCAGGAAAATACGACTTCAACTAATCTTATTTTCAAAAATTTCCCACACGGAAAAGCTAATAGTATGATCGTATTAAATTCCCCCTCCCTACTTTTTTTTAAGGCACAAAATTTAGCTTTATATGAATGACTAATAACCTCTGCGGAAAAATGGGTAATAAACTGGTAGCTTAAAGAACCATGACATATAATACCTGAACATTTTTATACAACTGCCTTACAACAGTCAAGGTCAGAACACCGATTTATTTTTAATATTTTATAATCTCCTTTCATTGCGGAATAATCACAGATGCATCAACATCCACTATTAATACATTTATTTAACCAAAGTCGGGAAACGTTTTTAAGCGTGAGAAAGGACTGACATCTGTAACAATAAAACGAAAAGTTCTAAGTAGGACGAATTATATCGTATTAGAAATAAAGAATAAAAATTCCTTGCATCGATTCTTTTTCGGGTGGATTAGTAGAGATACAGACGTGTTAGAACAAATGATCCCATTTTTAACTCTGCGTGGCTCGCCTTCTAGGAGTGTAAGGAACTCGGAGTTAAAAAAAATAGCTTCGAATTACTGTGAAATTTTTCCCAACAAAATAAGAAGCAAAATAATTAGGAATCACCGAACTAACCTATTCCATTAATATGTCACACTCCCATTAAAATGTCCTTTTGAAACAACTAAAGCCATTTTATATGTTCAGTCTAATAGTTAAAACAATAATAATTTATTATGCATTCTTAAACTTCTATGGCCCACCAGCAATCGAACCGTAAAACCGCTAAACATTGGTAGTTCGACCTAGCTTCATATCCGGGCAAACGGGTTCGCTGCTTGGGATTTTTCGTATTTTTCCCTCATATGTAGCTTAATACAAAGCAGTTTCCCTTAGACTGCTATCACACATTCGTTTTCGGAAGAATAACTGTTTGGAATAATTTGTCTGCTTTGTCACAACAGCCAATCAACACAGATAACTTTGGGGTTAACATGGAAAGGAGAAACTACTAGTTCTCCATTACAAACAAGCAAACAAGCTATTGGTTGAAAACGAACAACTTGCATATTTTTTTGAAAGGAAAGAAAAAAATCGCGCGTCTTTCTTTTTATAGTAAAACCAGGCAGAAAAATTGTTCAAAACAGTTGTTCGTATGAAACAAATACATGTGTGATATCGGCCTTAAAAAGCTCTCCACAAAGATATCCCTCCCCTTCAGTAGATAGCCCTCGCGTGCTTTCCGATAATCCCCCCCCAGGGAATCCCAACATTTCTCATACGCAGCCCCCTTTAAAAAAAAATGGTTTTCTTCATCGACCCCTCTTACATTTTTCTCCTTAACATACAACTTATAACGCAATCATAATGCAAATAATTAATCATCAATATCTTGCAAATAATAGTTAAACTAATAATAAGAAAAAAAGTTTTATTAGATCAGTGCTCTACAATTGTTTTGCTTATTATTGTTTTTATAAATACAAACAAGTTTCCAGACACAAAATTTCGATTTTAATTAATATAATGCCTGCAAGTGTTCCACTGCTGATTTTTTTTTTTTTTAATATCTGGCATAAAATTGTTTAATTTAATTCTCAAATCACTTCGTTCAAAAATATTCAACCTGTTTCTTGTTTTCCATTGTAAACTATTAACTTGACGAAAGTCTGCTTTTTACTACGTAATAAGAGAGAAAATCAATAGTGTTGGTTCGGTAACAGTTTTTATTTTGGTATATTTTTTCTTGTGTGACTTTTATACAAAACTTAAAGTACCCATGTGTCGTGAAAGAGACCTGATTTTGTATTATGCAGTTTTATATCAATAAATCATTAATTGTCAGTTTTATTAATAATATTTTTATAATCAATGCGATCTTGACTATGTCGATCAACTGCTGATGCATATTGCGGTATCAGCCCCAAATCGAGCCCTTGATCATCACCGATTCCCTCTAAAATTTTATCGACTCCCAAGGTGGCAATACCGATTCCGCTGGGAACCCTTGATCTAAACAATGCTTCTTTTCTTTCTTTCTAAAAAAAGTGTAGTATTTAGATCGCTTTAAAACTTTCTTCAAGAACATCTGAAAGATATCTAGCTTATTTCTGGGCGAAATCATTTTTTATGAATATTTATAAGCTCTTTACGTTTACACTGTTTTGTTTAACCTTGTTTCTTCGCTAATCAACGAAGGGTTGTTTGGGTCAAATCTTGAAATTACTTTTTGACCTCTTTCTGTCAAACCCATGTTCTTGAAAGTTTTCACATATGATGACAAAACAACATTCGATACGAATTTTTTTCAAAATTCGATATTGATAGTTTTTATTTATTTAGGCTTGAATTATTTTTTGACAAATCTCTGTCTAATGGTGAAACTAAACATTAAAAAATTCTGAATTTTATAGGCATATTTCCTGAATTTTTGCGATATTTTCAAATATCTTTGATTTTTTTTTAACTATCGCGCGGTTATTAATAATAATGGCTGCTTTAAATTAAAAGATTTAGCTCTTCATTGTTAGCACGTGAACGATTTCAAGTGATGTTAAAATAAAATTTCTAAATCACACAAAAATGTTAATAAACTAATTCTAATCTTACGCCAAATTAAAATTGTTCAGTAATCATGTGAGAGAACATCTTACATTCGGCCCAATATCGTAATTTATAAGAAAATAGAGAATAAGACGAGTTGTTGAAAGGTGTATCATCTAATTATGTACCAAAGGAATAAAGTTCAAGAAATGATAAAATTTTCATCTCACATTCATTTTATCACAAATTCATTAAAATTATTTATAATATTTTTTAAATGAGCTATTTGGATTTTGGTAAAAGCTGTCAACAGCTGGGATGCCTTCGTGGACAATTTTTAAGGGAAACTAGCTCGTATTTACATTACACAAGAGGAAGCCACCACAATTCACATGATTATACATGAGGAAGCCATCTAGCCGGACAGACCATAGGCGCTTCAGTTATTTCTTCTATTGTGATACCACTTTCAGTATTCCTCGTTAATTAAAAATTCGATATGACTATCACTTGTATATTTCTTCAGAATCACTGGCTCATTGTCCACATTCCACATATGATCTATTCACAAAAATATCGCGCTTGTTAGCGAACTTCGGTATAAAATTTTCTACTAATGACTATTTAACACATAAATATTCATTTATATAATAATTTAAATATTTAATTAAAGTATTAGTTATTTCGTTAAATAGTCATTTCATAAATTTCATTTACAGAATACTTCCATCCACATTAATGAAACAGTTTTAATAAATTCTTAACTTTTTAAAAGTAGTCAATAACTGGTTACATAGAACACAAATGATGAAAACTAACTAACTGGATTCCATCAGATTTCATTTTGGATGTACAAATTTAAAATTAACTCAAGATAAATTAACAGAAGCAAGCAAAGGTGAAAATGAAGATGAAATAGCAACTAATGTAAATAAAACTAGCATGATTTGAATAAAATTCTATAGATTTCAATGATATTGTCCCTCTTCTTTCACCCATGAAGAAAAGGAACCTCCGTCAGATCGCCCTCGAAATCGATAGAACTTTATTCAAAAGCTACTCCTATCTGAGGTTGCTTTGCTGAATAATTTTAAACTTTACATTGGCCTGTTTCTCTTTCAACTCTTTACTTTATTTGAGAAACTCATTAACTGAAACACATAACTATGATCTATATTTAAAGAAATAAAACTTTTAGCCACCTTTTTCAAATAGCGTACATGATGAAAATACAAAGATTTTTAAAAAGTATATTTGATAAATTTAGAAATTCATATTTTAAGTGTTTATTTTTTATTTATTTATTTGTTTTACTTTGTCAAAGCATCGAAAATGTAATTGATAAATCTATTCAAATTACTTCGAAACAAAAAATCTTACGGGTACAGCTATAAGTAGAAATAAATCCCAAGCAGAAATTTTATTTAAATAAAGAAGATAAGTTTAGAGAAGATAAAGTAATACTTAACTCAGAAAAGAAGCGTTTTACCTTTAAACACAATGAAATTTCTCTGATTATTCCAGCCACTTGGCTTTATTGGCAGTGTGCTGTTTTATTAAAATCTATCTCCATCCGACATAAATCATTTTTAAGATAATAATTAATAAAGAAAATATAGTCCTATACAAGTATGCGTTCATTTTTCCACTTAATATAACGCACTTAGCTTGGCCTTAACTTCTTCAATGACAAAAACACAATATCAAAAAGTGAATCAATACTGATTTATTATTTCGATAACAATGCAAAAAAGGAAAATCAATTAACTTTTTAAAAAAAGTTCATAAACAAAAGTTTAAACAAAACAATTATTTTTCTTTCGAACCAGCAAAAAATTATTTAAGCTTATCCATGAAAAGAAAAAAAGATTGATCGTGCCATAACCAAGGCCGGAAGACAGAAAGGAATATTTTTCGTCCATTATCTTTTAAAAGATGCTTAATAAATCAACGATCTTTGTATGCTTTACGAAGGCTCAAAATGCTACTGTAAGCGAAAAATTCTTTCCCAACATACATGTTGCGCTTTTTAGACAGCCTTTCTATATATACTGCAAACAAAAGTCTTACGCTCTTTCAAGATTAATGGCAAAGTACAAGTTACCACAACAACACTAGAGAGCAACAGTGAGCTGTTGTCCTTCCACTTGTAGGAAACGCCGAAGAACAAAAAAAGCTCTTGTAAAAGTGTACATTTTTTTGGTTCATAAAAGCCTCATTTCTCTCGACATCGATTACTTTGGGTAACTCAACTGTGATGTCGGGGTATTGTTTCAAAAGTTTTTTTTAAAAGAAGGTAAAGAAAGGAGAACATATTGTTTTGTAAACAGGCTCACAAAAAATAACGTAAGACGCAATTTGCTATGGAGAACATTTTAATAAAAACTCCGTGTAACTTATTAACGGATATTTTATGAAGCAGAATTATCAGATACTAATTATTATCAAATTTATTAAATTATCAAAAGTAGGTTAATCGAGCACTTTCGTACCGGCCATAGTTAATCAAAAATCGAAATTTCATAGCATGGTTTCACGCACGATAATGTAAAATAAATATATCGTTTTGCTGGTCAAAGTTCCTTTCACTACTTATGGATTTAGATTATCGCAAAGGGTACAAATCATCATTGTTCATATTTAAAGTAGGTTCAAATCCCGCGAACGGGCTGGCTGCATGGGTGTTTTCGTGGTTTTCCCCATGTCTAACGTATATACGAGCCAGCTCCCTTAAAAAGTCCTCCACGAAGGCATCCCTCCCTTTAGGCAGATAGCCCTCGAGTGCTTTGCCGTAATCTAATAAACCATATTTAAAGTAAGTGGCATAAACTAAGCGAAATCAGCATTCCAGATAACGCACGGGAATTGACTACTTAGAATTTAAAAAACCAGTCCCTATTCTCATAAGAAAAATCTGCAATGTCATAACTATCTCAGGCTTATTACCGGTGGCCAGATGTCTAGAGCTACGAGACACTGGTAGTTCACCATAGTTTCCAGCGGTATGGTAGTTAACTGTAGTTCCTACTTCTAGTTGTGAAAGGTGCTAGCATAAAAGATTTGTGATTTCCTCATGTGTAAGGTTACGTACGGGCAGCTTTCCGTAGAAAGTCATCCATGAAAGCATTCCTCGCAAAGGTGGATACATCCTTGTATAGACCATTTATCAAGAAGAGAGGCCAAAAGTAAACACAGACTTGACATACAATCGTCAAGAAATGCCACTTTTATCACTTTTCGGAAAACTGCGGAATTAAAAGAAATTCCGTACATGGTTTGTTTTGTTTGATTATGCCAAAGCATGTGAGGAATATCTGCCTAAGGATTTTATAAGCAAAACTGACTCGTATCTATATTACAGACGTGAAAACTCAAGAAAAGGTCCATGCAGCCAGCTCGTTCATCCGGATTTGAACACTGGCCGAGGCACTGGCAGAGCTACTAGTGTTCAGATTCTCTGGCCGCTAGTAACAGTCTCATTACAGATTTGTCAAAAGTTACTTACGCAAAATTTATTAAAGACGCGCATAAATGCCAGAAACTCATTTAACCACTCAAAAGCGTACGATTTCGAATTTAATATACACTCTTTAAAAAAAAAAAAAATAGACGCACCATGAAGGAAGTGTTTGTTTTTGATGAAACTGAATATGTGTATAGCTCATACACAGATAATAAAATGATTATAAAATAAATCAAGGTCATAGTACCTGTTCACGGCTCATAGTCACCCACTGAGTGTTCAAATTAGTATTTGGTCTAACCGCTCTTTGCGGCAATGCATGCTTGAATTCGTCGAGGCAAGGAATGGTAGAGGTTCCTAAAGTCATCCTGCGACACATTCTGACAGGCATTCATCAGTTGTCGCTCCAGATCTGCGGGCGACCCACCAGCGGCCGAGCGGTAAAGTCGCTGAACACTAGTAGTTCGGTCCGAGGTTCGAATCCCGCGAACGGGCTGGCTGCATGGGTGTTTTCGTGGTTTTTCCCATGTGTAACGTGTATACTAGCCAGTTTCCCTTAGAAAGTCCTCCACGAAGGCATCTCTCCCTTTAGGCAGATAGCCCTAGTGTGCTTTGCCATAATTAAATACACCACCACACCACACCAGATCTGCGATATTTTGTGGTGCGCGAATCTGGCGGCCTACCATGTCCCAGACAGGCTCGATTGGTGACCTTGATGGCCAAGGAAGAGTATCAACCGCACGGAGACAGTTCAGAGATATGCGAGCGGTGTGTGGCCTAGCATTATCTTGTTGGGAAATAGCCCCAGGATGACGTGCTATGAAGGGTAATGCAACCGGCTGCAGGTGGTATCAAAATACGGTTGAGCTGTTAAAGATGTACAAAGGATGACTAAAGATGACTTGCTGTCACAAAAAATAGCCCCCCACACCACCACACTAGGGGTTATGGCTGTATGCCTTTGTAAAACAAACTCTGATTGGGACCGCTGGCCCCATCCTCTCCAGACACGAACACGGTGGTCATCTGCTTCAAGAGTGAAGCGGGATTCATCGCTGAATACTATACGATGCCACGGCTGCGGCACCACTCCAGACGACTCCGCTGATGTTGTGGGATTAAAGGCAAACGTCTTAGAGGCCTCTGTAAGCGTAACCCCGCCTCAGACAAGTGCCGTGAGATGGTTGACGGTACCACGGGAGGTACAGACGTGGCTGGTAGGGCGTTGAATAGTCGACAATGATACCGTTGGTGCGGTTCGCGCCTGGCGAGCAATCATCCTATCTTGACTTCCAGAGCCTTCAGTTCGTCGGCAATTTCCTTATAGCAACCATTGCTGCCAACATCTTTGCACAGCAGTAACGCTGCAGATGGCGGTCTATTGCTCGTGTGACCACCCAGCTCCACGCAACCCTACAATGCGATTACGTTCGAAGTGGTTTAGTTGTCTGTAAGGTCTTCGAATATCGTCGTAATGGCATCTTTAGTTGCTTCTTTAGGGAATTAAAATGGCAGCAGAAAAAAAAAATTTTTTTTTTCGTCTCTGTTACAGGTTTTATATTTTGCGAAATGCGCACTTTGATCGCAATTCCTGTTCATTTTGCTTTGAAACTTTGATCATTTGCATGTTCGATGAAGATGTTTTTGCATACCAAATTTCGTCCCGATCGCAAAAGTCCTTCTTGATGCTTCGATATTTTTGCAAAAGAGTGTATTTTAAGCATTTCCATTAGTGAAACGACAGGAATTATAGTTTAAAGCAGTTTATATTAACCTTTTGATGGTCATCAACGAGCTCAGCTCGCATTTCAGTTACACACCGCAGTGGGCGCAAAGAAACGCAGCTCGCGTTATAGATTTACGACTAATAGATATCGCACGTAAGGGGAAAAAGAATTCTTATCTTGCAACGCTGAAGAGTTAAATAATATATTTTTCTTTTCTATCCCCCCTCTTTTAGCACTAAAGCCGCTATGAGTCAGTAAACTCACTTTTCGTCCGTATCACTTTTCCAATTGTTGGGACCAAATGTTATCGTGATGCACTTTAAAAGGCAAATAAATGAATGAATTTTAAATATTTGTACGATGTTATAACTAAAGACATCATACTTTTCTAATATAATTTACAGTATTAAAAAAAAGATTTCAATATAATATCGAACATTTGCTTGACGTTCATTTACGCCGTAACGTTACTTACATTGCTAAATCCGACTCGTTTTTGTTTTCTTTTTGTCTTATTGAATAGACTCAAATGCTTTTCCAGCATGAACAACACTCTAATACCTGCAGCAATTGCGAAACACAAACTTCTGGCTTCGGATGTCAAGCTCTGAACGAATTAATCTCTGAAAGCTGAATGAATATGGGGTTTTCTGCGTCTCTTAATGTTTAATGCGAATATAAATCAGTTTTCCTTAGCTAAACCTTCGCGAAATCACCTTCCTGGGGGGGGGGAAATCGTTAGGTTGCTTAACATTCGTTGTACGACCCTGGCTCAATCCCCGGTGAACGGGCTGGGTGATTGTGTGCTTTCGGATTTTACCGTAGACCTAATGTGAATGTAAAACAGTTTTCCTTAGAATATTGAATAATTCTGTTCCTCCATACCTCTCCTTAAGAGGTCCTCGTGCGCTTTGCTGTATTCAAATACCCTACCCCCCCCTTTGCCAACTCCTGAGTTTTTTTGCTGTAATTAATGAACCAAACTCAACAAACTCTTTGAAGATTTCACACGAAATAAATTGATGTGAAAATAAGACTCCCTATATTATTGTAATTCCATATTCGTCTTACCTGTAAATACATAAACAGAGGCAAATCAAACAAAAAAGGGGGTGGAGTAACTGTAATCAAACACCAGTTTGACTAAGTGTGTGTGTGTGATTATAGCAAAGCCTCGAGGGCTAACTGCCTAAGGGGAGGAATGCCTTCGTGGAGGACTTTCTAAGGGAAACTGACTCGTATACATGTTACACATGGGGAAAACCACGAAAACGCCCATTCAGCCAGCCCGTTCGCGGGATTCGAACCTCGGACCGAACTACCAGTGTTCAGCGACTTTACCGCTCGGCCGCTGGTGGGCCTCCAGTTTGACTAAGACTACGACTACTAGGACTTTTTTTTAAAGCTTTTAAACATCAACTAGACAGCTGGTTTGCTATAGATTAGGGTGCATATCAGCCTAAATGATCCAGTTAATGGAGCTATCTAAGCCTGAATGATCTAGTCAATGGGGTTATCTAGCTTTAGTCTTTTAATGCAATACACTTCCTATTCAGCACACAAAACATTAGCCATACATTAGTCATATAGTACAGTAAATAAACAATTCTTTGCTAATACTTTAATCTTAATGCATTGGAATCTGCGACCTGTAAAAGTTTATGTCGCTCAATAAAGTAAGCGCCTATGAATGTCATTCACTGTCAACAATCTTAGTTTGAGATAACGGAGCTCCATAAGGCAATGGCATAGTTGGCTGAACATTGTCACATTATTGAAACAATCTTTGCCTTGGCATTTGCATTTTCGACTATATTATTGGTCTTTTGGAGGAGAGTGTTCAACAGCTGGTATTTTCAGGTGCTGTTGCTGAGTATTGGACATTCAAAAGCAAAATGGTCCCTCTTCCATTCCTGCCCAAGGGAACATGGAATTCCTGAAATAAATAAGTATGAAGAGAACGGACCATTTTACGATATGAATTCAGTGAGTGACGGGCTGCTGCTTCGAAGTACTAAGTTCACCTCTCAAGCAGTGCCTGTACAGTGGATGTTTTAGCGACAGCCAAATGAGTCCTTCTGTTAGAGTGATGTTGTTTTCAAATTTTCTTTTCGCAAGTACGTGCAATAAATATGCTTTCTCACTGCCGTTAATGCCCGTGTGAGCTAGAACTAGAAATTGTCGTTGAATTGTGGCTGTCATCTTGACGCTAGAAACAGCTAAAATGTTTGTACTTACTTACGATACAAAGCTTTTATGTTTCAAACACATACACAGCAAATATATTGTTTACTAAAATAACCTTTAATACAGTATAATTCCACATTAACCTTACATTTTCGGAATGGATCAATGAAAACTACCAATAAATCGACGACATCGCTTAATCAGAGTTGATATATGAGATAAAAAATTTTCTATAACATTTCAAGCTTACACAATTAAAGAAAAATTCTCTATCTTTGAATGCTTCAAAAGAAGCCAACTGTACATGAAATTATGCGTTAAATAATTTTAATACTCATGTATTTAAATTGCATGTCAGCACAAAGTAGGCTGCATAATCTGCATGAAATATGCAATTCAAGACCAATGAAATGCCGCCCAGTCGGTATGGTAGTGAGAGGAGCTGACTGCGATGCCGAAGGGCCTGGGTTCGAATCCCGGAGAAGGCATGGTTGTAACTGTCCGTTCCTTCATAGGAAAGGCGATGGCGGCCCACCTATGAGGTGCCTCCGTAATAAAGAGACCACCACATCCGGCCTTGAATAGATTAGTGGACTGGGTTACATTTGTAATTGTTCACAATCTGCCAAAAAAAAAAAAAAAAAAAAAAAAAAAAAAAAGCCAGTCAATGAAATACCTGGCTTTAGTAACAGCAGTTTGGAATTTCGAAGGTGCAATTGACTTCTTCACTAGACCTGAAGGGAAACAGTTACTAAATTATTCAGAGTCTGCAGACAGTTTAGAAAATTTTAAAGCACAAAGAAAACCCGTGAAAGCGTTACGACTTCTACTCATATTCTCTTCTTGATGACCCTTGTCATTTCTAATGCAAATTTGGGTTCTTGATTAACTACAAACAAGAGCGAATAATTAGATTTTAAAATGCTGAACTTTTAATAAAAGGGGGAACTATGTTTTTTAATTTATGATATTTATAAAACTTATTCTAAAAATGGATTTATATTATTTTAGAAGGGAACCAAAGAAATAAATATGCATTACTCAAACGCAGAATTTACTAAATGTAATGTAATATACATATATTAATATGAAGAGGATTAATTTTATACAGTTTGAAAACTGCATGGTTTGGTGTACATTGAAATTATTCGACAGAGCCAGACAGCAAATATTATATCATCAAAGTTCTTATGATCAATTTTCAATAAATGACAACACAGAGCTAATTACTCGACCTTTGATTATCCAAAATTCCATTTTGTCAGCCCACACCATGAAAATGTAATCCATGCTAAAAATATTCTTCTGTGTTTCACCCAAATTATATTGGTCTCATTGCTTCAAAAACGAGTCACAGTTCCGAGAATAGTAAATCTCACCTTTATTTCAATCATAACACTAATATACCATCTCGCATAGTTGACATTGTTATATATTATTTTCTCTTCATATTCATGAAAAATACATTTTTATCTCTATCACTTACTTATAAGGTGTTCTAGGCATTCTAATGAATCCATCTTTACTTTCGAATGAAATAATTTTACAACGATAAAAGTGAAAGAATAAGATTAGGCAAAGATTTGAATGTCCAGTTAGTATATTGCGTCAAATGTGAAATAAAATGTTCCTTGTTCAGCACGTCTATTTCAATATCGATATCTTCAGTAATTCTGTATTATCCCACACCTTCTGTTATCCGTCCACCGTTCACTTTCATTAATGTCGGACGCAGGGACTCCTCTGCATTATTAAATAAACTCTCCTTAAAATACTACATTTGCGTAGAATGAGTCCTGTTGGAAGCTTGAAGTGAAAGCAAGTTCAAATAGTTTGACACGAAAGCCATAAAATATTTACATGGTGACATTAATCGCTACTTATGGGCCACAAAAATACAAATGGCGGTTTAAACAGAAGCGGATATAGTGTGCATTTATATTTATGGATTTTCAATTATTTTTTTTTTAATACCATGATTGGCGGCGCATAACAAGAATACTATACGAAATATAAACTATCCAGCGGTGTTAGAGGCCTTTTTCAGTAAGTGCGTTTAGCATCGTCTTCTAGATTCTGAAGTCTTAGAACAGCATTATAGGCCAAACAGTAACTGATTTCCCCTTACAAATTCATACATTCCAATGCACTCTTGCAAAAGTTCTTAGCTGTTTTTCGTGCGATATCGTAAATGACGTCCGCACTTGAATTTTAAGACGCGCACACACAAAAAATGAAGAACTAAGCAATCTTCATTGAGTACTAGTGGAGAAAAATATCTGCCAAAAAATAATAAGAGAAAATGCAAAATGTACTCTACCCCTTTCCCGTGTTTCGGTGAAATGAATTTAATTGCTTACTTCTCTAAGTGCAACTAGAGCAGATAAATTTCATAAAGCAAGTTAACATTCTAAAACATTTTATTTTCAAAGTGTACAACAAAAATAACTATTCGTTCGACGACAATGACCATTGAAAACTGTTGTTTTCATAATAAAGCACTGTATTTTTACATTTTATTAAATTATAGAATACGACTAGACTTCTTGAAAGATACGGCTCATCATTCACAGTATATGCATAAATGAGCCAGTTCATTAAACATAGCCCTCTACAACGGTAACACCTTCATAATCAAATGCCTTTTTGCATTTTTCCATTATTAAATGCTAAAGTACAGTTAATTATCTAGCAAGTAAGAGACCCTTTCTGATTTTCGATCAAATATATTTATAAATTCAAAAGGTAAGAGTTTTCTTGAAAACAGCAAACGAAAACCTCGAAACTTAACAAACACAAAATTCTAACAGATAAAGCAATAAGTGGCTATCTGGATATTGAAAATGAATTGCCGGAAGTGTTTTAATCAGTGGCACCGGAAATTATTCCCCACCTTCCTTCTTTTGTTTTATTTGGGGGAGAGGTAGCACTTAACAGCCTGATAACCACAAAAGGAATTGCTTGCGCAGCAGCTTTATTTTAGTTTCGAATATCATCATAAAATTAAAACTTGGAAAACAGATTAAGACTGTTAGTCACTTGTAAATTGCAGTTAACCGCTATTTGATCATAACCGTTTTCTAGACTTACATGGAAAAGGAAAATTAAACTCCATGCTAAACCAATTAAATGTCACTTTATGAAAGTTCTGTTGGTTGCACTGATATTGAACATCATTCGAGAATAATACAGAGTAAATTAAAAAAAAAAATTAATAAGCGAATAAATAATTTTTTTTTAATCTGAAATTTTTCAGATTTCATATTACGCCCAAAGGGACGGTTTTTTTATTTATTAATTTTTTATTTACACACACATACACGTTTCGAGAGCATTCGACCAACGCCCCTTCGGCTAAAAATATTTAAAAACAGGATATCTTTAGAATTTCTCATAGACAGTCCCGCGCGATGGATATAAAAATGTTTTATTCCGTACAGTGTTTGTTGCCACTGCTCGCTTTGAAATCGTTGAATGTTTGATCAAAAATCGTTAAAGTTTTACAAAATATGAAATATATAATAAAACAAATTCGAAATTCGAAATTCAAAACTCTGCTTTCCAGGTGTCAATATTCAAAATTCGATAGCTCTAGGTACTGCTATTTTTTCACAATGCGAGAAATATACATACGTACATTCATGCAGATTCTTTATTATACAAGTCCTTTAAATATAACATGGGGAGATAATATTTGGTGGCAACAACCTGAAAAAAGGCTAAACGCTTTTAGTGACTGGACGCAAAATGCTGTTTCGATACTAACAGCCCTTTTAGGTTAAGAATAAAAATGAATAATAAAGAAATAAAATGAAAGTTGAATGCGAAAAGTTTACAAAGATCTAACTGATTGTAAAAACCCATAAAACGTTCATAATAAGAAAAAAGGGGATAATAGGATACTGAAATTATAAGGTATTTCCCTTCTTCTTAGCATGCCTTCGTAGTGCAGTGCTCAGTACGCTCGATGCGAATTGGAGAGGTCCGCGGTTCGATTGCCGGCGAGAGCATTGCTCATTTTTCCTTCCAAAAAAATCCTAATGTCTCTACAGTGGAGCCCGAACTAAAAGGTTGTGAATGATGATTCTTCACCATCAGGATTTGACGACTGGTTTCCCTTAAAACCCCAGTCGCCCTTTAAAACGGGGAGTATATAAGGTATTTCTCCCTCCTTCTTAGCATGCCTTCGTAGTGTAGCGGTCAGCACGCTCGACTGGAATTAGAGAGCTCCGCGGTTCGATTCCCTGCGAGGGCACTGCTCATTTTTAAAGTCTCCTGCTTCCAAAAAATCCTAATGTCTCTGCAAAGCATCCAAAACACAAGCAATTAAATTAATATACCGATTCCTAGCGAATGCGGACATTAAGTAATACGTCCTAATTAATTCAAAAAACTGCAATAATAATTGAGAAGGTACATGCTCCAATAACACGCTTTAATACCTGCTGCCATTCACAATTATAGATAGGTTGGAAGTTTCCTTACATCTACCAAACACCTCACAAAATTTTAACTGCGTAATACTATTTCTTCCTTGTGAAGCTAAAAAATTTCACCCTCCCTACGTACATATACATAATTTTGAAAATGTTTCTAAGAGCAATCAATAATCTTAAACTGCAGACGTGAATTATTGATAGAATACATAAAAATCACCAATATAAATAAACCATACAGAATATAAATAAGTCATACGGAATCTCATATTAAGTAAAAAATGATGATAATGCATTATCCTCTTTCACGGAAATGATTACTCGATACTTTTACTATCAAAAAAAAGAAATGAATACAGCACTTTCGATTCTTATAGATAATCAAAATCTGATAACAGCGTTACGACAGTTTTAATTTTTTTTTTTTTTTTTTTTTTTTTTTTTTTTTTTTGTGTGTATTTAATTCTTTAATTCTCGTTTTAGCTGCTGCTTTCAGTTATTTATTTTATTATTTTGTTCTCGAAGTCAAAATTAACTCACAGGTCAGATAATCGCAAAATCACCAGAAATTGATAGCGTAAAAAGAAAAATCAAAATGCTTGTTTTTGTCTTATTAAACGCATTGAATTTTTTCACGCAGGGATTTCAACACGAAATTATGTTAAAAGTATTATTTTAAACAGACAAGCGTAGCATCTTGCACACAAAAAATAACATTAGAACTGTAGCAATTGAATCATATATTTGCGGCGAAATAAAAATATCTAAAATACGTCTGATAAAAACAGCAGCACAGGAAAAAAAAGCTACTTAGGTGTGTGGTATATGTATACATAAGTATTAAAAAATAATCTTTTCTCGCGAAAGCATGCTTAAAAAACTAAAACTCCCATGGCTTCATTGCACATTTTTTGCTGCACTTCATTTAAACTTATTTCCTGGAATTTCGTTAGAGATATATTTCTCATCCAATCAATTCAATTCTCACTTCGCGGCAAGGCAAAAAATACATAAAAACTTAAAATATCTTCATTAAAAATTGTAAAATACAGAAAAACCTAAAACACGAAATACAGTTTATTTTATTTTTTTTTTTTATTTTTTTTTTTTTTTAAACAGTTAAAAGTAGAAATTTCAAGACAAAACAAGCAATAGAGTTAACCCTTTCCGGCACGCTACCAATTTGTCGGAGTCGGAGTTTTGGTTTAAAAAAAAAAAAAAAAAAAGAGGCAGTCTTAATTAAACCTAGAGGAGTACACAAGTAAAATTTTGTGAAGATAGCACTTATCATTTATTTCTATGAGTGTGCCCGAGTTTCGAAAAGAGGGCTGAAACGAGCATTGTTGTCAATGAACTGACCGAGAGATGCGGAGAAACAAAGAATACAGAATCTCCAGTTGTCCTAGATTATCGGTGAGCCCAGTCTGGGCACACCTAGGGTTCGCCGTTTAATTTTAGGCCGATTTCAAGGTAAAAATTAAAAACTAATATAGAATAAGGAGATTAGCACACAGCCAAAAAATAACATAGAAATTTCTTTTCAAACAATTCTGTTTATACCCTAAAAAAAATCTGGAAAATTTCTTTGAAAAATGAGGGTCTTAAAAAACTAAACATGGCTAAAATATATGGACTGGTTTGTGTTCAGCTGCCATCTACTATAAATAAAGAAGGTTCAGAGTAACCTATAAATCCTTTTCATTCAATTTTTTTTTTTTTTTTTTTTTTTTTTTTTTTTTTTGTGCGTACAGAAGAAAATTTTAAGGTGTGTCCAGAGCGGACACACTGTGCCGCAAAGGGTTAACAGGCACGAAAATGAAATTTTCGTTTCACAAAAAGTTAACTTCTGTCCTGGCATAAAAACCTTAACCCGAACATAAGAACGAGATTATTCAATCACCTTTTAAAGCAAAAACTTACCAATTTACCAACATATAAGCATAAAAAAACAGAGCTCACTGAGCCGGTTGAGAGCTTGGATATATATGTTTGGCGATGCCGATTCCAACAAAAAAAGAAGGTGCATAACTAGATGTTATAACAGTAGTATATACAAAATTTCAACGTTCTACGGCTAATCATTTTTGAGTTATGCGAGATTTATACGTACATACAGACATTATGGGAGGGGGAAAACTTTTGAATCCATTTTACTTCGTTTCGGAAAAATGACTCCTTCATTTTGTGCGTACGTACAGACGTCATGAGGGAGAGAGAGAGGAGGGAAAAAAGTTCAACGGGACTCGAAAGCGTTCGAAATGGATATTTTCGTTGAAATATGATTGCCGAAATATTTAGTGATTAGAATACTTCCTTTATTTCGTACAAGGAAGTAATAAATAAAATGAAGTAGTACAGTGAACCTCTGTAAAACGATAACCGCTGTACCGGACCATTTTGGTCTTTTGCGAGGGAAATTGCTTTACAGCAATGATTCTTAAAATGCAAGTTCGAAAGAGAATTTCTGGCGAGTCGCAAAAAATTTTGATATATTCTTTCTCTTTTTGCATTATATATAATATATATATATATATATATATATAATGAATCAAACTTAGAATGTGATAATGACATAGAAATATTTGTAGAGTAAATGTAGAAATATTGCCTTTCGCAGATGCTGACAATGTGAATCCATTATAAAAAGCAACTTGGTAGCCGAGGCAAATTAAATAGTCTTTTTTAAACACGCTGCGGCCAAAACCAACTTAGCTCAGTGTTCGTGCCTGTTTTAAAACATTTACACTTTGGATACTTTTACAGTAAGAAGAGAGCAGCAGTCCATCTAAGCCGAAGTATAGAAAGCAAGTCAGTTGTGTTTAGGTTGAAATCTTAATTCAGAATGAGTTCGTTTCGGTTGTCAATGCATTTGATTAGATAATACCGCTGCAAAATTATTAATGGCTGTTTGAGTTTTAATTCCATTTACATCACCAGTGTTATGAAAGTGTCAGCCGACATGGCTTAGTCTCAAAACGACACAGTGTAGAAAAAAGATTACTGAGTTTTAGAGTAGATGGGGGAATACATAAATTAAAATTAAGCATTAAGTGACTATTTCTAATTTAAATTATAATTCATATTTTATCTTACACACATATATATGTAAAATAAAAATACACAAATCAAAATTATAACTTAAATTTGCAATAGCGACGTAATTCTTTACTTTAATTCTGGTATTTCCCCTCTTTATTCTAAAAATAGCAATTGTTTATAACATTTTCTGGATTACGTCATTTCAGAATTAATCCGTTTCATGCCATCTTACGTAAAGTAGAGCAATGCGGGTATGTTATAGAGAAACACTTCTTCGAGAACTGAAACTTTGACTTTATATATCACGCTTTTTCTAAACGCGTACCCTTCTTTTCCACTTTGCCTCGTTGCTGCTAACATGCGTCGCTCGTTTCTCTCTGTCGTCTATTGTCTAAAGATGGACTATACAAGCTATACAAAATTGTGGGGTGCATATCGTACCCATAATGATGTGTGAAGAATATGTGCCTCGAGAATTAGCAGTCCAGAAATAAAATTATGGTATGTATCTACGGCCACGTCTATCTGCAATGTCATCACTATATCTACGTATTAAACCTCTCCATTCCATACCCCAGTTATTCTCCAGTCATTACGTTCATATATGACGTAATGACTGGGGAATGACGCAAACAAATGTTGAAGCACAAAACAGTAAAAGCCTGCAGTAATGGCAAATTTTAAATATTCATTTTATTTAATTAAACATTTTGAGACCACAAATATCTTGGCATATTAATCGCACCCGTTCCAGAACGTAACATTTACATTTCTGATACTGTCGCGATACGAGAAGCAGCAGTTAGACCGAAGGGAGGAAGCAAAGCGCGTAGTTATACAGTATGGAACTTAGTTTAAGAGAAAGGTTTCGGTTCTAGAAATTTTAAATTCCAAATTAGCTACGTCATCATCGTTATGTAAAAGTCATATGATATAGATAATCTTGAAATGACACAGTCCAGGAAAAATTATTATAAGCAACTGATTATTTTCAGGACAAAAGGGAAAATACCCAAAAGAAAATGAAGAATTAAGAGGCTACTGTTACAAATTACAGTCTTGATTTATCTATTCTTTTATCATTCATATATAGTCATTCATATCTGTGTATGTACAACATAAAAATATAAAAGCAAACTTCTGATGTGACCGGCTGATTATGATTCTGATTTTGTGTCTTTTCATTCTGCTTTTTAATTTGTTCTAAAATAGTAATAGGTAGTCGCTATCAGAGATTTTACTCTGCACTAAAACTAATCCATGGCATCAATACATTCCAATAACATGTTTCACTTCATGCCATATCTGTAAAAATGAAACGAGCCTAAACCAAACTTACAAAATAGCATGCTATTGGCAAACAACAGAAGATCATCCAAAAAAAAAAGTGTTCTAATTATAGAAGTGTATTAAATTTAATTTGTTAATCAGGTAGAAATGATTCAAGACTTAAATATAGTGTCAGCTTTTGGTGATATTACGGTAATGAAATGAATGGGACTTCGAGAAAAGCAGGACCTATCAAGTTCTGGTTTGACGAGATTCTTCGTTATGCATGATGAAGCTAAACAGTGTTAGAAGAACTTACCTTTTACTTTGCGGATCTTGTTTAGGCTTGTAGAACAGTTTCAGAAACTACTGCGCAATTCAATGAATTTCGAACGAGATCGAACGGTTTCGAAGCTTGCTATGCAACAACTAAGCCAAATGCGAAAATTTAAAATGTGTTCGGACATCTATAAGCATTGTAACATTTGACTAATTTTAATGCGTTAAAGAGTTTCCGAATAATATGTTTTTATAATTTTTTTCGAGTGACCTTGCACAGTTTTGCTGGTTCGATCACAGTCTCCATAACGAAGATAAGTATGAAACTTGGAATAAAAAAGTCAACTTGCAATCGGGTATTCTTATCTGAAGCGTGATAATCACAGATCCGCACGATTCGTCCGATCCTTTGCTCTATGGCCACGTGATTGATTTTTGCGCTCGACCCAACTAAGACTAGAAGAGAAAAAACTTTATATGCCTTGATAGGATTCTAATTCTGGGTGGTATATCTCTTAAAAAAATATATTTAAGTTTCCTCTTGATTGACTCGAACATGCACGCTTTGTTTTAAACAGGAAGTAAATAAAATTGTCTTACATTTTTTGCATTGCTGAAAACTATACTTAAGGAGATCGAAAAATTCATTCAATTTCACGGGCATAATTTATATACTCCCCCAAATTAACAAAAGTAAGTGCATCTTTTTTTAACATCTACGTTCGTGATTTGAAAAAAAATTTCTTAAAATAACCGTATATTTGTTTTTGAGTCGCATTTCCATAAGTTATTTATATCATGTTCTTTAATTACTTTACATAACGTGTTTTTCAACTACTTTACAAAGCTAATCTAAAAAAAAAAAAAAAAAAAAAAAAGCGCTAAGAAGGATCAAGCTGTGTATGTATATCAACAAAATAATAAGTTCTGTAAATATATTTTACTTGAAAAGTTTTAGTCATTAGAAATCGTTTCAAAAACTACTTTTCGATAAAACAATGATTATCATTAAATTTTACATTTATTATGTTATATACTTTTTTTTTATTAATCCATTGCATTGACATCAAAAGAGAGGACACCAACGTCTTATTTTGCTTCAAAAAACTCTCATTCAGCTATCAGTTTGAACCTTGAGATATTTTTGAACATATAAAAAGCAAAAGAAGTCGCATTTCTTATATATAAAACGAATTTAGTTGTCTAATGAGTAACAAGAAAATAAAAACTTAAAAGGCTTCTTCAACCCCTAATAATTTTTATGCGCCTCCTACTTTGAGAACTTCTGCAGTTACTGGCTAAACTTGACAAAAAAAAATTCTGAAGGAAGCATAAATTGAATTAAATCCCAACAGAAAGAGACAAGAACAGTCTCTAATGTATTTCTTAAATTTAAATTCTGTTTAAAACATCTAATTATTCATAACACATGCGCAAAAATTTTGATATCATCAAATAACATTAATTATTTAAATTTACCAATTTTTAACTCATTGCCTGTTAGTTACCAGTAAGCTCTACATTTAATAAAAACACACAAATATACTTTTATAAATATAGAAATGCGAAATTTCACATAAAATGCCGGACTAAACTTTAGTTCCATTAGTCAATAAAAGCAAAAAGGATTTTTATGTCCGAAATACAGTGAGGATGGAGGGAAAAAAATAACCAAAATGAATAGACGAATGGAAACTTTATTTTACCCATGCTGTAGATTCGTTGCAAACGCAGACGTAAACATGAACAGCTCGAGTTCCGGTGGGAATGCAGAATTTGAATAAACGTAGAAAGCAGCTACTTTTTCAATACATTTCCCCGTGATATTTCTGTTACTCGTCAATAAAATATGTATTGATATAAATAAGTTCTGAATGACGAAAAAGTAACGTATAAGCAGAAGTTATAACTGATACGCATATAAGAAATAAAATAAAAATACATGAATGAAACAGTGTCTACAATCAAAGAAAGTACTTCTATATTATATTACTTTAAATATATTCAGTTTAAAATATCTAACGAATCTTTCCATTTTTGGCGTTAAGTTATATTACGAGAAACGCAACATCAGATCCCGGAAAATTAACAAGATTTGTCATAGGACATGGTCCCTTTCCTGAATATTTTAATAGACATGGCATCAGCAACACCGATCTCTGTATCCGTGTAGAAACTGGTACCTCTAGAACAAATCTTACCTACTTTACAATCTGCCCACTTAACTAGAGAACACCACCTTAAAATCCCCAGTAACAATACACAAGCCTTCTGCAAGTTTATGGTAAAATAATGTCATCTGGTAGCAAGGATCGCCCAAATTATCGATAAGCTTGCAAAACTCGAAGTTGACCTATGCCTCGTTGTATATATATATATTTTTTAAATTTACTTATTTTTATTATTATTATTAAGTTAATAGGAACAATGCCTAGCGTAAGAATTTAATATTCACTCAATTTGTTTCTATAAGTTTAACTCTCTGTACTGCTACTGTATTTGGACATCGCGCAATATACGTTTGTAAATTTCTGTAAAAGGTTGTCTGCGTAAAGTGTATTTTTAATGCATGCTGCTCTGCTGTAAAGTAATTTGAGTATCTGATATGATGTAATAATTAGCCCACAGGAGTGTTAGCTCAGAACGGCTATTAATTTCGTTTTGCCATTTTGCGTCGATTCACTATAAAAGGCGAATCACTTCTGAAATTGTTGCCACCAAATATTATCGCCCTGAATTATATTTAAAGAAATTAAATAATGAAGAATCTGCATAAATGTATGTTTCTTGCATTGTGATAATATAAGGGGACAAAGAGCCATCAAATTCTGAATAACGTACGTCTCCACCCGAATATGAGCATCTGGAAGCCCACATTTGGAATTTGTTTTATTATCTATTTCATATTTTGTAAAGTATTTATGAGTTTTTGATTAAGAAACTTAACGACTTCAAAGCGAACAATGGCAACGCTGTACGAGGGGAAAAAAAAAAATTCTCCAACCCGTGAGACTGTGTATCGGAAATTCTAAAGATACACTCTTTTAAATATTTTGCGATATTGCCGTTGGATTGAATTTTATGGTTTAAGTGGGAAGATCATGGTATTTAATAAATATAGCTAATACACAAAACGTTAAAAAAAACGCCCTTTGGAAGTAATATAAAATTTGAAAGCTTTCAGAATTTGTTTTATGTAATTATGCCCTGAGCCACAACAATTATAATATCTTACACTGTTATTTGATGTATCTCCTAATGCTCGACATGCGTGAACACGAGACAATACCATCTAACCTCTTGGCAGAATGATAGTCTCTTCGTCTCCAAATCAATTGCCGAGGCCCGCGGAGATTCGAGTGAAGCGGTAGTGATTCTCAAGCAGGTGCGTGATACATAGATGATCAGCTGAATTGAATGACTACAGTACCGACGAAAGAGAAAGACATAAAGGCATAAATCCTGAGAGGAAAATGCAACGATCTGATCGGTAATCTTGTAATAATGCGCGTAACGCAAAAGAACACCAAAATTATGACTACAAAAATGATGATCAACACAAATTCCTTTAGAGATTATTCCTTAATGAAAGGAAAAAGGGTGCGCGAACATTCAAATTCCTGACTAGCCGTTTCGAATCTCGGCTTCTGGCTCCAAATGATGATGCGATTGATCTGGGCATTGGTTCCTGCTTTAAAATGTCGGCTTCTGGCTCCGACTAGTGGATGTGGTTGATCTGGGTTTTGGTTCTTGTTTATGAAACGTAGCCAATAGTCTGTTCCGAGCTCATACTTAGCGTGATGGAGAAGACAGCTCCACTGAGCGGTCTTAAGGCCAGTTACGTGGCAGCTTCAAGGACAGGTTACATAAAGTCATCGAAATCTCACTCTCTGATGGTAACCTCTCAATACTGAAGTTTTTTTCTTATTTTTTTTATGAAATCCGAAGTCCGCTCAGCTAAGTAACCTTTACCTCCTCGCATGTAGTAATGATTATGTAAAACTAAGTGCATATGCAAAGATTTTAAATTCGAATTCCTGAGTGGAGAGCTACCAAATTGCCATAAGATTTCGCTAAATAATATGTACGCATTTTTTCCTCACTCAGAGTCCTCCCAACGCACGTCCAACAGTTATCGTGCTTGTAGTAGGATCGTCCTAAAATATGTGCATTATAGCTCCTTCCAATAAAAAAAATCGGCGATATCTTTCCCCGCAAGCGTTTGGAACGATCTATACTCCCATAGCTCCCGGTTAATACGTTTAAATGTTTGGCAATTTGGTAGCTCTCCACTCAGGAATTGTTCGCTGTGCATCCTTTGAATTGCGGCTCGTTTCTATCCACAGCGCCATAGGCAAAATGCACGCCGGCTAGCTCCGAGTACTCGTAGCATTGCATGCCACTCTTGAAACTGCAAAAGAAATGGCAATTTCACCACAGGACGGTTCTCACCTACATTCTTACATGCAACATTTCAACAACACCCTGCATTCTTACATGCAACATTTCCGTGCAAACATCCAACTATAAAATTTACTTATTTCGGTCCTCTTTACTTTCATTTACATTTTTGCCATGTATTGTAGAATGCCATGTACTGAATATTTACCTGATGTAAATAGATTTAATTTATAATGTATCCAATAATAATTTTTATGAATTTAAATGGTAACACTACTGTAATTAATAAAAGATGTATCTACTGCAATATATTGCGATTCTGGTACAGAACGACCTGATTTTATAATTTTAAAATTTCGTAAATCGAAAACAGTGTACATACAGAGCTTGAGCATTACTGGATTTTAATTCGACCGCTCTACTGTTCCAACGAGTCTCAGTATTTATAACCGATTTCAGCAGTTTTCGTGTTGTCGGACATTCCAAGTTATTCGACCACCTTCATGTCGTATAACCTGAATCGTATTTTAAATATCCGCATTAGAAATTATTCGCGAATTTACCTGGCTTCTCTGTACAGTACTGACGGCAAAGCTTTAATGAAATATGCGGAACCTGTCTTAATAAGGGCTGTCTTAAGCGAGTTTCTATTGTACTTTTTTGTTTACAAAAATACTCGCTCCAAAAAAGAAATATATGTCACAAAATATGGTGTTTTTTCGCAGTTTATTGTCGCAATTTAGAAATGCTATTTGCAAATTGTCTTTTCAGACTCTTCTAAATAAACGAAAATTTTAAAAGAGTTCCAACGAAATCTTGGATTAAACCCAGAACACAAAGACATGTTACGTAATTAAATATTAAAACAAAAACTTCATTAACAGTAAAATAACCCAGGCATTCTGTAAAACCGAAGATCTGCAGCTCATCGGACACTCATTAGCGATTCCGCTCTTTACATGGTTTCTTTTTTCATTCCTTAAATTAATGAAATACCTACCATGTAACGGATTACGTTAATCTCAAGCGCGCATGTTTCAAAGAAAAATGAACAGTCATTAGCGAAAATAAATTAAATAAAAATAAAATTATCCAGAATAAAAGTCGATCACCCTACGCCTTTCCTCTCTTCTTTGCAACACGCTAAAGACATCACCAGTTTCCGTATTCCGTTCACTGATGAAACATTAATGAGGCATATAGTTTCTGCCCGATCGCAGACCGTTTTCTTACGTCATTTTCTCCCATCGGAAGAATCGAAATCTAATGAACCCCGACCGGGTAAATTTTGCTAGAACGCTGGGTTCAGTTAACGGAAGAATTATTGGCTGGAAACATATTTTTTAACGGTGGCGATAATATTTTAGAAGATCATGAAAAATTTCTTCAGTAAGCACACTCTCAAATAAATTTTCTTTTGAAGATGCAGGGAAAGATTTGTCTCGTACTATAAGTAATGCAGATCGTAAAGCTCTAGCTCACAGATTCTACATAAAGCCATTTCCTACTCCATATCAAATGACCTTTTTACTCTGCGCTTACTCCCACGTGTGTGTCACAACAAAAAATATGATATTTACCAGAAATGACCAAAAAATTTGATTCGTTCCACATGAATCGCTATAGGTGAGGACATTATCCTGAACTTTTCTTTAAGCGTACAATTTCATTACTTCCAAACCACGGCGTTCAAACAATGATTATAACAAACCGATGAGTTTATGGAATAGGGTAGGGTAATAATGCGTTTTTGATCCTCAAATCGAACATCAGAATGTGGTCAATATGTATGTGTAACAGAAGAGTAAACGCAAAAGCTATTAAAAAGTTCTAACATACTATATGTTAGCGATACCCATCAGAAACTTGTTTCGCTAACTGACCATCCACTGGAGAGGTCTAAGTGTTTTTTGCAAATTGCCAAAGACAGTCCCGTTTGTATGATCATAGTAAACGTAGGCGATACGCTAATATTGTTCGTTCTGTCTCAGAAGCTCCACAACTTCTCGCTTCTCCTTGATGAATTAAATGACCAAAAAATTTCTTATCTTTCTCATTTTTCTTATCAAAATTTCTTATCTTTCTCATTTTTCGGAGTAAAGAAGGAGATGTCCAAGATAAAACTTAAATGGTCAATAAACACGTTAGCTAAACCTTAAGTTGTCAATAAGAAACTTATACGTTAACTTAAATCTTTGTCATGATGATCAGTTGCAAAATTATAAAGACAAGCATTTCTAAAATCTTATTAATTATGTATTTCATCTATATGTATGTAACATAAATTTGTATGATCTTAGAATATATAAAATAAAATTCTAAATTTAACTTGCTACAGCCCTGCAAATCTCCAACTTAATCTGATTATATCCTTTCTTCTAACCTAAAAATAGGTTAGAAATAATTTATAATAAATCTCTCTGAACTGTATTATTTCAAAATTAATCTCTGTCGCATGATTTTTATACGCTGGCTTCCAAACGCTAAGCATACAATACAAATTAACAGTTTTCGAAAGCGTAACTGAGTGGCTGAAAATCGTTGCGGATGAAGACGGCAATATGCCAGTATCATATGTCAGTCACGATAAACTATCCGAATATATGCTAATTAGACAGTCGCTGAAGACGCCAGCATTCTGAAGATTTTGAAAAGGTTCATTTAAATGCTGATGCGAAGTTGTTTATACCTTTCATAGGTTAATTTTTGATAATATTCGTGCTTCTAAGGTTGAAAGAAGTCTAACAGCGGATAAAGTGCTGCTCCTACCGGATGCATTGAAGCAGGTCATTTAATCAAAAATGTCCTTTTCTTTGGCATTCATGATTCGGTAACTAATCGAACATGTTCAAAAACTTCCAGACAAGTCAAACGGTTGTCCAGAGACCTGTGCAAGGTTAACTAACAGTTAATCACTTCTTCTGAATATCGGTATACTGTAGTCAACCGGAATGGACGAACGACGTCGACAACCGGTTTCATTCATGCGCCAGCATCACTTGGTAAGATAACATCTACTAATACTAGACGCCGATGTCTTCACGTGAAGGAACTCTATCCCCGAGTACCAAGTTTTTTGCTTTCCACTAACCGCTAACTCCAGAGGAACAAGCTTAAAGATGTGTCGTCAACATCTCAATTGGATTGTCTCAGAATGGCGCGACGAGTCCATATTTTGCCATGGAATTAGATAGTACGAGTGGAAGTGTCTGCAGAGAACGGGGTACGTGGAATCAGGTAGACAACAATATCGAACATCACGCACTAAGAAGTTTCAGCATGGGTGGAATTTTAGTAGGATATCGCACTCAGCTGCACAAAAGATGATTTTGTGACAAATGCGCGGTATCGGGATGTACTCCTACAAATCACTGTAAGACTATTAAGCTGCTGCGATAGTTTCTGATTTTCTCCTTGTGAATCATAATGCCCGTCTCCATAAAACTACCAACATTGTTAACGAGTATCTAAATAGAGAAGGCATTTCTCGCATGGAGTGGCAGCCGTATTTTCCAACGTTCATTCCACTAAATAGTTTTGGTATGCCCTTGTACGTGCTGTCTCTGCATATTTACCTCCTCTAGCCAGTTTCCAGACAGTTGGGAACTCCTATTATGGAGGACTGGCCCTTGCTAGCATTTGTGATGTTTGATACCTTATTCAAAGCGCAGACAGGCAATCGCTGCAGTATGCACTCGCAGTAGAAAGCATGGACAAAGTTTTGAGAAGGTGCGGGATGGGCATACACCTAATTATGTTAAAAAAAAGTTTAAAAAAAAAACACCTTTAAAATACAATTTGTTTATGACCCAAATATAACGTCATTATGTAGTTTATGAAACTTAAGTATTGTTTTTACCTTTGTACATAACGCTAGTTTTCTTTGATGCAAAAATATATTTGCTACTGTCATGTGTAACTTTGTGTTAATCAAAGCTCTACTTTTCCATTTTTGTTAATTTTATCTTCACGTGCTTAACTTTTGGAAGCCAGAGTATTATGCTCACGATGCTTGTACTTACGTAATTGGAGGGGACTTTTGGCAAGTAATGATATTAAAATGTAATTAGTTTTAATTATAATGATATTAAAAATTAATTCATTTTAATTTGATAATACGGGAACTTAACCATCAGCCAAATCGGAATAAAGCCAAACCATAACAGTATTAATGTTAATCTAACCTTCTAACTGGAATCCCCCGCATTTCTTCCCAGCTTTTCTGCCCTACTAGCTTGCTGTCTCCCACTTCTGTCTCGCTTGAAATATATCATAAAAAATGTAAAAAGTACAAATTGTTAAAAAAAAGCGCTCAGATTGCAATAATTTAGCTTTGCATGGCAATAATAAAAGAAGCATTTAACCGGTCACCACGACTGCTGCTATTATCTGTATGCGCTAGCTACATACCGGTCTACATCACTCACATCAAAATTTTCATTACATGCATACACATACGTGCGCGCGCACGAGATGTATGTACACACATTGCGACTTATATATCAAAAAATCTAAAGATTTTAATGACCGGTAAATCATAGAAGGAATTTACGAAAACAATACGTTTTGTGCTCTTTTTGGTTTCCTCCTTTCTGTGACTACGAAGATTGAGCAAAAAAGGGTCTCTGGGGCAAACAAAATAAGGAAGCAACGCTCTCATGCATCTTCTTGGAGGCACATCAGCAAGTGAAAGTGTCATGCACGCTTCGCATGAAATATTCATTCTCGACAGAAAAGAAAAATCACCGCAGTTAAGCCTCCTGAAAAACATTTATTATATCTATGAAAACACCCGCATTCTTGAAAATAGAGAGAAAAATACTAACCAGAAAATGGAACAAACACGACAAGGAGCGCTATGGAAGATAACAAAGAAAAACATTTACTTTTTTGCGTGGTTCAAAATCGTAAGCAGCCCTGATTCATAAATCATAAAATGTTCTCTATGCACATCTTAAAAATGGACCAGGGAATGTAGCGTCGACAAAGCAATGCATTTTTTTCTTTTGTTGTAGTTGTTTAGAAAATAAAAAAAGAAAAGAATATGCAAGAACGTTTACGGTCGTTTACGGTGTAAGTAAAGTTCAGAAACCATGAAAATTTTGGTGGATGCATTCTGATTCCCGCTAAAAGAACGGGAAAAAATGGTTTGTCCTTCTTTTTATTTCTCTTGCTTTTAAAAATTCATACTCTAACAATGAAAACATAAAACAGGAAAAAAGAAAGAAAGAAAAAACTAATAATATTTTCTATCACAAAATTTAACGTTTTAGATATACAACAAAAACTAACATTATCGTCTGCGCTTGGCACGTGCAGATTTCTTTTTTATGTAAAAATTCGTGAGATGGTTTTTAGATTTAAAAAATCTGATGTGTACACCACATGACTTCCTTGTACGGAATATTAAATTATACGGATTTTTCTTGCATTTTATTTAAACTTATTAGATTGAATTAAACCTACTTCGCCCACAGCGCATAAACCACAATAGAATAAATGCATTCTTTAAAATTCACTTTGTTTACCATAGCGACACTCTAGCGCTATGTTTACTTAACAGTATTATATTTCGTTCATATTATAACTCAGAATGCACAAAATTTATATCATTTAAAGAATTATCTAATCGTTGCCACATGTTCTATTCAAATACTATAATAAAGCTAGAACTATGTATAAAAGAAATTAAGCAAACAAAAAAAATCTGATGAGTACGCCACATGACTTCCTTGTATTGGAATATTAAATTGGAATATTAAATTATACGCACTTTTTCTTGCATTTCATTTAAACTTATTGGATTGAATTAAATCTACTTCGCCGACAGCGCATAAACCACAATAGAATAAATGCATTCTTTAAAATTCACTCTAGTATTTGTTTGCCATAGCGACACTCCGGCGCTAGATTCACTTAACAGTATTAATAATTATATAACAGTTAACTTATATAATAATTATATAACGGAAACGAAGTTAACTGTTATATAATCCAATAATTATATAACAGTTAACGTATATATTTCGTTCATATTATAACTCATAATGCACAAAATTTATATCATTTAAAGAATAGAATTATCTAATCGTTGCCACATGTTCTATTCAAATACTATAATAAAGCTAGAATGATGTATAAAAGAAATTAAGCAAACAAAACAAAAAAGCAACAGTTTTTCACAGACGATTGAGTATTTCTCATTTAATTAATTCAGTTCTCACTTCGCGAGAAGCCAAAAATACATAAAACTCAAAATATCTATTATATTAAAAATTACGAAGTAAATCTCAAACACTTATTTCCTCGAAAAAATTCCAGAAAGAATTAAGCATTATTTAATTGGCAATAATAAATAAATGCGTTATCTTTGTTTAAAGCAAAAAATGTACAATTTACAAACATATAAGAGTAAAGAAACTAAGATCACTGAGCCGGGTAACAGAGTGGATATATATATATAAATATATTTATATAAGTTTGGTGCAACCAAAATACGAGGTGCACATCTACATGTTATAGCAGTCCTATATACAAAATTTCACCGTTCTGAGGCTACTCGTTTTTGAGTTATACGATATGCGAGATACGTATTTACGCACGTACGTACATACGTTCGTACAGACGCCACGAAAAATTCTCTTCAGAATTAATTTTAAAGCAGTTTTATAATTTTTTTGAAGGAAAAGAGTCTTTTATTCTGTCCTTACGTACAGATATCACGCAAAAACATCGTTACATTGCATTCGATAACGGTCAAAATGGATATTTTCGTTGAAATACGCTGCCTGAAACTTTTCGCGATTACAATACTTCCTTTTTACTTCGTACAAGGAAGTAAAAATGTGAGTGCTTCTACATAAGAATGTAGGTGAGAGATTTTACGGCACGCCAGCATTTTTTGGTGAAAGCTATAATAATCGAATAGCTTGAAGAAAGCATAATCTGCTTTCAGATGCTACTTTAATAGTTATGCGTCAAGATATTCACATATTTTTTTTTAACATATAACCTTATTTAAGTTTTAAAAGAAAGCCTACAAGTACTGCAAGTGAGTTTTAAAATCCAAGATTCTTTTGGGGAACAGGGAAGAGGTTTGTAAAATATACAACCGATTTCGATTATTTGGGTAAATACTGTTATTAGATAGCTGCAGCACTTGTTTATTTGTGGTAATCCTAATAAATAAAAATTATAGTTTTAAAAGCCTGAATCCAGTTTCCTTTGTTCATTTGGAATTGAATTCACTTGGAATTCAGCATGTCATTTAACTAGCAGAGACTGTGCAATTTTCGAAACGCTTCACTTATTATATTATAATAATAATTCTTAACTCTTTTATAAAAGCTTTTAAATCAAAATAATTACGATTACTCAATCGTAGAAAAAACGCCAAATGGAATATGACTAATCGTTGCCACATGGCAGGTAAAATGACCTTTACAGAGATCAGAGACCTTGGCCCAGATAAAAAAAAGGCTTGATAATAAAATTCTAGAAGTTCTGCTCTTATTCTGTTAATATTAATGATAAAGATATGCTATACGTGTGACAATGTAATTGTGTCTTTTCTCTATTATACAGTATATCGAGGGGAAAAAAAGTAAACGTACCCCAACCTTGAAAATCGATCATCAAATGAACGGGAAAAACCGGGTAACTGGCTTTTCGTCTTACAGCTCCCCACATGGAGCGGACAAAGCACATGAGGTTTTGCTGCGAGTTAGGAAAATCAGCAACAAACTATTACGAAATGATCAAAATAGTACTGAGAAAATGCCTTATCGAGGGGTCCCGTATTTTAACGGTATGCTCGGTTTCACGAAGGTAGATTTGAACATTAACTAGATGTTGTGAGCAAATCGTGGAAAAGATTTATGAAAAGATCATCGCTTGATTGTTCGCTTTATTGGAAGACCAAAAATAAACAGTATATCGACCGTCAAAGGATCCAAGAGATTTCGAAGGATGATTTGACGAAGTTTGTGCAAGGTCTGTGCCGCACAATTTGACGAAAGAACAGAAAGTTCAAAGTACCGAGCTACAAAACGTTCACTGAGGTGGTGAAATCAGATCCTTCAATTTCACAGGCGATGAGACATGGAGCTTTCATTACAATCCATTATCAGTATGACAAAGTAAGGAGTAAAGAGCTCAACTCTCACCAAATCTCAGAATTCGAAAAACCAGAGCACTGCTGATCATTTTTTCCTGATAGCAACGATATCGTTCCTGAGGGGTAACAGTTAACTCTGCTTTCTGTATAGAAGTTCAAAGTCACCTGTTGAAGAGTATTCATCTTTTGAAGCCAGCTAAAAAGCGGCCGTTAGTTTCTCGTGGATGAAAATGCATCAAAATGCTCAGCAAAGCTGGTTATGCACTGTTGTTTTAGCCAATAAGCAGGGCTCTAAAACTCAACCATTCAACCTACTACCTGGAAATCACTCCCATAATCTTTTTTTCTCTTTTCAAAACTGGAACTGACACCAAAAGTACATCGACATCTGATAAAATGTTGTCAACATCTAGAAAGCAATCACCATTAAACAGAAAATATCAAAAGTTCAAAAAACAATTTTGAATATATGACAGATTAGATTACGGCAAAGCACACTACGGCTATCTGCTGAGGAAGCGGAATCCTTCCTGATGTAGGAAACTGGCTCGTATTCACGTTACACATGGGGTAAACCCATGAAAACGTTTATGTAGGTCGGACATTGAATATAGCTTGTAATCAATGACAGGCGGTCTTATCCGCTCGGCTATTGGTGCTCTCTGCGAATATGACAAGCCATTAAAAGTATGCATCCAGATGAAAGGTGAGTACTTTGAAAAATAATATCCACAGTTTTCAGAGCCTTTAATTTTTCTCATACTGAAGGCAGTTCCGAGTAATTATCGTCAAATTTGGTACTATATTATCGCATCCATCTGATTCTCAGTAAATTACAGATGATATCGAATGAGGTTTTTTTGTGACTGCGCTGCTATATTTCTAAAGTCATCCGAAAGGTACTCCAGCGATGAAGAAAAGTCGTGTTTTTCTAACTTTTCAAACACTAACAATGAAGACTACATTTCAGATTGATCTGCACTCAAATGTATGGAGAGTACCTCATTTTTACTGATTTTAATTTACAAAATTAATTTCTTTTCAAGTCATTATTTAAAGACCTGAGATTAGAATAATGAAGAGAATGACGATGAAATGGAAGAACAGAATGAGGCTTAAGGAGAGGAAGAGGATGATATATTAAAGAAAATGAAGCTGAAGATGAGAATGATGATCGATGATAAAGAGATTGATTATAAGAATGGGAATGAGGAAGAGAAAGAGGGTGAGGAGATAACTTTTTAAATGGTGCTGCTAAGTACAATGGAATAAATGCTTATATAAACAGATATTTTTAGTATATCTGTACACTGGTGGCCAATTTGCTAAGGACGGATGGCAGTAACAGAGATAGCAACCACAAAATGGAAGGCAGAAAAACGTGGAAATAACCGTAAGTGCAGGATGTAGTAAGATGCGTTGTGCGCATGCAAATTTTGTATTGTCGACATTCTTCGTCACGTGATAGCACTGATACGAGAAATAAAGGATTTGACGCGTATTGACCGTGTTTATTTAAAAGCAAAATTTAATCGGAAAGACTCATTTTTCTAAGATATCTTAGATGATTTACGCGTGGTCGTATTATTGGCAAGATTGAAGAAGGGCGAAAAATAACAGATGTTCCTAGGGAGTTCAACGTCAACCACAGTGTTGTTTCGAGGATTTGGTAATCATTTCAAACAACTGAAATGTGTAGCAAACGTCACGGGGAAGGTTGTGTTCACATTACGACGCCTGCAGAAGATAGGTACATAGTGCTATCTTCGCTTAGTCGGCTTAGCACAGCTACTGAGGTAGTAAATCAGTTGCTTGCTGCTACTGGTAAGCAAATCTCCCGAAACACTAGCAAGACGTTTGATTCAAGGAGGCCTACACGCCCGCAGTCCTATTGTGTGAATTCCATTGTCTAGATATCACTGTTCCGCACATTTGCGGCCCACCAGCGGCTGAGCGGTAAAGTCGCTGAACACTGGTAGTTCGGTCCGAGGTTCGAATTCCGCGAACGGGCTAGCTGCGTGGGTGTTTTCGTGGTTTTCCCTATGTGTAACGTGTATACGAGCCAGTTTTCCTTAAAACGTCCTCCACGAAGGCACCCCTCCCCTTAGGCAGATATCCCTAGTGTGCTTTGCCATAATTAAATACACCTACACCTCCGCCCATTTGCAATTGTGTCGTCAGCATCACAGATGGAATGAAAACGACTGGGCTTGAGTACTATTCTCAGATGGAAGTAAGTTCAGTCTCTAGTCTGACAGTGGACGATAACTGATGTAGCGGGAGAGTGGGTACCAGGTTCGATATCCTACATGCAGTGCCATGGTATGGACTCGGATCATGATCAACCGCTGTATGTCGCTCTATATGCTTCCAACTAGGACTATGATTGGCCAACGATACATTACTGATATTCTGTTGCTTTATGTTTGCATTTTCCATGGTGCTGTCGGTGATGAATTTGTTTTCATGGACGGCAACGCAACATGTCAACGAACAGTTGCTGTCCAGGAATGTCTAAAGAAGAATGATATTCAACGCCTCGTTTGGCCAGAATGTTCTCCAGATCTGAATCCCCTGAAAATGTTTAGAATACTTTGGGGAGAAGACTTGCTGGTCGGCAATGCCCTGCAATAAAAACAAGGACACCCTCATCCGTTCACTGACAGAGGAATGGGATAAATTAACCAAACAGTTTCTGGCTAATGTTGTGTAAAGCATGAGACAACTTGTGAATTCTGCATCGCCCTCCAATGTGGCCATACCCCGTATTGATATTTTAAGTCAGAATGCCTGCGGACGGTAGCTGCAATTTTTTCACTTTTACGTATTAGCACAAAATGACCATTTTGTCCCATGAGCACTTTCTAAAGCCTTCTGGATTTCAGAGCACAAGAAATTATCTTTATTGTTATGTCCTAGTAGTCTGCCATTACTTTATATCACTGACATTCAACCACACTTACTCTTTTATTCGCTATATAGTCGTCTGTAATCCAACCTTAGCAAATGTCTACCAGTGTTGTTCCATAACGGCAAACAAAGCTCTTGAAAATGTCATTTCTATACAGGATGATTCAGAATTCATCATCAATATTTGGTGGGCAAGTAGGGAATAGGAAAAAAAAAGGCGATTTCACATAGGAATGCATGGGCGCATATGCCACGTAGTAGGGCAAAATAACCCTAGTTCAATTATGGAAAGAACACATAAGAAGGAAGTAGTAAAGAAAAAAAGCATTTATTATCTTACATGTAACATTTCTTTGCATTTGGTTTTACAGACTTACAAGAGGTGCTCGAACTGCTGATCATTTGTTAAAGGGCATGACTCACAACGGCGTTGCTTGGACAGCCGGACCTTCTGGAATATATCTGGCATTTACATGCATAGCTGCAAGTTTATTCCTGCAAAGATTCATGTTACTTCTGCAAAGTCACCTAGTCGAATGATGACTGGCCGCACACGTCAGACAGCTGTGCTTATGTATGGAAGTTGTGTACACACAGCGTCCTCTACACAACCATGCGTTTGTCTGCGCCCATATTTTGAATTCTCTACCTCCCCACCAAATATTGATGATAACTTCTAAATCACCCTGTATAAAGTATTGAAGTCTCTTTTTAATGCCATTTATCAGAAATTAAAATCCATTTTTCAACAAAATACATAAAAATGATTTTTTAGTCCCTTTAGCAAAGCGAATATCAATGAGAGATGCTATCGTAGGAGGTAAAGAATTCTAATAAAAAGAAATTATAATAAAAAGTATATTTTAAAATGAAATCAGTAGAACAATTTTATTTTATTAAAATGGGCTTTTAATAATAATATTGTCGTTTTTCACACCTTTTTTTAATTCGCACTATTATTTGGACTATTAATGATTATAATTTAAGGCAATTTAAATTAATAAACATGAGTAGACTATTAAAATGTTACTAGTAGCTCTCTAATGTTACTGGTACATTTCATACGCAGTTAATATATTACTGGATAAAATTGGAATGGTTATTTAAGTTCAGTCTTAATACTAATTCAGCCTCGTGGGCAGAATGCAGTTATAAATTTCAGCATTAGCATTTGTTTTTACTTTACAAAACAAATATTAAAAACAAATAAGACAATTACATCATAACTTCCATCTTAAAATAATCTTGTAAATAAATTCCAAATAAAATAAGATGAAGTATAAAATGAAATCCTAAAGGTTCTGAAAATTTTTCTGATATACTTATTTTATTACATGCTGATTTAAATACCCAAAATTTTTGTGATTATCTTACATTAAATTCATATATATAATCAACACAAACTTATAGTAAATTGCTATAAAGCTGTGGACCATACCTATCATCAGATATTATTAGTTTTATCTCATTTCCGATTTCTGTGACTCGGTGAACTGAATACGGGCAATTACTTTAAGCTTCTTCATTTAAAATGCACAAAAGAACCATAGCTCTGTAATTAATGAGGGCAACCTAATATTTCTTTTCATTTTTCTTACAACTACGTAGTATAAAAATTTAATCGCGATATACATTGCGCGACTTGGGCCATTTTCATTGCTTCTTATACTAATGTCCCACTATCGACTATACGCCCTTTTCCCAAAAATCTGACAGAACACGACTGAAATTTAGCAGAAAAACCATCTTGATAAGACAAAGGACGCCTTCATGGAAGAATTTCTACGGAAATTAGCTCGTATTCACCTTATATATATGGAAAAACTACAAAAACTAACGATACAAACATCCCGTTTGCCTGTACTCGAAATCGCCCACCAGCGGCCGAGCGGTAAAGTCGCGGAACACTAGTAGTTCGATCCGAAGTTCGAATTCGCGAACGGGCCGGCTGCATGGACGTTTTCGTGGTTTTCCCCATGTGTAATATGTATACGAGCGAATTTCCTTTAGAAAGTTTTTTCCACGAAGGCATTCCTCCCCCTAGGCAGATAGCCCATGAGGTTTTGCCGTAATCACATAAACCAAACTAAACCTGGACTCTAAATCAGATCGAACTACCAGTATTCAGCGAACTACCAGTATTCACTGATGAGATTAACATCGATCAGACTTAATTCTAATAGAAGAATGCGTTATAATTAGCATACGCAAAATATATAGTTCTCAGTAAGCTGCGTTATCAGCCTATCTTCAAAAAAAGTTTTATATTTTAAAAAAATAATCAGATGTAATTATAACTTATAAAAAATTACAAAGGAAGATTTAAAATTTAATTTCCAAAGTTTAACCATTATTTTCACATATTTATTCTCGTACACTTTTTTCGAGGAATAACGCACTCCAGTTTAATGGATCACCATTCTATCCTAGATACCAGCACAAAGCCGACAACGCCCAAAAAAGCACCTTGTAAAGCAGTTGCAACTGCATAAAAAACTTCTAAAAATTTAAGACCAAGAGATGGATAAGTTGGGGTAGAAAAACATTCACAAGATCCATATCAACGCCATGGGATCATGAGATGCATACCAATCTATTCGGATTTCTCTGTCACAAAAGCAGTTTCAAATGCAGCATCGCAAGCGCGAAGCGGCAACAAGTCCCGTGTCGTTGTCATGGCAACGGGCAGTTAGTCAATTTTTCAACTCGATTCTTAAATCGTTAGGATGAGCTGAGAGAAAAGGCACACTGTCAATGGCAAAGATTTATTTTGTCGCTGACAATATATTGCAGCTGAGACCATATTAAAAGCTTGAACACCTGTGCAACAGTTTTACCAAAGATAGACAGATAGATTTGAAAGCGGCAGCTTGTTTCAACCAGATAAACTGAAAAGATAACGCTTTGTTATCGTTTCAGTTTCAACTCGAAATTCAATGCTTCTGAGAAAAAAAATTTTAGAATGTTTCTTATTCCCCTGATATAATAAATTATGTAAAGTATCTGCATGCAAGAATGAACAAAATCGTTGACTAAAGAATGTTCGATAACGTCTGAAAACAGCCCTCAAAACAGAAATCTTTTACTAAAAGGTGAGAAGACTTGCAATCTAACTGTATAACATTCTAATAGTTACATATTAGTTTCTTAACCAGACAGTTAAGAAAATTTGCTGTATAAAAATACTTTTGCCCCTCTAATATATGATACTATGGCATTTGAATTGGCAAAATTTCCTGTTTTTATGAGGATGCAATATTTTTTCACGCACTTACAACAATAAGACATACAATTAAGTCGAAATTTCAAATTTTATGCAATAAATATCGACTGCTTTTACCTTTCAGAGATTTGATTTTAATGTTTTAAAAAAATTTCGAAATAATTATACTGATGTTTTCACTGCAAGTCAATATAACATAATTTTTTCAGATATGACATTACCCGTCAAACGTGCCTTTGAATAGCTCTTTTTTACTTGCATGTTATTATATAGCTAAGAATCATCTAACGAACTTCATGCAGAATTGAGATTTCTGAAAGTGATGCAAACTTTCAAGTGATTGAAAATGAGTTGGAGTAAAGTGCAAATTTTAGTAACCACTGCAGAATACGATTGTTTTTACGTGAATAACACTTTTTTGTTTTCCAAACACTCTACAACAAAATAAAATTATAAACAATTTCTAAATTCAATAATCGCAAAAAATTACATCCAAAGCCATTAAGGTAATTTTTTAATCGTGTTATCAAGGTAATTTTTTAATCGTGTTACAATTATTCGTAATTAAAAAAATGTAGAAGTTTTTTGCAGGTAAACATTAATTAATTTTCTGTATGAATTAGTAGCCAAATTAGCCGAATGGTTAGCGCTGGATAGTTATTAGTACTTAGGATGGGTTCAATTTCTAGCGAACAAGCCACAACGATCGTTTTTTGCCCCATGCACAACCTTTCACCATTGCTACACGATTACTTTTTCCCTTTTTCCAAAACTCAAATACGTACGCATTTGTTTAGATGATTTTTTTAATGTGTTTCATATATTAAACAAGAAAATGAACGGAAATGTTGTGAAAAATAGTTTTTTATTCATGAACTAAAATTAAATACTTTAGCAAGAAAATAAAAGGCTGACCGCATTCTTCCCCTTCCTGAAAGTGTGAAATCTCTATGATGAAATTCCCCCTGGTGGAGAACCCTTACAGTGCTTTGCCAAAACTAAAAGCAATCTACCCGGCGAGCAGGTGGGTGTACGGAGTTTTCGTGATTTTCCTTCTCCGTATGCAGGGTAAATACGAACAAGTTCCTTTCCCACAGTATAGAGTATTTCCCACATTTTCGCGAGCTTTGCCACAATTGATTATGCAAACAAATCTGTATCTCTAGCAGAGAAATTTTTGAATGTTAATTAATTATAAAGGTATGTGCCTGTTTATATTGTCGTGTTAGCTAATCATGTTTACTTAGATGACAGCCACCACCCATTTAAAATGTAACCTTAAATATTTGATGTCACAAAATAAACGTTAGATTGTTTCTTACTTATTTGTATCTGTTTTAATTTAAATTAAATTTTGACATTGGACCTTCTTTTATATTTAACTGACTTATTGCATATTTACACAACGTTATTTGAAATTACTGAATTGTTTTATTGTTTATGTTCACTCTGAGAAATACACGAATTGTTCTTGAATGTAATTTACACAGTATTGGTGTCATATTACACTATCATGAAATACTCTGAGAAATGTTACTGATGTTGAGCATATTTTGCACTTTTACTATATTCAATATTGACATAATTACACTCTGTTATGAATAATATTTACGAAGTGATGCTGACTAGTTGCACTGAATGATTAAAGGAATATTGCTATATTGTTCTATACTTAATACGGAACACACTCGTTTACGAAGTTTTGCTACTTCGCGAAATATAAAGCGTTTATCTCCCAATCACTACATACATGACACGTTCTAAAAGTACTGCCATTCGGCAAAACGTTACGGTTTCTAATTTATCTTTCGAATTTAATAAATCTGTCATTATTTGATAAACTGAACGATTTAAAAGCAACGAAAGCATTTCTAAACAGTTTAAATCTTTAATTTTTATAATACATGTAATTTCTATAAATCAAAATACATTATTTTAACTAATACAATAATTAAGACACAATAACACGCCGAACAAATACTAATTCAGAAGTCAAACAACAAAAATCAGCGTTATATTTTCAAAATTTTCACAAGTGAAACTTCACTGTGAAAATTTTGAAAATGTAAGGCTGATTTTTGTTGTTTGACTTCTGAATTAATACAAGAATGTTAACGTTATATTTTATATTTAGTTTCTAAGCACTTTTCCTTTAATGTTCATTTTATTATGTTTTTCTCAGACATAATTTTTATGTGCATTTTTATCTTCACATAAACAAAAACTGAGATCAAACACTAAAAACTGAAATAAATGCAAATGAATCAATTGTTTCTTTCTAGTTGCGCAATCTACACAAGATAAAATTATTTAAATGCTTCTTACATTCTTCAAATTAATAGTATCAAATAATTGCTAAATTGCATGTAACTTGGGATAATAACTAGGAAGAAAATAATAGAAATTAATTTATAACATTACTTCATAGCTTTCCCAAACTTGTTTCATGAGCAGATTTTAGCAACTAAATGGCTTTATCAAGAAAGAAAAGAAAATAATAAAATCACTAGCTAAAAATGACGTAGGAACCGAGTTTTACCCTTGAATAAACTGTGGGCACCGGCGGCAGGTAGCGTATCTGACTTCGTATTATGATTAGTACATTTGTGAGGTTGCGTAATACTGCATTTTAAACTCAAAACATATTTATTACAATTACGAGCTCTTTTAAAATATAAAAAATTCATGGATAGCATAGAACAGTTATTAAAGTGAAATATTGTCCTCGTGACGTAAGGATTCTGATAACGAGGGTCTCTCTAGTCGAGAGCTCAAGAGCATTCTGGGGTCTTGTTCCGATGTAAACAATCGGTAGACTGAATTGGCCATGCCTCCTTAATTTTTCAGTAGTATTTTACATCCTCTGATTCGTTATATCTGGAACGAGGAAAAACAAGATCATTGGTTTGTCATCCCTCCTGAAATCGAGAGGCTCTGACGACAGACCCAGTGCAGAATGCTAAAAGCTCTTGGCACTAATCGTGAAGTTATGTCTCTTGTACTGTCAAATGGAACGAATTATTGTGTTTACGATGTCAGAACCATGTCGTATGACACATCGCAAAAGCTTGGAAACAAAGACTTGCGGGAACCGCACACACGATTTTCTCATCTCTGTGTGGTATGCCGCAAAACGAACTAATTAGATAATTGAGTAACTGATACATTTGGGGACTTGGAAAAATAGACGGTATATGCAGACTCGAATGATCGAGTGATTGATACATTTAGGGACTTGGAAATATAGACGGCATATTGTAGACTGGCATGATCAACTAACTGATACATTTCAAAACTAGGAAAAATAGACGCTATATGCAGACTGACATGTCCTTGAAAAGACAGCTTTGACATTTAACTGCATTACATCTTTAAAGCCGGTACGTCAGCTGTGAAACAAAGTACATTTTGTGTTAATTAAAAACAAAACAAAAAAAAACAAAAAAAGGATAAAAATAAATAAAAACAACTGACGCCTTTCCTCACTTTTTTACTTCTTTAAGTCGTATTAAAACTTATAAATATACCATATTTTGTTTCATTTATTCGACATCCGATGCATTTTTCAACAAGGTCTGTAACTGCGGCTGTTGCTGAGCGAGAGAGGAGAGAGAGAAAGAGACTTCTGCTCTCTTACTCTCGAACATTAAGGATGTAATTACTGGGAAAACAAATCGAAAGCGCTTGACCCAGATTCACTGAGATAAGGGATGTACGAAAGGGAGGAAAGAGTGGAAAAAGAGGGAAGGAATACACACACACACACACACACACACAAAAAAAAAAAAAAAAGAAGCAAAATAACTGGCGAACTGCAACCAATCAATCTGAGCGAGATTCGGAAAAATGAAAAGAAGCTCGGCGAATTCATTTTGGATAAGTACACGCGTGACGTTTCTGTGACAAAGAATTGTCCAGTTAAGTTATGTTTAATGAGACCGATAAAATGGAATTGGAGGAGTGGGGGTCGACTAGAGAAGAGTGAATTAGTTATCAGATAAGGAAAAGAGTTAAGTCCCATTCGAAATAAACATATTATTAAAGATAGCGGGGAGAGGGTTGGAGAAAAACGTATTATTTTGCACAAAAGGGAAAGTTGAAAATTTCCATTTTTCATTAAATAAAATATCAGGGCATGAGGAAGAAGATTGAACTACTTAAAATTAATTACAAAAACTACAAAAAGAAATCATTGTTGGAACAGTGAAATTCAATTGGATTAAACAGAAAACAATGGCGAATCACAGTTAATTATTTCCAGGAAAAATGAAATGTTTTTTCATTAATCAAGTAAATTTAAATAAAATAACTACAGTAACTCAAGCAAAAAAAAGTATGCTTATTTATTATACATGTTTGTTTCCTTTTAGACAATTGTGCCCACCAGCGGCCGAGCGGTAAAGACGCTGAACGCTGCTAGTTCGGTTCGAATCCCGCGAACGGGTTGGCTGCATGGACGTTTTCGTGGTTTTCCCCATGCGTAACGTGTATACGAGCCAGTTACCCTTAGAAAGTCCTCCACGAAGGCATCCCTCCTCTTAGGCAGATAGCCCTCGAGGCTTTGCCATAATTACACACGCACACACACACAATCCTTCCCCCTTCGGTCAGAACACATGATGGTTATTAAAAATTCCAATAATTAAAATTTAATATATTTTGGAGTACATAAACTTTAAAGATTTATTTTTAGCAACAGTCAATTAAAAAAAATAAATAAAATAAAAAATAAACCCTCTTCTTTGCGCGAGATGAAAAATTTTAAATGATCTCATCTTTCAGACGTGAGTCAATAAGTTTACAAAAGATCTGAAATAATAATAACAATAACTGCTAAAAGGTAATCGAAAAAAAAAATTTTTTTTTAAAGTGTTTAAATATAACATAAATATATTCCATAGCTATCTAAAAATGTACGTGATAAATAACTTACATTACCACAATTTAAATGTTTTCCATTAGCAAAGAGTTTTGATTGAATATTTATTTATTGGTATTGATAGCAATTCTATTTTTGCTAACTATATATATTGTTACGAAATGTACAGGCGCGGTAAGATGGCTTCCCCGCAAAGGAGTTTTAGGGTTGCTACATTTGGCGACATACCATGGACGGATGGAGAACCTTCTGGAACGAATTCTTACCGGTTTAGCCCAGAATGTTCTCGAACACAAGCCGAAAGCTATATAAACCCTGCTGGTCCGCAGTCAGTTAGTGTGTGTGCCTCGTCTAGTGAGCTGATAGTCAGTCATTGAGCGAGTGTCTCGAAGTCTAGCGCCGAGTTGGTCGTCGAGTGCATCGAGAGAGACGTTTAGTGCATCGCGAATTAGTGCATCGAGTTTTGTCTTAGACTGTGCTGAGTCGAGAGCTATACTCTCGTGTGTCGTCGAGTGCATCGCGAGTTGTAGCCTGGAGAGTCTCGAGATTACGTGGAGTTCCGAGAAAGACCAAGCAGAGTCGGGAGCTGTAGTCTCGTGCTTTGCAGTGAAGCTGTCTTCACCGTTATTGTTTGACAGTGTGAAGGCTGTGTCGCTGAACGTGTCAGCGTGTTTATAACAGTTCGACGACTGTAAAAGCTGTCCTGATTAATATTGGCTAAATAAAGTGCGTTTGTATATTTCATCAAGTAGTGCCGTCGTTATTCATTCCAAATCCACACGAACCCCGTACGAACGTGAAGGAAGAAAATAACGTAACAACTGGTATCAGAAGAAAAACGCAACAATATTAAAGTGCTACAACTGCTAATTAAAAGTTGAAAATTAAATATAATATTTTTCTTGCTTTAAACTTCAAGGTAACTTCTTCTTTTAAGAGAATGACTTAAAACTCTTCATTCATTTACAAATTGCATCTTGAATTGCATCTACTGCATCTTGAAATTTGCAATAGTATAATATCTTACAATTTCAAAGATGCAACTGTAAAATTCTCTTACACAGAACATTAACATCCATTTGTGAATTGATGTTCTGCGGAGCGTTATGGTATGCTCCAGAAACATACGAATTGCAGTTCTTTAATTATATAAAATTAAATAAAATAAGCTAAAAAGTCATTTTTCACTTACTACTTAAGGCTTCCATATTTTAAAGTGAAAAGAGTGAAAAACCTGAAAAGAAATAAAATAACAAATGAATTTGTGAACATTATCATCCATTATTCCAAAGCTCAATTAAAATATATATATAAAGAAATATATAAATAGGCTAAAAATCCAAATTATAAAATTAGAATAAAATTTTACCCGTTCTGCGCTAAAGCTACAGGATTAAAGCAAAATAAAGTATCTAAATTATTTAGTAAATTGGAATAAAAGCAAGGCAATTCCTCAATAATACAATAATTGCAACCATGTATATAAGAGGTTTAACACAATATCAAAACTAGTCCAATTAAAGAGAGAATTTATAGTAAAACAGTCTCGAAAAATAAAAATGCGAAAAAGAAATATACAAAATTATACAAATAAAAATTAAGCTCCTTTTTATTGAAATTTCAATTCAGAACTCATCAGGGGAAAATGAAATAAAGCTGCATAAAAGTCGATTAATATGTTTCGAAAATATGTTTCGTTCTCCTGGCCCATTTGAGATCAAAAACCGTAAAATGATTTCATCAAATTTTATTAAAGACTTTAAAATTCATATAAAACCGAAAACTCGAATCTCATATGTACAAGAATTTTTCCTACACATTTTCGAAACACTTGGAAAAAAAGATTAAAACATTACATAGTGCCAAATGACAATTAAAAAAAAAAAAAACAGAACTTTACATTGTGTACATTGAAATTCAAAAAAACAAACTGGTCTAAAACCAATATATGCTAATCCGAAATTCAAAATCAAGTAGAAATAAAGTGTAAAACTAATAGTAAAAAACAAACTAAATAATTGGGAGATTCCCGATTATGCTAAACTTTTAATAACAAGAAAACGAAAAACTGTACTTAGAGATTTCTACAAATAAAAAGGTTAAACCTGAGCTTTAAACAGCTAAAAACTGAAAATCTATTTGAAACAATAACTGAAAAACGCAAACTTACTTAAATCTTAACACGACCTTATTTGATCTAACTGAATTCTAAAGATGACCAAAATTCGAATTTTGATGCGGTCAAAACTGGGTGCCGAGGTTCATGAATTGCCTTAAATTTCTATCTTCTATAATTTCTAAATTTCCAGTTATAATATGTTGGTGATGTTGATCTACATAGGGGCTGTATTGTGGGAGTTTGTAATTTCAAGTATCTGGAACATTAACGACCTAATGGTGGTTAATTATCAAGCTACCTAGTGTTCTTTCATATCGATACCCTGGAGCATCACATATAGGCATATTCAGGAAAAGAGATATGAAACCAGACGAATATGAAACAACAAACCTGTGCTAAAAATTATTACAAAGTGCTAGTTTTATCTGATTAAATTCTTGTTACTGTTTAATCTGTTATAATAAAGCACGCAAATTCTTTAAAGAAAAGAGGGTTTCGTGGAAGATTGTTAAAGGAAAATAGCTCGTATTTATGTTACACAAAGGGAAAATCACAAAAAATCCATTTCCAAGATATCGAACTATTAGAGCTTATTTGTCTTATCCACTCGGCCAGTGGCAGGCCTGTTTAAATTGAAAGAAGTTCAAGCAAAAGATTTGGGCCCGTAACAAAGTAGTTAACAAATACTAAAATTTAAACGCTATCATAGAAAATAAATGTAATTTATGAAAAATACACAAAATTTATGCAAAATAACATATATATTTATTATACATCATAACGGCCGTATATATAAAACAGAAGATTGTAACAGTTACTCTCTTACAAGCGAAGCTAGTTTCTACCGAAACAGCAGCTTAAGAATATTTGATGATACTATCAAATTTAGGAATTATCATTTTTTCAACCCCACCCCAAAACAGGCAGCTTTCATCACTAGATGAAAACGATATGATTTCTTATCAACTCTTTAGTACATTCACCCGTGATAGATTTAATCGGACTAACAGATCGTGATGACTACTGAAAATTAGTCATCAACGATTTAAGTATATTCTACTCATCTCCTACTAGCAGAAGAAGAAATAATGACTGTCAATTATAAATATTGATTTTAATTTCAGTTCTTGCAACAGAAACAAAAGAAGACATGTAAATATTTTAATGAAATACGTGTATGCGATAAAGTTACGGAATTATATACAAATCTGATGATTTGCGCTATAGGTGATGCAACAGCCTAGCCAATGTCGAGAATAACAACGGAAAAAGCTTTGGTGCTTTATTATCCTCATCCTCATAATATACTTACTCAGAAAGCTGAGATTTTTAATATTCTGCTGTTACACCCATTTATGAAGAAATCTCAAGTATGTCAACTGTCCATGTGAAAAATCTCTCTCTGAGGTCTGTGCTATTTACCTTTAACTTTTGGAAATAAATGTCAAGTCGAAACACATTGCAACAGGAAATACCTATGAAAAGCAAAAAGCAAATCCAGAGAAATCACGCGTATTCTTATATTAATGAGATTTGATAGCTTGCTGGTCCTGCCAAAATAGTTATCCCTCTCAGATTAAGCATGAGTTGCTCTACTTGTAGTTTTGTACCATTACAAAACCATTACATATTTTAGAGTTTTCAAGCAACACTAATGAGGCACTAACTTTTAACCGCTGTTCGTGTGGAAATAACATTGAAGGATAGAGATTGATTGAGCAATGAGCGGTTTCATCTACATTTATCTCTGGGTTCAGTGACTTGTACCTGACATTCGTTGGTATTTGCAAAAATACTTTACTAATTTTTACCATGATATTATTTTCTGCAATTACAATGGAATGCTCGCAAAGCCATTCAGATTTTTTTCGTATCAAATTTCAAATATCCTGAAACACCTTGTCGACATGCTGGTTGATACTGGGTGCAAGTTCTGACATTATAATCTGTTCAAAACAACTACAACTTCTACAATTCTTCTGAGAAGTCCGCTTTAGCTGCGTATCTCTGCATTAACAAACTAACATGAACATAGATTCAGGCTCTCTGAATTTTACATTAATTAGATCCTTTTCTACCAAATGACAGTATAAATATTCTCCGCACGATGACCAAAAAGCCATTAAATGTTGCTAACCCACTTGAACCCGACCTTGAAGAAACAGTCTCCGAAATAGAGGCTGACTGTGCTTCCTCAAATCCATATGGACAAAAAAAAAAAAAAAAAAAAAAAAAGAAAAAGAAAAAGAAAAAAAGAAAAAAAAAAGAGGAATTAACCTAGATCTTTACTGGGCGAAATCACAGAGACAGAAATTAAGAACAATGACAGCTACATTAAACGATAGAAAAAAAAGAGAGAAAAAAAGTAGTAACAATAACCGCGGCCATTATGGTTTTTCATCTACACATAACTTAAATCAGTTCCTGACTCAAGGATTATGATTAAATTTTACGGTCAAGTGTAGCAGGCGAGTCATGACCGCATTTAGACGATTTACTTTCGCAATCGAAAACGTTTATGGGATCAAACTATGAAACGCGAAATTAAACAATAAAGAACACATCGCGACTCCCAATGAACCTGTATCTATGCGACCTTCTGGCACAGGTTTTAAACCTTGAAAAATACAGTCTCCCTCCAGTACTGCCAAGCGCAAGTTACTTTTCCGAAACTTTTTTTTTTTCTTTCCCAAAGGTACTCAGATAAATACCTCAAAACCAAATCACATTTAAAAGAATTTTAAACGGTTGTTGCCTGAGGATAGCAACTAAGACATTTGATTGCTGAATGAAAAAACATAAAATCTACAGAGTTCTCAGAACTTCTAATCAGTTTACTGAAGTTTTTTTCATTTTTCTAAATTTTTACGTTAAGTTTTTATTTAGGTTAACTCCTGAAATCAATCTACTTCCTCTAACGCTCTGATTTCAAAAGACACTGGAAACTTATAAAAATTGTGAACTATTAATAAATATTTTTCGTCAAATTATGCGGAGAAAGTTTTCAACATTCAAGAATTTTAAGTGGCAGTTCATTTAAAGAATTCCGTTTTATCTTCTTAATAAACAAAGTACATTTTTAAAAATAAGATGCTTAAATGTTTTGACAAATTTTGCTTTCATTGAAAACTTTTAAATATATATATATATATATATATATATATTGTAACAAACTTCGTTAGTAATGTCTACACGATAGAATTTTGAGAAAAGCTTTTCTTGAGTTTCTGAATATGTGTGTCGGAAATATGTGAAAATGAAATTACTTTTTTAAATACGCATTTTATGTAATTCGATCATCAACAGAACATAGTTCTAATTTTTTTAACCTTAATTATCGATGTTCTACATTACTCACAATCAACTTGCGTATAATACACTACACTTTTCTTAAAATTCATTAAAACTTTGCGGGGAATCCTTTCCGCACAGAAATCGCAAAAGAAACAGCAAAATTTCTCACACTATCTATTTTTCTTTTGATTTAATAATGTATTATATTCTTTTAAATATTACTGAAAATGCACTTGCAGGAAAATATTACATTCTCGATAAGTTGATGTCGAGAAGATAGTAATACAACTTGGGATAAAAAGCGAGGATCTTCTATAAAATAATAAAATTCTGAAAGATATCTATATAAGAAAATTGAAAATAGAGAACACTAGTAAAATGACCCTTAGTCGGGTCAAATTTTATAATTTCGATAGTATGAGGTAATGAAGATCGAAATACCAAATCAACGCTATATAGTAATATATCTATTTTCAAAAATATTTTACGTATGAGTAATGGAATAAATGATGTACAACCAAAACGACTGCGAACATGATTTTTCTTTATATTTAATATATCATTAAATTTTTGAGAATATTAAATGAGTTTCAAAAGTGACACTGGCTATGAGAAATCATTTGTATTCGAAAATTTGTATTTCGAATCGTTCGCACCTTTCGTTTTATTCAAGTTTTCTGTAACACCGAGGGAGCATTGTTCAGCGATTCCTCTAATATGGATTCTCTTGTACGTGCAGTTCGAAAGTCGAGTGCTTTCAATTAATGTGTTAATAACAGTGTAACTACTGAAATAAACTATAACAAAACATACCTATACAATTCGTACACTTAATTACGCCTTTAAGTATTTAAAACCACAGATTATAGATTATAACAATGTTCACTTTTTATACAAGATCGTGTGGTTTTTTTTTTTTTTTTTTTTTTTTTTTTGTTAAAGGTAGTTTATTTCGGCTAGCTTTGCCAAAGCTATTATTTTCAAGAAATGATATGTTACCACAACAAAAAAGTATTCACCTTCTTGCATAAAGCATTCGACACCCTTTCAGGCGTTTCCTTCCTAGTGTAGAAGAATGACCCAGATGAAAAAAATACTCAGGCGTTGCTTTCTTTTCAACAAAAAGGAGGATACCGACAAAATCTACCGTTCTCTGACACCTGCTTCCGTTTTTTACGCTCATGTTTTTACTAATATTTGAGCCAAAACCTTCAGTATTTAATATACATATTTCTTCTGAACAACCGTACTATATAAATAAATAAATAAATAAATACTTTGAGCATCTGCAAGCTATAATTACCATTTAGCGAAAAAAGAATTTGTCAATAAAATAAACGGATTAATTAGCTATAAAAAAGCGCGAAAGGGCTGTATTTCTGAAGAAACATGTGGTAGCGGGATTTCTGAGGCTCATTCTTACATTACTCATATGGAGAAACAAGAAATAAACTTGTTGTGAGCTAGTTTCTTTTACACAAGGCCAAAAAAACGAAATCACCAGAATTCGTATTTTACAGATGGCTTTCATTTCCTTATTTTTTACTTACCAGTGAAAGAATACCTGGCTTTAGAATAGTTTAGTTCCAGCTGCTAGATGGTACTCTGTGAACACTAATGCTTCTTCCCCTCCATTAAATCAATGCAGAAAATTTTCAATACATTACACCATTGCCATGCACCGGTGGGAAAAAAATATGCGTGATCGGAAGCTTTGTGGTGTCATTTCGAAAGCAAAAGCCCATGAAAAATACCAAAACTAAATAAATAAGCTGGTCTTAAGTTCTTGCTATGACATATCTCAGCGGAAAACAACTCATGAAGAAGCGTGATCTAATACGCTACTTTTGTTTCATAAGCAGCTGCAAAACATCTCATCTCGGAGAAAACATGGCCTTTCATATCAGTTTAGATGGAATAGTTGGAGGTAAAAACTTAACTCCTCTAAAATTTGTATGCTTCAAAAGAACCAGGTAATATGATAAATATTTTTTAATTAAGTTCCTAAGAATTTGGAAATGAAAAGAAATGTTACACAGAAAATAAATTAGACATATACTTAACGTTATTTTTACAAGAGTTTAGAGTTACCTTACGCGCGTCATAACACATAACCTACCTTCATGAGAGGCCTGCCGTCTACTTCTGATGCATCCCATCACAGTTTGACGTAAATCATCAGTCGTCACAGATTTTCTTCTGCGTTTTTTCTCCACACGCACATCTGTACACCGTTGAAATATGTTCATCGTATCATTTACGCACAATACAATCATCACGCAGTTTTTTTCAGTGATAGATAGATGAACGCAGATGTGAACATTGCTAAATTACCAACGGCAGACAGCTAGACCAGCCCTCGTACTATATGAAGCGAATGGGGATTGAAGAGGGCTACCTGAATTATGTGGCTAAGCAGACAAACATTACTTCATAAACTATCAGTAATATTTTAACATGCATTTGGATATTGTTTACGTTTCTAAATTTATTACTTAACTGTCCTAAGCATATTTACGGATGTAAACAGACACGCCATTTTATTTAGATTACGGCATTTAAATTTTCTGGCATTCTTACAATGATTAATGTTAGTATTACACTTTATGTCAATGAAGAAAAAAATGTCCTTTGATTACACAATGTGCTACGAGCTTGCTGCATTTTATACCATATCACAACAGCCCATCCAGTTAGCTTTTTTTTAAATATTTCAAAATTGCGCGCTGTGGATGACTTCTAAGTTAACTCTGTATATAATAAATACCGGACTTTAATATATAAAGCTATATTTCTCAAGAGTTTAAAGGCGTTCAAAGAAGCTTCCAAATTGGGGGATATATCTGATTAAAAATAACTAAAAATTTTACTCTATACTAATTTTCAAAAAGGAACATACCAAATGAAAAATATTCGACAGCTTAAACATATTTGTTTTGCACAGGATTTATAAAGTTCCATTAAGATTTTTGAGGTACTAATAAGCGCCGCTTGCTATGCATAGTTCCAATTCACGACAGAATTGAAGACAACATACATGCATTTCCTTTTCAATTAATAAGGATCTTTGGCGTCTTTTACATTCGCACTCGAAAGACCAACTGTCACTGGCAAATGATTTCAAGGAATAAGAGAGTAAGTATTTAGCTGTTTCCGCAACTCCTTCCCACATTTCATTTGAAGTATAAAGTCTGACTTGATGTTCTGAGATTTTCTGAGTTACCTCAAGAGACGATCGATCATAAGTATTTTTATGATAAAACCGTTATGATTGTAAGTTCCTTGTTATGTCCAAAAGCTGCAGGTGATTTAAAATAAATTTCTGTTACTACTACAATTTATTATTAAGTTTCTTTCACCTTTTCACTTTCAGAAACATTTCCAAGCTGAGCTAAAATTTTAAAAATGCAAAATTAACTCAATATTCCATACAAGAATCGATTAACAATAAACCTCAAAACGAACGAGAATACGAAAAGAAGAAATACATCAGAATACGACTTAAAGGTGTGATGGTATTTAAATATTCAAATTTACCCAAAACTAACTGCTAAAGGCTAACTGCGCTCGCAAGACCGAATTTCCCGCAGCGTTGTCAGCTCATACTTAATGTTCCGCATGATAACGCATTGCTAAGGATAATGTGCCAAAAAAAAAAAAAAAAGTTCAGAACTACCATATAAGAAAAACAATAAGTTGCAAATTCTTTAAAATGAATTATATCAAAAAGTAAAACCTAGCCCTTCCCCTCCCCCCGGGTTCAACGTAGAGAACTTTGGGAAGCTACTGGCTAGGATCTGTACCTAGGCAGTCTAAGCCACGGGGGTATACAAACTACGAACTTTGTGGTTGATGCCCCGGAAAGGTCATTTATTGGCCGGACCGTGGATCTGGCGCTACCTAGAGCCGGGTTTGCTGGGTAATGTCCTTCTGCCACGGGCAAGCCCGAGTGACTGGTAGAAAGCAAATAGACGACCAGCGTCGCCATATGACGGTTGGTATCAATCCTCTCCAAAGTGCGAGGACAGGGGTTGAACCCCTGTGCCTGTTCTGAGGGTGGACTGACCGCACAATGCCGGCACCTAGCAAGGCGGAGTGCGTAATCCATAATAAATCTAGCCCTTTTCCTTAGAGCTCGACTTGTCAGATGTCAAATGCTGGAGGTTCAAAACAGTGCAACTCGAAAAGACGTCGATCTATTTTATCGACATGATGAGATGTATAGTGGATGGTAACAGTTTCGCATCTGATGAGCATCGACAATAAATAAATAAATAAATAAAATTCGCAAGTAAGATGATTTCTTTAATTTATTTTCTATTCTTTACTCAATAAATAATTATCTAACGACTTTCTACGAAGCTTTAACTCTTTCGTTTCGATAGAGGTCAAATCTGTTTCTCTCAAACATCTGAAACGCCTATACATATGAATTTCCGTTGGAATGGATTTCCTTCTCCCCCTGCCAATTAGAATGATACACCTTTCACAATAACCTACTTAAGTAAAGTGATTACTTCTCTCTTGCAGATCTTGGTGCAGTTTTACCCAATGTGTGCGGTTTTCCCTTAGGACAAGATTCCAACTTTTAGCCTCAATAGTTAAATTTTGACGCTAAACAAAGGAGAGAGAGAAAAGGTGCATTCAAATAAGAAAGCTATTTAAATCTCTTCAAAAGAATAATCATTATGTCATTTAACAACTACCGAAACCACTCAGTCATGCAGTACCGTGATGGGGGAAAGCATCCAGTAGAAAATGGACGCAGGCGTTCGGGCGACCTGCCGATGTCTGATTGCATAGGCGTTTCAGGCAACTTCGGTCTGAATGAGTTAATAACAGCAAGTAAATCTTTTATCATAGCTAAGAGAAGATTGATAGTGCAAACAGTTACTGAATTACAAAAGTAGAGTTTATTAAGGACTAAATGCAATTATTACTTAGAATTTCCTAAATTAATTCTGCAGATTAATACGTAATTATACTAAATCGTATAACAAGATCTAGTTCGAAAGCTCTTCGCATTAAAATAAAGCACTAGTCACAATCAGAAACTTCTTCAACAATCGATATAGGACATGTTAAAGAATCTGGACACTTATACTAAGCCAGAATCGATAAGTTCAACATACTAGGTTGATTAAGAACGCCACATTTCCGCTGTGCTTCGCGGACTCAATCAGCAGAGGTACGCATTCATTACAAACTATCCAATAGCCTTCCATCCTGTTCGGTGTTAATTCCAGCAAAGAGAAGGTAATTTTCTGCCATTAATTTCTCTCTCGGGAAAATTACTCCGCCTTAATTTTAGCTAAGGTGGATAGTTGTTGCGTGAGATAAGCTGAAGAATGAAACGGGTATCCATTTCATGAGATATTACCCTGAAATTGAACTTCATACTTTGCGCCGGATCAAGTTTCTTCAAATTTTCCTAAGAAATTGTACATCATGAATCATTTTTGAGAACGCTGAAAGCAACAAAAATGGTGAACAGTCGCAAATTCAGTTCTTAGTGAATATGAAGTGGTTTCTTCAAAGGAAAAATATGTTAAATGATATAAAATCAAGAAATTATACATTCAAGTCTAATGTCCATAAACACTTTTGTGTTTTCAATCAACAAATTAAATAGTAAAGAAAAACAGCACCCAAAACATAAGTGCAGAAAATAAAATAGGCAGAACATAAAAGGTAAATACATATTGCCCGCATCTATGTATGGGTATATAAACCAAGCCAGCATTATTTGTGCATGTTTAATTAAAATAATTTTAAAAAATTCTGAAATTTTCAGTTGCTTTATGTTTTTCTCTAAAATTAAAAGTTCTCCTCGGGCGGTTTGAGTGGAATCCATATTTTGAGTTTCAAAGGCATTCATAGGTTGTTTAGCTTCAAAAGTACCGTTTTATCTCCCCCTTCCGTTCTTCCCTTCAGTAAGTCTTCAAGTGCTTCCTCTTGGCTCTTGATTTCGATAAAATGTTATTAAAAAATAAATAAAATAAAAATATCGGAAAGGGTTCAGATTTTAACGGTTGCCCAAAAGGTTTATAAAGGTTTTTCTACACTCTCGCTGAGCTTGCAGTCTACAAGTCTGCTCTTGCACTCACTCCAGCTAACACATTTCTTTTCGTCTTTTTAGCTTTATTATTATTAAGCATCATTTTCTTCGCACTTACGCCATGTATAATTCAACAGCAAAAGTGAAAAAAATTTAAAAGCAGCATGTGTTTAGAATTTACGATGCTGTATTAAGTGTTGGCATGCATTTTCTATTTCCCCCCCCCCCACTTTTTTCAGTTTATCATATCAATGTACAGTTTTATCAGTAAGATGGCTTGCAAAACTTTTTTTTTTTTTTCTTCTTTTTTATTATTAATCTTTCGTGTGTTAAATTTATCAATGAAATCTTATGTTCTTAACACTAACGCCACATAAAATTAAGTTGAATAGCAAAATTACAAATATTTAAAAACAACAAATCTTTAAATTTTCCGATATACAGTCTCGCGCGCTGTTTTAATCCGTACAGTGTTGCCACTGCTCGCTTTCAAATCGTTGAGTTTGTTAAAAATTCATTAAAATTTTACAAAATGTGAAATATAAAATTCGAAATTCAAAATTCAGACTTCCAGGTGCACACGTTCGGGCGGAGGACTAGGTTATTCAAAATCTGACGGCCCGAGGTACCGTCGTTTTTTCACACAGCGAGAAATATAATATATACATTCACGCAGATTCTTCATTATCTAATTTCTTTAGAAATAATACAGAGCGATTATATTTCGTGACAACAATCTGAAAAAATATTCAGGCACTTAAAGCGATATCCCCATGTTTCGAAACTAATAGCTCATTCGGGCTAGCGCCCTTTGGTCATAAAAAACGATAATTTTCTATTTATTTATTTATTTATTTTTTCGGGGGGGGACTTTGTTTAGGCAATATTCTAAACTAACATAGGTATTGTAACACAGTTTGCTTAGCCTCATTATAACCGAAAAATACTATAATATTGTATGCTACTTAGTTTTGAATGTAATTTTACAAATAACTTATCAAAATAATCTGATGGAAGCTGTCGGTATTCAACATACTTACCTGCTGATGTGTTCAACATGTTGAATTATTGGTAGCAAGTTTCAGTGCCTTTTCGTGTATACTTATTACGCGTTTAAGCAGAAAGAATGAAATTTGACATCCATGAACAGAAACAAAAAAGACTGAATGTGTCGTATTCAAGCCCTATTTATAATCAGTAAACTCGAAAACGCTGATCATAAATGACTAAAATGAGGCGGAGCTGCCATACTAAAATTTTAAAGCTCGACAATGCTAGTGGAGAGTCAGAAATTTAATATACTTGTATCTTCATATAAACACCATACGATCATCACACGAAAAGCTCCTCGTCTAGGTCATCATTGTGATCGCTTCTAAAGTGAATAAAAGTCCGTGCTATAAATCTTGTCTGTTATAAAGTTTTTTTGTCATTTCTGAAGATACCAGTGAAGTTCTTACAACATATGTTTGAAAACAGTAAATCTAACTTGATTTTCACAATAGTATGAAGAAGATTCAGGTGCATTATGTTTCTTGCTTTTATTTTAAAGATAAAGAAAGAATAACCTGTAGATATCTACTTTTCCGACAAGTATTCTTAAGTAAGTACAGATGGTACATTTCATAGTCGATTTCTGCGATTTTGAATCACTTTCAAATACCTCAAAGGTTATGGTGATAACTCGGATTAATATCGATTTTGTTTTCTTAGCTGCCACAAAAATGTTTGAAAGCTGAAATGAAACACAAACTCGATAGAACTTCGTTTTGAAGATAAATATGTTTCTGCATGTACTCGTATCTAAGAGAAAAATTTATTTTTGCGGGAAGATTATACAAAATTGGGTCTAATTTTGATGTAAATAATTTAAACAAAAGACAGGAAGAATTCAAAACATTAACAATTCAGAATATCGAACAAACTGAGATGGGCATATTTGTCTTCAAGAGACCAATCTAGCAGATGTTGAAGTAAGTGATTATACATGTTTTGTGTGCACATCACTTAGCAACATTAAAGCTTTATACAGAATTTAAAAAAATAAATAAATAAGAAGGGAGAGGAGTATGAATTACACGCTGTACAGAGTTGGCGAATGACTCGTTTGAACTGCTTGCAATACTGTATAGCCTCCGCATCACACAAAAGAATTGCAATTACCCATTTATCCTCTTTTATATACTTCTTAAAATTTAGAACCAGATAGATGATCTAAAAATTATTCTAAGTTTAAAACGGTAAATCGAGGAGGATTGTGAGTATAAAGAACTGCAAAATATACATGCAACTGTAATTTAATGAAACATATCTATAGATTTGCCTCTGATGTCCGTTACTTGACATTCAAGCTATGGTTATTTATTACGGAAAAAAAAAATTCAATAGCAGTCTCCTTGGTGTAAATATTTTCACACAGGAATTTCTAATAGAAATTGGATCCATTATACATATGGAACATATTGGTCACACACTGGGAAAATAATATGTGGATTAGATACCTCAATTCATTGAGTATTGAAATCAGGATGAATCACCAGTGTTTAGAGATTTCGACAACTAGTGAGCCAGTAATACCTAAACGCACAGATGTTCAATATGTATTATCTTATATTACTGTAACTCGTACCCTCTATGAAATGAATGCCCACTGAGAGTGTCATCAGGGGAGACACTGAGAGGGGAGAGAAATCTACAAAGGAGAGAATAACTTTACTATTATTTATAATAAAGCTGTCAATGTTTTCAATTAAATAAAATTCAATTCCTGTTTCTAGAATGCGTCTGTTTAGAATGTATGACTATTCATGATTTGAAAAAAGCGATTTCGTGACGCCTGATTCTATAATTTTATACCAGAGTAATAAAAAAGGAAGTCATAAGCCGTTTTAATAAGCTCTCCAACTACGGTAAACTTGCGAGGAATTGATTATATCCCTTCTAAGTACTCTAGTAGTGCAATAGTTAAAACGCTGAACCTGTCAATTAGGAGATTTTTTGTCCGACCTTCTTTAGCGAAACCACATTACATTTTAACGGGTTTGCTCGCTCTCAAACTTTTAATGCTCTCCGAAAATACAGAAATTCACAAACATGACACGGCGGTTTCATACACATATTCTTCGTTACACTGAAGTTATCAGTCATTCGAAATTTTCCAGACTCCTAATTGTCAAATGATCAGAAGCTAGCTTTGTTACATTAAATACTGGCTAGCTGCCCCTGGTATTATTCCGGCCGACGGAACTGGCTGGCTGCATAAAATATTTCTCATGCATAATAAAGATTCAAGCAGTTATTTTAAACCCTTCAAAGAGGAATCCCTCTCTCACAGGTAGATTGCTGTAGCATGCATTGTCGTTGTAATTAAATAATCCATTCCAACCCCAGGATCAACGAAATGCCTTAGAACATAAATACACGAGCGGGAGGGGGGGGGACTTTTCGAAATTTTCATTCATTTAACTATAAAGCAGAATGTCCTACGTCTAAATTGAAAATTAAACGTCTCGCAATATCTTACTGTAGATGGTGTCTTATTCGATGCCCTTGTCGACATCCTTGAAGATTCAGCTGTAATATCTTTCGTGAGTTAAATGGATCACGATATTTTACATAAGAAAGGTGTTTTTTTTTCCCTCTTTCTTTACAATAGAAAGTAAGAAAACCTAACATGCAAGAATATAGCTATGGAGAAATAAACGATCGCAAACACGCCTCGACTTCATGCGGGAAAATATAAGCATCAGAACTTGAGAATGGGAAAGCAACGTGACTCACGCTATAACTTCGGGGAAGTATTACTTGCTACGAACCATAATCCTTTACAGGGCTGGTGTATATATAACTACATAATTGTCGACAGTTACAGGATCTTAATGGGCTCGTGATTTTCGAAACAACACCACAGAGTTGAACTCTACATGTTTGAGTACATATATGACCAGCCTTTGCTTTTATTTTCCCTTTTTGATGAACCTGAAAGCACGCACGCCCTATTACTCGGCGGTCATTTGCTTGTCATCGTTGGAAAGCATCATAGCTCATGCGTGAGATCTCTATTCAGGGATAAAAGATGGCTCTCAGTGTTATAAAGGTAAGTTTTTCTAGGCACCATTTCACTAGTGTCAGATGATAAGAGAATCGGCTTTCGGTACACCTGTAGAAATTTCTATAGACCTCACCTAACCAATTCTAAAAATTGTGGGGGGAGGGCGGCAGAAACTTGAGCAGCAACAACAAAGAAGCCGAGTTCAACGCGTCATAAAAGAGTTCTAGACAGAGTCGGGACAAGGGCGAGGAAAGTGAGGCACTTGCCTCAGGTAAACGGATAGAAGGGGCGCCAAATGAGCTGCAATATTTTACAAATTAAAACATAAATTATTCTGTTTAAAAAAATATCCGCATTAAAACATAAACTATTCTGTTAACATTCAATTTTAAAACATACCGAAAAGCATGGTGTTAGAATTTCGTAAAAACAACAAAAAGGGAGCTACATTACGAGCACTTGTGCATTCGTGTTTTTGTTTAATCAATTAACTAAATCAACTCAAGAGATAATTAATTATAAACTATTTGATATTTAACACGAGACAGAAAAACCAGCATCACGTTTTATAAAATTTTATTACTCGTTATTATAGATTTATATTTATATATATCCTTCAAATTTATATAAGGGATGATGCTATATTATTGCAATGGGCTGAAAATTAACAGCTTTTTTAAGCAAATCAAATTAAAATTTTAGGCGTGGAAATTAATACTGTAAGAAACAGAAAACGTAAACAAAGTCTTGCAATCAGAAACTTTTAACTGAATATAAAGCTTCACGCTTAATAGAGAGCTTAACGTAATATTGATTCCCAACAAATTAGTTAGCTGCAAGAGTGTTTTCATGGTTTGACCAATGTGCAACTTACACCAGCCAGTTTCCTTTAAAAATTTAAGAAGTACTCTACGACGATATCTCTCTCCTTAGAGAAATATTATAACCCTCGTCTTGTTTTGTCACACTGAATTAAACATGATAGAATAATTATCTCTCTCTCTCTCTCTCTTCTTATTTTTCTCCCTTTTTTCTTTCTTCTACAGGAAATGAGAAATGATCTTTAGAATTGAGAAATACAAAAATTTTGCTTTAGAGATGAATATATCAACAGAATGTGAAGAGAACAGGAAAAGAGAATTTAGTAAAACATATCGTAAAGAACCAATTCATACAAGAACTAATTCTTCATAAAAAAAAAAATTATGGTACAAATGCAAAAATATAGAGATATTAAAACATCAAAACTAAAATGAAGATATCAAAAATTTAATGACATAGATTCCGATTTCCAGTATCTAAATGGTACAAAATTAATGTTACGTTTAAAGAGCAGTTTAGCACTTAAATATCCAAATAATATAAATGCCTAGGGTATTCCATAAGAAATATATCTAATTTTGAACCACGTTAATTTCAGTAATTCTGATTGTTAAAGCAAGATCAAATCTTTTAAAGATGATTCAAGAATACTGTTCAGTTCAATCATATCTGAATTCAGAGAATGCATTAAGAATATTTTTAACACTGCCATTTACCGTTGTTTGAATGAAAGAAAATTTAGAAAACTGAAAATTGATTCTAAGAACTATTCTATGATTTAGTATCGTTATCTTTGTTGAATATATAAGAGTACAGATATAGTTAGTTTTATCGCATACGGGGGCGCGCAATTACCTGTTTGCCTCAAAATACCTAGCCACGGCTCTAGTTCAAGAATTGGTTAACTTTTTCTGATGTACGAATCAGAATGGCTTCATTGCACTGTTTTAGAAACAAGACTTCGGATACCAGAAAAACTTAATATTAGATGAATAGCGGGTACTTTTTTACCCTAGAATAAGTAGCGATAAATTCCATTAATCAAAATAATTTGAACAATCTATATTTCAATAAATAACCACTTTCATTAATGAATTAGTTCTTAACTAACTAAAATTAATCAATCATTAAACAATTTTTCATTGAAAAGAAAAAGCTGAACAACATTTTAATGTTACATTACAGGATTGCAAATCTTGAGATCTTACGAACACAAGGTATATATATCTTCGTCAACTGCATTTCATTAATAATAATACATTACCCCCAAAAAGTGATTTTGCCCGAGAGTGACTTAGCCGTTTGCTTTTAAGCTGCCAACCCACTGGGGTGTACCTATATCCTGTGAGAAGCGTTGGCTCCATTCAGACGGTGGTATAAATATAACAGAGGTATAGTCATAAGGCATAAAATGCAGGAGTTCCATTCATACTTAGGAGGCAGGATCTAAGCCGTAGCCAATTAGGGAAGCTAAATTTGCGTATGCGTGGATGTGTTTACAGCTTTCCCGCTTATAGGTTTCGGGCGTTCGCTCTGTAGCAACAAAGCCTGACTAAAACCTGTTATAACCTGTTATACCACCGTCTGAAAGCAGCCTTTGAGTACAAACAAAAATTTACAGCATACGCAGTCAAACACTTTACACATCAGAGCAACATACATTCAAATAATTATGCTTAAGTACTTAGAATATGAAATCTCATTAACGATAACCTCTGCCATGCTAGAATTAACCCTGCATTTTCAAAAGGTCTGCGCAGATAGGTTTCATGGCTATCTTTCGGATCAGCTCATTTTTAATTAAAGAAAATCAACGAATTGGACCAATGCCTTTCACGGTAAATGCAGGCCGTTATTCCTTTGGTGGAAATGTATTCCAGAGACATGCGTGATCTCTTGACAACGCCGTGTTTATGCAAGACGAAACAGCATCCCGTATTAGACATATTGTGCAGGAAACCTGCAGCGACAATAGGTAATCGAGGGCAGTCAGTCACTCCCTCCTAGTCAGATGGTCTATTCCCATCCAGATGCAGATTATATAAAATACTGTTCCCCAAAGTAAAATTCACATCGGTGGTCTTTGCATGTGGCCCCCTCTGTCTGTATGGCAAAGTGACGAAGTGCTTTTTCGCAATCACGCAGAATCGCCAGCGAATGATTAACTGAAATTTACTGAAAGCTATCTAATTTAATTCCAAACTGCTCTCGTTCGAATCTTTGATTATCGTCTGTAATGAAAGTGGGGGCTTATCTCTGTGTATCTGCACACATTCCGGTGATATTATCAACAAGGGAGGGGGGGAAACTAAGAGGAGAAATAGGAAGAAAAGGTAAACGAGAAAGAAAGATTACAATAATATGCAGGAATTGTCTACCATGATGAAAATACTATACTTAGGAACAGTTAATTTTGTTTATTTTAATTACACAGTAAACCTGCGCTGCACCTTTAACGTCATTTGCAAATTATTGGAATTATCGCGAGTCTGTTACTCACGGCAGTGGAAAACGACACTAAGTTGACATCATCCGAAAGAGAGAAGAAAAACTGCTGGGACGAAGATGACTGCCGAGCTCAAATATGCATCTGTAGAATTTAGTTTCGATACATATAAAATAAAGGGAGCTGCATAAGCAGAACAGCAAAGATGATATCTCAAAACCTCTCGTTTTGCAAATAAATCCATAATACTGAACAGACTATAATGGACTAATAATAGACTACAGTGGTACTAGAAATAAAACGTGAAATGCTGTTCAATGGAAACAAGTATTTTTTTTGGGGGGGGGAGTGAATCAGCCTTCACATTATTCCTTACCTTAGGGGGTTTATATGTATAGAACATAGTGTGTTAGCAGAAGCTTATTATACTTTCTTCTTCCTACAATAAAGGATGGTTTGTAGCAAGTCTAATAACCAGCATATAGGAAAATATTAACAGCTGCCACTATTATTCGTTTTCAGCGACCATTCTCTTTCACTGACGCAGATACTATATCATATACGTAATTGCATATTTTCAAAATGATAACGCCCTCATTTATTGAAGTCAAATTTTTTTACTTATGGTATGAAAAACCTGATGATGATGGTTACACATTATTTTTAGCCCGAATAGCTTCCAATTTATAGAACCACTGTGTCCTGGGCTGGAAAACGAATCAGATCCTGTTTGCCGTCCCTCAGCATCTCATATGGAATTAGAACAGTTTCTGATAGGAAAATGCTATAAAATACTTACTTTTATCATTTAGAAGTTTTATATTTCCATTCTAAACAAAATTCTAGCAGAATTGCATGTCAAAGGTACACCGACACAATGACATGCACACAATTCTTCATTTTTCAAGCTATTATTTTTTATAGCCGACGTACTTCAACAGAATATAAGTATGGAAAAATGCATGTGCCCTGCTGAAGTATACTGTGATAACAACTTGGTTTTAAGTACTGTAATTAATTAGACAGCATTTAAGGATTCATTTGGTCTTCCAATCACAGAGTTTTCTTTCTAAAAGTGAAAAAATATTAAGAATGTTCTAACTTGAAACTGAAAACGTTTCAGCGTTTTCTTTCTAAAAGTGAAAAAATATTAAGACTGTTCTAACTTGAAACTGAAAACGTTTCAGCGTATTTCAACCAGAATAAATAGGAGTAGAATTACTCAATATACAGATACATATGCAGAGAAAATAATATAATTTCAATCGACCAAAGCAAAAAACTTTGAATTGTGAAATATCGCATATGAATATCACCTAAGTTTTCTAACTTATTATCAACGGCAATCAGAAAATATAAATTCTCAAACTGCGGCCATACGTTTGTAAATAAAACACCACTGTATTAGGATTCTTAGATAATCATCACCGAACGCATTCCCATGCTCATGGTCTTCATTCTACCCTATCACAGATAATCATCACACACGCATTCTCATACTCACGATTCTTCGTTTCCAAAATAAATATTTTGCGTACCACTGCCCAGACGACCGTGTGATTGTGTACTGGAGTGTTGAAAAACAGTTCTACAATTCCTTAAGGTTTAATATTTTCTGATAACTGGAATTCTCTCTAACTGTTCATTCACCTGGTTTCTCTCTTAAGGAAAATAGCTGATGAGAAATTCTCACACGTGAAGAGTAAAATCCACTAACTCCGACCATGACCTGACCATCAGTAGAGGTCTCACGTTTCCTAGAAACCAGAGCTATGGGTGCTAGGAGTCAATCCATAATCGAAAAGAAAGGGCATGTGGAGGCGGGCACAACTATGTATGCACTGAGCTCCGGTGACCCTGCTACGTGCGTGATATGGAAGACCCCATGGTCCGATACATAATTAGTTATTTAAATTCGGTTAAAAGTTTACACAGAAGTGTATACGTACTAAACTTATTCTTAGTCAGTATTATCAATTGTTTTATAAAAAAAGTTTTATAAAATAGTTTTATGAAGTCAGTATTATCAATTGTTTTATAATGCATAATACTAAAAGGACGCGTATTTGTTCCATTTTCACGCCGTGCTTTCAATAGGTTTAAATGTCTTATGTTATTTATTAATTAAAACTTTAGAATCATGTTGCTTAACAGAATTGGAAGCAATTATCGTGGCGAAAATTAAGTAAAAAATCTTATTTTAAGAACCTTGTTCTTGATTGCGATAAATAAATAAAACCAGTTCTTAATCGCTATGAAAAAAATCGCAGTTTATTTATTTTCTTTAATTTTTTGACGTTAAATACGCCTGCAGCGGAACCCTTCCATAATTTTGGGTCATTGCATCGCGTCATATTACGCTACCCAGTTTTACCATTTCCATAACCTCTACTTGTATGTCTCGTTATCACGCAGCCTGGCACATAACCAATTCTCATAGAGTTGCCATTGAATGTTTCGAAAGATCTTTATCTTCCAAATTATAACTGCAATATTAATAGGGATTTAAAAACAATAAGCTCACATCTTTATAACGTAAATTTTGTTTTTAATAAATCTTACTTATAATAAAAATAACTTCAGTTTTTTTTACACATTTGACGCATTATAGTAATTAATAAACGATAACGACATTTCTAACGTTTATGTTAAGAATTTCTAACGTTTATGTTCATTTATGTTAAGAATTCCATTCAGAATCAGATTCTAAAAAATCTTACGATAACTTTAATAGATTTTATTCTGCTCAAACACTATCGCCTTCTCAAGCTTTAGATGCACCTGAAGAAAACGATAACGTTTGAATCAAGTCTTTTAGAGTCAGTTTATGAATGCCATAAAACTTCGAAATAACTTTACCTGATACTTATTGTGACATGAAAATTAATCTGTCACATTAAAAAATCTTTAACTCTAGAGTAGATAAAAAGTTTTGATACTCCACTGTGGATACACGGGGTAATCAGCTATCCTATTAAAACAAACAGCATCAAACCTCTTAGAAAAAATATATATACGCTCAAAGGCTTCGAATTATAAAACAAGACGCTAATTTAAAAAGCGTTGAAGTTCTGCATAAACCCTGTATGCATTCTAGGGTTAAATATATCAGACTAACAATACCAAGATATTTTGCTTAATTATTACTTAATTGACGCTTACTTATAAAAAGTACTTGTACTTTACTTACTACTTACAACTACATTACCATTTTATACCATTTAAATCAACTCAAAAATTTAATTTTACCTCACCTACAATTATCCGGATCGCTACGAAGAAGCGATCCAGGTACTTTAAATATAAATATCTGAAGTACGGATAATCGAATGTCTAGAATATACTATAATCATTAACTAACATTGAATATCATAGAGACTGTCCTCCACTACAACAAAATTAAGAATCTCTCTTTATAACTAGAATTCGTATTTCGCGTTTACAAATTCAAAATAATGCTTCTTACTCTCTTGTTTTTATCAAAGGGTAGGAAAAAAACCTATACACTTTAAGGAAGCAAAAGTCATATAATATTGATGAAAGTTGCCTATATTGAAACATCGATATGTGGATTATATTTAATTTATTTGGAATAAAATGCAGATTTACATATTATATACTTTTAAATAAAACAAACGGATTATGATGCATACTGCGTCTGATATTGTATAGGATCCATATGAATAAAAAGAACACGGAACGTCGAAGGGTGCACCCATCTGCAAAAAAAGATACCGCACATAGACTGAAACCCAAATGTACACAGTCAAAATTAGCTGAAAAACATAAACAGAAAACGGTTAAAAAATTTCAGATATTAATTCCCTCCTCAAATAAAAAAAAATCAAGACATTAATATTCCCACACTCCTAACATTTTAACTTACTTTCATTCCATTTTCCCCTTTTTAAACAAAAACGTGATTATTGAATGCCGCGGTAAAATGATCGGGAAAAATGAAAACTAAAAACAAAACACGATAGCCATTTCCAGCCGTTTTTCCTGCCAAGGTAAATATTTGTACTACAGAAAAAGGACAAAAACAAAGTTTTTGCAGCAACCTGAAAAAACAACTGCATAACATATAGCAACAAATACGCCTAAAATTAAAATAGCGAATACAGTACTATTGGTATTTCCTTATATATTTCGTCCTTTGACCCAACAGCAAAGCTTACATCAAATGTACATAATTCATCCTTTCTAATAACAAGTGAACCCTAAACTAATTTCTCAATCCCTGTCATAGTAAAAAACGAACGTTGACGATCGTGAGCACATGCTTTTCTTTCGTCACTTCCATTCCAATAGCTAACTAAGAAGGTTCTAGTCAAATCATCGAAACTAGTTCTGTCAATTTATTCAACCTTCGCTGATTTTTGTTGCATTAGTATCTCCAACACTGTTACTATTTTAATCAATTACTCAGCAGAAATTCTTCAGTACACAGATCTATGGATAATCACAGTAAAGCAGAGAATGTCTATGTCTTACACTTTGGACATCACTGCTTACAGTGTCTCTGCCACCAATTTCACACACACACACAAAAAAATACAGGTCTAGAGAATTGAAGTGTCTTGGATCCCAAAGACACTACAGATCACAAACGCCATTACATTATCCGGGATTCTTTCACCATTGGAAGCAGCTTTCTCTTCCAAATCCACGAAATGGCATCAGTTGAACCTATTTTCAAACAGCACAGATAAGAGCTTGCTAAATTTCATTAAAAAATTAAATTCTACTTTTTAACTCCCGAAAACTTTCACACATTAGCAGTTCAACGACAAGGGAAAACAGCATATGTTACTAACCATTTTCGCATACCCAATCATTCTCACATATTACAATGAATTGGCAGTTCTTACCAATTTATAAAACTTAATTACAATCAGGACTTTATAGTTCTTGTAACAGCAATTCGAAGCGCTAAACAGTTAAAACCAGTAATCATTTAAAGAAGCTGTACACTTCCGCTGCTAAATTTACAGCGTGCTTAGAACGGAAAAATAAAAGTTGTTATTTAATATTGTCAACTATTGCTTTAATCTCTAAAATTGAAATATTAGCGAATTATTTTCGCAACAGAATATTTCGTTTCCCGCTAGAATATGCATCTTGCCACTAAAACTCAACATTCAATGTTGCATCATTTTCCACATTTTGAATAGGATTATTCCTTTATTATTTTAATGCACATTGCTTAAATAAGTATTTCAAAATCCTGAATCACATCAATAAGTGTCAGAATAACATGCAGAAGGATGCCAATAGCACCTATTTCACACAAAAAAAATTTGATATCAACATTCGAAATGTGGTAATTCTTATAAGAAAGGTAAAAATACTTCGTAAAGTAAGACTACTTGAAAATACTTATAAAGCAAATGATGTTGCAGGATAAAAAAGATATGAAAGTAAAAGGTTTCGCAATTGGTAGCTTATGTAATATGATATGAAAATTAGAAACGCGAATTTAATACAAAATTCTTTAATTTTATCTTTCCATACAACTTACCTTTTTTTTTTTTTTTTTTAACCCGTTTTCAACAAAAAATTATCTTGTCAGAGGTAAATTTGTCTTCGAGGCATACACTATATAACAAAATATACTAACGTTAAACTGAACTACACTTCAGTTAAACACAAGAGTTGCGGAGTCATGCGACCAAAAGATGCATTTTAAAAAACTGACAAAGATTAGTCTCCATTAAAATTACTTTTGTGTTCCTTTTAAAAATCTTATCTTACTTCTACATGAATAGTGAACAAAATAATACACACATGTTTATCAATTTTTTAAACGCAAATTCAGGATATTTATCATATGAAGTAACTCTTTCTTCCTCAAATGAATAAAAAGAAGATTCCCGTTAAGACAACAGCTCTTAAAACATCAAATACAGACTATAACACTGCTTCACAAAAGAAAATTTTATTTTTCAAAGCCTGAATTCGAGTCGGCATCCCCGCAATAAAATAATAATAATAATAATAATAATAGAAACGAAATAAACCTTAGCTAGATCAAAAAATTTAGCTAGCAGTTTCGACAGTTCACTTAACTAAGAAATTATATCAACGTGCAAACTAAATGAAATAGCAATCTCGCCATTTCTTGCCGGAGAATCATCAGCAGAATGCTGGCAGATATTCAAATTCTGGAATGGTGACATCAAAACTGACGCCACAGTGCAGACACGAAAAGCTCAAGTTAGGAATTTCTCTCAAAATCTTTTAATGGTGATCATGATCGTTAGCGAACTTCAATAAGTTACATACGTGCTGCATAAAACGAAATGGTCATTACGAAACAGAGTAGTTGGGAAGTAGGAGAAAGCACGCAGTCTGAGAAGTGTGGCCGTCGATTTTGATACTGCTCCTAACATCATTTATCTGAAGAATCAGTGGCGGCTCGTGGCTAAAATTAGTGGGGGTGCTGTTCCAAAAAAATTTAACCTTTGTTTTAAAATTGTCTAAAAGGAAACAAACATTTATTTAAAAAAAATTGTTTTAAAAAATTTTTGAAATGTCATGAAATCTTACAAGAAAAAAATTAAACATTTTTTAATTAATTTAACCAAAATTGTTGCAGTTCAATGTTTGTCTATTCATTTAAAAATGAAATCCATTCTTCTTGTTTTAATTTGCGCAAAAAGATCAATAATTTTCTCCTTGATCTCTGGATGAGAACTGAGGAAATTTTTCTTTATTGAAAGCCATGCAAGCGCATTTAGTCTTTCCAAATTCCTAGTGCTTCTTAGAAAAGCTTTCATTCTTTTCAATGTTGAAAAGCAGCGTTTTCCCTTTGATGTAGTCACGGGAACTCTCAAGAGAATTTTTATGTTTCGTAATTTTACTAAAAACATCATATAGATTATATTCAAAGATAAATTTCAGTAGCTCAATTAATTTGCAGTATTCATGGATATCAGACCTACAAGAGAATACTTTTAGCTCGGTTTCAAGCTTTTTTTTTTTTTTTTTTGTCAATCATTAAATATGCTTCAGTGGTGAGTACTATTTCTTCTGTAGAATGTTTATTCCTAAAACTAGCGAAGCATTTCTTGTTTAACAATTTAGCAACTGCTATGTGTTTAATGGAAGAATATCTATGCTTTATATCAAGACATAGTTATAAAGTCACATATTTCCTTAGCTTCTGCATCAGTGTCTTTCAAAAATTCTCACAGTACTTTGAGTTTCTTAATTCTAAAATAGCAGTTTTGAAATTTGTTATATATTCGTTAACTTTAAACACACTAATTTCTCTGGATTGCATTTAGTTGTATATTATTTCAACATGAGGCATCTGATAAAAATGCTCTAACCAAAACTTGAAATTATCACCATTTAGATATTTTAAAATTTCTGTTGCTTTTGCAAATAGGAACAATTGTTTCATTTGTTGTTGTTGTTTCGCATTTAATGTTGATTGAATTTCAGTAAGGCAATTTTTTAAAGGTTGCAAATTTTCATGAACTCTGTTTATGGTCCGTATGATGAAGTTCCACCATCTGGAAGAATACCACACGCGCGGAGTAAAAGGAAATCACGTTTCCAACAGCATGTCAGAATTTTGGCACTGCAAGAGCCACAGTGCTATTCTCTCTGCCCGGCTCGAGTGCTGCTTTCTGTGTGCGCAAGCGCAGAACAGCCAAACACCACGTCGCTGGAACTGTGAAGCGCGCAGTTCCAAAGACTTTCGTACCTTTGTCACAAAGTGAGGGATGGCTATTGACATTAAGCTTAAGGATTATGTATTGTAAAAGTATAAAGAAAGAATTAAAGACTAAAGGGCACACTATATAAAAAATAACAATAACTGGAAATAGGGGGTGCTGCAGTTCCACAGTGCTTATCACGCCGCCACTGTGAAGAATCTAAATGTTTTAGCACGTATGCTATTCACAACAATAAACGCTAAATCCTCGCAACACTGCTGGCCGAAATTTATAATATACCCATAAAACCAATTGTAAATACTGAAAGTACTATTTACGACTTTTATGTTGGAATAAATAAGCGACTACAATGATAATTAATGTTTTTTATTTTTACATCTGAGCTAATTCACTTATGTGGAACAGCCACAAGAAGACCTATGATTTTAAAATATTGTAAACATCAATGAGTTTAAGTTCAGTAAGTCAACGTAACATCTACAGCACAAGTCAAATTCACAGTCATTGTTATATGTGTCAATGCTACGTAACCTCATTCACGGGAGTTACTGACAAGGGATGACAACAATCCACTTAATAAAACTGAAGAAAATACTTTAAATGTTTACAGATATTTTTTACACTGGCAGACTTTTCCAATTATTAGCAGGGTATTGTTTGAGGACATTAAAATACCTAAAATGAAAGAATAGCTTATATTAATAAACTATCATAATATATTTATAAAGTATTGGTGTTATTGCTATATTAATAAAGCAATAACACCAATGAACAAACTTATGAAAAGATGCGTGTTTTAACACTTAAATAGAAATGTGTATTTTAATTTTAAAATGGCATAAATAAGCTTTCTACTTTAAACGCAATTAAAAATCCTTCAGTATCCTAAGCAAATAGCACCGTTTTGTTAAATCAATCACATAATTATTACGCTCATTTCAACGGTATTCTGAGCAGCGTGCGCACGTGCACTATTTCTCATACGTAATCATAGAGTTTTACTAAAGCCTACAATTACATATGAGAGAGTATTAAACTTTACAACATTTCGGGGTTTAATGAATATGTTTTGTGCATTAAAATTTACTACGCAGAAAACACACACGCAAAGGACTGTAAGTCACATTTACGGAATTAGATAAAATTAACATTCTGGAAAACTGCAGTAGAGCCGTGAATAAGTTGTGGCGAGTGAGGCAGTTTCTCGAGTAAAAAATAAGCGGGAAGAGAAAAATTTAACGAACTAAATATTAACATAAAAATGATTTACACGTTTATAACAAATACCTATTACTTTTCTTTACAGGTAGCAAATTGAAGAAGATGAAAACTGGAAGAGAAAGGGAATTCAAACCCGAATTTATGCTAGATTTCTAGATAAAAAAAAGCATGTGATTTTGATTTACGCTTTCATATATACTAGTCCCTTTAACCTTGTTTTTAGGTGACTGCCAAAAAATAATGGTAATCATTTCCACTAGTTCAAATAGTGTGGAATACCAAAATTTCTGATGTGAGAGAGAGAACAAAAAGTCGTAAACGACAAATCATTCTGTTTCACAACGGCAGAAAGCTAATATATATGCATTCACGTGTTTGTTTCGAAATACTGAAACAGGAGAGCAAAGAAAAAGGTAATAGGCCTTAGCAAACAGCATTTTTATTTTCCCTACCATCATTCTAAGCTTTATATTTATTTTACGAACACACATTTATTTTAAGAACACATTTTATGTTATGAATTAATTCCTTCATTTCAAAATATTCAGATATTAAGTATTTATTCAACTAAGTTCGATACTTCATTTTTAAAATCTATCCGATGAAGAGGAATTTCATCACACATACTAAATAAGCTATAATTAACTACAGAAATAAGTATGAATTGAATTCGTTTCCGTTCTAATTAAAAATATACCGTTATTATTTACAATGCCCCTAAAAGTTAAGAAGCAAGTAATTTTCTTTCTGGAGCATATAAAAAAAAGAGTAAGAAAAATATAAACTACAGTTCAATAAAAAATTAATGGGGAAAAAAGGCGTTTCTGTTTTTATACACTACCATTAATATTTTTAAAAAATAGGTATTTAATTTTTAAGCAGGGAAACTTTATTAATGTTCATGAACATAAATGCTTTGATTTCAGAAAATTCGCAACAGATATCTGAAACCTTTCGTCTAAAACATTAAGTTTTCTGTCTCGGAAAAGATGAACAATAAGCCGGACGAAAATACGTTATCACACTAAGAAACTATTAGCAGGCTGTGAAGCCAGTTTCTTAAATATCAGGTCGATCACTGGTTAAAATCCCTCATGATGATCGCTCTCTTGCTCTTCCACGCAGAAGCTTGCTGCGGTTCGGTTTTTAGGAACAAGGAAATTGATATTTACTTTAAGATAAGTATGTTTTCTATTGAATCATTTACGTACTACAGCTCGACAACATTAGACAACAGAATATACCATTACATGCAGCAGAACAATAACGGAACTCAGTAATGTTGATTGACTAATCCAGATACTCTCTACATTGTGATTCACATCCTGTCATTATATATTAACACCAACAGTCTCGAAAGGGACACTTACCGAAAGACTTACCAAAAAGCACTTGGCATCCTGGCCTGACAGCAGCTTCTTTAAGCCCGTACATTGGCATTCAGATGTTAGCTGGTGCACCTCTGAATACTATAAGGATCGGAAAATGTCCTTCATGAGCGTTTAAGACTATTTACTGCCAATGTAAGTGAATCAGTTGTTTTAACGGATGCTGTTGACATGTCACATGAAGCAACTGTGGATAAGTGAAATACTGATGGAATTCAACGAATAAAACGACCAATTCTATCTCCATTTTTGGTTGGTGAAAAGTGTTCCTTATCTGCGATCGCATGAGGGCATAATTTTAAGAGCTCGAAAGTTCCATTTCCTAGAATGTAATGTCAGAGATCAAGGGATTAATTTTTTGCGGCCCACGTAAGAACGCCCCCGAAACCACCTTCAGTATTTATTTTAGCAAGGGGCAAGACAACACTTAGTCTCGTGACCTAGCCTTTGACGCATTCACACTACTTCACGAGTTATAGTTTCATTAGGCGCACAATAATTCCTTATTTATTGACAAAAACTCCAGAATCATGGCATAAGTCTCAAATACACGATTTACATCATGCAGCTCAGTTGAAGTGTCGTGTCTCGAAAATCTTTACACGATCTACAGGGAGTTAGCGAAACCCGTAATCCATATCGCCGCCACTACTAAGTCTGTAATATGACAGATAACTATTAAATCAAGACTGCGAAGTTAAAAGCATGAACAAAGCATTTTTTATGCTAAAAAATGAAAAAATGTTTATAATAAATCATCAAAAAACATCATTATCATTATCCGACTCTCGCTTTTAAATCCAGCTCCCAGGAACTCATTTCGACAGGAAGAACAGCTTTCTGTAGAAGTGAAAATTTTTCTTGTGATGCTTTGGTGCTTGATCGGTATATTTACTTTCAGTAGGTCATAGTTTACCCTGCTTTTGCCAATTCCTGAGAGAGACCTGACCATCAGGGCCTGACCTGTGTTGAGACCGTAAAGAAAGTTTCTCGAGTACAGATGAATTCTTGACGAGGGTGCCCCTTTTATGCTCGAAGCACAATGGGAGATGTGCACGTGCTAATTTGATGCACAACTAGTAAATACTTAAAATTTTCCGTTTGCTACTGTTGTATGTAACAATTTAGAAAACGATGAAGTCATGATACCGACGCATAATAGAAGAAATTTGTTCCAAATCATTACATGTATTTGATATTATGCTGACAAGAGAAGGAGAGCTCATCCGAACTATCGTTCAACATTACTACTCAAACCAGTTGAAGAAATATTAGAAAAACGAATGCTTATAAACAGTATAGGAATCGAAATGGCGCGAACTGTTTACAGAACGAAAACGACAGTAAAAAGAGAAACGAAAAATCCAAGGATTTGGGGCCCTTGTGATATCAGTGGAATGTGTGGGCAAAAGGTACAATAACGCAGTTCTCTCAGCAAACATCCTGTTTGAATATAGCAAGGCGTGTTCAGCAAGATCCTAAAGGCAGAAAAAGAAGCCTGAAGACTTTAATAAATCATGCAAATATAATAACTATGATAATAAAGGGCTGGATATCAGGGCGAGAAAAAGGTACGCTATGTACACAAAAACTAATAATTGCCATACTACAGTTATTAATAATAGTAAAAATAACAATGACATTAATTATAAAACATAAATTAACTAAAGGAAAAGCACAACTAAATCACATTAAGGATTTTGAGATTTCACATTCAAACTGCAAAGAAACACAGTACTGTATGGGCTGCTTTACACGCTTTGTTGCCAATTAGCTCTGTACCTTATACACAGCAGACTCAAAGTGCACATATATGTGCACTTTCGCTGTGGCAAATTCGCTGTGGTTCGCAAAGTGTTAATGCTTAAAATTTAGAGATTTCAAAAGACAAGTATAACATTTAACAGCATTCAATAGAAAATTTATCCTCCACCCCCCCCCCAAAAAAAATCCATATAATTCCCTAAATAATAAATGCTACACCCCAAGAAATTAAGAGTTTGGTATTAAATTTGTTGCTCGCAATTTTCGTAATAAAACTTTCTCCAAAATTTATGCAAAGCTATCCCCCTAAGTGACTTTCTTTCCAAAAACTACTGATTTCAGTTTGCAGTTTCAGCATGTAAAAACATAGCTGCGTAAGTGCATGATTAATGTAACAAAAATTCTTGCGAAGATGGGTAAATCAGAACTGATTAAAGAAAATAATAATAATAAAAAAAGACGGTGACTAAGAAGATAAACAGAGAGAGAAGAAGAAGAAAGATTCTAAGAAGATAAACAGAGAGAGAATGAGAAGAAAGATTTTTAAAAACGATAAATCTATTATTTTTTCTATCGGCGCAATGTTACTCCGCCATAGTAAACTGCGATATCATCTGGCCTATGTATTGTTTGGCTTATTCTGCCTATTAAGTGTTGTTGTGCCTTCGCATGTAGGCGCAGACAACGGTCTCAACTTGCAATACTTTTTGACAGAAGATCACTTAATGTGTTTCGCACAGCTACGTCATCGTCTGGAAGTGGCTTCAACGAACGTAATAGGGTGCTACAAAGGAACTAAATTGCTCGGTAACTGTTGTCCCAGTTTGCTCCACTTCGAGCTTCCTAATTATTCATTGAGGAATAACTTCAGCGAGAGAGTCATTTCATCATAAGTACGTAAAGAAAACAACGAACACGAACTGTCTATTAATAACGCATATAGGCAGTAACGTTATCTGATGTCGTTAAAAAGCGTGATTACCATAATGTCTTCATGTGACACAAACTACATATTCCATTGAGTTGTTACACATATCATTTGTTACTCTTTCCGGTCAAAATCAAGAACCCACCCCCAGCTCGTTTCTCTATGTAACTAACTTTATGTTTACTTTTGCTTCGCAAGAAAGTTTTCCTTACCACCTATTTCACTCCCTTAAATTTTCAAATACATCAAATATTAACCTTCATGTTTCAGATACTTGTTTCCTTGCCAAAAAGATTAGAACAGCCCATTCTGAGCAAGAGTTTCTTTATGACGCATCTATTTTTCGAATGATTCCTTCAGAAGCAAAGTTATGTCCTAATTTGCGATACTACTCAGATCAGTAACATTAATATTTTTGAAAATTATAGAAATAAATTAGTTCAAGCTATAAATGCAAACTTGGGTAAAAATATCAGCAGCCCGAATACGCCCAGTACTAGTATTTTCCAACCATCAGTACTGATGATTTAAGACTGGTTCATCACTTCTGCAGTGCTTCGATGAAAGCACGATTTTTATTATCTTAGAACCCTGTAAAATTGCGCATGATACTATACAATAAAGATTCAGACTCGGACCCCCAATTGCTCTAACGTCTCTTGAGGATTAGACTAAATGTCATAATGCCTCACTTTCATGGGTCCCAGAGTGAGAACACTGCAAAAGTACAATAGAATACGATTATTATTTTATTTAATAACGGTAAAGTCGTATTGTGCGTAATTTATCAATAAATTTCTCAAATTTACATAACGTACAAACATTTTTACATTTTCACACATCAAATTAATACTTCAAAATGAGCTTTAACTATCAAACAATTATTTCTAGTAAGCGGATTTTAACATCATTTCTCTTATTTAATTGTTATCGTTCTTCAATTAAACACAAGTATATTACTTTATTGATCATTTTTACAGCTCATCAAATTCGAAAGAATTCATTCCATTTCTTTAAATAAACTGCCCTCCAAAAGTTAAGGAATAGCATGTTTTTTGTGTATAATTTGAGAATGAAGCAACATAGAAACAAGAAATTTACAGGGCATATTCACTAACGCGACAAAAAATGTTTCTAAAGTTCAACACAAACATGAATTACAACAAAAAATTGCGCTCTTAGCAAAGAAATACAGTCTTGGAGAAACAGTATATCACAGTTTTTTGAGGAAAAATGGGTGGTAACATTACAAAAATGGGTTCTAATAAGGAATGTGTCCATCCCTAGCTGCAATACATTGGCGGCAGCGACATTCCTGGCTGTCAATTAAGTTGTCGGTCAGTGAAATGGGAAGCAACGACCAGACAAGGAGTAATTCTTGTTCAAGCTCATCTAACGACCTTGGAGGAGCAGCAACCTGTCTCCCAAGGTAGTCCCGAAGATGCTCTATCGGATTCAGGTCTGAAGATTGAGATGGCAATTCCATCCGCTCCATACCGTGACCCTCAAGTTTCTTCAGCAACCTGAGCTCGGTGCGGTCGCGCATTGTCGTCCATCAGAGGAAATATCCAGGAAGAATAGCAGCTGCACATGAGCGGAAATATTGATCAAGGATCTCGTCTCGATATCTCACACCGGTCAAAGTTTCTCCATGGAACACATGCAGGTCAGTGTGACCACCAAGAGAGATCGCAGCCCAAACCATTATTTAACCACTTCTGTAACTATATCTTTCCACAACTTGGGATTGGTTGTATCTGGTACATTGTTCCCTCCAGATCAGCTGACTACCTGAATCACTCTCCCACGTGAACCTAGTCTCGTCTTTGAAGAGAACAGACGCCCATTGTTGACTGGTCCAGGAGATGCGTTCTCTTGTCCAACATAAATGGGCACCTCTGTGTCATCGGGTCAAAGGGACACAAACAACGGATCGTCTTGCATACAGACCTGTATTGTGCAGACGTCTGTGCGCTGTACTAGCTGAGATTCTTGTTCCTGTTGCCACTAAATGATCTGCCATTAGCTGAGGCACAGTAATGTTACTCCTCCTTCGGGCCGAAAGAGCTAAATAACGGTCTCTCGCAGATGTTGTATAGCTAGGTCTGTCTGAAACATGTTTTCTAGACACGGACTCCTCGGATTCAAACTGATTCCATAGTCATTGGACCACACTACGTCTAACAGCATCAGCTTGCAACATTCCCATTTCCATTCATCCGATCGCCCGCTACCTCAAAGAATCGGGCAAACGACTTCTCCTGGATATTGTCCACGAAACTGTTATAACAAATGAAGATCAACACTCGTGAACAAAAATTACAATTTTTGCATTTTTTCTCCAACTCCCATTAAGTATTTGTTTCTATAAAATAAAAGTTGCAGCTATTGTTTTAGCATATATTTTCTTAAACTTACTCTCATGCATATGAACTGTGTATTTAAACGTTATTAACATTTTTGTACTAGTCAGCTTTGAAAAACATGCTTTTCCTTAACTTTTGGACGACAGTATATATCAAAATGCACACGCATCTGGTAGTTTTAACTATCAGGAAATACGAAAGAGACGCTTATTTAATTACATACCAGGCAATTAATTTTTCGCCCATTTAAGCAAATTTCAAACAATTTCAGAGAATGAAAACAACATCCACTAACCTAATTAAATATCTATTCTTCTTGTTTCCATAATGCGATCATTGAGCTTTACTCAGGACACGACTTTTAATCTCTATCAAACGTACCTGAAGAGAAAGCTTTAACTTATTTATTAGCATATGATGGCAGAACGTATAAATATAACATGCCTTTGAATACTTGACACCGATTACCCTACAACGCTAAAAATTTTCGTTCTCTTGCTATCATAATAAAATCTTAAATTTTAGCAAAACACCAAATGAAATGTTTATTTTTAGTACCCGCTCCATAGACAGTTGTACTCACAGCAATAGCCCAATCGGTATACAAAACAAAATACTATTTATTTTGATACAGTTCGGTAAGTTTAACATATATAAAAACACTTAAAAATAGTGTTTAATAATAGCAGTGCTTGTTATGGCATGTCATAATAGTAAGAATATACAAACTTCGATTATTTGGATGGTTGGCTATCCGGAACCATTAGAAAAAAACTAAGTTATAAAGGATGAAAGCAAGAATTTTTTTCAGTGCGATGTGATACTATGAAGTTAATCATGCAGAACATTTCTTAAATATAAATAACACTATTAAATGAGCTGTAATGACAAACTATGAAATCTAAAAATAGCGCATAATATACGAGAGAGAAAATACGGCAAAGATTGACAAACTGTCATTTTTAAATAATAGCACTTAATAATAGAAAAACGATATGTAATACTTGCTTCCTTACATAAAACATATGAGTAAAAGGCGATCAGACTGTTGCAGACGAAAATGAGGTACGATAAAAACATAATTTTGCGCTGAAACTCTTATCATAAAGGCCAAATCAAGTTATTCAGAAAAATAAAATTCTAATTTTAAGCTTCTTTTAAGTACGCTTTGGAAAACTTATACGCAAAATCAAATTTATGTTCATTTATTTTACAATTAAACCTTGCTATTAGGTCATCTCTAAGAAGTTAGCAAAAGTGAATTAATACATAGGGAAGGACAAAACACAATTGAGTATCATTAGTCAAAGTGCAAATTAATGTTATCCTTGTAATTAAAATTTAAATAAAGGAAGACATTTCGTTTAAAAATTATTTAGGTATTTTTATTTGTGTGCAACATGGAACAAAATTTCACTTAGCACAAAAACAATTTGAAGAAATCAATAATACTACATGATTGTTTTGTCTTTAGTTTCAAAAAATGAACAATTCTGACTGAAGTATTAATACTTTTGAAATGTTTTCCAGCAACAACAGATATTAAAAGCTTTCTTGCAACGTCTAAATTATCCAATGCATCAGTTTTAGACATCGTCACCTTTACTGAGATCATCGTCATACCACTCGAAATCAAAACCTCGCCAGCATTCATTATAAATTTATCTACGAAAGAGTGTGTTCACAATTGCATAACTGACAAATCAAAACGTCTTATACATACATAATGGTGTTTCATTCGTCAGTTACGCATACCAGCATATTTCACTTCAAACAAAATATCACACCTTCTCTTCCGATGAAGTTAAAAATTCAATTCAAAATGAATAACATCGTCTTCATTGCCTGAGAAGATTAAATAAATGAATGAAAATAGGATTTTCGGTCCCGTAATTGTATAGTACATGTCACGTGCTTCGCTTCTACCGGGTTGAAAGATCCTTAAAAATTTTTTTTAAAACCAAGCTTATATCTATGACTCTTCCATTTATGCGAAACTGTCACCACTGTTACATAAACATGAAATTTTATCGCTCGTATATGAAACGGAATATTGCTTTCTGCAAGTGATTGCGCCAAGCGGAAGGTATAACAAGTGAATAACGAATTTGCAAATGACCAGCAAATAACAGAACAATAATAATGTCACCAGTAGCAAAATTTTCAAGTAAAAAATTTAAATCTTAAGAGAAGTGCTTGTAAGACTTACAGACTTTACAAGCGTTAAGCGATATGACTATTTCCTATTTCACACTGTATGCTATAAACGCTATGTATATTTGGCAGAGACAAAAGCTGTCACACTCTACGCGGAATCACCTCATATCCGATTCATCTTATAAAATGTTATAACGTGGTTCAACGGTGGGCACTAACATAATTTCTTAATTTATGCCGTATTAAAGTTAAATAAAATTTGAGTTTTAAAAAGAGAAATTTGTAACAAAACTATAAAATCTATATTAAGAATCTGAAATTATGAATAAATTATTAAAATAACCACGTTCATTTATCTGTTTCTTTGACGTTCCCCGAACATAAGTCTTTTTATCAAAACTTTCACTCATCTACAGGTCAAAATTCCCAACATCTACAGGCCCACTAACGATAGAGCGGTAAAATCGCTGAACATTGGTAGTTCCGACTTGGGTTTTAGTCCAGGCGAACAGGCAGACTGCATGGGCGTTTTCGTGGTTTTCTCCATGTGTAACCATGGAGGTAGGAAGTTAGCTTTCTTACACATGGAGGTAGGAAGTTAGCTTTCTTACACATGGAGGTAGGAAGTTAGCTTTCTTACCTCCATGTGTGTAACGTATATATGAGTCAGTTTCCCTCGGAAAGTTCCCGATGAAGGCATACCTTCCCGTAAGCAGTTAGCCCTAGCGTACTTTGCCATAATAAACTCAACCAAACCAAACCTAACATCTACGCATCGAAATACAGTTGGCCCTTGAAATACAAGGGTTAAAGCAACACCTCCTAGAACCAGGGGGTGCTGGTTAAAGGCGCCAGGTTAGAACATAGTTGAAAATCTGCGAATAATATTTACTTAACTATTAACTATAAATATTTCTTCCGCGATGAACTGGTGGTCTTTTGCCTCCCGGCTTTGTTAATAAGAGCTAAGCATCTGAAAAAATATTAAAATGATGTTTCCAAAAGTCACTGAGTGTTAATTACATTGAATTACCTCAAAACAGCTCTGAAAATCATAACGTTGCCGATTTACGTATTTGCAACTCGAAACACTGTTCGTCATCCAAGCCATTATCTGTTTACATAATATGTTAATGAACCGATCTGTTTATGAAATGAGGCGTTCGTGATACGAAGTTTCACTGTATATATCTATTGGATAACAATACATCATTAATATCCATACGTGCATCGGGAGGCTCAAAAAATTTAGGGAACTGTGCTCTAGAACTAAACAGATAGATCTGTGTAAGTCTACTATCTGTGTAAGTCTACAAGGAGGAAAAAAGAGAGAGAGAGAGAGAGATGAAACTGCATCCTTTCCCTGACAAGTATCAAACTGGTCTCAAAAGCAGTTTGTCAAGAAGCTTACCTGCTATTGAACTCATCTCGAGCAAAACAAAAGTAGATGGAGAAAAAGTTAATGCAACTTGGATACATCCAGCTTAATAATTTATTAACTTTTTATATTTAACTGGTGTAATTACTATCTGAAGTTCACCTTAAATCATTTATTAATCGTTGTTAAACTGCCTATTACATACGCATAAAATCTAATGATCTTGCGGAACTGAACGATTATTAAAAATCGGAGAATTACTATTACTCACGTATTTTCCCGTTGACCATTAAAGTTACAGCTAAATTTGCATCAATCATTTTCGCGGAAGTTTGTTGAAACACGGTTGTTCTTTGTTAAATAATCAACAGATGCAATTTAGGAATACACTATACAAAAAACTTCAATAGATACGAGCTTTGAGAAAATCTTGCAAACAAATTCGTTAAAACTTGCGTCAATCAGCCGACTAAAAATAGATAATGACATTTCATATAACAGCAAAACAGCTACTTCCTTGCGTCGTCAGCGTCACATAAATTTGTTTCAACACTAATTTAAGTAATGACAAGTGGTGTCTTTTTATTAAGCCAATTTGCCGAACCCCGGCCGTACGCATTAGTTCAATCAGTCCCTTAACTTTTAAAATTATTTGTTGTTCTGCTTCTTTCATCCCCCTCATACAGAGCTCTTAAAAGCGAAATTCGGCCTTTAGTGATGACTTCCGGTGCTGCAACTCGACAGGAAAACAAAAAAATGGAGAGATTTCACAACTCATCCAGACACTTCTGGAAAACGTGAAGTTCTTCATATGTGTAATCGCCACAAATACAGATACATATATTTTGTTAAAAAGAATCTTTAGAAATTGAATAGAGTTTTGCTAAGCAATTTAAAAGAACCTTGCGTAGCAGACAAAATAAGCACTTAAGTTTAATTTTTACTAAGATAACTTACATGGCAATAAATATTACTGAGATAAACTGTCCATTTTAATAAAAATAAACTATATATTTTTTGCAGCTTAAAGAATTTCAAATGAAATTTTGAAAATAAAACATATGACATGACAATTCTAACAAATTATTATGATAAACTTATAAACAATAAAACAAAATTCCAGGAAAAATATTAATAATAAGTCCAAAGGGGCTTTGTCCCTGAAGAACTATTGTTTTCATTTTGCGATTTTTCGTTGAATCACTATAAATGTCCGTTTCACTTTTCAAACTGTTGCCACCAAATGTTAGAGTCCTGCATTATATTTGAAGAAATTAAATAATAAAAAATCTGCATAAATGCATGTCTATTTCTCGCATTGTGATAAAACAACGGTACATAGAGCCATCGAATTTTGAATGGCGTAAAGGATTTCAAAGCGAGAAATGGCAACACTCTACGGCAGAAAAATACCTTTTTATCTCCAGTACGCACAACTGTGTAACGGAAATTCTAAAAACAGGCTCACTTTAAAATTATTTCGCGACATTACTATTGAACTGAATTTTATGGTTTGAGTGCAAAGAATATGATATTGAATAAATAAAGATAACACACAAAACGTTAAGATAACGCTCCTTTGGACATAATTTAAAATATGAAAACTTTCAAATTTTTTAAAAAAATTTTGTTGCATTTTTTCTTTTTTCGAATCTTAAATACCAAGGTAATAAAAACCTGGTTCCTTCTTTACTAATTTTCAAGCCATATTTAGAATTAATGCAATTTTTACTTCCTTGTACGAAATAAAAAGGAAGTATTGTAATCGCGAAAAGTTTCAGGCAGCATATTTCAACGAAAATATCCCATTTTGACCTCTTTTAAATGCAATTTAACGATGTATTTCCCTGATATATATACGTAAGGACAAAATAAAACACTCTTTTTCACCAAAAAAGTTATAAAACAGCTTTAAAATGAATTCTTAAGAGAATTTTTCGTGGCGCCTGTACGAACGTATGTACGTGCGTATCTCGCATAACTCAAAAACGAGTAGCCTCAGAACGTTGAAATTTTGTATAGGACTGCTATAACATGTAGATGTGCACCTCGTATTTTGGTTGCAATCGGCAGCACCAAACGTATATAAATATATTTATATATATATCCACTCTGTTACCCGGCTCAGTAATCTCAGTTTCTTTACTCTTATATGTTTGTAAATTGTACATTTTTTGCTTTAAAAATGATTGAATTATGTTGTTATTATCTTTCGGTTAAGGTTTTTATGCCTTTAGTAAATCTGTACGCAATATTTTTAGAATTATCAACAATTTTAAAATTGTTTAAGTGCCGCTAAGCCTAATAATGTTTTTGATGGCGGCCATTGCTCTTGTTTACATTTGAAACAGCAGGATATCGGATTTGTTGCCAATCTAGAGAAACTTAGCTTGGTAACAACAAAGATAACGCATTCATTTATTATTGCCAATTAAATCATGCTTAATTCTTTCTGGAATTTTTTCGAGGAAATAAGTGCTTAAGATTTACTTCGTAATTTTTAATATAAATATTTTGAGTTTTTATGTATTTTTGCCTTCTTGCGAAGTGAGAACTGAATTAATTAAATGAGAAATACTCAATCGTCTGTGAAAAACTGTTTCTTTTTTGTTTTGTTTGTTTAATTTCTTTTATACATCGTTCTAGCTTTATTATAGTATTTGAACAGAACATGTGGCAACGATTAGATAATTCTTTAAATGATATAAATATTGTGCATTCTGAGTTATAATATGAACATCTGGCTCCTGCCTGGACTTTCTAAACTTTACGAAAGAATTTTACTTGCCCGTATGAAGTTGCATCTCCAAAAGCTACCACCGGAGTAATTTGGATTCCGTGAACATCTATCGACCACCAAACAATTAGTAAGAATTACTGACTTTGTGGAGCAAGCACTTCACAATAATTTGAATACAGTTGTCCTCATGTTAGACGTGGCGAAGGCTTTCGACCGCGTTTGGCATGAGGGGCTAGTTTGCAAATCGATCGATCTTGATTTTGAAAGAGAACTCATTCTTGTGCTACTTTCTTTCATATCGAATAGGAATTTCAAAGTCCCCGTTGGAAATTCCCTCTCTACTAAAAGAATCATGCTGAGCGGTATTCCTCAGGGATCAGTTTTAGGTCCGATACTCTACTTGTTCTACGTCGCAGATTTCCCGAAAATCCACTGCAATAATAATGCAATACTTGCATGCTATGCTGACGACACTGCTGTCGCGGTGAAGTCAGCGAATCTTAATCATGCAATTAAAAAACTACAGGAAAACGTCCCTTACATTGAAAAGTGGTGCAAACGCTGGAAAGTCCGGATTAATGCACAAAAATCCCAACTCCTCATTGTCAGAAAAAGAAAGAGGAATGCCCCCCTTAAAAAGGAACTGTTACTGTTTAACGAACCAGTGCCAATTGTCGATAAAGCGAAACATCTTGGCATAACTATCAATAATCGACTAAACTGGACTGCACATATTGAGAATGTTTGTAACCATGCACTAAGAGTCATGAAATGTCTCTACCCAATTATCGGAAAATTTTCAAAATTGGATCTGTATAAGAAAAGACTAATTTATCTTAGTACCATCAGACCAATTATGACATATGCGGCGCCAGCCTGGGCTACCGTCACTGAAAAAGATATAGAGAAACTCCAGAAAGTGCAGAACAAGTTCCTTAGGATTAGCACAAATGCCCACTATTATGTCAGAAACGAAGTATTGCATAGAAACATGAAAATTGAACCACTAAATCAATTTATTCGCAAGATTAATGCATGTTTCTTCAATGGTGCGGTAAACTGTGAACATCTTATGAATTTTAACTTGTTTCACTACGAGATACTTGCCGAAGATAGGTTTCTCAGGCCTTATGCTGCTTACCTGATTAAGGAAAATCAAGACTTTCCCACTTAATTAGTGTCTATTAAATAATGATCACGATAGTATCTACTTTCAGTGACACCAAACTCAAGCAGCAAGCGTCTGAGCCTCATCTTAGTTTACAAGCTCTTCTTCCCGTGCCTTGTGTTTATCTCCTGACGTACTTGGACTAATATGCATATGTAAATAATTTAGAAGACTGATTTATATAATTAATTCATATATGTTTTGTACTGTATTTAATTGCAATTTTAGCGAGGTATTCCTCAGAAGACTTGCAACCAATGATAAGTCAGCTTGCAGCCCACGTGACAACTGGTCACGCCCCTTCGCCATTAGCTCCTGCCCTTCTGGACTCACACTTCGAACTTATTCTCTTTTCAGCGCCCGAAGAGCAAACATCTGATGACAGCCGGAACACATCAAGCAGAATGCTTGATAATCTCGGCATAAGTGTAACTTGGAACTTATAATATAAACGAAATATAATACTGTTAAGTGAACCTAGCGCCAGAGTGTCGCTATGGTTAACAAAGTGAATTTTAAAGAATGCATTTATTCTATTGTGGTTTATGCGGTGTCGGCGAAGTAGGTTTAATTCAATCTAATAAGTTTAAATGAAATGCAAGAAAATATGCATATAATTTAATATTCCGTACAAGGAAGTCATGTGGTGTGCACATCAGATTTTTTTAACTGTTATGCTTTCTTTTGATTTCAAACAAACTAATTATTTACTGTTTGCTACTATAATCACTCGTTGTCTTTGCTATGTCAAAGCTATATCACTCGGTTTCTTTCTTAGTGCATTTCCTCGGCGCTAGTATGGTTTGGCTTCTTTCTTGCTGATAAATTAATATCTTTAAAATCCATCGCTCCGGCAACCACTCTTCACAGTCGTTTCATCTAATCATTGTTTTTTACTTCCTTGTACGAAGTAAAAAGGACGTACTGTAATCGCGAAAAGTTTCAGGCAGCATATTTCAACGAAAATATCCATTTTGACCGCTATCGAATGCAATTTAACGATGTTTTTGCGTGATATCTGTACGTAAAGACAGAATAAAAGACTCGTTTCCTCCAAAAAAATTATAAAACTGCTTTAAAATTAATTCTGAAGAGAATTTTTTGTGACGTATGTACGAACGTATCTCGCATAACTCAAAAACGAGTAGCCTCAGAACGTTGAAATTTTGTATATAGGACTGCTATAACATGTAGATGTGCACCTCGTATTTTGGTTGCAATCGGCCGTACCAAACGTTATACATATATTTATATGTATATCCACTTTGTTACCCGGCTCAGTAATCTGTTTCTTTACTCTTATATGTTTGTAAATTGTGCATTTTTTGCTTTAAAAATGATTGAATTATGTTGTTTTAACTTCCGGTTAAGGTTTTTATGCCTTAACCGGTAAATCTGCATGCAATATTTCTAGGATCATCAACAATTCTAAAGTTGTTTAAATGCCGCTAAGCCTTTTGTTTGATGGCGGCCATTAATTGTTTACATTTGAAACAGCAGACTAGTGGATTTGTTGCCAATCTAGAGAATCTTAGTTTCGCAACAACAAAGATAACGCCTTCATTTATTATTGCCAATTAAATCATGCTTAATCCTTTCTTGAATTTTTTCAAGTAAATATGTGTTTAAGATTTACTTCGTAATTTTTAATATAGATATTTTGAGTTTTTATGTATTTTTGCCTTCTCGCGAAGTGAGAACTGAATTAATTGAATGATAAATACTCAATCGTCTGTGAAAAACTGTTCTTTTTTGTTTTGTTTGCTTAATTTCTTTTATACATCATTCTAGCTTTATTATTGTATTTGAATAGAACATGTGGCAACGATTAGATAATTCTATTCTTTAAATGATATAAATTTTGTGCATTATGAGTTATAATATGAACAAATACAATACTGTTAAGTGAATCTAGCGCCAGAGTGTCGTATGGTAAACAAATACTACAGTGAATTTTAAAGAATGCAAGAAAAAATGCATATAATTTAATATTCCGTACAAGGAAGTCATGTGGTGTACACATCCGATTTTTTTAATTAATGCAAATGATTTGAGATTTTCCGCAGTAGAAGAAAATGTGCGGATGGAATTAATATATTTTCTTATAGCTATGAACATTTCGGGAAAAGATTATGGTGACATACACAAGGATATTTGCCAAATCAAAGGATTCCTTTGTGGCGACTTTTTTAAGTGAAACTTTTTCGCATTCATCTTACACTGGCTAAAACCACAAAATCTCCCACACAGCCAGCCTGTTCCCCGGAATTTGAACTCGGATTGAACTACCAGTGTTTAACGACTTTACGGCTCAGCCGCTGATGGCCTCAAAAAGGAACAGCCCACCAAATATTGCGACTCTTATTTAATTGAATTCATGTGGCCTTGCATGCATTCCAATGGTGAAATATTTTCTGTTATAATTAGCATAACCATGTTTAATCTTATGCCTTCACTCTCGTGCGATTTAGTACAAAGTTTATTAATTAATAATTCTATTTTTCTAATTTTAGTTTTGTGTATTTTATCTAGACACTTAAGATACAATAAGTGGCACTACTATTTTTCTGTAATTTTATTTTTACTTATTTATTTATTTGGCGGGAAGGGTTCAGAAATGAAACGGAAGAGGCTATTAAAAAATTACCGACAGAAATGTAGTAGAAAGGGAAAAACACATGTAAAAATTTAAAAAATAAATAAATAAAGTTGTGTAAGCACGATTGTAAATTATTTGTTGTTATTAGACAAAATATCTATTGAGAAATGGCAACAGCTAATTCCTGGATGTCGTTCTATTTATAATTTTAAAATATATACACTGAGATGATGTACGCTTAAAATGTTTAACGGTACGATGCAGTAAGTACGTTTGTTATGTTATGTACGTTTACGAATACGTTACGTGTAGATTATTAAGATTTATCTTTAAATAAATGTTTGTTTGTCTTTTACAACCATTTTATGAGTGATTAATTTACCTGCAAAAGGAAGTTAACATAAATCAGAAGCGGGATTATTCTGAAACCTAAGCCTAAAGTTACAAGAATTTGCTATACGTAAATAAATTGGGTTAAAATTCCATAATCGGGGTGAGCCCCAAGCTTGGTGAGAGTTTTTTATTTGGCGCGATTTTAATTTGGTTGTGGTTTCCGGCTGTATGTTTTCTTGTGGCAAACCTAGAGATTTATTTCGGTAACTGTAAGAGCGCGAATTTAGTGTAGCCAGATTTTTTTTTAAATTTAATTATAAAATACTGTGTTTGTTTTTAAAAGTTTTACTGTTTAATATTATTGTTATATATATGTTTAATATTATATTTATATAAATATTTGCAGAAAGTTAAGCTGTTGTTGGTGGGAGAATGTTGGATGTCATATGACATGAAATTTATAATTTATGAATGTTTTCATTTAATTTTATTTAGTTAATTTTTTTTAGTTTTGTTTCTTGCATGTGGCAATCGAAAGATGTGGAATATTTAAAGCTTTGATGTTTGTGGAAATGTTTGTGGAAAGAAATAATGAAAAATGCACCATATGGCATCGAAAATACGGTTAAGTTAGGTGAATAGGTTGATAAAACTATATGGCAACATTTATACAATATTTATTTAGACAATTTGGTAGCTAATGTTATCACTTCTTTAGGCAGTAAATAGATTCTTAAAAATACCGAATCTCATTACAACATATTTTATAAGAAATGTTACATGTTAGACAAATATAAAAGCTGTCTTTTTAAAAGTAGAAATCATGAATTAGCTTCCAATATTAAACGAGTGTATAAAATATCAAAGGAAATCTTCATTTTCTACAAAATTTCAAGATTTCTGAAAACTAAAATTCAGCAGATCATGAAACCTCTTAATAAATTAAGTCTGTAATTATCAAAAATACAGATTGTATCTCCAAATAAACCAGAGATGCAACAAATGCAATCAATCAGTTTTCACATTTCTGATTTATTTCTAATTATCTACAAGCAACATAGGAATCCGATCAATTTAATAGCAAATAAATTATGGTATTTTCTGATAACCTCCGATAGTTATTTGACAACCCACAATGTCGCCAGAAAATATTTTTGTGGCAACCCAGACCAACGTAGAACATGATTATTTCTTGTTTCGGTTCACACGAACGCCGAGTTTGCGCAATTTTCTTAATACCTTTTAAGCGAAAAGCGATCGCTGTGTACATGGCGAGAAAGAAGGAAGCGCAAAAAAGGATTTCATGAAAAATGTGAGTGATTTATTATCCATTTTCCTTGCTTTTTAAATTTTATTTATTGAATGCTCCTAAAAAAAATCCTGGCACGCCGCCATTTTGAAAATGGCTGTCGCCTTTCGCGCCTTAAAAGATTGGTGAAAAATTAACAACTCGCCAACTCGGGAAGGCTCTCAAAAGCCGTTAACGAGTTCGCGACATTCCCGAGGAACTGCAGATAATCCTATTACATAATTGATATTTTGATGAAATTACTTCATTTAATCAACCCTGAAATAATCTGAAAATGAATAAAGAATTTAGTGACAAAATTAAAAATGCGTTTTGTGTTTTTCTGTCTACTGGTATACAGTATTTAAATAAAACACTTTTTCGTCATATGTAACTCAAGAAAAACTACAAAAATACAGAAATTTATAAAAGTGTTATTCCTAATACATGAATTCAGATTTCATACCTTAAAAAAAAAAAATTCTAAAAACAAGTTCCTCTCTTTGACAATTATGTTAATTTTACACAAATTTGCCTTCAATATAAAACTTTATAATTTTTAACATTAATTAAATATAATTTAAATGCTCTAAATATGTTACATAATTTAAAATTTTAAAAACTATAATTCTTTGATTTTTTTAAATTACTATTAAAAAAGTATATTGCATGTGAAATTTTATAATTTTTGCTGCTAAGATTGTTATAGAACATATATGATATGGTTTTAGTTCTTAGGCACCAATAATTTTTTTTAATTCACTAATGAGTGAGGAGTGTTATATTTACACAATACTTATCACTTTAATCTGTGTAGTTATGCGTTTTTATTTTTATCATTTTTTACATAACTTCAATTTGTTAATATGATTACATAAATCACCAAAGAACAAACAAAATGTTAAAAAAAGTTGTACAGGAAAAGTTCAATATATCAAGATAAAAATGGTCATGGCATTCATATAATTGAAATAACTATTTACACAAGAGATCTGATGGGACAGATTATCGCACCAAGAGGTTACAGTCATAATATTCAGTCAGTAATAATAGGTTCAATTCTAAAAAAAAAATAGAATGAACAAAATCAAATACTTAAATACAAGTAGAAATATTTAATAATTGGCTTTGCTTTATTAACAACAAAATATTCTATTTAAATTAGTATACTGGAAAAAAAAAATATTTCAGAATAATTTGTAATTTGGAAAAACCTGCATTTCTAAAATACATTAAGCTTCAGTGGCATCTATCTCCACAATATCTTAGATTAGAAGAAATATGATAATCGGAGATTCTAAATAATAACATTTTTTACATTACTTCTGAACATATCATTAGATACTGATGAACAGGATTACTGTAAGTGCATGGATCACACTTATAGGGCAAAAAACTCTAGCATGTTTCTGCAATTATGACAAAAGATCAATAATTGATTTTAGACTGAAAGCAATAAGCTCAGCACTAGCACCTCTTTGGTTTTAATTTATATTACAATCTTAGCCAAGGTACACCAAGGCAATGTTCAAATAAGCTCCAAACCCTCTTCATTTCTCTAACATTTTTACCTTTAAAATGTTGATTGAAGTCTCAAGATTCCAGTCCGAGAAATCAATCTGATTTACCCATATATTATTCTTAAATCACATCACATCAGTGGCCTGGAGAAAAATACAAAATTGAGATTTATCTAGTGTCTATGTTTTAAATATTATTTTAATATAAAAAAGAAGTAAGTACCTCAAAATTAAAATAAATACATTGTAAGGATTATGTTAATTTTATTAACAGTTAAATTTTAAGTTAAAGTTCCTTTCCTGTCAAATTCTTAACTTACATAGTTTTAGAATCACTCTGAATACTTAATGAGGAGGAGCAGTATTTAAACTGTGAAGTTCTTAGATCTCAGACAGAGAGATACCAGATTTCTAGATAGCATGTGTCCGCCTTTTTAAACTACTCTCTCTTAAGCTATTATTTCGCCCGGCCACACTTTAGGCCCTTAATAGCTACACAGGATATTAAACGTTAAGGGGCCAACTTTGTTAGAATCTTGATAGCTTCGGCTATATCTCTTTTAGTTTAGATTAGTTTGAGTTTAATTCTTAGTCTCTTAAGTTCAAGCCCAAGTGGTGGCTTTATTGTATTGCTCCAAGACGGAGTTTGTTAAATCTTAGTTGGAATAATAAAGGAATAGCTAACCCTTCTTATTTGTTGTTTCCTGTACACGAACTCAAGCGATTATTCGCTAACTAGTTCTTAGGCTTCTTCACATTCAACTGTAACACAGCATTTACAAAGTGAGGAACCCTACAAAAGAATTCCATAAAAATATCACAAGAAATTTAAAATATGTGACGTTCCTGTATTAAACCCATTGTTTTATCATATGATACAGGGCATTCCCACTGGGGTTTATCTGAGCTAACGAACACAACTGACATAGCCAACCCATCTCCAAAACCAGTTTTTTGCTCATAGGGCAGCAAGTTGAAAAATCTTAACTGCAGGCACAGCAGAGCTAGTCGACACATTGGAACTGACTCAGCTTAGCCCTTAAGAAGCCGCCCAGCCGGTAGAGTGGTTAGTAACCCTGACTGCCACACGATGGGTCCACTTTCGAATTCCGGAGAAGGCATGGTTGTAACTGTCTGTCCCTTCATAGAGGCGGGTGGTGCCCGTATCTGAGGACAAATTTCCGGAACCAACTGCTGGTAGTAAGAGACCCGGGGTTTGATCTAAGGATGCAGGTACCGAAGGGAAGTGGTTCGCCACATCTCCCTCAGTTCAGCATCGGCCTCCTTATGGCGCCCGCTGGAAACTATGCCAGCAAAGGCTAGACATAGGCTGGCTTTCATAGGCTTACGATGCTGGAAAACTAACTCTGTGATCTGGCTGGGCGGAATTTCTGGAACCGACCATTTATGGGAGGAGACTCAGAGTTGTTCCAGATAACTGGCTAGACTTGTGTCCAGACAGCTCTGGCCTGCAGAGTAAATAAATAGTCTTCACAGGAAGGACTAGAGCCATCGTTTATTCGATGGTGGTTCAAGCTCAGCAGGGACCGTATGGTACTGTCATGTCTGTGACCAAAGCTGTGGGGACGTTACATGGTGGATGGTGTTGACCGGTCTGAGAGGGATTGGCTCCTCTCGGTTGGTGTGGACGGACATATTATCTCAAGTTTTAAAACATACCGTCCTTGTAGCTAGTACCACGAGAGGAAGTGGTGCCTCAATCATGGGAATTGAATTTGAAGTTTAGTCTAACATGTGAAGCAGTCAGAGTTGACGCTGGCCCTGTGGATATCTTCGTGATGGTCGCCCGTCGGTCTCTTCTCTGACAAATAAATCTTTGAAGGAAGTTTTTCCTCTGCAGTGATCAGGAGGAGCAGCGCCCTATCGGATTGGTCCTGAGGCTGCGGTTCTAAAACCTTGAAAGGGAGGCTAAGTCCTTCCAGTGCAGGGGCCGTACCTTGGTGTTAATGTCCCTTCATAGAAGGCAACAATGGCCACCTAATTAGGTGCTTCCATAATGAAAGGGCCACCACTTGCAGCCCTTGTGGTGGCATAAGCCTAATGGCTATTTATTAAAGCAGCCAACCATTAAAAAAAATTATATTTAAGAATTTTAGTCCAAGATGAAACATCTAATAATTAAAAAATGTTAAGAAAAGTTCTCATTCTAAAAAGAGCCAGAGGAAAATATTTTATATTTTGGTTATATAGTAAGAAATTATTACCATCATAACTAATATTATCATAATTTTTATTGTTCATTTCATTATTATTAGCCCAAAGGGCGCTAGCCCAGAAGGGCTATTAATTTCGTTTTGGCATTTTGTGTTGGTTCACTATAAATGTCGGTTCACCTTTTCAAATTGTTGCCACCAAATATTAGATCCCTGTGTTATATTTAAAGAAATTAAATAATGAAGAATTTGCATAAATGTATGTATGTTTCTCACATTGTGATAAAAAACGGTAACTGCAGCTATCCAGTTTTGAATGACATAATCCTCCACCGAATATGGGCATCTGGAAGCCTTAATTTGGAATTTGTTTTATTATGGAATTCATGTTTTGTAACACTTTAACAAATTTTTTATTAACAAAGTCAATGATTTCAAAGCGAGCAATGGCAGTAACATATGGAGGAAAAAATCATTTTTATCTTCAGCACGCGAGGCTGTGTAGTATTGGAAAATCTAAAGATATGCTCATTTTAAAATTATTTTGCAATACTGCCACTGAATTTTATGGTTTAAGTGCAAAGAACATGATATTTAATAAATAAAAGTACATAAGTAAAAATACGTCTGAAAGCTTTCAGATATTTTTTTATTTATTTATTTTTTGATACATTATTTTTTTTAATGTAATCATGTGCAATTCTCTTTAATTCTATAACTCATAACTGTAATATTCAACCAATGACCATGGCATGTAGCACAGAGTTCTTTTCTGCAATTAACAGCTGTCATAACAAAATTTATTATTCCTGACCATATTTCTAAATTTGCATTTACTTTCATACTTCTAACAATCTTAAGAATGTCTTTATACAAAAATTCTTTGAAATTTATTCCGCAAGAATCTTAAAACAACTGCTGTTTATTACCCCAGAATATATTCCTAAATATTTGCTAAACCAGGGGTTCTCAATGTCTCATCATTCTTTAAACCAAGCATTCCCAGATGTGTTTTTTTTTTCTATGTTTTTGAATCTTAACTTTTAGTGTGTGGACCCACATATATGCATATGTAGCATTCCTAAATGAAATGTGGTGCATCCTCTGGCACAGATAGTAGAATGATTGTTAGCTGCCTATACATTTAATTAGCTTTCTCTATACTTCAGGGAATACATATCCAAAATCCACAAGTAATCTTAATAATTATTGTTTGTGCAATTATCTTCAACTTTAAGCATCAAAGGTTAAATACTGAAAATGAAATTGTAAAATATAAGTTAAAATTAGATATGAAAATTAAAAACTGAACTGAAATTTATAGTTTTTATTTTACTTTTAGAGGAAAGTTCAGCTGCACCATTGCTAATCCCAGGAGTTGTCACAACTGTAAGGTACTTATGAGAACATAGTGCACTAAAAGAATAATGTTCAATAACAAAATTTCAGTGATGCCAATTACTCTCTATAACTATCTGTGACTGACTTTTTCCAAATTATCTGGTGCTTAAATACTGATTTCTTCTTTGTGAATTTTATATGGACAGTGTGCCCCGGTTAACTTAGAAAGGTTACAGAGGCTACAGAAAATATGAATATCTTCTAACCATGAACTTCTGGACTTTTCTATGACATTTGTTTATTTTATTATTATTTTTCAATTACTTCACTAATAATATTTTATGACTAATTCCTTAATTTTAATGGACCGCCAAAATACAATTTTTTTTTTCTTGTGGAACTACGCTGAACTTCTATGGATCCATCCCAGCTGTGAAATGCTGCTTTAGATCATGTGTATATGTTATTCATTAAAGCAGCCAACACAAAAAAAGCAAATATAGTGAAATCTCTTACAAACTATACACTCTAAACCTATGACGGCATTACTATTCCTGATACCATAATTAATGCTGCATTAACCACTTGCCTATTTTTGATAAGTGATTGACACCTGTCACCCACATGCTTAATCTAGCATTAAATGACAGTATTCAATATCACCAATAATTATATTCTCTACCGCAACAATCTCCATAAAAAATCCAAATTATTCTGAATGATGAGTGATTGTCTTGTGAAGATTTCAATATAGTTACAATTTACATAACATGAAAACAATAAGTCATTTTCTTCCATTCTTATTCAGCATGTAGTTTTAGATCAGGTTAACAATTTAATAATGAAAATAAAGGAATAAACTATTCAGAATGAAATGACACAACTTCTTTCGTTTCGTTAAAGCAATTTATAAAATATGATTAATTCATAAAAAATCAAGTTTTCTATAAATTGATAAAAAGCAAAATATTTGTTTTCATATGAAAGATAATTACTGAATATAAATTATGCGCATGCATTTAAATATTATTTTAATAAGAAGTATCATTTTAATTATTTTTATAATTAAAATTAATTATTAATATATTTATTTATTCTTAGAATATTTAAAAATCTTTGATAATAGAGATACATGAAGAGAGAAATTTCACTTACAAAGTACAGACTTGAAAATGTTTCAAACATTCAAAATGTACATACATTTTTATAATTAAAATTAATTATTAATATATTTATTTATTCTTAGAATATTTAAAAATCTTTGATAATAGAGATACATGAAGAGAGAAATTTCAGTTACAAAGTACAGACTTGAAAATGTTTCAAACATTCAAAATGTACATAAGACTTAAATAGCCAAATTTTAAGGTATGAGAAGAATATTACTGCCCACTTAAAGATCAAACACTCTATTAGCTTCATTTAAAGTGTATTATAATTTTATTTATTTAATACACATTTAGTATTTTCAACATACAGCAACATGACATACTTTCGGATCAGTCATTAAATCTTGATGCATAAAGGAATTTTGTGAATTTACTTTTAAATTACCATAACTGAATATTAAAATTCTAAATTTAAAATGTCAGAAAATCCTGCACTATTGTATAACCTTACTTGCTCACTTAAATTTTCATATGAATTTAGCCATATGCTATAAATATACTATTGATTGTAAGTGTTTTTTTTTTTTTTTTTTTTTTTTTTTTTTTTTAAACTCCCATGATAATAAAAAAGGAGGGGAGAAAGAAAGTAAAGTACTGGTAACAGTAGTAAAAATTTGAATAATGCAATTTCACATCCCAATTTGTAAGCAGAAACAAAAGTTTTATTTTCCAATATGTTTATTAAAAACATAAAAACTGTCAACAGATTTCTTCAAAAAAAGTATGATAACTTCACAAAAATAATAGATCTGCATTATAAAACTCCTTAAAGTTTGCATTACAAAAATTTTTTTATTAATTCTGAATTTTTGAGAGGTATCAATTACAATATTTTCAGTCATAAAAATATTTAGTAAGCGCATGGTTAAATTTACTTCATTTGCACACAGAATGTGGAGGTTGGCCCGATGCTCATAAAAACTACCATCTGTCACACAGCAATTAAAAGAATTGGGGTTAGCATGTAACCTTAACCCTTCAGGCCTTCTGTAATCAATAATGCCGGCATGCGACTAGTGTTCAAGCAGCTTGTTATTGTAGCACCGTTTACGAAAATTTGGTCACACACAAAAAATAAACCGGTATATCAGAACTACTCACCTTGCCATGTTTATGCTTCTCATATAATATCCAATAAAAGCCAAAGGCAAGCAGAGATTGTTGAAGAGCAGCGTTTAAAAACAGATAACTATAATCTAATGAAATGCAGATAAATGCATGTTACAATGAAAGTAAACAAACAGTTCCAAACCAGTGTATACCTTTGTTATTACACTCGCATGGAATTTTTTCACTCACTGTAACCGCTCTCACCTATCTCGATTCACCGCTGTTTGAAACGCAGGTTGAAATGAGAACATGGCTTCCATAAGATTGCAGGGTTGTCGTAATTGTGGGGCATTTTGAGGGTGTCGCCAATGGCATATTTTGTATCGCCAATGCATGCCAATGAAAGGAAATGCATCGTTTTACACCAGTTCGAGACACATTCATAGAATTAAAGAAGATTCCTCGAAAAATTATATTATATTATTTAAATACCTTTAGTCGTAATTTTGGGGTTTTTTTTAAACTGATATTTAATTTTTAAATACTTCATGATATTCTACAAATCGGACTTGTTCTGTGAAATGGATAGGCCAAAATAAGATTACAACCGTTATAATAGTACAATAGTTAGTAGTTAATTAACTAATTAAAGTAGAGCATGCAAACGTTGTTTTCTATGGAGAGAACACTGTTCTAAGGGCATTTGACAGTTCACGTAAAATAATCATGTTAGATCAAAATGTATATCACGAAAGAAAAAAAAAATGACATCATAGAAATTTAAATGTATATGAAATTATACGCTCAAAATTTTCATATGTATAACATATTTCTTATAGAATAATTTTCTTTAAGACTTCCAGTTTGCAAAAATTTCAAAAATTAACAGAAATATATCCCTGTGGTTTATAACAAAAATTATAAATGTAGTGAAGTGTTCCTTAATTGAGTTTTGAATTCAGTATAGTTCTAGAAAACATAACTATAGGCCAGGAAAAATAATAATAATAATTTTTAAGCTTTATAAACTAAACGCTTAATTTGTAGAAGATGAATGTATTTTACTTATAAAACATATAATTTAATTTTTAAGATTTTAATATTTGTTTAAAATAATTTCTACTATGAGGGTTTTAGATCAGCAATAAATGGTTGCACTCCGCAACAATTCATCATACTGATAGGAGCAATCCAGAAGATAATGACGCCATCTACAGAAATATTTAGCGGTTAGTAGGTATCATACTCATTATTAATGCTACGTGCCTTTAAAATCCTACTGCTTTAAAGAAATATAGTTCATGTGATTTTGTTCGACACCTTAGTTACTAAAGTAAAAGAATAATTAGCAGTTGTGACTTTAGAAACACCTTCAGTTATATAATTTGGTTAAAATATTATATAATAGGTTAATAAATAATATTAAACACGGGAAGATATTATTTGCTTCACTTTTATGGAGCGGAAAAAAAAAAAAAAAAACTGTTACGTAGACTAGTTTTCTGGGAAATTCTTTTTTGAAGCTTGCTACAGTTTCCGATCGTGAACTTTTTCCTGCTTGAAAGTCAAAATAATAAAAAATAATAAGTCAAAAAGAGTGAATATCCTATTATTTATTGATGAAAGTAATTGTAAGCAAACGCTGGAGCTTATCGAGTTGGTGAAAAAGTATAAATTTATCTTATTGAACACATATTATTTTTTATCAGAAGGGGCATTTGTAATAAACAAGCGACTGGAATACAGTATTCCAAAGACGAAAAGTCTCTCGAAAGAGCATGCCAAAACGTCTGTAAATAGCAATCTGTAAAAAGAAAATGTCCGAATCACCCTGATCCATTACATACACAATACTTCGAATGCATTAGTAAATTCGGATAGTTAAATCCTTGAATTATCCACGGTTTACCATTGAAAATGTCTACAGTGAATATGCTTGCATTAAAAAATGGACCCTTTTTTTTTCTGTGAATAATTAAAAGAAAACTATTTAACTAACGAATTCAGTCTTCTGTTGCAACATTTAGACAGCGTACTGCGTAGGCTTCATTTGTATAAGGAAATACAGTGAAACTCTGATTTACGAATTTAACTCTTTCCTGAAGGCCATTTGTCAACCGAAATGTTAATAAACCGAAACAATTTTTCCCATAGGAATGAATGTAAAATGCATTAATTCGCTTCTGCTCTACAGGTGATTGTTTACTTAATCTTCACAATGGTATCTTGTCTATAAGTTCAAAACCAAAATTAATAGAAATCATTCAAGCAATGAGAAAAGAATAGGAATGTTATATTAAACAGATAAAAAAGACGAAAATTTAATTTAATTTTACTCTATCTGTATGAACGAGAATAACAGGCATAAGTGGAAAAGGATGAGAAAGATGTTATTGTTATAAAATTCTTTTCCATGAAACACCATGTAACTAAGTTTAGGGGGCAGAGCCGGGACAGGGGTGAGGTAACTGAGTCACTAACCTGAGGTGAACAACTAGAAGGGACGCCAAAGTGGTTAAGAAGCGATTATTCATTTCAGCAAATAAATTATGATTGTTAACTTGACTTTGAAACAAACTCAGTAGCGTAATTTTTAAATCTTTTATTTAAAGCAATAAAACTTGGTTAGAACTAGTTACGATAATTCAAAAGCATCTTGATATTGCTTCAAAGTGAATGGTATCCGCCGAAAACATCGCGGACGAAAACGTCGCAAAGAAAATAACGCAAAGCGATATGTTTCAGATGGTATGAAATGTTGCAGAATGATATAAATGTTTCAGAAATTTTGTCAGAAATATTTAATTTTAGAAACTAGATTACAGTGTTCCCTCGCCACTTCGCGCTTCATGTTTTGCGGCTTCAGTGCTTCGCGGGTTTTTCCAAAATATTCATCAAAAATTCAAAATGAAAAATACAACCATGTTAGCAATCACATTGCGAAAAGGAACGTTGTTTCATGTTGATGCGCGAGAGAGAAGGATCTCTGCATGTCAAACAAAGAGATGAGTTGACTCAGAGTACATACCACGGGCCCTCATAAAGGCGCGTGGTTTCCAGTGCGACATTGACCAATGAGAGTACGAATGGATTTATCCCTGCGAGTTAAATGTCTGCCCATCATCGCAGCCTCAACTAACACATTCTCTTGCTGTATCATCGGCAGTCTTGTCCAAGATGTTGACTGTCTCGCATACTGTATTTTAGTGTTGTGTTGGCGATAACTTTTTTGTTTAAGCGATAACTTTTTTTATTAATTAAGCCCTTATAATGCCGCCTAAGCGCTGTGCCCCTGTGAAAGCTTCCTCCGGGGCGTCCAAGAGGAAGAAAATGATGACCATCAGCAAAAAAGTGAAACTTTTAGATATGATCAAACAGGGCAGAAGTTATGCATCTGTGGCATGCCATTGATGATGAATGAATCTACAGTGCGGTACATCAAGAAAGAGGAAGCAAATATCCGCAAAACTGCTTCAATAACCTTCAATAAAGAAACGAAACGTGTAGTACCTTCGCGTAATAACAGAATTATGAAAATGGAAGCTGCACTGGCATTGTAAATTGCTGATTGCAGGAAAAAAAACAGTGAGTTTGGACACTAATATGATCAGGAAAAAGACCAAAGCTCTCTACGACCAAATCTTGCCCGATGGCGACAATGAAAAGGCTGAAGAAGGTACTGACGAACCTCAAGCCAGTAATAGAGCTGCCAGGAATGATTCGCCTCCTTGAGGACGTGGCTTTTCAACCAGCAAAGGCTGGTTCGAAAAATTTCAAAAAAGATACGGCCTCAACGGGCTTCTATATGGTGAAGCTTCCTCTGCTGACAACGATGCTGCTTGTCGTTACGTGGAGGAAGAGTTGCCTAACCTCATCAGTAAGGGAGGCTACCTCCCTGAACAAGTTTTCAACATGGATGAAACATGCCTTTTTTGGAAGAGGATGCCTTCGCGCACATTCCTCTTCAAAGACGAAGTGAAGAGGCCAGGTTTCAAAGCTTACAAAGACCGTGTGACTATCATCATGGCTGGCAATGCTGAAGGTTTTATGCTTAAGCCAGGCTTTGTTTATAAAGCCAAAAATCCACGGGCATTAAAAAAGAAACAAAAATACGACTGTGTTGACCGTGTTATGTATGCATAACTCTAAAGCCTGGGTAACGAAAGCTCTGACCATTGAATGGTTTCTCCATTGTTTAATTCCCCAGGTGAAGCTGTATCTGGCTGAAAAGGGCCTCCCCTTTAAGGTCCTTCTCCTGATGGACTGTGCAGGAGGCATTGCAACGGACCTGCAATATGACGATGTGCAGATAGAGTTTCTGCCCCCTAACACTACATCTCCATTTCAGCCGATGGATCAAGGTGTCATTCGTGCTTTTAAGGCACTCTACACTCGCTCCAAGATGTAACGCCTCATCTCGGCAGTTGACGATGCCGATGACGAATTCACCTTGAAAGCATACTAGCGCGGTTACGACCTCATTGCCTCATGTTTGTCTAATATTCAACAAGCATTAAAGCACATGAAGAGTGACACTATAAATTCTAGCTGGAAGAAATTATGGCCGAACGTGGTGCACGACTATCCAGGCTTCACTCCTGAAGAAGTTCATCATTCAGCGGTGGAGAAGGCGGTGAGACTGGCTCACATCATAAGAAATGAAGGATTTGTCGACATGACAAAAGAAGACATCAGCGCCCTTATCGATTGCCACTCGGACCCACTGACCGATGAAGACCTCCTTGAGATGACGAAGTCTGCTTGTTAGGAAAAAATGAAGAGGAAGACGAAGAAGAAACTGAAAAGCGTGGCCTTACCCTGAAGAATCTGCAACAATTGTGCAACATGGCAAGAGCGAATGCAACAATTTGCACAAGATATTGACAACAATATGGTTCGAGCTGTCGAGTTCAGCAATTGCGTTATGTCCTTGTACAAAGGAATTTTGAAGGAAAAGAAAAAACAAAGACAACAACTACCCATCACCATGTTTCTCACCAAGGTAAAGTCCCCGGATGTACCATCAGCCCCTCCAGCAGAACAGCCTCCGAGTGAGCATAAAGCTTTTCCGAGTCAAGTATGAGCCTCTCCTCCGCCACCAACGCAAGACTCTTCGTTTCTCTCAGAAAGCAATGTTGGTTCGTGTTTATTACTGTATAAAGTTTTGTAATTAGCCTTATTAATTAGCACTGGCACGTTTAAGTAAATACGTATACTGTTGTAATTTTTGTCTTAAATATGTAAAATACTGTTTACATATTTAAAACTTCTTGTACCCGCATACACGAAAATTCCCAGGGGCAAATCCTATTTCGCGGTTTTTCAGCTTTCGCGGAAGGTTCTAGTCCCCACTGTATTTCAATAATTCTGGTCACCAGCCTGAGATTACGTCTTTTACGGATAATTCGGGAATGTAATTTAGTATAATCGTATCCGAAATCGGAAACTGTGTTAAGAATATAAGATTACCAGGTACTATTTTTAAGATAAAAAAGTTTCACCAAACTTTAAACAATAAAATAATATGCAAACTTCCAACATTGGTTTAAAAAAAAAACGCCCTTTCAAACATGACTGTTTTTTTGATAGAACATTAACAAAGCAATACGGTAGGTTTTGAAAAAAAAATATTATCGATTTCGTTTTGCTGAATACAAAAATGTGCAGATATAATTAATTTAATGGGTACAGACGCGTATTTATCTCTTCGCCTGGTGTGAAAAATACCTAGACACAGCTTTATTAAAGAGCATCTGTTATTATTATTATTATATCTCGAAGCGAATTGCACTCTGGTTGAAACTCACCTGGCCTCTATTTCAGTCAAAATTTTTTCAATGTGATTTGTTGTTGCCTACGTTTTTAAAATGTTGCTAAAAATGAGACACTGTAGTGTCAGTGAAGCTGTTTATGCTGTATCTTGCTACTCCTTTATCAGGGCGACATCGTTACATGAAAACTTTACATCATACCCCATGTTAGACAAATTTCATTGATCAGAGAACTAAAATCCTCTTCCTCTAAACCAGTGTTTCTTAACCTTTTTGGCACAATGAACCACTTTAAAAATTTTAAATATGTCACGGACCCCTCAGTGAAAAAATATTGCTTAAACATCATTTATTACAAAATATATTCTGTTTTATTATTTAATTATTTTAATATTTTTATTTCAATAGTATAAAAAATTTGAAGAAATTAAAATTTTTAATGTGAAGGCTGTTGCTGCTTTTCCTTGATTAACAGATTGAATTGAGGGATGGTTTTCGACAAAGCAACGCGCATATCATGTTCGACATTCAGTCTATTTCGATGTTTTGTTTTTATTATGACAAGGTGGGAAAATCCCGCTACTGTAGCAAACGGAATAATGGCTGCCATAGCTCGTTTTACAAGCAATGGGTAGGCTTTTCTTAAAAAAGACCAAAACTCTCCAAGAGGTTTTTTAATAGAAATCCATTTTTAACAAGGACTTTGTTTTCAAATCAATTAGCTCATCTTTGGCAAGGTTCATGTCATCGATACAGTCAATATCACAAAGAAAAGGATTACGAATCCACAACTCATCTTTTATATTTATTCCATCCGAATTGAAATATTTTTCAAATGAAACTTGAAGTACTTCCAGGTGTTCACAGATTTCATTTTTTAAGTTATTCAATAACAAACTATCTTTCCGAGATCCATTATCAAAAAGCATTTCGTCCAACATTTGAAAGTTTGCATATATCCCATTTTGAATTCTAATTTTCCAAAGTGACATTTTCAATAAAAATGCCTGTAGTTTCTCAGTGGCATCCATAATTGTTGTATCAGGCCCTTGAATTGGAAGACATATATCGTTCATGTGGTTAAAAATGTCTGCCAGGTAAGCCAATTTACATATAAAATCTTTCTTCTTGAAATATTCGAAGAGTGAGTTATCGTTTTCTTCTAAAAAAAGTGATACTTCTGTCTTCAACATGAAAATTCGTTTCAAAACCTGCCCTCGTGACAGGCAGCGCACTTCCGTGTGGTACAGTACCTCATGTTCTGCGTTCATTTCTTGACACAGTGTTTTAAAAAGACGATGTTTAAGAGCTCTACTTCTAATAAAATTCACAGTTTTAATAACTATTGACAATACTTCTTTTAAGCTGGTTGGAAGAGTTTTTGTAGCCAGTGCATGTCTATGTAAAAAACAATGTGTATCAATAACATTAAGAGCCTCTTTTTTTTACCAAATGGGCAAAACCAGATTTATTGCCAAGCATCGCAGGTGCTCCATCCGTACAAAGTGAATGAAGTTTTTGTTTCCAGTCGAAGTCGTGTTTGGAAAAGAAAACATTTAAAATCGCTAAAATATCAACTGCCTTTGTAATTTGCAAAAGAGGCTCACAAAATAAGAATTCTTCTTTGATAGTATCACCAGACACGTTGTAGGGTTTATATTTATTTTAACTAACATTTATTTTAAGTTTAAACTATATTTCCTGTCAAGCCTTACTTTCCCCTGGAATTGCCAATGCCAGAGTATGTAAATTTTAGTAGCACGCGCAAGAATTCAAATTGTTAGCGGAAGTAATCTCAGTTAAATAGAAGGGAAACGAGTTCGAAAGAGTGCTTTCTTGCTTCACGAGCGTGGAGGTGGCTAGTTAGAAATTGAAGAACCACGCGTTTCGGCCTGTGTGCTTGCCTCGGCAGATTGTTAATCTTTCAACGTAATATTCAGAAGTTTGCTGAATTATCAGCGGTATCTTAGAACGCGGTGAAGTTAGTTACGTTTAGAGAGCCTCGTAGTTAGTCACTTGTTACTATTCTTTTGTTTAGTTTCTTATTTTCATTTTACCGCCGGTTTTAAATATTGATGCAAACATTTTAAACATTAGGAGCAGTCGGCGGACCCCAAAATATGACCCATGGACCCTCAAGGGGACCATGAACCACAGGTTAAGAAACACTGCTCTAAACTCTTTTTTACCAAATTCGCCTTTTGCTGTTTCTGAAATTATTGTAGTTCTTTCTTGTTGAACTTGTTAATCTAGTTTTTCCAGAAATTTCTCCATATTTTCCTTATTAAATTCTTAGCTCATAGTTTTGCCTAGAGAGTATATACTGTATACAAAGTATGATAAAATCTAGATAAAACAGTTTTGGGAAAACCTTTTGGCGGCAGAACGTGGAAAACAAGCATCATGTTAACCAGGTGGTCGTACTTTTCAGATCATCGATATTTATTTATTCATAAAGGAGGATCATTTAAAGGATAATCATGTACTTAAGCATAAACTTTTCATTTCTGTTCAGAAATCTGAGGCTTTGGCCAACATAGCATGAATATTTTTCCATTTAATTTAAGACTCATTAATTTTCATGATTTCCAATATTTAGAGAACATGAAATACTATACGATTCATCCCAATCAGATACCATTTAAGAGATAAAAAAGAGAGTTTCCTTAGTTGTTTTAGTTTTCAATAAAATCTCTATGTGAAAGCTTTCTCATATTTAATGAAATAGAAGTTGCATCCAACACAGATACGAGCACAAAGCGAAATGCGAGCGATCTCTTTTTTTTACTAAGGATTGATTTCTAAGGGATTTCTAAGGATTGATTCTCAAACATTGTAAGCCTAGCGTAGGTTTTAGAATAAAACTATTTTAAGGATTTAAGTGGAATCTGAAGGATAAGATCACTTTTTTCTTCTCTTTTGATATGTATATTTTTGGTCCAAAGTGAGTTTGTCCCTGAAGGACTATTGTTTTCGTTTTGCGATTTTGCGTCGAATCACTCTGAATGTCCGTTTCACTTTTCATACTGTAGCCACCAAATATCATCGCACTGTGTTATATTTGAAGAACTTAAATAATGAAGAATCTGAGTAAATGTATGTATGTTTGTCGCATTGTGTAATATAACGCAGTACCTAGAGCCATCCAATTTTGAATGACGTAATCCTACTGCGAAAATGGGCATCTGGAAACCCAAATTTGAAATTTGTTTTATTATCAATTTCATATTTTGTAAAACTTTAACGAACTTTTGATTAACAAACTCAACGATTTCAAAGCGAGCAATGGCAACGTTGTACAGAAAAAAACATTTTTATTTCCAGCGGGTGAGACTGTGTATCGGAAATTCTAAAGATAAGCTCAATTTAAAATTATTTTGCCATATTTCTCTTGAACAGAATTTTATGGTTTAAGGGCGAAGAACATTTTTTGAATAAATAAAGGTAACACACAAAACTTAAAAAAAAAAAAAAAAAAAAAAAAAAAAAAAAAAAAAAAAAAAGGCCCTTCGGACGTAATTTAAAATCTGAAACCTTTCAGATTTTCTTTTTAATTAAAAAAAAAAGTTTTTTTTTTATATTTATTTTGAAAAGTTAGTAATAATTTTTTTTTATATGCCAGGCTGTGGTCTGAAATTTTTAGGTCGCAGTTTTTCCTGTCCCTGATTTTTCAGCAGATGTTTGGTAAATGTCGGTTCTTTTTTCAAATTGTTGCTACCAAATATTAGAGCCCTGTATTACATTTAAAGAAATTAAATAATGAAGAATTTGCATAAGTGTATATATGTTTCTCTCATAGTGATAAAACCACAGTACCTATATAGAGCCATCAGATTTTGAATAACATACGTTTCCACCCCGAATATGGGCATCTGGAAGCCCAAATTTGGAATTTATTTTATTATCTATTAGCAGCTGCTAAGTTGCGAGCCTTCGTCTGGCTTTTAAATGTACCGGGAAAGTGCCTGAAGGAAATACCAAAATTTCAATTTAAAAACTGCATAGAATTTTACTCTTCAGAACAACTTCGTCAAAAAAAATTGTATGACACATCAGCATTACTCCAGAATATTTTTCGGATTTCTAGGAAGCCTAACTAAATTTGAAATAACGGAATATGTTTCCTAGTAACTACAGCTGAAAAAATAAAATGGAGCAAAATTTCGATAGCAAAAATTCAGGCTTAAGATACTGAGTACTCATTACATCGCAAGTCATTCGTCCTCCTAGGTTAAAACACTTATCATTTACTTCCACGAGCAAACAATTATTTTACAAATAAGTTTAGTTTAAATTTACTCCTAACCACAGCGCATGCGAACCAGCGCTGTTGTCATGGTAACTGCATGAATCTTTTTCCGGTTGATATCTTTGCGCATTCGTGGTTATCATGTTTCTCCCAGAAAACAGCTAAAACTACTTATGTTATTTCCCAGCTAAATTGTTAATTTGAAATATATTCAGTAATTTTAATCTCTCTACAGAATATTTATACTTTTAGTCCCTTCAAAGCAATAAATTTTCCGTATAAATTTGGTGCATCTTAAATCGAGAATTCCATAATGGTAGCAGCATCGAGAGCTTGTCCTCGCTAAGAGAAAAATCCCCCTTTGGCGATATTTTGATAAACATGGCAAACCTGCTAAGTGAGCTAAATGTCTGATGCAGCGCCATCTGAAGGTGAATGACAATAGTTATATGGGTAAAAAATTATGCGAAATCTCGAATTACTACTGTAGTTTCATACGATGAGCTTTTGCAACAAATATTATTTAATTCTGTGAATGTTATAAATAAATTAGATTTCTACAACCCTGTAAAAAGTCGGCTGAACTTGTTAAGTCTACTTTCACTAACACCATCGTCTGCAACCAAAATAAAATTAATTGTTATAATAGAATTTTGGAATTATATAAAGAGCAAGCTTTTCTTTCTCTTTATATATTAACATTAAATGTTTGAATATCAGTTCAACCTTAATATAAATAAAATAATTCCTTAATTTTCTTGAATATTTATTAAAGAAGTATACAAAAGGTGTAAAAATCACAGTTATTATTGAAAAGACTGAATATGAAGTTTTGCTTACACAAAGGGGGACATTTGAGGAAATAAAGCAATCCTTCATTTATATTTGCCCACAGTTCTAATAATCTCTACTGAACGGAAAAACTACAGAAAAAAACAATTAAAAAAAACCTGAAAGCTTTCAGATTTTACATTACGCCCAAAGGGTCGTTTTTTAACATTTTGTGTGTTACCTTTATTTATTAAGTATCATGTTCTTTGCTCTTAAACTATAAAATTCAGTTCAACAGTAATATCGCAAAATAATTTTAAAATGAGCATATCTTTAGATTTTCCGATACACAGTCGCGCATACTGTAGATAAAAATGTTTTCTTTCCCGTACAATGTTACCATTGCTGGCTTTTAAATTGTTGAATTTGTTAATAAAAAATTCGTTAAAGTTTTACAAAATATGAAATAGATAATAAAACTAATTCCATATTTTTGCTTCCAGATGCCCATATTCAGGTGTAAACGTACAGGGCTCTAGTATTTGGTGGCAACAATTTGAAAAGTGATCAGGCAATAGCGAATCAACGCAAAATTCCAAAATAAAATTAATAGCCCCTCTGCGCTAACGCCCTCAGGACTAACAAATGCATAAAACAACTGCAATAAATAGATAAAATTTTTGCTTGTGTGCTTACTCTTTTACTTTTAACTAAAGAACAGTTGAATAAATTTTTATTGCGATTAAAAAAACTTAATTCATTTTTTCTTCAGGAATAAGAGGAAGGATAATCTAAGGACTTTTATTAATTCTAACTTTTGCTATTATTTCGCTTCAACATGAATATAAATGAGCTATTACATTTTGTAAGAATTCATATTAGACAGCTGTTGAATGCAAATTTCAGGTAGGTTTAATAATTCTTGTAGTATTATAAATTTAGTACAGTTTATGATTTTTTTTTTCAATCCCTGCCATAAATGTTCATAATAACAACTAACAAGAGCACGAACGGATATTTACCAGAAAACATATTTTCTTTCAGAAAACATATTATTTCCGTCTTCCTCGCTCTAGGTTCTTTTGTTAGAACGCAAAAACAATAAAGCTCCAAAAATAAAATACTAAATCGGTGTTATAAATATGATTTCGTGATATTAATTCTACGACGAAAATATTGGACTACACAGTTTTAAAACGAAAATGTTAGACGACCGTCAGTAACTAATTATAAAATTTTAATAACCTTTTTCTTCCCTCCCCCCCTCTGATTCGCAGTTATCAGTAGGCATATACTTTGTGCCATTGTGTTCATGTCTATCAGACTATATTTAGTGCTCTAGTATTTTTATAATGCAGTAAGTCACTTATTGTAGTGACTTGTAATTCATATCTTCTGCATATTAAAGTGGCCTTTAAAAAGGAATTAGCATAAGATTTAACAGACATCTCCTTGGAGAAAAATCACAACGAAAGAAGGGCGAAAGCGGTTATTCTGAACCCCACTGTATATGTGGAGTTAGAAACATCTGTCTTTAATTATAGTAGTATTGCATTGTTTCGAAAATTATCAGTTATATTTTATAAACAAAACCTATTAAGTAAATTATTAAATTAAATACATATTGTTCCGTGCGTACGCGTTCGTAATGGATTGAATGCACTAAAATTAATTCTTATCCCAAGAAATAAAACAAAATGCTGAAATTTCCTCAGAGATATTCACACAATATCACAATATCTCACAGTAGTTATAATTTAAAATACTAAAACGTTTTACAGAACACAATTAAAAACAGAAAAAGCTAATCCGAGCTCACCGCGAATTCTCTATAATCAATAACAGTATTAAGTAAACAAACTGAATTGAGATGCTTTCCTCTAGCTTTTATAAGCTTTTTAAAACAAGCATGAGAGCAATCTGGTATTTTCTCGATTTTTCTGGATAGCAAAAGAGTACAATTACGAGATATCTATTTATTAAAATGTTAAATGCACGTGCTCCTGTATTTTAATTTTTCCAGCGTAGTTTTCTCTTCAAATAAGTCTCGTGCTGCAGTGCACGAGTATATAAAATAATTTAATTACAAATCCTACTAAAAATAGCTAACTAAATACAAAAACCGTAACACTGCCCCCTTCCCAAGGATTGCACGTCCCGGGCAGTACAGTCCCTGGAGAGGAAGCCAAACTTACCACTAAGGCATCAATGCAACAATAAACATTACAACACCAAACAACATAAACAATAACCGCAATAAGTTACTTGAATCAAATCAGTTTCTAAATACAAATCAAATATTAGAAACAAAAAGAACCATGGTCTTATACTATTTATGTACTATGGCCATAGTAAGGCGCTAACCTGTTGTAATGAACGACTTGGCAAAGTAACACTTTAGGTTCAGAGTTTGATGACTTACGGATCCGAACCACGACGTCGTTCAGCCTGTTTGGGACTGTGTACGAACCATCCCAAGGTTACTGTAGTTTAGGACAGAGTTCTTTCCGTCGAGTCGGATTCCACAACCACATCTTGTCGCTTTTGTTGAATCGATGTCCAGTAGCTCTGGTGTCATATCGCGTCTTCATCTTCTTCGTTGCCGAGATGACTCACTCTCGTGCAAAATTATGCATCACTTCAAAACCGACCTGGAGATCTTATTCCTCAGGTTATGAAGGCGCACCCGGAGGGTGACCAAACGAGAGATCACATGGCAGACGAAGGTGACGACCGACCAAACTGTAACAATATAATTAGAAATTTTCAAGTTACGTAAATTATGTAAATTTCCCTAAAACGTTTAAAAGAACATATTTTTTTTAAACTGTCACAATATTCTTGGTTACATATTGCTAAAATGAGCATTATGTTGCTACTAACGCCAATAGATTTTAAAAATAAAATTGTCAAAGAGAAATTTAATGCAATCACTCTTACATATATTACATCTGTGCTATCATTTCTGTTACTCCTCAGAATTCCATTATTGCTTCCATATGAAGCTTGTATGAACTCTCCAGGATTTTCTTTCAATTACGTATATCCAAGAATGCTGTAATAACTAAAAAAAATTTGTTTAATATCCTGTGCATTTTACCCAAATTTTGCGATTTAAAAAATTGCTTATATGTATATTATTTTACACCTTTTAATCTTTAAAGAAAGAAAAAAAAAAAAAAAAAAAAAAAAAAAAGAACATTATTCAGTTTGAAGATAGAAAATTATTCTTTCTAATCAGCATGGCTAAGAAGTACATTCACACGTTCTAGTTCTTACAAGAGGGAGATAATATGTAAAAAAAGAAATAACTGTGTCTAAAAATTGGAAAATTATGATCTATAATCTATACTGATACGGTGCGGGACCAGGTACGGGACGGTACCTTACGATACGATAAAGCCTATGGTTTCCAACAGATGCTACATGATACCTGAAGGGGGGGAATATCACTGCACTTGTAATCAGAATGTAATGTATTTAAAAATTGTAGAAAATCGCCAAATTAATATATTTTGATCACTCATGTCTTTTTTAACAAAGAAAAGTGGATTTTTAGGTGTAATAGTTTATGAAATTTTCAAAATACCAGGAGATACATATTTTGATACAGAAATTTAAATATCTAAATGTAAGGAAAGTTTTCCGCCAAAAACCGTTTTTATAAAGTTAGGAAAAAAACATGAAAGCACTACCTTTAGGGCGGGTAGTAATCGCCACCCAAATTTATGAATTTCTGCCAACGTTTCGGTAGTTTTTCAAATCCTTCGGCCCAGAAACTTAGTGGCCACGAATCCAAAAACAGATCACCTTAATTTTAGATGTCCTGAGAAGATAGCACTAGCAAAATGTAGCTGCAGGTGTCAAAAAAGGCAGAAACCCGAAGGAGTGATGTCAGGGCTGTATTTGGGTGTGGCAAAAGATCCCATTCGAATCCGTACAGAGTCCAGCCGGTGAATACAGACACGTATGGAATTCCATTATCTTGATGGAACATTCCTTTTTGCGCCGGAACTCAATTCAACGTTTTACCTTGATAGCAGCATCTCGCTATGCACCTGTGTCTGGAGTTTTACCATTTTCCAGATACTCTTTATGGATAATACCACGGCAATCCCACCAGATACAAAACTTGATCTTTTTGTTAGTCAAACTGCGCTTTGCTACGCTACCGACGGACTAACCGGTTGCAGACCAACCCCCTTTTCGGCCTGTGTTGTTGAAGTAAATCCACTTTTCATCACAAATGACGATCCGGTCCAGAATTTGTCCTTGCGCTGATATTCGAGCAGATTAGTATAGGCTCGAATATGTCTGTCCTTATCTGCTTGAGTCAGCTCATGCGGCAGCCAGCGATTGAATATGTATGTCAAGTTTATGCGGTGCATAGCGCGACTAATGGAGATTCACTTAAGTCTAACTCCTTATCAAGTTCTCCAGTGGTTGCATACTGCTCTTTTTCCACAAGTTCTCGCAGGCGGACCTCATTACATCAGTAGGCCGGCCAAAGTGCTCTGCTTCTTCAATATCATAGTTCTTGTTTTTGAACTTTCGGTACCAAACTTTCACAATGTCATGTCATAGAACATTAGTACCTCAAGCTGTACACATGATTTGGTGACATTCTCTAACTGATATTTTGCAACACAACTGGAAGTTAATTATGGTTCTAATCTGGTAGCGTAAAAGTTCCATTTCAGACACCTTGATGATAACGATACTTTTTTACAAATTTCACAACACAGTGTTCTAAAGCAACTTTCTTTCTTTCAAATGCCAAAAATTGTTTGACAGAATATGATTAAACATACCAACGCGAACTGTTTGCTCAGTGGCGGAAAAATTCCGTTAAAACCCGATATATTGGTCATGTAACGGCGGGGAAAAAAATCTATCGATACTGAAAAAATAGTCGTAAATAATGATTCGAAATAAATTCGATGTGAGAGTTAGTTTTCATTCCATTCGACAGAGTAAAGATCGAAATTCTGCTCTGATCAGTAAAATCGTTAAACAACTGTATGGGCGAAAATTCCTTGAGGGGGGGGGAGGAGTTCACTTCAATACGCTTTTCACCCAAAAATCTATTTCAGATTTCGAAAAATACACTGCGAAACATTATATTACCGTTGGAAGTACGAATATGAGAAAAATTTCAAGAAAATGGCTCAGTAATTGATAAAGAGTCCGTCTGTTTCAAGATTTGATTCAAACAAACAAAGAAACCGATTAAAATAAAATAAAGACATAAATTATTAAGAATTTCATTTATTGCTTTTAAATTACTCATTTCTACAGTTAAAATTTTAAAATTACATGAATTTTGTAAATTGCATCAAGTTAAGATTCTTACATTTGTCAAATGGCAGCGTTCTCAAACCTGGCTAGTGTCAGATGTAAAATAAATTACAGATCTTATATCTGCTGCAGTAAAAGCATTTGCCTGATTACAGAACTGATAAATGGCATGGTATCGTAAGGTATGTAACAGTCCTAAAATTTGAAAAAATTTGACTAAAGACGCTTCTAACATCAAAGAGCCTTTTAGTTAAATATTAGTATCATTCCTGTGCAGTATATAATTCACAATAATAAAATAATTCGTGGTTGTGTATCTGTCGCATAATGAATTGAAAGAAAGACTCAAAGCTGGGAAACTGGCTCTCAGATTCTTGACAGAACTGTATAATCTGTACGAATCTGAATTTTTAAAATTCGATTTAATTTTTTTAATTTAATGTTAAGAAAGTTTACGGCTTCTTTGTCCACATCTTTGCTTAATCATTACAGAAAATCAGACGTTGCATCACACAATAAAAATTACCAATTTTGAGCAATTTTTGCCAAAACTCTCATATTGCATTGAAAATATCCTCAGAATACAGAATCAGTTCTTACTTTTTTAAATAAGAATAACCAAAATTTATTACTTGGGCGAATTTTTACAATTTTTTTTCTTTATACATATAAATATAAGACAAATGATCCGTAAAATAAAATACTAATTTTAATTTACAATAGCTACTTAAGTTCCCTTTTTAATTTGGTTATTTTCCCTTTCTGATCGTAACAGGCTTATAATAATCTCTCTGTAATATATAAAGTATTCCCGCCTTCTTAACATGCCTTCGTGGTGTGGTGGTCTGCATGCTGGGCGCGTATTCCAGAGCTCCGTTGTTCGGGCGTTGCTCATTTTTCCCATGACTCCTTCCCCCTCCCCCCCAAAAAAAACCTAATGTCTCTACAGTGGCGCCTGAACTAAAAAAGGGTGGTAGATGATGATTCTTCACATCCAGGATTTGGCGATTGGGTCCCCTAAAACCCCAGTTACCCTTTAAAAGGGGTGTAACAGCTTTAATATCGTTATTACTCTCTCGTCCATTTGAAATAGATGAATAATAAATAATGTATAGGTTACTGGCAATATTGAAACGCAGGCTCGAGAGCCGCAAGCATTTTCTCGCACAAAGCATGTAACTATTTTTTTTTTTTTTTTTAAATAAGTTTATATAATTTTTCTTCTCTTGTTTGTATGCCGCTCTTTTTTTTTTTTTTTTTTTTTTTTTTTTTTTTTTAAAGTGTAAAATAATAGTTATTGCTGTGTTCCATCATTGGAGTTTACTTTAAATTGTTAAAGAAGTATCACAGTCTTAATTATTTTGGAGGCACCGGCCGAGGTCGAATAATCGTGCGTATTTTTATTTTATTAGTTCATCACTGAGCGTAATATTAGTGATACCGGATTATTACTTCTTGTTAATATTGAATTGCCTTATGTTATTAGTTCATCACTGAACTATCTGTTTCTAAAATTAGTGATACCAGATTATTCTGTTAATATAGAATTGTCTTATTTTATTACCGTATTGGATATTGTTTTTAATATTCCTTTTAGTTGTCTAAATTAATTAAAGTATTTGATTTGAGCTATTTTGAGGAAGTATAAAGAACACAGTGTTCGTTAATTTTATACATAGAAACAACGTACATTGACGTACAACTGTAGTTAAATCTAAATTTTAAATTAAAATTTATAAGCATGCAAATAAAATGACAATAAATATACTTGGCTTTGAAAAAACAGGCTATCTGGATAACAAGCGATGGGTACATCTTAAGTCCGTATAACTGAAATTTCTGCTATGTCAGAGTAACTGGAGCTTCTACTATATCTGAATTTAATATGTCATTAAATAGATTATTTTTATTGTATTTTGTGCTAAAATGTTATTTTGTAATACTTTTCAAGAACTAAAAGATAGAAAAGGAAAAAATATTTTTTTAAATGAACTTTTTACATCTTATGTTAATATTTAAACTCTTTTTTACACTTCGTAAAGACTTCTTACCTCTTACTCCGACAGTTTTATCCGCTGAAAAGTATACTACAAAAAGAAAGTTCCATTATTTACAGAAGACGTTCAAGCACTTTATATGGAAGCAAAAAGATGTTTCTTAAGTTTCCCTTTTGATAAAAACCCATTAGTTTAAGGATAGGAGAGAAAATAAAATCGAAAATAGTTTCTTTCGACTTGTTATGTTTCCAAAAGAGCTTGAAAATGTGGAAGCACGTCATATATCAGAGGAAAATAAAAAGATGACAAAAAATATGGTGAAGTCATCATTTCCGAAAATGTCAGTTTGCAAGAATGCTAGAAACTGTCAGCTGTGTTAGGCTTAGAAACATTCAGCTGTGTCTGTTAAAATACTCTCAGTCCCACTCTACGACAGGAACACGTCACTAAAATTTCGACTTCGCTGTTCGCCCTTTGATTTTATTGAGTATGAAGAGAAAGTAATGTAAAATGCAAGTAATTCTCCTAGTTTACAAGACGTTATGAGAACTACTGGAATTAATTGTTACAAAAAATTAACTAGAAATAATAATAAAGACAATAAATTTGTAAAAAGACGTTAATTTGAGAATTTACTATGCTTTTATGGTTCAACATCCCGATTCGCCGGTTCATATCACGTAACCCCAAGTGACCTCCTCTCACGTAAACTACGCTACAAAAATTTAATTCTCTCAGTAATTATTTACATTAATTTCAAGTTAAATCTTAATTTGGAATACAAGTTTAAGTGAAAGAATTATTTCAGTTCGTACGAATAGCTTACTCACAAATTATGTAAAGCCGCAGTGCTTTACCTCGCTAGTGCATTCTCATTAGAATGGATGAATTTAACCATTGACTTTGTCTTTTCTATATTTTCGCCTTCGGATGAGATTGCACCCTCAATGACGTAATTACCGCGACTAAGGCATAAAATTGAACTATCTGGTAAAAATTCTATGTAATTGCATGCCAGTATTGAAAGAAATAATCGATCTGGTAAGAAATAGCTGTGATTTGTTTTGAAAATGAGGCGTAAAAGGTTACCAGCGAGGATATTCCGTTTGGCATAAGTTGTACCATTATTCGCGACTTTATCGCCTGCGCAGGCAAAACGGAAAAGTACCGAAAAAAAAAATTTTTTTTTCTTTTACCAGAAAAAGCTGACAAGAAATTTTTTTTTAAAATCAAAATTTCTTAAAATTCTTTAATTTTTCTTCAAATTCAAATGGGGGGGACCAAAATGCCTTCAGCGGATCACTCGTGGCCATGGGTTGAAGACCCTACTCTAGAGAAACGGTGGAAAATGATTTTACGATATTGATGACCGCCTTTTTAAAACGCTTAAAATCGGCATAGCATCCTTCCTGCATAGCATCCATCATGAAAAGCGTCATCTGACGGTTGAATTAAATTATTAATTTTAATTGCGGACTTCTTTTCCCCCGGTTCATAAGGGTTGAAAAGAAAGTAAAATCGGTTTTTTAGTTTGAAATAAAGCTAAATTTTTTAATATAAAAAAATGAACTTTCGTCAGTAAAATACTCTCTTGTTAGCCCAATATCTACCAAGTTTAAACGAAATAGGTCCACCAGAACGGTCTTACGTACGTCTAAATAGGATAACTTTAATCATTCTGTATATAAAGAAATGAAGAAAATGAAAACAAAGAAAGATATCCTTAGTAGTGTGAGTATTTCATTAGAAAAATCTGAAATTTCTAAAACAACCAATAATAAGTTAAAAACATAGCATCTCGTTCAATGGTAGATTTTGCACAAAAAATTAAGCAAATGATTAAAAATACATTACATTTCATTTTCAAATATGCTTTCTTATTTTCCTGATGCTATTTCAATTGGCCTTTATACGTTAGGTGGGCTGAACAAACTACCGCCATTTGCATCGCACTCCATACTCGTTTAGTTATGGCGAAGTAAGAGTAATAACAGCTCCAGTTCAAATTAAAGTAATAAAGAGTTATTAATATTGGCAACATTAGTATAAACAAGTTAACTTCAATACTTCAATTTCAATGATAAATTTAAATGTTAGAAAGACTATATTGTTGCGTGCTTACGGGTTAGTAATAGAATGAATGCACACAGAACCGATGATAGCTTGATAAAATTTATTAAAAAAAAAAAATACACTTCGGAGTTCTGGAAATTTCCACAAAAATACTTGAGCAGTTCTTCACAGTGTCGCAGAGTACAATCAGTAGTTGCGCTTCAAACTACTAAAAATGTGTAATACAAAGCACTGCAAAACGCATCTAAAAGGCGAAGCTTTCACGGAAATCTCAATACTCCGAATTCACTCTGAACTAAAAACTGAGAACATACGCTTTCTCCGGTTAAAGTGAATAGTTAAAAGTGAATAATAATAATTTCTTTTTTTTTTTTTTTGGAATGAAATTCTAAATTTCCATAGCTAATTTGGCGACTTTTCCAGCTGTTCACCTGAGACAAGAGAACCTTCGTGCCGGCTCTCTTTTTCTGAAAAAAAAAAGCTTTGTAATTTACTGAATTTTGTGTTCTAGACCTGTTTTAATTTTTTGGAATTCTAACGGTTCGCATCGCCTTTTTTCCTTATTATCTATGCCAAAAAGAATTCTTTGTTCTTTATTTACTTGTCTTCCAATGTTTTCGTTGATTTAAATAATAAAACTCAAAAGTAAATTGCATGTAATTTCTAGGAAGCTATTAGACTAATTTAGATGAATTATGGCACAAACGGACTAGCTTAGAGCAGTAGTCATCAAACTAAAAGTCGCGATCCAAATTGGGGTCTCGAAAATTTTTTTTAGGTCGTAAGGTTGCTGATATACTGCATAACAAGTGTCCAACACGTATTATAAAGTACATATTCTGCGAATTCGGGGTCGCAATACGGCTCGAGCATCTAAAATCGGGTCGCCGATCCTAATTATTTTGGGAGCCACTGTCTTAGAGTATCGACCTATGAATAATAATGAAAAATAACTGCATACTCTATTCAGGACTACTTTTTTTTATATAATCTGGGAAAAATAGCTGTAATATCTTGATTCTGTGAAACTGATGTAAGTAGTCCTATAATTTATGCAGTGCACCTTTTAAACTTGTAGAGTCATTAGGTTTTTTTAGATGCGGGAGATGTAAAGAGTCAATGTTCTCTCCGGAACTCGAACCTGGACCTTTCGAATATGCTCCGAGTGTGTTACCATTACACCATGAAGGTATGCAGAAAGGAGGGAAAAAATGTCTTTTAAGCTTATGATAAATGTTCACTTGTAGCAACAAATGATTCCAATTTATTTCCTTCAATGACCTTGTATGCTCATGTAATGTCCTCCATGGCCTTGGTCGTGGTACACAGATTGTAGTTGTCTCTTTCTCCCAAAGGATATGAAATAATAGCTTAAGCATAAGAGCAGGCTTGTTATCCTTATGTGGTTGTAGAGCAGCAAGCCATTAGAAATACACTTTTCTCAAACTAAATAAAGCATGATGATTTGCTTACATGCATTACAGCAATATGCATTTGGCGTATACAAAAAGACAACCAATTATCCGTACTTTTCTTAACCACCGAGAGTGCTGTGGCACAGTTAAGTTAAATATCTGGCGCATTGAACTTCTGATAGCTTAACTTCGGATTCCGGTTTATAATTTCTCTATATCAGTAGTTCCCGAAATTTTTGTTGGGTGGTAGAAGTTTCCGTTTTTAATTTTTTTATATATATGACTATGAATGATTAACTATAACTGTTAATTAATGTAGAAATAGCAACTAATTGTTAATAATTGTTTATACGTCATTTCTTTCCCCCTCATCTTTTCGTCCCCTCTCTGCACTGCTACTATACGCAAACGTATCGCGATAATTCGCAGCTATACATATATGGGTCATGAGGCTTAAAATTTTGAAAAGCTCTGTTATGAATTTTGTTGTTGATCCCAAGAGCGAAACGGCCATAAAACTCAACAGCGCCAACCCGACTAATGCTTCCAAGCTTTGGCGCCGATGGCGCTTCCAAATGGCGGTCAAGGACGAGGCGGCGACGCTAAGGAAGCCTTGTTTACCATCACGGAAATTTATTCCAGGGTGCTCGCGATTATGGAGGTGCAGAAGCGAAGAATAAGTAAAGGGATACCCGGATCCTACTGCATCACTTTAATGAAGGGTTCAAAATTTTCGACGATTATTCTAGGTCTTTTCTTATTATTACAGTCCCAATTCCAAAAATGAAGACACACACACACACACACACACACACACACACAAAAAAAAAAAAAAAAAATTATTGTAATCTTTATCTCGCAATTTTGTTCAGATGACTGTAAAATTCTAAAGAATAAGAAAAGCTATAAAAAATGTTATAAACTTTTAATTTCTTATGTATTTAACTAGCAAAATTCCTAACATTTTGATTCACTAATAAACACAGTGCAGCGGATGAATTTTTTTCGGTTATTATATAGATAAATACCTTTATTTGTTAATACATTATTAAAAACATTAATAATAAGGTAATCTTGGATAATTAATAAATTTAATTATTCATACGCTAACAGCTATATATGAATATTCAATAATATGTTCAAAACCTGTTGAAAAATAATATGTTATAAGACACATTTCGTGTCTCTCTCGAATGAAACTCTCGGATTTTTTTCCATACTATTTCATTGATCATACTTAAAACTACATACGATTTCACGCAAAGATATCGTTAGAGAAAAAAATTAGGGATTCTGTCTTATTTTGAAATACTGATTTATATTATGAAACCAGAATTTCTCCATTGTCTGCACATTCCTTAACTTGTCGCTTATGTTTTGTGTCAGACGTCAGTCCTTCTAAACTCTGACAATTACCTGTCTGCATTTAATCTTGCATAAATGTTTTTGCTTGAAAACTTAATTTGTGCAATACTCAGTTACTAGCTTCAATATCAGAATTACAGTCTCTTTAAAAAGATACAAGATTATTATTATGAACGAGAAGAATTAATGGTGAAACACATATTTTTCAGGAAGAATGATTTTATGCACTGCCATAACATAAACTAATTATCTCAAATTTTGAGGCAACACTACAATCCTAAAGAATGAAGACCATTTACATACTATACCTCGAAAACAATTTAAAAAACAGTTACGGGAATACCATTTTTTCGAGGTTACAGGCAAAAACATCGTGGACGAAAATGTTGTAGAGAAAACGGTGTCCGGCGAAAACGTCGCGGAGAAAACAACGTCATGGTACAAAATATAGTGGGAGAAAAGAAAGCAAAGAGAGAACATCGTGGTACAAAATATCGTTCTCAAAAACATAACGGTTAAAAAAACTTCACGGTTTAAAAACATTGTCGTCCAAAATATCGTGGTAAAAAATAAAGTACCTACAAATCATCGTATGACGACAACATCGCACACATGAGTTTTCAGGTTTTAAAAGTCGTAACTGCATATTGACATAATGATTTGTGAGCGCAAGAAGGAAAGAGGGATATTTTTACGTGTACATTTCTTATCTTTGAATGAACTGATAGACTTTTGCTGAGTAAGAAGAAATCTTAAACACTTTGTGATGTTGCGTGGCCCCAACCTGTCCGCAACAGTAGTAGTGACTGCTATGGACTGGAAGTTACACAAACTCGTAAGAAGGGTTTAATCCCTTTTTATTTCACTTTAGAAATTACAGTTGCATTCACTTGACGCTCACAAACTAAGCCGATCCGGAGGTGTAACAAAAATAGAAAAGTACAACTAAAAATAAATAGCAGGATGCATAACTAACGAAGTCACTATCTACGAGGCTCTATAATTGTAACTATCTTAACCGCGTTCTAAGATACAGCTGAGATTCAGCAAACCTTCTGATTAAGAAGTTGAAAGATTCAACTAACTGCCGAAGTAGGCACACAGGCCGAAACGCGCGGTTCTTAAATTTCTACCTAGCAACCTTCACGCTCGTGAATCAAGAAAGTACACTTACAAATCTCGTTTCCCTTCTATTTAACTCAAATTACTTCTGCTAAAAATTTGAATACTCTGCGCGTTCTACTAAAATTTACATACTCTGTCATTGGCAATTCTAGGAGAAAGTAAAGGCTTGACAGGAAAGATAGCTTAAAATAAATGTTAGTTAAAATAAATATAAACCCTACAACTTAAAAATTGAAAATAAGTAGGAAATTAAAGCAACTTATAACACATAATAGAGTTTTAAATTTACATAGTTAATTAACCTCATGCAGTTATTTTTCTTCATTTTCTAAACGTTCTTAGACTGAATTTTTCATGAAAAATTAATTTATTTATGATATTTCTTAACTAACTATGCAATTTAAAATTTTATTAAGTGCTATAAATTGCACTAATTTTCTACTCATTTTAATTTTTAAATGTTTAAGTTTCCTTCTTAATTTTCAGCAAAAATCTGTTAGTTCATTCAAAAATATGAAATACAGAAATAAAAATATCCTCTTTCCTTCTTGTGCTCCCAAATCATTATTGGAATATGCAATTACAATTTTTAAAAAACTGAAAACTCATGTGTGCGATGTTGTCGTGTGCTGATTCGCAGGTACTTTATTTTTTGCCACGATGCTTTCTACGACGATGTTTTGCACCACGACGTTTTCGCCTTGCGTTGTTTTCTCCACGATGTTTTCGGCTGTAACCAGAAAAAACAACGCAAGGGGTGTTGTTTTCAATGTAAAGCCAACGCATAGTCGCACAAAACTACATGGGAAGAAAATAAGCAAGGAAAAAACATCGCATAGAACTTCTTGATATAAAACATTTTGGTAGAAATTAAAGCGGTTTTAAAGCATTATCATAAAAAAAATATCGTGACAAAAAATAAAGCACTTAGAATCATCGCAGACATATGTTGTCAGAATTTTAAAATTTTAAATGTACTTTCGCATCATGATTTGTGAGCTCAAAAAGAAATAATTATACTCTATACTTCATATTTTTTAATTAAATAAAAAAGAATTTCGGAGAATCCAAGAAACTTCAGAATATAAAGACTGAAAATGAGTAGACAAGGAATTTTCTGTATTACAGTTAACAGAATTCTACACTTATGTAGTTCGTTATTAAAGATCGTAATTTAATTCATCTCCTTTAAAAAGTTAATTTAATCCTGATCATTTTCATAAAGTTGGATTGGCAGTGTGAACATGCATTTAATACTTTTAAAGTCTGAAAACCCACATCGGCAATGTTATCCTTATGCGATGCTCTGTAAGTGCTTTTTTTTTTTTTTTTTTTTTTTTACCATGGTATTGTCTAAGATGATATTTTAAAACTACAAAGTTCTGAGTCGCTCTATTTTCTACGGCGATGTTTCATGTATGATGTTTTAGATTTGCAATGTTTCCTTCTTTAATTTTTTTTCTTCCACGATGTTATGTACGATGCCGTCCAGATGGGAGACATGGATGTAATTTGTCCGTCCCTTCATAAGAGGCAACGTTGGCTTATCTATTAGATGCCGTAATAAAGAGACCACCGCTTTTGTGGCCAAGACTTAGTAGTGGCCAACACCTATAAACGGCTAGAACCTGGCATTGGAAAAAACAAATGTGTTTTGTACGAAGAATGTTTAATCTTTCTTCTCGACGTTTTTTGTCCGTGAGAGTTTTGCCACGATATCTTCGTCAGTGCTACTTGTTTATGTTATGGCTATAAAAAATATAACATTTTTTTATCAATAGTATGAAATATAAGAAACCTTGAGTCACGTCTATAGAAAAAATAGTGTTGTCATGTATATGCAATCTCGTAAATAATCATAATAATTGTATAATGCTTCTAGCAACGTATTTATTCCAGCATGCATTTCAGTTGACTTCAAATATCTTTCCGGCTACTAACTGATAACAGGTCTTATAAACTCACTTGCAGTAATCTCAAATTTATGTATTGTATCAGTTCCTTTTTATCAATTACCTGGATAATAATATGTTTTGTTTATTTGCTTGTAACAGTACTAAGTTTGTTTCATTACATATATAGTCTTTTGAGTCTTTTGTTTTGTTTTGTTTTGTTACCTCTCTATTCTTATTTTTATTTATTTATTATTATTTAATCTTTTTTAAAATTTTGTTATTTTACCATATTGCCTCCCTTCCTCAAATACTAAATGTCGAAAAAGCTAAATTCACAGAGCAACCAAAAAATCGCTGTGAATAGAGTAAAGTTCTTACGAAACTCAAATTTATGCACAATGTAATATTTTATGTAACATAATTGTGTTATCTAGAATGCTTGAAGTTATATCACTGTAAATAATGTAAGAGTCTAACGAAGCACAAACTTGAACGAATTTTATGTAACATAACAGTGCGTACGTAACCTGTAACACTTGAAATTATTTCAGTAAGAGCGTGTCTGCTACTCGTTTGTTTTTGTTATGTACGTAAAAAAATAAAGGAAAAAATAAAGTTTTTTTAAATATCAAAACTAAAATGTCAATTACTGGAAAACAGTTCTCAACAGCTATATTTGGTAGCCGCGTTTGAAATGAAAGGTAAAAATGTTATTAAGTTTACCATCCGAAGAGTCTCCGTAACAAAACAATATGTTGAAATCTGTTCTTTAATTTCATTATTTATACTTATTATTATTTATTTCATCAGACAAATGACATTTTGTATAAAAGCTCAGAGAGAGTCACATGTGTTTTCCAAGAATGTTTTACTGCATGCATCTTCCTCTAACATGAATATTTTAGTATATTTCTTAGTTTTCTGAGTTCAAGCCCGAGTGGAGGCTTTATTGCAAACTCCAAGAAGGAGTCATCTGGGAATTTTATTTGGAATTATAAAGGGTATTTAACCCTTCTCGAGTATCTGTTTTCTGTCTACTGAATTAAAGCGATTATTCGCTTGAGAGCTCTTAATGTTCCAGACACATTGCAGTAACTTCTAGGTTTGGAATCTTACAACATATGTGTACACACACTTATATAAATATGAACACACATACTCACGTATATCTCTATGCAAGAAATTCTGAATTATCTTCTTTAGCTCATGCTTGAAGCATACAAATATGTTCTGCAGCTTGTTATTTTGATGTTCCCAGAGTAAAATGACCGGAATATCGATTATATTGCCACTAGTCAGGAATATCTGATGGGAACGTGATTTGAGAGCCGTCATTAAACAACCTGGCATTAATCGAAGCATCAATCACGAAATAGTAGTGATAAGAATTGTATCCATCAAGATGTTGCATACGATTCTTATCAGTTCAGAACTGATATTGATTCTTATCTTTCCTTTGCGTTCGTGAATCTTTTGGGATATGTGTCTTTTTTGGGGTATGTGTCTGACATCATTTTGTGTCAAAGGCCAAATATTTTATGTAACAAGTTGAATCAAGAAAGCGTTGGGTAAAATCTGATTCTTCTACTTAACTCATAGCTATTTATAGCATAGTTGAGGCAATGACGTTGAAGTTACAGAGCGGAGGTTTGCTCATATGGATTAAGGATTTCGAAACAGAAATGGCTAGATGTTTATAGATTAACATTAAAAAAAGGAAAAGAAAGTTTTGTGTTCTACGCACCTTTTAGTAATTTAAAGCTTGAACTTCTTGATAGTCCCCGTATCATGTACCTGTTAGCGCTGGTGACAGCGCATTTGTAAATATCCTTGTATTTGCGTATTCTCGATTGTATTGTGTATTTGCTTCCGTAGAACTGTGTACCTGTAGATATTAATATCAGTGTATCTGTAAAAATCATGCATTTACTCCAGTATTGACACCTGTAAGTATTGTATTGCAAGCACTTATATCGGTGTTTTACCAGAATAATCCACAACACCAGCATTTCTATAATAGCATTATTATTTATATAATAGGAATTTACATTTCAATTTATATATCAACATGCATAGCTATTGTCCCCCTATTTACGATTTCTATACAATATTATAATCGATGTAACTGTAATGTGTATCTGCTTTTAATGTATCTATTTTGGAATATTTGTATATGTGCAATTGCGTACTTGCTTTTGTATTTGCACTTTGCTTTTTTTTTTTTTTTTAAATAAGTATCATGCAATTGTAAGTATTAGTGCCAGCATATTTGTAAATATCATGTATTTGCGCATGTGTACTAGTGTGTTAGCGATTGTATTACGTATTTGCTATTGTAGGAATTGTGTCCTTGTAATAACTAGCATCAGCGTATCTGTAGATATCGTGTATCTGCTCCAGTCTTGTGCACTTGTAAGTACTGTAAGTACCCCATCGGTGTAGTGCACGATTTTTTTAACATATTCTATTGTTCACATATTTAGATATCAAGGGCATGTCTCCCAAATCAGAATGTACTGTTTATGAGCATTATCGTGTTAATGCTGTGTATTAATGAATGCGTAAATGCTATTGCTTTTGCAAGTGTATGTCCACATGCTCTTTCTTCACATCTCCTCTACTCTTACTCACTTTTGTTACTGTCATCCTTTCTCCTGCATTTCTCTCTCTCTCTGTTACTCTCCTATGTTTATTTATATTTATATGCATCTATGTACAATCACAGTATTATGTTATTCTATCACCAATGTAAAGCTGAAACCGCTCCAGTATGACACTGTAACCTCTATGTTTCAAATCATTATAAACTCCCGGTGGAGCCTTCTATGAGTCTAGGGAGTTGTTGCTTCTAAATAGGGAAGTACGCGGGACACATGCCTGCTTACCTATGTTAGATACCAAGCGTCCCCGTCCTCCGCCACCTGTCACCTGATAGTCCCTTTATTGCATTTATAGTCTTGGTTGTTAAAGCCGATTTTTTATATGTAGTAAAAATTCAAAATTTTTCATCTTAATTTCCTGTGTTTTCGTTTAGACGGAACTTGAAGAGCATGAAAGAGCAGAATGTACCATGATTATAACAGTGTTCAATGTAAATACGGATCTTTTTCCAAAGAGATTCCTTCACAAATACAACCCTTCTGTTAACGAATTGCATTATGGAGATAGGTTAGGCTGTTTTCTACTTTAATTGTAGAGTCATTAGGGTTTTGAAGTAAGAAACATGAAAAATGAGCAATGCCCTCGCCGGGATTCCGACCTGGAGCTTTTGAATACGCGCCGAATGTGCTACCGCTACATCACGAAAACATACTGGAAGGAGGGAGAAAGTACCTTATATAATAACCAATCCAATCATACTCAGTCAGCTCCTCTGTGGCATAACTGAGGTGAATTTACTAGATTTCAATGGTTTTAATCACTCGGTTTCTATTGAGCCAATATACAGGGTGATTGAAAAATATCTGATAAAATGTATAAGCAAGTAGAAAGGATCAAAATAAGTAGTGCGGAAATGGCGCGTTGAGATGATACAGAACGCTGCTGAGGGAAAGATAAAAGCATTATGCTGGCGTAAATCGTCATTCCTCGTGCGAATTTCTAGCGGTATGCATAATTACACGAACGCAAAGCTCTCTGTATTTTACCTATGTGGCTATGAAGCACTGCAGAAGCTCAAAGGAGAAACTCGATAATCGTTCTTTGTATCTCTTATGAATAGCTGCTTTATCTGCAGCTACATATTACAGAATGCATGTAGGCGAGAACCACGTTCGTGTAACGATGTACACCGTTCGAATTTTGCTTGAAGGAACAATATGCGCTAATGAAGAACTTTTACCTACCGTTTAACCGGGCTCTGTCCCACCACAAAGCGCCACAAATTTCACACACATTTACTTATAAAATTCACTTTTTGCAGCCCCTTCTACCCGCCCTTACATGTTTGTTACATATTTTTTAAACACCTTATATTGAAAAAATAGTAGGCTACAATGCATATGTTAAATTTTCATAAAATGGAAAAGGGTGTTTTGAGAACGGCATATAAGCCGACCAGACGGTATAGTGATCAGGGTCGCCTGACTGCGATACCAAAGGGCCCGTGTTCGAATCCCGGAGAAGACATGGAAGTAAAATTGTCTGCCCTTTCATAGGACGTAACGGTGGCCGTCTATTAGGTTCCTCCACAGTAAAATGGTCACCGCTTCTGGCCTTAGTAGTGGCCAATGCCGTAATAGGCAAGTGCTCGCCATTTGAAGAAGAAGAAAAAAAAAAAAAAAAAAAAGGCATATTATCTATAGAAATACTTTCAAGTTCAAAAATGTTTAGTAAAAAAAGGATAATGAGTGAACATTTGCAGATAGAGTCATTAATAATTTTGTTACATGTTATAAAATTAAAATTTATAATCCTAAATACTAAAGAATGTTAATCCTGAAAAGGACAAAATTTAAACGTGATTATAAATTGTAGCATAATTATTAACTATAATGTACTTGTAAATTTCAAATACTCGACTTCATACTAAATCTGTTCTTGATTTTCAATCTTGTCTATCAAATTAATTTTGACGGAAAGTAATCAGTTGCTAAAGCAAGCGAATTATTATCAAAGCTTGACATTTTTTTAGTCAAACATATGTGCGGAGATATGAGAACATAACTTACATTTTACAATCAATTTCTTTACTATTTTTAAAATGTGTACCTGAAATTACCGTATAATGAAATATTAATATTAATGATAATGTTAATGCTGTTTTAATTTCTAATAATGATGTGTAAGTGTCCATTAAATTACATAAGACCACCCTGGATGTTATGATGGTCAACACAGGCTGATTGCCTCCTACGCTGTTCGGGTAATGCACGGGCAGATGTAGCTGAACTGTCTTTGCGGCATGAAGGCTTTTAAAATGTGTCAAATCGAAAGTCGTCTCGAGAGTCTGGTAGTAGAACAAGGGGTACGAGCCTTCCGATTCCGTCATATGGAATCGGGATGGAACTGAGCACATAGCTCTTAAGTGCACTGCCTAAACCAGATTATCTAACCCTAGTTCAGTTTAATAAAGTTCTGCCGAATTCCGAACACTGGAAACTGCACTCGTTTGGACCGGTTGTTCATCTTACTTGTTCAGGTAAAATTAAGCTTGTTTTTTTATTTACGTGTTATTAATAACTTTGTTGATTTTTGACAATGTGTGAAAGATAATGAAATACTGTACATGATGTTTTTTTAAAAAGCCATTAAATTAATTTAGATGAATATTTTTGACAGACAGATTTGCAACATGGCATTTGGAAAATATATTATCTACAAGGTATTTCTCCCGCCTTCTTAGCGAGCCTTCGTGGTGTAGTGGTCTGCACGCTCAGCGCGTAATTGAGAGGTCCGCGGTTCGATTCCCGGCGAAGGCGGTTGCTAATTTTTCATCTTGCCTAATTTTAAAAATACCTGATGTCTGTACAAACCTAGAAATATTAATGAGAAATCGGCTGTATACTGTCAAATAGGCCTATTCAGTGAGTCGTTGCTTATTCTATAATCGACACTTCAGGGTCATTGTTTCCCGCCCGACTAGTCTCGTAACCAAAGCAACGACACCTGAGGCAGATTAGAAATTTAGATCATTGCTTTAGTAATTGATATAGGAAGAAGTTGTGCATTTAAGGGGGAGTTGTTCCGTTGTTGCATTTTATCCTCAAAAAAGGCCGTTTCGTATTTGCGTTAAAGAAATCAGCACGTTTTTAAAATTCTATAATCTTTTGTTGAAATAAAATACTGCAAAGAAAAAAAAATAATATATTCTCACTTGCTTTAAGTATGCATTCGTTTTCTAAAGAAATATTTCCTAGAGAGAAAAATACAACTCAGATATCCAGATTTTTGACTATCTGTAAGGACTACGGCCCTAAATAGACCACAAATTTGAAATCTCATGAGTAACATAAAAGTAGAAAAAAAAGTAATAATAAAATTTTACTAAATAACCTCTTATTTAAAACTCCTAAAATAATTAATGAGCTAAAAGGAGAAAAAATAATTGATCATATATTTTAATAGAAAAATAGATTAAATAATTCTTTTTACGAAATTCATTTACAGTTCTTTTGTCATAGATAATAAAAACATAGTGCGCCCATGATCTATTTATAAAGTGGTTTATACTTTTAAGAATGCAATTCGATTAATACATTGTGTATCGGATATTCTATTTTTTTTTTTTTTTTTTTTTTTTTTTTTTTTTTTTTTTTGACACCAAGTAGAAATTGACTTCAATTTTTTTTTAATTGCGATATTGCTGTTGAATTGAATTTTATGTTCAAATGCGAAGAACATGATTTTTACTAAATGTAGATAACGCACAAAACGTTAAAAAAAAAAAAAAAAAAAAAACCTCCCGTTTGGGCGTTATATAAAATCTGAAAGCTTTCAAATTTTACCTTTTTTAGAATTATTGTTTTTTATTTCCTCTTTTTAATCTTTTACATGTGAGTCCAATCTACATTTTTTAGACTGAATTTTCAATTAAATTATTTAATGGAAAAAATCGCTTTCAACAATGAATAATTAATTCTTCTTTTACTTGAAGAATTCTTTTATTATTTATAACCTTGCGATAAAATATATTATTTCGAAATTTATATTAAAATTAGCAAAAACAAATGTATATAGACTTATTAATTAATTAAGAAAAATTAAAAATGGAACAGAAAATTACAGATAATTTTAAACATTAATTAAACTCTGCTTTTTTTATGTTAAGAAAGGAAACGGAATAGTACATGCAAAGTCTATGTATAAAGAAAAAGGTGGAAGAAATATCATTTATGAAATATTAGAAAACAGAAAGCTGAAGCTAATCGAACGATTTTTGAAAATTCGCCCAAAGATCAGAGATCATGTTAATTGTTTTCATGTGAAAAATCATTTAAAATATTTTTCAACTATATCCGATGGTGCAAAAAGTAAAGTTTTGAGATTTTGGGGTTGTTTGTTAAACGAAGATATGAGAGAAAAGTCATTTCAACATGAAATTTAAAAAAACTCTAAATCGAATTTTGGAATAAATAAATAAATAAATCGCTTCGCCAAACTGCATTATCATCCACAGACAGCATGTGCGCAGAATTTTAGCTCGATTGTTTATCAGGAAAGAGTTTAAAAATCAATGAAAACTCTATTACGGAACTAAGTATTAATAATTATAAAAACTTATAAAATGCTCATTTTTCTCTTAATAAAATGTGAAAAAATAGGATGCATGTTTCATTCTGATAACAGTTCCGCAGGAATGATTATACGCAAGGCGAGTTATTTGGTAACGGCGGTAGAAATGCGGGTAAATATGAGTCAGCGGGGAAGGGTCACTTTACGACGACACTTTTTTTAAGATGAGTCATCGAATCACCAAAGGCAGAGCCTGGGTTTGAATTAAAAAAAAAAAAAAAAAAAAAAAAGCTATATAGAACTATCAAGTTTGTCAGCTTAATCGCCTTAACCTACGGAAAATCACGCTCTTTGGAGTCATATCCAAATATGGTACATAAAATTTGACAGTTAACAATTCACAATTGCAAATAACCGCTTGTTTCTCGCCGTTATTTGAAGCAAAATCTCATAAATTTTCAAGAGCTCACGGAGTAGAGGTTTCTCCTTCCACAAAACATAAAAAAGCATTTTAGCGTAAAAATATTTTAGCGTTAGGTGCAAAAATATATTTTAGCGTAAAAATCTGAGGCTATAGTAACTTAAATTAGGCAATTTTTCTTTGAGATCTTAAAGTTAAATCTGATTTGCACTTGAACTATAAACTTGTTTAACCTTACTGTGCTACGTATAGACGACTTTCCGTCCTTGCACTTTAACTTCAAGTTTGGTATTCTGAGAAATATATCCAAGAGTAAAATCGAACTAAAAGTGTAACTGTACTGCGGGTGATACAACTAAAAATGAAACAACTGAATCACTTCTGTTTGGAGATCTGAAAATATAATAAGTATGTATAGATCTAGTAAGTAGATTTAACAGTCATTAATGTGGCTTCTAATACTAATCGGGGAAAAATAGCGCTGAGTACCTTCCTTTAACAAAAATTAGTCTTCCATCCATGATGGAGTGTCACAGAGAAAAGTTTGTAATCTTCTCCGTGAACCCACCTTTTCGCCATATCTAATCTCCATTCTAAAAAATCGTAACGTTGTTTAGCAAAGTAATCATTAAACTCATTTTTTGCCTTCCAAAAAACTTTTCGATTATATTTTCTATAATAACTAGGAAAAAATGGCTTGTTCATTATTGTCTTTCAGACGATAAAAAGTGAGGATTTAAAAAAAAAAAAAAAAAAAAAAAAAATTCAAAATCTAAAATCTATTTTTGAAAGATTTCAGTTCGACGATCTTGACGACTTTGTTGACTTTTTTTTTTTATTTGAGATCTACGGTGGACAATATTTACGATACTTACTCGAAGATAGGAACTACAGATTTATAACTATGGTTTTTTAAATTGTAATATTCAATGAAATACATAAAAAAGTTACAAAATACGTAACAAAATTTCAAAAATACAAGTCTTTTTTTTCCGAATAGAATCTAGAAATATAGTCAACTTCCAGTCAACCGGGAGCGAAATTTCCGGGATTTGTCTGAAAAAAGTTAAGTTTGTTTATTGATGGAAAAATTACTACAGTAAATCATCAGAATAAAACAAAATTTCTACCAGTACGAAAAGGAGTAGAAAAATGCATGAGATAACAGCGGTTATAATAGATGATGTTACAGTACAGTAGAATCTCTCTTAAGCGGCAAGAATGGGACCTCTCCGATTCCGAATATATGACTCTTTTGCAGAAAAATCGAAGCACCAAGAAGGACTTTTGCGATCGTGACGAAATTTGGTAAGCAAAAACATCTTGATTGAACATGCAAATGATCAAAGTTTCAAGGCAAATGAACAGGAACTGCAATCAAAGCGTGCATTTCTAGTGCGCAATTCGCAAAGTATAAAACCAGTAACAGAGACGGAAAATTTATCTTTTTTTTGCTGCTACCATTGTAATTCCGTAAAGAAGCAACTAAAGATGCCATTACGACGATATCGAGGGCTGTTGCACCAGAAAATGCACCCGCTTTCACGGCTCTGTCTGTCAAGCAGTTTCTGACCAGCGAAAACGTTACTGTGATGGTGCATCCTCCTCATTCACCTGATTTGGCTCCATGCGACTTTTTTTTATTTCCTAAAGTTATATCTTACGTAAAGGAAACCCATTTTACTTCAGCTGAAGAGGCTCAGGAAAAAACGCAGGATCTCCTGAAGGGACTTTCAAAAACCTAGTTCCAGAACTGTTACCAGCAATGGCAGCACCGAATGTAGAAGTGTGTGAATGATGAAGGGAACTACTTTGAAGACGATAATGTCACGGAAAACTGATTCTGTAAGCACAATGATTTATTGGACCAGTTTCGTGTTGTTTTTGGTGTCATACCTTGTATATTCATGCCTATCCCGGGATTCGAACCCGAGCCCTTCAGTAAGGCAGTACGAGCCACTAACCACTTTCACGTCTGGGCGGCCCAACAGAATTTTACTTATTTAAAATTTTAAAAAATCGCACTTAAAAAATAAGTTAAAAATAAAATTCATTTTTAAATACTCACAAAAGGAGGAAAGCAGGTTCATGTATGTTTGGGACTAGACGATCCCAAAATCCACAGCAGTGCAAATTATATCGCATTTTAAGATTGTATAGAAGCTGTATGCGTAAAATCAGTATTTTTTGGAGATAATATCAGATTTCTGTCAGCTGAGAAGGAATTATACGAATATGATATTAGGGTCATTTAGATAAACTTATTAAATATTTCTAGTTAAACGAATTCGACCTGCCGAGAAAGGTATTGAAATTTAATGTTAACTTACCAAAAATAATTAATATTGATTTGTTAACAAGCTTCGTTTGTATTATAAGGTATTTCTACCACCTTCCTAGCGTTCCTTCGTGGTGTAGTAGTTCTGCACACTGGGCAGGTATTCCAGGTCCGTGGTTCGATTCCCGGCGAAGGCGGTTGCTCAATTTTTCATCTTGCCGAAAAAATACCTAATGTCTCTTCAGTATAAGAAATTCAATGCATTAACCGAAAATTCCTAATTATCGAAGTTTTGCTATAGCCATGGGAAATATATATATATATATATAGTAATGAGCCAATACAGTAATTTAACTGAGCATAGTTATATTCACATGCTATCCGTATCCTTATTTAGATGAGCTAAGCATACACGAATGTGTTTATCCTCTCAATTTTTGTCTGAATAAAGGTGAAAAAAAAACATAGCCATTTTCCTTTCTTTTTTTTGCTTAGGATGCTACCAGATGATGACGATGATGAAATGCAGATGATACAACGCCCACGTGTTGTAATCAGATGATATGAATGACATAAGCTTTGTGACGTAGTCTTAGGTTGTTGAGTTCATGATGATACGTTAAAAGGTCATCAACTTTGGTGATCCTGTCCGAGGTATGCATGTCTCTAGAGAGCTACTAGGATAATGTTTGAAAAAAGATGAAGTTGACAGAATTCTCCTCTCCTTTGTGCCTGTAATTTATCTTAAAAATTTGTACAGAATGAACTTGTTTTCTCTTTCTTTTTAATTTATCAAAATGTTTCCTCACGAATCGTGATTCTTCATTAATCAGATATATGATTTTAGTGGTACAAATAATTAAAGATCGCGTTCTATACTTTTTCTGAAACACCTAGCTATATTTATTTATGTATTAATTTATGTATAACATTCAGTTTTATAGTTCTTATTCCTCTTCTGCTGCTGAAGAGTTAATAAGACCCGTTAAAAGTATAGAATTTGCTAAAACTGGCACATATCTAAATTAAATACAAACCAATTCCACTTAGCGTAGCAGCCCACTCTAAGTAGATTCAGTTTCATTTCTAAACTTTTCGTAGTACCTCGAAACACTAAAGAGCGTATAGTTCTTTCTTTTTAATAACTTCTCTGAATTCAAATCGAGTAGCGTTTATTCCCTCAAGAACCAGGATCCCATTTTCCGAGCACTGACTCCCATATGTTTTAGTGAATTTTTTAATCCCCAGAACTGAAATATTTCCTAGGTATTTGAGAAAATATTAAAACTGCTCCAATTTTTTAAAAACAATTAAAAAATTTTCTGAATAAGTAGAATGGAGTTTATGCTAATGAATGGAGGGAATTATCCTTTTCGATAGTGAAAAAAATATAATTTCCTTATAGAGGGAATTATGTATATCTGATCAGTTAATGTTTTTACGCCACATTTCAATTCAAAATACTCTTAGACACCAAAGTCTATACGCATATGCATCGAAAGTGGTAGGACAGCAGCTCAAATAAATGATAAAACTGCTAATAACAGTGTAAAGAAAAAGGTCTGAAAAATTACTGATGCATTTTATCAAAATGGGATACAAATTCTAAAAGGAATTAAAGCGAATTTGTTGATATCAATGATTTCATTGTACATGCAATTACAGTAACAAGGTATTCTTCTTTACATAAAATTGCTAGTCCTGTAATGAATTTTTTATACAAATTACCTGATATAATTTGATTATTTTTCGCAACGAATTAATTTTAATTTCAGTAAAGAGATTTAGTGTTCTAGACCTTATTTTCTATAAAAATCGTCATTTTTTTACTATAGAGTAATATTTTACTTAAATGATCAAACGTGATTCCCGAAAGGTTTAGTCTTCTGTGGAGGTGACTCCATTAGAAAACATGCCTATGTGATGTTCAATAATATTCAATATCGATATTTATTTATGTTCTCAGAATATAATTATTTTCATATAAGGCCGTCTACAGAAAATGGTTGCCGTGGGAAGTTTCACTAAACAGTCATTTCTGATTTTCGTAGAAAGCGGGATCATTAGACCTGTTATACAAGCAAAAACGACGTTTATAATTTGCATATTGTTTAAAGGCAAAGAAAAAACAAAACTAAAATTCGCATGAAACCCTTTCGAAAATCAACAAACCCATATTGGAAACTATTTGCGATGCTTGAAGCTCTAAAATAAATACTTTTTTTACCTCAAAACGCTTGTCAAAACAAAATGAAAAAAAATCTTAAAAGATGTATATTGTAATCCTGTAACAAAATATTGACAGAAAAACCAAAATGCCTAAAAAAAAATCTGAATTTTTTTTAAATCAAAAAAATGTTTATACAAAAAGTAAACCGTTCATTAGAAATTTTAAAACGAGAGACATTTCTAACGTTGACGATTAATGGCAAGTAGATTTATTATTTTTAAAGCCTTTTAGTACATATAACGGAGAACCGTAATTGAACCGTCATATTTATTAACCGTTATTGATTATTTTTGTAAATATGTATGGGCTCCCATAAATAGAAAAACAGGAGAAGTCACAAGCTTGTTTAAAAAGACTTTTAAAGAAAGAATTCACATGAGGATTCAAATCGATAAAACTACAGAGTTTATCAATAAAAATACTTAGCAGTTTTTTAAAGCTAACAATAGTCATTGGTTTATTACGGAAAAAGTAGAAATTAAAAGTGCTATAGTCGAAAGATTTAATAAGACTTTAAAGGAGAAGATTAGGAAATATTTGGATGCAAATGGAACAAAACGATGTATAGACGTGCTCGATAAATTATTAAAAATTATAATTACTCATATCATCGATGTACAAAAATGACACATGTAGAAGCATCTGTTAAAGGTAATGAAGTTCTAGTTTATAAGAATTTGTATAAGAAAGAAGCCGAAATATAAAACAAGTGATATCGTTCAGGTATCTAAATTTTTTTTTCTGGGGGGGGGAGGTTATGATCCTACATTTAAAGAAGTGGTTTTTCATTATTTCTCAAGTTTTAAACACTGATGCTCCTACTTACAGATTTAAAGTTTTAAACAATAAGGCTATTAAAAGAACTTTTTATGAAAAAGATTTTATAAAATATGATAAAAAAGATGAAATTTTATAAATTGAGAAAAAAAATGAAGAGAAAAGGAAACAGAGCTTTTATGAAATGTTTGGTATATCCAGAAAGTATTTAATTCTTAGACTGACTAAGAAAAAATCTTTCAAAATCAACGGTCTCATAAAATATTTTGCATATCATATCATTCGAAAGTACTGCATGATGCTTGAAAGATGTTATAGATTGGAATGAGGTTTTTCAAATATCAAACGGTTTTAAAACCTTTCATAATTTAATATATTAATAAATTAAAAAAATTGTGACATCATATTGAAAACAGACTTGTCTGAAGAAGTCACTGGTGTTATCTTCAAGAAAATAGTTTTGAAGTATTTAGTTAAACTTTTCAAAAATTTATACTTTTAATCTCTTTTTTTTTATAATTTTTTTCAGTTTTATGCATTTTAAAATTCGATTTTTATATATGTTTTTAATTTCATCCATTTTTAAAATTTTTAACCCAAAAGCGCGTTATCACGAATGGTTTATTAGTTTTGAAATGGTAATTTGCGTTGCCCACTATAAACGGCTGTATTACTTTTAAAATTATTGTCATCTTGTATGTATGTAATCTACATGTATGTATGTATGTTCCTAGAATTGTTAAAAAACGATGGTACATTGAGCCATCCAGTTTTCCTCCGTCCAAAAGTGTGTACCTGGAAAGCCCGAATTTTGTATTTCGAATTTTATTATATTTTATAAAACTTTAATGACTTTTTTATTAACAAACAAAGGATTTGAAAGCGAGCAGTGGCAACGCTTATTGGAATAAAACATTTTTATCTCCAGTTCGCTAAACCGTATTCGGGAATTCTAAGGATATGGTGTTTTTAAATATTTTGTGATTTTGCTGTTGAATTTTATGTGACGTTAGTGCAAAGAACATGATTTTTAATAAATAAAGTTAACACACAAGCCACAAGCGTTAATAATACAAAGACCCCCCAAAAAGTGCTGCAAACCATCTTATTAAGAAAACCGAACATTGATATGATGAACTGCGAGAAAAATAGAATTTGAAAAAAAAAAAAAAAGAAGAAGAAGAAGAAGAAGATTGTATGCCATCACTAAACATTGCATCGAGAATTCTAATCATATGCCGGTATGCGGCTTTTTTTTTTTTTTTTTTTTTTTGTAATTTTGCTGTTGAATTGTATACTGCGTAAGTGCGAAGAAAATGACGCTTAATAATTAAGTTAAAAAGACAAAAAGAAATGGGTTAACAAAAGTAAATGCAGCAGCATATTGATGGACTGCGATCTCGCGATCTCATGATAAAGCTTAATAAATCCTTTTGGGCGATCGTTAAAATCTCAACCTTTTCAGATTTTGTTTTATAATTTTGTCTTCGTCTCTTTATTCTTATTCTTAGTCCAAAGGAGCTTTGTCCCTGAAGGACAATTGTTTTCGTTTTGCGATTTTGCGTTAAAAACTTTCAAAGGCTGTATTATATCACTTGTAGGGACATTAGGATTTTTTTCGGAAGCATAAAAGATGAAACATGAGCAACGCCTTCGCCGGGAATCGAACCGCGGGCATCTGGAATACGCGCCCAGCGTGCAGACCACCACACAACGAAGGCACGTCAAGAAGGCGGGAGAAATACCTTATATACTCCGCCTTTTAAAGGACGGTTGGGGTTTTAGGGAACCCAGTCGCCAAATCCTGGGTGAGCAGAATCATCATCCAAAAACCCTTTTAGTTCAGGCGCCACTGATTCCAAAACAATGATTCCAAACATTGGATGTTACTGCAATGTGTCTGGAACTTTGAGAACTGCTAAGCGAATAATCGCTTTAGTTCAACAGACAGAGAACAGAAACTCGAGAAGGGTTAATTACCCTTTATTATTCCAAATACAGTTTAACAGATGACTCCTTTCTTGGAGTTTACAATAAAGTCTCCACTCAGGCTTGAAATCAGGAAACTAAGAAATAAAACTTAACTTAATCTTAAAAGATATAGCCGAAGCTATCAAAATTCTATCATAGATGGCCCCTTAACGCTAACTAACGGCGAAACTATCAAGGGTCTATAGTACGGCCGAGCATAATAATAGCTTGTGAGAGAGTATCGCCAAAAGGTAACGCGCGCTGATCAGAATCTCAGGCTCTCTAACGAAATCAGTTGAACTTCACAGTTAAATACTTCTTCTCCTCATTTGCATTCAAACGCGATTCTGAAAATACGTTCTGCTCGGAAGTTGTAAGCTAAAATAAGGCAAGACAGGAAAGTAACTTTAACTCAAAATTAAATGTTAGAAAATAAAGATAAACCTTACACACTTTTCAAACTGTTGTAACAAATACTGTCGCCCTATATTATATTTGAAGAAATTAAATAATAAAGAATCTGCATAAATGTATGTATGTTTCTCGCATTGTGATAAAACAACGGTACCTAAAGCCATCCAATTTTGAATGATGTAATCCTATTGCGAATATGGGCATCTGAAATCCCAAATTCAAAATTTCGAATTTGTTTTATTATAGATTTCATATTTTGTAAAACCTTAACGAATTTTTTTATTAACAAACTCAACAATGATTTAAAAGCGAGCAATAGCAACACACTCTACGGGGGGAAAAGAAGAAGAAAAAAAAAAAAAAAAAAAAAAAACGTTCTTATCTCCAGCGCGCGGAGCTGTGTATCGAAAATTCTAAAGATATGCTCATTTTAGATTTATTTTGCGACATTGCTGTTGAACTGAATTTTATGGTTTAAGTGCAAAGAACATGATATTTACTAAAAAAAAGGTAGCACACAAAACGTTAAAAAAACACCCCTTTGGATGTAATTTAAAATCTGAAACCTTTCAGATTTTCCAGTTTTTAGTCCAAAGGAGCTTTGTCCCTGAACGACTATTGTTTTTTTTTTTTTTTTTTTTTTTTTTTTTTTTTTTTTTTTAAATCATTCATCCATTTTTAGTTAGAAAAATTTGATATATGCACGTCATTTTATATGTTTTTTTCTAATTTGTCATCATTCGGTCCTTATATAAAATTTGTCCTAATTATTTAAATATTTTCTAATTAAAATGTTTATTTTTTATCATTGTATTTATTGAAAATCTGAAAAATTGTCAAAAAACTGCTAATTTAGACACATTTTAAGTTTAGTTTATGGGTGTCGACACTTTTTGGGGTGTTCTTTTTAAAATGTTACTGTCATTTTTATACATGCTATTAGAAAATATGAAATTTGAAAGTTTTAGCCATTAAATGAGTGAGAAATCCAAAAGCTGTCAAAATCGTCAATTTGCCCATTTTAAGACCTTTTTACTAGATAATTTGAAATTTTTGAAATCTTGTGATTTTTCTGAATGCGTCCTCGCGCGGGCATTTCATAACAGCTCCACAAGAATATCACTTTAATAAATCTAGAAGAAGTCAGCCTGCACATTTTGATTGAAATGACCTTGACATAATTTTCCAAGATAATTATCACCATTTCCAAGATTCTGAATCATTATGCTTATTTCTCACCACTCCAAGATTAGCAAGAAACAAATCTAGAGGGGCAAATACGAAATGTGAAGTTTTAAAGACATTCTATTTCATGGCCTCTCAGCATTTAAAAGATCATCCATTTTTCTTTGAAACTGATCTTCTTTTTTCTTTGATCATCTTTTCCTTAGAAAATGAAATAAAAAAATTCTTGAAAAGTGTCATGCAGCTTTCTTAACTAGGTTCAGCTGTTAATGAAATTTCTGATATAGGCATGGTTTCTTTTTAATTTATTGTCCCACCTAAAGTGCCATCTTTGATTTTACTATTGTTTATATCTGGAAATTTATATTTTAACTAAGGGAATACTTGCCGGCTGTATCAATTATTTTCATGAAGCTGTTCGTCCTCTTCTAAAGTTCTTCTGTAGAAAGGTATATTCTCTCTGTTACCCATTTAAATAACTTTATGGCATGTATCTGGTCGCCCTCTACACATTTCATTTTCAGATTTACACGTATTTAATGTCAAACGCGATATAGCTTGCAGGTAAGCTTGATCTCAAATACAATGAAATACAATTTGTGTTTTTTGAAATTTTAAAATTTATTCTCTTAGTCTAGTCTTCTAACGAAATGACAATTAATGCATCTTTGTTTTTGATGTTGCCTGAATTGCCCAGTTAACATTCCAGAATGAATTTAATTGATGTTTTTAATATGTGATCACATAATCACTGCAATTTCAATTTAAAATCGATGAAACCTCATTCATTAACTGGTTTTACGCTAAAGATGGACTTTAAAAGCATTTAAGTAAATAATCTTATCTATTAAACATCACTAAGCCACTTCTCAATTTCAGATTCAGACTTATATCCCCAGTCCTTTGATCATATTTCGTCTGATTATCAGATGTTTTTGAGGGAATATAGACTCTAAATCCCGTTGATAATGAGCAGGTTGGACACGCCCTATTTAAACCTTTGCTGTGATATTTAGTTGAAGTTAACTGTAAACTGAAAAAAAAAAAAAAAAAAAAAAAAAAAAAAACGATTATGAGAATAGGCAGTAAATTAAAAAATGCGTTTACAGATTGAAATAAAGGCTTTTTTGTACATTTAACTGCAGTATTTCTATGTATATAATTTAAATTTTGATATATTCATACGTTCTTAGAAAACATTCCCGTATTATCTGAAAACTGGGACTGATATGAGAAAGAGCAGTAAATTAAGAGAAGCGCTTACAGACTGAAATAAAACATTTCTAGTAGTTGAAACTGCAATATGTAATTTAACTTTTGATATATCTGCACGTTATTAGGAAACATTCACGAATTATCAAATCATATGAGGAGCGATGCATACCACACAGAAATTGTGACTAACAGTAAAAGTCTGAATGCATATCCGAAGCTAACATTTACGAAGATATACAAGGTAAATCTTTCTTATTATATGAGAAAAATTTGATAACTAGTCTAATTTAGGAATATCATACATCCTTTTCCTCCGACTTTGCCGCCATTTTTGCGACCGTATATTTCCGTCTGCCTGCACTTTCGAAATATAAAGAAATACACAGAGTTCTTTTCCCCATTCTATAGTAAAATTAGCAAAACTTACACAATTTATTCGAATTTTACTTATTAAAATTGACTTAGAATCTACTGAAAAAGAACTGAAAAATTCCGTGAGAAACTATAGAAAACTGCTCATTTCTTCCTTGCTATCTTTCTCCACAGTAGGAATGTTGCGAGACATTTCTTTCGTTTGTGGGGTTTTCGTTTGTGGGGCGTTCGTTTGTGGGACAGTGGGAAAAGAAGTTGAACTCTGAATCTCTTAGTGATTCTCGACTTGTGAAACAGAATTTCAAACACGTCTTTTCAAGCATTTCATAACTACTTTAATAAGTGAAATATTACTTAACTCGATTTTCAGACAACTACAAGTGGATGCAAAAGAAAAATAACTATAGCTCTTTATTTTATGTAGATGGGGAGCAGAAATGACTGTGAAATTTTATTGGTTAAAAATAAGAATTTATAATAATAAGTTACTTTCTAGTTAATTATTAAAACTATCTTTCTTTAAATATATCTTAATGGGCATGTTATTAAACCTCTCACTGTTATTTATTTTATTATTATTATTATTGTTATTTATGCATTACAAAGTTTAAGATATTTTAAGAAACTAGTATGACAATTATTTTTGCTTGAGCAAACATTTTGGGTAGCAGGCCGCATTCGAATTCTTATGAGCGTTTCCGGGCTATATGCATAGCTAAAGGGAAAAAATAATAATGAATAGGAAAAACAAGATTGCACGGAGTAATTGTGTGATAACCGGAAGATTTCATGTAGGCTTGGGAAGTCTCCCTTTTCAATAAAATTACTTTTCGCAGATCTCGATTGAGAAAATTTTTTTTCTACATTCAAGCTAGCTGGTTAATATGAAGAGTGAGTTCATACATCTAATACGCGCATTTGAATGCCTTCCTTTATAAATAAAGAATGCTTTCTTAGTGGTTCCCACGTCCTTGACCGTTGCATCCCTAAAAAAACAAGGTAAGGTGACTTCGTGCAGCTGTAAAGTTTCGTGCCGTCTCGCTTAGCATTTACATCCTCCACCAGCATGAGGATCGGAAGATCAATGGCAAAATCATGGGCAAGGAAATCCACGGCGAGCGGCATCTGGTGGAGTCACGATCTTTCCGAGCAGACTAACTCTCCTCTACGAAAAGAGCAAATTATTCCAAGTTTTTCGGAAAATTGGAGTCTCGCGCCGTGGGAGGAACAGTCTTTCCTCTAAATCTGCAGTTTCTGCTTTTAGGGTATGACAAAAAGATGGATTTTTGCTTCGCGTGCCGAGTTGCTCTCTTGTATTCCATAAATTACAAGAATTCTTTCAGCTTAAGTGCTTCTGTGTCGATATGTTTTTCAGAGAAGCCATTAACGAACTAGTCGATATATTTTTGTGCTTCCACGTTTCGTGAAAAGTTTTGATTTGAGTTTGAGCGGTCTGTGACGGATATGTGAAACTACACAGCAGAAGAATTCACAGCGTTTTTGTTAAAACTTATCTCCGGTATTCTTTCCTTTTTAAAACGTTCTTAGTGAGATTGTTTACTGAATTAATTCCGTCACGCTTGTTTTAGAGTTAAATTTTTAGATCATGCTTGATTATTAAAATCAACAAAGCTGTTTAAGTTTTACAAATATGCAAACACCTAACTTTACTAAATTTATGTAACTAATTACATTTATAAGTAGTAGCAGGGCTTGGGCTGTTGCTGGAGATCTGCCTACACAGTAATTAACTAAAATGATACAAAACCGAGTATTGTGAAAATAAAACATTTATGAATTTTAACGTCTGTATTTTAGTTCATAATTAAGTTAAAATTAAATCCTGTAGAGACTAGAAAGCTACTTGTAATGTCAACAATAGTAACTGATGGGATACATGTTATGATTATGTGTAAGAATCATCGACGCTAGAAGATCAAAAACAACAGCTGCAAGATCTAACAATAAAGAAATATGGTTCTCTCTAATCATGCAGCTTAAGATCTGACTGACTAATCCACAATCACTTTCCAGAAAATCATCCGCAGATTAGCCTTAATGGACGAACGTTGTCATAAAAGTGGATGAGCGTTATTGTAAGCGATAATGCTCGACGCTTCAACTGCACGCCTGAAAAGGCGAGCATTAGACATCAAGATCTTGTCTGAAAGAATACGTGCTGTGTAGCTAACATGTGCGCTAACATCTGCGCACATGAAAGTCCAATCAGCAGGATATAGAGAACATCAAATTTGGACCAAGGATCAGTTAAGGGCCAGCTATCTTCACTGATGAATCCCGATGCAACCTAAATACAGATTCTAGTTTTAACCTTTATCTGGAGGGAACCAGGGACCAGCTACTTGTTCTCCAACGTTAGAGAAAACGACCAATATGGTTTGATGATCTAAGTAAGCATCAATATTAGATCTTCATGCCTTTGTCTGAAGTTATTCATTCGATAGCGAGTTTTCAGCATAAGCTTTTTAAATTTCAAAGCGCAATGTTTATTCCCCAAAACAAAGCTTTTTAACAACACATTATCAGAAATGTGGTTGATATTGAATTTAATTTCAGTTTCTTAATAAACCTTTTTCATTGGTCAGAGAATTTTTTTTCTGGTGAAAAATGACAGTTGACTGCACTACAGATGTGTTTCCAAGATTTTACATGTCATTCACGCGTATCTTATTGTGTGAGAATTTCATAATCTTTAGTATGTTGTGACTCATGCATTATTATTATGGGTATTTGCGAACACAAAAATCTATTATTACATTTCATAATTCAAAAATATATTAAAATAATAGGTGAAATAAAATGACTCCTAAACACTACTTCACTACCTCATTTTTCATAAATCGTATTTTCCCACGATGACAAATTCATTCTGCATTAATGGCATTCTGCATTACAATTACAACTTAATCTCCATTCTGAAAATGTATTATCTTATACAACAAGAAAGGCGTTTTCTTTAATTTAGTGGCTCCCAAACCTTTTGACTCGTCCAACCATTTCTAGAACGTGCTCCTCTAGAGAAGCCGCTTAGATCTATCTATGTATTAAAAGTTAATGAATAGCATTACAGGGTTAAGAGCTCTCAGGGACTCACTTTTTGTGAGTACAGATGTGAGTATCTCATGGTACCTTAACCCAACAGGGATCATCATCCTAGTGAGACAGGTGTCACGATCCTGGAGCCCCAGTAATTTCTATCAACTTTACTTTTTCTCTTGTAATTTCCTTTTTCTAGAGGTCGGAACCTATAAAAAGGAAATTACAAGAGGTTGTAGCGAAATGCTGTTGCAATCCTCGTTTTTAGTTTCGAATGACAAGAAAAGTGTTCATACTGCTTTCTATGTGTTGAGACCCGTGTCGTTGGAAAGAAGGGTCCTGGTAGGGCAGGGTAAAGGTACTTTCCTCAACACATTGCTTTGGTCTCTGCTTGAGTTCAACGGGAGGCAATTCCTAGTTCTCAGGACCATCAAACAACTGTCTCTCGATCATAACCCCCTGGGGGTCGACTGGGAGTAATAGTAGTGTTCTGGCTAGGTCAATACCTAGAAAGACTCGACTTGGGGGAAAATTAACAGTCTTCACAGGGCTAGAGCCATCGTTCCTTCCATGGTAGGTTCAGGCTCGGCAGGGACCATACTGTTACTGATTTATCCGTTCCTTCGACTGCTGTGGAGCTAGATTGGAGATCACCGACCAAGTCCTTGGGTGTTTGATTCATTGAGTTCCCCTGGCGGAGACTGACAGAGTGGACAAAGCGCCCAGCAGACGATTATCGAGCCGATAGAGGGGTGTCCGGAGGCAAAGGTGACTCATGTGTTTCTTTAGTAGTATTATGTGTACTTTGCGCAAGCGTTTAAATTAATGCTTTGTCTCTACGCTTTGTATAAAGCCGGACGGGGACTGCGGGTGTTGTGCCCGCTTAGACGAGGATCTCTAGACCATAGATGATTTACATCCCTGAATGGTATCCCAGGACAGGGGTTTAAGGTCTGGCGTAATGTCTCCCGACCCTCGTGCCGGCGGCTTTAGATATGTTTTTGGATATACATGATTTCAAAAAAATCCGACTGTGGAGCTTTAGTTTGCATATAGTTCCGGCTAGTCTTAACACAGTGATCTGTGTTCCATCGATGGTTTCCATGCTATGGTGGGTATATGGTTGGACCCAAATCTTAAATTATTTCAACATGTCTATAATTAAATTCCAAACATAGGAAAAGCTTCCTTATTGAGTCTCTCTGTCTTTGGTAGCATTTTTTTGCAGAATGAAAGCAAACGAAGCATTTCCGTCATATATTTTATTACTTTGCATTCTGCTGCAAATATGAATTGCTATCAGTTTAAAAAATATAATTTTATCTATAACACTAGTTACTACAAAATTATTGCAATTTCATTATATTTAAATAAGTAAAACATAATCATTAAGAAAAACATATATTTATTAATATTAATAATATAATTCGTATTACAGTACAACTATAAAAATCCAGCTACAATCCGTAAGTTGTAATTTTCTGTTTCAGACAAGACAGGCAGACGAAGCAGATAAGCATCCAAGGCAAACGCATTCTATAATATTAACCGGACACAGTTAACATATATATATGATAAAAATGGTACATAAAATTTATTATACTAAAAAAAGAATCAGTAGAACATTTAGCATTTTCATTCTGACAAATGCAATTGTGCAGTTGTTAAATTTGAAACATATTCGAGCTAAGCACTTAAATTTTCATCTGTAACATTAAGTTTATAATTTGATTTTTATAAACTTAATTGCTAAAAATGCTAACTCGCGTTTTCTGATTTATTTCACAGTTAAGTAGATCTAGACGTAATGAATAACCGTATAAAGTATTTTCTCCTCCCTATCCTCGTTCTTTCGTGGCGTAACTAGAAACACATCCGAGGCGTAATTCGAATCCCGGCGAGAACACTGCGAATTGTCTTCAATTTTCTGACATAATAAAAATAAAATAAAATAAAATAACAGACTCTACAAGTGGCGCCCGAACAAAATGGTGGTGGACGATTATTCGTCACCTCCAGAACTTGGCGCATGGATTCCCTCATCTCCAGTTGCCCTTCGTTGGATATATAAAGTGTTTTCTCCCTCCCTTCAGCATGCCTTTGTGGTGTAACTGAAAGCTCATCCGACGCATAATTCGGTGGTCTGGATTTCGAATCAGCACATTATTTACGTTTCTTGCATCGACATAACCTAAAGACTACAACCTTATCAATAACGCCGTTAACAAATTCGCAATATGCATACTACTGCAGCGACAGCGAAATGAAACTTGTTGATCACCTCCACGAAAGAAAAGTGGTAAAAGAATATTCAGTAAATGCTATGGAACACCGTAATTTCGAAATTGCCACTTTTTTCTTTAAGAACTTGACACCAACAATTTCAAAAGAAACAAATGCTGAAGTACACCGAGATAAAATATTAACGTTCTACGTAATTTGTTAATCACTAAAATGTTGAGTAAGACTGCTGGATAAACAAGCGAAAACTATATAATTTAATATATATATTTTTAAGAACTTGAAAATTCGCGCTGATCACACAAATTAATCAGAAATATATTCGATCTTTATTTAAGAGTTCTGACATTCAGTTTGTGAGAGCTTCTTTAGTAGATTTGGTAAGGATAATTATCTCTTAGTAACTGTTCATAGCTCCTCTTCCCCAACATTCATTCATATGGAATAAAATTGCTAGAACGCCAGAACGTTTGTCCGGGTTCTGTTCCCAGTGAGCGAAACGAAATTCCCGGTGGAAGATGCCTTCATGGGATGTTTTTCACAGGTAAGGGGAAATAAGACCAAATTTCGTTTAGAAAAATATGCGTAGAAATTCTTATAGAACACAGTAGGAATTTCTATATAGTTCTGTTAGCCTTTATAAAAATTTTTCATAAGAGATTGCGAAAGTGATTTTGACAACCAAACTGAAACATTTCTACATTAGAAAAATGTAATAAAAGGTTTAGTTCTAAAAATATTTCTCTTCTCCCAGGATTTTTCAAGAGTTTTCTTTTTTTTAATGCCCAGATAATAAAAATATAATAAAAAAATATTTCCCTTTTATTTCGTGCACATTCTGCTTTTGGAATTTTTATCTGACTTTCACATTTCAGAATGCAAAATAATTAGTTATGACACCTCTTAGATATTAAGTTAGAATCTGAAAGATCACATTGCAAATATTTTTTTTTAATTTCATATATGTGCATTTCCAAAACGTCATACTAATCAACTGCAATAAAAGCCAACATTTCACGCATTGCATTAACTGCACAAACGGAAATCAAGATTAAGCTAGCATGTGGCGACATCTAATGGTAAGAAGGGAAACACATTTTCAGTATAGTAATTTCACATTTTTTATCTTATTTACCAAAAGAATTTGAAAATATATTTATTATTATTTAAAGTGATTATTGATGGTATTTAAAATTTCGGTGAGAAAAACAATAATGATTCGTTAACAATTTCAAAAATATGAATGAACATTTTAGTTCTAAAGAAAAATTGTCAACATTTTAAAAAAGGATTGTAAATTAGTGTTGTATTCAAAAATCTGAAAATATTTATGCTTATTATATCAAGTGGCAAATTCATTAAATATTTTTAAAGTGTTTTTGAAATAAAAGTAATAAATAAAAGCAAAAGACATTTTAAAATTATATTATTTCATAATTTTAAGAGATAAGTTTATAAAATTCATTTATTTAAAATAATAAACCAGAAATAATTATCGTATTAAATTTTGTACAAGAGTTAAATCAATAATAGCACAGTTATGAAATACGCAAGCATTCATTTATCAGTGAATCATGTAATTTTGCATATTTTATAGCTCGAAGGCCTTATTTCTATACAGCAGGGGTTCTCAAATTTTTTTGCCCTATGCATCCCATTCACCATTTTCCTAGAACATCACCAATTTTCTTTCAAAAACTCAAAAAGTAAATGTAGAATTTGACTTAATTTACAGCATGAGAGCACGAAGTAATATTTAAATGGTTTATTTAATAGAAAGAAATAAAAGTAATTAAGAAAAGTATATAAAGATGAAGTTAACGGTATGCAGGATTAACATAATGATGTAGTCCTTTTACACCTAAAGGCATAACATCAAAAGCACAATCTAAGTTCATAAACTCTTGAAGACGTGTGAGCCGTCTGCTCACGTCTGCCCTCCTCGACCAGGTCTCAGGGCTGTCTGGGATGATTCTTACTGCGCTGGGTGATGCTATACTGATGACGTCATAACGGGCAATTCTAATTCAGCATCGGTCATTGGTGAATCCCACAGCTACGGCTAGTCTGAAGAGGCGTCGTCCTCGATGTCTGTTGAATGAACATCACTATCATGTACCTGCAAGGATAATAATAAAAAAAAAAAAAAAAAAAAAAAAAAAAAGAAAAGAAAAAAGAGTATCAGGTCCTTAGGTTTTGAGCTGTTACAAACATCAAATCAATTTGACCATGGCTTCATATGGTCAGCCGCAGTAGATGTCAAATTTGGTCCTTCATGGAATCCTACTTTTTCGATTTCATATCTGTCATTTAATCTTACAGCTATGATTTTATACGGTCCATGAAACTTAGGTCGTAGTTTCAAACCAGTCCCATATTGAGTTCTCTGAATGGCTACCAAGTCGCCAATCTTGTATAGTTTCGGTTTCTTACGTTTCTTGTTGAATTGTTTTCGATTCTCTTCTTGAATCTTCGAAATGTTGTTTTTAGCATCTTCTCTCATTTCATCACGTTCTTGTATCAATTGTTTTAGATATTCTTCATTCAATATCTCACTAATTCTCAAATCTTCTTTATTCTTCATTTTCGTGCCTATGAGAAGCTCAAACGGTGAATATTTCGTACTTCTCGTAGTTGTACTGTTGATTATCCTTTGAACATCTGGAACATACTTAAACCATTTCGTTGAATCTTCATGTAATAATTTTGACAAAACAGGAATCAAAATTCTATGAATTCGCTCAATTTGTCCGTTACCTCTTGGAATACCGGTAGTAATTTTGACATGTTCTATACCTTCTTCAGTACAATACGCCGAAAATTCTTTCGATGTAAAGGCACTACCTCGATCTGAAATGATTCTGGCTGGATTTCCAAATACAGTCTGTTGTTGCTTCAATTTTGAAATAACTTCTTGTGTAGTTGGTGATTTCACTGGATAGAACCAAGTAAATTTCGTAAAAGCGTCGACAACAGTTAGAATGTGTTGGTATCTCTTGTTCGTTGATGGAAGAGGTCCAATAAAGTCGATATGATACGTACTCAAGGGAACGTTTTCTTTCGGTACAGGATGAAGAAATCCTTCTGCTTTTCCTTGCTTCTTGTTATACAGTATACATTCCATACAGTTAGCAATTACTTTTTCAACATTGCATTTCAGTCTGGGAATATAAAATTCTTGCTCTACAGCATTCACAGTTTTATCTACAGCAAAGTGACCTTTTGTATGTACCTTCTGTATGATTTCATTCTGTAGGGATTCTGGCACTACTAGAAGATCTTTACCATTTTCAAATTTGTACAAAATATCATTTCTCACGAAGAATTTGTTTTCTTCTCCCTTCTCAACTAAATTCTTTATCAATTTCACATGTTCATCTTCATTCTGTTGTTGTGCTAACCGAATCTTCTCAGTTACATCGGATGTGTATGATGTTAAAATTAAAGCATTTCTACTTGGAGCATCAGCATGTTTCATTTGGCTTCCTGAACGATGTACAATTTCGTAATCGAATTCTTCAATAAACATTGCCCATCTCGCAATTTTAGGAGTTAAATCTTTCTTATCTAAAGTTTCCTGAAAAGCACTAAAATCAGTTACAATTTTGAATTTAGTCCCTAACAAATAATTTCGAAATTTCTTCAGAGCTTCTATTACTGCAAGGGCTTCTAATTCGTAACTACAGAGTTTCTCTTGCTGCGGTGAAGTCTTCTTACTTATATACTGGATTGGGTGATAATTACCATCATCAGACAATTGGAGTAATACCGCACCAAAGCCTTGACTACTAGCATCAGTATGAAGTTCTAATGGATATCCTTGCCTAAATATGTGTAGAACAGGTGCCTGAGAGAGAATTTCTTTTAATCTGCAAAAAGCTTCCTGTTGTTCGGAATCGAACTTAAAACCAATACCTTTTCTAAGTAAGTCACTAAGAGGTTTAGCTATTTTAGCATACTGAGGAATGAATTTACGAAAATATCCCGTTAGTCCTAAAAAGCTTTGCAGTTGTTTACAGTTACGCGGTTGTGGAAAGTTTCGAACAGCAACAGTTTTGGAAGGCGATGGTCGAATAGTTCCGTTTTCAATTACATGTCCCAAAAATTCAATTTTACGTTTTAAGAATTGGCACTTTTTGAAATTTATTTGTAACCCATACTCCGAAGCAGTTTTGAATACTCTTTCTAATTTGTCTAAACATTCAACTTCATCATTAGCCGTATGACTATATCATCCATATAAATAATTAGTACACCTTCATTTAGCAAGTCACGAAATACTGAATAAATATACCTTTGAAAAACATTTGGACTAATACATAAACCAAAAGGAGCTTTAAGAAATTCGTAAATACCATTATGTGTTACAAAAGCGGTCTATTTGGTGCAATTTTCGTCTATGTCTACATGGAAAAAGCCATTTTTCAAATCTAGTGTCGTGAAAACTTTTGATTGTTCTAAGCGATCAAGTACTTCCGGAATTAAAGGCAGTGGAAATTTGTCTTTAATAATCTTCTTATTTAATTTCCGATAATCTATACATAAACGTTTCGAATTATCACGCTTGTTGCACGAAACAATAGGCGCCGAATAATTAGAATTGCTAGGCTTTATTATGCCCTCTTTCAACCATTCCTTAATTTGATCGTCAATAACTTTTTGTTCCGCGAAAGACATGTATCTTCTATTTTGACAGACAGGAATATCATCGCATAAATTTATTTGCATCTTGAAGTCAGATTGTCTATTTTTTCCGATGCTGGTACGAATTAATTAAATTACACAGTCTTTCTTTATGTTCTGCATTTGAAATATGCGATAAATCAATCTCGTTGACAGAAATAACATTCACCAGATGTGAAAGGTAATTAAATGTCGAGCTACTTCCGCTTTCGGGACTTTTGTTTACATTAACGGAGACGTCAGACGACTGAGAAAGATCATAAATATTCTTCAATGACATAGCAATATTCAAATTTCCCATAACGCAACGAACGTTAGAATTTCGAGATGACTCAGCAGTTATCAAGTTTACATTACTTTTATTCTGATGAGAAATTATTTGAAAGCCATTCTCGGTAAAAGAGAAGTTAAACTGACTCAATACATCCAAACCTAATACAATTTGATTACATAATGACTTAACAACATAAATTTTCCTACGAAGTGAAAAACTATCATTTAAAATATCAGAAATGAAAAAGCCGATGGGGTACGTTTGCTTTGATTCAATTCTGTTTAATGTGATATCGCTACAATTTAAATTAGGAGAACCAATCTGCTTGTGTAACTCTACGCTGCATATCGTTACATCTGAACCAGTGTCAACTAAACTATTAACTAAATGATTATTTATTTCTACAGTCTTCATAATTCTATCCTTGTCGGAAATTCGTTGTAATAAAGCTGCTTGATGTGTCTCGGGGGTCTGCTCTGGACAGTTCGTTGAATAATGCCCGAACTTCTTACATTTTATACATTTTACACCGTTTGATTTGTTTACACAATGTTTAGAATAATGCCCAAATTCCTGGCAATTAAAACATTTGACCTTATTAACGTTAGATTGATTTCGGTAAGATGACGAAAGCTTACTTCTATCTTTAACTTGAGTGTCTACTTTCGGTTTCGGATTTTTAAACTTATCATTGTCCGATCTCATTTTATCATAAATTTTAAGCCTTTGTTTAAATTCAGATATTGTTTCGCAACCATATAGTATAGTTTTCCTAACCACAGAATCGGGAATACCATCAATAACATATTTAATTAATGAAGCATCTTCAATGTTACCTCGCGAACACATTTCTTTCATTTTCAAAAAATACTCATCTAAAGATTCATTAGGCATTAATTTACGCTTACATAACATTTCATGCAATTCAGCAGAATTAAAAGCTTTACCATATTCAGATTTCAAAAGCTTTTTTAACTTACACCAGTCATTAACTTTAGGTTCACTCTGAACAAATAGTTTCGCTTTACCTTTTAATGATCTTTTAGCAAAAACTAATTTATGCAAATCACTTAATTTCAAAGAATTTATAACATCTTCAAATTCATCAATCCATTTATCAACATTTTCATATGCATTACCAGAAAAAGGATTAACAATACTTTCAATATCAGAAAAACTAAGATAAGGTTTAAAATGATCTTGAATTGGAAGCTGCATACTGTTATTTACTTGAGATTCGTTAAAACCAGGATTGTCTCTTTGATTATCATCAAGCATTACTTCAGAAATTTTATTAATAGTTTCATCTTCAATATCACTATTCTCTTCATGCAAAATATTTTCAAATAGTACAGATAAATCACATAGTAAAGAGACAATTCGGGTTACGACTTCCGTTTTTGAACCTTCTGAATTTATGCACAATACATTGCAAACTTTAATTAACTCATTCAAAGTAAAACTATTCTGCACTGCATCTATTTTCTTATTAAATTCTTCAGAATCTGGTTTAAATATAAAGCCAGAAAATTCACGTAATCTTTTCCGGTTATTTCGGTCTCCATCAGTATTAAAAATAAGCTTATGCAAACTTTTGATTTCAGAACTTTTACGGTTCTTTAAAGCTGCTTCGAATTCTGGAATTTCTACTAACTTCATATTGGAAAGAAAGTTTTGTACTCACCCGACAGATGATCGTCGTCAATTGGGTAATCCACACTTTATACGAGTAATCCAATAAATCGAATACTTGTGAGAACAGTTCACTCACTTCACAGTTCAAAGGACAGTTCTACTACTCGCACATTTTGGAATTCGAGGCCGCACGATTGGTCGCCATATTTTTTTGTAGAATTTGACTTAATTTACAGCATGAGAGCACGAAGTAATATTTAAATGGTTTATTTAATAGAAAGAAATAAAAGTAATTAAGAAAAGTATATAAAGATGAAGTTAACGGTATGCAGGATTAACATAATGATGTAGTCCTTTTACACCTAAAGGCATAACATCAAAAGCACAATCTAAGTTCATAAACTCTTGAAGACGTGTGAGCCGTCTGCTCACGTCTGCCCTCCTCGACCAGGTCTCAGCGCTGTCTGAGATGATTCTTACTGCGCTGGGTGATGCTATACTGATGACGTCATAACGGGCAATTCTAATTCATCATCGGGCATTGGTGAATCCCACATAAATATATAAATTTATCTGGATGTAAAGGATTTTAAACGTGTTTTTTAAATTAAGCAAAAAAATTGTAGAAAATGCTGATAATATCCAAAACGTCAATGAAAGTAATTTTTTTTATATTCACAAATTGGAATTAAATACATAACATTGAAATAAAAGGCTGACCACAGTCCCCCGCCTGAAACTATAAATTCCTAAGTGGGAGCCCCCCCTCAAATTGAGAATCACTGCTCTGTAGTAATGTCAACAAGTCGCTCAGATGGTACAGTGCTTAGGGAAGCCGACTACGATACCGAAGGTTCGAATCCCGAAGAAGGTATGCTTGTACCTGTCCGTACCTTCATAGCAGGTAACCGTGGCCGTCTAGATGCCTCCACAATAAAATGGCCACCATTTCCGGCCTTAGGAATGACCAATGTCGCAAAAGGACAAAATAGTGCCTGCCGTTAGGGGGGGGACAAGTAATGTCAACAACTATTAAAGTTGTTACTTGCAGTTACCAGTTATATTTGAAACTTTGAGATCAATTTAGCAAATTATTTTGTTGTTCCTACATTAATTGCATACAGTAGTTAAGAATTTCAGTTTAGTGATAATTCAGCATTTTGTAATTCAGCGAATAATTTCTTCAAATAAATGAAATACTTAGCATATAACGTGTATACATTGATGGAAAACGAAATCACAACACCAAGAAGAAATCAGTTTACAGGTACGAAATGTAGGCAGACTATTTCTGTAGGTAATATACTTAACTTGATTAACGTTTGAAGATCACAGGTTAAAGTATGTGCGAAAAGAACCATTTCAAACATGAAATGATGATACATTACTGACCGCTGGAGTCGACACGATGATGAATGCACGCGCGCAAACGTGCATGTATTCTATTACGAATGCATGTCGTACAGGTGCCGTGTGTCGTTTTGTGGGATAGAGTTCCATTGCCTGTTGCAATTGGTTGTCAAATCAGTAATGTCCGTGCTGGTTGTGTATGACGCTGGATTTATCATGTCACGTACATGCTCGATGGGAGAAAGATCAGGTGATGGGGCAGGCCAAGGCAACATGTCGACACTCTCCATAGCAGAAATGGCCAACTCGCGACCAGCCTAGTAAAATGTGAAGCGCATGGAGAATTTTACGAAATTTATGATTCGATAGATTCTGTTAACACAGTGAAAATTAATAAATTACTCCTGTAAGTAAACTGACTCTTTTGAGAAGAAAAAATGGCCGCTCATGGTAGTTGCCAGCAGAAGCACGTTGGAGCTGTGATGTCAAGGCTTTGATTGGTGGAAAAAGCAATAAAGATAACGCTCGAGCGATCACAGAGTTTAACATTAACTTTATAATTTTAATTTATTTAACCTATTCGACCCTAAATGTGCATGGGTACAGGCAGACTGACTGCTCGCGTCTTTAGTACAGTAAATTTTCAGTACGAGTGCTAAGAAAAGAAAATTGTTGATGAAAACAGACAATACAGTGAACAATGGGAAGAAAAGTACTATTTTATTATTAAAAACTTCAAATTAGTACGTTTAATTTGCCGAGAAATTGCCGATAAGAATACAATGTGAAAAGACATTACGAAATAAAACTGATTATTTGATATCGGGGAAAGAAATAAAAGAATCGAAGCTGATAGAATTTAAATTGAAATTAAAAGCTCAACAAAGAATGTTTAGTTCAGCATTATATAAAATAAAATAAATAAAAATAAAAATAACATCTACTATAGTGAAGGAAAGTTATTTCGTTTTATTTTTAACTGCTAAAGAAATTAAACCATTTCTGGATCGTGAGTTTGTAAAAGAATGTTTAGAAACTGTTGCAAAAGATGTTGTGCCTGATAAAAGTAAATTATTTTTACATACACAGTTTTCTCAGTAAATAGTATTACCGACATTTTAAATGAAACTATCACAAATCTACGCGATTCAATTCGAGATTTAAAATACTTCTAATTGGCATTTGATGAAAGTATAGACGTTTCAGACACAGCTCAGTTATACACTGAATTACCAATAAGTATTTGGACACCTGTGATAGAAAAGAAAAACTAACTTTATTCAAAATCAGTAGCTGTAGAGCCTCCACGAGAGGTAATTACAGCGTGGACCCTCCGGGGCATACTTTCCACAAGTCTTTGTATGACAGCTAGTGGTATTTTCTTCCACTCGGCTTGGAGAAGACATAGAAGTTCCTTCACTGATTTTGCACGGGGAGTGCACCTCTGAATTCGGCGATGCAACTCGTCCCAAAGGTTCTCGATAGGGTTTAGGTCTGGACTCTGGGCAGGCCAGTCCATTCGATGAACTCCATTGGCACCATACCAAGCCTTGGTTAACAACTGGTATTGTCGTCCTGAAAGTAACAGGGGTCCAACCCGTAAAACTGCCACAACATAGGAAGCACATTGTCATCCAAAATAGTGCAGTAGGCATCGGAGCTGAGCTTACCATGAATGGGGGCTAAGGGTCTCAGCCCATACCAGGAGAAACACCCCCAGACCATAATTCCACCTCCGCCGAACTTGACTGTTGGCACAATGCATTCTGGCAGGAGACGTTCTCCAGGTAGACGCCAGCCCCAGACCCTGCCATCCGAACGGTAAAGGGTGAACCTTGATTCGTCACTCCAAAGAACCCGTTTCCACTGATCTACGGTCCAATTTCGATGTGCTTTGCACCACATTAACCGAGCAGCGCGGTTGGACTTTGTGATTAAAGGCTTATGGGCACCATGAAAACCAAGCAGATGTGCTTCCTTACGGATGGTATTCATTGAAACAATACTCCCGGATGGCTGTTGAAACTCCTCGCGGATGAGGACCATCGGTTGGGTGCGGTTCTTCCGAATTTCTCTGGACAGCACTCATCGGTCTCTATCTCCCAGTTTCGTTGGTCTGCCGACTCGGGGAACATTCCAACAATCATCGCTCACCTTCCACTTCTTAATCATATAGGCCACTGTCGATTTTGGGTACTTCAGATCGCTAGATATGTCCCTTAAAGATCGGCCACATTTGTGATACCCGATAATTATACCTTTCTCGAAATCAGAGAGCTCCGAACTGCGAGGCATCTTGCATGCGACTAAAGCCGATGCTGTTTCCTACACGATATATACCGGCGGAGTCCGTGACGTACCTTAGGACGGCAGATATCGTCATTTGCATTAGGTGTCCAAATACTTATTGGTAGTCAGTGTAGTATTCGTTTGTGGAATAGATTGATCATTTCAAGACGTACTTTCTAGAGTAGTAGCTATCATTGGTGAAGATAATGCAGCCGTAAAATTGCTAATAAATAGATTCGAATCAAACAACATTAGCATTGAAGATTTAACTATTATCCATTACTCGATTCATCAACAAAATTTGTGCTCTCATGTATTATTGATGAATCATACTATGCAAGTGGATTTAAAAAAAAACATAAAATTTATTCTCAATCATATACACTTTTGTTTGGACAATTTAAGAAATTTCTATTACAATTATATGCTCAATATCGATACGTTATATATTTTAGTAATTTCAGGTGATTAAGAGCTGAAAATGTTTCCAACGAATTTTTAAATTACGCCAAGGAATTAATTTGTTTATGAATGAGAAGAAAAAGCAGAGCCAGAATTAAGGAATTAGGAGTGGTTGTTGGCTTCGTGCTTTTTAGTAGAAATGGTAGAAAAATTTCATCAATTAAAAATATATCTTTACAGGGGAAAGATAATTTAATAATCGATTAATTTAACCGGATCAAAGCATTTCTGATTAGACTGTTGTTATCTGAATCGCAAATAAAAAATAGTAATGTTCAACATTTTCCAACACTAAAAGATTTCAAAAATTCGGTATCTGACGATAATTACAAATATTCCAAAGAAATAAAAAAGCTGTTAAGTGCTTTTGACAATGAATTAAGCAATTTAGAGAAACATAGCAAAATATTCGAAATACAGGGGTGATCATCAAAAAACGTCTATGATATACGAGCCCCAAGCAACTTACCATTCGAAATTAATTTTCAGATAATGTTTTTTGAAGGTATGCGCTTGAGATTTTGATAATTTAAAACAATAGGGCTCTCGAATGGCAACACACATTTTCCCCTGGGCAAATGAGCGCATAGAAAAACCGTAGATGGTGCTGGAACGATACATGTATGACAAAAATTGCCGGCGTAAAACATTTGAAAAGAAGATCATTCTATAAGACCAATGACAACACAAAGAGTGGAGAAGGGGGAAAAAAACTTTTATTGGAATTGAAAAGTCTTCAAACGCGAACAACGTTTGAAGGCAGAGTCATCTTTCATAACTTTGTAGTTTCGTGGTCACTGCGATCCTCCGATCTCACTCCCACATATTTCGGGTTCTGAAGTTATCTGAAATCTAAAGCGTACATATCAAATCTACGAGGTTTGTCAGAATCGAAAGATGCAAATAACCCGTGAAGTTATACAGAATTCTCTTGCGATGTTATGTTCGCCGTTGCTGTCAACGATATTCCATATGCAATGTGTTATCTTCTGCGAAGGTGAGCGTGCTGGAAACTTGTAATTCCAATAAAAGTATTTTCCCTCCTTTACTCTCTCGTGTCTTCACTGGCCCTTTATAATGCTCTTCTTTGCAAATGTTTTAAGCCAGCAATTTTCGTCACATACGTATCGTTACAGTGCCATTTATGGTTTTTCAACGCGCTTATCAATTAGCGCAGGAAAAAAGTGGATATACGAAAATTTCAAAACATTTTCACTTCACCCTTAACCTTGAGAGCTCTTTGCTTTAAATCATCACAATCTTGAGCGCATACCTTCAAATAACAATATCTGAAATTTTATTTCGATTGGTTGAGTGGATCCACCGGAATGCAATGCATTTCCAAAGCGACCCTCAAAGTCTTTTGGTTTGGACAAGGCCTACTCTATGTTGGGTAACAGTAGCGGTATGGGGAAGATCATTATCAGGCTGGAAAATGCCTCCTGGAATATTGCTCAAGAATGGCAGCACAGTCGGTGCAATCACCAGGCTAACGTACAAATTTGCTGTCAAGGTGAGTCGGATAAGGTGAGTGCTCGTATTGTTATAGGACATTACTCCCCAACCAAACTCCTGAAGTCAAATGTTTCTACAAGGCAAACTGCTTGGCTGGAAGCACTCTCATAGCCTTTTTCTAACCAACACATGGCCTTCACTGGCACCAAGACAGAAACGGCTCTCAAATGAGTGCATAGTAGATCTCCACTCCGCCTTCCAATGAGCTCTAAGAAATGGCTCCGCAGTAGCAAATGTCTGTGATTTGGAGTTAGTGGTACGGCCGTCACAGGATATCTGGCTCGGAGCTGTTCCTTAAAAAATCGACTTTTTCGCTGTGTCACTCTGGTGTCAACGAAAGCTCGAATGTCTGCTGGCGTTACAAACATGCGGTGTGAAATTGCTTTTGAGAGATGGCACGGGTGCGGCCGGACTTCGGACTTCTTAAGACAGTACCTTACCGGGACTAATTGCTGCTAATTGCTAACAGCGCGTTCAGTAGCGGGTGGCACTTGGCATCCCTGCCAAGTCTTTCTGTAATATCGCGAAAAGAAAATCCATCGTTTTGTAGCCGTATTCCACAACATTGTTCAACTCCGTAAGCTGATGATATTGCCTTCGTCTTCATAAAGGCGTTCTTGACTAAATTTCGCTCAAAGTGCCCAATCTGTAAAATAAACAAAGCACACGAAGTTTACATAGCCTGTTTAAAGGACAAGTGATTTGTTCATAGTGACATTTCTAGTGCGACACTTATTTGTTTGGCGCAAAATTTGACGAGACGTCATCTCTCAGATGTGCAACATGCCTTCCTAATTTCGTTCATCTAGCCCAACGTTTCTTAATCTTTTTGATAAGTGGAATTCTTTTAATGTCCATTTTTATAGTGGAATATTTGGATTGTTTTAATAATATGATTAAACTAACGTATTCAAACAGGACTTTTACATTTAAATTTTAATGAGATGAATGGTACTCCTTTTTATTATAACAGATGTGCTTGATATTAGGCTTTATGGATAAAACAGGAATTCTCATGTCAATTTCAGCATCAAGTCTTTTCCAGTATTTATTTTTTGTCGACACATAAGCTGGAAACCCCGTTTCGCACAGACACATAGCTGCAAGTGATAAACGTATCAACACGGCCTTTTGTAAGAGTTGAGGATATTCATCTTTTAAACTGCACCAGAATTCCTCTAACGCATTAATTTAAATTTTTCTTGCAGACATGAATGAGATGTTTTTTCAGTAAAAGTTTCGTTTTTTTTTCCTGCTAACATGGGCCAAGGTCATGCTTGAATAAATGGTTTTTTAATATATTTTAATATTTAAGGGGACGGTGGACTTTAAAAATTATTTTTTTAAGTTTTCATTTTTTCAACAAGAAATTTTATACATGTACATCTATCTTATAGCATCAGTAAACAAAATATATGCTCAGAATTTCAATTTATTTTAAATTAAAAATTTTTAAAGCAATTAATTAATTATTTTAATTAAAAATTTAAAATGCTCCTTGCGCTCTAATTTTTAATATTTTTTCCTAATATTTGCTTTATGTTACTTATAAAGGCTTGGTAAAAGTATTTGTGTATCCGTTATTGAATATGATGGATAAGAAATTTTTAAAGGCTATTTTTGTGAACTTAAACCCAATTTTCGAAAAAATTTCACCTTTTGTTAAAGGTTTTGACAAGTTTAAACTTCTTAATAACCTCATATCTAAAAATGCATACACAGATCTACTGTAACATATAGTAATATAGTTTCTTCCAAATATCATCCATTTTTAACTAAAAATGAGACGCATGGAGCATTTTCAAAACAAACAAATTGCGAAAAAATTTGTTTTGAGAAAAATTAATTTAAAGTTTTCCTTCAAACTTACCTTTAATACATGGTCATGAGAAACAGCAAATTAACTTTGAATATAAATTTGTAAACATTCGATAACATTTTTGTAAGATTTAACTATTTTTAATCTCATAATATTAAATATGACAAAAATAAACATATGACAAATTGCTAGGTGATTCGAAGTTATACAGGTAAAAACAATTTATGCCGTATACCCAATGAAATTTTTAAAAATCACCCGCACCATATGTTTTACCTTCATTTGCTACAATTGCATTATCGTTTAGTGATTTACAATATTTTTTACTATTTCTGTGTTTTTTCCATGCAGGTAAACTTCTCTTTTTACTTTGGTTCAAGCGACGCTGATCGCGCTTTTTTGCAATGAGTAAGGAAAACGAGTTCACTTCTTCCTGTTCTACGCTTATGGCATTTACACAACCAAAGTTAAATTCATTAATTGTTGATAATACTGACATTTCTAGCCTTTTTTTTAGAAATAAACACTTCTTTAGGGCAATTGTTCCAAATTAAACTATGGATACTTTCATTAGCATTTTGTGTTTTACCAGAAATGCATCTGGACAGCAATTCTGTGCTAGCTAGCCTTTGATAAATTGGCAATATTTGAGAAAGAACACTTTCAGATACTTTAGTTTTCATGGCTTTATGTGCTTTCGGCTGCTCTTCATTTGCTACTGCACGTTGATAAAAACACCATGACAACGTACCGGTAGGACATTTCGAATGTTTTGGTGAGACATCAGTAGATGAACAGTGTAGTAAGCTTGCATAAATTGCAGATTTGTCTATATCCGGTATGTTACCTTTTATGGCCTTTCTGTAATAGTTTGTTAACTTTAAAATTGTAGTTTCCTTCAGATTACCTTCTTTTCGTCCACCGATACATATACCTCTGGAACGCAGCTCTTTAACTTTATTGCGCAATCCTGCCCCTAAACGTTTTGCCACATGATTGATACATTCTTCTTTACTAATTTTTACGTCATTACCATAAAGATTCAGAGTTAATAAATGTTGATATGTTTTCGCATCCCCATCAGAAAGTATCCCAACATATCGCATATTACATGTACTGATGGACCGTTTCCAGAAAATTTCTGCGGCTTTCATTTCCATAGCATTAGATGAACCAGAAAAATTTTTGGAACACTCTGGTTTGTGGCTTTCAAACCATATATGAAATTCCGCACTGTCAGCTTCCATATCTCTTTTCGCGCATACACATTCAGGACAATATTTTGACAGAATTTCGTAGTCGATAACTAACCCAGTCAAGACATCTACGACGATACCTATTCCATACAGTGATGTATGCTCACGTTTATGCCATGTGCCATCATACGACACTGTGATATCTATACACTCATCATTATTTATATTAATTAAATTTTTATGCTTGTTTCGAACAATATTTCGAGAAAACTGAAGGAAATCACCTTTTAGTTTCCCCTTTTCTTCAGACAAACTGTGTAAACATTTAGCAAATGTCTTTTTGTCCATAGCATGAATTCCCATAATCATGGAAAACACTTCTAAGGCGGCGTGGCCTTTGCCTATTTTCAAAAATGCTTCGACAAGTTTCGTATTCACATCAAATGTATTTGACCGTTTTACCCGCTCACTTGAAAATGTTGAACTAAATATTTTATCACAGTTTTTACAAACTAATTCAAGTTTTGTAGAATATCCATATATTCCTTTCGAAACAATATCCAAAGAATTGGTTGAGCACTCGTCACACTTTATATTACATAGCAATGGATTCCACATTTTACGATTTATCAAAATATATGAATCATCATTTCGGTTATCACCACAGTCAGACGTTCGTAATAAACTTTCATTCAGTTTCTTTACACTGGCACTTACACTTCAACTATAGAACTTTCAGAAAAAATTGTTTGTTTATTTTTGGAAGAAACTTCTTCACTGTTCAATGTCACGTCATTTTCCGAATGAGCTGCCCATCGTTTTTCAATTTTGCTGACAGCTGCAAGTTTTTTCTTCGATGGTCGCCATTTAGGCTTACGGTAACGACGACTTATGGCATGCATAATGTACAATAAATAAATATATAAATATATATATATATATATACTTTTACGCAAGAGGTTATAAATTAATCTGAAATTCTTCCAGTCCAAGAAACTCAGTTATAAACAGTCCTGCAAAATGTAGTTGTATAAAACACAGCAAAACACTTTTAGCAAAAGAACTAAAGAAAATAGCGACGAAAAGCACTTTTAAACTGTAAACAGTGAAATGGCAGTTACAGTTAAAACGTTATATTGCCAGGTTTATAAAGAATTAAATATATAAGTATATAAATATCAGCAAATAACTGTTGAAACATATTTGTTTACATTTTCGCCAAAATTTAAAGGGCAAAGTTTATGTTGTTTACACATTTTAAATGCTTGTAACTTCGTTAAAAATTAGAATACTTGAATTCGGTTTTTTACATACGATGCAGTTAAGTATATGTAATACAACGAGAGTAAAAAAAAATTTCAATATTTTGGTCGATTTTTAGCTTTTTTAAAGTCCACGGTCCCCTTAATCTGCTGTTCATTTGGAAAATACCGCTTAAAACTTCACTCAAACCTTTCAGGTGCTGTATAATTTCTTTAATAAATACTTCACCTATTTCAACCCTTTCCTCTTCTGGAAAGCCTTTTATTGATTGGAAGAAATTAAAATTGTTGGAGCGCACACATATTGTCAGAAATTTTATCTTTATCTTGAAAGCTGATTTATTTGATCATGACAAAGCTTACAAGGATTTATCTTATGGGAAAGTTTACGAAGGCAGGGATGCGAGAACTTTCTGAGGAAAACTGGCTCGTATTGCATGTTGCATATGGGGAAACCATGTAAATGCCCGTGCAGCCAGCCCGTTCGTTCGAAACCGATCCCAAGTCAAACTACCAGCATTCAGCGCCTTTATCGCTCGGTCGCTCGTTGGCCAATTTTTCCGTGAGCAGTAAATACCTTTGCTTGCTTGTCCTTAAGCGCTAAATTAACTTCATCTTTTTTTTTTTTTTAAATGTTGCATAATTAGGCAAGAAATGAGTCCATCTTTGTTCGAGATATTTATCAATCAGACTTCAATATGTAATATATACACTTTCCATGCCCTGACATAGTATTTTAAATTAACGATTATTTAGTGCCACGATTTTGTGATGTTAATGATCTGACGACCTTATCACGAGTAATCTTATAGCTGTAAGATATTTTTTTTTGTTTTGCAGCAGTTGCGCACTTATGGATTATGCAGTGGCTACTAGAACCGCGTTTAGTATATTTTTAATAAAACAAAAACTAAAATTTTTAAATAAAAACTAAAAATTAAAAAAATTCAGTAAATTTGTTCACTTTGAATAAAATCAGCAACATTTTTCACAATAATCTGATTAGAAGTTTTGTCACTAAATCTTTTAACGTCAGAAATCTTTGAGGAAATGAAAAGAATATTTCAACGAAAATTATCCTTAACGAAAACGATTATATACGTCAACTTTGTTGTATGGGAATCAATTTCATTTAGTTATTTTTTTTAATAACGAGTGCAAATTTTCTTGAATATAAATATAGGGACGGGAGGAATATGTAAAATGCTAGATTTCAGAATTTTTACTATATCCAATTTTTTATATTTAAAAAATGCTAAAATATGAATATTAGAGGAATTTAAAACATATTTATAATTGAAAGCTCATGTCTACGAGCAACGGTGGTGAAAATAAAAGCCGGGTATGGGCTTTTGTGGTTATGGTATATATTAAATAGGTAGCTTCCAATACTTTAGCATAACTAGCTTTAAGTTTAATCTAAAAAATAACGTTATAATGTTCGATTTTTAGCTTTTGTAGAAATCATTCTTTATAGGTAATGGCTGTTTTATGCAAAATTCATAAAATTAAACACAAAACGTTTTCTTCAGTTTATAAGGATACTTTCTACAATAAAAATTTAGCCGTAGTTGTGTGGGTGACAAAAATTCAATTATTTTCGCATATTTATGTCAGATTACTGTGCATAAGATTTAATTCTTAAATATCATGAAGGCAAAGTAATAAAAATAACCATTTGTATGACATTTGTAAACATTTATGTGATTTCCTTCACAGATGTAACTTCATTTAAAGACTTTTGGTTAATATCGAAGTGTATCTTGGAAAGAAATAATTCTTTTGATTTTTCTTGATTGTTTATGTACACTACAGTTTATGTACTAAATCACTAACTTGAATTTTAATCTCGAAGCTGGAGTCTTTTATGTAATAAAAGGGAAAAATTACAAAAAATTGTAATCGAGAGCGAACAAACAGAAAAATACAAAGGAGCATGAATACTCCTCAAATTCACTGAATCCTTTCACCTTCAGAGGTAGGTAAAGTTTTCTGAGATTTTGATATGTGTATTCTGAATATATTATCAAAAAACGTTTTCAATAAAATTTGAAGAAGAGAGAACTAAAATAACCCTTTCATTTTTAAATATATGTAAGATATTTAATATTGATAAAAGTGTATTAATTTAACAAGGAACTTCTGTATTTTAAGGAACATATCGAACGCAATAAATATGTACTTAAGCATTATCCTGTTGACCGCAAACCAGGCTACCATCAGACTTGGGAATTTGGTAAAGATTGTGCCAATCGTTCTTGCGGAATTCTGAGCCGTATTTCTCTCAGCAATTCTTAAAAGGTAACATTTACCACTCTCTCTGCACAATCCACTAAATAGCCACTGCTGAGGAAATATTCAACCCACTTCGTTTTTGCGCTTTGTAAGAAGGTTTTTGTCGATTTCTAGTACTTTTAGGACAGTCGATTTTACCGGAAGCTGTTCTTTCCCCTATTCAACAGATATTAATTTTCTCCACCAGCTCAAAGAATGGGAGTGCAGTCGCAAACGTGATTGATTCTACAGCCATTTGACGTATGTTTTTTTTTTTTTTTTTTTTCAAAATGCTAGAAATAAATGCAGCAATAATAGTTAATTACATCCTTGTTCATAAAACAAAAATGGATTGGGGTTCCATCAAACGAAAGAGCAGATATTACGAATGTGATGTGAGATGCAACTATAATAAATCACACTTATCCATAATTAGAGCGAAATCAGGTTGCTTGAAGACAGTTTTCACGGTCGACGAACTAATACGTTAAATATAATAAATTTTGCATAAATGAACTAATTTGATATAATGACGAGTGCTTTGCACATAAATAATAGTTACTCGTATTAATTCTTCCTTCTTAAATACAGCAAAGTTGTCAATAATTAATTCTGTAATAAATGCTGAGTTTTAAATACTTTAAAATAAATTCTACCTTTAAGTAGTTTATAATTTATTTATTTGTAGCCAAATTACTACTAATGTGATAATATTAAATAATGAGAAAGTTATTATTCTTGATTAATTGATACTTATATATACTAATTACTCAGCTCTTATTTTAGAAGCATACTGAAAAATAAACATTTCCGTTTCTCGATAAGGCAAAATTCATTCTAGGATATCTTTCTACTTTAGTCTTTAAAAGAAAACTTTAAGATTTTGAATTTTCTTTATAGAGACATTAGGATTTTTTGAAAGCCGGAGATTTAAAAAAGCAGCAACCGCCTTCATCAGGAATCGAACCACGGACCTCTGAAATACCGGCCCACAGTGCAAAACCACTACACCACGAAGGCACGCTAGGAAAGCGGGAGAAATACCTTATATACTCCCCTTTTTAAAGGTCGACTGGGGTTTCTAGGGAACCCAATCACCAAATCCTGGTTGTGGAGAATCCTCATTCAACACCGTTTTAGTTCGGGCAAGACATTAAGATTTTTTGAAAGCCGGAAAAATTAGCAACCGCCTTCGCGGAAATCGAACCACGGACCTCTGGAATACCGGCACAGTGTGCAGAACCATTACACCACGAAGGCACGCTAGGAAAGCGGGAGAAATACCTTATAACTTGATATGTTCCATTTTATAAATAATTTCTTTTTATATGCTCCATTTATGAGTTTTAGATCTAAAAGTCTATATTACTATTGTTGTTATCAATAAACTTTAAATTTGGATTTAACAGCTGAATCATTTAGCTGTTTTTAAAGGTGTTGAAACAAGTGTATGTAATTACAAATAATTTTTTTTTCTGGACGTAAGAAGAGTATATCTATTTTAAGATTCTCACAGGAAGCTAGAATAACCTCTTTCTAAGTAAATTAAAAAAAGAAAGAAATTTGTGTGAAATACGCAGATTTTTACAAAGTTGTAATTAACTGGATACATTAAATGCTTTAGAAATTAATTTTATGTGTTACTGTTAAATAACGGCTAAGATAAAACAGTAATCATTCTTAGATATTTATCTGCATGAGATCTCCTTGTTTCTATATTTTATTTATACACCCTCGTGGCGAAAATATTTTTGAGAATTGCGTGTTAAGGTTATATTTCCACACGTTATTTTCTTCTTATCACTAAATAACTAATTAAACGGCGGCACGTTTGCCCAATTTGTTAATAAAAATTTTATTGCGCTATGACTTCAAAAATATTGCATTTCAGTAAAGCCCTATTCCTCCAGTCAAAGATGATATATAGCTTTCCCTAGAACCCTCAGTTTCCATTCCGTCTTTATTGAGAACAGCTGCCATTGTTATTTCATCAGTTGTCTGTTTCGACAGAAATCCCCCAAAGCTCTACCATGAGTGTCTTTCGTTATATTTATTCCGAGCTAAAAGCTATACGCAACGTACACGGAATCTCAGAAAACACGGAAAACGCAGATCTACTTGAACATAAATATTGTCTGGTAGTATAAATATTTATACACTCCAGTCTGGCGGATTGGTTGTATATCTTTCTTTGCACAGCATTCCTTGCCTTTCTTACTTTTGGGTCGTATTCGTGCCTTTTCGACAATGGCTGTGGGTTTATCTTTAGATTTTGCTGTATTATTTAGTGTTAGTGTTGTAATCAGGCATTATGATGATAGATTTCATTTTCTTCAACTTTAATTTTCAATATCACTTTCAGAGAAAGCACTTTTTGTTTTCATTAAATGGAAGTTAGCTAAAAATAGAAACATTGTACTGACCGTTTCATACACAGAATCAGAAATCGTAATTTCACAAAAACAAAACTCTCATTATGTGAAAATTTCAGAATTCAGTCGATATTCTTAGAGTACAGAAAACAAAGACGCGAAATAATGGCCAACTATGAATGCGAAGATATAAAATCGGCTAATATGAGCCATGAAAAAACTGATAATTCTTGACATAAAAATATGAAGTAACAGATAGTTGGTGGCATAAAGATATAAAAGTAAGTGGATGATTGTTAACATAAAGACATCGATAAGTGGATAACTAAGAATGTAAATATATGGAATTAAGTAAAATTATTAATATGAAGAAATAGAATAAAAGATTACTATTAACATAAAAATATGAGAAATTAGATAATTATTAAGTAGAAAACAGGGAGTAATAGGCAACTACGCAACATGCAGAATTAAAGCAAATAATGCATAATTTTTAAATACAATTAAATTTTTGTGAATAATACTACTTTTACTAATAACGTTTTTTAATAATACTACTATTAATAAAATTAATTAAACCGAAATTGAACTCATTCGTGAACAGCATTTCGTCCAGGCATCTTAGCTATTGTATCTAATTTACCATCTTAAAATGCTGTCCTCCAGACCAGCGGTCGTCAACCCTTAGAACTTCACGGACCAGTGCATATATAATTTTATATTTGGCGGACCACTAAAATGAATTCCAAAAAAAAAAAAAAAAAGGTAAATACATTTATACAATAATAATAAGCAATAATAAGCAAACACATATTTCGTTCACATTGAAAAATTATATGAAAAGTACAAAAATCTTACCTCCTTGTACAGAAAGCTTCACATTTCCATATCCTGAAAAGGAACTTCACGAAAAGCAAGAACAAATCGGCAAACGCAAAGCAATATCAATAAACTGATAGCGTTATGCCCCCAGTTTTTAGTTATTGTAAACATAATAATCACGGCTTACTCAGCAATGGCGCCATCGATCAACAGTTAGACTAAACAAAAACGGAAACTTCCAGTGATGCAATTATAAGCAAGAATGCGGATGAATCATCTGAATTCTTGTTTATAATTTCATCAAGTTCCATCTATAAAAATCCAGTAAGTTGCCTACTGACACGGAGAAAAACTGTGTTATTAACGACTACAATAGTATATGTTTGTAATTCAAAAAGAAAGAGAATTCCAATTCGCGCTAATATTGATAACTGCAGCATCTCTCACTTTCAAATGTCGCTAGATGCACCTGTAAAAGACGTAGAAAGCGGAACGCAACTCATTGATTTTCTTCACGTAATAAGACCATACTTGTGAAGACTTGGGTTATGGAGCGTCTCTACTTACTTGAGTATTATTGGCTGTTAGTGGTCTCATCAAAATTACGGATACGAAACGCAATAAGAAGTTTTCTGGGACGCGCTTTCCTTCCAGAACTAATTCGAATGGCGTTTCTAGCCGAAACTTTTCGGAAAAAGTTGCGTTCAACGATCTATTTCGCACATTTATCTGCAATATTTTACGATGCTGGTGGAAAACAATAATTCTAGCAGCTCTGTTTTCGCTTATGTCAACCTATCAGAGAAGGATTCTATTTCTGCATAGCATATTTCTGGGAGGAATTCTTTTACACTTCCGGAACTTCCTCAAACTCAGTTTCTTATCGCGTTTCTCCACGAAAAAAATCTCTTCTGAATCCATTTTAAATCAGTTTTGTAATTTGTTTGGAAAAAAAGACTCCTTTATTCTGTCCTTAAGTGCAGGTATCACTCCAAAACATCGTTTAATTACATTCGATAAAAATCAAAACGGATATTTTCGTTGAAATATGATACCAGGAATTTTTCTTAATTGCAATACTTCCTTTACTTCGTACAAGGAATCAAAAATAGAAAAAGATAACTGTTAATAACTTTTAGGGTAAAGATGTGAATATATAAATGAGTTAGCGTGATCGTAAAGGCATGAAACAAAAGGTAACTTTTAGCATAAAATCATGAACAGATGGATAGCTGTTAATGCACATGACTAACTGCAAATTCAGGAAAGGATAAATGGTAAGTTTCAGCATGAAAATATAGATTAGTATTTGAAGAATACTAGATACGGATTAATGTTTCCTTTTTCTTCGCTATCTTCTTTCTTATTTAATGGCGAGTATTTTTCTGGGATGTTCTCTTTAGTTTATGTATCAACATGTTTCCATCTAACCTCAAATGCATTATCTTAATCCGTAGTTCACGTACCTGTTAAATAAAAACACGAAAAAAATGGGTAACTATTAATATGAATATTTGGAGCAACATTTTACTATTAACATAAAGACCCAGATGTAAGAGATAATTACTAACGGCGAGTGGAGTAATCGGTAACTGTTTATGTAAATAATTGAAGCAGTAAATCATTTCTGAATTTATTGCTATGGACAGTAGAAATTTCTATAAAGAGTATAAATTTTGGAGTCAGGAATTTATGTGAATAAGCTGCTCGGAGAAAAAAAAATGAAAAATTTTGTAATAAATCTGGCTGTTGCCTTATTTAATTTTCATTTTATTTCTATAAATTTAATGCTGACTAGCGGTAGAGCGCAAAAATTGCTTAAGACTGATAGTTCCGATTTTGGGTTCAAATTCACGTGAACGGGCTGGCCACATGGACCTTTTTGGGGTTTTCACCATGCGTAACGTGTATATGAGCCAGTTTCCTTTAGAAAGTTCTCCATAAAAGCATCTCTTCCCTTAAGCAGATAGCCCTTAGTGTGCTTTGCCATAATAAACTAAACAGAATCAATTTCCTTAAGTTTAATACATTACAGAACTGACTTAAAATATTTTTTAACGTACAGCCTTCATCAGAACTTTAGCAAATTTTAATGATATTATATTTTATCGTTAAATGCATAAATTAATAATTATACTATCCGGGAAAGTGCAGTATGCTTCTATAAAAGATTATTTTAACTAGCGAAAAGACTTAGCAAATAAAAAAAGGAATTAAAATTAAGCAAAATAAAATAAAAAATAAATGAATTTTTCAGAAAGTGCTTTAGCCCACCAGCGGCCGAGCGGTAAAGTCGCTGAACACTGGTATTTCGGTCCGAGGTTCGAATCTCGCGAATGGGCTGGCTGCATGGTCGTTTTCGTGGTTTTACCCATGTGTGGTTTTCTCCATGCTCGTGTATACGAGCCAGTTTTCCTTAGGAAGTCTCCTCCACGAAGGCAAGCCTTCACTTAAGCGAGACAGCCCTCGAGGCTTTGCCATAATCACACACAAAAAGTATTTTAATTTAACTAAAAATTTTTTTGTATCTTTTCATAATGTTTTATGACTAATTGAATTTTAATTATTCGTATCTTAATGTTTGTGATAGTCTCATCGGATAATTATCTCAAAAATTAAAATCGAATATGTAAGGAATTCTGAAAAATTCTTCTTTCTTCTTGACTATTTGAGAAAACTAAATATATATTTATCAGAAATACTTACAAAATGTATGTAAAAATGTTTTTATACTCATTTTCAAGAAGGCGAGAATATAACCCAACTCGAGCTCAGACCTAAAAAAATGAAATGAAAAATTTAAATTAAAAAATAAAATAAAATAAAACTCACATTTACTGCATTAAATTTAGAAAATTAAAACAGTTAAAAACAAAAACTCTAGATTAACAAAATAATGAAATCCAATTTTACAAAGAAACAAGAGGCCAAAAATAATTATTAAAAGACTTTATTAAAATATCCTTATTTTCTGAAAGTAAAAATGGGGCCCAAATCAGGAAAAAGCATGTTTGTGAACGCTAAAAATAAATGCTATTTTTAGAGGGAAAAGTACTAATTGTTACTAAGGGACGCAAGAAATTTCTTATCTGTCATTTAAGGCTAAAAATCGTAATGTTGCTTGTAGAATAAAACAACATGAATTTTTACATCTGTAAGTATAACTTGTTGAATTATATCGCAAAAACCAAGTTAAAAGATCAATGTTCATCAACTGCACGAAAGTTCTGATAATTGAAACAGACACTAAAGATTAATTAATACATACATACAAATAAAAAAAACTTATTTCAAACATACCTATAAGCTGAAACAAAATGGCGACCTCATTTGCTGAGAATAAGAGTGCTGAAAAAATAGCCTTGCAAAAATTAGTAATCTTTTAAGGTTTCTTACTATTAATTTTGTTTGCTAAATCCTTTTTAGTAGTTACAATAATCCTTTACACAAGAGTATTGTACTTTCCTGGGTAGTATAGCCACTAATTTTTGATAAATTAAATTTAATCAATCTCAGTTATATTTGTTCTAGATTTGCAAATTGAAAGTCCTGAATTTTATTGTTGTTTAAATTATACATATATAATGAAGGCATAATAATTAAATCAAAATTAATTCATGAAACGAGTAGAGACTAACAGGAAATACACACATCAAAACTGAAATAAAAATAAATCAATAAAATTAATATAAAATAACATAATAAAATAAATTGTAAAATTATAAAATTGCTGAGATTTCTTTGTTTTTTTTTTTTTTTTAAATGTACGTTTCTGTCTTATATATGGTTGATTGTGAATTCTCGAAATAATTCAAGGCAAATAATTAAAGGAAAGGGCCAATTAATGTGCATGTAATTAAAATCTTTTAAATGCTCAACGAAGTAAATTTTTTAAAAAGTATTTAATTTAATTAACCATCAAGATATAATTTGCTCCAACGTAACCATAAAACAAAAAATTACTGTAAAAGTAAACATTATAGGAAAAATTATCGAGTAAAAAACCACAAAAACGTGGATAATTAAAAAAAATGTGCAAATAAATACTTACGTTTCCAACCTAAGAAAAAGCAGAATTGCTAAAAATTTTGTAAATCAAAAGTAACGTTGTAAACCAAAATTAAAAAGTTTTAAGTCAAACTTATTTGAGAAAAAGAAAATTTATGTAATATAATGTCATAATTCCAGTTGTTTGATCTGTGTAAACGATAGCACCCCTCCTATGATTTGAGATAATCTCAGTTTGCTAATCAAAATTCTTAAAGTTTACAAAATATAAAATAGGTAATAAAACAAATTTCAGATTTGGGCTTCTAGATGCCCATATTCGATTGGAGGTCTACATTATTCAAAATTTGATGGCTTGATGGCCGTTGCGTTTTCACAATGCGAGAAACATTCATACATTCATGCAGATTCTTCATTATTTAGTTTTTTTTTAATTTAATACATGGCGATAATATTTGGTGGCAATAATTTGAAAAGTGAATCAACACAGAAAGTGAAACGATGCAAAATGCCGTTTTGACACTACTAGCTCTTTGGGTTCTAACGCCCCTTTGGGCTAAAAATTTTGATTTCTTTCCGCAACTTAACCACTCATTTTTAAATAAGCTTTCTTTATTAGTCTGACTTTAATTAACTTTCTATAGTCAAATTTAATATTACGAAATGAATTCCTATTTAATTTAAAATTTAACCCTATGTGTACAATTTCCATCATTTTCAAATTTAAATTTTATAGGTCACCTCCCTATCTCTTAACTCAGTTCTTGCTATTTAGTATTTCCATTTAATCACATTTTCTTATCCAACCTACCTCTCAACTTTTTTTTTTCTAAACAGCATTCTCGAAAGTTACACAGAGAATTACCATGTGGATGTAATACTTTATTCAGGTTTTATTTTCTTTTTAATTTTCCATTCAAATTAGTTTCTTACAATTAATCGATACAGTTTTATTTTAAATTTTATGCATGTAGCGTTTTTTAATTTATATTATTATTGCGTTTTTCCATTTCAAGCTACAAGCCTTCAATTTTTATGTAGTGTTTTCATCTCTCATTAATTTGGAAATGTTTCTTCGTTCATTTCTTCTCCATAAATAAAAATTTTTGACTTAAAAAAAGTTTACTTTTGATTTACAAGGTTTTTTTTTTTAGCAGTTCTGCTTTTTCTTTGGTTCGAAATTTATTTAATATTTATTTCCATCATTTCTTTTAATTAATTATCGTTCATATGATTTCTTACTCGAGAATTCTTAGTATAATGCTCATTTTTATAGTAATTTTTGCTTTACGGTCACGTGGGAGTACATTATACCTTGATGATTAATTAAATTAAATATTAAAAATATGTTTACTTTGTTGCACTTTTAAAGAACTTTAATTTTAATTAAATTTATCTTATTTGGCAACTTCTTTTATTTAATTATTTTGAATTATTTCAAGAATTCATGAACATTTAGCTATAATTCAGGAACTTGACTCTGTTGAAAATTCTTCGAATGAACGCAAAGGAATTGTCAACAATTTTATGCATTTTTTATATTAATTTTTATAATGTTATATTAGATTACTTTTATTAAATGGCTTGTGTTTCAATTTTGATGTATGTATTTCTTGTTAGGATGTTAATGTTCCTGTCAGATATATATGTATATATATTGCTCATAATGCTTTTTTAAAACATTATGAGAAATTAAAATTAAACATTAATTGTTAGTGAACTAAAATTTCTTATATCCTTGTGCTTTCACAATGAGCATTTATACCGAATTTCTACTCATAGTGGAATCACTCATACTTTATGATTACGTCATACTGTATGACATCTTGAATTGAAAAAAAAAGAATTAGAATAATTGTTCAAGTTCCTTAAGTAATAATGAGAACTAAACTTCAATAACTATTGAAAACTACATTACGAAGATAGCGACTTATATTCCTTTTAAAATTCTTCGAATTTAATAAGAGTAATTAAGACACCCTCTAGTAAAAGATATCATCAGATATTCTCATAAAATAAATAAATAGAATAAGACTCAGAGAAAAAATGGCATTTTAATCGTTTATCTTGGATAGATGGGATAAATTCTAATACTTACAGTCCCCCCCATTTGCAATATAGATTAAACTAGTTTGAGTGTTTGTTTTTTGGATTAACGTCACCAATGTATGCTTTAGCAAAAGTTCTAAGTTTACCTTAGGACTTTTCTATGTTCTTTAACAGTAAAAGCACCTTCGGCAGTAATCTAAACCGCAGACAAAGTTTTGTTTGGTATTAAAGTATGTCTTCACTTCGATTTCTAAGAAATGTTGATGTTTCAGTGTTTATTTAGTGTTAAAATACAGAGATTAAATATTAATAAAACTGATCTCTCTAATAGAACTTCTCAATGAGAGAAATGAAGGAAAGAAGATAAGAACATTTATATTTATCTATTTCCAGTCTGTCAGACGGAAAATACCATAATCTGAAGGGCTAAAAACACAGGCTTAATAAATACGAAAACTACGCACACACAAACAAAAAGGTTTGAAAACAAACAATACAGGCATATTTTTTTCTCATTATCCAAATTTCCGCTAATAGAAAGGAGAAACGAAGCATAAATAAAATGAAATTATGTCTACGCTGTTTCTTAGCGTAAAAAGAAAAAGCATTTCGAGATGCATTTTTCTTCTAGCATACTATTTTGTTATAGTTCGTTAACAAAATTCTGCTGTCTGGACGTAGCCAAACCACCTACAGACAATGATATGGATTTATTTAGCCGAACTGAAGCATTGTTCCCCTCCTTCGGATAAGATATCATAAAGAAACATTTTAAACATAAAAGAAAAATTTTGCGTTTGTTACTGAGTTACGATACTTAAAAACTGTTTGTGTCGGCAGCTTTTGAAGAACACAGATCTGCATTTCTGTGGTTTAAATAAAAAAATCTTATAGCGTTGGACTTGCTTTAGTAGCATAAACTAGCATTTGAACAGAGTTTTGAAAAGGTTTCAAACAACCTTTATATTCAATCAGAACTGTAATTTAAACGCACGACCGGCTTGATGAGCTCAACTGATTATTCTTTCTGACAAGTTTTCTAGTTATTCTTTTGAGTTGGATTGGATGTCTTACTAAAATATGGAAATGGTTGTCCGTCTTTCATAAGCACATCACCTACCTCAATATCTGAAATGTCCACTGGAATTTCTAGGTTTTTCGTAGGCTTAAAAAATTTCAGTTCTAGAACTTGAATTAATGCTATTTTCAGTTTTTCGAGCGCTGTGTTTGCTTCTGTCGATCAAGTAAACCTGGCTATCTTTCTGTTTAAATTTAATAATTGTTCTGCTATTTGTGCAAAATTTTTGGTAAAAGTCGTAGAGTAGGTACACAAGCCCCAAAATAAAGCTAACTTCTTTGCTGTATTCCATGGAGGACAATTTTTTATTGCAACTATTTTGGGATCATCGGCTCGATTCCTTTCTGAGATCTTACAGCTTAAGTTACAAAGTTCTTTGGCCAGTAATTTGCATTTGGCCGCATTTATTTTTAACTGCTTCTTTTAGAAGGGAAACGACTTCTCGTATATCTCGAATATGTTCGTCTGTTGTTTCGCTGGTAGTAATAATATCATCTAAACAAACAAAAGTACTTTTACAGAGGATAGGTCTTAGAATAATGTCCATGGCTCTTCGGTGCTCAGCAGAAGCCAGAAGGCGTTGTTAGGAAAACAAAACGCATGACTTTGTAATAAATGTGTTTTTTGCACATCCTCTGGTTTATATATATTTGAAAATCTCCACAGGTGAGATCTACCTAAACTATTGTAGGCCCAAATTCCAGTGGGTACCTGCCCACACCGGAATACTGGGTAACGAAATTGCAGATGCAACAGCCAAATGAGCAGTAACTGACCCACACGTTCGCATACTACATGTACCTCTCCCGTGCTCGTACTTAAAATCCGAGCTCAAGAAAGAATTAATGAAACGTTGAAACGTTGGCAACATCTGTGGGAGACAGAGACTACTGGCAAAAGAAATAGATTTTTTCAAAACGTATTTTGGTTTTTAAGTGGCACGCCTCACTTTACCCAGTTTCTAACAGGGCATAGCTCCTTCATGACTTACTTGCATCGCTTTAGACGACGCGAAAGCGACTAGTGCTCATTCAGGATAGCAAGAGATCTGGGCCACTATACGTTCGTTTGCGGAGAGACTGCAGAATATCACCATAGACAGCCAGAAGCGGACCATGCATGGGCCGAAGTTACTTTGAAAAATCGCTATGCTTTGAAAAGCGTATGTTATTGCGTTTAAAATCGCGCGCGTAATATCTCAGACAGGCTGGAGTAATTTTCAGCTGTCCTCCTCGTCGCCAGGACAGTCCCTGTATGGTCTGTACTTGCAGTTAATGTATTTTACTTTAAGTTAGCTTTTTCTGTTCTTTTCTGTTTATGCTTATTTCATGTTGACCAACCTTGAATTTTATATATTGCCTTATTTAATGATTATTACTTCCTTGTAGGAAGTAAAGGAAGTATTGTAATCACGAAAAATTCCGGGTATCATATTCCAACGCAAATATCCATTTTTACCGTTATCAAATGCACTTTAAAGATGTGTTTGCGTGACATCTGTACGTAAGAGCGGAATAAAGGACTCTTTTCCCTCAAACGAATTATAAAACTAAATAAAACTGATTTAAAATGGATTCAGAAGAGATTTTTCCATGGCGTGTATGCGTACGTACGTATGTATGTATGTATCTTGCATAACTCAAAACGCAGTAGCCTCAGAACGTTGACATTTTGTATATAGGGCTACTATAACATGCAATTGTGCACCACGGTTTTGGTTGCAATCGGCCGCACCATTTTAAATTCTTATGTGTTGGTAAATTTTTTGCTTTAAAAATGATTGAATTATGTTGTTCCTATCTTCCAGTTAAGATTTTTATACCTTTAGTTAATCTGCATGCAATAGTTGTAGAGTTATCAACAATTTAAAAGCTGTTTAAATGCGGCTAAGCCTAATTTTTCTTAACATAACATAGCAGACGTAATTGTTTACATTTGAAACTTAGCAGAATAGTGAAAGTCTTTCTGCACCTTCAGTATCTTTTTGCCGAGTGGGTCCAAAAGAAAACTTTTACTTTTGTGCACCAAAAAAATCTGTCTTCTTGATTGTTGGGCGAATTGCTTGTTTGTGTGCAGGAACTCTAATTTAAATTCTAAAATTGTTTTTTAATTGTTTTAACTGTATTTCGTGTTTTATGTTTTTCTATATCTTTCAATTTTTAATGAAGATATTTTGAATTTTTATGTATTTTTGCCTTGCCGCTAAGTGAGAAGTGAACATTTGGATGAGAATATCTCTAATGGAATAAGTGTTTCGTATTAGCAATAAAATATTGTCGCCAGATTGTCTCGGGCAGAGGAGAATGTTTACGAGTAGCGCATGTGAATTAGGTAAGCAGCGCTGAATCGTCTGTGAAAAACTGTTTCTTTTTGATTTGTTTAATTTCTTTTATATATCATTTTAGATTTATTATGGTATTTGAATAGAATATGTGGCAACCAATAGATAATTCTCAGATGATGTAATTTTTGAGCATTCTGAGTTATAAAATGAATGAGAGGTAATGCTGTTAAGTGAACCTAACGCTAGAGTGTCGCTATGGTAAATACAAATAGTGATTTTTAAAGAGTGCATTTATTCTATTGTGGTTTATGCGCTATCGACGAAGTAGATTTAATTCAGTGCAATAAGTTTAAATGAAATGCAGGGAAAATGCGTATAATTTAATATTCCGTACAATGAAGTCATGTGGTGTGCCCATCAGATTTTGTTTTTACTTTTTTATTAGTCACTCTGTTAATTGTTGATTTTCATGATTAATGCACTATTTAGCTGATTATAACTCAGTTATACCTCTACCTGTATTTTAACTATTCACAGTACTCATTTATTGTTAACGTTATGAATGCTTATTAACAGCACCTAAGTTGTAACCATTAATCTATAACTCTACACGTGAAACTGAAATTGTTCCCCTCAACCGCATGGAACTCGTCTTTCATCACTGTACCATTGACACGTCCAGCATGTGTTTGCACCGAGTGTGTTTGACAAAAATAGGCCTGAGAAGCCTGCAATCCAGGAACTTTTGAACAAATTCCGTCAGCGGGGCTACCTAGCCGATATGCTAACTACCTCAGTGGATCGCTATCGGGGGAAAGAAAAGAAAGAGATGAAATCTAGCTTCGTCATGTATTTTGTGGATTTGATGTTTGGATAATTTCCTTAATACTTGGCAATGGATAGACAGGGTATTTATTTATGCAATTTAATTTTCGATAATCAGTTGCAAAACGCCATGTTTTATGATCCGTCGGTGGGAGATTATTCTTCTGTCCATCTTCTATTACTAAGCTCGCCTAAGGGCAACTTATGGGAATTGTAATTTTATTTTTTAACGTTTCTTGGATATTTTTCTCAATTATCTTTTCTTTATCGTAGCGGAAGGGCTTTGTTCATCAGGGAAGGCAATTTCCTGTGTCAGTACTGTGGCTTATGATTTGAAGTAACTGTGGTAAGTATCAAATAAAACTGAAAACTCTTTTAAAAGCTGTTCCATTTTCAGCTTTTCATCTGGCTATAAATATTTGAAGTTTAAGGCAGGATTTCTTGTCTTTCTACTTTATTCATGCCCAGTTGCACCTCCGATTCCTGAAAAATAATTTTCGTCCCTGTCACTTTTAAAAAAATCTATTCCCCAAAATTACAGATTCCTGAAGATTTTTCATATCAATGAAAACCACTTTTTAGTTCTCATTTTTCACCTGCACATTTAATGGATCTTTTCAAATGCATTGATATTGTTTGCCTTGGATCGCAATAACCCTCGTTCCTTCAACCTTAACTATTGTGTAACTTCTAAAGTTCTTTCTAAAAATGTTCTACTAAGAAGCTACTTTGCACCACTGTATCAAACAATGCGTCCGCTGTTATATTATTTAATAGAATTGGAATGGTTGGCAAAGCCACATTTATTATTGTCACCGTATTTAAATGTATCTGTGCGAGAGTTGTTACTTTCTGGTATGACTGTACTCTTTTTTGTTATTTATGTCGACGATTGCCATTCGCGGAGGAAAATTGCCTTCTGTTACCAACCTGAAACCAATTACAATTTCCGTTTCGTTTACCAATCTCAAACTTTGGCTTTCATCAAACTTTGGCTCAATAAACTCAGGCCTATTGAAGCTGTCCGTTCGACTTCTGTCCATATTCCAACTTACGCGTTCTTTCTTATACCCTTCTACTTTCAAACTTTACTCACGAGCTCAAATAATTGCTCCAACGAATTGGGGTTTCTCGGTTCAACAACGTTTTGAATCTGCGTTAGCAATCTAATCTGGATTAACCTCTGCATTGGGTTTTTTTTCATATAATAAGTTTAAGAGTTGTATTTCCTCAACATAATCAATTCTTCGACCTTAATCTGGCATCTACTAAATAATTCCGTCTCTAATTTCGCCCTTTCTTTGACCACGGAAATGCTTTTACAAGGGTGGCTCTAAACACTTCTGATTTGTAAGTTTCGCCGCCTGTTTCTACTACTAGAAATTGACCACTGCACTTATACGAGCTTATTGCCCTGTCCTCGCAGTGGGGCGGTTACTGTGATGATCTTTTGAATTTCCGCAACCAGGTAAAGTAAAAAATGCGAATCTAATTGTTCGAGAAAGGTCACTGCAGAACTTCTGCTATCTAACACATTTTGTAGTTTCACTGAAATGCGCATGATAACTACGATGAATCCAAGTTTTTAAATGGGACCTATTAGCGCTGGTGAAGCCTGTAATCTTGGAGAATAGACAGACTGAAAGCTGAATTCTTTTCATCCACTGGCCCACCAGCGGCCGAGCGGTAAAGACGCTGAACACTGGTAGTTCGGTCTGAGGTTCGAATCCCGCGAAAGGGCTGGCTGCATGGGCGTTTTCGTGGTTTTCCCCATGTGTAACGTGTATACGAGCCAGTTTCCCTTAGAAAGTCCTCCACGAAAGGCATCCCTCCCCTTAGGCAGATAGCCCTCGTGTGCTTTGCCATAACTGAATAATCCAATCCAATCCATCCTTTTCATCCATTGTTCTTACTTTTGTTCGGCCGTCACTATAGAGTTTACATCTTTTTGTACCATAAAAACCAAACCAAGCAGCATGAAATAGTGTCAAACTCCTTGGAGCGAATTATCGCTTCGTCTGAAAATATCAGTGTCTTGAAAAAGTTTTAAAACATCCTTTTTATTTAATCAGAACTTTAATATAAACGCACGATTCGTACTTAACAAACTCAGCCACCATTCGGGGCAAGGTAATTTAATGTAACAGCCAGTTTGAGAAGTTAAATTAAATCTAGTAGACAAAGGCTACACAATTTGATTTAACGTGAAAGTATGCTAAAAAAATCCCCGGCATAAAAATTTAAGTATCGGAAGCTATAACGCAACGCCGAAGAATTACTCTTATCAGAGTTAGCGAAACCCATTAAAATGGCTTCGAGAGACAGAAACAGGTTCTGTTTTACAATTCCAAAACCTCAGCTTAAATACTCCCTAAACTAAGAGAATAATAAGTAGTAAATGAGACTAAAATATAGAATATAAAAATATAAAAAAATGTTTTGTTTAAAATATTAATAAATAATACGAGAAAAATAACTAATTATGTAATTTAATGGGAACAAGTGATTAAATAATTATTTTTAAAAAATTAATCTGCAGCTTTTTATCATGAATAATAAAAGCGTGGGGAGCATAATAAATCGAATTTCATTATCAAACCACTTTTTTTAACAAATTTGTGCAAATTGGGTAATATCTATTTTTCTAAATGCAATCTGTATTGATCCAAATTCAGTTTTGTCGGAAAGTTTTCAGATAAACCAAATGCAAACAATTTAATAATACATACCCATAACAAAAAAATATGTTCTTCATGAGCCAGTCTTAGCAAGATTACTTTTACAGTGTTTATTTGTGTATTAATTTCAAGTGCACCATACGCTTTTATTATTTGTGATATAAAATTGTAGGTGCATTTTGTAAAGAGAATTATTTTACTTCCTGTTTCCTACATGATAAATTATTATCCCTCTTTTAGTTCAGTAATAATTTATCCGTTTTAAATGCAAGCTTACTTTGTAAAACCTAATTGTTTTTACTTATGCTTCTTATTATCAAAGCTGAAAATTTACTTGAAAACTTAGAATATGTCGATACGTAACTTTAATATTTCATTGAAAGAAAATTTCCGAGCATAAGCTCTATTTGAAGCAATCGTCACCTTATATATAGCTTCTAAAATCCCATTCTATTTACCATATTTCAGGTGAGAATTCTGGGCCATCTAGAACTCCACCACGCCACTTTTACAGAAAAGTTTTCAGACTGGATTTACACCTAAGAACCATTGGATTGGGATAGGTTGATTAATTGAAATCTCAGCTGTCTGCCAATTAGACAGTTACATACTGAAATATCCGATGCTCGATGTTAAGCAGCGTTGATGAATATGCCTTACCCTCTCTCTGTGAGATCGCTATCCTCTGTTAGCGCGCATGGCAAAGTGGTCCAAGTGACCATGCGCCTTGTAATGACTGGGATTTAATGGCTGTTACCACATCGACGGATCCAAGTTCCGTAATTAGCATTTGCCGCATGTAAAAGCGAAATGCGATAGTCCTAATTAAGGTTTGAAATGGGATTTTGGGCTGAGGTGATTCTGCAGTCCATTTATTCCGAATATTAACGCTTACATCGACTGTACATTTTCCTGTCAGCTCATGTTAGACGGGAAGAGACTGCTTGTGCGTTTCCTTCCTCTTGATATAGGAAGTGTAATTTCGTCGCATGATTCATTTATAAGTGAGAAAGCACCACTTTATTTTTTAGGGTTATAAGGGATATATAGCAGTACTTACTTGTTATAGAGTAAAGCAAGGATTAATTCGTAATTTAAGTGACGTTGTAAAAGTATTGAAGAGTTACTCAGGAAAACAATGTGTGAACGCATTAACTAAATATGCTCAGTTTTTAATATAATATGAATCTTCAAAATCCATTCTTATGCATTTCCGTCAGTTTACGCACGTAAAAGCGGCAAATAAAACAAAAAATTAAAAATGTTGAACACAGTGAAAAGTATCCGCCCCCCCCCAATATTATTTTAGTATTTTACGTATTTTTTAAGGGGAAGAAAATCAAGATTTTTACAATTTATAATACTTAAACTAAAACTAAACTCAGTGGTGTAACAGCCCTAGTGGGCCAATGCCTGCAGTGTCCCGAAATCTGCTTATTTATAATACTTAAGTTTTCTGTAAAATTAAGCTTTCAGATAACTGGGCGATTTTAATGCAATTCACATTTTGAGCCTCGAGCCATTACTTCAGCGCATTCACAGCTTGTAAAGCCTCTAAGTTAGAAGGCACCATTGCTTTTTGGCCATCTCTTCGTCTAAATCCCCATTCTGAATATGTTAGACTATAAAATTTCTTTGAGGATAATTTAGCATCTTTTTCTAATACGCGCATTCTTCTGGCACTCGCGTAATATAAGAAGAAAAGTTGTGTCATAGTCGGGGAAAGTGTTATTAAAACAATATATTCACTGTTTGCCGTTTTGGTAATCCAAATAAAAAGCATTTCATAATTTTTAGGACTAATTTTAATGTTTCAATAAGCTATGGATATTTTATTCCCATTTTCTTTAACTACGATCATCATTCAACAAGTAACATCTTGTCTCATCGCTAAATCGATAGTTGCTTATGAAGTGACAGCCCCATTGACTTTCACCAGATCGTCTAGTGAAATAAAAGGAATAGTTATAGGAGAATAAGCATCTGAGTTCTGTCTAAAAAGTCAAGAATCTTACAGAAAGCAGTAACTGAAAAATAAAACGTAGTCTTTACAAGTAGAATTCTGTAGACTTTAGCTAACAGTAAGGTTAAGTAAAAATAATTGTAATAAAACTGAAGATGACGCTACGTGTTGTAAACTACATGACTTGAAGGAGTCAGTTCTAGAAATTCTAATAAAAATAATTGAGAATTGTGCGCAACCGCTTAAAAATTCGGAAAGCAATATGATGATAGTAAGTAATATCTGAATTTCTTGAAATTTTAAAAATTTTGAAGTTTTATCGAACTGAAGACGTTGTTTGACAGTTCCGGAGTTTATTGTTGATAATTGGGTCATTTAAGCCTTAATGAATAATGTTATTCTTTAAAAACTAAGATGCGCTGAAAGTGACGCTCAACAATTTTGGAGAACTTGCAATGTTTTCGAAGTGCATGCTCAAACTAGAGCTGAATGTAAAAAATTAGATCTAATCATATAAAAATAAATTAGTTGTTAATTTCCTAACATAAGAAAGAACTTATTTTCTAAACTAAGTACAGTACGATAAACGTTTTTAGTGACTTTACTGAAATATAGTTGATACGCTCGAAAAGTTTAATTTCTTGTCCAAGAGAAAGATCGAGATTTTTGAAAGAGTTTTGATTCAGAATTTAATTTAATTTTCTATTCAATCAGATCTAAGGCTTTTGAAGGAGAAAAGAATCAATGTTGGCTTCAGTGCTTTAATCTGTACTCGTCAGGAATTCAGAGAGTATTAGATCTTTCAAAGCAGGAAACGTAAATTCAACTGTGGCCTTACCGGAATTCTAGCCACACATCATTCAGTTGCTAGCTGGGCATGTTAACTCCTTACATCATGAGAGTACATACTGAAAAATATGATTGTTTTTTAAATTACACCATTGAGCTACTTAATTAAGTGCACTTTTGTTGCATGCTAAAGGCAATATCAAGTCTTCCTGATTCGCAAAACAGAATTGTGCCGGCAACATATTTCTCGATGATATTTGCATTTTAAATTGGTAGCTAGTCGATAAACATTTTAAACAATGTAGGAACGAGGGAGTTCTGCTTTGATAGGATTGTTATCAGAATATCTCGGGCTGATGTAAATATTTTGTTATTGAGACTGCTACCAGAAAGATCATGGGACAGTTGCAATAGATGGTTTTAGGAATAATTTTTGATGCCACACTTAATACAATATCGAAAAAACAAGCAGCAGAAGATTTTTTACTAATAAAGACTGTAAGTGTATCGATACATAGGATATTTTTGGAAGTAGGCAAGATGAAAATGAGCAACCGCCTTCGCCGGGAATCGAACCGCGGACCTCTGGAATACCGGCCCAGCTTGCAGAACCACTATATCATGAAGGCTCGCCAAGAAAGTGGGGGAAATACCTTATATACTTCCCCTTTTAAAGGGCGACTGAGGTTATAAAGGGTACTTTAACCCTTCTCTTGTGTAGTTTCCTGCTACTCCAGTACACAGACAGAAGTTCATTCACTGGACTCTACAAGTGTATGTTTAACAATTCGCAGAATTGGATAGACCGTGGAAACCAAACTGAATCTACGATATGATATAACTTTAATACTGATAAAATGCTTATGAATAATGTTTTTCGCAAATTTTGTATATTGAAAGTAGAGGCTGATAAGACTAAATTAGCAGAAAATGTAGTGTCGTTTCTAGGTTTCTTGAAACAGGTAGTTTAGATTATTTTTCATTTGTAAAGGAAGTGATTAAATATTACATATGTATTATTTTGAAAGTGCTGCAATAGCTCTCTGAAGTAATGATTTAAGCACTTGGATAAGATATGATATATAGCTGGTTATTTTATTGCGTTTGAGATTTTTTAAGGATGCCCTTATTTCCTTTAGGAGAAATAAGAAAGATGTGACTTTCGATGGGAGTTTTCAGAAAAATGCTGTTGCTAGTAAACTTTAAATTATTTCAATGTTCATTTTTTATATTTATTTAAAGAAAATTGTTTCTTAAAAGTATCAATGAAGATTTAAAATGTATCCATGTGTGCAGTCATCCTCCAATTATTGTACACATTGTACAATAATTGGATATTGTGTACAATTAAATACAATTATTGTGTACAAATACAATTATTGTATACAAATACAATTATTGTGTGTGTACAAATACAATTATTATTATGTATTAAATACAATTATTGTGTATATTATTGGACACATTGATTGGCGGAATATTTCTGAATCGTAAGCTAGCTCTAAGGTGAAATTACTGCCTTGATTTACACTGTTTAAACACCTTTTTTTTTAGTTTTGTTTTGTATTCATAGCATAAGCCCTTGAGTGTTTTTAACTGCCTCATCATGTTGTGATGCAACAGTAGATTACTGATACTCTTGCACAGTTTACAAAGATGATTTTTTGCTTTGATTTTGATGAGTATATGATTTTGAAGTTTGAAATTTTGCTGCGAACAGGAGCTATGATTAATGACAGCAAAAATTTTAACCTGAAGGATAGTGAGACATTTTGAGGTTTTTATCCAACATATAGTAACTTCAGTCATCTAATAAGTTCAATTTAGACTTAGATATGAATATGATGTAAACTTATATTAAGATTATAATGACAGGAAAAACATTGTTTGATAAAACGCTTAGTGTTGTGAGTAGAGGAAAACAGCTGACGTTAGTAGTGATGAAACTGTCGATGCACAGGCTCCAATGATATTGACTGAGTTGTAATTATTTGCATTGTTATGCAATAACAACACTTAATTGTCTTTTTCTGTTATGTTATATATGTTCTGTTAGTTTTGTAAGAGTCTAACAGGGGCTGTTTGGAACTGAAAGCTCCAGCTGTTGGTGTTGGCTCCAAGATTAAGCATAGTGTTAAAATTTTGTGAATATAAAACTTTGTCGAATGGGTTTAAAGAGAGAAATTGAGAAATATTGTATATGCTGAGAAATTTGACATTCATGTGCGAGATTTTGATTCCAAGGACGTCTAATGAATTCAAAATACTAGACTCAAATTTAATATGATTATTTTTTTAATTGTTCATAAATTATTGAATAGTATTATTATTTTAGCACATGTTTTCATGCTTTTTTTTGTATTCCTTTTAATATGTTTAAAATTTTTCATTTTAAATTTTGTGCCTTTTTATGTATTTCACTTTGCGTGTTTTTAATTCATTCTGCGCTTGTGCTATTTGTGCTTGTTGCTTATAAATAATCTTGTATTAACAGTCACTGCTCAGGAAAGAAACCTCCTTAAATAATACGATCATTCAGAATACGAGTATAAAAGAACTCTTTTTGGCTTTAGCTAAATTGAGGGAAATAACTTACACGGAAGTTAATTAAAAATTGCTTGTCAAAACAGCCTGAGCGTTCAGATTTGTGACAAAATTTCCGATTTTTTCTGATTGTATATTTTGAAAAATCAAGTACTTAGGCATAAATAATGATTCCTTTATTACCATCTTTTTAATATGTAGTAAAACTAAACTACTAGTAGTGTCATTTTTAAAATTTGTTTTATATTTTACAAATATTTAGAATCAATGTAGCATTGGTTTTGTAACCAAATTGTTATTCTTTAGCCGAGGTATACCTAAAGCATATACATACAGCGTTAGAAGTACATTTCATTAATTACACAAATAGTACAGTTATTCACAAAAGTTACCAATTAAATGCATCTAAAAATGCTGTGAAATAAATCACATTATGATATAAACAGTATTTTATAATGAAATTTATTATTGATTACTTATATAAATTATTAGGGAAGTATTACAAGTATAGCACTTTCAATGCATCATTTTTCATGATAAGCATACTGTCATATTTGGAAAAAGAAATAATGTAAAGGCAAAAATTAACAAATACATATATTACTTTTCAACACTAATAAATTTGTTAAACAATGCATTTCTGTACATTGATTAATAATGAACATACTCCAAAAGTGAGGTAAAATATACAGTCTAGTCACATTAATGTGACCACCTATCAAAAGCCAGAATAACCAACTTTCGCACAGCGGACAGCTGCGAGACGTGCGGGAAGAGAGTGACTTAGGTTTTTGAAGCTGCTCACTGGGATGTTGAGCCATGCCGACTGCAGTGCAGTGGCTAGCTGCGCTAGGTTTCACGGTTGAGAATCCATGGCGTGAACGACCCGATCGGGGTAGTCCTACAGATTCTTGACTGGGTTTATGTCCGGGGATCCGCCCCTCAATGGCCACCAAGGAATTGCTTACACCGAAGCTGAGAAAGCTGCGTCACTTGCTGATCACTATGCTACTCAGTTTTTCATAAACAACATATTCCACTCACAGACAGAACACCTAGTTGCACAATCACTTACAAATTTCCTCTCAAAACCACACAGAAACAACACTCCTCCTGTCAGGCCGTCAGAGGTCTATGACTACATTTCAAAGTTAAAAATCAAGAAAAGGCCGGGATTGGATCTCGCAAGCAACAAGATGCTGAAGAGCATGGGAATTCTTATGATACTCAAGCTGACCAGAATCATTAGTAACATGCTATACCTTGGTCACCTCCCCAAGCCCTGGAAGACAGCTGTTATTTTTCTTCATTGTTCTTCACTGTCACATTCATAGCTGTTACATTTTAAAACCCAGCAAACCACTATCAGATCCTATGTCATAAAGACCAATAAGCCTGCTATCCTCAACCAGCAAGGTAGCTGAATATATAATGCAGCAGCGACTACTCAGCCACGTCAATACAAACAACCTGCTGATAGCTGAACAACATGGGTTCAGAAAAAACACTCAACAGTCCTTCAGTTATACCGTGTAACAGAGCTCATCTCGCAAGGTCTATAGGACAAGTCAATTACTGGTACCATCTTCCTGGATGTGGTAAAGGCCTTTGATCGTGTCTGGCTGGAGGGTCTCATGCACAAAATCATAAACCTGGGCTTTCCAGACTACATCACACGCATCACCCATTCTTATCTTATGGATCGACGCTTTGTCGTTCGCGTTAACAACGCAATCTCTTCCCCCAGGCCCATTAGGGCTGGGGTCCCACAGGGGTTCCTTTTAAGCCCCCTTTACACGAACTTTATGTTTACACGAACGACATCTCACAAACACCACATACCACCCTAGTTATGTATGCTGATGACACAGCAATTCTATCACAAAATGCATCTCACGGCTCAGTCATCCAAACATTACCAAATCACATTCACACACTGGAGTCCTGGCTTCTGGCGTGAAAAATCAAGATGAACGTCGAGAAGTTGGATGCGATACTCTTCACAAAGAAAAAGAATATCGACTACAGCATCCATGCCAATCCCATGACCCGATATCTTGGTATTACTCTCGATTGTTGCCTCACATGGACCCCACATATCACACAACTCATTGCTAAGTTCCGAGTGCGTAAACGTACACTCGCCCCCTTAATTGCTAGGAACAGCGTTCTCTCTATTGACAACAAATTATTCATTTACAAAGCCATGCTACGTTCCATTATTATTTATGCCTGCCCTGTCTGGGGATATGCATGTAATACATCTTCTAATAAGTTGCAAATTTTGCAAAATGTTGTACTAAGACAAGCTGTGGATTGTCCTTGGTTCATTAGGAACTCGGCAATCCACAGAGAATTTAATATTCCTGAAATTCAAAGCTACATTGCAACTCTTGCTGATAGATTTTTTAATAAAATTCCACAAATTCAAAACCCCACAATTCAGGTGTCAAATTATAACAACAATGTAAGGGCGAACAGAAAAAGACAGCTTGAGGTTTTGAGACATCTCTCCTAATTAATTAACTGTTTTTTTAACATGACTAAATGAAAAAATAAAAAAGATTAACTCTATGCTTATCTCTTATGTATCATGTATAATTATGCCTTATTTTATGTAATGTGTTATTTCCCATGTATGTTAAACTTTATTCTGACCATTATGTAAGCTTTTACGTCACCTCATTTTTCATTTAGTGTATTTTCCCATATTTCTTTGCTGAGTATGATGGTTTTTCAGTTAGATATAGTTACATATTTGTGTCACACATAGACTCTCATGCAATTACTGGCATTTCTTTTTATGCTTTGCACTGACTCGTTATCTCCGTACTTGCACTTCCCTTCGCCTAATTGGTTGATCGGCTACAGCCGTAGCGCACTGGTTATCTGTCGATTCATCACTTTATTCGTCGTGGACTAACCTGCTAGTTATGCCTATTATTGCTTCATTGTGCTTATCACATGCAACTATTTTGTCCATCTTCAATTACCTTAGAAGCATGACGAATTCGAAAATCGGTACTTAGTTACTCCAGGGTAGCGCCAAAAGTGCGGGAACCTACGTGCGAACAATGTTTGCCTGAGCCGGGGAGTTTGCTGGCCAGGGGAATATTATGGTAAATTCATCCTGGTGCTCTTCAAACCACGCGCGTACACTGCGAGCTGTATGACACTTCGCATTGTCCTGCTGGTAGATGCCATCATTCTGAGGAAAAATAATTTGCATATAGGGGTGGACATGATCCGCAAGGACAGATGCGTATTTCTGTTGATCCGTCGTGCCTTTCACAATGATGATTGCACCCAGGGAATGCCCCGAAAACATTCCCCGACCATAATGCTTCCTCTTCCAGCTTGGACCTTTCCGCATCTAGAAGTACAAATCTGGAATTTGTTTTATTACCTATTTTATATTTTCTAAAATTTTAAGAATTTTGATTAACAAACTCAGATTATCTCAAAGCGAGCAATGGCAACACTGTACGGAAAAGAAAAACATTGTTATCTCCAGCACGCGAGACTGTGTATCGGAAATTCTAAAGATATGCTCTTTTTAAATTATTTTGTGCTACTGCTGTTGAATTGAATTTTATGGTTTGAGTGCGAAGAATATGATATTTAATAAATAAAGGCAACACCCAAAACGTTAAAATAACGCCCCTTTGGCGGAATATTAAATCTGAAAGCTCTCAGATTATTATTATTATTGCTATTTTTTTATCTTTTTAGCTTTACTATCAAGTATCATGTTCTTCGCACTTACGTCTTATACAATTCAACAGCAAAATTGCAAAAAATTTAAAAGCTGCTATTTTAATTTGGTATTTTAGTAAAACAAAAGATTTCTATAAAAGTTCAGTTTTTCATATTATTTGGGAAAAAAATGCCTTTGATGTGAAGTTGCGGTAAATTAGTTTGAGGTTACATAGAACTTCTTTTCCTTGTTTATGTCCAAGTGCAACATTGGGATCCTAGATTTAAGAATTTTTTTTGGTGCATTGGGGGTTTACAGAGACAGGGAATAGAAAGTAAGATATTGGTGTAATATTCAAAAACACAAATTCAAAAGAATTCAGTTTGGCTCTGTATGTTACCAGTGTTATGGTTTATATTTTAGACATAGGTGGTGCAGACTACATTGATCATATCAATATTTGCTAGAACGAACATCAAACTACTTTCAAGAAAATGTTTGGGCCTCACAATTTACTAGACACGTATTAAACTATGGTCACACTTTCAAGTTGGGCTCAGCGAAACGTGCTTGGAAAAGAAATTGTGTATTTTGTCTATTTCTTCAGATGACGTGAGCTATGCATGCCGTTGGAAAAATATCTGTTTTCTAATCGGAATTACATTTAGCCTTTTTTTAGGTAATATTTTTGAAACAATTACATATATAAGCATTAATAATATATATTTGTAAAATCTAATTTGTTAAAATATTTTTGAAACAGTATATCCATTTTTTGTTTTTTAAATTTCATCTGGACCTCTGAATTTTTTAAAAATTATTGTTAATTCAATTCATAAGAACTGGTTTAATTTGTATTTCATGATATCATAAAACATTTTAAACATTTTTACTATTAGACCATTCTATTCATCTTTGCCACAAAAGTAGATTGCGCTATTACTCCTTATATTTATTTCCGGACCGCGACTGTTAATTTAAATATATTAGAACTATTTCAAATAATAATTATTTTGAAGTAAATTTGTTGAGTTTTCTTATAATTTGAAGTAGAAATTTATGATATTAATCAGTTTATAAAGGAATTATTGATTGATTCAATTTGAAACAAAAATTGAAATATTATGATTTATATAATGGCAACAATTGCCAAATTGAGTTATAATAAATATACTCGTATGACTGCGTGACTTCCTCACGGACTGGAGGAAACGGCGTTCTCCAAAGTCTTCATCTCCTTCTTGCTTAAAAGCAAGATTGCTACAGATGCTACAGACTGCGTAACTTAACGTAATGAGAATGGTGATCCAAATTTTACGGATTGACTTTGCTAAAGATTTTTTAATATTAAAACTAGTATTTGTTAAAAACGAACAAGTTCAGAATGTTATAATGTAAAGTAGTGCATTAAATTGTCTTGATTATGTGATATAAGTGCAGGTGAAGAGGTATTTTATAAATAAAATTAAATTGTCTAATTGGTATATCTAATATTATTTGCTAAAAGTTTTGTTCTGAATTAAAAAATACTATTTTTACGTATGTAATCAGTCATATCCAAAAAAAAAATATTCAATCAGTTCTCATTTTGAGAGTAAACATTCGCGTGCATTGTGCAATAATGCACATAAATAATGCATATACGCAACGACTATTATCATAATGTAACTTAAATCGACATTTATTTCCTCTTTTCTTTATTCTTTTTTTTTTTTTTTTTTTTTTTTGCCATATGGCTAGATATTTGCTTATAAGTAAAATTAAAGCTAAATAATTATTTAAATAACGCAAGAAGAAAAGTGGTGGCTTCTTCTGGTCTTTACGCGGTAAAACTACATAATTAAAAAAAAAAAAAAAAAAAAGTTCTTTTTTACCGATTGCATTCAAAGTAATATATATTAAAAACCTTTCACAGGCATTGAGCTTCCAACCCAAGAATCGCCATATCTCGAGCCTTAAAACTGTTAATACAGTTCGCATCAGCTATGCGAAAAATAAACAAAAACGTGGAGTGCATCCGATGTTAGATTTCAAAATAATATTGACTGGATTACTTTGACTGGGCATAATCTCTTAAATAATCTGAATATGTGTTCAAGTCCAAAATCGACTAAAACTGACGTTATGACATTGCAAAGAATGACAGCCTACGAAATTTAATGAAATTGCGGAAATCTAAATTTAAATTAAAAACTTAATTCTGTTAGCGAAAGACAAGCGAGATCGCCATTAAAACTGTCAATTTGACAAAAATTTTGGCAAAAAATTTGAAGATTTTACAAACAACAAATTTCTTATCACAATATTTGCCGTTTTACTTTTAGTTGATATCAGATTTAATTGCGATCTCGAATAAATGTTGCTTAGGACAATAATCAGATATACACTGTAAGAAAAACTCATTTAAATGAGCTGCTATTAGTTGCCCTTAAGCATATTTTCAGCACTTCGCAAACATTCCCTGTTCACGAATGTCTCATTTTTGTAGGCAAGCACAGGACATACATGGTGTAATGATATGCCATATCCTTTCTTTAGTTTTATTGCACATTTCGTTATAACTGAACTACTGAAATGAATATATAGTTATGTCAAACGAGTTTAGGGCAGAATGTATTCACCGTGTCCACCATTTTGTTCCACAACCTCTTACAATCGAACTGTTGCATCCGTCACAGCTCTCCTAAGCAGTGCTTAGAAAATTGCATGATGCGGTTGCATGATTAGAGCCTTGAATTGAGCTACATTTGTAGGTTTCCTTGTGAATACCCTATCTTTCGAAAATCCCATGAAATGAAATCACATGGATTAATATACGGGCTGTACAAGGCCCGGATATCTTCCATCTTCGTAGTGTTTAAGAAACAGATGTAGCATTACGCTCACATTAAAGATCTCATACAGGAAATCAAGAGCAATATTTTAAGTTTGTGGGCTATTTCCATCTTGCATGAACCATTAAGTGTGTAAAGGAAGTTTTATTGCAATCAGTTGCTTCAGTTGCGCGGATACTTGATGGACGCCGTCAGTTCTTCAACACAAAGCCAGTGGCTTCCAATCGCTAACACAGTCTGAATGGTATGTTTGCAAGGAGCTTATTTTAAACTAAAGTGTGCACGAAAACATCTTTGTGTAGCCACCAAATTCTTCGTTTTTGGGGGAAAAAAATTAAAAATTAAAATTAAAATTAAAAAAATAAAAATAAATAAATAAATAAATATTATAACTTTCATTTTTTGTTCAACAGTCAACTCGCCGTTATTCGTCACTTTGTAATATGCTTTTTTTCCGGCAATTTAGAGTCCGATACTGACTTCCTGTGATATCTATGGGATTTCACGTTAACAAAAGCCCCCAAATATACGAATTGGTTTTTACATTCAATGCATAATATTAAACATTTTATGGAGTCTCTGAATGGTATGATATTTTGTGTTCAAATCTGAGAGCAATGGTTTCTTGTTGGAAGTATACAAAAATACATATAAATAGCAAAACGTTAAGACAAATATTTTGAAGATACTTTTTACTTTTCACATTCGCTATGGGGTTCTATGACATTGTAAAGTCATTAGTTAATTGGAAGCAGAAAAGATGAAAAATATGCAACCGCCTTTGCCGGGAATCAAACCACGGACCTCTGAAATACCGGCTGAGTGTGCAGAACCACTACACCACGAAGGCACGCTAGGGAAGTGGGAGAAATACCTTATAACATTAAGTCTAAATACTATTACATTCAAAAAGCAGACTGAATGTTTGCATCCAAAAATGTTAATATTCATATTTTCTTCGTAATGTTTTACATTGGAAAGTATATGCAGTTTTATTAGATGCAATATTAATATATGTTACGTTTTAGTCGTTAATAAATATTAAATATTTTATGTGCAAGTTGGCATTATTATTAGTGTTGTTGTTATTATTGGTTAGTACAGTTAATTATTTAATTCAAATTGCAGCTTGTCGAGCCTAAGAAGTTTGGCACATTCACTTTAGCGCTAAGAAAATCGCTACTGGTGAAATGAAAATCGAATTTAAAATGCAACTAATATGCATTAATTTTATTTACACCTAGTAGAGTTACAAACTAACAAACTAAAAGATAAAAGGCAAAGGCCTTCTGCAATAGATACAGAGACAAATGAAACTACTTTAAATTGTAGCAAACCAAGTATTTGGCATGCTGGCTTGATTAAATGAAGTGCTATCCACATTTGACGTTGTCATGAGCAAGAATGATTTCCTGACCAGTAGTAATTTAACTTACCCAAAGCGAACAAGAATAAAATCGAAGCTACTTCTTCAGTTAACAGGCAGATGATCCTTGTCGAGAATTTACGAAATCATCAAAGGAATCCAGAAGCCATCACTGGACAAACAAGAGAAGAAAATTTAGATTAAAGCTTATCCTCGAGTATCTAGTATTACTACGGAAGGAAAAGTGCATAATGAAAAATCTTGCAAGGGGCAACATCACGTGACATTAGCTTTTAATATAATGCAGAGCAAGTCCTTGATGACCACCAGGTGTCTTTGTGCAGCATAAATGAAACAGTGCAAAAATAGGGAAATCCAATTAAAAATCGAAATCAGTTGGCTATTCTCAGTTCTCTTTAACTCATTATTGCTTACTTAAATACTTAAAACTGATTTAGCTATTCTAAGAAGAATTACGATGAAATACATAGAAATGAAAGAGAAGCTCTAAAATGTGAACGAAGCTGGTTAATTAAAATAAAACTTTTATAGAATTTCTTTCCAAAATTAACTCGAATTCTTCAATCCAGGTGAGCTGTTGCCCCGTCTGTGAAATTAACAACTGAAACAGAGCTTTATATAACCTTTTTATTTAAAACTGTAAACCTAACAAATGCACGACTTGTACTTACAATTTAAATCTCGCAACTTGCGGGATATCTGTAACGGAAAGGTGACTTTAAAACTTAAGTAGATGATGACGACTATAATGCAAATAACCTCACAAGCGCTGGCTCAAATTACGAAGTGCTCGATTGACTTCCGTTAGTAAAATGACTAATGCTGGATAACTAATTCGCAGAGACTAACGGAGAATCATACTAATACGTTCCACGTCGTTGCCAAAATAGCTCTGACTCAAACATTCGTGTGTCATTTACATCATAGTGACAGCTAACGAAAACAGAAAGTGGCAGTAAAATTTCAAATTATAAATAACGTAAAGTCCTTGAAACTTATGCTGTAAATTCATTTTTGGATAGAAGAAAGGTAGTTACAACGTTCTATTCACAGGTAGTATTTCAAAATATCTGGCAAATGAATATTCTTTGGCCAAATATAGTCATCTGTTGTAAAAATGGAGCGAGTTTCTTTTTCCTAGCTTAATTAAACATTGGTTAAACGTGTAAGGAATCAAGGCATTCTTTTATACCTTTTTTAGCTGTAAACAATATGGTTGTGCAAACTACCCAGATTGGTACTACACAATGGATTCGGTGAGCCAGTGGTTCGTCGTTTTTCATCTTGGTTCTTACATCTTTAAAATCTGTACCAGGATTGTTTGTAAGCAGTTCCGGACATACTGGTATATCTTACTATTTCGTAATATTTTCTGTTATCTCCGGAGCATTACAATTTGCTCGCTGACTCTTCCAATGACTTCCGATTTTGAAGAGTATACCAGATATTTGTCGAAACAGGAAACATGAAAAATCTGTAATGCTCTTGTTGTGGTTCGAAATCCGGACTTCCCGATAAACAATTGTCTTAAATTTATGATTATGTCCGCTGCGCTTATAGCGGAGACGTATTTTACTACAGAATCAGAAGAAAGAACTGCTGCGATATTATGCTCTGTTTACATTTGGCATTAAAGACGCAGAGATTAAGAAGACAACGATACTCTATTCGTTTTACATCAAAACAAAAATATGAATGAAAAAAGAAGACTCATATTATATGTAGTGAAATAAAATAAATAATCGATCGTCATAAACTTATGGCTGCTACTGCCATGTTTATGACTACTGTAATTATTTTACGATAAAAATATAGAATTAGACTTTTGGTTCCAATGTAATGTCATAAGGAAGGAGTCGACTTCATACTTTGTAACAGTTATAACTTTTCAAATTCTGTTTTTTTTTTTTTTTTTTTTCCTGAGGTCATTTATTAAAACGGTGTGTGAAAAGAAAATTTATCGAAGGAAATAAGTAATTTCAGAAGCAAATTTATACAATCTATTAATTAAAATCGCATTTCTAACAGAAAGATCTTGCAGTAAATGGAAATTAAATAACTGAACATACAAATTTAGAAAAGGCTATGATAAATGAAAATAAGTTAATTAATTAACTGAAATAATTAATGTGAAAAAGATGGAACAAAATGTGGCGTAACAGAATGCAAAAAGACGGATGTATTGTAATATGATTTATTGTTTTACTTATAAATAAAATAAGATTCAAATTTATCTAATACTTTCTGGGAAAAGTGGGTCTGAACTGTTAAGTTCAATTTTGAATCAAACAAAAAAAATTTAGTTTAGTTAATCATCATAAAAGTAAACTGCCTAAGGAAATTATATATATGTAAATTTGAATTCATAAAAGCCAAGATAAATTTTTGTTGGGATTGAGAAACAAACCCTTAAATTTCTCGATACGAATGAAAGCCAGTTTCATAATAAATGGCTCATATTTCTGTTACTCGTTTAAATTCACAACAGAAGCTAAAAAGTAATTTCATTAAAGGAGTTAATTAAGTAATCATGAAAAAAATTTTAGTTTGTTATTTTCAGCTCTAAACATTATTTGAAACAAAAATCATTAAAGATGTTCTACAGAAGTATTTCGAACGTTTGAATAGATCTCTCCGAGTAAGAATTTTATTTCCCTTTCGAATATATTCCATCGAACCTCCAGATAAAAGAAAATCAAGAGGACACCTCATGCATATCCTTCCTTCTCATCCTCAATCACAGGATCCCCCGGATGGAACAACTTTATAAGTAATACTCGTTCCATACTGCTTTGGACTATTCCAGTTTGGCAAATACAGTTATTCAAAAAAGATCCAAAGAATAAACGGCTTCGATATAATCGCACTCCGTTTCCCATCCAGTTTTACTTATTCTGATCCTACTAAAGGAAAATATAATAGTGTTGGAAAATTTCGCATTCGAGATTTTGATTGAAATTCCTATTTTCGATCTTCCTGAATTCGATATGCCTACGTTTCTGAACATTTCAGTGATTGCATGTGTGTTTGGACTTGAATAATATGCCAAATCAACTATTTGTAGGGAGTAAAACGTATCTCAAATCTAGGCTTTTAAAATTTTGAATGAAAGATTTTGTTGGAATAAATATGTATAATTTTAAATGTATCTAATCTTTGTATGGATGTTTGTTAGATTTTTGATAAATGTTTTTAAAAATCTGCGTAATAAAAAGTTAAAATAATTAAAAATTAGATTTAGGTTCCAAAATCAACAAGAGCTTCTGAAAGTACAAGAAATATGTTTGCTAAGAGCATTTTTATTGAGCAAATGTATTACCTTTCAAATCATATATGCTTCTGATGTGCCAGAGGGCTCACATTTCCCTCAAAACTTCATTTAGAGTAAGACATGCCTAAATTTTTCATAATTTTGTAGCGATACACTTGAATGTGGGAGTGGGTTCAAACGGGTAACTCTGCTGTATCACATCTCTAAATGGAGATTTGTAGCTTAAAATAAAAAATTACAGTTTGTCGAGCCTTAAATATTAGCTTGAAGACTGCTAATTATAAATTTTTTGAAGTATTAACAGATCTGGATGTTTTTCCAAGGGAAATGGATTACGTTTTTGTATTTTGATATGTCTGTTTTCATGTTCAAAAACTCTTTTATAAAATTTAATAGTGCATTTTCGATTGGTTCTTTGATGGTATAGAATTTGAGTTCTTGATATATTAAGCTAAAGATTCATTTTTACTGTACTTTAACTGTTCAGGTTATGCTTATTATAACGCTGATTTTAAAGGTACTTTGTCTAGCATTACCTTTTTTAAATGAACGTTGTTTTCATTAAATTAATCGGTATCAATTCATTGTTTTTACTATGTGTAAATTTATATTTTTGATTTTTGAGAAATGATACATCTTTTGAAGTATTTGTTTTTGCTTCTATCAGATATAATTCAAAGATGAAACTTTTTTTACTGAAAAAGAAATGAACTTTCTTTAAGGAAAAGGTTTTGCTCATGTATATCCAAAAGAATAAGTACTAAACGTAAAAAATCTTGAAACGCAGAATTTGAGCTTAAACTTGAACGTGAAATGAAGAATATACTAAAACTATCCAGAACCTAAATTAACCGGATTGCTGACTATTATTCACATGTTTAATGATTCACATGCAACTTAAAGAAAGTTAACCTTTCTTTAAGTTAAATGATACAAAAAGACAGTATAGTATATATTTTTCACAGAGTTCTAAAATGTAAACAAATATATGTAATATGTAAGTTGGCTTACAATGCTAGATAAATATCTACCGAATAACGAAAACATAATTAAGTACTCTAAATAGTCTACAATTTCTGTTAACTTTGTAAACCATGTTTATTTGTAACAAGTGATTCTTTTCTAAAAGTATATGAAACGAACGTATTATATAAATCATATTATCATATAAACCATAGCATATCAATTATATTTACATACAAGTTTTTTTTTCAAAAACAAAATTTCCTCTGAAGGACCAATTTACTGATCAGCAGAATAATTCGTTTATTTGTGTTTTAAAAAGGTTTTATTAAAAAAAAATGATCAAAACGTTTATTTTAAATTTTGTTTCTTAAATCGGACCAATTGTAGATATACGATCAAACATTTGAAAGATATTTAATAGTGTAATTCTTTTCAGATATCCTGTATAGAACTAGTATTTTTCTGTAAAAATATCTTGTGAATAAAGGTTTATATTACGTAGTGTGGCACACCTAAACTATTCAGTGATGCAAAAACACTGCCTACTGGTAGCAGACATAATCATGCATCCGACTGCGAATTCATTTGAATTATACTGCCAAGGTCTACAAGAAATACGAATTAAAAACCAAGAAGAAACATCGGCAGGACACGCTAAGAAACAGTGCTTTACAGAAGAATTTCAAAAAGCTGTACAAAAAGTTAATATTTTAGGGAATTAGTAATTTTGAGAAATCATGTGATATTCACACAATATAAACAAATGCAGGTCCTTTTCGTTATGTACCTGCCACACATTTTAGCGGGTGTTTTAATTGTAAACACACAATTAAATGTATGTTTACAATTAAACACATATACACATAAATTGCTTCTCTTTCACGAGTACCAAAATTTGTGGCAGGTGCATTACGGAAAACTACCCAAATACATATTTTTGATAATTGCCTGATGTGGTCTAAATTGCTGTTCCTAAATATCATAAGGATCCATGATTTCAGTTCTGAAGTATAAAGTTTCATCTTCGTGTACTAAGAGCAATTTTTTGTCAGATGTCTGTATCATACTGGTAAACTTTCTGCTCGTGTGGTGGGCAGTCAATGTGTTAAATAACAAAACTGCACTGGAAGTGTGCTTACAAATTAATGCGCACGAGCTTTCTTACGGAAGCCTTGTATGAAACTGAAAGGGGGGAACATTAACTTTAGATTGACGTTAGTTTTAGAGACAAACTCTAATGGTTTGGAGTAAGATAAGCATATGGTTCTTCTTCCTCAAAGAAAAAAAAAGTTATTTTTTGAATAGAACTTCTTTATCGACAGCTTGTTCAGAGTTTTTCAAGAATAATCCAACCGTATTAGCCTAGAAGAAAGCTGACAGTGCTGCCATCTGTGGAAAGCTATTTGAAGCTCTTTCTTCCTATAAAACTGTTAGATTGAGAAGTGATAGCTTTCGATGCCGTATTCCTTCACTTCCGGAGTATAGAGAACAATCGAATTACGTATCACGGCATTCCCTCCCTTCCTATTTCCTGCATATAGTTTAGGGGGTGTGTTGCTTGAAAAATGAGGGGTTGGCAGAATGACGCAAAAACCCACCCATTTCTATCGGTAATCTGCAAAGGCATTTTGTATGCCACAACATTATCTTTATCCCCCTGAAGCTTAAGCGAAGAGCACGTTCTGTGCATTAGAATGGACGAGGGACGACCAGATCTTAGATTCAGAAATTTAAGGGACTGTCCTCTTGTTAAATAAAAATTTCTCTTCTTTTTGAAAAACATTTCTTACTTAAAAAATTGAAATTTTTTACGTAAAATATATTTATTTCAAAACTAACTCTCTATATTGGACGATTTGTCATTTAATCAAAGAAAACATTCAAACACAGATCGCTGAAATATTGAATACAATTTTGTACAATTTATTATAAAGTTCTGTATTTATTTTGCTCTTTCTGTCTACTACAGCAGATGAACTTCCAGTTTAACTTATCATTTTGCAGGTTTTGAAACCTCTTTCATAGTACTGAATTTCCAAAGGCTTGGAAGTGACAGACAATTGTGATTGCCTAAATAAGTTATCCAGTTTAGGGTCTATTTATAAGAATTTCATTCATGATCTTGGATATTCTTGTTAGACATTTCTAAACCTAAATTAACTAAAAGAGTGAAACCAGTGAACATTGGCAGTTTGTCCAAGAGTCGGTCAGTAGCGACTGAATTAGCTGGCTGAATAAGATTTTGTCATTTTTTTTTATATGCGACATGGATACAGGCTGGTTTCCTGGTTCTATATGAAAGCCTGCTTCTCAAGCTACGCATCTGTAGTGCTCTGGTGCTTTTCCAGAAAATAATTTAACCTAACCAGATCCAGAAAGAATCCATTTACCTGTATATTCCATTATACTGTTAGTTTTTCCCCTAACGTGTGCTATAAACAGGGTGAATCTGAACAAGAGGCCAAACCTTTAGTGGGCAATAGAAGGCGAGCAATATTCGCAATATTCGTCAAAGAATGTTCGGAACTCAAGTGGTGAGAAGTTAAAGAGTAGTTTTCCATTTTCACATTTAAAGAATTAATACAAGAATGAGAGGATATACTTCAAAAAACATTTTACTCAGAACATATTCACAGAAATTACTCAAAAGACCTTCCACCGGCTGCAATGCAGGCTTCACGCCTGAGATATAGGGGGATTGACCCACATTTGCGAAGACATCAGGAATTTTACGAATATCGCCGGCAGCAACGGCGATCCTGGCTACTAGATCCATATTGGTTTGAACGGAGGACTCGAAGATTAGGCTTATCTTATGTCTCCAAAGGAAAAAGTCCAAGCACGAAAGATTCAGTGATCTTAGTGGCCAAGCTATGGGACCACCTCGATCAATCCATCGTGGTTCGTATAACCAGCAATCCTCTGGGCAATCCACGGTAGAAAATACCGTTGGTTGCAAGTACCGAGCATTTTTATACCATTTATTTACAATGCCACCTAGTGGCTCGCCCTTTGCATTCCGACCATACATTTTATGATGAACACCGCTCGTATAACTGCCTTCTATCAACCCCTAAAGTTTTGCCCTCTTGTTCAGATTCACCCTGTATAATAAGGTATACAACCGGACTTGAAGATATATTCTAGGAAATGAAAGTGTTTTTTTTTTTTAGTTATGCTTTCTAAATAAAGAAGTGTACTACTACCTTAGTACTAATAGTTATTTTCAAATTACATTACAAAGATTATTCGTATGTAAAAATCTTATCCATGATCATTCACTAGCCCAATCTATTCTAAAAAAATCTTCTAATTTTTCTTAATCTTTAGAAATTAAAATTTTTATTACTTTTTAAATGTTTATTTTTAAGTAATTTATGTGTTAATTTAGTAATTTTAATTAAACATTCAAATACTGACCTACTTCATCTACCTTATCTGTATCGTGAGTAAGTAATCATCAAGATAATTACTGTATAAATACAATTTCATTTATAATACTCATTAATATCATTACTGTCTGCATTAGACCTGAATTTATGTCTCTTCTGCTCTTTAGGTGATAAATACGTAAAACAGTAATAAGTGCAAGAAAGTAACGAATTTTCATCAAGTAAATTTTGAGTGGTATGAGAAGAAAAATAAATGCAGTTTATTTTATAGAGTATTTTCTGGGTTAAAAGTTGATTATTCGTAAATTTGGATTTGTTTTCATTCATGGATAGTAACCAGCAAATCGGCCTACTTTCCGAATTTGGACTCTTGTGAATGTTTCCTTAACACGCTATGCACAAAATTATTTTCAAAAAATTAATCTTTTAGTTACAGATTAACAAGTGACCTTGTTATTTTGTAGATTAAATAATGCTAGAATAACTTATCAAGTAAAGCCCATTCTTTGTTAAAATTTTGGAATTTGATCCTAATGTGCGTTGAAAATTATGTTTTTTTGTATTATAAAGAAATTCTCCCACTACCGACCGAGTGAATAAACCACTGTAGTTCAACTCTCGGCGGATGGAGGTGGCTGTATTTAAGTTTTCGTGGTTTTTCTCGTGTGTAACGTAAATACGAGCAAGAGGAAGGGAGGGATGCGTTCATGGAGGACTTCCTAAGTCACCTATACACTATGCACCTTACACATGGGGAAACCCACGAAAACTACTATGCAGTTCATTCGCGGGATTCGAACCTCGTATAGAACGACCAGTGTTCAGCGACTTTACCGCGCGGCCGCTGTTGGGCCTCTCTACCTGAAGGAAGGAATGCTTTCTTAAAGGACTTTCTAAGGAAAAGCGGCTCGTATTTACGTTACACACGGGGAAAACCATGAAAACGTAAATACAGCCAGCTAATCCGCCGGGTGCAGTGGTTTATCCTTTTCGGCAAGTAGTGAGCCAATTTATTAATAATGCAGATAAACATAATTTTCAATGCACATTAGGCTCAAATTCCGAAATTTTGACAAGGAAATAAAAGTTAAAATTTATACTAGCAAATCGGAGAATAATGAATAAAACAATTGCAATATCTAACTTTGTCTGGAGTATTCTTAGAATGGGTCATAAACAAATGATAGATAAACGTGCTGATAATATCCAGGATGAAAATATTTTTGAGATGTGACTGAGATTACCACAGATGCAATTCAAAACTGTACACGACAATAACCATGTCATATCAGCTACGAAATTTTTGGAACTACGTACAGGTTTCACTAAATGAAAAATTATTGGGAGAAAGGGATTTCTTCTGGCATTAAAGCGAGTTTTTTTAAGGATATTTATTATTAATTAATTTTTTTATACAATCTAGTCGTATAAAATAATCTGGGTATTGTTTTCTTGTCATTGGTACAAGTGACAAGTGACGGAGGACGTGACCACCACCCCTTTACTATTAAGTTAATTAGCATAGTGTCACGCCCGCCCTTATCTTGAGTATGACCCGTGATGCCTCATGGGTGGCTCGCACCGCGCGCCCAAACCCAACGCCTGGACCGTCCGGTTGGCAGTTCTACGAATCTAATGCCACCGGGTTGACGTTCATTCTTACTGCCCAGGTCCAGTATTCATTGAATAACCAAATAGTTAAGTAGTACATGGCCGAACTGGGCTGAAATATATTTGCTTGTAACATACAATTGCCGAATTGGTGCATGCCTGTGTAAAGATATTACAAATGACATACCTGTGTGTGTACACCTTACATTTTTGTACATAATACATTTCGATGCTTGTTAACAGTCACATGCTTATGAGAGTACAAATTACGGAATATCTTTTATGATAAAAATCTAAAACGTTTCATCATTATTTCGTAATAAAATGCTTTGTACGGTCCAGACGTAGGCCTTGGCACTAACTTTTCAAAAATATAGTTGACTAATGCGGATTTTGAACTGGGCCTTCTTGCCCGCTGGCCGAATTGCATCTCTTCGTGTAGAAACTGTAGTTTTACTTGTAAAAAGTGTTTTTTTAATTGTTTTAACTGTACTTGGTGTTTTATGTTTTTCAATATTTTTCAAATATTAATAAAAATATTTTGAATTTTATGTAGTTATGCCTTGCCGCGAAGTGAGAACTGAATTAATTAGTAGCGCATGCGCATTAGGTAAGCGGTGCTGAATCGTCTGTGAAAAACTTTTTCTTTTTTATTCGATTAATTTTTTTATATATCGTTTTAGATTTATTGTAGTATTTGAATAGAACATGTGGTAATTCTTCAGATGATATAATTTTTCTGCACTCTGAGTTATAAATTGAATGAGATATAACGCTGTTAAGTGAACCTAGCGCCGAAGTGTCGCTATGGTAACTTTAAAGAGTGCGTTTATTCTATTGTGTGCTTAACAGTGTTTATGCGTTATCGACGAAGTAGATTTAATTCAAAAGTCGTTAACTGTTAATTCAATATTTTTGAATGAAATGCAGGAAACTGCGTATAATTTAATATTCTGTACAAGGAATTTATGCGTTGTACACATCAGATTTTTTTTAATGTGCTGTCGCATTAGTCTTGAGTTTGCGTTATACTTGAATGTCGTCCTCGGTATTACACTGGTTAATCGGGAGCCTATTTTATGATGTATTAGAAGGTATGAGGTTTATTTAATTTGTTTAATCAGTTATTTTATCTTTGGAAATTTTACTGTCATTTCCCTCTTTCCGTTTTCCCACCAGAATATACATTAATTCGCGTGTATTTAAGTAAACGTTTGATATTGTTTAAACAGAGCTTGTTCCGCCTCTTAAAGGACACGTTCGCTGTTTTAAGGCAGTAGTTCCTGTCTTCGCAATTGCAGTATTCTTGCCGATAGACAAATTCACGCCAGTGAAGTCTTATCGAACATCGCTATAAATTGCTCTGTGTAGCCTTTGGCTATTTAAAGTAGCTTTACATTAGAATTTCTACTTCTCTCGTTCTCGCCATAAATTCTGGTGGATTTGTAAGCATCTAATGTGCTTTCTGTTCATCTCTTTTAATTTACAATAAAGGGTCTTATACATCCTTCTGAAGACTCTGCTATAGTTTCAGGCATAGCGATAAGTTGCTTTACGTCTATCAAAGGTTTAGTCACAGTTCACAATAAAGAATTTAAACCTTACCTAGGTAATATTGTATATCTTTATGACTATTCATTTCTCAGTGTAAAAGCGAGATTACTGCGTAACTTCTGCGGTGGGAAGTTAACTTAACTGGCACTATAATCTGACAACTAAACTACAGAATTACTTAAATGGCTTGACTGCTTTTACAACTTTTTAGCTAGCAACTCAAGAAAAATCCATATTTAAAAATCAAGCGAATATTTATTTCTCTTTTCTATAGGTTTTACAAACTTAAAACGATAATACAAGCTAAAAAGATTGCTTCTCGTTATAAAATTATAATTTGCCGAGGTTGTTAAGTTTCAAATAATTTATAAGAACTTACAAATTCCCAGATGTATAGCATTTGGTTGGATAAATTGCATCCAAATTCATGAAATAATTTAACAGAGCACAGGGACTATCTTTAGCCGATCACAGAAAACAGCAAGAAGTTGAACTTTCTCAAACACAACAGCAATACGCATAAAATCCAATTAGTTTACGATTAGGATTAACCTCCTATTTTTAAATATACCACTTGCAGTTAAATTTGCATAAACTTCTTCTGGTCTGCGAAAATATTATGACAGAGGCCAAGAAGATAGAGTTTAGTTCAAATCAGACTGTTAGTAAACTTAGGAAAAATTATCAAACTAAAGCAGTCTCTCTGGAAAATCATGGCTGAAGACTTCACAAGGTATTTTCTCCCTCCTTCCAGCATGCCTTCGTGGTGTAACGGTAGCATACTCGGCGCGTATTCGAGAGGCCTTGGTTTGAGGTCTTGTGAAAGGACTGAACATTTTCACGTCTCCAGCATAAAAAAAAGCTTAATGATTCAACAAATGGCATCAGAACTAAAAGGTGGTGAATAATAATTCTTCATCACCTGGCTTTGGCGACTAGGTCCCCGACTTTGGCCGGTCTTTGGCGACTAGAATACGTATAGTGTATTGCTAAGTTTAAAGTTTTAAGAGAAAGTAACGCTCGTAACAAATACGTGCTTTATTTGATTCCTCTCCAAACGATCCATATGTGAAATACCGTGCTGAGAATTTGATTTTTAAATAATCTATAAAGTACCTTATGTTAATTAACCTGTTATTGTAACTTTGGTCTTTACTAGAACTTCTCCTTCCATATTCCTCACCAAAATGCAAATTAGTTGTTTCTGTATTTAAGTTAAGCTTCTAGCTTTTGAGACAGAGAGTAGTTCTGGCATTGCGTGATACGTGGTTAGATTCTGACAGGTTTAGTTAAATGTAGTTACTTGGCTTCGCATTCTCTCGCCGCCGATACCTTAAATCCGAGGCGCGGGTAAATTTATTAAACCTGCTTAGTATTTAATTGTGTAATATTCAAATACTAATCAACGTTTAATTTGAATTGAATATTATTTGAATTTTATTGGCACAAGATGTGGTTACTTGTAGCTTAAAGTCGTGTTTTTACAGTGGGTTAAAAAAGTATTGGCAATTGCCAATAATTGATCAGATTAACTAACAAAGAAAATGCTTAACAATTTTAGCTGCACATAACGAACACAGGAGGTAATAAATACACAAATCCAATGAAACGTTCATTTTAATGTGTATTTTATAGAAAATATACAACATAAACATAAATTTGCATGCCAAAAAAATATTGGCAAAGTTCTAACTGCTGTGAAAATTTTATTATGTTGAGGTCACGTGATTAGACTGATAAGAAACCCTATTAGTAAGTCTGTAGCAATTTCCAAAATGTTATCTTGCTAACACTGTAATAAACTGGCTTCGAAATCGAAACAGTCGGACGGTAATGTTAACAACATGATTATTCAGCTCAGAAACGAGGGTTTAACTTATCGTGCTATAAGAATACAACTGAACATAAGTTTACTTACTGTTAGAAGAGCTGTAAAAAGTTCAACGAGACAGGATCAACGGAAAATAAGATTAGAAGTGGAAGGCGGCTTGTATTTTCTGCAAGGGAGAAACGTAAAAACGTGGCATTATCAAAGAAGTTAAGAAAAACCCTAAAATAAGTGCACCTTAATTAGCCAAAGATGGTGCTAATACTTCGCATAAAACATTTGGTGTACAGGCTACACGAAATGTTTTACATGAAGGAAGTTATTATCGAAAGGCAGCTAGAAAGAGACCTTTCATTTCAGAAATAAACAGAAGAACGATATTAGATTTTGTAAAATTTCATGTTAATTTATCAGATGAGTTTTAGAACACAGTTATTTTGTCCAACGAATCGAAGATTAATATTTTCGGGAGTGTATGGACGACAACATGTGTGGAGAAAGCCAAACACCGAAATGGAAAATCAACATCTAACACCGACTGTGAAACATGACGAAGGGAGCGTCGTAGTTTGGGGCTGTATGGCAGCACACAAACAGAGCTGGTAACCTGTGCTTCATTGAAAATATTATGACAGCACGTACGTACATTGACATATTGCGTCAGAACTTGAAATTCAGTGTCCTAAAACTTGGCTTAGAAACATCATTCGTGCTTCAACAAGACAATGATCCTAAGCATACAGCGAACCTCACCCGAGAGTGGTTACTCTATAACGCTCCCCGACAGTTAAAGAACCGCCTCAATCGCCTGACATAAATCCAATTGAAAATTTATGGTACAAATTGAAACTAGAATTCAGGAAACATACAATTTTGTATAAAGATGATCTTACGCGTGTACTCCTGCATGAAAGGCACACAATTTCCAATAGTACAATCAAGACTTTGGTTTTCCCTATGAGAAATAGATTAAAAGCTGTTATATATCCAAAAGGTATGAATGCAAAGTATTAAATTTTGTTCCCCATTTTTTCTGTATGATCTTTCCAATACTTATTAATTTAATGCAAATTTGCGTTTTTGTTGTATATGTTGTGCATAAAGCAAATTGAAATGAAAGTTTCATTACATGTGTATATTGATTACCTCCTGCGTTCGTTATGTCCAGCTAAAATTGTCAAGCATTTCCTTTGTTATTTGTATGATCAATTATAGGCAATTGCCAATACTTTTTTTACCCACTGTATATTCAAAGCTCTGTTTAAACAAAACCATTATTTTATAACCTTTATAAGACTGTCATTCTGTGTCAGACACAACAACATTTCGCTATATGCCTGTTAAGGTTATAAGACTAAATTAGCAGCACTATATCAAGTATGCAAATTAATGCGATAAAATAATTACTTGGAAAAGTATGGTTACGGCGATAAGTAACATGATTTATACAGAAATTTATCCGAGACCAAAAAATGGCGAATACAAGGAAACGAGCAAGAAACGGTTGTTACGGAAATGTTACATCGAAGGTTTAACGGTACTGAAAAATCGTCTCAATAGATTAATTATTATATGTCTGGCGGTGTATTCATTTTATAAAAAGAAGACAAGAAAAATACTAACATTGTAATCATTATTGGAATTTAAAATGATAACAGTTTAATACAAATGTTGCACCAAATCCTCCTCAATAGATGGAAAAATAACGAATACACTAAATTTCAGAAACCAGTTTCTATCGAAAACGTCGAATTTCGAGGTTCAAATATATTCTGCAGAATTGTAAACTCACCGAATAAAGGCTGAAGACATTGAGTATTTGAACTCAAACTGAATTCACAACTGAACTCTTCAAACGAAATCCTAACAGTCTTCTGCCGACTGCTTTTATAGTCTTGCTGTATGGAAAAGCGGAGAAGTAGAAAACTACTACTGGAATTTTTCTGAAAAACTCTTGCTAAAGATTTCTTTATTGAAATATTCCGAAATTTCTTTTATTGCTTGGCTACAAAATTAATCGTTAGAAGCGTTGTATTAAATAACTGATATTTAGAATTCTACCTGAATTATTTAGAAACTATTTATTTGTTCGGATTTTAATACACTGGTGATATTTAGGATGATATTTAGGCCAGTGTTTTAACTTCTGTGAAATATTTTTAATGAATTAATTTTATAGTCAGCATTAGTCACACAGTCAACATTAAAAACAACACAATAACACACAAATAAAAAATACAAAATACAAAAGAAACATTAAAAAATTCAAATAAAATCAGGTAGAAAAAATAATAAAAAATAAAAGCATATTAATACGTAAATAAAAAATCAATATGCAAGTAAATGTTTTTGAAATGTAGAAGCTAGGATGCGTCATAATCTGCGAATGATGTGTCAACTCGTAAATATACGTATTAAAGATCTTTCATTTAAATTTCATATTAGAAATCTTTAAAATATATTGTATCTTCACCTGTTGAAATTCATTTACTTTTCCTCCAAAAAGCAATGTCTTTCAGATCAAGATTAAGTATAATAATGATATTAAACTTGTATGATAACAACAGCTAGCAATTTTTATCATTCTCTAGCCAGATATCAAAAGTAATAACAAGAACTGTACAGAAAGAAAAGCTTTTAATGGTTTCTCAAATTTTCATGTTACTCCGAAAGAATATCATCGAGGTGAAAATATTTTTATAAATGGGATTTTTCATTTCGAGATCCTACTTCCTGAAAATAAATTTATCGTATCTTTCGTTTAGTTTAAGGTATATTAGTGCACTGAAGTTCCATCTTTCCTTTATTTGTTCAGTTGCCACCAGTGTCCGAATAGCTAAGTACAAGAGGACTCTCTTTTTAAGTTGCCTTTATGAGTGATGCTTTTAGAAAAAATGGTTTAGCTTCACGTTGTACATGGGCCAAACTGCCAAAACGTGCGTGCAGTACCCCATTAACAAGTATTCGAATCCTGGTCAAGCTGTCAGTGATCGGCGATATTATACACTCAGTTATTGAAAGTCAGAGATAATCTTGAGAATACTTTAATAGAAATTTCAGTTTTCATGCCAAACCTGACATCAAAAACTATTGCATTAGACTTCCGCTTATTATTCAAAGAAAAATGACACAGTAAATAGAAAAGTGTTTCTGCTTATCTGCTTTAGTATCTGTATATCTGTGTAATGTCTTGCATTAGTATTTGGAATTTGTGTCTGCATTTGCATTTAATATCTGTAAAGTAAATAATAGTGTATATAGTAGCTGTTTATCAGTAAAATTTTAGTATCTGTATCTGTATCAGTGTAGTATTTAGTATTTGTAGATTTGGGTAAAGACTTGAATTAGTGTATTCGTATTTAATATCTGTGTAATAATGTATTTAGTATCTGTATATCTGCGTCTTTTTGTATCTTATCGTATCAGTGTAATAGTGGATTTAGTACCTGTAAGTCTGCGTTCTTTCGTATCTGGTATCTCTATATCTGTGTAATGTCTTGCATTATTATTTAGAATTTGTGTCTGCATTCTCATTTAGTATCCGTGTAGTAAATAATAGTGTATATAGTTATCTGTTTATCAGTTATATTTTAGTATCTGTATAAGTAATTATTATCTGTGTAGTATGTATAGTGTATTTAGTATCTGTAGATTTGTGTAAAGATTTGCATTAGTGTATTAATATCTGTGTAACAGTGCATTTAGTATCTGTATATCATTTAGTATCTGAGCATAGTAAAGATTTCCATTAGTGTACTTAATATCTATGTAACAGTGAATTTAGTCTGTATATCTGCGTTCTTTCGTATCTTATCGTATCTGTACATCTGCGCTAGTATCTGTATATCTGAGCAATGTCTTGCATTAGAATTTAGAACCTGTGTCTGCCTCCGCATTTAATACCTGTGTAGTAAATAATAATGTATATAGTATCTATTTACTAGTATAATACAGTATTTGAGTATCTTTATATCAGTATTAGTATCTGTGTAGTATGTAGTAGTGTATTTAGTATATATGGATTTGTGTAAAGACTTGAATTATTATTTAGAAGCTGTGTCAACATTCGTTTTTAATATCTGTGTAGTATGTAATAGTGTATCTAGTATCTATGTATCTGTATAAAGTCTGCATTAGTACTTAATATCTGTTTCAGCATTCGTATTTATCTGTGAAATTTCATTTAGTTACTTAGTATCTGTGTAGCAATGTGTAAAATGTATAGTCTAATGTCTTCATCAGCATATGTAGCATCTTAATAAACTCCCCATGCGTTTCTTGTGGGGAGCCGGGATGTTGCACTAAACAGTTTTGGGATCCTGACAATACCCGATTAGTTTATGTTAGCCGACCGGATGTCCGGACCCGTTTTCACCTGTTACCTGTGATCTATTCTGTGTTCTTGTGTGTGTGATCTATTCTGTGTACCTGTGTTCTTGTGTGTCATAAAATATACTAGGCCACAAACATTCAAGTTTGGCTTACTTACACACTACATGAGTAAGAAATCGTTTTCTAGTCAAACTTCGTAAGCTATTTACACTTTGTTAATGAATTTCTTTGGGCAAGCTGAAATTGTCTGCTACCTTTAAATTCATCATCGTCCCCACTTTCTCTGCGTTGTGCATAAAGACTGTGTAAAATAGGCGTGAAACCATTTATAGAAGAATGACAACATGGTAAGAACATTTTGGGACATCATATGATGTTAGTGACCATTGAATCAAAGAAGATAAACGGGTTCTCTGATTTAATGTAAATTCTTTGATTGAACTAACAGACAGAGCTTTATTCAAGGTTTATGCTATGATGGAAATTTTGAAATTTTCGGCGTTTAGAGAAGCATACTTAAAACGGTTTCTGAATATTTTACGAATGTAATCTTTTATTTGTTTGGAGTTAAAACAAAGATAATTTGAAACGTACGCTATTTCTGTCTTGAAATAACTCGTATTAATTATTCTAAAACGCATTCATAAATATAAGCTAAAGAAAGTATACTATGTAGACTATAGCATCAAAATCCATCTTTATATCGTCTTTATAGACGTCGAAGCTGAGCCCTCCCCTCCCTCCCCAATGACATGAGTTAGCCATTCAGAAATGGGAAAAGTGATCGATGTAATCACATTTTCTTGATATTGGACAGTTTTCACTTGAGAACCGATAAAATAGAATGGAGAGGTTACCTCCAGTTCTCTAGTATATTAGAATTCTTTTTTATCCCAAGTTCATTGCTCAGATTTTAGTCCGTCCCTTTCGTGGCTGAAGTGACAGGATAATATTTTTTGTCTCCAGGAAAAAAATGACTTTAAGTGATGAAGGAGGAACCAAAGCAACCAACAAAAATTTCATTCCAAGCTAGCAGCAATACTGGGAATTTTTGCAAGAATTTTACGTATAATTTTGGCCCCATGTGGCAACAAGGAGATAGTCCCTGAACTCTTCGACGCATAAAGTGGAGAGCGAAGCGAATGAAGTCTGAATGCAAACGGGAAAGGAACCCAGTGGGCAGGGCTGGAGGGGAGAGCGAATTTTTGGAGGAGTTATAAGCACCCACATCTTCGGAAATGTCTGTCTATTTCTCCCGGATAGAAAGAACTGGAGAAACACGAAATGAACTAAGCCATGCGGAAGAGAACCAGATTTCCAGTTTCGTGTAAAGTGACTCCAAACGTGATGTATAAACAAATCTGTCTGCTCTCATGTCTTATAATGAAAACCTACAAGTTTATTATCAACCCTGAAAATTAGTCAGCTTAAGGTTTCTTCTGTATAAAGGGATGGGACTTCTGATTTTAGTTTTATTACAGAAAAATTAAATTTTAAGATACTGTCGAAAAGATAGCTACGATGAAAGTATCAAATCCTACAGAATATTATTCGATGTAAATTAAAAATCAATTACGGAATAAAATTGTCAGTAAAGTAATCATCTATGAAAATAACCCGTGAGTTATTTCACACAGGTCTTCACTGCTAAAGCAAAGATATCAACATACCTTGCATACTCAACTTACCAGAAGCAGTTTTCAGTACTATAAAATGCAAGCTGTTGCTATTATAAAACAATGTGTGGAAAAAAGACCCCGCACTGTTTAAGACAAGTGTTTAGTGCTAATGAAGCGAAAATATAAACAACATAACTTATATACGAACCTTAATAAAAGTAATTTTTCGTATTAGAAGATAGAAATTGTTGCTATTATTAAGTAATACGTAAAAGCAATCTTAAATTTTCCAAAATGTTAGGAAATGAATCTTAAAATTCGACCATGAAAGAGTGAACTCATTTCTATTTTACTTTTTTTGTTTAAATTGCTATTAGGCACTCAAAATTAAATAATGCATAAATGTTCTTTTTCGTTATTATGAAATAATAATATACCTTTTGACAGCCTATGGCTCCAATTTAATTTTTATGGTAAAACCTATGATCACTCTCTTACTGTGCATAAGTGAACTAAGCCCTATAAGGGATTTTGCACAATAAGGAATTAATAACAGAAAAATGTACTGGAAGAAGGCTCTTTCAATATAATGCTAATTATTTAAAAGCTTTAATAAATCCAGATTCGGTCCGCTAGCAGCTGAGTGGTAAAATAGCTGCACAGTTGTAGTTTGACTTAGGTTCAAATTCTGATGAACGGGCTGGCTGTATGGGAGGTTTCGTGGTATTCTTCCCGTTTAACGGGATGAGAAGACATTTCTTCCTTTAGCTAGATAACCACCGAGTGCTTTGCCAAAATCCAGAATATTCGAGTCCATTTCTATTCCTAATCCAAATACAACGAAAGGATTGACCTGTCAAAATAAGTGCATTAGAATTCGTACGTAGTAGAATTCAAAAGTTTAGAAACTGAATCTCTGAAGTTTTTATACTTTTAACACTGAAACGCATCCATCTTCAAAATAAAACTTTTTTATAGCGATACGTCTCTACCAGTGCCTATGGAGTTCTTATAAGTACTTTTCGAATGCAATTTTTGAGATGATGTTTAGTTTAAACGGCCTGTACTTTAGAGCTCTGAAGCTGGTGACCTTTAAGTCAACAAAGCCTCTAATTGTACCTACTTTGCCGTTATGTTTGCTTATACTTAGATGAAACACATTCAGTTTGCAGGAGAACTAACTAATCTAGAAAGTTAATTTACGACAACAGAATTTATCAACCAATCTAGTTAATGTCTTCCTTTTTAATATGTTCTCGGGAATTATCGAAAAGTCAACTCCATTCGAAGACTTTCAAATGCTATACATCATAAACTTACTTCAACATTTCATAGGTTCCGCTGCAAATCAAGTTAAACATAAATAAACATATACTGCTTAGCATTCGACATATTTCGAACTTTGCTAACCTCGAAACATCTGATTCAGAATACCGCTACTTGTACCAAAGGTACCGTAAGATATCACTGAGTGAATGGGCTTCTTAGGATAGGGGTGTTAAACTGTAACTCAGTTGAAGAATCACAGCGAATCTGCTATGTATGTGCGTTTTGCTATATACTCTGTTTTCAAAATTTTTGACTGCTAAGAATAAGAAATGTTTGTGACAACATTTCTTATTTTTAGTTGTCCGGACACTGTGTGATGAGAACACTAGTGTTTGTGAAAATTGCAGCACTATAAAGGAGTTATGCAAATTGAACCAAACTTACAGAAAATGTAAAGTGAGATAAGATATGTAAATAATTAGAATATCAAAGTAATTGTACATTCATGGAATGAGCACAGACAGCTTGTTCCATGTAGGACTGTAAAGTTGCGTTCAAATCTGTTTATCGTCCTTTGTCTGCGGTGAACGTTTAATTAGTGGTAAATATGCCTTACCAACAGCGAAGGGTGCCATATCAACAACTAACGGAGTTCGAAGGAGGCCGCATCTTCGGTATGCGAGAGGGTTGACTTTCGTATCGAGTAATCGCAGCCCGCAAGCAGCGTAGTGCCATAACAGTGATGCGTGTTTCGAAGAAATTGACAGAGAGAACCAAATACGGCGAAATCCTGGCAGTAGGGCACGCAATAGCACAATGGCACGGGACGACAAACATTTAATGTGCATCGCTATGGCGGATCGTACAACGCCCTCTAGTGTCTGCAGTATGATCTGCGTGCAAGGGTTTTTCTACGCAGGATTTCCCTGTCCCTAAATCGCAGATGCCTCCGGCTTCAATGGGCACGGCAATACAGTGCGTGGCGTGCCCTGTGGCAACAAGTTATTTTCTTCGATGAATCTCCCTACAATCTGGAGTACAATGATAGTAGAGTATGCATCAGGCGTGCGTTGCAGAGGAGAACGTCTGCTCCCACAATGTGCTATCCAGGGTCATACCGCAGAAACGCCTAGCATCATGGCGTTGGGAGCTATTGGGTATAATTGTTGATCCCATCTAGTACAGACTGCGGGTAACCTCAACAGTGATCGCTACGCAAGAGAAGTTATGGAACCAGATGTCCTCCCCATTCTTTGACGCATTCTGGGCCCTGTATTTCAGCAGGATAATGCCCGTGCACAATTTTCTCAGACTGCAGAAGCTTTCTTTAGGGCACAAGAGGTTTTGATTCTTCTATGGCCTGCTTATTCCTAGGATATCTCGCCCATTGAACATGTTTGGGATTTCATCTTTCGGCGACTCGCTTGTACAGCTGGTGGGGCACACATTAAGACTCAACTCTGGCGTCAGGTCGAAGTCATATGGAATGCCATTCCCCAGTATTACATTTAGAGCTTGTATGATTCAATGCCACTACGTGAACAGGCTCTCATCGTTTAGCTTGGCGGACAAACACAGTACTGATTTCCGACGTTCGTTTGTTTTTGTCTTGTAAATTTCACCGTTTATTTGTACCACTATCAGTAATGTATGGAATAAATTTAATTCATTTCTGAAAATTCCTTGGTGATAAATTTTTCACAAACATTAGTGTATTATAAGCGTTTTAGAATGCATTACTATAATCATAATCGGTTAATAAAAGATCAAAATCACGTCTTTCAGCATTAAACAATTATGCTTTTACACTAGAATCCCGATTAACGGATCGTTTGGAAGCTGCAACTTAGGCAGAATAAACGGGCAGTCGATTAATCCCCTAAAAAGAAATAGCCCTTTCAAATTTTGATCAGGATTATAAAAATATGTATATTTTATTTAGTACATAAAGATTCATATAGTATAGAAATATTTATATATGAATTTGTTACACCATTTGCCTGGAACCTAAAATTGGAGGAATTACCAGTGTTCAACAGTTTTATTCATTCTGCTACTGGTAGGCAGATCTGTATTGAGTTAAAGATAATAATATATAGTAAATACAGATAATAATTATAGTAAAATACAGATACACTTCCCCGGTTGTAAGTTTAGAAACTAGTATATCTTCAATTTCGCATTCCTAAAATGCTACAGTCTGTGAACATTCAGTATCTTCTGGACTGATATTAAAAATGTCAAAAATAATTTCAAAACAGAGAGCTTCACAACAAACTCCACCTATTTATACGTAGTATATTTCGCAAAATGGAAGTTATTGTTAAATGTATCAGATTATTTATGAAATTTTCTATAATTAATGAAATTATTTATAAAATAATCTGTAATTTGTGCTAACTTCATCTTTAAAAAACGTAAGATCACTAAAACGTAAACAATTTCTTTGATTCAATACGTATATACAGGGGAATGGGAAATTACAAGGATCTTTAGCGTCATTTACTCACAGCTAAAAAAAGTGAAAAATAGTTATTTGAAACTAAACAGAAATCATATATGTGTTTGGAAGGACTGGAATTTGTATTGTAAAATGTAATAGTTCCATTTATGTGGAAAATGTACAGATGGGTTTAAAGACTTATAAGGCCACAAAAATACATTGTTAGACATCCAGAATGCAATATAAGATAAATAGATAATAATATAACAGAATAAGATATATCAAACACATATTTACTTGAAAAATAATATTAGGTACGAGAGTGTGAATTGATTAACATTACAGAACGATTTGGCTTGCAGGACACAAAGAAATTAGTGTTTTGTCTAGCTGCCATGACTGCACTGAAAGAAAGAAGTTTTGAAAGTGTATTCACTAATTGACAAAGTTCAACTGACACAGCCTCAGGTAATGCATGCTAGGCTACTTGTTTGCCAGTCATCGACTTGTCGCGTTCGTTGAACACCGTATCTGTAAAAGGCGGGCCAGGACAGCAGGGCAACCTGGTAGGAACTGCAGCATTATTGGATGTTGCGTGTATTGTATGGTGGCGCATTGCCTTGCTGAAACTTAGTCATAGGCAAGACTTGAAAGTAAGAAAGAAGAACAGATTCCAAGTCTTCAGAAGATGTAACAATGGCTCTTAAGTGTACCGAAGGATCCACGAGTAAAATTCAGTGTCTCTCTAAACTATAACTGCAAGTAATGGTACGGCAACGCATAATACAAGTGCCATAATGTCTGTTACCACAGGGCTACTAGAATCGAATGCAACCATCATAGCATTGTAAGCAGAATCAAGATTGATATAAAAAAGCAACCTCGTGCTTTCATCTGTGCCTTTCCGGCATACTGCACCAATGCAGCCACATACATCATCTGCAATGTAGTTCCAATGGTAAATACACCAAGGATAGACAAAGATTTCCCTATTTTTCAGACAACAGGGAATGGTATGCACTTATTTAGCTTATTAAGCAAAATATTCTAATTTTTGCACTAAGGTTCTTGATACTACCGTGAGAGCCATCATTGCTATGACTACAACAAGCCTGTCGTTCTGTAGTAAGACGAAGCTGGCTCAGTCTATCCCATCAATGTATTCGTTTCCCCTGCACTCACCGATTCCATATGAGCATTCCTGTGGTTGGTTTCTTGCAACCACGAGCACCGATTTCCCGCATGAGGCATACCAAATCTTCTCACTAAAAAGAAGCACACAATTCCAAATTTAAAGCATCTTACTATTCTACTATTCTCCCTTTTTTATGATGCAACTTATGAGTGTTACGGGAGCATATGATTTGCATGTGTGCTGAAATGCTAGTCATTTGCGAAAGACGCAAATTTCTAACCAATTGAATGCTTTCTTCATTGCGTTATATTTTAGATGGCATAAATAATCAATTATAATTATTAATAATATATATAAAACTGAATATATATATAAAACTGATATAAAACTGAATATGCCGGTATAAAACTGAATGAGCCGTTAAAAATGTTTTAGCTTGACTAAATTGTAATGTTTATATTCTGAATAAAATGGCTCCGTTAGAGGAAAAGTACAATACAAAGGGAGAATTTATAGCTTTTTATTTAGAAGTTGCTTTGTTGCAACATGTTCCCACACAATGTCCGTTTCCTTGAAGGACGAGTTGCATAAAAAAGTCTAATCAAGGAATGCTTGGAAAGCACATATTCATATGTAAGGTTTTCTGGCAACATATTAAGGGTTTTTTTTGGGAGAGTACATAAAACTCTTTCATTATAGAATCATCATTTTAAAATCTTTCTTAGAGGAAGCAGAAAATCTTGATGATCGATGAAATAAATGTCAAGTCTGGAAAAACGATACCGAGTCTCTGAATTTACGAAAAATATTCTGACGTTGATATATATAAATGAAATGATGATTAATGAAGAAACTCAGAATAAAATATTAACATTAGGGTAAAATTAAGAATCTGAGGAAAAGGTTAAGGAAAAATTTTGTATGAAACATTTTAATGGAAAATGACAATGATGGTAAATCATTAATTTTATTTTGATTAATTTACTCGTTCATTATTTTCTAACATTTTAAATCAAAATTCAGCATAATTTCACTATGGAGGCCGTACAAAAGTAATGACAATTAATTATTTTCTGTAAATGCTATGCCAATAACAGCAGATAGAAGATAGTTTCTAGTATAGCTGACCTTAATTCCTTAAATCTGAATTAAACTACACTGGACAAGGCTGCTAAACACTAATTATTACACTCGGATTTAAATCACGGCGAACGGATTGACCCACGGGCGTTTACATGATTTTCTCCATATGTAACATGGATCCGGGCCAGTTTTCTACAGAAAATCTTCTACAGAAACATTCCCTTTAGACAGACAGCTGTAATGTGCTTTGACACAATACAAATAATTATAAATCCTTAATCCAAGCACACTAACATTCATATGTATTCATGGCGACCGCCTTTTACCAAGAGCTAGTGTAATTTGAGACTGAACCAACCAATCACAGCGGAATACGTATCTTCCTTTCCGATTAGCAGGAAGTGTTTCCGTAAGTTCACCGCTTAGACGTTAGTGAGTTAGTGACGCCTCTGTCGTACCGATGGGCCTGGATTTGAATCCCAGAGAAGGCATGGGTGTTTATAATGCTGCTTGTTATACACTCCTCAAAAGTGAAATTGCAACACCAAGAAAGAATGTTTGTAGCGTCATGAAAATTGAAGGATCCAGAGTTGTGAGATAGCTAGGCAAATGATTAAAAAAATAGACACATACAAAATTATTATAAACCAATTTATTCAGTATCTAATGTGCCCACCTCGGGCAGCGATACAGTCCGCAATCCGGTGAGGCATGCTGTGAATGAGTTCATTGATGGTTGCCTCAGGCAGCCTTTACCAAGCCACATCCATTGATGCACGCAGATCATCCAGGATTTGCGGCCATAGTGCTCGGTTAATGTCACGTCCAATGACATCCCACTGGTGTTCGATGGGATTCAGGTCTGGAGAGGCTGCTGGCTAGGGTAGGTAGGTAGGCGACGGGAGACGGGCACGCCTGGTGGCTACCAGAGATAAACAGGCGTGTGTCCCTCGCCTTCCACTATCTAATGGCAACAACTCCCTGTGGCCTTAAGAGACCACACCGGGAGCTTATTAAGAGCGCAGGAGTTTACATGGCCAAAGAGGGGCGATTTATTGATATTGCTTGACTAATTACATAATTACAGGTATGAGACTTGTGGGACGGATTTACGGATGAGAGGCTCAGAGCTAAGTACTAAATGTATGAAAACACAAACACATAAAATGTACAGAAAACACACACACATAGGAAAAAAAAGAAAAAAAAAGGAGAGGGATGCACTTGATTAACACTGAAGACTTAAAACAAATAAAACAAACTTAAAAAATAATAATAATACACATATACCACATGTCAGATACATATTTGGCCTCATAGACCACATATATTGTACATTGTGGGGTGTGTTTACAGACGAGGGCCCATAACGTGGGATTAACATGCTGGCTAGGGTAGGATGTCAAATCCGATCAGACTGTTAAGAGTACGCCGTGCGACATGCGGCTTGGAATTGTCTTGCTGGAATACCCTGTTTGGTGCGCGCTGCACCTAGGGCAGAACAACAGGCTCCACAACTTGCGTGAGGTAGTGGTCCGCTGTCAAACTTCCGGTTAATGTGTACCAGGGGCGTCTTGTGATCAAATATTATACCACCCAAAACCATAATGCCTGGTGCAGGACCGGTACGACGCTCGGCGAAATGGGCTGTTTCGTAGCGTTCTCCCAGTCGCCGCGTATACGTCGACAGTCGTCATTCCTCCACAGATAGAAACGAGACTCATCCGTGAACAAAACCCGATGCCGTTCGATGGTCCACGCTCTATGACGCTGACACCACACCAGGCGTCTAGTCTTTTGTTTAGCAGTGGCTAAACAAAAGACTAGACGCCTGGTGGCTGGTACTCGTAAACGTAAGTGACATCTCTGTGGCTGGTACTCGTAAACGTAAGTGTACTTTATGCAATCTATTTCGAATAGTTTTGATGGACACAGATCCACCTGCTCCTGGAGGCAACCGGCTTCGGATCTCACTTGACCTGGAGAAAGGGTCTCCAATAGTTGAGCGCCTAATACGCCGGTCTGTACTGTCTGATGTGCACCTGTACGCACCAGTTCTTCTTCGATGAGCACGTACACCTTCCTGGAATCCATCGTGTAACACAGCGTTGGATGGTATTCACGTTGTGCCCAACACGAGTGGCTATTGTGCGTAGCGACAATTCAAGCTCATGTAGTTCGATAATACGGTCACCTTCCCCGGTCTCGTTAACTGATGGTATTGAGCCGATTGAGCTCGCCGACGTCTCAGAGGCAATTTCTATGCTTCTTCTAACGTCTCCAATGCTCCGAAAACTTTCAGATGCTGTTTATGAGAAGGGAAAGTGGCTCATCTTAATAGCCCGCACATGCGTACCACGTGATCCAATGCGTTCGCAACTTTTATCATTTGCATATCCACCTCACAACTCTCGCTCCTGTAATTTGCATGACGCTATGAGCATTCGTTCTTGGTGTTGCAATTTCACTGTTGAGGAGTGTAGTATCGGTGCGACAAAGGAGAGCTCAAAATAGGCGGAGAGCCGAAAGTCCTCTCCAGTGGTTTGTGGCAAGAGAAGATGAGTGGAAGATATTCGGACCACCAACCAAGGTATTCTCCATCAAAACTGGGACGGAATTTAACAGCTAGCAAGGCCTTATTGTGTTTAATATACTTTCAGGAATGCAAAGGTGTCAGCTTCGCTTGAACCTGTACCTGTACTTGTAGGCCGAGATGTAATATTTACTAAAACACCTCTCTCCACCAGAGACAAATAACTTAACCTAACGAAATCGCTCCTCTTTAAGGTCCTAATCTAACGAAACCGCTCCTCCTCCAGCACCAGTAACGGACACCATAAAGAAAATATTTAAAGACTTGCCAGAATCGAGTTTACTTAAGGATGCACGCCCAATTCGTGACAGACAAAGTTAACTTTTCATGGGAAAGATGTGTTAAACGTATTTCAAATTCATAAAGTATGCATAATTTAAACAACTTAAATATTGTTGTAAATAAAATGGGAAAGTGAAGTAAATGTGAATTGAAATTAATTTTTTCCTGCTTAATCACTAGATAAATGATAGACACAAATCTTTTGAAATTTCCGCGGTCAGGAATCATTTCCGCGGAAGTTTTTCAATGCTTCTCATGACGAATTCTCTTCTTTTTTCATTTGGGTGAATTTCCTTCTCAAAATCATACGGTTGCTTTGCCTCTTTTAACTAATCATTTAACTTCTCGTTGGTGAAAGTGTTTTATCTTCTTCACTATCGCAACGTTTACTGTCGGGTAGTGTTATAAGATAAGGTTTACTGAGATTATGTCAAAACTTTGCGTTCTTTTTTTTTTTTTTTTTTGCTTTATTATCTTTCTTCTTCCTCATATCATCATGAATTTTTTAAACTGAAAGAAATACAAATGCAAAAGAAAAAGAGAATTAGCATTGGCAACTACTACATGATTATAGGCTCTGATAGTGTGAATGAAATGATCACAACTTGGAGTAGATCATTAAGCTAGTGGGCAGTGCCAAACAGGTTTTTTTTTGCTTTATTATCTTTCTTCTTCCTCATATCATCATGAATTTTTTAAACTGAAAGAAATGCAAAAGAAAAAGAGAATTAGCATTGGCAACTACTACATGATTATAGCTCTGATAGTGTGAATGAAATGATCACAACTTGGAGTAGATCATTAAGCTAGTGGGCAGTGCCAAACAGGTTTGGCAAATGCATGCATAGAGGATATATCTTGGTTGGTATAGAGTATGGCAACGGTAACGAAGTTCTCCAGCATATGAATGAGACTTTAGCTTTGGACAAATTTAATTATTTGGTTTGGTTTGGTTTAATTGATTATGATAAAGCACGCGAGGGCTATCCGCCTAAGGGAAGGGATGACTTCATGGTCTTTCTGAGGTAGACATTCTTCGTGTAAATTAAATTGAAACGATTAAAGTAAAACGTGTGCTCAATCGAGTTCCGCAAATCCGCGCTTGCAACAGTTTTACCATATTAAATGCATGCAAGATCCATATTTCCGTAATGTCCTTAAATCCAAGAGCTATTGCTAGTGTAAATGGCTCTGAAATACTCAGAACTTATGACTGTGCTATTAAAGAAAGCTATTGAAAAGCTTCAGCTTCCTCAAGTCAAGCATTCTTTGCTAGAGTGCAACACATAAGTAAACAGTGATAACATAAAAGGAAGACAATGAAGCAGGTATTTCTTGGAATTTAGGGAAATCGATTGGAAACTGCAATTCAAAAATCATTTGTCAACAATATTTAAAAATCTTAGCAATATAAATGTTTCATTACTAATGTAATATTTTAAAATGCACGCAAAGGAAATTAACTTTTATAAATTTTAAATATTTAGTGATAATTATTCGCATATATTATTCTTGACATTCAAAAGATTGAATTTCAGAGATATGAGTATGAGATTTTCACTGTACGTAAACACATCTGCTCCAGTAGAAGGAAAGTTTTGCATCTATTACAAGCATTAAAATTAGGGAGAAAATTTAGAAGCATGTTCAGAACTCATTTCGTTACGAAGATAAATATTACTTATAATTATTTAGGTATCTTAACAGGGAATAACGAATTCTTTGTTATATGGAGTGTGAACTTATAGTATTTTTTTTTTCTAAATTTATAAAATCAGACGGACAAATTCAGTGGTTCTTTCACGTGTATCTGCCAGAAGAATGTTTTCTCTCTGTTCTCATGGGCTCTGAAATCTTTCCTTTCCTAAAACTCGAAAAGCTAAAGATTCTCTCCTTTTACGTTTATTTAGCATTATTTATTTTTTCCAGGTCTCTCGGAGAAAAGTCTTGGAGAAACTGATGGATCATTCTTGTTCGTCTGTTTTATGAAATGCTTTCAATCCCCTAAAGTTTTGAATTCGGTGCTTGTACACTGTGGTAAGTTACTACCACTTTCCATTTCACTTTTTTGTTTACTGGGATATTTTCTAGTTTCGAGTATGTTTTCTGCTCGATTTGCATAAAAAATGCGTCTTTTACTCGCTGAGGCAAGTAATTTCGAAGGAATAGGAATTTTCGGCTTGTATGTTAACTGGAATTGATGCAAAACATTGCAGCAGAAAATAGCCTATAGGTATTCTTCAAATATAGTATTGAAGAAATGCTTTGTTTGAAACATAACAAGTTTTATGGCAAATAAAGGTTTCGTATAATGAACTTTGCAACACTTCCAAAACTGGATTTTCTATAAAAGGAACATTTTACATCTGTGAACTGTATCTCTTCTATTTTGAAATTTGAAATTCTATTTGATTATACTTCCCCCTTATTTTATGAGGAATAACATTTTGTTCGTAATGTGGACGTAAGCAATTTTTTTTAAACATTGTATTTTGTTACTGTTGGTTATGATTTTAACACAGCTAATAGGTCATTTATTATTATTCACTTCATTATGATTTTGAATTAGACCGATGAAAAAAATTGCATCATAACGGGAAAATTTTATTAAAATAAAACTAAATATATAAAGCCAAAAATAAATTATTTTGAGTAGAAACACTGTTATATAAAACTTAAAGACTGTTCACTTTAAGATAAGGAAAACAGCGTGACTTTATTAGGAGGAATTTAAATGAAACACTAGCTTCTTCTTAGCAGATTCTTAAGAGAGAAAAAAGGAGTACAAAAGAATTCTTGATTAATTCTTCAGAAAAGCAGCAAAGTCTTTCTGTCCATGGTCCTTACTTTTCATCTTTTACCAGTGGCTCAACCCTTCATCTTTACAACCATCTTGGCAATAATAAATAGTACTCAACACGTTTTTTTGAATAACATCTACTCAGTTACTCTAAATAAATTGCAGTTTATTTTCGAATATAAATATAAGTAATAATCAAGTCATTATTTATTATTTTATGATAATGTCGTATGAAAATTAATATTTATATTAATTTTAATTATATAATTAAATTAATATTTATATTAATTTTAATAGTAGAATTGTATATTAACAGGATTTAATTTCAAATCTACATAAATTTGAATGTGAAATGTATACCGCAGTTTACATTATATAATGGGCTTGTTTTACGCCAATTTGGTTTACGACGCCTCTGTAGGAAGAAAACCCAGGGGTAAAGAAAGAGTGGTTTATTTTTTAAGCTATTTGTTCCCTTATTGGATTTTAGAAGAGACTTAAATTACTCCAGTGATCGGTGGAGACATTCCAGGTGTTTTACGACTCTCTCTACTAAGGAAATCATGATCGTAAAACGCTTTTTACCCGCATAAAGTAAAGTACGGAAACCTCCAACATTCTTGTTTACTTCTTCCTGCATAGTATGTTGTCATGCAAGGTTTTTGCTTTGCTCGAGATGATGGGTCATTCTAAATTTAGTTAACATTTAGTTTTCGTCTTCAATATTCAACGCATTCGCTTTCCATATTAATTTTTCTCAAGTAATTGTGTAAGTCCACAAGTAATCATATTCAGCGAAATTTTTTTATTGAATTAACTTTAATGCATAAGCTGATTTATAATACGAATTTAGGATAACGATAAATAGGGTTTTGATGAAAGAAGTGATGATAAAAGATTATGATGATGGAAGAGATAATGAACTTTGAATTCCACATTTTATTCTATAAAATCACTTCTGAAGTTACTTAATATATCTTCATATAATAGGTTTCCTTATTAGTTATTTACTACCGGTTTGGTCTTGGTTATCAGTTAGAGAATTTTCTTTCCTTACCTGTATTCTTAGTTCAACTGTTAGCGTTTTAATGTTTTAAAAGCATCATCACTGAGCATTGGTTTTGAATTCTTGTAGGAAATCGTTATTTTACTATACAACATCTTTTCATTGCGGATGCACAAATGTAAAATAGATAATAAATAGTCTAGTAATAAACCACTTGTGAAAATAAATAAATCTATTAGTTATTTTATGTGTTGCTTTCGATAATAACGCACGACCATCGATTTTCCTCTCTAGACCACTTGCTTATGTAAAACTACTTTCATTATATTAAAGGCAAAATTTTAGTCTGTTGCTTTTCATTTCCTTGGCATGAATCATAACGCGTAAATCTCCTTTGAATTTGAATCCTTTGAATTTGAATCTTCTTTGAATTTTAGTCTGTTGCTTTTCATTTCCTTGGCATGAATCATAACGCGTAAATCTCCTTTGAATTTGAATCTCCTTTGAATTTTAGTCTGTTGCTTTTCATTTCCTTGGCATGAATCATAACGCGTAAATCTCCTTTGAATTTGCTCTTTCTATCTTGCATTTGCATTTCTGTTGATGAATTAAAATATATAATTAGTTTCCTTGTGATATATATCAGTTTTGTTAAGATATCCACGTCTATAGATTACATAGCGTTTAAGAAGGAATTTTTCTAAAAGATGAACGCGTACGATCTTCTACTGTATTTGGCCTGCGAAATTTATCTCTTGAAGTGTAACAGAAAATGTCAGGCAGTATATTGAGATTATTGTAACATTGAGATTATTGTAATATAAGAAATTTCGCGATGATAATACTTAACATGCTCATTTTTCGATAGATTTTAAGATAAGAAATTTAGTTGAAAGTTAAGAAACAAGTATTTTAAAAGCATTTGGAATTCTGTGGGCTTTATATAACTTCAAAAGATCATATCGTATGTTTCAGTAGTTCTCCATGAAATATTTTTTCAGTAGTCTTGAAAGAATGCTATAAAACCTCTCTGATAGACTGAATTACTTATCAAATTTCTGATCCAAAAATAATTTTATAGTTATAATTCGGATAACTGTATAGTTTCAGAGCTGAATATACTGATAGAGAAGTTGCCTAATCCTGCTTTCTAATGTTTTTCATTAGAATCTTCATGCTGAATTATAAGTTCATAATCAGCAGCAGAATGATGGGAAAATAATATCGTAGGACTTCCGTACATGGCTATGTTTCAAGTCCTAACTTTTTATTGTTATTTTCAAGCTAGTCCTAACTTTTTATTGTTATTTCAATACTATTTTAATGTTTCTATACTACAAGAGTTTGCTCTCATATGACATAACTGACTCCATGTCATAGACGTAAGGTCCATCTCCTTATCTGCTTAAAAGCAGCTTCTTCCCTACTCTCTTTCGGTCTTCGTTTCTCAAACTCCTGTAAGTAAATGACATCAGCGTTAGGAAGAGCCTAACCTTGCTTGTCTATTGTCCTTGGTTCTGAGAAGATAGGTTTTTCTTAGGTAAAATGGTCTCTTTGTCTTCATTTTATTAATGTTAATACCCCAAGGAGACAGCCTTTTAATAAAGGTCAGTTGATTCAGGTCCACGAAGAAAAGTGGTAGGCCAAATCGCATTATGAAGGCCCAAATGCCATGATCCTGCTGATGAGAAAATATTTGTTTCATTATAAGAAATTGATAGAGAAGGAGGCCCTTGCTTCAAACTTAACCTAGTTCAGGGATTCTGAAACTTTCTTTTGCATCGAAAGCCCTTCTAAAAGAATAGTTTCCTTTATCAACCCTCTCACATTTTTCTATATAATATATAGCATATAACATATTCATAATACAACTAATTGCGCATAAATAACTTAAAGATAATAATTAGATTAAGAATATGAACAAATGTTTTGCAAAACGATCTGTTAGATTTTATTGATTTGACTAGAGTCTATTTTTATTAAGCAAAAAACTTTTGTTTGAGATAAAGCACGTGTGGGATACCTGCATAAGGGAAAAATGCCTTCGGAGAGAGTTTTCTAAGGGAAACTAGCTCATATACACATTACAAGTGGAGAGTGCAACCAGGCTGTTCGCCTAAAATCTAACCCATGTCGAATTACCAGTGTTCAAAGAATTTACAGGTCGGCCACTGGTAGACTACCTAAAGAAGAAAGGAAAATTCCTAATGTTGTTCGGTAACAACTTTTATTTGGGATTATTTCTCTCTGATGGCTTTGAATAGCAAAATTTATTATACACATGTGTTTGAATTAGACTTATGATTTAATATACTTTGTTTATGCTATGAACTCTTTTTGCATTATAATATGAAGATCAAATACATCAAATTTCAGCGAAAGGTCCTATTAGCCATGCTGGCATCATATTATTAGTGCGTTAGACACAAACACGAAACGCTTCTCTTAAATTCTGTAAGGCGTCTTCTATACAACAATATATATTATAATGAAATTTTGTGTCCTTCGTATTTGTTTTGGTTGTGCTTCACTGTGTTTCTCGTTTTCTCTATTTATATTGCAGATTTGCATAGGAAAGAAAGAAAGAAATTTAAGAAAAGGTATTGTTGATTTATAATAATGTTTGCATATTTTCCTCTTATATTTGCTTTACATGGTTTCTTCTTTTCAACATGAATTAGCTTTATATTAATAAACAATTATTTATCAATCTTACAAAACTATTAAATTTTTGTAATCAATGTGATCATCATTTTTTCGACCAATTCCCGTGTATATTTGGCTATTGACCCTGTTCGATGTTATGCAAATTATATTTCTTTCTTTGTACCGAGGAGCGGCGCAGACGCAAATTTGTTAGGTTTTTAAAGCTCGCGTTTAGAGCTTTGAGGTTGCTGTGAATTACTGGAATTTCAATTAAGCAGAGGTTCTTCTGAGTTTGTGTGGTAAGCCGCTACCGACGTCGAAGCTTGCAGTGTGGTCTTCGCCGTTCCTCAACCAACTTAATGTTTGAAAGCCAATAAAGAAGTTTCGCTCGACATTATGACTCTGAGGTTTCTTGGGTTCTATACTGAAGTTAAGTGAACTGAAATAGAAAATTACAGTGACTTACGATTCTGCTGATGTTGACCAGTTAGAACTTTTTAAATCTAGATTAAATAATTTAATGACCGAACTTTCGGATATTTTTAGTAACATATTTGCAGTGTGTGAAGAAAAAGATATTGATGTATTTATAGAAGAACAACAGGTAATACAAGATACTGTTAATGAGTTAATTTTAATGCTAACCAGAGTTAAGAATGTTAAAGATATTAGTGTGGAAACTAAATCTTGTGAAATAGCGAGTCTACGCTTACCTAAGCTAACTCTTCCTGTATTTAGTGGCAGTACTGAAGAATGGTTATCATTTTTTTGATTTATTTAATACGGCGATAGTGGATAATGACCGTTTATCAGGTGCACAAAAGCTACAATATTTAAAGGGTTCTTTAAAAGAAGATGCTTTGCGGATTGTTCAAGCTTTAACTATTCGTGACAGGAATTTCGAAATAGCGTGGGATTTATTGTGTCAAAGATTTTTACATAAGAGAGAATTACTTTCATCGTTATTAAAGAAAATCTTGTATTTATCAAATTTACAAGCTGAAATTCCTAGTCAGATTTTAGCGTTAGTAGACACTGTAAGAGAATGTGTATGTTCGTTTGAAAATCTAGGATTCAAAGTGGAGCAATTCGCGGATACTATTTTAATGTTAATAGTACAGTTTAAAATGGATTCTTCGGCGAGAGGATGGTGGGAAAGAACATTAAAGAGTGAAGAACTACCAACACTTAATGAGCTGTTAGAGTTCTTGAAATCTCATGCCAGAAGCTTGCAAGCAGGTAAAACGCAAGGTGTTAAAAAACAAGTTACTGTTCTTGCCGAAGATAGCTCGAACTTATTTAATGATACTTAACTTCAGTAAGTGGACTGTAATATTAACAATAACAATTTTATTTTAACAAAAACAACATTATTGAATACTAGCACACGCATGTGCTTATAGTTACCTATGTAACTTAGCTAAAGAGCGAGCAACCATATGCTCTTACATCAAGTCAGAAATCATTCATACTAATAAAGCAAAAACGAAATAACTTTAGGGTTACACTAAAGCCAAACTCTGCTTGGCGTAAAACAATGCTGCCAAGCAATACTCTTTCAGACACCGAACATCCCGCCCGGCGTTGAAATATTAATTTCAATACAATAAGTAAAATTCAAAAAAGTAATAAATGTTCATACAATACAAAATGATACAATGTAAATTAATGCACAAATTATAATACAAGTAATTACACTGTAAAAAGAACAAATATGATGGATTACAATTCAAACCTTCAAATAAACATAAAAATTCGTACATTATTTCTAAATTGGCAGTACAGCAATTTTAGTAACTGCTCGTTTATAAATACCATTTTTGGTTTTGACAGAGACAACTCGCACAAGGTTGTCCTTCCCCTAAAACACATCTACAATTCTCCCTAACAACCATTTGCAGGTAGGAAGATTTTCTTCCTTAATCACTACCATATCCCCTATTTTAATCGTATTTTGTTTAGCAATCATCCATTTATTTCTTTGAATCAAAGTGCTCAAGTAATTATTAGTCCAGTTCTTCCATATATTTTGTACCATTTTTGTAGTTTTTTGCCATAAACTAAGTCTGTTATTATCTACTTCTGTTAAATTGGGTTCAATTATTGAATTGATCGGTCGAACTATAAGGAAATGACCAGGGGTCAAAACATTTAAGTCATCAATATTAGAAGTTAACGGTGTAAGAGGGCGAGAATTTAAGATTCCCTCTACTTGAACTGTTACTGTCAAAAATTCTTCGTAGGTTAATACTGAATTTCCTACTGTTCGTTTAAAATGAAATTTAAAGGATTTTACTCCTGCTTCAGATAGACCATTAAAATTTGGTGCTCTTGGGGGTATAAACTTCCATTGTATACCTTCCTCGGCTAGAAAATTAGCTAAAGTTCCATTCTGCTTTAGAAAAATACTCATTAATTTTTTTATTTCTGTATTTGCACTAACAAAGTTTTTTGCATTGTCACTAAATATTTTTTTTGGTTTACCTCGTCGGGCAAAGAACCTCTTCAGACAAGCAATGAATGCTTCTGTGGTTAAGTCATTGACAATCTCTAGATGAATTGCTTTTGTCACCATACAAACAAAAATACAAACATATATATCTTATGATAGTTACCCTTGCGTTGCCCTTTGTACTTTATCAAAAATGGGCCGCAGTAATCAATAGCACAACAATTAAATGTAAAGTTAATATTAATTCTCTCTTTAGGTAATTCTCCCATTAGTTGTTGAGAAATTATTGGTTTTGCCTTAAAGCAAATTATGCAGCTTTGGACTATCTTTCTAGCTATATTCCTGCCATTAATGGGCCAATAAATTTGTCTAATAGAATTTAATAGTGATTGTGGACCATTATGAAAATCCTTTTCATGAAAATAAATAAATATAAGTTCAGTTAACTTATTCTTGGCAGGCAAAATAATGGGATGTCTTTGACTATAACTTAAATTAGAATTCTTTATCCTACCACCTACCCTTAACAGACCTTTTTCATCTAAGAAGGGATCAAAATATTTTTTTTAACTTACTCTTTGATGTTATCTGTAGACCTTTCTGCAACAAAGAAATTTCTTCTGCAGAATACCTACCTTGGACATATTTAAGGAGTGTATTCCTTGACAGCTCCATTTCATCTATACTAATACTACCTGTTCGTTTCTCACTTGTGTTCCTACAGTTGTAGATAAATCTGAAAAGTAAACTAAGAATTCGTATTAGTTTCAAGAAATCATTAGTTATTTTTAGGAAGTCATCAAAGAGTGAATCAGTTTTTAAAGTCAACAAGGAAGTCGTAACTGGTTTCAGTTCTGAAGAATAAAGCTCATCACTAAGTCCATTTTTATCTTGAAAATTGTCCTTGTTTAAAAAATCAGGACCTTTCCACCACAGCTTGTTAGATCCAAGAGTTGTAGCATCTGATCCTCTGGAAATGATGTCGGCTGGGTTCATTTCTGAAGACATGTCCCCACTGATAGTTAGAAGTAAGTTGTTGAATTTGTGAGACTCTATTACTCACAAAGGTTTTCAAAAGATGCGGTGATGTATTGATCCAGGCTAAAGCAATGCTTGAATCTGACCAGAGCTTAACGTCATCAATTTTGAGTTTCAAAGCTTCTAAAACCTTTTGCATAAGTTTGGACAAGAGTAGACATGCTGATAGTTCTAATCTAGGAATAGTCATAGTCTTGATTGGTGCTACACGAGATTTGCTACAAAGAAGTTTACTACAATATTCACCAGGGCTTGTAATGCTTTGAAGATATATCACTGCCCCAAATGCCTTCTCGGAGGCATCCGCAAATCCCTGTAAAATGAGCATTGAAAAGGTCTCTTTTAAAATGCAACGAGGTACTTGTATATTTTCTATACTCTGAAGAGTTTTAATAAGCACATTCCATTCATTGGCAAGATGTGGTGGTAACTGTTCCGCCCAGTCTAGCTTAAGCAACCAAAGTGCTTGCATGAATATCTTTGCCTTGCTAATAATAGGACCGAGTAGGCCTAAAGGATCATATAATCTCGCTATTTGAGATAAAACATCTCTCTTCGTAACATCAGGATTTTCATTAACAGTAACTTTATATTGCAATGTATCCTTCTTATTATTCCACAATATACCTAACGTCTTCACAGTTGTATTACTATTACGATCAAATGAAAAATTCTGTAAATCAGAGTTCTGAGAATCAAAACTTGTACACCACTTGTGTAGCTTCATTCCTCCTCTTTGGAGCAATTCTGTCAAATCTTTCTGGAGCTGAATGCATTCCTTCAAATTCGAAGATCTAGTAAGACAGTCGTCTACATAGAAATCTTCCAAGACCACTTTCGATGCTACAGGAAAATCCTTTTCTTCATCCTTCGCTAACTGTTGAAGAGTCCTTTGTGCCAAATATGGAGCGCATGCTGTGCCATAAGTTACCGTTTTGAGTCTGTATAGTTCTATAGGCTTATCTTCATCTTCCTTCCAAAGTATTTTCTGATATTTGGTCTGCGATGGTAATATTTCAATTTGTCGAAACATCTTCTCAATATCGGCAGTAAATGCATAAATATGCTTTCTAAACCGTATCATGATGGAAAAAAGTTCCTCTCGAATCATTCCACCTTTACATAATATGTCGTTCAATGAACAACCGTTAGTAGTTTTGGCACTCGCGTCGAACACAACGCGTAACTTTGTTGTTTTACTATCAGGTTTCAGCACGCCATGATGAGGAAGAAAATATCCTCCTTCAGTTTCAGAATAGTCTTCCATCCTCTCCATATGATTTAATGATTCATATTCCCTTAAAAATGAAACATAAAGTTCTTTCATTACAGAATCACTCGACAAACGTTTCCACAACTGATTCAGTCTTTTTTCAGCGATTTCCTTTGAATCCCCTAATTGTATGTTTTCACCAATATCTGGCTTGAACGGCATTTTAACCACATATCTTCCATCCGCATGCCGGTAAAATGAGTTTTTAAAAAGTTCGTTGCAATAATTTAATTCAGAATTAACTGTAGATTTAGTTTCATTTACTTCTTCAACTTCCCAAAATGACTTTACTAAGTTATTTAACGAATTAATCTCTGTTGACAAAAAACAATAATTTAAGTCATAATTTTTTACATTTGGAATTCTAATGCTTCCAGAAACTAAAAAGCCGAAGCAGCTGTTTTGAAGAAGTAACTCATTATCTTTTAAACGTATTTTATCTGTTTTTAAAAATTCAAAAAATAATTCCGCACCTAATAATAAATCTACCTTCTTTGCCTTGAAAAATTTATCATCAGCTAACTTTATTCCTTTCGGAATATTTAATTTCGAAATATCAATAGATTTCGATGGTGTCATGTCAGTTATTTTGGGAACAACTAATAACTCTATTTCCCATTCATTTTCCTTTTCTAAGTTCGATAAACGCGTCTTTATTTGCGATTTAACATTCAAAGTAGTGTTGCCTATTCCACTAACTGGAATAAATGCTCGTTCTTTTTTTATTCTTAATGAGTTCATAACACCTACAGTACAAAAATTAGAAGTCGAAGCTGAATCAAGCACGGCTCTAAAAGGAATTCGTTCATCGTAAATATCGCGAAGATAAACAATCGCTGTATTTATTAACACAAATCTAGATTTATTTGCAGCTGCCATCAAAGTTGTGTGGGGGGGGAGAGGAGCAGTCCTCTTTCCTATTCACTGACGAAAAGTTCAAGGTCAATTCATTTTCTTTCAATGATTCATTTTGTTTTTCGTCAATTTTATGTAACAGCGAATGATGTGTGTCTTTCTTACAGAAATAACAGCTAAATTTAGCCTTACACTGCGATAATACGTGTGATGGAGAAAGGCATTTAATGCATAATTTATATTCTTTAACAAAATCATACCGCTCAGAAACAGAAATACTCTTAAATTTCGAACAATGACAAATTGGGTGTGGTTCTTTACACATAATACACTTTCGAAAAGGGTTTGTTTTAGTTACCAAGGATTTTGAATTTCTAGAGCGACTTAATTGATTTGATACTTTAGTAGCATAGCTCTGCTTAGGAAAACTAACTTTGTTTATTTCTTCAAGAATGCGAATTCTTTCTTCGAGAAATTCTAAAAATTCATCAAGTTTGGGAATTTCATTTGATTTTACGTTTAGTTCAAATGCTTTTCTAGATTCTCTATCTAATTTATGCAATAAAATATTTAATATCAAAACATCAGATAAATTATTTCTATCAAATTCTAATACACTTAAAGATCTCAAACATCTTTTAACATTATCTACCAGTGATCTCAACTGAGAAGGTGAGTCATTTATTTTTTCAAATTTCAACAAATTATTGATAAAGGCATCAACTACTGCTCTTTTGTTTTCATATCTGCTTTCAAGTGCAGAAAATAGCGACTCAAATGTATCCTGACATGATTCTAACATTTTTGCTTCACCTTTAAGTGATGCTTTCAAATAAAACAGTTTCTCAGTATCATTTAAATTATTATTATTACCAATCATAGACATAAATTGCACTTTAAAATTTTTAAAATCTTCATATTTACCATAAAATTGAGGAAGAGGTAAATCAGGCAGTTTAAAATTTGATTTAGAAACAGTTTTGGTTTCAAATTTATCTTTATTATTTGTTTCACAATTAGAAAGAAAAATTCTAAATCTTACTTCGAACTCTTCGATGCTTTCTTCCAATTCTTGTGTAATGCTTAGATTATCTTTCAAGTCAATTTCCTCTGGCAAATTGGTATATTCCACTATGAGTTGTTTAACCCGAGATTTTAATTCCAACAAAGAATCCAATTTAGTCTTCATAATAACATCATGGTTGAGTTTATTCTCCTCCATTTTATACTCATCAAGGAATTTTATAAAAGCTCCGAGTTTCGTTTTCACTACGCCGCGTTGGCGATTCAATGAAACAATATTAGTAGCCATTTTCTTCTCCGGCTAACGTGAGACCAAACTGTTCTTGCCGAAGATAGCTCGAACTTATTTAATGATACTTAACTTCAGTAAGTGGACTGTAATATTAACAATAACAATTTTATTTTAACAAAAACAACATTATTGAATACTAGCACACGCATGTGCTTATAGTTACCTATGTAACTTAGCTAAAGAGCGAGCAACCATATGCTCTTACATCAAGTCAGAAATCATTCATACTAATAAAGCAAAAACGAAATAACTTTAGGGTTACACTAAAGCCAAACTCTGCTTGGCGTAAAACAATGCTGCCAAGCAATACTCTTTCAGACACCGAACAGTTACAAAAGACAAATTAACTTCATTGGCTTCAGAGATTCGCGCGCAGTGTACGTATTGTAAAGCCGGTCATTCAGTTTTTAAATGTAATAAGATTTTAAATCTCAATGTTCAGGAAGTTAATTTTGTCAAGAGAAATAATGTTTGTTTTAATTGTTTGGTTTCAAATCATAAAGCTTTCGAGTATAGAAGTACACATAAATGTAAAAAAGTGCTTTAAAAATCATCACACACTACTGCATTTCGAAAGAGTTCAAAATGAACCAAAGGCACGTAAAGGAGTTACGAACAGTTCGAATGAACTATCAGTGACGGCTAAGCCATTTTTCCCTGAGCCAGAAGCTCGCGCTCAAGCGGCTGGGTCAGGGGAGAATATCGCAAATTCTAGTCCAGTAATTAAATCTTGTGTTTCAGACTTTAATTTTCAGCGTGAAGTTTTATTATGTACGGCTGTTATTAAAGTGTTAGATTCATCGGGTGAATACCAGTTGTGTAGAGCCCTCCTTGACCCTGGCAGTCAAGCAAGCCTGATTTCAGAAGATTGTGTACAAAGGCTAGGGTTAGCAAGAAGAAATGCCAAAGTTTTTATTTCATGTTTAGGGTCTTTGGATACGGAAACTAATGGAATTACGGAAATAAACTTCGTTCCGCATTTTCCGGCGAAAGTGTCATTTAAAACACCAGTATTTATCATCAATAGAATTATTGGAACTTTACCGCGTTTTACATTGGATAAGAAGTACGTTGAGGAATATTATGATTTAATGTTAGCAGATCCAACATTTTACAAAAGTGGGCCTGTTGATATACTTTTAGGCGTAGATATTGCCTTACCTCTTTTAAAGGGAGAAATAATTAAATGCGAAGAAGGTAAACCAGTAGCTTCTCGTTCTGAACTAGGATGGATTATTTCAGGTAGTGTGAATAATTCAACAGAAATTAATCTACTATCTATGTGAATAATATACAAGTGGAAACTGATCAGATGCTGTCTGACTTTTGAAAATTGGATGCTGTACCTACGTTTGACATGCTTACTAAATCGGAGAGAGCATGTGAAGATTACTTCAAATCTACATATTAAGAAAGTGGAGAGAGAGGAAAGTGGGGTATATACTGTGAAATTACCGTTTCACTCTCCGCCTTCTCAGCTTGGAGATTCCAGACAATTAGCTATGCGTAGATTCCAATCTTTAGAAAATTCACTTCTAAAAAGGCCTCAGATATATGAACAGTATAAGGATTTCATGAGGGAATACCTTGAGCTGAGACATATGGAGCGAGTGCCTGAGGGAGAGATTCTTATTGACTCTACGTATTACATGCCTCATCATGCCGTATTAAAGGAATCATGTACTACGACTAAACTGAGAGTTGTTTTCGATGCTTCAGCTAAAACGACATCGGGTCTTTCATTAAATGATATTTTGATGGTTGGGCCAAGAGTTCAGCAAGAGCTGTTTCCAATTCTTCTACGGTTTAGAACTCACAAAATTGCAGTATGTGCCGATGTAGAGAAGATTTTCAGATAAATTCGTGTCCACCCAGAAGATACAAATTGGCAACAAATGCTTGGGAGGGATAGTCCCAGTGAGCCCTTGAGTACATTTAGATTAGTGACAGTTACATATGGGACTGCCTGTGCGCCATATTTGTCTACTAGAGTAATGAAACAACTTGCATTAGATGAACAAGTGAGATTCCCTTTAGCATCAAAAATTGCCCTTCGTGATTTTTATGTTGATGATTTGCTTTCAGGGGCACAAAGTGAAGAGGAAGCGAATGTTCTAGTTCAGCAGTTGAATGAAATGATGAAAAGGGGTGGATTCCGCTTAAGGAAGTGGATTTCAAACAGTTCAGCTATTTTAGAGAATATTCCCGAGTGCTTACGAGAATCCAGTATTTCTCTTGAAATAACCAGTGACAAGAAAGTAAAGGTATTGGGAATTAATTGGAACAACTCTAGTGATGCATTTCATTTTTCGGTATGCATAAGTGATAAAGAGTTTACGAAGAGGACTATTTTATCAGAAGTAGCCAAAATCTTTGACCCAATGGGATGGTTAGCGCCAACAATAATATACGCGAAAATATTATTATAAGAGTTATGGAACTTACGGCTGGGTTGGGATGAACTCGTTGATAAGAGAATAAGTAGAAAATAGAAGCGTTTCTATCTAGAATTGCCCTTACTTTCAAGCTTACAATTTCCGAGGTATGTCTTGAGTCCGAAGGCAGTAGTTATAGAAATCCATGCTTTCTGCGACGCTTCAGAAAAGGCTTATTGTGCAGTCATCTATCTCCGAACAATCAACCTTGATTCGTCAGTCAAAGTCAGCCTTCTGACATCGTAAACCAGAGTAGCGCCCTTAAAAACCCAGTCTCTTCTGAGACTAGAGTTGTGTGCTGCGTTACTTTTAACCAACCTCTTACATGCAGTATTATCATGCATAGAACTGCCTATTAACAATATTTACGCATGGACAGACTCGCGGGTTACATTGGCATGGGTTTCGTCCGAACCTCGCCGTTGGCTACCTTTTGTCGCAAATCGAGTTGCAAAAATCCAGGAAGCTGTTCCAGGTATTCAATGGAATTATGTTGCTGGGAAACAAAATCCTGCAGACTGTGGGACCAGAGGTTTTATTCCATCAGAATTCTTACAATGTGAGTTATGGATGAAGGGACCGCAGTGGTTAAACGAATCCGTAATTCATGTACAGCAAAATTCAAGTGTAGAATTAGAGAGTGAAGTTATGTTGAAGGAATTGAAAAAGAGTTTCAGTTCAAATGTTTCCAAATTTGAAAAGCCTAGTGTGTTTTCAAGATTTTCATCATGGTTAAAGTTATGTCGAGTGTTAGCGTAGTGTTAGATTCAGAAATAATTGTAGTAAGTTACCTACAGAGCGTATAAAGGGTTATTTATATACTGAAGAATTCTGTGAAATTACTTCTATGATTGTTAGGATTGTACAAAAAGCCGAATTTCCAGAAGAATTATTCAGTTTACACTCTGGTAAACCCTTAAAGACATCAAGTAAATTACTGTCTTTAAGTCCTTTCTTGGATTCCGCGGGAGTAATGCGTGTAGGCGGAAGGCTCAGAAACTCTACAGTTTCAAATAATCAGAAACATCCTATGATTTTACCTAAGAATCACAATATTACGCGTTTAATTATTAAGCATTATCATGACACGTATCTTCACGCAGGTACGCAGCTACTCACTTCTGTCATACGACATAGATTTTGGATTGTGAATGCTAGAGATTATAAGAAAGTGTATAAACCAATGTGTTATCTGCCGTAGAGTTAGAGCGCAAACTGCAACTCAGCTAATGGCAGATTTACCCGCTTCAAGAGTTACTCAAAGTAGAGCTTTTTCTCGCGTAGGGATTGATTTAGAAGGACCATTTAACGTTAAATACCGTCCTGGTAGAGGAGTCAAAATCTTTAAGTGTTACGTATGTCTATTTATTTGTTTTACTACAGGAGCAATGCACTTAGAATTAGTTGGAGATCTTTCAACAAAATCATTCCTCGCGACACTTAAGCGGTTTATAGCTCGTAGAGGCAAACCGTGTGAAATTCACAGTGATTGTGCAACGAATTTTATAGGAGCTAATAAAGAATTAAGGAAAGCCTTTTCTACTGTTCAACGTGATGAACAGCTACAGGGTTATATTTCTTCAGAAAATATTAAATGGTTATTTAATCCTCCCTCTGCCCCTCATTTTGGAGGGCTTTGGGAAGCGGGTATCAAGTCTATGAAACATCACTTAAAAAGATATTTAGGAACACTTACTTTAACATACGAGGAATTTTTGACATTAATAATCCAAATTGAATCCTGTCTTAATTCTAGGCCTTTGGTACCAGCTTCAAGTGATTGTAGCGACTTAGAGGCGATAACACCAGGACACTTTTTAACCGGAGCGGCTTTAAGCGCTATTCCAGAATCTAACCAAATTCAAGAAACCATGAGCTGCAGTGATCGTTGGAGGAACGTGCAAAGGTTATTTCAACATTTCTGGAAGAGATGGAGCAGTGAGTATTTATCTAGGTTGCAGCAGAGACCCAAGTGGTGCAAGTTACAACAAGATCTGAAGATTGGTGATATGGTTCTTATTAAGAACGAAAATCTACCTCCGCTACGTTGGAAATTAGGTAGAATTACTAAAGTGTATCCTGGTCTTGATGAGAAAGTTCGAGTGGTGAGTTTACGCACTTCGAATGGTGAAATAAAACGACCTATAGCAAAGCTATGTGCTTCGCCATTTAATTCCCGATTTAGAGACTTTAATTTTTATTTTCAGGTTTATGCAGGTCAACAGTTTAAATTTATTGTTTGAACCCCCTTGGGACTTCAAGGCTGGGGGTATGTTCGATGTTATGCAAATTGTATTTCTTTCTTTGTACCGAGGAGGGCGCAGACGCAAATTTGTTAGGTTTTTAAAGCTCGCGTTTAGAGCTTTGAGGTTGCTGTGAATTACTGGAATTTCAATTAAGCAGAGGTTCTTCTGAGTTTGTGTGGTAAGCCGCTACCGACGTCGAAGCTTGCAGTGTGGTCTTCGCCGTTCCTCAACCAACTTAATGTTTGAAAGCCAATAAAGAAGTTTCGCTCGACATTATGACTTCGGCTAAATGTACGTGAGGTTTCTTGGGTTCTATACTGAAGTAATATCAAGTCAATTTACAGTCCACTATTTTTAAACAACGGAATGCACAGGCCCCTTGATCATTATTGGTCCATTTATAATTTTGTCGATTCCCAGGGGTTCAATTGACTCTGTTAGGTTGTACTCTCTTTGTTAACATAAGCATAACTTCTAGTAAAGGAACCTGGCGACTTCTCGCATAGGCATAAAGAATAGAAGCACAGAAGAACGGTAAAAATAACCCTTTATTGTGCCTCAAACTCTGAACAGAAAGGCGCACGTATTTCGTGCTTACAATAACATCAACAACTCGCGGTGGAACTTAAGAACCGTTAAACAATAAATTCAAAGAGTAGTGCTGAGCTAACAATTTAAGTTAAGGCTAACTAGGTTGAATCAAGAACCTACACGGCGTTATATTTATTAAATGGACAGAACAGCTTGAAGCAAATCCTCGTAACAGCAAGGACAGACTCTTAACGTGCGCTGCCTAGCGAAACCACGCTCTGAATACCAGGCGCTAAATTACAAGATTCACTTGCTTAAATACTCACCAACTAATGAAATGATTCTAGTGAAAAAAGGTCTAAGGAGTGATACTATCCAGCTAGATTCGCAAATCTTGTTATAAGTTATTGATATTTAGATAATCTTATAACGTTTTGCTGACTCAGATGTTTAGAAGACAGGCTACTTAGCCGACAGAGACATTTAGCCGACTCAGACATTTAGACGACAGGACACTTAGTCGACAAGGACATTAGCCGACAGTACATTTGAACGAAACAGGGCACTTAGCCAAAAAGACATTTAGCCAACATGAAATTTAACAGATAGCACGTTCAGTTGATAATGTGTACGTATAGACAAAAAACATAACCGACAGGTACATTTGGCCGACAAGACTTTTAGCCGACACGTACATTTAGCCGAAGGACATTTAACCGACACGAATATTTAGCCGACATGAGACTTAAACGACATGCCATTTAGCCGATAGCTCACTTAGTCTAGCCGACAAGTCATTTAGCCGACAGGACATTTAGTCAGTAGCACGTTCTACTGACAACGCCTGTATGCAAACGAAAACACATGCAACAATTTTTGTCGTAAAATTTGTCTGTATATATCTGACGAAAGGCTCTTTCTAGATACGTGACGAAAAGCTTTGTGGTTAAATACTAATTTTTGAATTTACTTAAAGCTAAAGATACTATAGATTTTTAAAACTAGACAGAAAAGCAACCTTAGATTGGCGTAGAATTGAAATTAATTTAGAGAACAATCAGATATAGGTATCAGTAATCCAGACGGAGGAAAGAAAATTCCAACAGTCGAAGAAGCGGAATGACTTTATATGGAAACACATTTAATGTGGAAAACACATGACTTCCTTGTACGGCCTACTAAATTATGCATAATTTTTGCTGCATCTCATTTAAACTTGCTTCCTTGAATCTCATTACAGATATATTTCTCATTTAATAATTACAGTTCTCACTTCGCGGCAAGGCAAAAATACATAAAAACTCAAAGCATCTTCATTAATAATTGTAAAATGCAGAGAAACATTAAACACCAGATGCAGTTAAAATAGTTAAAAAAAAAAAAATTACAACTAAAATTAGAGCATCTACGCAAAACAAGCAATTCAACCAGCAGACAGGAAGGCAAATATTTCGGTGCACAAAATCGAAAGTTTATTTTTTGTCCCACTCTACAAAAAGACATTGAATTTGGTGCAGAAACTGACTTAATTCACTATTCTACTAAGAGTTTCGAATGTAAAAAAAATGGCGGTCTCGTTAGCCTTAGTACCACTTAAACAACTTTTAAATTGTTGATAATTCTAAAGTTATTGCATGCAGATTAAATAAGGCATGAAAATCTTACAGGAACATAAGAACAATATGCTTTTAACAGATATTTATATAAAAAATTGCATCATAAATAATAAAAAATTTAAAAAAATGTAACTCATAACAGTACATTGAAACTACGAAGTACTACTTGTCATTTTGATGCCCACCAGCGGCCGAGCGGTAAAGTCGCTTAACACTGGTAGTTCGGTCCGAGGTTCGTGTGTATTTAATTATGGCAAAGCGCACTAGGGCTATCTGCCTAATGGGAGGATTGCCTTCGTGGAGGACTTTCTAAGGGGAACTGGCTCGTATACACGTTACACATGGGGAAAACCACGAAAACGCCCATGCAGCCAGCCTGTTCGCGGGATTCGAACCTCGAACCGACCGAACTACCAGTGTTCAGCGTCTTTACCGCTCGGCCGCTGGTGGGCCGGTCCGAGGTTCGAATCCCGCTAATGGGCTGGCTGCATGGGCGTTTTCGTATGTGTAACGTGTATACGAGCCGGTTTTCCTTAGAAAGTCCTTCACGAAGGCATCCCTCCCCTTAGGCAGATAGCCCTCGAGGCTTCGCCATATAATCACACACACTTGTTATCCTGAAACACATTTCGCAATTAAAACTGATCGCAACAGTATACTGATATACTGTTTAATCTTTATATCAGTCACGAAATTGCTCGGAAACTTCGCAAATTCGACTTTAAAATCATTTTTACGCTTATCAGTAAATTTCGTTTCTCAGATTTTAAAGATCCCATCTTTGATTTTAGTTCCTGTGGATTTTTAGGGTATCATGAAACTACGGTTTGAAATACTATATGGGCCAAACTGAAAGAGCTTTGAAAATCTTTCAAACAGGAATATTAGTCCTATATTTAAAAGAAGATATAAAAAATTTTTTGATAGCTAATCACAATGGGACTCATAATTATAATTTTGCATTGAAATGTACGAAACGTATCCTTACAGCTTCTTCACTTATTTCTTTAAATCCTTTAAAAATTTTTCGAACGCTTTCAAAATTCTAATATATTAGCTTTTTCACATTTTATTATTTTACTCGACAGATCACGTTACATTGTTTTCGCTTTGCTCTACTAACTTCTTTCCATATAAAATCGTTTCGCTCCTCCGATTGCTGAAATTTTATTTTCCCCATCTGAAATAGAGAGACATATCCCTGATTATTCTCTAAACTGATTTCAAAATCTTCTTCTATTAGGTTCATTTTCTGCCTAATTTTAAAATCTATTATTAAATTTTAAAATCTATTATTTTAAAATCTTTAGCATAAAATAAAGTAAAAATTGTGCACTTATCCCCACAAACTTTCTCTTCGTTTATCCTAAAAACTGCCTTTTGTCAGATAAACAATGATTTGATTAAAACATTATCGGTATTTTTTTTAATATCTGCTTATTCTTATTGTCATCTAAATGTGCTGTCGGCTAAATATCCTGTAGGCTAAATGTCCGTGTCAGAAAAATATCCGTGACGGCTAAATGTCCTATTGGCTAAATGGCTTGTCGGTTAAATGGCTTGTTGGTTAAATGTCCGCATTGGCTAAGTACCGTGTCCCCTAAATGTCCCTATCGGCTTAAATATTCTGTCGGCTAACGCTTGCTGCATCCTGCAAATGAGGAAGAATATTTTTGAGATGGAAATCCTAAGTAGCTTTTCAGAATAGGGTCTGTTAGGTCTCAATACGAACCTGATAAGAGAATCTAGCAACAGAGTCTCGATGTTAGGAATTAGATTGGACCAAGTGTAAGACCAAAATCAGGATAAGTTTCAAGAATGAGGATATAAAAAGTGTGATTTGGAAATATCGGGGAGAGATACAAAAAGTAGATTTATCGCCTATAGAATATCGGGATTATTAAAATAGAATTATTGGGAAGAACGAAGGGAAGATTTAAAATAATTTAACTTTATTTATATCATAAACCTCGACTTTTCTAGAAAATCTGCACCGGTATTTGTACCAGAATACTTTAATCAGTTCGTTGTTTGGATAACTCAAGCTCTACTGTACTAAAGCTCTACATATTTACATTGAATTTTGGTTATGTATATATGCATGATTATATATATGTATATGAATATATACTTATTTTATGTGCACTCAATCGAATGACGAAATGATAGGATTATTAATTTAAAAAAATCTGATGCAGATAGTGTAACTGGTAGTGCCATTTTGAGGAAAGTTTTGCACTCATTCGCTAGGCATGTCCCGTCACAAATCTGGGGTCATTCAAGAACTCAAAAACTATTAGTTGATTTATTGTGGTGGTTGGTATTGCGATTTTTTATATACGTTTGTGTTCAACAGGTTCATGTAAAATATCTATAAGGTATTTTAAAAGTAAAAATTTATTACCTTGTCACTTTCGAAGAAACATTCAGCGAAACGCTCACACTTGCTTCAGCGCTGTGTCCATTTCTGAAACACTGGCATAATTCTTTATTTAATATTTTTCATTCTGTTTTCCATGACTTAAATTATCTGAAAACTTAGACCCCCAAGGAGCAATTTGATAAGAGAAAACAGCTAGGTTAAAAGGGGAGATTGGTAAATAAAAATGATCGTTGCATCCCAAAAATTAATCCAAAGCTCTTTGCCTCAATGCCATTTGCTCAAAATGCGACATCAACTTGTGTGATTGAAAGATAATTCAACTCCGTTTGCATTATAACACGAACTACTCTTTTTATTATGAAGATAATCTTCTATATAAATAAATATATATGATATAATCTTCTATATAGTATTTTCTATAACTAATACCTTGATGTAACCAGATTCAGTTGCATAAAGTTTAACGTATTTGATGAAACATTTACGCGAACGTTTTCAGAGGAGTATACTTGCTATCAAATAATGTTCGTTCTGTTATTAAACAATAATGAATTTAAGAAGAAGACAAAAATTGATAAAAATGGCATTGCCCCATGGAATACGCTTGTACTATTTGTAAAGTAAATCGGTATGCATCACGCATGCGTGTTTGCGTGCAGTTCTTGTAGCGAACGCCAGCACTTCTTTACCGATTATGTTCTTATTTGCAGTTGTCTTCTAGAACAAAATCGATCACTAAGATGTAAACATAAGAAAATCCCCGATAAAATTACTCATATTCTTTCTTCATTTTTTATGAAATCAGTGTTCTGCTATACCTCCCCCTCTCCTTTTTCAGACATGTTAACCCACTTATCCTTATCTTACCTTGAAAAGCAACTAATGTTAGATCGCAATTTTCCCGCAACATCAAAACCAATGAGAAAATTGCGAGACAGCATAATCTCTTGTCACAAGACTTCATAAACTTAGAAAAAGTTTTCACCTGAAAAAGCCTTTTTTATGGTTTCTCAAATGTGAGCCGTTTATCTTCGATTAGATTATGTGTATAATTGGATTTGCGTCGACAACTTTTTTCTTTTAACTCTTTAGAAAAATGCAAAAGGACATTCACTTATACTTTTCATCGCGTTGAGCGCGACCGATGCTCACGTGGAATTATGACGTAAGAGAAGAAAAAAGAAAAGTAATTGAACTGCTGCCAGAATCTTCTTTTATCTCTTTTTTAGCATCTAAAATCTCTGACTAAAATTTCATTCGTTTGTTCTATTAAATTATTCAAACCGTATTTGTTTTTAATATCTTCTTAATCAAATTTCAAAATTTTAGAGAGTTTAATCTCCAGGACAGCTAGGATTTAAACTTCTCTTTAATATTATTTTATTGTAAGAACGAAAAAACTGAAACTGCCAAGAAACTTAAAAGTAAATTTTATTTTTTCCTCTTCCTATCAGAGATATGTACAGAAATTAAATATATACTTAAATCAAATTAAAACAATTTACTGAAGATAGCATTCCTACTTGCTTCGAATCATGAGCAAATGCGATGGAAAAACGAATTATGATTTATATTTAATTATACTTCTGAAATATTACATCTGAGAGTGTGAGATTCTGAATTAAAATCCTAAAGATTCATGAATTATAGAAAAGTAACTACTACGACGTAAGTTCTCGTTTATTACTAAATGACTATAATGGAGTAGAAATCTTTAGTACTTAATTAGCTGCTGTGGAAACGTTTTGAATAACACTTTTGTCTTAATAATTGTACTTTTGTCACAATTATTATAAAATGTAATAAATCAAATAAAAATAAAGGCAGAAATACATACTCGCAAATGCTCTGAATCAAAATGTGCATTATACGAGAACGAATTTGTACATTATTTAAAAGAATGTGGGGTAAGAAAATTAAATTCCAAAAGTTTCTCTTCAAATTTTTGTATTCATTTTAAATCATACAAAAAAGTAAAAGTATTATTAACTTTAAAAAGTTATTTTTTATTACGACTATCTGTTCTAAATTACCTAACTAGTACCTTTTGGAAGTATTGCAAAAATGCATACTAAAAGTAATTGGTTCTGCAATTAAACATAAGGTATTCACATTTTTTATAGTTTTTTATTTTTTAATGTTTAATTTTTTTTCAACAATAAATGAATAGTTCTATAGTTTAAGCACATAAAATGTTTAAACTAGAGAATACGTATTTTTAACAGTTCTTTCACATTTTTTAATTTTAAAAACATTTTTCAACTATTAAAGTATTTCATTAATTTTTAATACTTAATTTTTTAAAATATGTAATGGTAAATATTAAAATTTAAATTGGTACTTTCGAGTGCTATATTATAATTTTAAATTTCCGCTTCGCAATATTTTTTAAATATTATTTTCTTTCCTGCATTAGTTTAAAATTACTGTGTAGGGATTTATATTTATTTTAACTAACAAGTTAAAGTTTAGAACTTTCCTATAAGCCTTCATTTCCCTAACTGTTAGCTCCAGAATAGTTAAATTTTGCAGCGCGCGTGAAGAAATGCAAATTTCTACTTTGAAGAAGGTATTTAAAAGCCGAGTTTCAGTAGAAAAAAGGGAGAGTTAGGCTCTTGCCTCCACCTCTGCCGTAGATAGATTTGCTTATCGCTGGTTCAAGTGGCTTAAATTGCATTTATTTGCTACCACTAGCTTCGAAGGGGGGTTGAAGCTACGGGATCTCGCTGAACTAGTTCTATCGTTTGTTAATATCTTCAAATTTTAGTTTCGTTACTTGTTCGTTTTTCAGTTACCACCCAAGAAGAGGCGAAGTTTGTTCACGTCGAGTTGACGCATTGTAAATTTTCAAAGATTTAATAAAAGGTACTTTAACCCTTCTCTTGTGTAGTTTCCTGCTACTACAATTTTCATAGAGAGACGCTGAACACTGGTAGTTCGGTCCGAGGTTCGAATCCCGCGAACGGGCTGGCTGGCTGGGCGTTTTCGTGGTTTTCCCCATGTGTAACGTGTATATGAGCCAGTTTACCTTAGAAAGTCCTCCCCGAAGGCATTCCTCCCTTTAGGCAGATAGCACTCGTGCGCTTTGCCATAACTGAATAATCCAATCCAATCTATTAACATCTTGTAATTTGTATAATCCAACATTAACTACCAAATGCGCTGTAGGCAATGAACCGAACTATTACCAAAATCTTAGTTCCGAATAATTTAAATAAATGGTGAAATACATTCAAATGAATATTTTTTCAAACATCTTATGTGTATTATTTGAAAATAAGTAAGAGAATTGGCGTAAATGTTTGAGTAACATTCATGTTAGTTAAGTTCTTTCATAATGTAAGCATCGATAACCTTGTTGCTAATGCACAAATTTTTAGATGAGAAACCTTCCTTTGTAGACACTTTTGTTTTTCGGTATTAAGTCTTTTAGCAGTAATTTATTTTGAATTCAAATTTACTCGTGAAAATTGATTTCTAAGCAATAACACAAAACTCCAAACATTTCATTGAAAAATAATTAATTTTTGTTCTAGCTTATCATAATTTTCTACAGTTTTAATTAACAATTGAGTACTGATATTTATTACAAAAACATTCAACATAAAATAGCGATAATGAGCCCATTCAACAAACAGTAATTTATCAGAAATTTTTAATTAAAATGCATACTTTTCAAACGAAAGTACAAGGCAGGAAAATGAGAATTCATCTAATATTCTTGTGATATATAAGAATGATTTCGTGAATATTATGATGAATCGAAATCCTTTTAATGCAAATTTAAAGAAACGTTTTTTAAAAGTATGTAAATTGCGGCAAGCTGCCACTTATGAGCGAATTCCTGGTTATTATATTTTAAATATTTTCGAGTTAAATATGGACTATCCATTGAAATAAATTTGTGAAAATGTGCAATACATTAAAACAAAATAATTTTTAAGCGCAAGCAAATCGATTTATTTTAATAATACATTTCAAGATAATGTTAAAACGATTAATTTATTGATTAAAAATCTAGACTCGCCGCTTGCTTGAGTCAAATTGGGCTTTGTATATTGCGAACAAGGATACTGATATTTGCAAGCAGACAGTGAAACTTGCAATGTAATAAATCCGTATTTTTATTCTGTCTATCTGTAATGTTTATCATTTCATGTGTTTCCCTTTTATAATCTTATCACGCTCGTGACTCACAGGAATTTTTAAAATCTTTCTGTTACCAGATTTGTGAATCAAACATTAAAGTTTCAATGTGAAAGTGAATCAAATCTCCGCGCTGCAAAATTTTGAAAAACCAGGTATTAAATTTACGTTTATTAACATCACTAAAAATCTTTGCTTTTAAATATTAGAGATAAAATACAGCAATGAGATTTTCACTTCATAAATTACCTGAATTCATTATTAAATGAATTAATAACACTATTATTGTAACTAACAATTATTGAAGGTATTGTTATGTAAAACAGATAATGCTTGAATATTTTACTTACTTCACTTCCGTTCATAGGCTTTTATAAAGAATCAACATCTTAAAGAACATAATTCAAAATCCGTCCTAAATCCTGTAACTAACCATGCGGGAATTGTGTGCTGTGTTCGGAAAGCTTTGTAAATCGTTATTTTATTTTTGTTTCGATCAGCACTTCAAATTGCCATCTAACATTGAACTTCGAAATACAATGTGTAAATAAAAAAGCGGAAAACAAAAGAAATAAAAGTGAGCTTTGTGACTCAGCGAAAATGTGACCTTTCAGTGGATTTAAGCCAGGAAAGAAATTCAAAACCTTTTTTTTTTTTTTTTTTATTCTCTTGCTTAGGGCAGAGACCTTACTTTTCTTTAATGGAGAATCTCCGAAGTCTTCCGGATGGGGCTTAAGAAGTAAAGTATTAGTACACTTTAAAAGGTTATAGGTACTTTCTTTACTCGAAATTTTAGTTAACTATTATAGCAGGAGCAGCCTCTTCTCATAACTTCCCACAACTGCCGAACCATACATAAAGTATTAAAAGCATCCCTTCGCGGGTTCTTGTGCCCCGAAGTTCAACATAACTCGTAGATCCTGAGTTCGAGAGAATAGTAAGTTTATTTTTCTATAACACTTACTCTAAAATTTCATATATTTATAAATAAAGTTTATTAGTTTTTATATGGAGGTCTACTTCTAGTAGTAAAAGTGAATTTAATTCCTTCATTCTGGTTTCCTGTATCCTCATCCTTTGAATTTACACTCATGTCCATAAATTAAGGATAATTCAGAGTCACGCAGGAAACGAACTCTAAAATAAATATTTCACCTGTAAAATCACTACACACATCTTCAAGAATGATATGCAAATTTCAGGAAGTAACTACATGACATCGATGGTACGTCACAATGACGAGAGTGTAAGGAATACAGGCAAAGAACTAAAACTGTTCGCAGGCGCTTTATAAGCATTTCAGTGCAATAACCGAATAGTTATGACACAAAGGACGCATTTAGATGATTTTTTACGTGGTAGAATTATCGGCCGTCTGGAATGTGGGCGTACCCAACTGGAAGTCTTAGACGAACTTGGAAATGCCCAGAGTGTCATCTCCAGGCCTTGGCAACGATTCCAAGATGATGGTAATGTGAGTCGACGTTACAGCACAGGTCGCCCCAGAGTTACCGCCGAATGAGGACCGGTATTTGGCAGTTACTGCCAAAAGGAACAGGCGGAGTACAGCCTCAGACCTATCTCTTCAGGTCTCTTCAGCCACTGGTACGACAATTTCAAGGCAGACCGTGTACAGATGCTTAGGGCAAATTGGTCTATATGCTCGTAGACCTGTCAGATGCGTTCCACTTACTGCAACTCACTGTCGCCTGCGGTTAGCGTGGAGTAGAGAGCATGCATTGTGGATACAGCAACAGTGGGCTTGTGTGATGTTTTCCGACAAGTCCAGGTTTAGCTTGCAGTCTGATTCTCGCCGGACTTTCATATGGAGAGCTCCAGGTACCCGTTTCCACCAAGAAAACATCATTGAACGACACCGTTACGGTGGTGCATGAGTGCTCGTTTGGGGTGGAATTATTCTGGGTTCCAGAACTGACCTGCATGTTCAAATTGGAACCATGACAAGCCAAATCTATCGGGAAGTCATTCTGGAACAACATGTACGTTTGTTTCGGGGCGCCATGGGCGCACAATTTGTGTTTATGTATGACAACGCCCGTCCTCGACGTGCAAACATCGTAAGCAAATGCCTTCATTCGGAGGATATCACCCGTATGGACTGGTCAGCATTCTCACCGGACTTGAATCCAGTAGAGCACGTGTGGGACATGCTTGGCCGACGAGTTGCAGCCCGTCAACCTCCTCCTACATGTCTACCGGAACTTCGGAGAGTATTGCCTTTTGAGTGGTGTAATATCCCCCAAGATCAGATCGATAATTTGATACTCAGCATGCCTAGGCGTTGTACGGACTGTATTGCATCGTCTGGGAGACGTACAATGTATTAACAATCATACCAACCATGTAATATTGGTTTTTTGTAAATAGGTTTTTTTTTGTAATTTGCTCTAGGGAGAAAAAATCGCTAATTTTTTTAATAATATCAAACATATAGCATCTTTTTTTGATCTTTACCTTTTGTTTAATAAATAAGCTTTACAAATAAGTCAAATTTGTTTTGCTTCTAACTCTTTTTTGCATTATCCTTAATTTATGGACATGAGTGGAAATCAGTTAAGAATTTTTCTAAGGATTATACAGCATTTATGGATTTAGTTTTTTTAAAACGAATTTGGAGTATTATCCTTTCTGTTTATTTTATATAAAACGTATTGAGTTGTTTTTAGAGTATATGAAATATTTATTATACTAGCAGCTTCGCTGCCAGCCTTCGTCTGGCTTTTAAATATACCGGAAAAATGGCTGAAGGGAACACCAAACGTTAAATTTAAAAACTGCGTAGAATTTTACTCTGCAGAAGAACTTCATAAGAAAAAAGTTATTACGTATAACAAAATTACAATGAAATAAGCAATATCTCTTAATACATATATTAATTATCCTAATAAATAAATTAACCAACTTCCCTTCGCAAAATCTTAAGAACTCAAATTATATAAAGGAGATTAAGAACTTTGTTTCCTAAAGAAATCACTCAAATCTTTTCAATATCTTAAAAACAGTGAAATGAGCAATAAATAACATAAAAGAATACAAAAAACAAAAAATTCTGAAAAGCAAAGTATAATTAATGATATTTTATCTTATATTTTCAAGAGGAAAAAATTACAATGAAATAAGCTATATCCCTTAATACAAATATTAATTATCCTAATAAAAAATTAACCAACTTTCCGTTGAAGAAAAAAAATCATGCAAAACTTTTCAATATCTTACAAACAGTGAAATAAGCAAAACATAGCATGAAAGCAACTCAAAAAACATAAAATTCCGCGCAGAATTTTACTCTGCAGAACAACTTTATAAAAAAAATCAATAAAAATGTATTATATATATATATATATATATAAATGACAATAAAACACGCCAATCTCTTAAAAACAGTGACATAAGAAATACGATGAAAAATTGTTACCAAACCCAGATTTCTAAAAGAATGAAACACTTCAAAATGATGCGATTTCATCAAAAATCAATCAACAACAATAAGACAGGAAAATTGTTGCCAAAATCACATTTTTAAAGATGGGAGATAGAAGTGTACTCGGAAGCTTCATTTAAAAAATGTTTTAAAAATACAAAATATTATCATTTTTCCAAAATTCTTTTAGTAAAAGCAGTCGCAAGGATGAAAGTTTAACGTGTAAAAAAATCAAAGAAAAATAAACTGTACATTTTTTAAAATAAACTTTTTTAGAAAAAATCCCGTTGAAAAGGTGCTAAGCTCACTTTGTTAAATAAATTCGTATTTAATCGATTTATTAAAACACGAAATTTATTTTAAGTTCGTAAAATAGCTAAGTGTCTACGTTTCATGACGATGTGAAACTGGAGTGTGTAGAGTAAAATCTCGCTTTCCTATAGCCCATTATGTCTCAAAATGACGCGATTTCGTCACAAAACATAAAATAAAAAAAAATTTGAATTCGAATTTCGAAAAAATCGCTTCGGGGTGCACTGGCTCTTGTCTAGGTGCACCTATGTATAAATTTCGTAGCCGTGGGTCTATTAGCTTAAGCGCAGCGCGAACGAAAGACACACACACACAGACAGACTCTTTCTTTTATTATATGTAGAGATTATTGAATTGTCTTAAAGTTATTATTTTAGAAAGTGTCAAGGAATTAAATTCACTAGAGATTTAAATTTAGCTGCTTTTCGCAATCTTATTTTTAAATGAGGATAGCAGCTTTTAGACTTCGTATAGAAAGTGCGCATTAATAATAATACAGCGAAAAGAAAGTAAAGTAAAGTAAAGGATAAAATTCAGAGGCTTAGTGAAGCAGCTAGCTCAGAATTTGCATAACATGACTTCAGGGACTTACCGAAATCGCTCATCGGAGTTGCATATTGCCTGGCAGATCATATCACCGAATAGACATATGCTGCCTTTTATAACAACGGGTTTGAGCTAACATAAGCTCTTGAGTTAGAATGCTACGGTGATGTCTTAATCACCTTCAGTGAAATAATTAAAAGGATTCAGAACAAATGAATTCAACGACCAGCTGTTTCTTCTAACAGCAAGCTTTGAGCGATCTAGGGCTAACAATGTTCCAGAAGAAAATGGATGGTTAAAGAATTGGAAGACATCCATAGCTATATAGATCTTGCCATCATCTTTTATAAATCAAGAAACATTAGAGATCATCAAGTCTGGTGGTAGTAGAAAGAAAATGTTTATTATGAATTTTTAATAGAAATTTAAGAAAATATTTTCCCCCTAAAAGAAATCAAACAAGGACCTGACATTTCCCTCAACAAAGAGAGAGCATTAGGCTATTGCTTGTTTCTGTAAAGAGAAAGGGCTTAAATGAAGGATAGCTACGGATTGTAAAAAAAAAAAAAAAAAAAAAAAAAAAAAAACTTAAAAGTGTAATTAAAAATGATGCAAAATGACTTATAACTGCTACCAGGGAGAAGGAAGAAAAGTAAATTTCAACCTTTATATTAACTCCAAAAAACTAAGCTAGCCAAATTCCCAGTTCCAGAATTCTCACTAAACTGAACTACCTATTACTAATTTAAGAACAATGTATTGTCGCGGCCATAAATAAAATACTTTTGTCATACACTCGTCAGCGTGTTTTATTTTGAAAATTTACTGAGTGATTAACTGAGCGATTTAAATGCGATAAACACAGTTCTTAAGAATATTTTTTCCTGTTGTTTAATGTGATTGATTTAAATAAAAATATATTAAAACATGACATGCCTAAGTAGAAATATTCAACATATTTATGAAATTGCACAAGCTGGCCTCATTAAAATCATTATATACTTTTTCATTTTTTAATCATTATTTTAGGCGGCTGGCCCCGCGAATTACTAGTTTTTAAAGAAATAATATGGCGAATATAAAAATAGGTATGGCGCACTCCAACACTCTATCAGGAATTCTAAAATTATGCTGTTTTTATATATTTTGTGATTTTGCTGTTGAACTGAATTTTATGTGACGCAAGGGCGAAGAACGTGCTATTTAATAAATAAACCTAACGCATAAAAAGCTAATAATAAAAGGACAAAAAAATGTTTTGTTAGCCATCTTATTAAAAGAAGTGAATATTGATATAATGTATTGATGTACTGAAAAAAATATAAAAATGTATGCCAACACATAATACTTCATCGGGAGTTTTAAACATATGTTGCAATGCAGCTTTTAAAAATTTCGTGATTTTGCCGTTGTGTATGCGGCATAAGTGCAAACAAAACTATGCTAAAAAGTAAAGCTAAATAAACAACAAAAAAAAAGGGGGTATGAGTGCAACAGAGACTGGTAGAGCGCTAGCTCAGCCTGAGAGTAAACAAGGTTAACAAACCCTTTTGGACGACCGTTAAAATCTAAAACCTTTCGAAAAAGTTTTCATTTCCTTTTTTTTTTTTTTTTTTTTTTTTTTTTTTGTCTCTCGTATTTATCGTTACCGTCAAAACTTCTATCGATCGTCGCCATCGATTTTTAAAATTATTTTCTGATAAAATATGCACAGCTAAAAGTTTTCGCACACAATGATTCTGGGTGACAATACAATGCGATGCAGCGATATGTTTTTCGAAATCCTTTTAGATATTTTAAAATTTAATGTTAAAATGATTTTTCGCTTAAATCTTCATTTAAAGAATAAACTAAAACTCTTAGGATTTTGTTGTTTGCATCATGCGTTAGGGAGAAAAAAGACTTTTAAATTAAATTTATGTGAAAATTTTAGCATAATTTCCGATTTTTAGATGAATGTTCTGAAATCGCTCGATGCTTCAGACAGATTGGATTTCTTCAACCGTTTGACATAATAGAACTGTCGGAAGGAAAAGGTTAGGTTAGGTTACTTAATTACGGCAAAGCCTCGAGGGCTATCTGCCTAAGAGGAGGGATGCCTTCGTGTAGGACTTTCTAAGGGAAACTGGCTCGTATCAGAAGGAAAAAGAGAGATTTTTCATTGTTGAAATTGACAATCCATCATCAAGAATAAAAAGATTAAAATAAAATAAGGTAAAAAAAAAGTGTTTTTATAAAATAAGCTTTTATTTAAAACTCATAAAATAATTATTGAACTAAAATAAGAAAAATAATTTATCCTATAGTTTTATGGAAACAAGAGATTAAATAACTCAGTTTAAAAAATCTACAGTTTCATCTCATGAATGGGTAGCCAAATAACGAAATCTGTTAATCGAAATTGTATTGTCAAATGTATAAGCCATTACCTTTTAAAAAATTATAAAGGGAGATGCACGCTTTTATTATTCGTGATATAAAATTGTTGACGAACTTTGAAAGAGAATTTTTCCTTCTCTTATTTCCATGAAACTATAATGATGAATTATTTTTCTTCTTTTTAGTTCATTAATTACTTTATGAGTTTCAAATAGATCTTATTTTATATAAACATTTTTACCTTGTTTCATTAACTTCGAATTTAAACTATGTAGTTTAAAATGAATGTGAATATCAAATACGTACATTTTTAATCTGCCCATTATTACATTTTTATCATCAAATAGTGCTACTACTTTCTCCATTTTATCCCTCGCTTGGCGAAATCTTGGCGAAACTTCTGTTTGTAACCCTAGCTTCGCGTGGCGGGATAATTTTGCTGGTGAATCTTTGAGTTCAGACGAATCAACCTACAATGCTTGTGCGCTCGGATTTATTGTGTCAACGTAGAACAGTACCGGCACGTGACACTGTCATTTATTGAGCAATTTTATTTGTGAATTACATGCAAGATAATTCTTTAGAATAAAAATATAGAACGAAAATAAAATGAATGTGTTGTCAGAGAGTGATGAACTTGCAAAGTTAGTTGACGGGGCTTACAAAGTAAGTCGAAACTTTTTTCTCATTTTTAAATATGAGCGGCATTTTGCCAGGTACTCAGAGAGGTTTTTTATATCGTTTATTTCTTTTATTTTTAAATTGTGGAAGGTTGTTCACTTTCTAGAACTTTCTCAAATAGTAAGAAAAAAGTAATTAAAATTATGTTACACATTTTTCATTACGAATATTAATGAAATGAAAATAAGATTTTGAATAATGCATCAACAAAGCAAAACATGATCTTTTATGTTAGAAGTGTTTAGCGAAAACATTTATGGAATTATCATAGATTGAAATCGCATATTTGTAAAGAGTTCTCATTAAAATTTAAGAATATATTATTTTACTCTTTAAACGCCGTTATAAATCGCTTCGACTGTAGTAAATAAAACCATTGACCACTGGGAACGTCTGCTGCTGCATTTCTAACGGAATGAACTGGTTGCATGGGAATGATTATTGTTTAGCTCCATGTACTATAATTTTGAGCCAGTTTCGATTTGATTGGTGTGGATTATTTAATTATGGCAAAGCAGTCGAGGGAAGGGATGCTTCGTGGAAGGATTTCTAAGGGAAACTGACTCGTATCCACGTTATACAAGGGGAAGTTTTGATTTGAAAATAGTTTTTGGGAGTTAAAGTAGCTCGGTGAGTTTTAAATTTATAGCTGTGTTGTTCGCAACATACGAACTGTTTTAAAATAATTGCATGATAATTTTTTAATCTGTGTTGTCAGCCGCTACGAGACTGTGATTTTTGACAGAATAAACCCTTGAAATACCAGTTATTAATCCTGACTTTTAAGCAGAAATGCATTTTACTATCGTACTTAATATTTTCTATTATAATTTTTTACTTACATAATTGTAATATTATCAGCAAGATTTCCTTATTCGTTAGATTCAGAAAGTAATGATTTCTTGCAATAGCACAACAGGATTCATCTCTTATTATAACCTATCCAAAATAAGTTCAACTGCTCGATTAGCTCATTGCAGAAATCACTACAGGACAATTATATGTAAGGAATTGGTATGCTTAATTGGAGAACTCGCAGGGAAACTGATTTGTATTTGTCACATACGAATAAAATCGCGAAAGTTTCATACAGGCAGCCGTTGACACCGCAGAAGGAACCCAGACAAACCATCCAGTGTTTCTCTGCTTGTCAGCACAGGCCATTGATGAACTTATCTAATGAAAGAAATCGCATTTCAGTTTGATATTTATTTGATTTCATCAAAAGAAGTAATAAAATTAATGGAACATTAGTAAGAAGTGCAGTCAACTCGCCATTAATCGGGGCACATCAACCGAGTTGAGGATTAAATACAAAAAGGCAATGCAGATATGTAAAATACAAAAAGAAAAACTGCACGTGATAACAGCAACAATAATAACATTGGTAGCTGTCTTTCATCCGTAACGCTACGTAATTTAATTATACATAATCCGGAATGTTCAATTAAGAACAATGTACAATAAAACAATAAACAATGTAGAATAAATAGTGTACAATAAAAACTATAAACAATGTACAATAAAATAATGTGCCATGAAAACTTATAAAAAATGTATATATAAACAATACACGGTAACGAAAACTCTGACGTTTTACGCGATTTTAAATTCAATGATTGTTTAATTTATTTGTAACTACTGTTCTTTAATAGCATTTAAACTTAATTCCTTTACGCCTAATGATAATTACATTTCTATTATCACAGTGTTTTTTATGTCTTTAATACTAATTTAATTACGTAAGCAAATGAATTTATTTTCTGTATTATACTTCTTCAAAATGCAAGTAAATTATTAAAAGTTTTTTTACTGTTTATTATGTCCACCACTGGCTAACTGATTAAGACGGCTAGTAGTTCGAACCCAGGCGAATAAGCTGGCTTCATGGGTGGGTTTCAGGGTTTTAATATTGTGTAACATAAATAAGACTCAGTTTCACATAAAACAGACCTCTACAAAAGCGTCGGTTTCTTTAAACACATAACCCTCATTCGCTTTGTCATATTGAAAGAATCTAACCGTTTCTGTTGATTAGAATATCGTTTATTCGTCTCTCCTGAGTTTTTAAAACTGTTTTAAGGCTACCGGTGAACGCTGGCCACAATGTTACCCCATTAAATATCAAGCTGATTGAATATTAATTGATTAATTAGACAATAAGATTAGTAAAATTTACTTACTAGAGGTGATAGAATTAACACACAATGAAATCTCACTACATTTCTTTACATATTCGTCTCTGTTGGTTATATGGAAAAATAAAACATTTTGCATAAAATGTCTTTTATGTCTTACTCGACCATTAAATTTTGCTTGAAATAAATTGAATGAACGGCGAATTTTTTCGGCATTATTCGCCATTATTTTCGACAGGAAATTCAAGCTATCGAAATTTATTTTAAGTATAATGTCTAGTTACTAGATGCAAATTTGAATTTGAAAGACAGGTAATTTATTACGGTAAATACCAAGAAAGCATAATTTATGCCTCTGAGAGTCTATTCGATGTCATTTTATAGGAACGGATCGCATAATGGTAATTTAGTTTCACTGAATTTTCCTTGAAGTTCGACTAAGTTTACTAAATCTACTAGTTTCAAATATACTAAATTTTAGAATTAACACTAACAGATTGTTTACTAATCACTAACACATTGTTGATATAGATTGTTATAAATTTTTCTTTCGGAACGTTTTTTGAACTGGTCAAAACGCAGAACATTAAATTTACTAAACATTCGTAATTTCGCTACAGGTTTGATTCCTGTGATTGAGCTAGTACTGCATGTAACTCTAGCGGCATAAAAAGCAAAGCCAAAGAGTTAAGAAAGCAAATATTATCTTTCTTGCTAAAACAAATTCTGCGTTGAAAAATTTCTCAAGGTATACTTATAGAAGTGCCATGCTTGAAGAAAAAAAAAAAAGAACGATGAATCTAGTGGATCTATTTCTGGTAGTTTGTCCCAGGTTCGAGCCTGGGATAAACTACCAGCATTCAGCAGTCTTTAACTGCTTGGCCACTGGTGGAGCGGGGCATTAGTCTTCACGATCGTGGGGTATAATGATGCCACTTGAAACACTGAAATCATAAAAATATATTGAGTCTGCTATCTCAGAGTCATATTATAGATATTTAAAAATTTTCGTACAGTTTTAGAATTTTTTAAAAGGGTTATAGCGAAAAACAGAAGCTTAAATTTCTACGGAAAAGAAATTTGCGAAACCTTTGAACCGCAGATCTTCATTTTTTTTTTCAGATTTCAGTCTGATTATTACTCCATTAACGTAATACTTTTTAACTGGATATTAGTTACTTGTAAAATTCCTTCTAATTAGTTAATTTACCTCTCGGTAAACTAATTAGTAGGAATCTTGAGACAGTTTAATATAGTGTGAAAAATTTTGATTTCTTTGATAATTTTGGGTATTCAACGAAGACTGGCTTTAGTATGAATGCTAGAACGCGCCTTTCAATTAGCCGTTTCACTTTTTTGCAAGTATGAATACAACACTCCATTGTTAAAATGTCGTCTGAAAGATCACGTGATTCATTCTTTTCTTTCAATCTTATTCATTTAGTATTTATTCTGTTTTTGTAAATTTTCCTAAGGAAGAAATACTGTATCGTGAAATATTTCCAAAGTAATTTTCTTGAAAGTTTAAAAATAAATATTTCGGGAGAAATGCACATTCGTATCGCTTTCCCTATCATTAGTGGAATATAAAAAAATGTAGAGCCTAGTTAGTGTCAGACTTTTACCTATATTTTTTTAATTTGGAATTGGTATGCTTCTTTTCTATGTAAAAATTTTTGATATAATTTAATGGAAACATAATTTCATGGAAAATATTTGGAAATATATACCGAAATTTTTGATTGCTTGGAAGCGCAGACTACTTGAGCGTGTAAAAATATTCTCATATAGGTCACTATTAGCAAATTGGATAATTGCATGTAAGAATAATTGGAAAACCGTATGAAAGTGATGCATATTGTAGTTTTAGAATGAACGGAAGGGATTTCTGCATTTTATTCTGACAAAATACACACTGTAGTGGAAATGTAAATAGCTCTACCCGATTGCCAACGTTCACCAGAGGAAATACATTACGTATTTCCCTTATATCAGACTTTACACTGTATAATTAGCTGGTTATAAATTTAGATTAGTTCCGAACATCTGTTTCCGGTTAATCCTCAGAATTGCCTATACAAGCTATCAAGTAGAGATTGGAAACAGCAATTCCGTTTGTTTTTGGCAATTGTCTGAGCAGCAAAAAATGATGAGTAAAATATGTATAATCACTAAAAGAAATGGTTTACACATGGTGTAAACATTTTGTAATCTGAATGCAATATTAATTAATCCGTAATTAATTTCCTTTGTCCTAAATTCATTCAAGAAAATGGTTTTTTAATTATATGTAGAGTGTATGAAATCTGTCATTAGTAACTAATCTGAATTATCAAATATTAGATAGAATATTATTTTGATAGCCAGAGACGGATCAGAATTTCTCTTGTTCATTTTGCCGTAAAATAATAAATTCACTGCTGAAGCATAAAGATGAAAATTTAAGCAAGAATTATTTGTAGATGTCCGATTAAGACGTTATAATTAGTCTACGGTAAATATGAATTAGAAAGTGTCTTCTTAGTGCTCGTTAATTAAGTAATCATTGAACATTAGTTTCGCGTATTGTTCCAGACGTTGCCATGGTGGTATCGCTTAATGGCACCGTATACAGGTGGCTATCGCAGAATAACAAAACTGTAGTAGATTGTTCCAGGCTCACTTTGCTTTGGTTAGTTGCTCGAGATTTGCATGTTTTTCTTGGTGTGTGATATAACTGTAGGTCAGTTTCCTTTAGAAAGTCCTTTAAAAAGTCGCTCTTTTTCCATTATTCAATAATTTTATGCAGGACAGGGACAGGGAAAAGTGGACGGAGCACCAGAACTTCGTCAGTGACTTTTACAGGTGTTGCCCCGCTGCACTACTGTACCCCGCTGGGCTTTTAGTTGGCCCGCATCGGATGCTAGCCTACCAAGACATTTACATAGTAATTTTACATCAATACTAGACTTACGTATTGAATATACAATTACAAAGACACAGTATACAATTATTACAAAGAGATTGACCTATTAACAAAAGTTGGATTATGGCAGATTAATATAACATAATTACTTCGAACATACAAACTTTCATTTTACATTGTACTTCATACAAACAATATATTTACATTAGTATATCTAGTTATATCGAATTACAATAAACATCTTTTTAAGAAACTAATTGGGGAAGAATTTTTTTTTTTTTTTTTTTTTTTTGTGCATCTTATTATACTTAGTTGAATTACTAAGGCGAAATATCTTATTAATACATTTCCTTTCATTTTTAACTTGTTACACACAACTGCATCAGCACTGAAGTCTTACATTATTAATTTTGTATATTAATGTATCATAAACACAGAAAATATATATTAGAAGATCGCGTAGTACTTACATTTACACTAATATATCTAAGAGAGTCGTATATTATTTTTTTAATTAATGATTTAATTATTACAAGATTTTTCCCCCTCATGTCCTAATACAGTTCAAATTCTTAATGTAATTATTTTGTAAAAACTATTCATACCATATTTAGCTTGTTTCAGACATTTGCAATATTTCTGAAATCTTGCATTAATATTGCAAGTTATGGAATAAGAGGTATTTAAACAGATGTGATAACATCTTGACATATGTCTTCTCTTTTATATGCGAAAAGTTTCTTCATAATCAAGGAAACCTTTTGTTGTAATTGAGGGATTGTTAGCATGCATTTAATGTACTCAGGCGTAATTTGTGACCTTCCTTTGTAGTGTAGCTCTTTTGTGAGCTGGCACTTGAAAATATAGTGCTCTGGGTCTCCCTTTTCCCCACATACGCACTTGTCTGAATCGCTCAAATTTCGTGCAAAGTAGTACGTGGGGAAAGGACCATGTCCAGATAAGAATATGTTGATGAAGAAGTTATATGAGATTGGATCATATGTGGGTTTCTTGTAGAAGTTAAAAAGCCTTCTACCTACTTCTGCATTTTCCCATTCAGCTTGCCATTTCTTTAATGTAATTTTTTTCAACATATGTTTCGCATACGATTTAGGGAATGCGACATTTACTGGAGGTAGAGATGGGTCTTGAGCTGCATTCTTAGCAAGCGCATCTGCCCTTTCATTTTGGGCTTGTCCAGCATGCGCTTTTACCCACTTTATTTTTATAGATGTTCTGTTGTGCTGTGATATTAAATCGTAGATATCTTGTACTATTGATGATTTGTTTCTTGCATCACTGACAGCTTTAATTGCCGCTTGGCTATCACTGTAGATGGTAACATATGTTAGATGCTTTTGATGAGACCATAGAATAGCGTGTTTTATGGCTGAAAGCTCAGCTTGGAAAACGCTGTTGTTCCTTAGGCGTCCTTTCCATTCTGTAGTTTCTTGTTCTGAGAGGAGTGCAAAGAACGCGCATCCTACTTCTTCGTTTAACTTTGACTCATCTGTGTACACGACTGGAAATGAAGGTACACTGAGGGTGTCTTCTTTTGTAGATATTCTGAGTTTTGCATGTACTGCAGGGTGTCTTAGGTAAGAATTTCGTGGCTGTTCAAAATCAAGGGGGCACAGGTATTGATCTTCTACCTCTATGCTTTTCTTGAGGTGGAATAACGTGGCTAAGTCTGCATCTTCTTTTGCTTTCAGATGGAGGAGTTGGATTCCTGTTAATACACAGAGTGCTGCGGTTGAGGTAGTTCTGTATGCTTTTGCTATTTGTAAGAGGAAAGGGCGTTGGATCGAAGCTAAAAGTGTTTTCTTTTTCACTGTCATAGGGTGAGCCCATGCCGATGCCCCGTAGAGGATTATTTTTTCGATCACGGTATTATAAAGAATGTTTTGCATCCTCGACTTGAGGCCCCACGTTGTGCCTTGCATCCTTGCGAGGGCTCTAGAAATAGTTTGGGTCTTCTTCCGAATTTCCATGAAGTGTGGGATCCACGAAAACTTTTGGTCAATTTTCAATCCAAGAAATTTGATTTCTTTTGAGATCTTGATTCTTCTATTATTGATTTTAATGCAAGGTAGCCTTTGTAGCGATTTGCCCGGTTTTGGAAATAAAATAATATGTGATTTGGGCTCTGAAATTATTAGTTTTTGATTGACGCAGAGGGAAGGAATATGGAGAGAGTCTCGTTACTATTCTTTTCTAGTATGTCTCTTGAATGCCCATTTGTTACAAAGGCCACATCGTCGGCAAAGGCGATGAGCTTCGTATGGTCCGGCCACTTGTAGGAGGTGATATAATTGAAAGTGATGTTCCACAGGTCTGCACTTAGACAAGAGCCCTGTGGACAGCCCCTTGTTAATAATTTTATGCAGTCTGGCCAAGTCACAAATGGTATTGGTTAATTGTATGGGGAGTTTCGAGATCTTCCTTCCTTCATATGAATCAGATGTTCTTAGGCCCACCAGCGGCCGAGCGTTGAAGTCGCTGAACTCTATTACTGTCTGAGATTTAAATCCCGCGAACGGTATGGGCTGCATGGGCGTTTCTGTGGTTTTTTTTCCATGTGTAACGTGTATATGAGCCAATTTCTCTTAGAAAGTCCTCAACGAAGGTATCCCTCCCTTTAGGCACATAGTCCTCGAGTGCTTTGCTATAATCAAGTAAATCAAACAAAACCAATCAAATGTTCTTAGAAAGCCCTACTCATTGTTGTTTCTTCAATAGAGATAGCCTTCGTTTTCTTAGCTGTGACTAATTACCTGTTTACAAAATAATTTAGTAACTACACTTGCACCAATTTTTTGTAGAGTAATTTTTCCGAATATTAAAAGGAAAAAGAGCAAGAACCTCCGTAGAGGAAAATTATTACTATGGCGAAAGTATATATCTGTTCCTGTATAGTTCGTACACATTATTTTGTAAATGAATTCATTTTTATTGCATGTCACATCGTATCTTTTTGTATAATTAAACAATAGCCGTTAGTGGGCTATCAGCAGTCGTACGATCAAATCGCTGAAAACTGATAGTTCAATCATGGCCTTGAATCCCTGCGAACGGCTGGCTACATGGGCGTTTTCGTGATTTTTACCTTGTGTAACATATATACAATCCAATTTCCCTTAGAAAATTCTCCACGAAGGCATCTATTCCCATAGGCAGATAGTCCTGAAGAGCTGTACCATAACTAAATAAACCAGTAAAAGTAAGGAACTGAAGTTTTAGTTATTTTTCCTCTGTAATTTCTGCATCACACAGTTAAAGAACAACATTGAGCCTGTTTACCAAAAAAAGGTGTCCGTGTCCAGTGATTTGGACAAGTGAAGAGACAGTTTGTCATGAAAAACGAGTTCAATTTTTATAAATGCGTCATATAACGAAAGCGATATCTTTGATAAGTAGTATACAAAATCAAGTAAGAGTTCTATAGATTGTTATTTGACCTTATTGAGTAATCCGGAACCAAATAGAGAACATTAAGAGTTAATTCAGATGTGTTTGCGTAAATCTTCGCAACTTTATTTAATCTTATACTACTTCAGTCTACTGAGTTGTCACGATCAGATTACTTGTGTATGCGCAGGTGGTTCTAGAATTTTCACAACTGGAACAAATGTTGGCTTCTTTCTGTTGCAGATTTAAAACGAAAAATCAGAAACTTAGATAACATTAACGTCACAAAGCCGTGAGCGTATTTGAAACTATTGATCTAATTGCCAATAATTGCATATGAATTGCCTGTAACAGTGAGATAAGTCATTAAACATTCGTGATGGAAAATGATTTTCTCTCAATAACGGAAAAAGTACAATATGAAGTTTATGTAATCGAGCGAAAACAAATTTTTGGGTCGAATGACAAAAAGCACGTAAACGAGTTTGAAGAAGTAAATTTGTTAACGGAATTCGATTCTTAATCGATTAATTCTGCTTATAATTTTTTAACCGTTTTAAATAAAGAGGAAATAAGTAAGAAAAAATGAAACACAAGATTTGTTATTGAGGCTAAAGAGGAATTCAAAATTTTAAGAATAATAAAAGAAATTTTAGTTGCGATTAATTACGTTTGAAAGTCATGTTTTAAATGAAAAGTCATTGAGTGCAAATTGTTATTCAATCGTAGACTAGTCCACCGTAGTCCGATTGGATAATATCACTGAACATTAGTAGTTCCATTTCAGTTCGAGCCCACCAGCGGCCGAACGGTAAAGTCGCTGAACACTGGTAGTTCGGTCCGAGGTTCGAATCCCGCGAACGGGCTAGCTGCATGGGCGTTTTCGGGGTTTTTCCAATGTGTAACGTGTATACGAGCCAGTTTCTCATAGAAAGTCCTCCACGAAGGCATCCCTTCCCTTAGGCAGGCCTCGTGTGCTTTGCCATATTAAAATACACCACACCACCATTTCAGTTCGAATCCCTGCATGGACGATTTCTTAGTTTTTTTGTTTACTTGAGAAGCATAAATATGTCCTAATTTACAGAAAGAACTTCACAAAAGCATCATTTCTCTTGGATAACTGTTATGTGCTTTATCTTAATTCAAATCAGCAAAGGAAAAAAATTGAACTAGAATTTAGTTGTTTCATAATTTTTAACAAGTGTAAACAAATAAAACTTCAAAGTATGCGCGTTTAATAAGCTGTAGTAAAAATTAAGACGACGAGAATAAAATTCTCTCTAGAACTTTGAAAATATTTCTATTGCAAATCTGTAAAATTGGTTAGATTCAAAAGGCGAGAACTATTTATTATTTATTGGCGTTTTTCTGTTCCTCGAACTATTTGAAATTACAAATATTTGGACTTAGCAAAGCACACGAGGACTTTTACCCTAAGGAACGATTTCGTAATGGATTTATCTTACCACCAGATGAGTTGCTGTACCGCCTGTTATATGACTATCAGCAATTGTACTCAGTTGGTGGAGCGACAATATTCTATTGTCGCTAGGCCTAGCCAAAAATCTCTGCAGAATATTATAATTTGTAGTGGAATTAAAAAAGTTACTTTGGAAGATGGGTATTTCTGACCTGTGGTTGTTAAAGTGACCCTATTATGACTTTGCTGAATGATTTTTTTTTTAGATTGATTTTATATTTTAGCAGTTCATTGCCGGATAGTCTATGAGAATTTTAAGTTTGTTTCGTAGTATCTTACTCTCGTGGAGTTCTTTCAGCCATACCCGGGCATTTTATTTGCAAATACCCAATAACGGTATTTGCAAAGAAATATATAATCTCAACTTCAATAAACTATGAAGAAGAACAACTTATAATAACATCACTCAATTCATCACCTTCAGAAAATCTCGAAAATAATTTACATATTCTTTCTTCAATAATATGAAAATTTCAGAATTTACACCATGTCTTTTGTTACAGCATGGGGTTACAATCTTACCGACCTAAGACAAGAACAATTAGCATCTAATAGCATCTAATAACAATAATAACAATAATATAATAGCAAATCTAATAGTATCTCACAATCTCTTCCTCCGCAACATCGATTCTGCTTCACCAACCTATGAAACTATAGGAGCATGTAGCTTCAGTTGTTTTCTTGTGTAAAGAAGATACTGGCCAATTTCCTTTACAAAGTCCTCTACGGAAGTGTATTCCTTATGAGAGAGCAGGCTTAATATGGTTGGGTGCTTATGTTTTATACATGTTAGTAATAAAATTCATAGATGTTACTTATTATGATCATACCGAAATATATAACAATTTCGTACTTATGTATTATCCCATCGATTGTGAAACCGTCGCCAAACAGCATAGTTTAGCGCCAATTATGAGTAAGCGCGACGGAATAACACTCGTAACACCTGCGCTTTCGCTTAATCCCGACTGATTCTCAATAAGCCACCGTATGTCTTTGTAACCAAGAATGTGAATTTACTGTTTTGCTGTATTTTTCCCTTGCATTTTATAAATAAATAAATAAATAAATAAATAAATAAAAAATACTGAGATTTCAGACCTGCTTTCTATAGAACAGGAAGCAATGGATTATTTTCAAAGGTCTGGGATCCTATCATTAAAAAAGTATGTATTAATGGGACATATTATTAGGACTTGTATTCCTCTTCACTTGCTTTGGAAACATGAACTGTCCTGAATCGGAACAGGGAGCTTACTCAAGCTATGCTCATTAAATTGTGAAGTAGACAATACACACAGGAAGGGTATACGAAACCCTTTATTTTTCTATCTTTACAGAGATTTCCGGAACTTCGGAATACAGAGACCAACCACTTGTGGTCTGAACGTAAGAATATAAAACTACTAACTAAAACTCTAACTAAAACTAACTTTGGATTAATATACAAGTGCCTAGCTTTAAGATTTGCCGTTATTTAACAAAATCTGTATGTAGTACAGAGAGCTGCTAAAACTACGATACGTTTAAAATTATCAAGAGGACTAAACCTCTGGCCTTGAAGGCAACCAGCAACCGAGTAAAACTACTATGGCAAGCGGCTTGCAATAACTCTTTCCTCTCTCTTGCTTGGCAAAAAACCACAACTTAAGTACTTGGCGTTAGCAAGACAGATTTGCATAAATAAGTTAAAGCTTTTAATTTGGCCGGAAGTAGAAAATAAGAAGTGATAGTAAAGATTTAAAACAAAATAAACGTTAGTAAAACTTAGGATCCTTACAATATGATCAGCTAAATATGGTTGAAACAGTAATAAATTTGAATAATTACCCGCGGGAACTTTGCACTCGTAGCGTCCTAAACAGAGATTCCGATAAAATCGGAAGGCCTAACAAAATAGCCGACGTTGACAAAAGCCATTTTACGCAGCGTATAAACGTTAGCCGGTCGAATAGTGATTGTTTATTAAACAAAGAGGCGTCATTTCCTTCAAAATTACGCAGGAACGATTGGTGAAACTTTTGCGGGATCTTCCCCAGTTTTAATGGTTCCATGGCATAGTATCTTAAGCAACAAATTATTATGAACGCTTATGCTATTAAAAAGTTTCGGTACTTCTTTGTTATAGCGACCCCAACCATATTTGGATATTTTAGATTTGCACTCGACTGAGTTAACTCGTGTACACCGAATTAAATTATTTTCGCCCATCTGAGGAAATGCGTTTAATTTTTTTTTCAGATGTGAATACAATGGAATATATCCGTTATAGTTTTGATTTAAAATAAAGAGAGGTCAAATAAAGTTAAAGAATAAAAAACAATTGGCGTAAAAAAGAATCTTTTCCTGAATTTTTAATGATGCATTTAGAGGGTTTAGAAGTACGATCTGTAATTAGAAATGTGATGAGTTGGAAAAAGAGTTAAATTTTATTTTTTGGATATGGAAGGCAGATGCTATTTCTGTGTGAATTTGTGTGCTTCCGAAATAAAAGTGGTTGCCATTTCATTTGCGAGAAATATTTCCTACAAGTATCCGCTCAAGCAATTAAGTGAACAAATATAGGTGCGTCTTCAGTAGTTCTTACCTTTATAAAATTAATTTCCGTGTGTGATATTAATTTATAACTGAAACATTTACGATATCTTTTTTCCTTATCATTAGCCATTGCTGTTTCGAAGAGTGCATTATATAATCTTGAAATGTAATAATTTTTATTTTTATAAAATATGTCTATTTTGAATTCAGGGACGTAATTCTTAGAATAACTTAGAACGCCTTTTGTAACAATTTCGCTTAAAACGATTTCAGGTGTTATGCTGAGATTTTGAGCATATCGATCAGGTATTTTTAAATATTTTTTATTTAAATAATTTAAATAAAAAAAATTTCACATCTTAAATGGTGCACATAGTTTCCGGCTATTAAAGATTAATGTGAAGTTTTCTGATCACACTTTATTTTTACTTACTCTACACTTTTGTACGAAGATTAATTTGGATTTTGGTTTTGGTTTATTTAATTATGGCAAGGCACACTAGGGCTATCTGCCTAAGGGGAGGACTTTCTAAGGAAAACTGCCTCGTAAACACGTTACACTTGGGAAAAACCACGAAAACGCCCATACAGCCAACCCGTTCGCGGGATTCGAACCTCGGACCGAACTACCAGGGTTCAGCGAATTTACCTCTCGGCCGCTGGTGGGCCTAGTTGTTTTGGAAGATATAAGGAATTGTACGATAACAATTTACTTTGCTTTTCCACACAAGACCTACATAGTCTTGCAATCATGATTACTTTCGTTTACACGTTCTGTAATTTTTAGGCTTTCATCTGAAGACTCATCTACACTTTTTTGTATGTTAAAGTCAGATATTCGAAATAAAATTCCAATTGGTTTATACTAAATTATATATAGCAAAAAGTGCTTATTGATAGTTTTTATTTTTTCATACAAAAGGGTAAGAGAATCACGGTGAAAGTGCGTTTGATCAGTTGCATTGGCGTTTTCGTCATTTTTGCTCGTGTGTAACGTGAGTACAGATCAGTTTCCTTAGGAAGTCTTCCTCGAAGGCGCTCTAATTTTAGGCATGTAGGTGTAGTATGCTTTGGCATAAACTAACTAATACAATCCGTTTTCGCGGGAAAGAACAAAAAAAAAAGTTTTTAAGTGAAATGAAACTAATAGCTACTTTTTAAATGAAACTTTAATACGGTATTTAATATTAATGCAAGTTTATATATTTACGTATTACGAACATTTTTAATTATTCAAATATTTTATTAAAATTTAATTTTGTATGGCTATAAGAGGTAAATAAGTTCTGATTTCTGAATGTAAATTAAAATGAAATTCAAATAACTTGTCACATATGCATATCAAAATACTTAAATTGTTTGATCAGTACATATTTATTACAACGACATATAATCAAAAGCAATACATTTTTATCTAAGCATATGCAAAGTATGCTTTTGTGCGTGGCAGGATATTTGAAAGAGATGAATATTGTTATTTTATGGAAGTTTTATGAATAATTTCTTCTATCCCTATCTATGATATACGACTCTATGCTCCTCTTAAAGAAGTTTCCTGGGTAATATTTAGGAAACGTTGTGACCATCAATCGTTACTTCAAAGGAATACCAGCGTTAGTAAATACGTAGGAAATTTATTGCCGTTTTATAACGTTTCCATATTTTGTGCGGGGGTAGATGAGACAAAAGATATATTTGGCAAAATGATCATAAAACAGAATTATTACCTTATTAAAATTGATCTTTAAGTAGACTGAAATTTTGATGGAAATAGTTTTGCGTAGTGCATCGAATAAATTGTGAGAGATCGGGGCAACGAATGCTATAAATATTTTAGTTTATGACGTTGCTCTGAGTAGTAAATGAAGGATGCTTAGCCACGGTAATTTTAACTTTACGTGAGCAGGAGTATAAAATTTTCAAATTCTGAACGCTATGTGTATGCTTGAAAGTTATGATAACTTAATATTAGTTTAATACTTAAATGCTTCATAAATTATTTCTATCGTTTATTGGTCATTTTCGTTCGAACTTCCGTTTTCAGTATCGAATGAGCATATCCTTCATATAATAATGTGGTTCAGATTCAAAATCCAGCTCTACCTGTAACGATGAGGCTAAATATTCCAACATCACGGGGTCGTTCCGCTTCAGTTCAGGACAGCTCAACAATTGACTGCGTGGGTTTTTTCATAAGTCGGTTATATAAGATCCCTCATCACTGGTAGTTCATCTCTTGAAATCATTAATGAAAACTGAAAGAATTAGTTATAAGAAGTTTTCTTAATGTGCAGCATAAACAGAAGCCAAATTCTCTTAGCTCTCCCCGAATTAACACATCTTAGGAAAGAATCCTGGAATGCTTTGCCATAAAGAATGTTGTTCCGTGGCCGTTTCATGGCCGATCTCTTTCTTCTTCAAAGTATTTCGTGAAGACATTTAATGTCTTCCATGGTCGAAGTGGATGAGATCGTTGAACAATGGTAGTTTGTCTCGGATCCTGTTCTTGGCGAACAGTCTGCTAGCTGTATGAGATATTAGTGGTTTTTTCTCATACGTAACTTAAATACGAGTGAATTTAGCTCAGAAAGCCGTCCGGCAAGGCATCTTTCCATTTACGAGAAAGTTCTTCTAATCCGGAACATTCAAGTTTTCTTTAAAAAAGTTTCTATGAAAATCTTAAATGGAAATACATAATGGTAAAAACATTAGTTGCTAATATTCATTTAGGCAGCTAAAAATACAAAACATAACGAGATTTGGCGAAGCAGATGAATTTGTATCCTTTTTTTAATAGCTTGCAACCCGTAATAAGTTTTAGCCTAGAAAATCAGCACTGTTGTCATGCTGCCATTGTGGGCACTGATATCCTGTTTACTAGAAAGCCGGCTTTTTCGTTGTCCATCGTGCCTTCATGAACTCGAACCAAAATAAGAGATGTGTATGAGGATGTAGAAGAGTAAAAGTAGGTCAGGGTAAGACTAGAAGTATTACGTAAGTACTGAAATTTTTAAACGAATTTTATTACGCAAGGTTTCTAATGTTTGTGTTACAAATAAAGACGATTCTGTATTTTGAAATACTGGATTTATTTGTATGTCTCACCCTCGCCTGTTTCCGCTAATCATTTCAGCATATCATTGAGGAATTTCGGATTTATAGTAGCAATATACAGGATTGGGATCTATAACAAAGTATTATCATAACCAAATAAAATATTGTTTGTGTTCGCAAAATTCTTTAGCCTTCTCCAGTTTTGTCTTTCCATTATATTATACTTCTTCTGAATTTTATTCACTTAAGTTTTTCAAATTCCTAATCAATAGAAATTATTTGAGTACAGTCTCACGATTTTACCACTTCATCACCAGAGTCACATTTCCTTATATAAATTGGGCTTAATCATTCATTTATATAGCTATCAAAACAGTTTTTTTCCTTCATCTATCTGGCTCGGTCTACTCGTGTGAACAATTATTAACGCCTATGCAAAAATATGCCGCACCCGAAACAAATCTTCATATGTAAAACAATCGAAAATGTTTTAATGAAGTTGTAGTGTAATTAGCTGGATATGCTAAGCTCTGCACTATAAAGGGACACAAGGAAAGGATACCGTAATTCCTTAAGAGAGAACGGTAATACAGCTGTTAAATGAAATTTGTATTCAGTTTTCAAGGCAGTTCCTGATTTTTTTTGGAGGGGGGGGGAATTTTCGAAAATGGTACTTTTTTTTAATTTGAAGTCCATGGTGTTTAAAATTTAAACATTTAAAATGTATCGGTCACAAAGTTTTGAAATTTTTATATTATAAATAAATTTTCGACCTCTTTTAGAACTAGCTAAATTTTCGAACTCTTAGAGTTTTAGAACTCTTTTAGAATGATAAACAGATATTAAATGGACTATTTTTTGCGTATTTATTTTTTAAATGCCGCAACAAAAAAAAGGGGGGAGGGAAGGAAGTATCGGTTTTTCAGTATTTTTCTTGAATCCAGGTAAATTAGTCCGTTCATTTTATTAATCTCGAAAACAACAGAATTGATTAAAGGTATTTGCTATGAAATCGATGGGGGTCACTTAAAATTTTTCCATTTATATATATTTTTTCGATATTCCATTTTAAAATTGATTTTCTTAAATTTGTGGTACTGCAATATTAAATTCTTTCATGAGACTTCAGAATTCTAACATCAAAAATGAAACTTTTATGAAGATTTTTAAGATTTCATAAGTTATAAAGCCAACTACCCTCATTTGAAACAAGATTAATGAAAAATATTAAATAGGAGACTTTCTAGAATTTTTTTAAACTACTGCGATTTTTATAGGCTTTTGTTTATTTCGTTTATGGTGTTTGTCTCTTTGGTTAAAAATTTGCCATACATTTTAAACTATTCCCTAATAACCTATCCAGCTCAAATTTTGCTTAACCCTTATTGTGGATGATAATGAGGCGAAGCGAGTTTTTCAAAATTTATTTAGAATTTAAAATTTAATGTTAAACGATGTTTCGCACATATATTCGTTTAATGCACAAATTAAAACTCTTAGAATTCTTGTTTTACCATCGGATTGAATTGAAAAAAATCTTTAAAATTCACTTTATGTGAGATTTTAACATTGTGGAGTTCCATCCTTTTATTTAACAACTAGACGTGTCTGAACCTAGTGAACAGCTAAGCGAATAATCGCTTAAGTTCAGTAACAGAAACGTAATATTCGAGAAGGGTCAATTAACTTTTATTGCTCAAAATAAGAATGAACAGTTGGCTCCTTTCTCAGGGCGCACAGAAAAACCTCCACTTGGGCTTAAATTCAAAACTAATAATTAAGAACTTAACTAATGCTTAACTAAAGAGATATAGCCAGATCTATCACAATTCTAAGTAGTTGGCCCTTAAATATCGAATATGCCAGTGAAGCTATCAAAAGGGCCTGTAATATGGTCGAGCGTAGTACCAGCTTAAAGAGACATGGCAAAAAATCAAACGCGCGCTAATCAGAATTTCCGAGGCTCTCTCTCTCGAAGTAAGTGGAACTTCAACTTAAATACTACTCTTACTCATTTGCATTAAACGCGATTCTAAAAACACATTCTGGTAGGAAATTGTAAGATGAAATTAAGATGGATAGGATATTAGCTTTAACTTAAAATAACTGTTAAAGTCTTGAAATAAACCTTACAGCATAATTTCTGATTGCTTTTGGCAAAATCCTGGATGGTTTCGACCATCTGACGTAATGGAATTGTCGGAAGTAAAAGAGTGATTATTCATTGTTGAATAAGGCAATTGATAATACATCTTTATGACTGAAAAGATGAGAATGAAAAGTGAATTAATAATTAACGTTTTTATAAAATACATTTTTTAAGAACTCATAAAACAATTACTATAAATAAAATAACTAAGGAGTTGGAAATATCTTGTAATTTAACAATAACAAGCGATTAAATAATTTTCTTTGCAAAATTTATACAGTTTTTTATTACTAATAATATAAGCGCGGTTTATAACGAGATCAAATTGCACTGTCAAAGGCAATTGCCATTACCTTTATGAATTAATCAAGAGTGCCAAATGCTTTTGTTATTCCTTATGTGAAAAATTGTAGATTAATTTTGTAAAGAGGATTATTTAATCTCTTGTTCCCATTAAACTATATTATAAATTCTTTTTATTTTTTAGTTCATTATTTATTTTGTGAATTTTAAATAAAAGATTATTTTGTAAAGGCTTTTTTATATATTATTATAATTTCACTCTGTTTTCTTTTAGAAGCGCTTTTTTATACGGATGTTACGAGTAGATTGCGAGACTGCGCAATTCGTAACTCATTAGATGAAAGATGGGTGGGAATTGCATTTATCTAAATCGGTTACTTCAGTTTCGCTTAAAGCCTATCAGCGGCCGAGCGGTTAAGTCGCTGAACACTGGTAGTTCGGTTCGAGGTTCGAATCCCGCGAACGGGCTGGCTGCATGGGTGTTTTCGTGGTTTTCCCCATGTGTAACCTGTATACGAGTCAGTTTCCCTTAGAAAGTCCTCCACGAAGGCATCCCTAGTGTGCTTTGCCATAGTTAAATACACCATCAGTTTCGATTAAAAGTAAATATAATAATAAAGATAGCAGAATCCACATTTTTATTCCCATAAGAAATTTCCGTTATTAGTCTTCCATTTCCGTTCCTTTCTGAGTTCTTTGTTAAAAAGACATTTTTGAATATGTCTCTAATATTTACTTTGGATAAAATAAAAAAGGAACAGTAATTATTTTATAATGAATAGGAAGTAATTCAGCAAGGTCCAAACGACTGACTATTGTTAACTGCTTTTTAATGAGAGTGTATGAGTGAATAATCCTAGAGAGAACAAATTTGAACGTGATTACCATTTCTGACCTCATATACTTGGGTTATTGATAATAACATTCTCCAAGAGGGACCACATCATCAGAATGTCTAATTTCACTATCAAACTAAAACATTTTATTTAGTAATTAAAAGAACCACACTTTCAGCTTTAACTAATAAAAAAATTAATTTTACGGGACATTATGAATAATTATTCTCTGGATCAGTATTTTTATTCTTTCTCAGCTTGTGTAATTTAAATCTTTTGCTTGATTTGGCTGTAAGAATGCAACACTTTTTAAGTGAGTTATCAGTTTCCTAAATGTTTAAACTATTTTCTTTTTGTTATCTTATAGTTCAGCTGGTAAGATGTAGCAGATGAATATTCAAAAGGTGCAAGGCAGTTCCTTTCGTTTTTGGGGAGTATTGCAATCAGTCTATATAAGACTTTACAGTTCAATGCATGTACGCTTGTGGCTCTTTTATATTTAATTTTCGGGAAATACTAAATAATTTGTATTAAAATACCACGTTTTAATAATCTTAGATGTCCCCAAAGCAGGAAGTAGAAATATTAAATTTTTAGAGATACTGTTAAAAGTTAACGAAGATTGTCCTAGCAGTCCATCGGGAAAAAAAAAACTGTTATGAAAAACCACAAGCTCAGATTGTATTTAGGAAAGGAAGTGATGAACCAAGACTGAAAAAAGCAGGCTTCATCAAATGAATATTTTCGTAAAGTTGGTCTGATTTAGTTGATTACGGCAAAGCACGCAAGGGCTATCTGTCTGTGAGGAGGAATGCCTTCGCGAAGGACGTTCTAAGGAAAATTGGTTTATATACAGGCTACACATGGTGAAAACCACAAAAACGCCCGTGCAGTCAGCTCGTTCCCCGGGATTTCGAACTTCGGACCGAATTACCAGTGTTCAGCGACTTTACCGCTCGGACGCTGGTGGGCCCATTTTTGCTAAGGAAAGAGCATTTCTGAAAGTTACTCAGAGTTAAATTTATAGTATAAGGCTGTATTAATTTTTAGATTTTTTGAGTAAGACCTGTTTTTCAGTATTTTGAAGGTGTTTTGCTAATCTATTATACCGCACCTCTTCTTCGGTATTTTTTTTTCAAACTCTAGCATATCTTAATAGGGCAAATCCATTACACAAATCGGTGATCGCCGTCACCCATAGTCATTTTTTACGAAACGACCATTTCAGTAAAATGCTGAATTCATAAGGCGCGTGGAAGCTCGTATTAAATTGAGCTCACTGTTTTGGAAATACAAGCAGAAATGGCATAGTTTATGTATTTTGTTCGTCTCTATTTTGTGCAATACACTGCGTACTTCTGTGATCTGGTGCAAAAATCTCTCCAACTTTGTTACTTAGCTCTTACAAGCACATCATAGACAAAATTTCGAGAAGGTTCTAGCTAAATGATTGAGAACAAAACAATGGACACTATCAATTGACAGGAATGTAGATAAAAAAGGAAACTAGGAAATAAATTCTGGAAAAGTTGACGATTAAAAGGGATTAGACTTGGGATCATTAACCAGACCGAAAGATATCTGTGGAAATGAAACGCCTCCAGAAAAGCTAATTCGCTAACGGAAGATTTTTTTTTAATAATTTTGCTACAGGTAAAAGAAAATGTGAATGTTTGACTAGCAATGGTTAATTTATGAATACTTTTTAAAATTTGTTGCGAATTTATTTTGCTTAGTACGAGAGTGCTTTTATTAGTTTAACATTTTTTCTTCGATGTGTTCCTTTTGTTATATTTTTGTCATTAAATTGCTTGAAAAACTTTTATGAATGGCGAGATATAAATATTTGAGAAGTAGTAAATATTTCCTTTTTGTTTTCGAGAATAAGCTAATTATAAAATTATTTTCTTTGTTTATTATATGAAATAATACTTCCATAAATAATCACCTTGAGAGAAGTTATTTGCATGATTTTGCTGGGGTACAATTTTTATTGCCTTATAAAAAAAATGTTAATATTGTTTGGAAATGTAAGACTTAGCTTTCTGCTATTTATGAAGACATGATATATTCAGCTGAAGGTTAAAAAGAATTGTGGTGGTGATTATCAGATTTTAATATCTTACATTTTTATAAAATGAGATATTGCTTTAAATAATACCTGGGTCATGAGTTGTGAGATGAGGAATGTGACATGATCTCATACGACTATATAAAAAACTAACTAAGGACGAACTAAACGGATATCTTGCTAAATTTCTTTAAAAGCACGTAACTGGTTTTACGTGTTTTATGCTTCCCTGTTTTATTGCACTTTTGATATAAAAGAAAATAGAAATTTATTCTTTTTCAGTGCTGTCTCTAAAAGAGCAATTAAATTTAACTTTTTTATTGCTTAGTTTCAGCAGTATATCTATCTCCACAACGTTTTCCTTATGACCACTATAATTTTAAATTAAGCTTCTTTGGAAAGTTGTTTCGTACTAAATTGAGAAAGATTTCGGTAAGGTTTCAAATTCATGGGGAATTTTTGTTTCTCTGAGAAAACATTTATTCAGTTTTGTATAGTAATCTCTCGAGTCACGTAAGTAATGCGTTCTGTAAAATCTTTAAGTAGATCGAATGTAAAAATTTTTTAGGTTTACTTCTTAAGAAATAGCACTATTTATTATTATTATATGTATACAAGTATATGTATTATTATTTATACAGTATTCTTTTATAAATAAAAAAAATTATTCAGCCATGTTTATTCAGATATAAACATAAAAACGCAGGATAATTAATTAAAAAAATTAAAACAAATCCATATTTTTCAAATAAAAAAGTGTTTTGTGATAGCATGGCTCTGCAATGAAAGAATCTGTACTGGAGATGGTGATTGTAAAGAGAAATACACTTCTCTAGTATCTTCTATCCTTTTCGATGGGGGAAGGCTAGGACAGTCGGGTCGTTTTGATATAAAAGAGGTCGTTTTAATATAAATGAGTTATTATCTTCATAATATTGTTATCAGGCATCTCACAAACATGCCTACAGTAGATTTTGTGGTCATGCGCGTTGCACATTCTGCTCCAGTATTTGTACTTGTTACCTTACCTCAGACGTTTTTAGTCTGTAGATAAGTACCGTTCTTGAATCATTCGAAACATAAAACAGTAGCTTTAAATTTCTCAATGTTCATTGCGATGTTCTTCTCTTGTAATTATTTATGTAGAGAGTGTCTTTTCCTGGATAATCAGAAAACTCAGCCACTATCCGTTTCTATTCAGACAGCAATTTCTCAGTCTCTGAAATCTTCCCAGGTCTGTTGTGTTGATAATGTTTATGCACTTAACGCTACCTCATATTTCAAATTTTCAACAAAGCTCACGCTACCCTTCATAGCCGTATTCATTGAAGAAATAGGTTGATTTATACGTCGAGATATAAGTGATAAACGACTAAACCAACCACGTGAATATTTTTTTTAATGGTAAAAATAGGGGGCAGGGAAAGAATAACTCTTTACGGAACCCTTGTTCCAGTTTGAATACCACAGCTTTTGCTTACCTTTTGCGTATAGCATCTAATTTACATAAGTCGCGTATTGCGTTAATAGGAGAATTACTGTGTATCGAGAAGGATATTCAATGATCAGAGTTATTGTCTAAAAAACAATTCACCGTTTAATATGCTTTTATAGACTTTCAAAATTATTACATGCAATTGATTTTAGAAGCTTGTTAGGCATGGGAGTTTTACCCAAAATCTTAGTATAAAATTTTGTCATAGTTCTCTATAAACAAATCACCTCACTAGCGGGCTAGTAGTTAAGAGTTCGCTGTTATTAGATTTACGCAACAAATAAAGGAGTATTAGAGTTATTTCCTATTTTAAATTTAAATCGTAAGTTAATAATTTTAATCTATATATTTTTTTAATTTAATCTAAGATTATGTCAATATTAACTGAGAATTTTTGTCTAAACATTCACTGCATAATTATAGCGGTAGTTCTTCATAAAAATCTTTGCTTTTTCTTGATAAAAACAAGGAATGTGTTGTTTTTTAGGGGGAAAGAAATCCCTCGAATAAAATAGCCCAAATGAAAGCTGTGGCCTGACTTCAAGCTGTTTTATGACCTAACCGGCATCTAGCGACGGGGAGAGGTTTAAAAATTTTATCAGAAAGGTGTTTCTCACAAGGGAAGATGCAATATTATCAGAAAAGCACTAATTTAAACGGGAATTTTCTAACTGCAACATGGACAGTTAGCGTTCAGCGATTTGTCGCACGAACGTAGCCGCAATATTTTCTGATGGCGGGGAAATATTTTGCCAGTAGCTGTTTCGCGTAGGAAAGGAAGTTTTTCAAATATTTCTTGGAGAAACGTGCTTCTGTAAAAACATTCTTATTGAGTAGGGTGTCCATGCATCTGATAAGGCTTTTAATCGAGACTTGCAAGTGAGTGTATCTCTCCCTCCTTTTTGCATGCTTTCGTGGTGTAACGGTAACACCCTCTACGCGTATTCGAGAGGTCCACAGTCTCGGGGAGGGCATTGCTCATTTGTCATCTCTCCTGCATCAAAATAACCCAATGACACTACAAAGCTACTACATGCTTTAGATATACACTGGTGTGCAAAAATTAAGGACGAAGTCGAAAAATTAGCATATCAGCTGAACGAAGAGGCAGAGCGGACAGAAAGACCAATCAGGAGATTAAGTAAGGTGATGTACGGTAGCACATGCGCAGATATGCAGGTAGACGTAATGGGGGAGAGTCTGAGTAGTATAAAACATGTTGTCGGTGTAAGATCAGTATTTCTGGCAAAGAGAACGCACGCCGTATAGCAGTTAAAATCACACCGAGTTGCTGCCTCAGCGAGAAATGGCGAATAATCAGTCTGTTAGACGACATCTGGATGCTTTTACCCGAGGTCGAATCATTGGGAAGTTGGAGGAAGGCCGCAGTGTGACAAGTGTGGCTGCAGAGTTCGGAATTGCTCACAGCATCGTTTCACGACTTTGGAGACAATTTCAAACTACAGGAACAGCTATCCGGGGAGTTTAGTAGTGGTCGTCCATGAGGAACCACACCCGCAGATGACTGGTATATTGCCTTACAGGCCAGAAGAAACAGGCGGCAGACAGAGGGAAAAATCGCTAGACACACGACACAGGCGACTGGACGATCGATATCGCGTTTTACCGTGGCCAGAAGACTGCACGGTGGTGGTCTGTTTGCACGACGCCCTGTACGGTGTGTACCTCTAACGCCTGCCCATCGGAGAAGGCGTTCTCTGTGGTGCCGGGAACACCGGAATTGGAGAGACAATGAATGGGGACGAGTACTCTTTACAGATGAGAGTAGATTCAGTCTGAGTAGCGATTCTCATCGCATACTCATCTGGAGAGAGCGGGGAAGCCGCAATCATCCCTCGAACATCATTGAAAGGGACAGGTATGGAGGTGGCGGTGTTCTCGTTTGGGAAGGCATCATGCTTGGTAGTCGTACAGACCTTCACATCTTCGACGCAGGTTCAGTCAACGGGACCCGTTATTGTAACGAGATTCTTCTTCCATATGTGCGTCTTTTTAGAGGCGCTATGGGTCCGCAGTTCCTTTTCATGGACGACAATGCACCATGTCATCGCACAGTAGCTGCCGAACAGCTTTTAGAGAGTGAGGATATTGAACGTATGGATTGGCCGGCACGATCTCCGGATCTCAATCCCATCGAGCATGTATGGGATTTTCTAGGCAGACGCTGGGCAGCTCGTACCTTACCACCAGTAACGATTCCGTAGCTTCGATTGGCGCTGCAAGACGAATGGGCAGCAATGCCTCAACAACTCATTGACACCCTCATTCTCAGCATGGGCAGACGCTGTGAAACCTGCCTAGCAGTCAGGGAGATCATATCCCCTATTAAAAACCGGATGTTTCTTGCTGGGCTCCCATCACATGGATGTTTCGGCCTTCAGTCGCATTGCGCTCCATGCTACTTTTTCAATAAAGCTTCTTTTTATCCCTCTGGTTTCTCGCATTAGTTGTAAAGAAAAGAATCTTAACACAGAAGGCAAACAAGGAAGCCACTCGGGCTAGTATAAAAGTGAGAAGGCTTTAATTTAGAAGTTCTTCAGTAATTAGCTGACACTTAACGAAAAAAAGTACCATTTTATTTCTTTATAGCAGTGCACCAAAACATTTTCTTGAGTTTGCAGTTTTTTTAATGAACGACCGTCTTCATGCGCAAGAAAAACGTAAAATACAAGAATATTATGGATGAAGGCTTATAATTTACGCAGAAAGAAGTGTGCCCGATCGAAGGGTCTGCAGTCCTTTCTAGGGCTTTAAAACGATAGCAGGCGACGATTGACGAGGATGCCAGATCTTTTTACCATAAATTATATGTCCATTCCTATCAAAACGTTTTTAAAGATAAAAAATAGTATTTAAAATAGCTCATAAAATTCTTTTAAACATTGTTTAAAATTCATTAAAATTGTTTTGTCAGGAAACTGTATGGTCAAGATATCAGTTACGGGTATTTTCATAAAATGCATTCAGTATATGGAAAGTCTCTCATGTAGTGTTGTATAAAACATGTTAAAACGAAGGTGATATAGAGTAGGTAAAAGGTAACTGATGTTACGCTAATCGACTGTCCATGTTTAAGTTAGCAAATCCGTAACTTTGCATATTTTTGAAAGGTTTTTTTTCTTAATTTGAAAAATAATTATCTTGGAACTTAATGAGACTTGTTTTATTAATTACTAACTTGAACTCTAATACTGTCTCTCCAGAATATTTTCCACAGGTACAATTTTTGTCATAATTGAAAGAGAAAAACACCAATAGAAAATTTTAATTTTATTAGATTGTTTTTATTGTAATATGAGGACGATCTTGGTGTTTTAGTAGATGCCTCAGATTTTCATCCATAAATCAGAACTCCCTGCTCGAAAGCTTTTCTTCCCTTAAGTAAACAGTTGTGGTGTGCTCTTCAATTAAATTAATCTAACTTTACTTCATAAATCAAGAGTACTTAGTTAAATTTTATTACCCACTACTGTTTTCGTATTTTATACGCTTCATTCAGTGTTAATATTCAATTGAAAATTTGGCAAGATTTTTCAGAATGAAATATCTTGCAGAATTTGGAAATGAGTTGTAAAAGCTTTACTAAACCATTTTCTTGCAACTATTCCTGCCAAATTCTACACAGTGTTTGGCATTGAACATGAAATGCTCTATGGAGCACCAGTTACAATTAAAGGAAAAAATAAAATACTGTCATTTTCAGTTTTCGAAAACGTATTAGTAATAAGTCAGTTCTAATTAGTGAGAGTATCGCAGAAATTTACAAAAAGCAAGCATCAGCAAAAAATATCACAAAATTATTCTGTTATTTGCATCATTTACTCGTTTGACTATCACTTTGTGATGGATAGGACATTTATTTATTTTGAATATAATTGATTTTATGAATAAATATGACAGATGAAAAAGTAATTTGGCATCTCCCTTCATCTCCAGTTGATCACAAATAATGCAGATGAAGAATACAACTAAAGATAGTTCAAGAGAAACCAAAAACTATTTAATTCTCATTAACGCAGAGACAAATATCCTAAATTCGTCTCTACACATGGAGTATCACTTGCGGCGCAATTTCACAGTTTCAAAGTTTAAATGATTCAGTAGAATTAGACTTGTTTTTCTAGCGGCAATTTAGCTGCGGTGCTTCTTATGGCAGATATATTTATACTGTCACCATAAGGAAGCAAAAGAAAAAAGGATTATCCAAATATTCTGAAAAATTCTTCCCTGGGCTCTCGGAACAAATGAATAGCTAAGGCTATTGAATGCCGGTAGCTCGATCCGAGTTCAGATCGTGGGGGATGCGCTAGCTGCATAGGTGGTTATACCCATGTGTAATGGGAATACTAAGTTAATATAGTTAGTTTAACCAGTTTTCTTTAAAATCCATTCCGTGCTGATTAAGGCCATTAAATACTAGGAGAGGGGACTCAAGTTCGATTTCAGGCGAACGGGCTGCTGCATGGCTGGTTTTCGTGACTTTCACCGTCATTGATGTAAATACAAGCCAGTTTCCCTTGGAAAATGCCTCCATGAAGGTGTGAAATATTCAAATACCGTAATGAAACCTTTAAGCTCCTCCAAGAAGGTAAATAGCAATAAACCTAATATTATCGAGACTCTCAAAAATGAGAGTCCAGCAGCGGTTGAACGTTAAAAACAGTGGTAATTCGAGCCGGATTCTAATTCTTACGAACAAGCTGATTGCACTGGTGCTTTCATGGTTTTATCCTTATGTAATATGAATACGAGATAATTTCTTTTGCAAAGCCCTTCTAGGTGACATTCTGCTCTCAGGTCTTGTACTTTAACCCAATCAGTTAGACTAACCAAATTTTTTTCCAAACTGTTGACCAAAGAAAGTTTGCGTGATGGAATTATTTTTCTAATTCTTTTTATGCTTTTTATATTCTTTATTCAATATTATTTTAATGTTATAATAGCTTAACGCAAAACTTTGAAGTGTTATCTATCTAAGGCGAAAGAGATGCATTTTAGAACACTTTCGAAGAAAGACAAATTCACATTCCAAAAAAATTTGAAATGAAGCAACAAAAGTGTCTACAGAATAAGCTGATTTACTGGAATTTGGCCTCATAACATCAGATATTTTAAGGTCAAAATTGCTAACAACCAGCCTTTTTTTTTTTTTTTTTTTTTTCAATTTGTTATCCAAAACCGCGGTCTCCAACCGGTAGTCCACGGGCCATTGGTAGTCCGTGAAATTTTGATAGTCTACCGTAAAATTGGGGTATTATTTATATTTTTATGAAGATTCAGTATAAAAAATGGCGAGTAACAAAACGTATTATGGAATTTGGATTATACGTTTTTTAAAACTTTTAGCTATTACTTTTAGCGAAATTCCTTCCGAGTTTAGCGACATTTGAAAGTGCGAGTTGGCTACTATGGACATGCTGCCGTTATCAAGAATAGTGCCAATTTGATTTCCCTTTCCTTCCGAATTACAAACATGTACTATTGCAGTCGCTAATAACACATTTTTTCTCCGTGTCAAAAGACGGGAACATCTGAATTTAAAATTATATTTTGCGATAAAATATTTCTTACTAAGACAGTTAAAACACAATTTATTGTTTTTAACTATTTCATATCTTTGGTTTGGATTTAATTTTTAAAATGAGTCGCATTTATATAGCGGGTAATTATTATGTTTACAAAAATTTAAAATTGGCAGCATAACACTTCAATTTGTTGATATTGATTTGCGTGGCCGGTTTGTTCTTAATTTTCGTCATATTATTTATAACAAAATAAACCGTTTGATTAGCCATATTATTTATAACAAAATAAAAGTTAATTTTTTCTAATTTTTAGTTTTTTAAAATTAAATTTTTAATAAGAATTTGAAAGTGCGTCCCCTGTTCCGTTTTTTTATGATTTAACCTGATAAACACAAAAGTGCATTTAAAATAATTCTATTCATTCATTAATAATTTTGTTAACAACTTTTAAATATATATTTTCTTGTATTTGTCTTTTAAATTTGTTTCACACTTACCTTTAATTATTATATATTCCAGCCTCTGCTTGCCTAAATTACTATTTATGAAATATTTCTGAGTTATTGTTGTTAAAAACTTACTTTGTGTGCAAAATGAATATTTTGTTGAAATTATCATAATCATTTTTATTATTTGGTGCGTAATTTACGCCTATTTCCAGTTTTAAAGAAATCTTTAAAACTGCAAATAGACGTAAATTACGCACCAAATAACAAAAATGATTAAATAATAAAAAATGATAAAAATGATGGACAAAAGATAGATTAAGTACATCATTGTACTATAAAGAATGCTCTTGTTTCTGTCCTAGATGCTGCAAGGAGTGAAAAATCGTACATTTCAGTTTTTTATATTAATATGTTTCAATGTATTTTCTGTGGTCTGTGTTTGCTTCTAATCAGAATTTTTTATTTACGAATATGCTAAAAATAGTTTTAAATATTTTACTGAACTAGTATTAAGATGATACTGTATTAAAAAATAAAATATGTGCCGGCCCATTCATAGAAACTCTTCGGCCAGTTGAAGGCGACCGGTTTCCTTCATTGGGCTGATAGCACTTATTTTTCTTCCAATATTTACTTAACATTTCATAATTGTAAAGTCTATTTCAAGATATGTGCAGTACGAAAAATAATATTTACATTTACATATACAAAACTGTAAAATTATCAAATTTGACGATTTTTAGAAATGTTTTGTTCAAGTGGCCGATCAATAGCAACCTTACACTAAAGCTAAACTAACTGAAATATACCCATAGGTAATTTTTGCAACATCAGATATCTATGTTCATCGTAGGCATACTGAAGTTTTATTTTTTCCTACTATCCAACATATATAAATTTATTGTTCCAAAGCATCTTTGTAGCTTTTGTATATCCATTATTTTGTATATTACTCATCTGTCTTGCGACGACAGTTTAAAATCTATCAAGATTTCATTTTTGGCGCTATATAAAAAATGAATACCCATCACAGACTGAAAAAGCAATGAAAATTTTAATTCAATTTTCAAGGACATATTTGTGCGAAGAGACATTTTCATCTGTTAAGCAAATTCAAACTCTGTATAGGTCTGCTTGAAATAAGCGCGGCTCTCCGTCTTGCAGTGACGTCACTGGAACCCAAACCCCACAAACTGATGTCAAACAAACAGGAATAAATATCACAAAACAGAAATAAATATTACAATAAAAGTGTGTAATACTTAAATGATAGTAAAATTTTTCATTTTTAAAAAAATAATTATTCTATAACTTTGTTACGTTTAATGAGTGCATTTCACATTAATAAAACAAAAGTTTTCTGATTTTTATTGTATAAATGTATTTACCTTTTTTTTCTCTAAACTCGTATTAGTGGTCCGCCAAATATACGATTATACATTTAGCGGTCCATGCAGTTCTAAAGGTAGGCGACCGCTGATCGCCAACCTTATACATATAAAATTACATTTTATTGAATTAAATACCCCCAAAATTTAAATAATTTGAAACTGAATGACCTCTATCTGAAATTTTACCGAAGCTGATAAAAATAACAAGCATTTTATATTACATTTATGCAGGATTTTAATAAAGTTACTTTTTTGTTCAATATACATATATTTCTGCATCCTCTGAATTATTTCGAAATTTCCAATACATTCCAGCTAAGCTGTTGCTGAAAAATTTGTAAACGTTGCAGAGTCATTAGGATTTTTTTTATGCTGGAGAAGTGAAAAAAGTGCAATGAACTTCGGACCGTGTTCGAACTCCGAACCTCCTGAAAACGCGTCGAGAGTGTATCCAGTTACGATGAAGGCAATGCGGATAGGAGGGCCTTATACATTATAACATTATTTAGGTCTCTAGTTTGTAAATTTGCTTTCGTCGAAGGGTAAAACAGAATTTTAGAGTTTGAATAAGACGTAGAGGGAAAACGGAAATAATTTAAATTTGTATGTTATTTTAGGATAACAATCTTAGAATATTTTTACTTTAACATATATACTCCAATTCACTACGGTAGGAAATTTTTATGGCATGCAACATATATCTTATTCTGCCTATTCGAATAACATACGATCGCGCAAACAATCTACAACTCAAAACGCGAGATTTATTTTTCACACTACCCCTTTTTGTGTACTTGAATATTCCAATCCAATCTCATTTTAGTTTTGTGGAGAGGTTTCTAGTTTCTCCAAGAACCAATTTTTAGAATGTACATACCATTGCCGAACTCGAAGCAAAATTTAAATTCGATTACAATTCTTTCTGATTTTACCTTATTCGAACAGCTTATCTTTGAATGCGATTTTGCGAAAAAAAGTATTTCATTGCCATTTTACTAATGCAAAATCTTTACAAACACTTTCTTTTCCGATAAGCAGAAACCAAAACTTTGAGTAATATAGTTGTGCCTATCTCCATTTTATTAGAAAATTACCGTATTTTATTTGGAATAGTTCTATTAGATTTTTTAAGATTACAGGATCAAAGGTTATTTAAAATTATATCACATTCTGTGTATATCTTTAGTATAAAGCAAGGAACTAATTTTGTTCTTTCAGAATTCCTAAGTAATGTGAGCCATGTTTGAGCGAAATGCTCAGTATTTTATAAATTTCATTCTTATCGTCAAAACTTTCTGCTAAAACAATAAAAATGACTGTTAAATGAAGTTATCCTCAAATGGTACTTCTACTAAATTCAGAAAGCGTGTTAACTGGCCTGCATTATTAAAAGCGTTAAAATAAGTGCATGATTTGTTGTAAGACTTTAATTTTGTTTCTGACTCCCACATGTTCAGTATATTTTACTTCCCTGTCTTAGAATATTTTCTAATTTTCAGTAACTTAATCTCGATGAGCTTGAAAAAAAAATTGACTAACTTTTGATTCCTGTCTAGGTTTTGTATTATCTCTTATCCTAAGATTTTTATGCAGATTTAATGAATTTTGAAATTGCATAATTGTTAAAAAAATATCTGCTTTGTTGCTTTCTCGATGATTTTTAACATATTACGAGAATTTTTAAAAGAATCTTTTTAAAGTTACGAATTGCAGCAAAATTCACATACAAGTTTTCTTGACTCACAAATAATGTAACTGCTGATTCTCATATCCTGGCATTGTAGATACGGCAATGACCTGATCTTGATAACTTAGATTACGGTAAAGCACTGAATAGCTATTTGCTTAACCCTTTCCGGCACGCTACCCAATAAAGTTGGAGTTTTGATAGAGGGAAAAAAAAAAAAAAAAGAGTAGGCAGTCTAATTAGGCCTAGAGGAGTAAACAAGTAAAATTTTGTGAAGATAGCACTTATCGTTTTATATCTGTGGGCACACTTATTGAATAGCTTCGAAAAGAGTGCTGAAACGAGCATTGTTGTCAATGAACTTATAAGGTATTTCTCCCACTTTCCTATTGTGCCTTCGTGGTGTAACGGTAGCACGCTGGGCCGGTGTTCCAGAGGTCCGTGGTTCGATTCCCGGCGAAGGCGTTGTTAGTTTTTCATCTCTCTGGCCTCCAAAAAATATCCTAATGTCTCTACAAACTGACCGTTGAAATGCAGGGAAACAAAGAATACATACTCTCAGTTGTCCTAGATTATCGGTGAGCTCCGTCTGAGCACACCTAGGGTTCACCGTTTGATTTTAGGCAAGATTTCAAGGTAAAAATTTAAAACTAATATAGAATAAGGAGATTAGCATACAACGAAAAAAATAACATAGAAATTTATTTTCAAACAATTCCTTTTATACCCTAAAAAAACTGGAAGATTTCTTTGAAAAATAAGGGTCTTAAAAAACTAAACATGGCTAAAATATATGGACTGGTTTGTGTTGAGCTGCCATCTACTATAAATAAAGAAGGTTCAGAGTAACCTATAAATCCTTTTTCATTCAATTTTTCTGTGCGTACAAAAGGAAATTTTTAGGTGTGTCCAGACCGGACACACTGTGCCGCAAAGGGTTAAGAGGGGGGCAAGCATTCTTGGAGGACTTTCGGAAGGAAAGTGGCTCGTATTCTCGTTACACATGGGGGAAAAACCATAAAACCTTGCAGCCTGGCTATTTATTGATATTTGGACCAGTGTTGGGCTAATACTAAATATTGCCGGCTTATGTTGTGAACCCGAAAGGTCCGACTCTTATAAATTTTTAGAAGTGTACTTTATAAACAATCGAAATTAATTTTAGAAATACGACCAGTGATTTATTTAGTATAATTAAAACTGAATTCTACTGTGCTTGAATATATCGAAAGATATCTTTTAAATTATTTTTTTATTAAGTTGTTAGTTAATATTATTTTCAGTTAGTATTTGGTTGGTATACAATAACACCTCAGGACGTCTTTGGTGCCAAACTGCAAATCATCGCTGCGTTTTGTTGTCAGTAAACAGAGAATGTGACAAAATAGAAATTTGAAACGTTTTCTTTGTAACAACAGCTACCAAATGAAATTTAGCACTTTCCTGAAGTTGTATTATAATTGAGAAAGCACCTATTATTTCTGATGTTCAAAGAAAAAAAGAAATATTACGAAGTACCATGAAAAAATTGATTTCCTTTTATTTGATTTGGCAAGCATATGCCGCTAATTCTTTTGAAATACGTGATTTGAAACCGTTATCAACTGAATTTAATTTAGCATATCAAAGCGTTTTTTAATACACACATATCATTAAAAATTAATTTTTTTTTTCATTTTCTTACGTATGGATACAATTTTCTTCATTAATCTACACTGTAGTTTCTGTTACTTTTTAGCGTATGTATGTACATGCACGCCTGTATCAAAATTTTGGGTAAATGGCAAATGACAAAGCCCCGTTAATAAAAATTTCCCATTACTCGAAAAAATAATTTTCTTTGGTTGGAATTTTAACTTACCGAAATTGGATTTTAAAAATATGAAATTGGATCAATTTCTTTTTTGTATCGTTTAGTTTTTCCTGTGAAAATAGGACTTTCCAATGCTGCTTGTAGTCATTTTATATGCGATGCAGATATATATTATGTTTCCGAGAAAAGGAAATGTGAAGTTGAGCAATATGATAGGCTCTTTCAGGAGTTTTAAATTTAGTTTGTCCTTGGGCTAATATGTACGAAATAAGCTGAAATTTGATACTTCTGAGATTGTATTCTGCATTGCTTCGAACGCTGCTCGGGTGAAGTTGCATAAGATGAGAATAAAATCGCTCTCTGGAATCTTTATTTTGGATAATAAACAACCAGAGGGAGAGTTGTGTCTTAACCAGAGGGAAGTTAAGGTGCAAAAGTTAGTTAGTAGAAGTTGAATCTTTCTTGAGAACTTTGTATTCTATTTCATCCTTGCTGTCTTCCGCGGAGGTTTGTTTGAATCGGGAACCAGCAGATGTTTGAATTGCATTCGTTGTTTACTTTGACAAACGTGTAGCTATTTTATTCCAGCGTGAGAAATGTGAAAGACGAAAAATATTTTGTGCTATCTTTTTGTTCTTAAAAAAATTCTCAAACTGAAATGGCACCAAAACTTCTACCGATAGTTATTTTTTTATAATGTTTAAATTTTTTTTGTTATTAATGATGAATATTACTATATACATGCCTACAAAGATTTGCTTTTTCTCCTCTTTACGAATTCATATTCATGGCATAAAATAAACTTCTAACATTAAAGTTAGTTCATTTTCAGTACTTCATAGTTTTGATGTGTAAATGTTTTTTTCTTTTTATAATTGAGATATACTAATTGTTCTCGTTGGGGGAAAATTTAACTATTTGAAGAAGGCCAAAAGGTACAGGGAATGTCTAAATACTGTAGGCCCATTTTCAAATTTTGCTTACATATGCTGTCCTAGAAGAAAAGAAAGGAAATTCAAGATAAATCAATATTTAAAGTTTAATTTGAGCAATGCATTGCATAAAATAACTAAATATATATCTATAATTTAAAATATAAAAAAATCAATTGAAAATTTTTAGATAAAAATTTAGCAAATCAATAAAAATTTGTCTTCCACTTCATGTCAAGTCCGTTACCCCCAGTTAGTTTGTAAATCTGCCTAAAGAGGAAGGGGCAGTACGTATTCAAAGTAGTCAAACGTAGCTTGACAAGTTTATCTATGCCACTGAATATGTACTTTCCCTTTTAGAAAGATTTACAGACTAATTTTGGGTAAAATAATCTCAAGGTAACGGAATTGACATGAAGTGGACGACAAATTATTTTTCTGTTGATTTGTTAAAGAAAAAACTTCTGTAATTAATTTTTATCATGAATATAACACACTAGTAGTTCATATTTAAAATAATAAAAACTTTATTTTTTTATCTTCTGGAACAACATATGTAAGCAAAATTTGAAAATGGGCCTGTAGAAAATGTAGTAGTAAAAACGAAAAACTGCTGTGTCCGAATGTAGTAAATCTCCTTGTGCCCTGTATTGGAGGAAAAAAAAAACTGTCGAAAATTATACATTCTTTCTTTCGAGAGGGTGAAATTTCAAACCGTTATCAACCATTCATTTTCAAATAATTAAATGTAAATGTTTAGGCGTATAAAGATAGAAAAAAATCAATCGAGTATAGAAAGGTTTACTAAAGATAATTAGTTACATTGCGTTGGAGAATCGAGATAAACTTCAATTTCTACAAAGTAATCTTTCACATCATATTCAGTTCTTATTAAGTGGAGATTATATGAATCAACTTTACGTGCAACGTGCTTGATGCGTTCTGAATAGTTTTCATCCGTAATCACGTTCTAATCTCAGTTTGGGTGAAGATTAGTAGCTTCTTCGAAAACATGAAAAATGTGAGGCAGTGCTTATGAATCGGCGTATAGGTTACATTTTGAGTATAAGGCGGTTAAAGTAAAGCACTATTTAAAATATTATAGGTAGTCTTCGTAAGTATGCCGGAATAAATTACCTACTTAACGATAATTATCTGAAATTGCGTGCACACACCATATAAGCATTTTATTTCTTGGCTGTATACCATTGTGTCTGGATTTTACTAACTGAAGTTTTGTTTCACTGTTTTGGTGTTTTATTGTCGTGCAAGGTATTTTTACTTTACAAAGCTCTTGCGGAGAAGGGCAATGATAAAAATTCTTGATCCATATTGGAGTTTTGCAAGCATCAGCTTAGTGGCTCTAAAGAAAGTTTTCTTTTTCTTTAAAAAAGAAGTGAATATTTCACATTTTTTATAATGTAAATAAATCATTTGATCATTAAAAATTAGCTAATATTTTACTTCAACAATAGTACTTCATAATCTTCATAATCTAACTTGTTTCGTAGTTTAATCTAGTTTTTGGTCTTTCTTAGCATTCCCAAGCTGTTAAGGATGAAGCTATTAAATTGGTAACGTATCGTAAACTGCTTGCTTTCAGAATCAACGGAGTAGTTTAGCATCTTTCATTGGTTACGATCTTTAGAACTAAGCTGGAGTAAATGATGTGCAAAAGTTATTCTCATAATCATCAAGTTTTTCAGAGTTAGGAAAATTAATTGCAACACGTTCGTGCATGGAAATGATAAGAGATCGAGTGGTCTTTTCAGTCAATGCATATCGTTACAGTGCCTATAGTTTGTAATCCTCTCGGGTGGAAAATCGCTCAGATATTTTCTGATGTTATAAAGCACTTTTCTACCTTTGCGAAACTTTTTATGTAATAGCCATGCCTCTAACATTCCTAACGTAAAAACTAGCCTTCTCTTCATTATTTATTTTCCCATTCATTTTCTTTTCTTGCGGAAGCTCTAGCGATTTAGAAACAACGCAAAGGATCCGGGGGGAACTCTATTTGAGATTACTCTAATGTAAAAGTTACCGAGTATCTAAGTGCTGGGACCGCAGAATAGTAGTCGTTTTACTCAAGTTCGATTTTTGAAACTTCAGTTTTCCTACTGCAGTGAATAACGAATCAGTCCCCCTTAATAAATCCTCTGCGAAAATACCCTCTTAAAAAATACCCTTAGGAACTTTTACGTAATAAATTATCTTCTCTGGCTCTTTGTGTAACTATTGATTTTATTAAGTTATGTAATGTGATAATTGATAATCATTTGAATTTTAAAATTATTTTTGCTGAATTTATCCTTCTTCAGAAGTGTAATATTTATTATATTATTGTGTGTGTTGGGACGTAATTATTTTAGAGGATGTTAATAAGTAACATTTTTTCTATAATTAATTAACTAATTAAAGTAACATTTTTTCACTTTTTTGCTACATTTTTCTGATGTCAGTAAAATTAAATATTGATAAAAAAACTTAATAAGTAGCAGCGACGCTTTAACTTAAAGAAGAAGTTTCTAATTAGCAAACTTCATTATGATGAGAGATGATACTCGTAGAAATTTGTTATTAGTTCATGCTTGCCAAACGGTTAAGTTTTTAATTTATTGATTAACTCTAAAAGCAGTATTTAATAAATCCCTAAACATAGTAGTAATTCGAGAAACTCAATTTATCATTGCAACGGAAGAGAAACACATTTCAAAAGGTAACCTAGTACTTTTATTATAAACATTTGGAAAAACGGATATCTGCCAGCTGCTCAGTTTGGGTTATTCAAATATGGCAAAGCACACAAAGGTGATCTGTTTAAGAGGACGACTACTTTCAAGGAGGGCTTTCTAAGGCAAACTGGCGGGCCCATCAGCGGCCGAAGTCGCTGAACACTGGAACTTTACAGCACAGGTCGCGTCGGAGTTACAACGCCGAATGAGGACCGGTATTTGGCAGTTACTGCCAAAAGAAACAGGCGGAGTACAGCCTCAGACCTGTCTCGTCAGCTCTCTTCAGCAACTGGTACGACAATTTCAAGGCAGAACCTGTACAGACGCTTAGGGCAGATTGGTCTATATGCTCGTAGACCTGTCAGATGGGTTCCACTTACTGCAACTCGGTCCAGGGTTTGAATCTCAGCGAACGGGCTGGCTGCATGAGCCTTTTCGTGGTATTCCGAGAATGTAACGTGTATACAATCCAGTTTCTCTTAGAAAGCTCTCCACGAAGGCATCTCTTCTCTTACGTATATAACCCTCGAGTGCTTTGCGTAATTACACTCATGTCCATAAATTAAAGATAATGCAAAATCAGGCAAAGGAAGAGTTAGAAGCAAAACAAATTTGACTTATTTGTAAAGCTTATTTATTAAACAAAAGGTAAAGAGCAAAAAAAAAAAAAAAAAAAAAAGATGTTATATGTTTGATATTATTAAAAATATTAGCGATTTTTCTCCCTGGAGCAAATTACAAAGATAACGTATTTACAAAAAACCAATATTACATGGTTGGTATGGTTGTTAATACATTGTATGTCTCCCAGACGATGTAATACAGTCCGTACAATCCCTAGGCATGCTAAGTATAAAATTATCGATCTGATCTTGGGGGATATTATACCACTCAAAACGCAATGCTCTCCGAAGTTCCGGTAGACATGTAGGAGGAGGTTGACGGGCTGCAACTCGTCGGCCAAGCATGTCCCACACGTGCTCTACTGGATTCAAGTCCGTTGAGAATGTTGGCCAGTACATACGGGTGATATCCTCCGATTGAAGGCATTCGCTTACGATGTTTGCACGGTGAGGACGGGCGTTGTCATCCATAAACACAAGTTGTGCGCCCATGGCGCCCCGAAACAAACGTACATCTTGTTCCAAAATGATGTCCCGATAGATTTGGTTTGTCATGATTCCAATTTGAACATACAGGTCAGTTCTGGAACCCAGAATAATTCCACCCCAAACGAGCACTCCTGCACCACCGTAACGGTGTCGTTCATTGATGTTTTCTTGGTGGTAACGGGTACCTGGAGCTCTCCATATGAAAGTCCGGCGAGAATCAGACTGCAAGCTAAACCTGGACTCGTCGGAAAACATCACACAAGCCCACTGTTGCGGTGTCCACAATGCATGCTCTCTACTCCACGCTAACCGCAGGCGACAGCGAGTTGCAGTAAGTGGAACCCATCTGACAGGTCTACGAGCATATAGACCAATCTGCCCTAAGCGTATGTACACGGTCTGCCTTGAAATTGTCGTACCAGTTGCTGAAGAGAGCTGACGAGACAGGTCTGAGGCTGTGCTCCGCTTGTTTCTTTTGGCAGTAACTGCCAAATACCGGTCCTCATTCGGCGTTGTAACTCCGACGCGACCTGTTGTCGTTGACTCACATTACCATCATCTTGGAATCGTTGCCAAAGCCTGGAGATGACACTCTGGGCAATTCCAAGTTCGTCGGATACTTCCAGTTGGGTACGCCCACATTCCATATGGCCGATAATTCTACCACGTAAAAAATCATCCAAGTGCGTCCTTTGTGTCATAACTATTCGGTTATTGCACTGAAATGCTTATAAAGCGCCTGCGAACAATTTTACTTCTTTGCCTGTATTCCTTATATATCACTCTCTCACACTCTCGTCATTGTGACGTACCATCGGTGTCATCTAGTTACTTCCTGAAATTTGCATATGATTCTTGAAGATGTGTGTAGTGATTTTACAGGTGATATATTTATTTTAGAGTTCGATTTCCGCGTGACTCCGAATTATCCTTAATTTATGGACATGAGTGTAAATAAACCAAAGCAAACTGGCTGATATTCACGTTACTTATAGGAAAAAACAAGAACACCAACCACGAAGCGAGCCCGTTCGTTTAGGATCGAACCCAGGTTGAATTCTTAATATTCAAAAATCTTAACTACTCCGCCACTGGTTGCGCTCCAGCATCTGAAGTCAACTATGAAACACATCTATTAATTAATTAACTTTTCATGTCATTTATAGTGTTTAAAATTTTATCTGTTGTTTCTAATATACAAATATATGCGCAGATATTTTCATGAAATTATAATGCTATTATATTTTAAGTCAATAATACTTATACCAGTAGCCTCAAATAAACGTTATTTTTGTCGTTAAAAACTCTCTGTGGCCGGGGAAGGATAAACGGGTAGCCCACGACTACATGCGGCACTTACAAGATTATGAAAGCATTATTGTGATTGTATTACATTGTTGTTGGCAGTTGGCTTCACTTCAAATGACCTTTAAATGCTGAAAATTGCTTTTGGCGATCTTGTGCCTTCCAATAAGCAGCTATCCTGTTCTCATTAACTAATATTTTAGGGGCCGAAATATTTTACGGGAAAAAGTATTTTTTAAAGCGGTATCTTGAATTTATTATGGTTCTTATCTTGACATTTGGTGACGGTAATATTATGTCTGCAAAACTAATTTTCAAACACTATTTGAACCATTTGTGAACCAATAATATCCCGAAATAATCTATATCTATTATTAACTGAAATATTTTTCGTTAATTTCTTATTGATGGCTTAACAGCGTTTAGGTAAATACTAACCAATAGTGTTTTGCAATAACTTGAATTTGTTATACTAGACTGCATTATTCTTTAATTCTGTAATATTAAACGTAAATTCCTTTATATTGTTTAAACCAAATATATTGTGTTACTCGCGGCATCCATTCATCTTACATAGTGCCTCGTATATATAGAAACTACCGTCAGCTACTTTAGGCGAATAAAAAAAAAAAAAAAACATTAATCGGAAAATTTTAATTTGCTAGGAGGAATGATTATTGGTAAGTTTCATTAAGGCATATAATAAAATCAAAATCATTGAAGAACGTATTTACTTATTAAGCAGTATTAAGTGCCAAATGAACCTTAATTTCGTTAAATATTACAGACAGTTTTGAAGAAAGTAGTTATATTTATTTTCAAATAATAGTCGTCTAAAATACCTTAAACAACAATGTAAATAGTTTTACTTTAAATTTAATTGTAAGAAAACTTATAATTTATTATCCTATTAACTAATACGTTCACTGCCAATTGTGATTTAATTTACATCTGGCACTTGATACCACATACCCTCGGAATTACGTCCCATATTGTTTCATGCTTTCTTTTAGATAAAATTTGTTTAAAATTACGGACACATACCTGACTGCCTATAACATATACTTCAGATAAATATGGATAGTTACATAGTTTTAAAATATTTCAACACCTTAAAAACGAGTAAATGCTCAACACAGGTAAAGTTTACTGTAAAATATTTAGTGCAATTTAATGCAGTAAAAACTTCTTTTCACAATTTTTATTTCGTACCTTTTCTTCAATAGTGTGATAAAAGAGATTTTCATAGCGCGGGTCCTTAACTGCTATTGCTTTTAAAGCTAGAATTGTAATTTCGTCAGTTTTTGTTTTCTGAAAAATGAAAACCTTTTTCCTCGATAATGCTTATAAATTCTTATACGCATGAAAGTTTCATGACCTTTTTTGATCTCCATCAAGCTTTTTCAAAACTTCTGTTTTAAGTTTACAACTTTAGCACTTTTACGTTTTTTGAAATATTGCTTTCAATGCTTACGTTTTTGTTTTGCATTTTTTTATGCTGAAAGGAAAAGTCAGCTTAGAGGCGAAATATTTCTTGAAGCATGTAAAAAATATAAAGCAGTAGGTGCTTCTTTGTGCAACAGAAAAGCATTACTTGCCTTGTTCATTTTTGTACATTTAACGTTTGGTGCATGTAACAAATCAGACTTTGACAAGTTTGATGTATTTAGACTTAATATGTAGGATATATTTTCGTAAAATATGATTAAATTAATCTGTATAACTTTACGTTATTTAACAAGGATTCAGACTTTTGACAGTAGAATTATTAAATGTATCAACATACATCTATGTGTGTGTGAGAGAGAAAGAGAGACAAAAAACTAATAATTTTAGTGTAGCAGTACTCCTTTTAATTCGTTTTAATTTGAGTACATTCCCTCCTGTCTTAAAAGTACTAATATATGAAACTGAAGTGCGTCGTCCGAAAACTAATCCGCATATTTTTAATCCTGCAATGAGGCTGGCTCTCATTCTATCAGATTAAAGAAACTTGTTACCATAAATATCACTGCGCAGCCCTTTTTTTACTACTCTGCTTGCTACTTGCCATCATGCATCTCTTGCCTCTGCTGTTTATCGTCATTGTCTAAAGAAATGTAAGCTATATAAATTGTGGGGTACTTAGCGCTTCCATAATGATAAGTGAACCTGTTGTTGCTTATGCTCCCTTGTCTGACGTAGTCAGCCCAAACCCACGAAAGCCTCGTGGCAAGGAGCGCTAGAATACGCCTGCCGTTCTCAATAGCCTTGAGCACCATTCAGGAAAGAGATCAATTTAGCTCAGTTCCGCTCCCCAATTTTCATAGAGAGCACTCCCAGGGGGACGGGTGGTTTTCCTCATGTGTAACGTGTATACGAGCCAGTTTCCCTTAAAAAGTCCTCCACGAAGGCATCCCTCCCTTAAGGCAGATAGCTTTCGAGTGCTTTGCCGTAATCTAATAAACTAAACCAACTCAGGGGGACGGATCCGAGGGTCTCCCTCCCCTCTTCCCTTTCACCAAACCACACGAGAGGACTTTGGGCTCGCATATTTAGAGTGCCGCCATACCTTATTTAGAGTGCCGCCATACCTTATTTAGAGTGCATACATGTAGAAGTTATTTCGAGAAGACATTTGTTTATAAAAGTCGGTGACCTTTAGTAATCCTTCGCATCATTTTAACCGTTCGAAAATTTTTATAACTTTACGGTATTAAAGAAGGATTAAGACTGTGATGACATGTTCTTGCTGAAATTTAAATGCACAAATATAGAGCATCATAAAAGTGCGAGCTTAAAGAGAATACTTCTTTAAAAGAAATGCTGTGCATTTATTTAAGCAAAATACTGTGTAGTTTCGTCAAACCTGCATGGTATATAATACCAAAGGTGGCAATACCGGCAATACAACACGTTATAGCCTATTGTATAGCAAGTATGTCACCTTTGCAGCTTATTATATTGCCAGAGGTATCACCTTTGTCGAGAAAGGGGACATTCTTCAGAAAGATATGGCCTGTCACTCGGACGAATGTCTCCTGAGATGTCCATTTAGTGCCGTAACCTTTCTATGTCCTGCTGAGACTTTTTTTCAACAAACATGCGTTGGATATGTTAGGATGAGAATTATAGCCATCCTGCGAAGCGAATAAACTTGCTGAACAGCTACAGAATATCTGGTACTGATTTATGCAAAACAACATTTCATGTTTCCATGAGTCCATGCTAAACCACAAAACTTTATGCATTGTAGACAAAGGTATGTTATATTTATTAATAATACGTAAGGATATGGCTCAATAATTGGAGAGATTTTATTAACATTGTCAAGTTTTGTCATCATAAAACAAATTGTCTTGACTGGCTAATTTTTTAAAACTATTTTGTTTATATTTACTGTATTATAATTATTGTCCTGTAAAACTTATACCTCTTAAACTCATTCATTAAATGTAAAGTTACTAGCCTTAAAGGTTAACTAATTATGCCCAAAGATGAAAATTATTAGTATTTGATACATGTTAGTTTTAATATAAGAGCGAAAGTTACTTTTCTGGATTTAATTTTCATTATTAGAGTTATAGAAATGTAGAACTCTAACAATTAACTTTTATAACATAGAATGTCTAAAAATAGAGAATTATAAATTAAAAGCTTTGTTTACTACGAAAGGAATGTTTGCATAAATCTTTTTTAGAAGCATTAATCTAGAAATAAAATAATGTAATATGTAAAACGGCTACATACAAATCCTCCACGGTAAAGTATTTTCAGATTTTTTTTTTAAATAACCATGATTATTTTTAAATGGTTCGAGTTACGAAAGGACGTTTGTGCGGAATACCGCCTAAAAACATTTAACTTGAAGACTTAAGATGCATGTAGTGTAAAATTTTAAAAAGAATGAATGAACTTTGAAATGAATTATAATGTAAGAAAAAAAAACTTCGTGTCTGGAGCGACTTGACGTTATATCTAAAGCAAAGATTTTAATTAAAAAATTTTTTTCTGGTACTTTAAAATCTAAATATCTGAAATTAACTTAATAGATGCAATTTGTAAACTCGAGTCTGATAATCATCTGATTCTCAGTGACTTACTTCGTAAGTAGCCTGAAGATCCACTACCAGTGAAATTACTAAACCTGGTGAACACCAATAGTTGCACTCGGGTTTGAATCCAACTAAATAAGCAGATTTTCCCTGTGTATGAGCTAAATATGAGACATTTTTCCTTAGAAACTCCCTCTTTCTATTAATCAGATAAGTCTTCACATGCTTTCTTGTATTCAAACAAACAAGCAAAGGTAAGCTAAGTGTCAGCTAACTGTTAAGCTTGCTTATAATACAATCCTTAACTGAATTGGGTTCAAACCAGTGGTCAAGTGGTTGAAGACCGCTGAATACTGGTAGTTCGACCCGAGTTCGAACCCAGTCGAATGGGCCGGCTGCATGGTTGGTTTTTCCGGTTTTTTCCATGTGTAACATAAGTTTCCTTTAGAACGTTCTACATGAAGGTATCCCTTTCTTTAGACATATAGTATCGTGTGCTTTGTTATATTCGAATGATTTAACCTAACCTAAACTGGCCTGGATATATCTTTTCCTTAAATAGTGGATAACTCATCCCTTCTCCATGAGCCTGCTTGCTTCCATTAAATACATAATGACAATGCAATAATGTATAAAAATATTCTCCCTCTCAATCCTTTCAGTCAGTTCAAATGTTTCAGAAATGTCGAAAACTTTGTAAGATATTGCCCAGGATATAAATTTTATTATGATTTCTGTCATTCAAAAAAATGAAAAAAATTAATTTTTTTACCGTTGGAAAGAAAATATTTGATAATGTCATTTTTAAGATTTTTTGAGAAAATTAAATTGCATTAGAGAATCAACTTTGAAACTCAGCGGTGAAGTATTTTACTTTCATATTAAAATTAAGCACTAGGAAGAAATTTTTTTTTATATTTACTTTAAGCTAGAAAGGTCAAAGATTGTTTAAAATTGTTAAAAGTTATTTGATTAAAGAAATATGCTCCCTCGAAGATAATCGGATTATCAATGAAAGAATGAAATGAAGAATTATCCGAGATTTTGAATTTCACGTTATTTTATTAGAATGTTTTAGATACTCATAAAAGTGCCTGAAAGAAATTATATAAAAATTCCAGTTCGTATCTATTTTGGATTGTATTATTTCTGTTATAGTGAGGTTAAAGTATGGAAAATTTTATATTTATGGAAAAGAATATTTTCAATTCCTTCATTTATTTCATTAACTGAATATTTTACATTTAACTGCAGTAACTGGAATTTAACAGTTAAAGGCATAACTTCAATATTTCATTAAGTGCGTACTTTCATTGTTGAAAACAAAGTGCATGAATTGATTTGTATTGTTACGGATTAGGTATTTAAATAGCTACTATTAGTAGAATTATAAATTAAATTGTTTTATTCCTCGTGTAGTGCAGCGCGGGACCAAATAAGAAGAGAAATCTAAGCTGGAAAATTAAAAATACAAGAGCACGTGCATCTAACATTTAATAAATAAATATTTCTTTTTGATTTCGAGAAAATACCAGAAAATTCTCGTGCATTTAAGAAGCTTATATATATATATAAAGGCATGAAAACGTCTCAATTGGTTAGTTAGTTGTTTTATCAGTTTTGTTTAGAAAACTGCTGCTGTAGCGAATTCGCAGACTAGCTTTCTCTATTTTGAATTAGTTCTATTGAACGTTTTTAGTAGTTTAAAAGATAACTACTGTGAGATATTGGGATATTCTACAAATATCTGAGGAAATTTAAGCATTTTGTTTTATTTATTGTGATAATAATAAATTTTATTCATTCTTCATCGAACTTGGGCATTCAATTCATAACGAACCCGTACGCACGCAACAATTTTTGGTGGCAACGGTGGGATTTGAATGCCAATAACTAGAGGGATGGAAGAACAATGAGATGCATTCCGCAAGAGAAGAAGAGGAAGAATAATCTTGCTTGTTTACATTAGCTGTTCATAAGTCACGTGATGAATGAGTTCATCGGAATGTATCTCATTAAGGGAACTCGTCACTGCTTTTGCTGCATTCCAAGAAAAGATGGAAGCTGGCCACACATCCTTTAAAGAAGAGATAAAAGCGCGACAGGAAACCGTTAAAGAAAATATGAACGTGATTCAATAAAAGATGGGAGTTGTTCAGGAATCTTTTAAAGACGAGATGAAAGCAGTTCAAACAAAGATTGAAGCAGATCAAGAGAAAATGAAGAGAGAAATTACTTGCGTAATAGAAAATAAATTCGAGGCTATGGAAGACAGAATAGGAGCTGTCTAAAGAAAAAAATTGAAGAAAAAGTTTCATCTGTAAAAGATCAAATTGAAGAAAGAGTTTCTTCGGTAAAAGAAGAAATAGAAGAAAGAGTTTCTTCTGTAAAAGGACATATAGGAGGGAGAGTTTCTGCCGTGGAACAACAAATTGATAAATTGATGACAGGGTTTCTTGCAGTCGCTAAAGAAGTTGATACCCTAAAGAAATTCGTAGCGACAGCAGGGAGCAATTCTGATGGTTTCAAATTTTTACCTATGCCTGCTCGTCCCTCTCTGAAGCTATTCACTTGTGATGGGAAGAACTACTGGCAAGTATATAAAACACACTTCTGTATAGTGGCGGATGCAAATGGATGGGATTCCCAAGCTAAGGTCTGTCATCTCGCCGCTTCTTTAAGAGCAGACGCAGCGGATATTCTTCAGACTTCCCGAAAACCAAAGATTGGATTTGAAGCTCTGTCCGAGGCACTGGAGCTGCGGTCGGTGAGAAATGTTTAAAAGACTACAGCAAGCTTCAATTAAAATCCCGTCAACAGAAGCCCGCGGAAAAACTCTGGGAGCTCGCCACAGATGTTGAAAGGCTGTCCCATCTCGCCTTTTCGGAGTCCCCGACAGAAACAAGGGAAATCCTATCCTTGCAATACTTAATCGATAGCATTCGGGATTCGGAAATACAGAAGACTCTGCGAATGGCGGACGCGAAGGACATAAAAAGCGCTCTGTTGTACGAGGCGGCCCAGCAAGCAACTTGTAGAGATCGCTACCCAGTCAGAGCTGTGCGAGTCCACGAGCTAGTGGATCAATTGATGGCTCGGTTAGATGATTTATCCAGGCAAGTCGACGCTTTGATACGGAGTAGGAGTGAGAACGGACTGGCTGTAAGGTGTTGGAGATGTGGTGCTGAAGGCCACATACGACGGCACTGCAGAACACCCCAGGGCACGGAAAATAAAACGGATGATTTGACAAGACCAGTGAATGCCTTGAGACGGATTACTGATGAAAAGAATTCGACCCTAAAGTTCTGGAACTGCGGTGTTGAAAGACACCTACGAAGGAACTTCAAAACTCCCCCCCCCCCAGAGCACGGAAAATAAGGCAGAGGATTTAAACAGACTATTAAATGCCATGGGACGGAAAAGGAGTAACAAGAAACCAAAGTGCTGAAACTGCGGAGCTGAAGGCCACGTGCAAAGGAACTACAGAACACCCCAGAGCACGGAAATAAAGACTTATTTCCCAGCAACAAGGGAGGAAATAAATGAATGACCATATCGAGGAACGCAGGTTGCCAGAGAATGAAAAGCACTGCTTTAAAGCCCTCAAGATTTCTGCAGTGAGTGGCAACAGTAATGGACTATCCATCAACAGGCATATCGATGGAGTTCCTTGCAATATGATTATTGATACAGGAGCTCATGTTACCATCATTCAGAGAGATTTAGCTCAACAGTTTAAAGATAATTGGACGCCATCCTGTATTACCCTCCAGACTGCGTCTAGCGATGAAATCTCCATAGCTGGGAAGTTAAACGTAAACATCACTTTCGGAAGTGCCGCCTAACATCACACGGCATATGTGGCGGATATCACAGATTAGACTTTTTAAGGAAATAAGATTTTTCCGTAGACTTCAAAAACAACAAACTGCTTTCATCTGAGGACATGACTATCTATCCTCAAAAGGGATCCTCGCCTGGAAACGCCGACGTCTCATGTGAAAGACCCTACACAGAAAGCTGCCGAAATCATACTAGGGTCGAAAAGAAACGCAAGACTACCAGCTATTCTCCATCTTAGATGCTCTTCGGTCGAGACCTTCGTCTGCCTTGTGACCACCTGTTTGGTCGCCCTACGGATGCGCCTTCATCGCCTGAGGAATATGTCCAGGCCCGGTTTGAGGTGATGCACTGTTTGTTCTGCACGAAAGCGAGTCATCTTGGCAACGGAGAGGTGAAGACCAAATACGACACTGGAACTACTGGATATGGATTCAAAGGAGTTAAGGTGTGTGGTTGTGGAACCCGATTCGACGAAAAGGACCCAATCCTAAATTACAGTCACCTTGGGATGGTACATACACAGTCCTGAACAGGCTGAATGACGTCGTGGTTCAGATCCGTAATTCGTCGAACTTTAAACCTGAAGTCGTTCATTGCGACAGATTAGCTCATTATTATGGCCATCCCAGAACTGTGGTGTTGAATTACGGTGCGGTGGTTTATTTTTGCAGTCATTGGTCGCAGCCCCATATTTTCCAATTACAGAAGTGTTTTAAATGACAAAAATATTCATGTTTGGGCAATATCAAATTTTAAAAAAATTAATTTTTGACAAATAACGAAATTTAACTTTTAATTCGATCTCTCAGTTCCTATACTTACATTTGGGAAAGTTTCATGCTCGTTATGAAGAAATAAAATCAGAAAAAGTTTGACTCTCGTACGACAAAAATTAGCCAGTATATTTAATTTCAATATTTGCAATTTTTGATGTCATTTTCAACTTGCTTTGAGAGATCGTTTCTTAAGTTGGAATAATTCGAGGAAATAAATGTAAAAGTTTAAATGAAGTGCAGCTAAAACTGTGTGTAATTTACTTGGCCGTAGAATGAAGTCATGTTGAGTCCACATTAGATTTTTTAATTAAATGATTGGAAGTGCCCTTTCTTTTTCTTCTAAATCAGGATATATGCGTATGAATAACAATTTGTTTTCCAAATAGCACTTCATTGATCATTCTTTATCGCATGTTAATGCAAATTATGCGCAGTGCGCTTTCAAGATTAAACCAGTGTATATTTTAGCCCTTTCTCAAGAATTCAGTACCGTTTCCTTTCCTGGCATTTCAGTTGATGCCCAGCATTTCTTTACGTCAATAAAGCTCAGATGGTTTTACTCCGGCTGTGTTGACTCAAAAAGCACCTGTTCTCGAATTCCGGAATTAAATATTTTGCCATCTTCCTACTTCATATCTCAGGAGTACTTTTGCCTATTTTCTCCTTCGTAACTGGAAATTTTGTAGAGAAGAATAATTTCTAGACTACTACTAACGCCACTGAAATAAAGTAGCGGCAGTTAAATCTTTTAGCAAAATTAAAGTTTGAAATTTACCGTCTTCCAATAGGAAAACATTTTAATAATAGTATTTTATGATTTCTTAATTTACTAACTACATTAACTACTTACTGTGCATTTCATTTAAGTATAGTGTTTCATTAAACAATATTCGTTTTTTTTTTTTACTTCCTTGTACGAAATAAAAAAGAAGTATTGTAACTCGTCGTAAAGAAGTATTGCAAAAAATTCGTCTGTGCGTACATACGTACGTATATATGTATCTCGCGTAACTCGAAATCGAGTAGCCTCAGAACATTGAAATTTTGTATATAACATGTGGACTGCTATAACATGTGGATGTGCATCTCCTATTTTAGTTACCAAAAGTATATATATATATATTACTCGGGTCAGCGATCTCAGTTTCTTTCTTCTGTTGTTCTTATCTTCCGGTTAAGGTTCCGGCTTCGCAACAACAAAGATAACGCTTCTTTTATTATTGCCAATTAAATCATGCTTAATCCCTTCTGGAATTTATTCCAGGAAATAAGTGTTTAAGATTTACTTCGTAATGTTTAATATAGATACTTGATTTTCATGTATTTTTGCCTTTTCGCGAAGTGAGAACTGACTCAATTGAATGAGAAATACTGAATCGTCTGTAAGAGACTATTCACTTTTTGTGTTTGTTTAATTTCTTTTATACATCATTTTAGATTTGTTATAGTATTTGAACAGAACACGTAGCAACGATTAGACAATTCCTCATATGATATAAATTTTGTGCATTCTGAGTTATAAAATGAATGAAATGTAACGTTGTTAAGTGAACCTAGCGCCAGAGTGTCGCTATTGTAAACAAATATAGTGAATTTTAAAGTGCATTTATTCTACTGTGGTTTATGCGCTATCGACGAAGAGATTTAATTCAATCCAATGAGTTTAAATTAAATTCAAGAAAAAAATGCGTATAATTTAATATTCTGTACAAGGAAGTCATGTGGTGTACACATCAGATTTTTTTAATTGTTATGCTTTCTTTGATTTCAAGCAAACTAATTATTCACTGTTTGCTACTATATCACTCGGTGTCTTTGCTATGTCAAAGCTATATCACTCGGTTTCTTTCTTAGTACATTTCCTCGGCATTGTATAAGGTATGTTAAAAGAGCTTCTGATTATTTATATCATAGCGCTAAAGCGATTTCACATCAAAGCCTGGTAAGTGTCGTTGCTTAGCAACGATTTTCTCAAGAATGTTTTTTTAAATTTTCAGTTTTTGTCCCCCCTCCAAAAAAAATTGTACTTGTCTTGAAATGCATAACCCTAAACACCAGCTGCTATTTTTCTGTACATTAATAAAAAGAAAATGCATAGGTATGGAATTTATGATTCCCAATGGCAAAGTTGGAGGCAAAATTTGGCAGAATTGTTTTTAAATTTCGTTAAGTTTTCATGTATTATTTCTCAATATTTTTTTATTAATAGCCCTATTTGTCAAACAATATATGTATACTAGCGGGTAAGCCCATTAGATGATGATGGATGAATGTCTATTTTACAGCCACGTATTAACGTTAAGCTTCGAATTGCATTCCATTTCTTAACTAAACAAAATCATAATATGTGTGTGTGTGATTATGGCAAAGCCTCGAGGGCTATCTGCCTAAGGGGAGGGATGCCTTCGTGGAGGACTTTCTAAGGGAAACTGGCTCGTATACACGTTACACATGGGGAAAACCACGAAAACGCCCATGCAGCCAGCCCGTTCGCGGGATTCGAACCTCGAACCGAACTACCAGTGTTCAGCGACTTTACCGCTCGGCCGCTGGTGGGCTAAAAATCATATGATTCACAGCATTAGTAGTTAAAAATTTCTTCAAAATTATTGCGCGTTTTTTTGGGAAGTTTTTGTAAAAGTATTTCATCATAATTTCTGCAAATAATGTAGTTGAATGTCATTTTGAGAAACAATAACAGTTGCGCTTTGTAATAATAATAATGTCAGTTTTTAATATTTTAGTCATCTCCAATATATAAGTTTTGTGTGTCTTTGAAATGCTACGTTTCATGAATCTTAGTAGCTTCGGTGCCTGTATGGTTGCTAGACTGAGTAAAAGCTGGATAAATATGCTCTCGAGTTACAGAATATTATTTAAAATGTATATGTTAAAGGAAAATTATAAGGAATGGTTTTCAATAACTTTGAAAAAAATGAAAGTACTGAAATATTAGGGAATGCTGCAAAGGAATACAGCCGTATGAAAGTAATACATAGAAATGTGTTGCATATGTATGAATATTTTGCATTCTTCAGTTTCAGAAACAACAGTATAGAATTGAATGTAGTGATAAAAAATGTTCTTTTGCAGTCTCGCTCATGACATTGTTCTTGAAGTAATATTTCCAAAACTTGTGACATAATTTATGCTGTGAAACCATCTTGAGAGTCTGGTCTTTGTTATTTTAAATGTATAAAGTATGTAAATATCTAGCAAAATGAAACTATTCAAATAAAGCGTCGTTCTGCTAGCTCATAATCTTGAATTTTCAAATTATAGTAGTTGAATTTGTCTGTTGTTAAGGCTGCGTTTTCATTTAATCCACTAACTTCACTTTCCAAAACTTTTGATTAACATTTTTTGCATAGAATAAAATATACCAGTTAAATTTTGCTGTAATTTGAAAAAAAGCAGATCAACAAAAAAGGTTACCATTAGAACGAGGATTCGTCGAATTTAATGCCTAGTATTTGACCACAAAGTCTGGCAGTAAATTGAAATTTAACGAGAATTATGAATATCTCACAAAATATTTTATAGATTTAAAATAGTATTTATTTAAAGAATTTAATAATTTTGTGTAATGTTTTATAAGCAAAACTAAACTATTGGGAAAAGCAGATATAGTAGATTGTAGTGAACTCCATTTTATCCTTGTGAAGATTATCCGTGCATCAGATTGCTGTTTGGCAAAAAAACATACTGTACTTTGGAAAAGACGTAATTCTTAATTTCAGAAGTATGGTTACAAAAGGTAAGGACTGAGTTAAAGATACAACGTTTTTTCGTGGCTGAGAAAACGATTTTTTCCAGAAAGGGTAAAGTAAGAAGGTTCATTTTAATAAGGTGCTTGCATCGGGCTTCCTTGAAATTATTTCTGGTATTTCAAAGAGGCTTTGAAACTTCGTAGCCCTTTTAGTTTACTCCTGCTGTGTTCGTCATGCGAGTGAACAAGCTGGACACATCAGCGTTTTTTACTGTTTTTCATGTGTAGCATAAATACAATCTAGTTTCCATTAAAAAGACGCTACGCTGCGAAGGTCTTCCTCTTTACGAACGGGTAATCCTAGTATTCTTCGCAACAGTCAGATAATCTAAGGATTCCTCACGTGGAAAAAAAATATGATGTGGAAACCACATGACTTTCTTGTATGGCCTATTGAATTACTCACATTTTTGCTGTGTATTTTCTCGAATTTCATTAGAGATATATTTCTTAATTAATCATTTCAGTGATTTAATAAGAAATATCTCATTTTTTAATCGTTTTAAATAAGAAATATATCTCACTTTTAAAATATATTTCACTTTTAAAAAACGATTAAAAAATCAATCTTGCAATTAAAATGAGTATTTTTATGCTAAAAAAAAAGCAGTTCGGGAGGAAAACGAAATTTTCGGTGCATCGAAATTTAAAGTTAACTTTCCGTCTCACTGGATGGACTGAAATCGACACTGGAGCGACACTGAAATCGGTGCGCCAGCTGACTTAATTCACTATATTACTAAGAGATACAAATGTAAATAAATTCTCTTCACATTAGGCTTCAATTTACTTGACTTACAATTTAAATTGTTGATAATTCTAGAACTATTATAACTAAAGGCATAAAAACCTTAACCGGAATATAAAAACATAATTCAATCACTTTTAAAGCAAAAAGTGCACAATTTACCAACATAGAAGAATTAAAAAAAATCTGAGCTCTCCGAGCCGCATATACGTTTAGTGCAGCCGATTACAATAAAAAAGGAAGATGCACAACTAGATGTTATAACAGTTCCACAATGTAAAATTTCAACGTTCTACAGGTAAGCGTTTTTGAGTGTTGCGAGATACGTATGCTCATACATACAGGCGTCACACACACAAAAAATGTTCTGAATCCATTTTTACAATTCAGTTTGGGAAAAAAGAGCCCTTTATTCTGTTCTACGTTCGCACGGCACATTAGCGTTACTGCTAAAGAAAACGATCCTTGGAATACATGTGACGAAAACGATGCAATGATAATTTTGTTAAGAATTTTATACGTAATTTACATGATAATTTGGTGAAATTGGGTTGGATCCTAGCAGAGCCCACACCCTTGGCGCGCTCACTTATATGGCGCGCATCGATGTGTACATGGTGAAAGTCAAGAGAGTGTGCAATGCCAAGTTTGTGCAATTCCCTGATGTTTTTTTAAGTGAAAATAGATAGATGTGTACATGGATCCGAATTTGTGCAATTCTTTGACCTTCTTATTTTCAAGTTGGCGATTTTGAGAAACGCACGAAGCAGTGGGTGATGTGCACTTTCCCACTTTGTCGCCGAGGTTGTGGGCTGTCCTTGGATTTTACCGTGAAATTGTCTTTCTGCGTAATATTACATGAAAATCTAAAGAGACTATGCGCTGCAGGAAAGATAAGAATACAGGAGCAAGTCTATTAACATTGAATAAATGGAGATACCGCAAAGCTGGCAATGTTTTTGGAGAGTATTTTCTGTCGCCAAATTTGGTGAGAAATTTCCAAAAGTCGTCAAACTTGGCGACCATCTGGTGACCTTTGGATCTGATTTCTGTATCACTTTAATAGATCGTGTAATTGAATAACTAATTGATATTATATGTAGGTGTAACCGTATCCAGCCTTCATATGCCTTCCAGTAATTTAGTAGTAATAAAGTACTAGACATATCTCGGCGGCCTGGCGTAAACTATGTTAGACTGGATAGAGCATCAGTTTCTCAGTTGTCCACGTTAGTGTGAGATCGGAGTACTGAGATATCTCCGGGTTAGCTTTGCTCCTTTAGATTCGCTTTGCATTGCATTTAACATTCTTAGTAGTAATACTGTGAAGAGTCTACGACTATTTTTGTGGAACTTTCTGGAACTGTGAAGGGTTTCTTTTGGTAAAATAAATGTTATTAATCTATCATCAATTATGTGTGCATTTAATCTATCACGAACCTGTTTTACTTAATATGGAAAAACTTAAATCCATCCATCCTACCGGGCGTATAAATACGTCCTAGAATACATTTTGTTACGCCCTTAAGTAAATATATATACGTGCATCTTGAGATATGCCCTTGCAATTGAGGCCAATATATTAAAAGAAAAGGAATCCAGGTATAAAGTCTCGGGCATTTTGGTATTATAATCACGAAAATAGAATTTTCTCACAGCTGTTTTGGAAAAGTTACAGTTTGGAGCTCAACCCTACACCAAATGGAAGACTTTAACACGTAACTATTCAAGAAAATTACAGTTATGTAATCGAAATGGAAAACATCGCAGGAATAAATAATCAGACGTAATTTTGCAATAATAATGTTCGCAGTAATACGCATGCAACAATATTTAATGACAATGTGTGTCGTATCAATGTTCAATTTTCAGCTTAAATAAAAACTTGTGATTTTAATGTAAGCGACTGAAGGAACGAAATGCTTTAATTATATTGAAAACAGTATCATATACTTCTACTCATAGAAGATATTGGTTTTATTTCATTACAGCAAAGCATGCGAAGACTATCTGCACACATACATAGTTTAGAAGACACTTGCGTGCATGATAAGTCATCCATTTTGTTGTATAAATATTGTTCAACGAGCTTGATGCACAGTGGAAAAGCGTAAGCTATTACATTGCATCAACGTCAACGAAGTATTGTTGAAAGAAACTGGTAATAAACTGTATGCAACTAAAATATTAAATTCACTCAGTATTCTGATAGAATAAATGGACATTTAAAAACAAAATATATACAATCCTTGCGCGCTTTGCCATAATTTATTAAACAAACAGTGAAATTGTGTTCTCTTTTAAAACACGAAAGAAATACAATAAAACTGTGGGCCAAATAAAATATATTTGCATGCGATAGTCACTGTCATGATGTCAGTGTGCATTTTGTAGGCTCAAGGACTGCTTATGCATTCAGAAACTTCGGTTAATACAAGCTTTGACATTTGACTTCTTGTTTCACTTTTGTAAGACAATGTTTTGAGCAATAGCTGATAATTAAGCCATCGGTTTCATTAGTGCATTCTTAGATTTTTATAGGATGCGTAAAATGCGAGCAGTGGAGTAAGAGCTAAATTATGTGCTACAGCCAATTGCACGTAACACTTTTTTCATACACACACACACACACAATAAAATAAAATCAGTTTTTTATATTACGCCCAAAGGGGCATTATTTTTTCATTTACGACAGATGCAAGTTTCGAGTGCATTTGGGGTAAAAATAATATAAAAACAGCATATCTTTAGAATTTCCGATAGATAGTCTCGCTCGCTTGAGGTAAAAATATTTTATTCTCTGTAGTGTTGCCACTGCTAAAATCGTTGAGTTTGAAATCGTTGAGTTTTTTAATCGAAACTTCTTTAAAGTTTTACAAAATATGAAGTAGATAATAAAACAAATTCCAAATTCAGAATTCGGGCTTTTAGGTTTCCATGTTCGGGGGGAGGACTACATCATTCAGAATTTTATGGCTGTAGGTACCGTTGTCTTTTTTTTTCACAGTGCGAGAATTATACATTCATGCAGATTCTTCATTATTTAATTGGTTTAAATATAATACAGGATGATAATATTTAGTAGCAGCAATTTGAAAAGTGATTCAACGCTTTTAGTAATTCGAAGCAAAATGCCGTTTCGTGACCAATAGCCCTTCTGGGCTAAACGCCGCTTTGGGCCTTAAAAAAAAAAAATCTGATGTGGACACCACATGACTTCCTTGTACAGCCTACTAAGTTATAAACATTTTTTGCTGCATTTCATTTAAACTTATCTCCTCCAGTTTCATTAGCGATAATAGTTCTCATTAAATTCAGTTCTCACTTCGCGGCAAAAAGAAAAAAAAAAAAAAAAAACTTCATCTTCATTAAAAATTGTAAAATACAGAAAAACACAAAACACCAAATACAGTTAACAGCTAAAAATACAATTTTTACGATTAAAATTAGAATTTCTACTTAAAAACAAGCAATTCGGCCAGCGGGCAAGAAAGCATATTTTTCGGTGCACAAAACTGAAAGTTTACTTTTGGTCCCACTCTGCAAAAGGACGCTGAAGGTGCGGAAATTCGCTTTTCTGCTGAGTTTCAGTTGTGAACAAATGGTGGTTCATTAGGTTTAAATCGCCACTTTTAAATTGTTGATAATTCTAGAAATATTGCATGCAGATTACCAAAAGACGTAAAAACCTCAACCGGAACATGAAAACAATCACATAGTTCAATCACTTTTAAAGGAAAAAATTACACAATTTACCAACATATAAAAATAAAAATATAAGCTCATAGAGCCAGTTAACGGAGATAGAATGTATGTATATTTATAGGCGACTGATGCAGCCGATTGCAACGAAACGGGAGGTGCACAACTACATGTTATAGTAGTTCTATATACAAAATTTTAAAGTTCTGAGGCTACTTGGTTTTGAGTTATGCGAGATACGTACGTATGGACATCAAGAAAATATCTCTTCGGAATCCATTTTAAATCTAATTTACAGTTCTTTTCTGCAAAAACAGCCTTTTATTCTGTCCAATATATTGCACAAAAACATCATTCAAATGGTTTCGAGAGTGGTTGAAATAGATATTTTCTTTTAAATATGATACCCTAAATTACAATATTTCCATTAATTCGTACAAGAAAATAAAAAAACAAAAGGATCATTATTTTTATTTTATTGACCCACGCTAATAGGTTTGGATACACCACATAATTTTTTTACATTTAGGAACGATTAAAAGTAATCTGCAATGAAGTTCTTAGAAGTATTTTTGGCATCGAATTTTTTTCCCGTTTATTTTTTTCAGGCGCATGAGCTTTTGCAATATAATTATAAATGAATTTTATACGAATTTGCGAAAGGATGATTGGAGAAACGATATGCGAATCGCGTACGAAGTCTCCGTTCTAGATGTATTTTTGAAGCATACAGAAATTGAGTATCCCAGACACGTAATCCTGTTTTGCTCTCAGAACTATAAAAAAAAAAAAACATACTTATTTACAGTTGCTACGGAGATTCGATACAAACACGTTTTGAGTTTGTTTGGCGCTGTGAAATAATGAGTTTTTGCTAGTTATATTCTTCAGTTATTGCATTTTTCTCTCTAGTGTTCTTGAGTTAAAAAGTAGGTTAGTGGAAAACGAATTTATTCAATATTTTGCTGATATTTGTATATAAAAACACAAAGCGCCGAAAAGTGAACCAATTTCTTGAAAAGTGAACCAATTTCTTGAACTGGCCGTTTTTAAAATCTGAAAAGTGTATAAAAGGTTTCTAGTAGAATCGTGCATTCGATCAGAAAATTAGCATGAATTAGTATTTTATAATTAAGAGAAATATAATATAGTTTTATAATAACTAAGATTTAGGGCATCTCATACTTTAGAATTTACGAAATGTGACACTCTGGTTGCTCAGTATCTCAGCATTGTTCAGGCTATTTGTTGTTGCAAAATACTCGTCAAGAGTCTTTTCGCTTGCTCTAAATATTCACCTGTGAATTAGAAATTTCGAGTTCAGTTTTCGATTCGTTAACTATCGAAATTGACCGATTCTAATTTTAAATGAAAGAAAAAAAATCTTGATAAAGTTTAAAATTAGATAAGAACACCTTAGAATGGTGCAAATTTCGAATAAACTCTATAGATTTTGATGGTGATCAGACGGGCCTTTCTTCAGAAGTAGAAAAAAAAATTACAGAGGCAGCACATTTTTAGGTGACTTTGCTTTGCTATAAAAGATCTCCTGATTAAAAAAACTCTTTTTTAACTAAAATTATATTTTTGAAAGTGTAAATTATCGTCTTCTGTTTGACAATTTTGTTTTCATGCAAAATGACGCTTTTAAAGAAGCAATGGACGGAAGACTATGTCTGCCCTCTTTCCGGAAGAAAACTATTTATATTTAGTTATTTAAAAAAGCTGCAAAAGCCATGATATTTTGGTATCTAAAGCAACGACAGATAATATTGCCAATAAAGAAGGAAAAAAAAGTTTGGTTTCAAGGAGAATCATTGTTCAAAATACATATCCAAGATAAAAACGGAATGTTTCGAATGTTGCAAAGAACTTTAATGTTAAAAGCAAATCATAAGTATAGTTACATAATCATTAAAATGCTCAGTGCCAACTGTAAACAAAGTGATTAATGCTGATTTGAATTTTAAAAAGGTGAAAAAACGTAATGTGCGTTGTCTTTCTTCATGAAATATCGCCGAAAGTAGAACGCGCTGTATGAGAAAAAAATATTCGGATAAAAATGGAAAAATATTGTCACAATAGGTGAATCCTGGGTATGTTTAAATGTTCGCAATAAAACGAGATACATTTATCATCATAAAAAAGAAGAAAATATCAAAGAATCTAAATGAGATTTTCAAAAGCCAGTATAAATGGCCAGTTTCAACAAATATTTGTTGCAGGTTTTCGATATAACGGCAAATAAAAGTTGTTTAGTTCAGATCAACATATTATCAGGAATATATTTTGCACCCAATTTTTGATATAAAATACCTTCTCTTTAGCCACATCAGTCAGTAGAACTGCATCAAACAAAGCAAACAACCACATGTCAAAAGCCACTGTTAATTTCCCGGAAAAAGTGGAACAAAAAAGATGTGTCGAGGCCATACCCTTTTCTCACAAACCCTACCGAATTTTCTGATGCATCATCCAAGGATTTTTGCGCTTTTGAACTTTGAAAAAGCGGATCGTCAAGACTTCTCCCTACAGCCCTTCTTCGACTGTCGAAAGCTGTTTAAGAGGAATGGGATAAGCTACCTCTCTCACTACCAAAAAAAATTGTCTTGGAAAGTACGGTGTAGAAAGATAATGAAGAATAAGGGTTATCAAATGAAACATTTAAAACACAAAAAAGTTTAGGTAAAATATTTTTGTAAATGCAATGAAAATCGTCTAAAAATTGTGCAAACGTCGTTAGTATTTTGTTTCCCTTTTGAAGAAGAAAGACTTTGTCTGATCACCCTCTAAATCGAAAGTTTTATTCAAATTCTACGCCAATATATGGTTTTTTTTTGCCTTAGTTTTATAGCCGAAATTTTTTAAAGCAATTATTTGTTGGGTTTGAAAATCTGTAAACCCTATCCAGATTATAACAGCAATGATAGTTACACTATCAGCAAGCAAATTCAGTCCACCCTGTTCCATAAATCATGGCATGAGGGCATAGATACGTTTTACTTTCTCTGACGTCGCCACGACGAGGCCGAGAAATGGCCGAATGCTGAGAAACACTCGTAGTTACCCCAAGCTTGGTTCCGGACCTCTGAAGGGACTGATAGTACGTGAGTTTCCGGGTATTCCATGTATGCAGAGGTGAAGCAAAGTTTGTTTAAATACAGCAAAATTTATTTCAGTCTTCAGTGAAGACATTTGCTGATTTATGTAAAGGACAATAGTGTGTTTTAGTTAATTAAATAATCCAACCTTCGGCTAAAAGACGAAACCCTTTCAGTTATTCACAAAAATTGATCTCGCAAAGAAACAATATATAGTCAGTAGATCTAGTCGGCTGGACATTGGCCGGTAATGAAATATTACAAAAACATGAGTATAGTTAAGATGGTATAAAATTTAAACACATACATTTTTATATTTCAGAAAAAACAAATTAAGCATTTTAAAATTACCATATAGTATATTATCACATGAAAGTTACGAATTTTTTAGTGTGATGGCATAAACCTTATAAAATACCTGCCTACTTACAAGATTGGTAGAGTTTTGAAAAATTTGTGTATACAATTAAGCGTCGTAACATCATGTATGAACAAAGATGAAAATTTCTCGGCAAGCCTTATGAAGTCTGAAATTCTTCATCAACTTCCTTCCACCAAATTCTCTTCCTCTACGCATTGTCCTCATCTTAATGCCTCACCTCCTTTTCATCATCTTTCTCCTTTTCTCCTTTTCCTCCTTTTCTCATCTCCGATTATTTCGTAGTCATCTTGAGAAAATGCAACAGTAAAAGAATTGTTTGTCTCCACAAAAGTTTTTATCTCCTCTTCTATCTTTTATCCTTCTTCGTCTTCCCTAATACTCATGCTCAAGAAATAAGCAATAACGGCAAAATGCCGAATAAAATAAAAAGTATTTAATGAATTTGCGTGAAATTGATCCAAGAGGTTGGTCTGACATTACTTAAACCACATAGCAAACCGTAAAGCAGAGACATAACAAAAACATATTTATTATGACCATCACATCGCGAAAGATCAAATGGGTCAGAAGAATGTGCAGTGAAAACATCACGCTTATAACGGATATGACACCCTCTAACTGAAATGCATGCTTGGCAACGGCGAGGCAGGCTGGCAGTAGTGTTGTTCGCTTGTAATGTAAGTATTGCCCATTCCTGTAGTAATCCATGTCGGAGCTCGTGGAAGGTGCTTGGCGGCACACTGCGACCTGTTATCCGTCGTCCCAACATGTCCCACACATGCTGTATGGCATTCATGTCCGGTAGTCTAACAGGTCACGGCAGATGTGAAATGGTTTCACTCTCTAGATAATTCCGTACCACTCGAGCTCTATGCAGGCGGTTGTTATCGTTGTTTTTAGAGAAGACAGTCTTACTGCTTCCTCAACAAAGCAGTTCTAATTCGTTCATCTTCTATTCTCTTCATATGATACTGTTACGCTTTTCTTACGTTACGGGATCGTGGATTTGGAATGAATAACGAGAACAGAACTTGATGAAGTATCAAAACTCAATTTATTATATAGTATTACTCAGAACAGCTCCAAAAACATGTTTACAGTCGTCGAAACGGCAAACACGCTGAAACAATCAGCAGCACAGCTTTCAGGCTATTAGACTACAACGGCGAAGATAGCTTCACGGCAAAGCACCAGAGTACAGCTCTCGACTCGGTTCGGTCGTTCTCGGAACTCTACTCTCGAGACTCTCCACACGAACGCGAAGCACTAAACCGATACACTTGATATCCTCACCGATGCGCATTCTCGATGCACCAACTCGCGATACAGTCGACGATGAACTCGAGACTAGACTGACGATCAGCTCGATGGACTATTCACTGACTGACTGCCTCGTAACTGCCTCGACTAGGTACTGATTGTCTTCGTACCAGCAGGGTTTATATAGCTTTCGGCTTGCGTTCGAGAACATTCTGGGCGAAACCGGTAAGAATTCGTTCCAGAAGTTTCTCCATTCGTCTATGGCATATCGTCAGATTTTGCCAAATAGGCGATTTATCGCCAAATATAAGAACCGTGCCTTTCCTTGCCATTTTCTGGCAACCCTAAACATGCTTTGCGGGGAAGTTATCTTATTGCGGCTGGACATTTCGTACCAATATAATATGCAAAAGACTTAAGTATTACTTTTATATTTTATATTCTGATGTTTGCAAGTTATTTAATTTTAGGAGACGTAATTATTTTTTAATTAGTCTAGTTACCGTTATATGAAAAACGTATTTTGTAAAAGTACGTTTAATGACTGCTTTGGAAAATCCTGTGAGAAGGATAGCTTTTCAACCAAATCCTAGAACGAGACATTGAAGAAAGTGTCTGTTCGGAAAATTGAAATTGCACCTATAACCTAAATGTTGCAGGCCAAAAAATTCATTAATAGTTCACCATTCACTGCTGTTTTATAAAACCGTAAAAGTGTTTGAAATACAACTTTTCTAGTTTCTGTCATTAACATGGCCCCAAATAAAAATGGATAGTACTTGTATTCCCCAAACTCCAATAACTGGGAACATTTATGTCGGAAAAAATCCGTAGAAAAAAATCCTAGAAGTTTGGAACTATATCCACATACCCAATACGAGTTACTTTCCAACAAGGAAATTGCACCGCCGAGTGGATTATAATAATTTACAGCTGTGTCGTCCCTGACCTTCTGCAAAGCTCCGGTCTTCTAGATCCAGGGGCGTTAATTCTAATTACTTCTGCGCCCGCCCATTGTCGTTTCGAAGGGCTTAAACTGTCCACCTTAATTGAAGTAAATAGGGATCTAGAAGAAGGGACGCTGATATTTGGATTTATTTAAGCGTGTCATTAAGTTGGTGTGCCGACAATGCAAGAAACCTAGAAACTAAATCTGCGCGTTGTTTTAAGTACGTGAATTTTTTCCCATCCTCGAAAAAGTTAGTGGTTTGAATAAAATGCCACTTTTAATTGCAGAGGCACCCATTTAATGTTAATTTCTCGTTACAGATGGCTTCACAATTCTTTAGGAAGGGGGAGTAAAAATATTTGCAGTGCAAGTTTTTTTCCATTCAGAATAGTATTCTTACGCGTTTAGGATTTATTATAAACAAATCAGAAAATTAAGTATTGGTATTTGGAGAAAACTTTCTTTATATTCCATACTTTTAGAAGTATTTACTTATTATTATTAACAGCAGTAAGATTAATTTCTAGTGTAAAATTAATATATTTGTATCGTGAAAGTTCTTCGTTTTTTTGTTAGGTTCTTCGAGTGGATAAGAACCGCTGAACACTGGTAACACTGGTTTCAAATGAATAGACTGTTATAGTATTTTCTGGATTTCTCCTATGTTTAATATGAATATGCTTAAAAATTCCTCCACGAAGACATCTGTACTAAGACAAATAGCCAATGTGTATTTTGCCATATTCAGTTCAAGAAACGAAACTTATCTTGGATTCTTCCCAAAATGTTGACATTTTCTGTAGCTCTTTGTTCTGCAAAATAGACCTTTGTTATTTGGATTTCGTATTTTACTTTGTTTGGAAGCAAATTGAATGTAATATGTGAAAGTAAATATGCAAAATGTATAATCACCCCTCCCCAGAGAAAACTGCTGACGTATATTTTTATAGAATGCTGTTAATTTCGAGGACAACTGGTACATGTCCCTTTCGTGCAAAGTTAAAACATTTATGCCGAAATTGCTATTTATCGTAAATACGCGGAAACAAAATTTCAATAGAAAATATAAACTATGGGGAGGGAGTAAATAATTTGTAAAATTGCCAATTTAGAGGAGACTGACACAGTTACTTTTCGTCAAGGAGAAAAACAATTATGCCAACTAAAGATTTTGATTTTTGAAGAACTGAAAATATTATTAGTTGCCCTCGAAATCGGTAGAATGTTATATGAAATCATCTCCAGTTTGGATGCACGGAAATTCATCGCGGACGAAAACGTTGCCGAGAAAGCAACACACGGCGAAAACATCATTGTACTCACATAATGGGAGAAAAGGAAAGATTTGTTCGTGGTACAGAACATCATCATCAAAAACGAATCGGTTCAAAAACATCGCAGTTTTAAAATATCGTTGTCGAAAATATCGTCGTAAAAAAATAAAGCATCTACAAATCATCGCATGACGGAAGCATTGCAGATTAAGTTTTCAGATTTAAAAGTTAATTGTAAATGCATATTCGCATAATGTTAATTCAAAAATATGAAATATAAAAGTAAAAATACTACTCATTCCTTTTTGCGCTCCCAAATTATTACGCGAATATGCATTTGAAACATTTAAAGCCTGAAAAACGCATGTCTGCGATGTTATAGGTGCTTTATTTCTTACCGCAATATTTTCAACGACTATATTTTTAAACTACGATGTTTTTGAACCGCTTTAATGGATGTTTTTGTGCCATGATTTATTAGAACTACTATGTTTCTCCTTGCTCCCTTTTATCCTCCAAGGTGTTTTGTACGACAATGTTTTCGCTTTTCGTTATTTTTTCTGCGACGTTTATGGCGGACATCTCCAATTTAAGGACATTTTCTTTCTAGCTTTATAATTTTAATCTAATACATAAAAATTATTTGCAGACGAAAGACATCATACGGAAATGCACGAAAATAATATCTGTGTAGGTACTTTTTCTTTTATATTGTTCGGGAAAGAAAAAGGGGGGGTGGTACATTGTGCCTAAAAATTTTATTTCAGACTTCTCTACAGCAGTTACTTTTCATCTATCTGAGAGCACTATAATTCACTTCTGTGACTCAAAATAATATTTTTTTGGAAATGATTGGTCCACAAATAGCCGGATGATAAGACCACTAACATTAATAATTCACCCTTGGTTCGAATCCCGGCTAGTGCTCTGTGTATTTCAGTGTTTTTATGGCTTTCCCCATGTGTAATCTGAATACGAGAGAACTTCTCGCAGAAGTCCTCAGAAGTGTCTCAGAAAGATGCTTTCGTTTCATTTCAGCAGAGAGCTGTTTTAGGTTTAGCCACAATCGATTTAAACACAGCAAATTATCCCAAAGAAACATTCCTTTCCTTTTCGTGTGTGCTTATCACTTTCATTCCTTTTCTAAATGATTTCTCAGCGCGTAGCTGAATGATATTTAAAATATATAATTATTCATTGAAAATTACAATCTATTGTAATTGCGACAGTTGCTTTATTAGTATGCATGACTGATAAAAATCTGTTAAACTGAACTAATTTTATTAATATAAAAATTCAGAAAACGTGTTTCTGAAAGGTAAATTATATTACTAGAATTTTTATTGCATATAAACTTTTATCAGTACCTTATTAATAATGTATTGGTGAGAATTTTGTTTTAATTTTTTGGTTTACGAAAAGAATCTGAATGGTGATAATTGGTGTTATTACAAAATGGAAGAATATAGCATGTTTCTCTTTAGTGTAAAGAAGAACTACAAAATTCGTACCAAAAAAGAATTACATTATAAACAAACAATACATAAACAGTTAAATATGAAAAAAAAATCCTATAAAGAATTCTGAAAGATTTCAGATTTTAAATTAAATCCTAAGGGGCGTTTTTTTAACGTTTTCTGTGTTACCTTTATTTATTAAATATCATGTTCTTTACACTTAAACTATAAAATTCAGTTCAACAGCAATGTCGCAAAATAATTTTAAAATGAGCATGTCTTTAGAATTTCCTATGCACAACTCCAAGCGCTGGAGATAAAAAGTTTTTTTTTCCGTAGAGTGTTGCCATTGCTCGCTTTTAAATTGTGGAGTTCGTTAATCAAAAATTCGTTAAAGTTTTACAAAATATGAAATTGATAATAAAACAAATTCCAAATTTGGCCTTTCAGATGCCCATATTTGCAGTAGGATTACGTCATTCAAAATTGGATAGGTCTAGGTACCGTTGTTTTATCACAATGCGAGAAATATACGTACATTTATGAAGATTCTTCTTTATTTACTTTCTTCAAATATAATGCAGAACTCTTAACATTTGGTGGCAACAATTTGAAAAGTGATACGCCGTTTATAGTGATTCGACGCAAAATCGCAAAACGAAAACAATAGTCTTTTAGGGACAAAGCCCTTTTGGATTAAAAATTTACTTTCCTTTTAAAATGTATTAAATAATGACTAAAAAAGGAATATAATTTTTTATATAGTTTTAATGGAAACAAATAATTTTTTTCACAAAATTCATCTATAATTTTATATCATGAATAGTAAAAAGGAGTGATGCGCTTGACAAAAAATGCCTAATAATTACCTATTACAATACTGTTGAATTTTAATTTGGTGATGATTAGAGTGTTGGCGTAGCGTGAAACCTAATTCCTTTCCCAAAGAGCATACCTGTTGGAAGTTAAACGTAAACTTCAATAGGTGCTTTCTTTGAGCTTAACAAAATCGGTGAACAGGCTATGGCAATCTATGACATGTGAGGGAAAGCATAACATAAAGTATATGGAGTTGGATAACGGGTGATAAACTTGATTAGTATGTTGTTAGATACTTGGCTGTAACGATTCCATACGATACTTCATATAAATTCATATGTCTGGACCGTTCAGCTAGATTCCTATTTCCACTGTAATCTTCGACAGGTCCTTTCCATGTCATGATTCTGTATATCATATCGTCACACCTTGCTGAAGAGAATTACGGCTACTGGCCATGTTGATAACCAAGACCTTGGGAGAACACGCAGTCTTCTTTCACACAGATATATAGGCACGTTCTCGGCTTTTACAGCGGAAATACATAGCGCTCAACTTTATGCATCTTCAGCACTACGCAGGCGCAAGACAGAAATGCAGATTTCCTAACAAATACCTAATAATTAACTTATTACAATATAATCTATAAAAATATTTGCGGACAAAAGAATTATATTGAAATGAATATTTCGAAAGAAATCATATTTGAAATCCGTAGAATCATATTGAAATCCAAATAATTGAAATCCAGTAGAAATGAACATTTCCTCTGAACATTCCCAAAGTAATTTCACTACGATTGACCTATCAGATGCATTGAATTGTTTACATTCATTGAATTTTAATAATTTTGAAACAGAATGAATAAGGCTGGGTGTACTTATTGTGAAATGTATAAAGAATTTTAGAATTCCTATTAGCAAGTGCTTTAAAAGTGTATGAAATTTATTAATTTATAAGTCAAACAACAAAAATCAGGGTTATATTTGTAAATTTTCACAAGACTAGTTTTGATGGTTTTACTGAACTATCATCCTCAGCTGCCAAAGCACAAATGAACGAGATAAGTTATCACTATATTTGTCGGAACTAGTCTTGTGAAAATTTGCAAATGTAACGCTGATTATTTTTGTTTGTCTTCTAAACTAATATTTGTTCGGCGTGTTATTTTTATCTTAATTATAGGAAATTCTTCTTTCAATGGTGTTTGCTTTCTTATAAAAATAAATACATTAAGAATTTAAAAAATTGGGACATTTAAAATGACTTGCACGCTTGACAATGAAATTATATTATTATTAAATTTCGTTGTTTAGTCATCCACGCTTTTATTATTCAGGATACAAAATAGTAAAGGAATTTCGTAACGATAATTATTTTATAAGATGAATTAATAAGGAATATGGTGTATTTAAAATTGATGATTCTTCACACCCAGAATTTGTTGATTGGGCCCCTAAAAACCCAGAATTTTCTATCAACCAAATTTGTACTTTCCAGATGCTTAACTTTTAATTCTTTCTGTAAGCTTACTCTACTGCTAATAATAATTTTTGCAGGGCTCCCTTATGTATTTTTATAGACAGAAGCCCCAAAATAATCTGTAACCGTTGATTTTCTTAGCTGTATATTATTATTCACATTTTTTTGTGCTTAACAAGAAGTATTGAAGATGATATTTATTAAATAATTATAAAGTAACTAAACAGGTTGATAGCGATTAAGTTTTGTTTAAAAATTCTCTTTAAAATAATAAAGTGCGAAAAAGATTCATAGGAAATGGGCAATAATTTTTGGATGATTAACAAAACAGTGATTTTTCGTCTAACCATTATAGAACTATTTTGAAACCGCAAATTAAAACTGAAATATAAATAAGCAAGGAGATCAGAAGATAATAAGTAATTTGCATCTGCCCATTAAACGACATCTAAAATTCGTAGCGGAGGAAAAAAAAAAAAGCTATTATAATTCCTCTCCAGTTTAAATGCACTGAATCATCCCCTAACGATCACTTCTCCAAGAAATTCGCACTTCAAGCTAATAAGTATTTCTAAAAAATATGAACCATCACGTCCCTAAGATCCACAGAAGTTGGAAATCATCTAAAACAGCGATTGGTCGTTTTAGAGATGTTTTGCTTTATTTAAAATGCTGCACTAAAAGGGAAGTTTCATAGTATTCTGAATGTCTTAGATACATAAAATGCAAATTTCTGCGATCTTTGTGTTATTCGATCTATTGTAGCTGTTGCATATGTAACCACGATGCTTTTTACAGAGATTTTATCACCACCTTATTAACTATTCATTTCATCAAAATTCATTTCTCCGATGTTTTAGTACCATACAATTTTCTTTTTGCCTTTCTTACCACCCCGATGTTCAGTGCGACTATTATTTTTTCTTAGCGTTGTTTTCTTCTCGACGTTATCGGCCCCCCAGTTTTTCCGCTATGTTTTAACTGGTAACCGCTGCGCATATATTCGCTTTTGAATTCTCATATCTTTCGAATACGTAATTAAAAACTTTTGAGAGGAATATTACTGCTGCGCAATACATTATCATCCGTAAAGAGCGCGTGCGAAACATTTGAGCTCAATAACTTATCAGGAAATAGTTTAATATTTCATAAGAACAAACACCATCAGTGCACACAAGTGCATAATAAAAATACTGAAAATGTTTAAACACATTATTGTATGTAATTCGCTAGATAACGAATTGTATGTAAATATTAATTATGTTTACACCATTAGCACGTTCCCTTACAATTTATTTACATAAATAATTTTCTCGGATGTTTGAATCCGTCATTTTATTGGTAGATTGTCAGCATTTCAGTATGATTGCATATATATACATTTTAAGACATATAAAACAATAGTTTAAGTGCCACGAGCTTTACTAGAACGAATTGTGAACCAAACTAAGTTTGTCGCTGATGAATGGGTCCAGTACTTGAAATCAGTCTAAGGATGGGTACAATAATGCAAAACCTTTCTGTATGCATTATTGTACCCATCTTTAGATTATGCATTATTTATACCCATTATTGTATCCATCCTAGTTCCTGGAAAGATTTCAGGAAATCGGAAGATTTTTCGTTGCGTAATATGTTTATCTACTCTACCAGATACTGAATTCGAAAGCTTTAGCACTTTAGGAACTTGTTAATAACTAATGATGATGACCCTTTTCTTTCAGGAGACGATCTGAAATATAACTGATACTAAAATTTAATTATTTAAAATTAATTTTAATGTTAAAATTTCATATTTAAAAATTAACATTTAAAGAAAATGCGTTATTGAAATTTACCACTGATTATTTAAACCCAATAATATGTCCAATAACTTTTAAAACCCAATAATATATCCGCTTTTAAAAAAAACCATTTAAAAAATCTGGAAATCTTATTATGCAAATCATACCTATACCGTATCTTATTTTACTTAGGTTGTACATTAATAGATTATATAAAGCATCTGTATCAACTTTATATTTCTAAGCTCTGATTATTTTAGTTTCCGTTTTAAGAATAATTTATTCATGTGTTGTATTTTTCAATTTGTATGCAGTATTTCTAGTAGAAATTGTCAAAAATGTAAGGTTTTAAGTCAGAATGTTCATAAACTATATCTCATCTATCTCTGATAAAAATTGAAAAGGTCTGAACAGCCTTACTATGGATCGGACAAAGGATTAAGAGGATCAGATTGAGTTGATCATTACTTTAGACAGATGCCCAAACAGATTATCTTAGTTACTTTTCCTAAGCCTTAGACATACCTTAGGTCTAGTCTGTACATTATGACTAGTCTTAGACTTTTCCTTTGAAATATTCAGAGCAGTGAACTTAAGAAGTTTTAAGCGCCATTCAGTTTTAAGGCTTCCTCCAGCTGTTTCATTACCAGCATAGTGTGTATTAGACGTGTACGTTTTTACTATCGCACGCACTTTAGATTATTAATAAAAAAATACAAACCACATTCACGATTGATTTTTTAAATACGGTTTATTAATAAATAATACCACATAATAGTTATCTTTGCTAATCATTAAAACAAATTGAAATATAATATTAACAATGATAAATTTTGTTTTAAAAAAGTTCAAAATCTTTTAATGGCGCTTCTCCGAGATAGTTCAAAGCTTAAGACATCACAAACAACATTATGTTCGTAATCAAAAAATTTTGATTTGCAGTAAAATAAGTTTTATTTAAAGTAGTTTCTCCAAATAGCTGAGCAAATTTCTTTTAATTCTGATTTCTCGGTAATTTCAGTTTTTCTTTTGTAAACTGGATGAATCTTAGTATCATCAAAGTTGTTCCTGAGATTCATATAAAATTTGAAAAGGATTTCAGATACTGTTTACTGAATTTACTGTTTGGAAGTTTGTTCCAATCAGAATATTCATCATCAGAAATCACAACATTTGGGCATTAACACACGAAAGAATAAGATGCACGGAACTAAATGAAGTAATAATGGTATTGTATTTATAGCGATATGTTTAGATTCAGAACACAGTTATGACTATATATAGACTTCATGACTTGATAAAAAAGCTATTTTTCTACTTATTAAAACTATTTTTTTTTCATAAAAGGCTTGATAGTGTATTCTTTTGGCACACTTTTCTAAAAACGTTATTTAACATATCTTTATAAAAGTGATTAGGATTTAGAAAATAGTCTTTTCAGAATAATAAGAAGGATTTTTATGTTTCGGTTCAAAAGAAGGTACGTAATATTTTTTAAATAAAGGTTTCAAATATCGTAATGTTTTGACACAATGCTTATTTTCAATTTTTTTACATGTACATTTATGTTGAAATATAATTTCGTAAAATGTGGAATATTTACATAAATGTGGAAAATTTAAACATTTTATGTGAATAGTTTTTAAACAACTTGAACCTGAATGTAGAAAGAGCATACTTTCAATTAATGGAAAAAATCTACAGATTCAGTAATTACAGAAAATACCTTGCGTTAAAACTTTTCGGAATCATAGTCATCTTCATTCACCCTTTTTGTATCTTGTCTAATCAGTTTAATATTTTGTTTTTTATTCTGGGCGATTCAGAAAGATTTTGTAACTTTTAATGCATGCTTTGGATCGCTTAACATTGTCGATAATTCTGAATAAACGATGCAATACTCTGATTAAATCCCTATGTTTTAACACGATAGTATGTGTGCAACTACCATAATTAAGAATACAGACTTTTGAACAGTTACGTTGACAAATGCACTTTTTGTCAAGCGTTTGACAAGGCAATGATAAAAATTCTCATCTGGGCTTTGAGTTTGACTATGAGCACGTTTTACTGAACAGTTTCTGTCTGGCAGAGACCACAATACTGGTTTCATCGTCACATCTCCAAACAATGAGCATTTATGGCTACATTACATATTTTACGATTTTCATTAGCTTTATTATAGTCTCATAATAAAGCTTTGTCAAAATCCATAGGATGTTAAGTTATACTGCAAATGTCATCTTTTGACAGTTCGTCAAAATAAATTGCCTATATGAAATAACCATGTCTTTTATTCATATGTGGATAATATGACGAATACCTGAAGCACATGTCTGAATCTGCAGACTTTTAGCGTTAATTAAACTTTCACCTTCATTTACCATCAGTAACTGTATTGCTTTCCCAGTCACTGTGTAGGGTTTCACAAGAGCCATGCGCATTTGCATATGAACAATGTACTTTACTTTTATGCTGAAATATAAAAACCATAAATATTTGCTTCATTGACTGTACTGACAGTTATGTAGTCACTACCTCCAAGGTATTTCGCATATTGCACTCTACGAGGTGATTCGGTATGTAGAATATTTTCACGACGCCATTATTTTCTATTCCTCTACTATCGCATTCAAATATTTTCTGTCAATAATAAGCTCCTATTGATTTCCTTGTATAAAATGAACATTTCATTAAACATTCAAAATCAGTCTTTAAACATTAATTGCTGCATTATATAATAAAATCTAGAACAAATTGGAATTAACAAAAATCAAATACCTAGAATAAATTCTTGTTAGGGAGAATAAACATAAAAAATGCAGTCACTTTTAACAAAGGGGCATTGCGGTTATTTTTGTACGCATTTAAATGCTCTATTTTGGTTTTTGTTTTCTTAAAACCTGCCAAGCATTACATTTTCGGAATTGTCTGAGATGGTGACTTTACCGTACAGCATTCTTCAAGAAAGGTTTACATGAGTTTTGGTTTTTGATCAAAAATTGTATTCTGGAATCAGCTTGAAAGCTATGAAACTTCTCCTGCCTTTTGTATCTTCATGGTTGTGGAAATTAGGAATTTTGGTATTGACAGAAATCAAGTCCAAATAGATAGAAAGACACATATAACAGAAATGTTCTAAGTGTTCATCCTTGATCACATAACACGCATACAAGCAATATTCAATAATATTTAAATCAAAATGTTTGTAAAATAAGTATTTAAATTTCTTTAATATGATTCATTGCTATGAACTAATTAAAAATGTTTTATTCATTTAGCCGTAATGGACAAAAATTTAATAAAATATCCTCAAATACCATTCTGTGTGGTCTGCAGAAAGACACTTGCAAATGAAACTCCCCTTCTTCACACCGAGAGGTCAAAAACAAACTAAGAGAATATTTTGGAAACTTGGCAGTGCACCAAAATAAAACACTCCAAAACTTTATATTAAGATGCCAGAAAAGGTACTGATTACCAGCTATAAAGTTGCACAATTAATAGCACAACGGAAAAAACCACACACCGATGCCTCATCATCATTAGCTATCATTGTCGAAACAATTCTGGCAAAGGAAACGCTAGAGAAGGTCAAAAAAGTACCTTTATCTAAAAAGTACCGTATCAAAAAAACTTTTAAAATTTAGTTTTATAGCGTTTTTATTTGATATTTTATCCCTGTTGTAATTGACATTGATTCAAACTGGCTTTTTCTTTAAATCAAAATGTTTGTAAAATAAGTATTTAAATTTCTTTAATATGATTCATTGCTATGAACTAATTAAAAATGTTTTATTCATTTAGCCGTAATGGACAAAAATTTAATAAAATATCCTCAAATACCATTCTGTGTGGTCTGCAGAAAGACACTTGCAAATGAAACTCCCCTTCTTCACACCGAGAGGTCAAAAACAAACTAAGAGAATATTTTGGAAACTTGGCAGTGCACCAAAATAGGGTGTGCCATTAAATGTGGAATTTCCATTTGCATAGTGAACAATAATTATATGCTTATAAATTAGTATCTATATTTAATGAATGTATTACAATATGTATCACTAACGTTATTCTGTATTTTGCTTGTGTTTTATTCATTCTGCATAACTATTTAGTTATATAAAATATTACTATAGTTAGTCCCAAATCTCTTTAAAATCTTTGCATATGGTTGAAGGATCCTGAGAAAAATTTTGATAGATCTAGCTTTTCATCTTCAGCCTTGGAAAGGATTTATCAGAAGACTTAAAGCTCATTTCAACAGACGGAGAATTTTCTCCTTAAATTTATTTATACCGCAATTAAATGAGCTAAACACCCATCGGAATTCCGAACTGCGGCCCGCCGTGGCTGATTTGCATTTCTGGGAGCTTAAAAGAAAATAAGAGTGTTTGAAAAGAAGGGGAAATTTCAAAAGCCTGAAGGCTTTCCCCCTAAGGAATGCACTTTGTTGGGTTCAGAGCAAAATTTGCTTTAGGTTTCCGAATTTCTGAAAGATTTTTTGGGGTTAGGGTGGTTTTTATTACGTCTTATGAACTTCGAGCTCTTAAAGTGGTGAGAGTTGAGGGTTCTTTCCTTCCGCATTTTGTATTTTCAACTTTGATTTCGTGTAATTGTAAAGCGTCGTTTTGTTATTAAAAACGCATTTCTGTAGATGGCCAAAATATGCAAATCTCAGTTTTTGAATTTTGTTTTAATATTAACTACTTAGATAAGAGTTTCTCAACCTGTGTGCCATGAAAGATAGTCAAATTTGTCTCGAGAGAATTTGAAAAAATAATTAAAGATGCATCTCTTTTGAAACTTTGAAATAGTGTTTGTAATTGCGTTAACCGTATCAAAAAAACTTTTAAAATTTAGTTTTATAGCGTTTTTATTTGATATTTTATCCCTGTTGTAATTGACATTGATTCAAACTGGCTTTTTCTTAAAATCAAAATGTTTGTAAAATAAGTATTTAAATTTCTTTAATATGATTCATTGCTATGAACTAATTAAAAATGTTTTATTCATTTAGCCGTAATGGACAAAAATTTAATAAAATATCCTCAAATACCATTCTGTGTGGTCTGCAGAAAGACACTTGCAAATGAAACTCCCCTTCTTCACACCGAGAGGTCAAAAACAAACTAAGAGAATATTTTGGAAACTTGGCAGTGCACCAAAATAAAACACTCCAAAACTTTATATTAAGATGCCAGAAAAGGTACTGATTACCAGCTATAAAGTTGCACAATTAATAGCACAACGGAAAAAACCACACACCGATGCCTCATCATCATTAGCTATCATTGTCGAAACAATTCTGACAAAGGAAACGCTAGAGAAGGTCAAAAAAGTACCTTTATCTAATGACATGATACTTAAAAAAATACCGCGCACTTCAAATGGAAAATCACAACTCTTTGCCTTCATTTGATTTGTTAAAGATGAAAAATTCTTGAATGAGTATATTTTCTGCAAAGATTTGAAGAGCATGGCGAATGCAAAGACATAGCTTGTAAAAGAGAATATTTCAAACTTTGTTTTTCTGTAAAAAAACTGCGTTGGTGTTTGTACAGACGGATGGCTATTAATGCTGGGAAACAAAAAAGGATTAATTATACTTACGCTCCAAGAAAATCTAAATATTATAAGTGTACACTGCTTGATTCACAGGGAATCTCTCGTTTGAAAATCTTGAACTCCAGATATATTGATTAATGATTGTTATAAACCAATTCATCGAAGTTGTCAATTTCATTAAGAGTCGACCTTTAAAGATCCGAATTTTCTCTCAGCTCTGCGACGCATTAGAGTCCGAGCATAAAACTCTTTTATATAATATCGAAGTGCATTGGCTATCGAAGGGAAAGGTTTTGAAACGACTCGTATACCTGAAAGCAGAGGTGATCTTGTACTTGGAGGTCGAAAAGATAGCTTTTGTATTTTCTCTTCATGACCAGATTTAATGGCTTAAAGTTCCGTTTCTCTCGGGCTTATTGGAAAAGCTGAGCTATCCAAATTTAGGTCTTCAAGGTCTATCGGAGAATATCGTCACATCAATAGCAAAACTAAAATCATTTGAAGAAAAAGTAAGTCTGTGAAAATTTGAGATATAAAAAGGACGTTTTGACTGCTTTGCAGCTGTCAATGAATCTTGACTGAAAATAAAAATTGCGGATAAAATTATAAGCACCATTAACAAACTTCAAATATCAATTAAAAGCTTCTTTCCTTCGGTTTCAGTTGACAAATATTAATGGCTAATCAACTTATTTGTAATTTGTAAAATACCAAACTTGACAGTAACAGAAAAGAAACGACAAATTTTACCGTACAGCATTCTTCAAGAAAGGTTTACATGAGTTTTGGTTTTTGATCAAAAGTTGTATTCTGGAATTAGCTTGAAAGCTATGAAACTTCTGCTGCCTTTTGTATCTTCATGGTTGTGGAAATTAGGAATTTTGGTATTGACAGAAATCAAGTCCAAATAGCTATAAAGACACATATAACAAAAATGTTCTAAGTGTTCATTCTTGATCACATAACACGCGTAGAAGCAATATTCAAGCTTTATTCGTACTGTTTGTAGAATTGCCTAACAATAAGCTCTGTTAGATGAGCCAAACTAGCATGCCATGTGTATGTATATCGTATGATCAAAGGGTCGCACAAGGAACATTTCGTAGTGTGAGGGAAGTTTGGTGAGTTATCATTTAGTATTGCATATGTAATGTTTTTAAAAATATAGAATTTTGAAATCTAATGAAAATGTGTTTTGATAGCCGAATACATCTAGAGCTTAGAAGTTAGGTATTATGGTTTTATTATCATAGACATTCATTAAATTTAGGAAGTATAAGCTTATGGTTTTGAGCAGAGAAAGGGTGTTACGAAACTACTGGACAAAGTTCCGAACTCGACCCAATTGAGGTAATGTTTTCAACAAAAGTCAGTCTCACAATATTCTAACTGTAATCATTGACAGGTGCACTCACCTCCCATCTGGGACTTTTCAACAACATGAGGTTAAGCATTGTTGCACATATTACTATGCTATTCATATAGTTTTTTTTTTTTTTTTTTTTTTTTTTTTTTTGTTGTTGTTAATTAGCAACTCTCTTCTAGTAGAGTAATACATCATCATTTCGGCTGTAAAAGACTTATTCAAGCTGCGAATAATAGAACCTTCAAAGCAAGTCGCAAAGCCTGCCTAGTGAAAATAAACTTTGTTTACTTTAGATTGATACTAAAATAGAAATACTCTAGACGATTATCTAACTTACTGAGGAGACATTGTTTCCTTTCTCAGTGTTTTCTCAATGAAGAAAAAATGGATTCATTTATGCGGTACGAGAAAAAAAATAAATTGTAATGCTTTGTTACGTATACTGTTTGTAACTAAATTAAAATTTTAAAAGAATCTTATAATTTGTAATTAATCATTTTATATTTATGTAGCTTATTGTGTACTCCTTTATGTATTTACATTCGTACCATTTATGTTTCGGTCGCATCCGTTTTTATATGTTTAGTATGTCATTCGAACGGATGATTAAAAGCATTTTATTAAAATAACTCGTTTGTACCGTATTCTTCCATTTTTTAGAATGACATGACGTCTTGGGACTTCTTAAATTTTTAACAAATGCAGTATTTTTAAAATCTGTAAAATAAATTTGATATTTTAATAATCTTTTAACTGTAAAATATATGTAGCTCGTATTTATGAATATATTATCTTGCAGTCTCCTACATACAAAGATTAGAAGCCTGGCAAACTGAGTTTTTTATGAAAGGCATCCTCGAAATCAGTTTTAAGGAGAGCTTTAAATAATTTGTAAAAAGCATTTTGTAATGTTTATACTACTAATATTGGTTCTTAACTGAAGACAACAGTTTAGTTTCGAAAATCAGTAAATATTTAAGAGATAGGTATTTCGGGGAGTTTACCCAACATTATGTAATGATATAATCAGTACAGAAATAGGGTCTGATTACTGCCATTTGTCCCAGGTTTGAAGAGGCCTTTCAAATCATTTTGTACTTTCCAATAACATAAAAGCAAGGAACAAGTGGGTATTGTGAAGACCTCTGAAAAGGCATCGTTCTTAGGGTTCAAGGGTGGCTTAGTCAAGGCTTGAACATTAACTCTCGAAATAACGAATTTTTAAAGTATTTCGTTGCACTGAAATCTACTAAATGACAGTGTAACTTGAAATCTTGGACGCTTAATAGCATTTTTAATCTATTACTATTACAGGTTAGTTTTACATGAACTTATTAAGAAACATTATTTCTTACCTAAATGAAGGATGAAGGGATGACCGCACCACATTGCTTCTGCTGTAAGTAGTTTTTATGTGCAGCTTTTGAAGAGAATTGAATGGATGTTATGTTGATTTGAATATCCATTCAAATCTTCAGATATTCAAACCTGGTACTTTTGGTTGTGAAATTACTTGAAACCACTGGCTCAATAACACTTAATTTCAAAATACCCTGTCAACAATTTATGGATTATTCCTAAAGGAAATGCTATTTCGCTGTCCATACGTCTCTCTGAGCATTCATTAATAGGAATGCTCAGAGAATGGATTAGAAGGCTGACCTGTGTTCGATTTCAGATGGATGGGCTGATTGTATGGTATATTGGGGAATTTCCTTGAGCCCATCCATTACCCGAATGCAAGATATTTCCTTTAGGTCCTTTACGAAGTCAGTTCTTCCTTTAAAGAGAAAGTGTCTCCCCTTTGTCATATCAATTAATCACATCATTAATGTTCGATAACACGTTAAAGATTTTTTAAGAGATTTTTTGTTCTTTCAAATATGTAGCATCATTTGGAATATAATTGAAAAATTTGCATACTTACTTAAATTGTATTTTCTGCGAATCTGTGTTTATTTCGTACATATAAATTGAAAATTCACTGAACTATAAGTTATTTAATGTTTGATTACTTCCCGCTCACGTTGTTCTTTAAGAGTATCACAAGATGTCGCATATAGGTGTTCCACAAATATTGGTAAAAACTTTAAGGTCAAATAGGGCACGTCTAATCGATTGATAATTGCATACAACCCATGACAGCAAATGTCGTTACGCCGCTAGGTGGAGCTGTTTATAATGTTTGGGCTGGTTTAGTCGGCAACTGCTTAGTAGGGCCTTACCTGTCACAATCAGCTATGACTTTAACAAGTTAATCTCATCTTTTCGGAACAGATTCTAACAAACCAAGATAAGTTTTCAAACATTTGTGAGTCCACCAGCGGCCGAGCGGTAAAGTCGCTGAACACTGGTAGTTCGGTCCGAGGTTCGAATCCCGCGAATGGGCTGGCTGCATGGGTGTTTTCGTGGTTTTCCCCATGTGTAACGTGTATACGAGCCAGTTTTCTTTAGAAAGTCCTCCACGAAGGCATCCCTCCCCTTAGGCAAATGGACCTCGAGGCTTTGCCGTAATTAAATGACCTAACCTATCCAAACATTTGTGAGGCCCAGCTTGGAGTTCAGTTGCGAACATCTTGAAGTTATCATGTAAGACAATTTTAATGGCAAATTGCTGTATATGTCATAAAATTTCTTCGCAAGTTGTAGCTTTCTATATATGCTGTTGACAAGAGCTGTTGCAGATACATATTACCTAAACTGAAATATTGAAAAATTAAAAGAAAGAATGGCTATAAACTAATTAACTCTAAAATTTGTGGTTCTAAAACAAACTTTTAAGCTGTTTTTTGATTTTATTAGGTAACTTGGTTCATTAATTAAAGGTTCCTAACACATCCACTCTGTTTTTTAACACGTTTCAAATTTTATTCTTGGCTGCTGGCTTTAAGTTACGTCTTTGCTATTTCTGTTTCTGAATCAAGGATATCAAATATTTATAATTACTGTCAGAACAAAAGAGAGAAATGTAATTAACTGAGATAAAAATCTATCCAGTATTAACCGAACAAATGTACATTGTTCTACATTATTGGTAAATTTATTATTTTGCGATATAATTATTATTTTGCTAATAATACTGTATACTTGCATTTAATATTATAAGAAAAATAATTTTTCGATTTCTATGTAAAATAAAGAAATACGTGTTTTGGGGATTTATGAAGTTCGAAGAAGAAATCCAGTGAACTTTGTGACAGTGAAACAGATAATGATGCACAATGTAAATGAAGAAATGTAACATAGATAATCGATGATAGCAAATCTAGTAAGAGAACGAATGAGACATTGAGGGGACAAATTGCTATCAAAAACTAACTTAGCAAAGTTTATGAAGATTATTGTTAATTGAAATAGAGTTCATTTTAAAGATGATATGATGAAATCAGAATGATCTGGTTACAGATGAGAGGAAAAAACGGGTTAGAATGTGAGTTATTTTACTAATGTAGAGAGATTATATAGGTATGGAAAACCTCAAGGACTTCTTAATTCCCTATCTGATGAAGTTTTTTTTAACTGGTTTGGTCACAAATAAAATTTAATTTGGGGTTTGCAGACTAATAATGATAAAGAATTTTTTTTTCTAGAGGAAGTGGAACATAAAGCTTATGCTCTGAGGCTCCAAATTTTAAAGCTCGCTTTATTCGCCTTATGCGTATCGCGCTGCTCTCAGAAGGATAAAAAATTATGAATTCCCCAAGAATTCACATCAGGAATAAGGTTTTTAAGAACAGAATTGGCGAATTTTGTTGGCTTGAGAAATAATAAATCTAAAGTTGAATTTCTTTAAAATGAGCTTAATTTTGTAACACTTAAGGAAAAGTAATTATTAAATTATCATGTTTAATTGTAGTAGAAGAATTTATCTCTTAATAAAACTGAAAAATTTCAACTGCTGAACTAAAGGTAATTAACAGAAATAAGAAACTTGTATTGATTTCTGACCAAGGGTTTACTTAGAGAAGCAAATCTTGAGTATACGGTACACAAACGCTTTTCAATTCTAATCAACAATAAGAATATGGTAATTATTCCTCTCCTTCAAACTGTGGGGTAGAATTTAATTCAACTTTTGAGTTATTTTTTTTCTTTTGTCAATAAAACATTCAATTCTTCAAAGACTATTCTTGACATAAGTTCTTGAAGAATTTATAGCTCTCTTTGTCACTGCGGTTTGATAAATATTAAACAAAATGAGCTTTTAAATTTCTTCTCAAATAGTAAAAGGCCTATATTCGAGGAAAGTAAACAAATAAATCTTCTATTGCGCAGCATCGCTGGGCTGCAAACTGCAAATCCAGGTTTGTTTCTGCCAAAATTATCTAAAAAACTTTTCAGTTGAATCCATATCCATGAGAATTTTTTTCTAGTCAATGCCTTTTTTCCGCCCTCCTAGCGTGCCTTCGTGGTGTAGTGGTTCTGCACGCTGAGCCGATATTCCAGAGGTCCGTGATTCGATTCCCGGCGAAGGCGTTTGCTACTTTTTCATCTTGCCTGCTTCAAAAAAATCTTAATGTCTCTACAAGTGCATCGTTGTTAGCTGCTTGTAAACTCTTGAAAATCTCTTAATCTCTTTTTCTGTTTGTAGTGTACGTCTTTCATTTTGCTGCGACTGAAAAAGTGATTGTGTTGAACCACTGAAAACACTTCTGCTAAAATGAAATTTACTTCAGTTAACGTTTATTTTATTGCAATTACTTCTTACATGGCATGCTATTCTTTCTCATTTCCCAAACTACGGAGTATTTATTTGTAATTTGGTTTTTAAGCTATTTTCCAAACTCTCATTAAATTATAAGTGAGATTTCGGGAGAAGTATACGTCAAATATTTTCAGCTGTATTTCTACAAAATTATTTATTGTAAATGATTTTATAGAAATGATCATGTTTGAAAATTACGAGTATACTGCATTGCAGATATAAATAAATATTCAAAGAAATTGAAACCAAACTGAAAATAAGTGGAGGAATTCTAAAGCGAGTTACATGAAAGAAATTTTGGCGTCAAATACACTCATGTCCATAAATTAAGGATAATTCGGAGTCATGCGGAAATCGAACTCTAAAATAAATATATCACCCGTAAAATCACTACACACATCTTCAAGAATCATATGCAAATTTCAGGAAGTAAGCAGATGACACCGATGGTACGTCACAATGACGAGAGTATAAGAGAGTGATATATAAGGAATACAGGCAAAGAAGTAAAATTGTTCGCAGGCGCTTATAAGTATTTCAGTGCAATAACCGAATAGTTATGACACAAAGGATGCATTTGGATGATTTTTTACGTGGTAGAATTATCGGCCATATGGAATGTGGGCGTACCCAACTGGAAGTATCAGACGAACTTGGAATTGCCCAGAGTGTCATCTCCAGGCTTTGGCAACGATTCCAAGATGATGGTAATGTGAGTTGACGTTACAGCACAGGTCAGCCCAGAGTTACAACGCTGAATGACGACCGGTATTTGGTAGTTACTGCCAAAAGAAACAGGCGGAACCCAGCCTGAGACCTGTCTTGTCAGCTCTCTTCAGCCACTGCTACGACAATTTCAAGGCAGACCGTGTACAGACGCTTAGGACAGATTGGTCTATATGCTCGGAGACCTGTCAGATGCGTTCCACTTAATGCAACTCACTGTCGCCTGCGGTTAGCCTGGAGTAGAGAGCATGCATTGTGGACACCGCAACAGTGGGCTTGTGTGATGTTTTCCGACGAGTCCAGGTATAGCTTGAAGTCTGATTCTCGCCGGACTTTCATATGGAGAGCTCCAGGTACCCGTTACCATCAAGAAAACATCATTGAACGACACCGTTACGGTGGTGCAGGAGTGCTCGTTTGGAGTGGAAATATTCTGGGTTCCAGAACTGACTTGCATGTTCAAATTAGAACCATGACAAGCCATGGACACACAATTCGTGTTTATGGATGACAACGCCTGTCTTCACCGTGCAAATATCGTAAACGAATGCCTTCAATCGGAGGATATCACCCGTATGGACTGGCGAGCATTTTCACCGGACTTGACTCCAGTAGAGCACGTGTGGGACATACTTGGCCGACGAGTTGCAGCCCGTCAACCTCCTCCTACATGTCTACCGGAACTTCGGAGAGTATTGCTTTTTGAGTGGTGTAATATCCCCCAAGATCAGATCGATAATTTGATACTCAGCATGCCTAAGCGTTGTACGGACTGTATTGCATCGTCTGGGAGACATACAATGTATTAACTATCATACCAACCATGTAATATTGGTTTTATGTAAATAGTTTTTTTTGGTAATTTGCTCCAGGGAGAAAAAATCGCTATTTTTTTTATAATATCAAACATATAGCATCTTTTCTTGCTCTTTACCTTTTGTTTAATAAATAAGCTTTACGAATAAGTCAAATTTGTTTTGCTTCAAACTCTTCCTTAGCCTGATTTTGCATTATCCTTAATTTATGGACATGAGTGTATTTTGAAGGGACAAGTGGTAGAGCATCACAGTTAGTTATTATTTTTCTCACGGATCGTTTGTTGCGATGGCTTTTTTCCCCCCAAAAGCGTGAAAGAAATTCAACAATATCAGATTCTTTCCAGTTTTTCAATTTTTGCATTTTTCCTTCGGTGTAAAAACGCTGTTAGATTCAAGCATATTGTATTGAAAAGAGGACATTTCCGCCGTAATAAATTATGTTGTAAATAATTTCAGCCCTGAGTACTGTAACGTCTGAACACCCGTTATGGATGAAAGGAAAGGAACAGTTGTCTTTTAAATATTTATTTTAAAACTTAATAAGAATTTCTTGAAAAATCTTAAGTAAAATATTCAATACATTACAGTCATATTACAAAACAATGGCCGCTGGATGCTGTTTACGACACTGGTTGCGTCTTCTTTCAATCTCTCACAGCATCAAAACTCGCACAAAAGCCCCTCTCTTTCATTTTTGTTAACATCTTTTCGGAAATGCCTTAGGATAGGGTCAATTACTACATCCTTTGTGTCCGGAAACCGCACTAGGGATTTCCGTAACACCTTTCCTCAAAGTTCTAACTGACAATTAGTCTCTGGACAAACAGTAAGTTCTTCTCATTAAGCAAATGCTTGTCAGAGTTGTGCATCTCGTTACAGTATATACCTGAACAGAAACTTTCTTAGATGAAGCCATGATACCTCATCATTAAAGAATATCCTTTTCGGATTTACAATTCGAATAAAATTATAAAGAACACACTCTTGGTAGAGTAGTTCAGTGACAAAAATTTGATATGCAATGGCTTCCAAAAGTGTTCGTGCACTTTAAAGAATTTGCAAAAAACGTGCTGTAGCCCGGAACTGAGTTCGAATGTAAAACCCGATATTTTTTCATATCATCTCCATGTGAGTTTATAAAACCAAACTTTTTTTAAATACTATTTTTTTCTAAAACTGAAAATATAAGATATCGGATAATAGATAAAACACGCCACAAAAATAATCGGACACTGAAACATTTTCTTAAAATTTCTTAAATAAATTGATCGTTTTTCTTTTTTTTTTAATCTATGCATTATGATGACGTTTAAAAAACTCGTTTGGCTTTCCTTCCTCACTTCGTTACAGCGGCTCCCAAAAGTGTTCGTACACTTTAAGAATTGGTAGAAAAAGGGCTGTAACTTAGACCTGAATTCGAATATAAGCCCCAATATGTTTTCATATCTCTATGCAATTTTGAATAAAAATAAGCTTTTTTTAATATTGACTTGTATTCTTTTTGTAAAACTGAAAAAGGCAAGGAGCCACAGATAAAACGCGCCAGAAAAGTGATCCCACACCGAAACACTTTCGAAAACTTTTATAAATAAAATTGTCTGTCGTTTTCAATTTTGCATTTTGATGACGTTTAAAAATTTGTTTGGTTTTATTCATTGTTTGCCTACTTCCTTATATTTTATTTAATATTAAAAAATGGGTCGTAGTCGTAAGAACACAACAAATATCATTTGAAAATTGATCATTTTTCATCAAAGGTGAAAAATTGGTTCGAAATATCGCAAAATTAATAAATTTATCCCATTCTACCGTATAGTACGTGATAAAAAGAAAATCGGATCGAAAATAAGTATGTAGAGGTCGCCTGATAACTCAACAGGATCAGAAATTTATAGTTAGAAAAATCTAAAAAAATCCGCATTCGAGGGCTGTAAAGATTTCTACAAAATTTACTGAAAAATGTTCTCTTTCAATTTCATCTGAAACTGTTCGAGGAATATCTCAGATCAGCTGGATTACATGGGAGCTCTGCTCGAAGAAAAATTTTTGTAAGTGCAAAAAATAGAAAATTTATTCTTTCCTTTGTAACATCAGGATAAATAAGCCCGAAGCGTTTTGGAACCATGTCTTATTTTCAGATGAACACAGATTTAACATTTTTGGTTCCAATAGGCGCATAATTGTATTGAGAAAAAAAATTTGGAACTTAATCCCAAGAACTTGGTTGGAACAGTAAAGTATGGCAGTGGAGGTGTCCTTGGGTTGAGGTATATCAATAAAGGTACTAGGCAATTTAGTACTTATTGATGGCATAATAAACCACGCTCTTTACTTAAATATTTTAAACGATAATTAAAAATTATTTGCCCAAAATTTGGGAATTTGAAACAAATTTATTTTTTGTCAGGATAGCGATCCTAAGCACACGGCCGTGAACGTTTGCTTTTGCTGTGTCTATAATTGTCAATAATTACTGAAAATACCACTTCAGTCACTAGATTAAAATCCTAAAATTATTATATATTATTGTATAAAAAGTATTAAATATTATATATATAAAATATTACCAAAAACACTAATGAACTTCAGCCCACATGTTTGAAAGCTGTCATAAATACTGCAAGAAAACCTATAAAATACTAACATAAATACTACAATATTCATTATGTGCAGATTTCTTTAAAGTGTAAGAAGATCTTGTGAGGTAACTTTACTGTTACTTTTTTAATATTGGTTTTCCCCCAAAAAACGTTTTACTGTGCTTATAAAATAATTGGTGTTGTTTTGCTAAGGTAAATTTATGAATATTGTTTAAAAACCTCATTCTCAAATATTAATTTTTATTTATGAATAAAACAATAACACTTTTGGGAGCCACTATCTGCAACATCGTTATACAGTGGAGGAAGTGATAATTTAGAAAAAAATCATTTTACCTTTGTTCAGTAGGAATGAGAATTAATAAAACAATGTCTGCATAGACTTTTAAAACAATATGCTTTAATGCAGTAGCTCAAGATTTATTGCAAAAAAAGCTTCGAAATTTTACTACACTACAAAGAAGTACGATATTCCGAGAAAACTAAATAATCTAAAATTGAAAATAGATTATTGTAATTTTTCTGGGCAAAGATGAGGTATTAACTCTGAAACGGAAAAGTAAAATGGAGGTATGAATGATCAAAATTTACGCAGAAGGCTGCCGAACTGGATTAAAAAAAATGGTCAGACAGCTCGTATAGTGAAGTACAATTAATATATGAAACGAACTGATATTTGTTTTCTGCGTATTTCGTATTATTATTGATTTAAACGAAAATCGATCAGATGGGCAAAAAAATATTTTCTTCTCCATTGCAGTTTCTGTTATTCATTTTTCATATAGCGCAAATTTTATCTACACATCGATGCAACGTTTTAGAAATACCAACTCTGGCTTATTAATTTAAGATCCCGGAAATTTACAATGAGTAGCTAAGCAGCTTTAGATCCTCATGATCCATTTTCAAGAATTTTCAAATGACGTAAAAATACGTTATTTGGAAAGAGTTCTATGGAGTCGGAAACACGACGTATCCCCAAAAAATGTTGCAAAGTTCATGAAATACGTACTGACACTTCTAACTACAAATCTCGAAGAGTTTCTATAATCGGAGTTAATTGCTTGACGATTTATTTTAGAAACTGTAATATTAAGTTCGTATTTCTAAATAAACATAACAATAGCAAGTAATCTATTGTAAACCTAAGACATAAGAATGCAAGAACAGACTCTTTGTATTTATATAAACTTGGCTTTCTAAATATTCTATTTTCCGTTTCAGATTTTTTAACGGAAATTTCTTTATTTGAAACCACAAATCTTTAGAAGATCGGTATTCCTCCTAAAAAGTCTTATTTTTAGCCCTATGTACGAATGAGAGATTGATTAATTATACGCTAAATTTGTCTGTATTAGATATTTTCTTACATTTTATTGGATTTGTATTTTCGGCTTATGCAAAGTGTTTTCTTTTCTAGCGCACAAAAGACCTTTGAAAGTTTTTCTTTAAACGAGTATAAATGCATGAAAATTAAAATCTATAACGTAAAACCCCTTGCAGGCCATCCTTCTCTACTAACACTGAAAAATATGCGGATTCTCCAATTCATTTAAGGAGCATAATTCAAAACATACTTTTCCAAAATAAATAAAATATTCCGCTTAAAGAAAATTTTCCTCATAAACTGGTAAAGAATATATGTCGAGCAAAAATCATCAGAATCCATGAACTCAAGCACAAAACTGTTAAGTGAATCCGTAGGCCAGTTTTGTTTGCATTATACATAAACCTCCTTTAGTATGTTCTTTGGGTCATTCTGAAAGAAATTTCACTCATTGTTTCGAATTCTAATATATGTCATGTTTTGCATAAGAATCAGCACAATTTAGTTTGCAGAGTCATTAGATTTTTTGAAACAAAAGACGTGAAAAATGTACAGTACCGTCGCCGGGACTCGAACCCTAGACCTTTCGAATACGCGTCGAGCATGCTTCAATGACACCATGAAGGCATGCGGAAGGGAGGGGGAAAATACCTTATAATTTGTCCGTCGTATGCAAACATGTACATCTTTTAATATGCAAAGGCATACTGAAGGAAATTTTACTGTGTCGTGAGTTCTAATATTTATCGTGTTTAGCATAAGAATTAGATCAATTTACCTATCTGTTTTATGCTAATTTTTTTTCTCCGTATGTTTCGAACTCTATGAAACACTATGTTTTAAACAAAGAGTTTTCTCTAAATTGTTTTTGTACTCAAATAAATACTGCAAGCCCTTCTCTAATTTAGTTTGTTTTTCTTTGCAGAATATCTTAGAGAAATTTAATCCTTGCGCGAGGCAGCTCATAACAGCTGGTAAAGCCTATTTAAAAGCTTTACACGGTAAGTAACTAAATTTTCTTATTTTGATTAATTATATTGATAATATTTTTCATATTATGCTAATCTTCGGATAGCATTGAATATTTTAATTTTGTGAAATTGATTACGATAACACAAGGGGTAAATTACGCGTACAAGTCGTGTAGAAGGGTCGAAATACAGCAATTTCGGATAGATCTGTGGCTTCCGACTGAGTTTTGTGTTAACAGAAGCTTAATGGAAAGAACTACAATGTAGGAATTCTGTTCAACAGTTGATTGGTGATAGGTGAGTTACATGGGACCTCGGAATGCACGAATGACAAGAACAAAATTACGACATGATGAAATCAGAGCTAACGGTAAAATGGTATTGTAATCAACCTAGGACATTCTCATTGATGTGATTACTTCTATACTCTTATTCATTACACGGACAGCATTAGATATTTTACTGACTCTGTTACTTATAAAACAGCGAGTTTCTGCAAGAAAACTGTAATCTGTTGATTCCTGTGTTAAAGTTCGATAAGCAGTTTCTGATTCACCTAGTAAATAGTTATTCATTATCGGATCATTATTGTCTAATCCTAGGTAATAATCATACTTTCGACAACTTTAAAATGCTAATTAACTTTAAAATTAATTTTTTACAGATTTAATTAAAAAAAATTTCGAATTATCGGGTTTCTATCTAATTAGTAGGTAAATAAGCCAATGTAAAATCTAATGTTAAGGAAACAAAACGCAACTTTAAATCACGCCAGTCTAAGGTCGCTTTTGTACCTAAATAGCAGGTCTGCATTTTACGTATAAATTATGACTATTTTAATGTTGTGGAATGCATGAAAGCATTGCACTATTTCTTTGCTGGACATATATATTTATTGCTTGTATATATATTTCAAGAATAATCTTATAGCATTTGATTGCCTAGCTAATATTGCTTTGTTAGATAATGAGTAGAATTTATTAATAAAACAGATACTCTAAAATCATCAAAACTTTCCCTTCTACTTCAAGTTTTCTTTACTCTCTGATAAAGAAAGTCTTTTCCTGAGTTATAACTCCGGACCTGTTGCTAACAAAAAAACTATACTACTTTTAATATTAAAATAAAAGTTGAATAACAAAATAATTAGTGGAAGAAAACTGAAGAAGTTGAATAACAAAATAATTAGTGGAAGAAAACTGAAGAAGTTGAATAACAAAATAATTAATGGAAGAAAACTGAAGAAGCATTCTCGAGAAATGCTTCTGTAGCATGGTTTTCCTGATATTCTTAGCTTTATTTATGGTTGCATAGTCCCCTATGCCATTTAATAGCGGTATCTTTCATGGGGAGAGTTTTCGAGGGTAAGATTCTTTGGGGGTGATTCGGATATCTTGTGCGAAATGGCTTCTATTTAATTAAGTCTCGTAGCTGCCTCCCATTACGCGAAGGATAAAGTACAAGAGGGAAATGTCAAAAGCTATGTGCTCGAGACAATGTACGCATTTGCACACCATTAGCACAAAATTATGTTAAAGGCAAGTTTAATGCTATAGATATTTAATAAAAGCCCTTTCCAAATCTTAAATATATTTATTTCTACATATATTTCCGCATGTAAATCCGCACGGGGAAGAAAGATAAGGATGTATTATAGTTTTAAGACAATGCAAATATTGGAGAATAAAGTTGAGATAATGTAAGAAAGAAGCAGAAGCACAGAAAACCTTTGCATTACACGTTAGCAAATAACTTCTCAAAGTAAAGCTTCAAAAATTGAGAGCTGTGGCAACGCCTTTGTTGTTAGAAATAAACAATAGACTGAATATTGTTTGGAATAAGTATTATGTGATAAAAATCTCGGTAAAGGATTAAAAAATATTTCAAGTATAGAATTATGTTTCTTTAATTATATAAGATATGCGAATTTTGAGAAATAATACCTTTAACCTCAGACTGTCTACGAAGCAACTAATTATTTATTTTAGCAATGCTTTTTCACTAAGCATGAGACTTAAGGCTTAACTAATGTAAACTAGGAGTTCAGTGATTATTCAGTGCAAAGTTTTAAATATCCATTGCCAAAACCAGGTTCAGCAAGCATATTAAGCACTCTTATTATCTACATGTATTCTATTAAATTACAGAGTCAAATCATTAGGGAATCCTTTTCATAGAGATACGTGCAACACATTACTATCTAGTAGCGTTATCTCTCTGAAATAAATATCTTATTTTCAGTCCATTTATGCGAAAATCTAAACGATAATTATCGGAAATGTTTTCAGCTAGCAGACGGAAAATAACATTCTCTTTGATGTCTATCCTTACATATGTTGCATGGGATCAAATATAATGATGCTGGTATACATTGCAGATAATGTTTAAAATCTTTGACAATAGGATTAACAATCCAGTAGGTTGTCGGACTGTTTATGTAATGAGCAAGGTATACATTTTTTCCTCTTGCTAGTTTTTCTGTTAGTATGCCCCACCAGTGGCCGAATGGTTAAGACCACTAAATGCTGAGATTTCGATTCTAGATAATCCTACGTGAAAGGACTGGCAGCATGGTTGATAATAATGTAAATATGAGCCAGTTTCCTATGAAACGTCCCCCACAACGGCATCCTTCCCGTTAGTTCGTCATATTCCAATAACCTAATCTGACCTAATCTTCTCTTTTCACAGAGATATTTCGGAGCAGAATCCTTTGCATGCTGTTGATTGCCTAATTATTATGTCCTTATCAGCTCATTACTATTTAAACAGAATTATAAATTAAGCTGTTTACTAGTCTCATTTACTTTGAAAGAAACTTTGTCACTGAGCTGAAAATTACAGGCTGAAAACTACGGTGTGCTGTAGCCTATCACGGGGATTAATTTGAACGTATCATTTTTAAATTACAGCATATTTATTTCCGATCTTTTTTCATTGATATTTCTTGCTTTTAGTAAATGCATATTAACTTTTTAATGAAAAAATGTTAAATTTTGATAATCATATTTCGTTGGAGTAGTTGAAAATATTTTACATATCTAATACAAATTAGTTATTCGTGAAACACCAGCCTAAAACTAAACCTCTAAATTCCCATCGTAAACTAGATATATTCATTTCATTTTGCCCTACCGAAGCTAAATATTTCCAGCTTTAATTTCTAAGAGCATTAATATCTCAATAATTTCCTGCGACGCATATATATTTTTAGGCATATCGAACCATCCTTTTGCAGACAAGATATTTTTAAATCATACTTGAATACAATAATCTCTATGTATACCGGTTTTAAAGTACGGCGTCATGTTAGATAAGTAAGCAGCAGCGTAGATCAGGAGCGTCTTTCCGGGACGAAAGTGTAAGCAGTACTTCAGAGGAAGAAAGGGGGAGTCGAAAAGTTTCACTTCCGAGTAAAAAAGTTTTCGTTTACAGTTATTTGATTGAGCAAGAGGTATCTGCATTAAGCGTTACGTGGGATCGCATGATTAATTTGAATGACGCAGTTTAGACTTATAGCGCCATTTTTAAGATAGGGAGAGGAAGTTAATTAAATAAAAAATAAAAGCGTTTAAAGGCAATTAAAATTTGAAGTTTGCTTTCATATTTTTTATTAAAATTAGAAATTTCCTTTCATAATGCTTATCTTACATATATAATAATAATAATAATAATATACATAAATAATACAAATTTCTAATTTATAATGTGTAAGATAAAAATAATAAATTAATAAATAATTAATAAAAATACGAAAGCAAACTTCAAATTTTAATTGTCTAAAACCGCTTTTATTTTTTATGTAATTTGGGGACTTCCTTTCTCTGTCTTAAAAATGGCGCTATAAGTCTAAACGACGTCATTCAAATTAATCATGCGATCCTACGTAACGCTTAATGCAGATACCTCTTGCCCAATCACTACACTGTAAACCTAAAATGTTTTAACTCGAACTGAAACTTTTAACTCTCTTTTTCTTCAGAATGGCCGCAACATTTTTGTTTAATTGCGGCTACCTTATTTGTTCACTGAATATGTGTTGCGCTAACAAAAATATAGGGCCCGCCCGTGTGTGAACCAAATATTGCGAATCCCGAATTTTCCTCAATAATGAAATTATCTTGAATCCGGCCATGTCTACCTTGCCAAGGTTTTCGCTAAGCATCTATTAAGTCACCACCAAGTTTTATTCATATCATGTCATATATATATATATATATATATATATATAACATGATATGAATAAAACTTTCATATCATGTTATATATATAAACCTGTTTAGTTTTAGCAAATCATCGGTGTCATTCGTCTAATGCAGTTTTAAATACCGTTTAACAGAACTTAGTAATTCATGGCTCCTCTCTCTACCCTCAGAGACAAATTTCGAGATAAATTTAGCATTAGATTTAAGCAAACTATTTCTTATTTAAGCAAACTATTTCTTATTTACTCAAATGTTTTCAGAGTAGTCAGTCGATCTGAGGGTTTTTTTTTTTAAAAAAAGGGTTTAAATACAATCTTACCTTCGTTAGTGGATACTCTACTTTAGATCGAATCCCGAGACTAAAAAATCAATGCGCTGCTTTTTAGCGGACATTCCTTGATAACGGATAGAAGTTGTGATCCCACTAGTATTCCTTAACGGGAGCTTCGACTAAATCGACGACTTCGTATAAATACGAGGATTAAATGTATTGGCATTGTTTATTATACTCCTGTTTATAAGTGAATTTATTAAAATTATAGAATCGAGCTTTTGTTCTTAATCTAAAATAATTCTAAACAGAAATTTCCCTTATCTTAAAGATTGTATGTAATCTTTAAGCTCCAAATATCTTCTATTCATCGTAAGGAAATTTTATAAAAAAACCGAAGCAATAAAGCAAAAAAATGGAAAAAGATAGCAGGAACAGTATTCTAAACTAATCATAACACAGTAATTTTTAAGAACAAAATAATAGCAAACGGTTTTCTTATTGCTCAGCAGATGGTTATTGTAGTGACCTGTTGAAACGACAGTTTCTGTACGATTCTGTAGTTCTCCGAGAATTCGTCTGCTGAACTTACACATAATGGAGTAACTTTTAATATTTCTAAGTTTATTCATTTTGAAAGTAGTCTATCTTCACCATTTTTTTCTCATCACTTTCAATATATTTCATTAATTCGAGTCACTCGTTCATCCACGCTGTACGCTTTTGGATGTGAGAAATGTATGCAGCAAACTCATTGTTGTGACAAAAGAAAATGTAAAGAAAATATGAAAATTATTTGTATTAAAGGTATTGTTCGCAGTTAAGAATGCCAAGTTTATTGTAGATAAAGAAGCTATAACACTGTCAGCCTGTCAAGAAGTACATCGACAATGGCCAACATTTAATTGATAAGGTAACACCAAACGATAAACTAAATAAGTATGCAAATCAAAGTAAATATGAGAGAAAAAGAGAAATATGATAACGTATCACGTCAAATCGAAGCTCATTTCCAGCCGAATGATTATGATAACAATGAGTAATTAAAAGTCCAAATCAAAATCCATATCCATATCTGCATCTATAAAATTATTTCACAATCTACGCTATCTTTTGAATGAATAACTGAGGTTATATTTTCAAAAGGTACTGTTATGTAGAATCAATGGCAGATGTTAGAGATGAATTTACAATATTCGAAGTTAACTGTTGATTCACGGGTATTGGTTCTTCTGTGCCATTCAACAAAGGTTTTGCCAACTATCAGATATTTTCACAATGATTTAAACTCTTCTTTAATGCCATATTATAATTTAGCTTAGGCATATGGGCAAGAAAACTGAAGAATGGTAAATCAACTTACAAATGAATTTTACTCCGAAATGCCAAGAGTTTAGAACAATTTTCTTTTACATGCTCGCATATTTAATTTTATAAATCGCTGAACTGCACAAAAATACTTATTTTCTAAACTTTCATTTCTGCGCAATTGGTAAGCCTAAATAATACCTCGATAGAGAAAAAAAAGTTATGTACTCTCCCTTACTTCCGCTACTTTATTTTTTAATTTAGCGGAGGATGTGCGAGTCAGCAAACTTTATTTGTGATTATCTATCTTCTCATGACATGCAGAGAATTTGAAACGATTAACCCGAAGACGAAATTCTTTAGATTGACAGCATTCCCGTCCTTGATTGAATGCTATCAAAGTGCATTCCTCTTCTACTCGAGAAAAGGTGTTAGGAATTGATCTCATTCGAGAAAGCTCTCTTCCTATGTTCACCAACCCAACAAATTATCATTTTGGTTTTAGTCACCAGAATTAAGGGGGAAAAAGGAAAGCTTTATCAAGCTATAGTCTTTTTCCAGTTTGCATCGTTTTCGTAAAATAACTCTTGAAAACCTCCATATAACCTGTTTGTTCTCTATTTGGAATTCTGAAAGAAAATACCGTTTTCTTTTAATATCCATGCTGTACTAGAATTCTCATCTTCGCTATTTGATTAGATTTTCTGATTTCATTCATTTTCGATTTTGTTGCACTCGGGAAAAAGATGTACATTATTTTTGAAAAGAAAAATAGTTATTCAGGAGTTTAGTAATATAGTAATAAACCTTCTCGATTCTCTAACGTATCGAATAATGCTTTAAATTAAAATGACCAGCCAACGTACCTGTATCATCTCCAACGTTGAACCTTTGTTTCATTCCACAATGATCTGTCTGGAATAATTCTTTGATGTGATAATACTGATGTTTACACTTTGAGCAGAGAGAACTAAACTAACTGCTCATGATCTGTCTGATTTTTTTTTATAACTCTCACTTTTTCGAAAATATTATTTGTAAACGTAAATATTTATCAACTCAATGTGTCCATGCCACACTTAATTTTTTCTCTTCACCCTTTCTTTTTCTTTTGCCATTTTTTCCCCATTCTTCTTACTGAATCATATTATCCAAGATGCTGATGTCATTGCTAACGCTGTAAATAGCAATAACTAATAACTAACGTAAACAATAATTAAAGTAGGCAACTCATGCTTTAAAACTCATTCATCTCATTATATCTTAAAACTAATATCAAAACAGTTCGCAAAATGCATATCGTAGAATTAGGTTACAATAATATGACTAAAATTTCTGTTTCAAATACATGATAACGTATCCTTTCATAAAATCAAATTTGTTGCAAGCATGCCGAGAGCAGTAAAGGCAGTTTCGGCGGTGGTGTTGTAGAAATATTAAATTTTTTGAATTAGAAAATTAAAAAATGGACTATAGTGTTGCGAAATGTCATGGCGCGGTAAGATAGCTTCCTCTCAAAACAGTTTTAGGGTTGCCAGAAAATAGCAAGGGAAGGCAGCGTTGCCATATTTGGCGAGAAATCGCTCATTTAACGACATTTGGCGACAAAATTGGCCATATGCCATGGACGGATGGAGAACCTTTTGGAACGAATTCTCACTGGTTTAGCCTAGAAACTTCTCGAACACAAGCCAAAAGTTATATAAACCCTTGCTGGTACGCGGAGAGTCAGTTTGTTAGTCTGTGCGGAGTTAGTGAGAGTCCATCGATAGTCAGTCAGTGAGTACCGAGTTGGTCGTCGAGAGCAACGAAAGAGTCTCTTAGTGTAGCGGGCGATTAATGCATCGTCAAGAGAATGGACTGAGCTCCGGGGACGACTGAACCGAGGAGTCGGGAGCTGTACTCTAGTGTATCGTCGAGTGCATCGCGAGTTGTAGCGGGGAGAATCTCGAGAGTACGTGGAGTTCCGAGAACGACCGAGCAGAATCGGGAGCGGTACTCTGAAGCTTTGCAGTGTAACTGTCTCTACCCTTATAGCCTGATAACCTGGAGGCTGTGTCAGCGTGTTTATAATAAATCTACGACAACTATAAACGTGATTTTGGAGCTGTCCTGAGAATACTGGCCAATAAAGTGTGTTTTGATACTTCATCAAGAAGTGCCGTCGTTATTTATTCCAAATGTACGAACCCCGTACGAACGTGAAGGAAGAAAACAACGTAACAATTGCCTTGCTAGGACTCGAAGCTCGGCTCTTGTAAGTGCTAGTTGAACGTGTTACCAATTACATCAAAAAACTACGCATGGGGATAAGGTTTTCTTATATTTTCCCCAACTAAAAGTGTGACTGACCATTTCCAGTTTCATCTAAATTTTTCTTGTTATATAGAACTTAAATAATAGCCAACTGCATTCCACATGTAAGACATGTTAATTGATGATTCACATTTTTTTCTTTGTTCATTACTGAAACTTCATCTGTAGCTAATGTCATGATGTTCTCTAAACGAAAATCAAATTGTTTTGGTGTGCTTTTAAATGAGAATTGCACATATTTCAGCGAGGCAGGATCGATACCATGTAACCCAAAATTTGTTCTTGCTTTGTGGTTATTTACTCTTTACACACGTATTTATATTTGTGGAACCAAAGTCAACTCATATTTTTTTTTACATTCGATCAACTTATAAACACATTTATGGAAGCATATTACACCCTGGAGGATTAGTAGATAAATTTTTAAAAAACTGTGAAGGTCGAAAAACGGACTCCCTACAAAAAAAAAAAAAAAAAAAAAAAAAAAAAAAATCTGAAAAATTTTAACGATGTAATAAAACCACAACCTCTATCCTCTATATAAATATGTCAATAAATATCATTAACGCGAACCTAATTTTATAGGCAAAAGTGCAGTTTGTTGTTTAATGGCTCTTCCTTTTCTACCGTAGATGTTCTACCAGGAATTTTGAATTTCTATCGATAGTTTCCTGTTTTAGTTCAACTATTCCTGGAGCAAGCTTCAGATGTATCAGGGGTCGTTTGTTTTGGCGTAGTTGTACAGTAAATACACACTATAATAAAAAACTCGACGCATCAAGATGGAATCATCCGATTGCTTTGACATTTTGTATGCATAAATGTTTTGACCAAAAATACAAATGATTAAAATTTCGTCTCCAATAAATGCGATATCCTGCGCATCCAGCAGATGTATATAAAGAGCTGTTCCTGAACTGATGTTAAAACTTTCTGTTGCATTACGATTTAGGATATCTTTCAACGACTGAAAAAATACTTCGCCGCAGGATTTGAGCCCATTACGAACAATTGTCAGACTTTGCAAGATGTATCATTGGATTAAAATAAGCAGGTTGGCAAATCGGAGAATTTCTCATCATATGGGTCGAAGCGATGTGGCGATTAGAAGATGCTGACAAGAATAGGTGGACAGATTTCAGCGTCATGATGGTAGCGGTCGACCTAGGGCCACAACAAATCGGGAAGACAGAGTGATTGTCTGACCAAACTGGCAAGAGATAGTGCAAACGGACAACTTACCCTAGCCATCCCTCTGCCAATTCCATTATCACATCTTAAATCAAGACAGGAACGGGAACTTGTGTACAGTTATTTTTCTATAGGGACATAAGAGCTAACAGATAGGGCAGGAGTACCTCCCGGTGCCCTCAAGAGAATTAACCACTAGAGGCAGAGCAATGACATATTTCCTGACCGCGCATGGCCCTTTTGCAGTCTGTTTCGCTTCGGATTGCGCAACACAGATTCATGTATATGCGGCTCAACAGGTACCATCGATCAATATGTTCGAGTGTGAAATCACCAAAGACAAAACCCATCTTCCGAAATAACTTTATAAATTCCGCTACAAATTTTAATATTCTATAGAGATTTTTGGCTAGGCCTAGCGATAATAGAATTCTCCACCAATTGAGTACAAATGCTGATAGTCATGTAACAGGCGGTACAGCAACTGAGCTGGTGGAAATTAAGTAACACTTACTCCAGAAAGATCAAGTAGTTACAACCTGTTAGACGAAAAGGCAACGGGTAAGGTCCGAAGAGGTGATCCGGCATAATGCCGGCCTAAACACTGACCGAAAATCAACTCTGCGTTGCACGACATTGTGTTGCATGAGGACTCTCTGCCGCCCAGAGATGGGATTAGTATATGTTTTTGAATATTCCTTCCCTTAGAAAGGATGCCTCATCGGTGAACAACATATTAGTGGGGAAACGGGAGGATCTGTAACACATTTTTCAAGCTACCATTCTGCAAAAGCAATACGAGCTTCATAATTGCCCTGTTGAATTGTCTGGGTACGTTGCACGTGATGCTGGATACATTTTGTTTTCTGTGAGAATCCTCCAGACGCTGGAACGGGAAATCCCGACAGCGTACGCTACACTTCACGTACTCAAACTTGAACTCTCCTGTACTTGATGCAAGACATTCACTTCGATGTTCGGAGTCTGTTCTCTCTCTCTAGTACTTCTCTCGAAATATATCGAAATAGAGTAAATAGAAATAGAGTAAAATCTCTAGTACTTCTCTCAAAATTACTAGAAGGCATATGAGGCCGTATACGGTTACAGTTAAAAAGAGAATGAATTACAGTTATTCAGTTGCAATACCTATTACAGTTGCACAGAGATCGGACCAAAATGTCGCCAAATGGTCACCAATTTTTGCGACTGTTGGTGATTTGTAGGCAAATTTAGCGACAAAAAGCAGTTCCTATCTTGCCGATTTAGCGCGATAGCCAGTTACTTAATGTTAAAAAAGACGTGCCCTGTATTCTTATTTTTCCGGCAAGCTTCGCTTCTTTAGATTTTTATGTTACGTTAAACAAACAAAAAAAAAAGGGAGGACTGAAAGCTTTCAGATTTTACATTACTCCCAAAGCGGCTTTTTTTTTAATGTTTCGTGTCTTACCTTTATTTATTAAATATCATGTTCTTCGCACTTAAACTATAAAATTTAATTCAACAGCAATATCGCAAAATAATTTTAAAATGAGCATATCTTTCGAATTTTTGATGCATGGTCTCGCGCGCTGGTGATAAAAACTTTTTTTTTTTCGGTACAGTTTTCGGTATTGCTCACTTTGAAATCGCTGAGTTTCTTAATCAAAGATTCTTTAAAGTGTTACAAAATATGAAATCGATTATAAAACACATTCCAAATTCCAAACTAGGGCTTCTAGATGCCCACATTCGGTGGAGGATTACGCTATTCAAAATTTGGTGGTTCTAGGTACTGTTGTTTTATCACAGTGCGAGAAACATACATACATTTATGCAGATACTTCATTATTTAATTTCTCTAAATGTAATATTTTAATATTTGGTGGTAACAATTTGAAAAGTGATTTGCTGTTTATAGTGAATCGACACAAAATCTCAAAAAGAAATTAATAGCCCTTCTGGGCTAACAAAAAACAACAATTTCATATATAACTTCACTAAAATCTAAAATTATGGTTTGGTTTGGTTTATTAGAATACGGCAAAGCACTCGAGGCCTATCTGCCTTAGGGAGGGATGCTTTCGTGGAGGACCTTTTAAGGAAAACTTCGTATACACGTTGCACATGGGGAAAACACCCATGCAGTCAGCCCGTTTGCTGGATTCGAACCTCGGACCGAACTACCACTGTTCAGCGACGTTACCGCTCGGCCGCTGGTGGGCCATAAAATTATGTATATACTTACAAAATTCATACCAATGTTATGGTTCTTGGCATGAAAGCCAGAATGAGAACATTAAATCATTACGATTGTAGCTTTCTGCTTGTTTACAGAGCTAAAAATAAATCTGTAAATAAATACATAAAACTTTCTTTACGCATTAGGCTAAGATTTACGGACAGCTGTCGTAAAGAAAAGGATTAAAATAGTGTAGGATTGTCATAACTGCGAGATAAGCGTGTGTGCTATATCAGGAGAAGATATTTTTGATGAGGCACAAATTAGGAATAATTGTTTTTATTGAAAATTTGATTAGTAGTTGTATTTATTTGAAAAACGTGATAGTCTTTCTAAGAAAGTTATCAGGGTTCGTACGATTTTTAAGAGTCCTTAAAAGTCCTTAAGTTTTTTGGAATCGATTTTTGGTCCTCTAAAGTCCTTAATTTTGGCCAAAATCGGCAGAAGGTCCTTAATTTTAATCATGTGAAATTTCTGTCTGTTTTTACGACTGCCATTTTGAGTGTGAATTAGCAGTTTGGAGGTATATTTTTGGCGATTCACTGATAAATATGGTTATTTGAATGGGTTATGATTTGTTCCTATTTCTAATAAAAGTGGTGGGATACTCGAGTTTCTGAGCAAGAAGTGAAACAGGTATTTCGAAATTATTTCACTTTTTCTAATGAAGAGCTCTTAAACAATTTTTCGCTTTTGGGGATGTGAATTCTTTTATTGAACGGATTTAAGTTTGGCGATTTTTAAGATCAGTTTCTATAGAAAATTTTAAATTCCAAGAGCTGGGAATTTTTCGACGATTTTTTTTAAACATTCTAACATTGATCAATTTCATTAAAATACTGGTATTATACTGAAATTATATTTAAAAAGTAACATATTAATTTAAAAATATATTTTCAATTTTTTTCATGATAACAGTTTTCTCATGTAATTGTCTCAGAGTATTCCGAATTCTCAGAATATGCATCGGTTTTCTCTGTAAAATTAATGAATTAATTTCACGCTTTTTTCATCTGATTTTTTTTTCAAAATATTTCTGGCTGTTTGCTGTTACAAAACTGGTAGGGGTATTTTTTCTTCGGGACGTTAGACATTGCAACTTGAAAAGTTTAGAAAGATTTGAAGGCAAGATTTATAGACCCACGATTCCATAAGATTTTAGAAAAATGTGACAAAATGAAAAATGTCACTATGGTATTAACACGTAATGGATGTATTATACATAACATTTGCAATGAATTTCTTACTTTTTGGATAGCATCTGGAAGAACAACGAGAACATAATACTTGAGTGTTTTACTTCTGATAGTAGAATCTTTTTTATAACATTCTTATCTTCCCTTTATTTTCTCTAGCTTTCACTAGACACAAGTATGGAAAATATTAAAAATGCTTCTAATCTTATCACATGGACAGGCATTATAGAAAGGAGTTTTTTTATTAATAAAGAAATTGAAAACTGGCAATTTAAAAAATTCATCTAATGTGTCTTAATGCATCATACACTAGTCTGACGCTAGGCATTTTCCCACCTAGTGCAATCACGTGGAATATTAAACCTCTCTGTGTAGATCCTAAATTTTGCTGACTAGTGCCTTTCTAAATTCTGCTTCCAGTGCCTGCTCTAAATTCTAAAAGTTTTGCCATTTCTACATTTTGTTGCTGGGTGTGTCGCTAAATTCTAAAAATTCTGCCACACCAACTCTGTAACCGGCCCTTACCATATATATTTCATATCTCTTGTGAATAACTAACTAATATTACTAAAGAAATAAAATTAGCAGCTTTTTCTATACATTTTAAATGTATTCAGTTTTTTTTAGAATAACAGAAATATTTAATTAAATCCAAAAATTCTAAAATGAAAAGAAAATGTAGACAAAAAAAAAAAAAAAAAAAAAAAAAAAAAACTGAATATATAAAATATTCTTCAAAGATATGTACAGTTATTATTATGTAAATTACCCAGTTGTTGACAATTTCAGCTTTTACTATAATTTCCCTTTTGTATTTTTTCCTCAGAATGGGAATCACCTAGACATTTTTTAAACTGAGGTGTTTGGAGTGTAAGACGAAAAGTGTGTTTCTGACCTCCACTAGCTCCTTGCATTAGTTCCTGCCGGCTCTGATAATTTGTAATTATTCGTCTTTGCATTACTGCTGCCGACATTTGAATTTGTTATGACAGTAGAGTTACTTAGCCAGCTTAAAATTAAATTGTATAGTCTTTGACCACTAGTCCACATTTTTTGTTTGAATTTGATTGTTCTTGTTTAATTACATCACCCCAAACTTTAATTGATTTGGTTAGCATAAGAACATACCTTTAAAAGTTCTTTTTAAATAAGAGGTTTATTTAAACCTTTGACTGACTTTATAGTTACTTTGAGACATAGCGATAATTTGCTTCACGTCTTTCGGGAGTTTTTGGATTATTTAACTTTTACCAGATCAAGTAAACCCTCATAGGTACATTGTGGAGTGGTTGACAATATAGGAGATAAAACACACAGAAACTAATGAGAGCATTGGTTTGCATATTGAGAGAAATTTCTTAGTAAAGATGCTTAAAGAGAAGAAAATCGATATAAATTAGCCAAAATGTCTGGCCAAGCTTCAAATTAAAAAGAAGCATAAGTATTTTGTTGAGTGTTGTTGTTATAAAACATAAATGTTTTGTAGCTTTTAAAGTATAATTATCCTAATATCGTTGATGAATCAATGACATAAATTGCATTTATTTTAAAGTGTGAAATTTTATTAGATTGTGATTTTAATAGGTACTTTTAACAGTATTGTTAAAAAATAGGTAAAATTTAATAGTGGTCATGTAAATCCATAATGACTAAGGTTATCTAACTATCTAATTTAATTTATAACTAACGGCTTACCCTTAAAAATTATCTGTGCCTATTATAGTGAGTTATTGCCTTTCATTATTTCTTAGCGTGGTACAAGGTAAAACACAAAAATGTAAAAATTCATGTAAAACTTATTCTTCGTATCTAGTGAGACCTAAAATAATACAAAGCAGCTTAGTGTCACCTCTGGTGCTTTAGTGGCTTATTGGAACCTTAAAGTATATTAACTGGATTACATCCCCTGGAACTGTACACGGAGCTACACCTTAAAGTATATTAACTGGGTTTTAATCCCTGGAACTCTACACGGAGCTACGACACTAACTCCAACAGACAGAGCCCAACTGACTTTAAAAACTAGCTAACCGTGCCCACATTAGGCCTTTCAGTTTTGTTCTGGTCTGCAGGTCTGTCTTTAGGCAAGGAACAGCGGTGACAACAGCCAGTCTTTTGTTATAAATCATTCTTATTATGATTTTACTTCTCATTTTAACCTATGACGCTTGACATAAAATCTACCTGGCTATTCACTAAACCTCTAGATTGAGCAAGTAATGAGACATTAAAAAAAATCCGACATGAAACATAACTAAACATAACTATTAGTAAAACATAAATAAAATGTCACTTATCTTCTTTCAAATATGCTGAACTATTATAAGTGTAAAATATTTAATGCTGTTTGATAAATTTCATAAAGTATATTTTATATTCAAACTTACTAATAATTATGTTAATTAAGTTATATTTAATAGTAATGCATCCTACGTAGGGATCTATTTTATTTTTTGGATGGTATTATAAAAGTGAAGTTCAGGCATAGATAGTATTTTTAATTGAACTTATTAATTTGCTATTTGCTTATAGGTCCTTAATTTTTTCATTAATGGTCCTTAAAAGTACTTAATTTCCATGTACCCTGGTTATCAAAGAGTTCCTGGAAAATTATCGTAGACCAGAGATCTATCAAAATAATATAGTAGCAGTTTGAAGCCATGCGTACATAGCATGTTTCATAGATAAAAATATTACGATATTAATAATGATTAAGAAGTCATGAAGCATGTATCTGATTTCGAGATTTGCATTCTTGGAGCATTGAACGCCATTCTGTTATAAAACTTTTGATGCTAAGAAATAATATGAAAGCCGTTGAAGAAAAGCTGGCTTCAGGAGACATCATCAAACACAACATAGATTCATTACATCTGCTGACTTCTGCTGATTCCATACAAGAGATATTTTCCAGTCAAAATACAGCAGAAAGTCATCTCTTTCGACTTTTGAATGATGTGCTTGCTCGATGCGCATATAAATTATTGTATGTATTTTTTAATTTTAATTATCTATTACAAAAAATCCTTATGCGATTGAAAATTGTAATTACATATTTGAGTTCAGGAATACAAATACTATATAGATACTTATACCATTTCATATATATTTTGTGTGACAAATTCAGATTCTTTGCATAAGATGGAAAATAAATCGGTTTTAGGGCATTAAAAGATAGCTTAACTGTGTTTAAATTCTAGTACTTAAAATGCCTTTAAATTATTCTTCACTATTTTCAGAAGCCAAAGCTGCAACAGGTAACGCTGCTAATGGATAATTTCCCTAAAAATGCCAAGAGGCTTTTTAAGTCCTCTTGAGGCATTTTGTGTCGCACATCGATCTTTTTAAAAGCGATTTATTTAAACGTCATCAGCGTCTAAGAAGCGCTGAGTCAGCGCGTTATATCTAAATCCCGCTGAAAACTGTCAAGTAGCTCTCAACGCTCTGGGGAAAGGGAGGTATGGAGTAAGAGAGGGCAAATACAAGATTACCCTGAGTGATAAAAAACGCGGGAGACATCAGACGGAAAGTATGTCTCTTCGGGGTGCGTCAAAAGCGATGCTGAGCTGTAATGCAGCGAATATAAAGCGGATTTATAACTTTCGGTCATTCGACAGAGATGGATAAAATGTTCGATTTTTCTCTCTTAAATTCCTGTTGGTTTTCAGTTTCAGGCCAATGAAATTGATCACAAACGGATGAATGGAAATTTAGAAAGTGGGTAAAAGATCCATTTTAATTCATATATGTCTCGTATTTCCGGAAGGTGATCTAAGGAGAAATTAAAAACACATCGTTTTGACATGCGAATAGGGTACCGAATCTTCTGTTTTTGACAGCTGTGGTTTTCCATCTAATGATATGAATCAGAAAATAAGTAGCATTACAGTAAAAACTTCAGGATTAACAAGTAATTATATTTGTTTATAAAAGGTTCCTAAAAATAAGAAGGTTTAAGTTGACGTTTTCGTTCAACAAGAGCTAAATTTAGTACCCAAAGCATTATCAATTACAATTATTTGATATGCATCTTAAAAAGTCTATTTTAAAATGAAAAACAAATGTTGGGATTAAATGATTTGATGTTCTTTTATCCAGTAAAAGATTAGCCGAAAGGGATAATCTGGAAAATCGTGTACTTTGTGCAGAAATTCCCCCAACCACCACCACCTCTACTACACACACACACACACACACACACACACACACACACACACACACACACACACACACACACACACACACACACACACACACACACACACACACACACACACACACACACACACACACACACAGACACAGACACAGACACAGACAGACAGACAGACAGACAGACAGACAGACAGACAGACAGACAGACAGACAGACAGACAGACAGACAGACAGACAGACAGACAGACAGACAGACAGACAGACAGACACAGACACAGACACAGACACAGACACAGACACAGACACAGACACAGACACAGACAGACACAGACACAGACAGACACAGACACAGACAGACACAGACAGACACAGACACAGACAGACACAGACACAGACAGACACAGACACAGACAGACACAGACACAGACAGACACAGACACAGACAGACACAGACACAGACACACACACACACAGACACACACACACAGACACACACACACACAGACACACACACACACAGACACACACACACACAGACACACACACAGACACACACACAGACACACACACAGACACACACACAGACACACACACAGACACACACACAGACACACACACAGACACACACACACACAGACACACACACACACAGACACACACACACACAGACACACACACACACACACAGACACACACACACACACAGACACACACACACACACAGACACACACACACACACAGACACACACACACACACAGACACACACACACACAGACACACACACACACAGACACACACAGACACAGACACACACAGACACAGACACACACAGACACAGACACACACAGACACACACACACACACAGACACACACACAGACACACACAGACACACACACAGACACACACAGACACAGACACAGACACAGACACACACACGAGGGAAACGAAGTAGGTTGCAAGTAAATAAACGCTCCCCACTTAACCAAGGCCTACCAAATCTGGCCGCTTTATTCGGGGGTAAACATTTTCTAATGTCCGATGTCTTTAATTGAGATTAAATTTGGCGAACGTTTGCCAAAATTAATCATACTAATTTATATTACTAACTTCCACAGAGATGGATAAAATACTTAATTAACTATGACTACTTAACGTTATTTAGACTTGAACGTGTTTAAGAATTGATTACTGAAGTAAGCGTGAACTGGAAAAACTAAAAACATTCGTGGTAATTTTGATTTCAGAATCCCGACAAATGAAGTTAAGGAAAACTAAAATGCGTGCATTTATAAATAACTCCTTTCCTTAATAAGTACTAAGAGTAATTAGTTTATTCAACTAGCTTGATATTTCACATTTTATTCTTGGAAGACGGTACTTTCATTTTAAATTACGGTTATTTAATTAAATTAAATTTCATTGCAGAAATATAAAAATTGATTCACTGATATGTGTTATGACTTATAATTATTTAAATATGAAATGAAATAACAAGCGTACATTATGTGTGGCAAATGGCTGCATTCTGACTTTTTGTTCAGTCTCATATTTGATATTTCAACGTTAGGTACAGAATTTGCAATCAGTATTAATGAATAGTTAAAGCTTTAAACACACGGAAAATACTTTTAAAAAGAAATTCTAAAACTGAACTTTGGATCATTGTTTCGAACTCATCTATTTAGGGAGAAGAAAATTATATATTAAAAATTAAGTATACCCAAAAAGAAAAAAAAAAGTCGTTTAATTCATTATTCAAAGCATTCCAATAAAATGAGAAAGCCGTTCAAATGACTGATTTGTAAAATTAATAAAAATATGTTTCTAATGGTTAAGATCGACTTGCCTTTCTGCACATTTTCCAAGAGCAATGTTTCCAAAATTGCATTTCAGTTAATTAAAATTTCAACCATTTCAGAAAAGGCGAAGCTCTAGAATTAGTTGGTTGCATAGGAGGTTTCTTACTTTGCTCCGTGTGTAACGTGAATAGGAGCTTGTTTCCCTTACCAGATCCCCCATTAAGACATCCTCCCTTTAGACAGATAGTGCTTTGCATAAGCACTATCTGTAAGCGTGAACTGGAAAAACTAAAAACATTCATGGTAATTTTGATTTCAGACAAACGAACTGAAAATGCGAAGCACTGATAAGCTGATCATAATTTGATGTGGTGTGGTCGAAAATTTTATAATTTATTTAAAATTTACTCCAGCAACCTGGAGAGCTTCATGCGGCTTGCTTCTTAATAAGTAGTAGTTTTATTTATGAAATGCATTATTAAAATTTAACGAAAGTGTCTTCACGCTAAGTTTATATATATCAGTAACTTAATTTTTTTAATAACATTATCATGCATATAATAATTTCAAAATGCGTTCAGAGCATTAAATTGTCAAAGTAATAAACAAAAGAAAGAAAATTTCGTCTCTGGGCATTAGAAAAATTATTTTTAGAATAGGCATTAACTATCGAGACAGCATAAAAGACATACTCTGGCAGGGTGTATTCCCAACATATACACTGGTGTGCAAAAATTAAGGACGAAGTCGAAAAATTAGCATATCAGCAGAACGAAGAGGCAGAGCGGACAGAAAGACCAATCAGGAGATAAAGTAAGGTGATGTACGGTAGCACATGCGCAGATATGCAGGTAGACGTAATGGGGGAGTGTCTGAGTACTATAAAGCATGTAGTCGGTGTAAGATCAGTATTTCTGGCAAAGAGATCGCACGCCGTATAGCAGTTAAAATCACACCGAGTTGCTGCCTCAGCGAGAAATGGCGAATAATCAGTCTGTTAGACGACATCTGGATGCTTTTACCCGAGGTCGAATCATTGGGAAGTTGGAGGAAGGCCGCAGTGTGACAAGTGTGGCTGCAGAGTTCGGAATTGCTCACAGCATCGTTTCACGACTTTGGAGACAATTTCAAACTATAGGAACAGCTATCCGGGGGTTTAGTAGTGGTCGTCCACGAGGAACCACACCCGCAGATGACCGGTATATTGCCTTACAGGCCAAAAGAAACAGGCGGCAGACAGCGGGAGAAATCGATAGACACACGACACAGGCGACTGGACGACCGATATCGCGTTTTACCGTGGCCAGAAGACTGCACGGTGGTGGTCTGTTTGCACGACGCCCTGTACGGTGTGTACCTCTAACGCCTGCCCATCGAAGAAGGCGTTCTCTGTGGTGCCGGGAACACCGGAATTGGAGAGACAATGAATGGGGACGAGTACTCTTTACAGATGAGAGCAGATTCAGTCTGAGTAGCGATTCTCATCGCATACTCATCTGGAGAGAGCGGGGAAGCCGCAATCATCCCTCGAACATCATTGAAAGGGACAGGTATGGAGGTGGCGGTGTTCTTGTTTGGGGAGGCATCATGCTTGGTAGTCGTACAGACCTTCACATCTTCGACGCAGGTTCAGTCAACGGGACCCGTTATTGTAACGAGATTCTTCTTCCATATGTGCGTCTTTTTAGAGGCGCTATGGGTCCGCAGTTCCTTTACATGGACGACAATGCACCATGTCATCGCACAGTAGCTGCCGAACAGCTCTTAGAGAGTGAGGATATTGAACGTATGGATTGGCCGGCACGATCTCCGGATCTCAATCCCATCGAGCATGTATGGGATTTTCTAGGCAGACACTTGGCAGCTCGTACCTTACCACCAGTAACGATTCCGGAGCTTCGATTGGCGCTGCAAGACGAATGGGCAGCAATGCCTCAACAACTCATTGACACCCTCATTCTCAGCATGGGCTGACGCTATGAAACCTGCTTAGCAGTCAGGGAAGATCATATCCCCTATTAAAGACCGGATGTTTCTTGCTGGACACCCATCACAGGGATGTTTCGGCCTTCAGTCGCATTGCGCTCCATGCTACTTTTTCAATAAAGCTTCTTTTTATCCCTCTGATTTCTCTTTTAGTAAGTATTGCTTACATTACTCATGTCCTTACGTATTGGGGATCTTACAGTATTAAATGTGTTGATTTGGAAAGCTTTTGTACAAAGTTATATTGAAAAAACCGTCTCGTCCTTAATTTTTCACGCCAGTGTATCTTATTGAATTACATCAGGGATATATATAGTTACACATGCCAGTGACCGAAGCAAACTGCATACGATAATCGATTTTTTTGTGATTTAGGGTTAGGTGTGGCTAACCATCTGTACTTTGGTCACCATATAGTTCTATATGAAAAATTAAGCAATAGATTCTTATGCAAAACCGTAAGGTGTTTTCTCCCTCCTTTACGCATGCCTTTGTGGCCTACACCATGCGCTATCGCTCCAATCTGGGCGAGGTCCAGGGTTCAAATCCCGGCGAGGACATTGCACATTTTTTAGGTCTCCTGCTTGAAAAACCTTAATGACTCTACTAACTGATAGTATTTTAAATGTACTTTCAGGAAGTAAATTGAAATTAACGCTGAGGATGATCCTTTGTTTTTATTTTTTCTCTAGAATTGTGTGTAGACTGGACGTAAGAAAATTGTTTTTACTTTTCAAAACACAGCAAAATTCGCTTGAGTTGAAAGCAATTTTTGTTGTTATAAAGATTTTAACATGACGTTTTGAATTCCGTTTACTATTTTTAAAATTAGTTGTCAATTATGCAATTATAAACTGATAAAAACGGAAATTCATAAAATATACTTGATTTTTTAACCGAATAATATATTTTCAGTGTAGAGTAGAAAAGTTTAAAATTTGTGGTAGCGTAGAAACGTACTTATCTCAATTCAAAATAGTAATCACAAAAGATTTTACCCGGCCTTAGTTTTCGTAATTGTGGGTCGTAGACATATGCTTCCAATTACAGAAACGCTTTAAATGACGCACGTATTCACGTTTTCGTATTTTTAAATTAATAATTTTACATAAATTACAAAAAATCTTCACTTTCTACAAGTTCCTTCTTGGCCATTATACTTGTATTTAAGAAAATTTTGTACTCATTAAAAAAAAAAGTTTGATTTCTGTAAAGAACAATTGACCGAAATACTTGATATTAAAATCGGGAATCATATTCAGGGGCCAAACACAAATTGAAGAACGAAATATTTGCATTTGTACGTAATCAAAAGTAAAATTATAAGTTTAGAAAAAGGCAATAGCAATAAGCAACCTAATCGTGTAATCTTTTCTAAGATATATTTCTTATAATTTTATTTTTCTGTACAGAATTTCGATTCTTGTACTGTACATTATTTCTTTTAATGCGTAACGCAAGTGCTAGTAAATTTTTTTTTTATTTCTTTCTTTATTTTTTTTTTAATTTATGGTCTTCGTTTGTCTCTCAGGGATAATTTTTTTTTATTACATTGCTGAATAAACAAATCGAACTATAAATAAATAATATAAAATGAGATAAAATGATCCATACTGGACTTATTTCAAGTTTTGAGGCATGAAACTCAAATTATCGTGATTAGCTTAATATTCAAATTTCAATATTAAAAGTTATTTCTGTTTTCAAAAGTTGCTCGTGAGCTGCCTTCGGTCAGATCTTTTCCCTTTTAACACACTCTACCGTGGATGAAATTCTATCATTTGCTCAAAGCTTCTGTCTGGATACGGATTACCCGACATTTAATTATCTCATCATCTAAGGGGGATGCGAGGCAGATCTCAACTCCCCTTACCCCTGCCTTCTCCCCGTGGGTACTTAATGGATTTTCTTCCACATTACTGTAATGGAGACCTTCGGCAAACACAGCGGCCGTTTGTTAAATTGCTTTACGGGCGGCCGGCGCTCTTTTCGATGGTATGCGCGCCTTCATTTACCATCTTCAGAATCTTAAGGATGTGGTAACTAGCCACACTTTCAAAAGAGGGAAACCATTAGCTGAAAATGTCTGAACAAATTTAGTAGCCTAACTAGCTTTAGGAAAATAAAGGTATTTTATGAGTTACATAGATTAAGTGGCGCAAGGAATATCGATTGAAAAAGCAATATATTAGTGCTTAATTTAATTACCGTTTATTTTTCCGAAAGCTGTTGAAAGAAATGCAACACTGTAAATAGACTTTTGAGCATCATTTTTTTTCGTCAAGTTTTAAAATCATGATTTAAACAAGATCACATACTGATGGGTTTGTAAAAATATGATGAGGTTTTTCGTAACGGTGTAGGCAGCAATAGAATAAACTGAAGCGGTAGTTAATAACTGGTGTGCTTCCAAGCTCATTAATCTTATTATTTTGAAATTAAGAGTTCGTGTAGGAAGCGGTCTGTTTGTAAATTCTTTTCATAAATCTAATAGAAAATGAATTGTAAACATTTGATTTACTTGGCATTTCTTTAAATATATAAATATAATATATCAGCGTTTATTTAGAATGTTAACTCTTATAAAATAAAAAGATGGAAGAAATGAACATAAAATTATTAAAGAGGTCTTTTACCATTTTTCTAGCATGTTTCTTTCTCTTGCCAAGAGATGATACTATTAGAAAATTATAATTAGAATATAATTCGAGTTTTTAGACCTCAGACGAAAGTGAAATGCAGCTACAGTGAGCGTATTTTATTTTTTCATACATAGGTTGAAGAGTTATTCTCTTCAACGTTCAATGACTAATAATAATTAAAATTGCAAACTAGGTACTTAAGATGTGCAATTAACTTTATCTCTGGCCATGTCGAATCGAGATTTAAAAAAAAAATTGAACTTTATTTCGGTTAGGTTATTTGAATATGACAAAGCACACAAGGGCTATCTACCTAAGGGGAGGGATGCCTTTGCGGGGATTTTATAAAGGACACTGGCTCGTGTTCGCGTTACAAATGGGGAAACTCTGGTCATTTAGCCAACCAATCCATAAGCCTGGGTCAAACTCGGCTCGAAATTTTACCATTCAGTGACCTTAATAGCTCGGTCACTGGTGAGGTCAACTAATTTAAAAGTTATGTTGTTGAACCTCGATAACTCGAACTTCGAAAATTCAAAATGACCGCTAAAGTGAAATTTCTTAAAAATTAATGTTAACTTTTCTCGATAAATTGAATGCTGATTTCTCCTGAATTCTCCTCACTGGCAAAGTATTTCTATTAAAGCTTTCGAAAACAGTAAACATGAACAGTGACGAAACAATTACCATTAATTTAAACGAGAAAAGGCTTTGAACATTAAGAAGCATAGAAAGATATTTATCAAATCTGAAATAACATTATTATCTACATTAATATGCTAAATGCATATTCCATATAAATACAAGTAATCTGTCCAGAATAGTTCATTGCAACAGTTTCAATACCAATTGAAGATAAAACAAGCACACTGGAAAGTGTGCTTGATAGTGGTGATGACGAATGTATGGTAATGGCAGATACAAAGCCTGTGGTGTAGGAAATAATCGCCAAGCACATACTAGTTAACTCCTGAATAACAAAACGGGGCCTTCATATTATTGAGAATTTATTGTATTTTTAATTAGTTAATAGCCTGGAGAAAAAGTTCATTTGATTGTGAACTAAATCAGTGTTCAAAATAAAAGTAATGGGAAAATATACTACACTAACAGAAATAAACAAATTAAGTTATAAATAGGCCACTCAGACGTGAAAGTGGTTAGTGAGTGACTACCGTACCCGGGTTCAAATCCCGAGGAAGGCATGGATGTAAATTATCTGTCCGTACGTAGGAGGAAACTATTGCCAACCTGTTAGATGCCTCTATAATGCATATGTTTCCACAGCTTCCGCCTTAGTAGTGGTCTATAACGGCTAATGCCCGACATTTGGGAAAAAAGGGTTATTAATGGCGTAAAAAATATTCCCAAGATAACTTTGATAATATTATTGAGTTAAAGTTTGTATAAAACCATTGCGAAGAACATTTTACTTTTAGGTAAAGTTAATATGACAGGCTTCACCTGCTATCACCACAGTTATCCAAAGCACTTTTATTTTCCTTTTTTAATATTTTCTATAGACAGCTTAGTGTTACGCTGATGGTTTGCAATAGCATTTTCCCCATTTATCCGCAACAGTTATCAAACTTAGCATTTTTAAACAAAGCTGGTTACTCCTTTCCTAACTATTCGGGAGCTGACTGTAGTATTTTATCTTCATTTGCCTCCACAAGGTTACTGTGAGTGAAATTTCAATGTCTGTTGGAGCAAATAACGGAATTCAAAATTTATTATGCCCCATTTTTTTTTTTTAAGTTGGTGTAAAACAGTATGCGTAGCTGCTATTTTCTACAAATATAGTTATTCGCTGGCAATCAAAACATCTTGCAAAATGTGCATTAAAACTTGAATGCTATATAATTATTTATGCATTTTGGCAGTCATCGCATCAGTTGCGTCATCTGCCAGGAGAATAAAAGTCTATGTCTGAGAGCAAGCCCACATATTTTACTATGATAGTGACATCAGAAATGTGAGATAGCCAATTCGTAACAATGACCTCCAGTCATCATTTACCTGCAGAACTACGGTGGAGAGCCATTGGGAGACTAGAGGCAGGATAAAGTCAAACAGAAATGGCCAGATGGCTAAATGTGAGTTCTTCTGTGGTTTATAGACTTTGGAGGCAATTTCAAACCACAAATTCCGCATTTAGGAGTTAAGCCAAAGACGGCCAACCGCTACGACGAGCACCGATGACTGATATTTGACATTATGGGCACGCAGGAATAGAACCGCTACTCCGACTCTTCTTAGATCCTCTCTTGCTTCAGTCACCGGAAGGTTGATGTCAATGACAACTGTGCGTAGAAGGCTCCACGAAGGTGGTCTGTATGCGAGACGACCAGCCATTTGCGTGCCGCTCATGTCACGCCATAGTAGGGACCGTTTGCAGTAAGCACGACAACATGTCCACTGGACGCCTGATCAGTGAAGGGCTGTTCTCTTTACGGATGAGTCCAGGTTTAGTCTAGAAAGCGATAGTAGGCGTTATTTGATATGGAGAGAACTTGGAACCCGTTATCATCTGTCCCTTAAAGAGATACATGCGGAAGAGGCAGTGTCTGTGTTTGGGGTGGCATCTCTTTGGGTGGACGCACAGACCTGCATGTCTTTCCAACGGAAACCGTGAATGCTCCGGTTCATAGAGATGACATCCTTGATGCTTATGTGCGCCCATGTGCCGCGGCAATAGGTGATGCTTTCCTGTTACAGGACGATAACGCAAGACCACACAGGGCTCGCATCGTAGATGATTATCTTCATCAGGAAACAATTATGCGCATGGATTGGCCAGTTCGATCCTCGGACTTGAATCCTATCGAGCACGTTTGGGATGCTTTAGAGAGACGTCTAGCTGCTCTCAATCAGCCACCTCAGACCCTTGCCGCGCTTGCAACTGCTTTGCAAAAACAATGGCTCTTACATCCTATGGAACTGATAGACCGCATAATTGAAAGCATCACGCATCGCTTTATGTACTGTATTGCTTCTAGAGGCGATCATATTCCATATTGAAGGTACTTTTCCTATAGCAAACTGACACCTTCGATTTGTCCATTTTATCCATGTTCTAATTTCTATACTACCATAATTTTCTGGTAATTTATTTTTATGTTATTTGATACCTTACTGTGTGTTGTATATTGTGGGTAAGTTTCATAAAATTCTACATGTAACTTTTTCAGTAATCTTGATTTTTCCTTAATTTATGATAACCAGTGTATATGATTAAAAATCGAATTTTCTTGATTGTGACATTTTATCACTTCTTATATATTGAAATGCTCCTGCACTTATTTTATATTGTTTTAGTAAACTGTTCTGTAATTAATATACACTAATGTATCTGCATGAATTTATGTAGAGCCCTAGATATTATAGTGTATTATGTCGCTGAAATAGTCGAACTGAGCCCTTGAATTTTGAAATTTTGTTCCTCTAAAAATTTTGAGCGCTCAGATTTTCGGTTCCATCGACTTGTTTCTTTTGTCTTATCATAATTTGACCCTATTGCAATATCATTTGCTGCGTATTATTAATTATGGTTCTCGTTTCAATATTTTTAAATTTCAATGTAATTAAGTTTGTAATGTGACATTTTTGTTTACTGAAGTATAGATATATATTAACCACTTAATTTAGCAAAAATGATGGTTAATAGTCTGTATTTGTTTAACAAGGAATACACCAAAATTCTACCAAGATTTTGTACTTAGAGTACGGTAACAGCCCACATTCGTGGCAGAAAAATAATGAAGATGTAAAGTAAAGAGGAAGTTTTTTACATATTCTCTGAAATGTTCTTGTATCGAATTATTGAATTGAAAAGAAAAGAAAAACGTGAATATTCTACTTGTGTTATTGTGAATATTCTACTTGTGTTAATGTGAATATTATACTTGTGTTATTTTGAATATTCTACTTGTGTTAAAGAATTATCTATACCTCCCATCAAATAAACTTCAGACCATCCGAAATGAATCACTATGAAGGAAGCATACAAACAGCAGGAAATTTGGATCATGTGTTATACCGCGATGGAATATGCAAACAATTGCGATTTCAGCGCACGTAAATATCATGGGCGATTGCAGTGCTCCTTACTTTCTGTATATAGGAAAGAAAGATTACCGTTTTGAGTAATGTGAACCGTTGTCTCGTGAGATTTTTTTGTGTGTGTTATCTAGATAAAGGTGGACGTGGCGCTATACCGATTAACCGTATTGGTAGAGGGGTGGTGCCCACGTCCTCCGTCGCATATCGCATGTGTGTAGTATGCCTTCTGTATGCCTCATAAAAAAAGGCGAGCATCATTCAAGTACGTTTTTGAGTTCGACTTAGAGAGAGCCTTGTATATAGAAATTCCAGATTATTCTTCCAGGAAATCGGTCATCGTGTCGAAAGTAGCCAAGCAATATGGAATCACTGAATGCGAGAAGGAACAACTGACTTACAGGATCAACTGCAACCGCCTGATCACGTCACTGCATGGAAAGACAGGCATATTTTACGCATGGCACTGATGGAGCGCACTGCTCTCAATAGGACAATGCGCGACCATACTTTGCACGCAATGTGTAAGCTTTCTTCTTAGTTTAAGACATACTGCATTGCTACACTGGCCTGCCCATTTTCCAGATTTAACACCCATCGAACATGTCTGATCAGTGATTGGATAACATCTAGTCCATCATATCACATCCGTAGGTACACCAGATGAACTTATGTGGCACGTGTAGCTACGTGTGGAGGGTTGTCATTCCAGAGCAACACATGCAAAACCTTTTTCGCTCAATGCCGCGGCGCGTTTGCAGCGATTATTGACAAAGGTGGAGGCAACTCTTATTAGTGATTTTTACGTCTTAATCACATCAAAGAAGACTGTATTTCAAATAAATTAACATTCATATTTTGTATAATTTCTGAAATAAATTTATCTTTAATATATCTTATCCCTCTTCTTGCTGCAGTTTGAATGACCAGCAAGTACAATACGAACAGCTTCACTACAAAAGCAAGTTATATTTTTCTCCCTCAAAAATGCGACTTTTTTTACATGACTGTATGAAGCGCTGTTGAAGAGGATATCGTTACTTTTGTGCCTTGCATTTGTTGCATCAAATGACAGAGCTTCTGAACACCAGTAGGAACATTTCAAGTGCTTTTTTTGAGGGATGATACATTTCCATATATAAGGGTCATTCAAATGAAAGTGGCCCTACTGTCGGTTTTAAGAAATGGTTTAATGATATTAATATAAATTAGTATACCAAAGAAAGAAGTTATAAGGACGTAACGTTTCACCTTGTAGTTGAAACAAGTGTTCCAGTTGTCAACGAGATGATGAATACCCTGGGTGAAGAAGCTCCGAGGTTGGTTGTGGAACTAATTTTCAACGGCAGCTTGGACGTCATTATCACTGGCAAATCGAGAGATTTCTGGAGGGGACCGAAGATGTGTTAGTCACACTGCGAGAGGTCCGGGCTGTACGGGGATGTTTGAGAACGTCCAAGCGGAATTGCCGTAACAATGTTTGGCACGCCACAGCCTCATGAGCACGAGCATTATCATGCAAGAGGAAAACCCCGCGTGACAGTATGCCACGTCGGCGGTTCTTGATATTCTGTCTCAGTTTTTGCAATGTGGCATGGTACGTGGCAGCAGTGACAGTCGTGACCATAGGTAGCCATTCCAACAGTAATGGGTCATCGAATCAAAGAAGCATATTAACATGACTTTGGCAGCTCTAGTGGACGTGCGAGCAGTCTTCGGACCTGGGGATGAAGAGTGTTGTCATTCCGTGTTCATACATTTGGTGGATGGATCAAAGTGATGACACTTGAAATGGTGATGGTTAATATGGCACTTAATAAGTGATTGCACAAAAATACTTAGCAATTATTTTTAGTAACTCGTGGCTGACTAAGTATGAAAGTAAATAATATTCGTATTATTAATATTGGAGATAAACTTCATATTATGCTTCTTTACAGCCTTGGATTTATTTGTCATAAGTTGTATTTATTAATTTTCTAATTTAAAATCTAAATCTGGCTCTGGTAATATATGATAAAGGCATTTAACCAAATAAAACTAGACTGCTTGGTCTACGTTGTTGTCTTGTCCATGAATTTCATGAAAGAATGGTTCATGAAAGTTTGTTGTCTACTTCCACCCTAATTTTGAGGGAGAGCATACCTGGGAAGGAGGGTTCGAAGGTCTCCCACCTTCTGGGGGGAGGACCTTGCACCAAACCCCACGAGAAAACTTTCGGCTCGCCCTAGAGTGCCCCATGCCACAAAGACACTATGCATTTACAAATATCCATGCATTCTGCGGGATTCGAACCCGGGCCCTTCGGTACCGCAGTAGGCTTCCCTAACCATTCAGCAGGGATTTGCTCTCCCTCGTCTCCTACGAGGATTGAAATGCATGCAATGTAATTTGCAGCGATCACGTGCGGCTACACTGAATATTATTCAGATTATGGGACAGATGAAAGCAGACCTCCTCATGGTTCAAGAGCCATATACCACCTACAGCAAGATCATAGGTTTGGCAAACACAAGCGATTGCGTTTTGTCTGAAAACTCTTTAGCAGGCATCATTTACGAGGGTCCTCTTTCTCCAACACTACTCCTGAGCACAGAACATTCAGTCACCATTATCCTGGAGACATGCAATCAAAACCTCTCAGCCACTTTATCGTTTTTCCCGCCTAGTGTGATATTGAGTTACTAATCAGAGAACTTGAGGAAAGACTACCATTTCCAGCATCATACGGTATTTTTGCGGAAGACTACAACGCCACGAGCCCTCTATGGGGAGGCAGGAGAGAGGATGCCAGAGCCACCCACATGATAGACTTCAAGGCCACTAACAGTGTGATCCAAATTAACGAATCAGACTCTCCCCCAACCTTTTGGACAACCAAATCAGAAGGTTTGCCTGATCTTACCATCACTACGGCCTTCATGGCTCCTTAAATTCAAACTGGACCTACAAAAAGAACAAAGCCGTGTAAGAGCTCTACGAAGGCGTGCGCAGGTCACCCAAGAACAACCTCTTAGAAACTTACTTATGCAGGACTTTAGGAGGGCGCTTACCATCTATAAAATAACACATACCAAGCGAATCTCTCGTCATGGAGAACTTTATATACCGAAACTACGCATTCTTATGGACAAGCTTACAAAATAGCGATGAATAAAGTGTTCAGGCCTACCTCACTTTCACGGAGTATCCGTTCCCCTGCCAATTCAACAGCAGAGGTAGCCAAATTTCTCCTTCACAGTATCTTTCCTGACTACAATCCGGATGAAGACCTGAAAAACCAACGTTCCCTACGCCATAATTTTGAGAACTACTCAACATTTGGTATGCAGGACATGGAACCTCCATCCAGAGCAGAGGTTGACCGCATCATATAAAAGCTTTCTCACCTCGTAAAGCACGAGGTCCAAGTGATTAAAATCATCTTCCGAAAATTCCCAGTTTTAATCTTGGCTTTTCTGACTGCATGCTGGCGTCTCAGGTATTTTCCCGTTGGTACTAAAACGGCTGAACTGGCCTTTTCCTAAAACCAGGAAAAGTGTTTCTTTCCATCCTCATATAGGCCAGTTTGTCTCCTGCCTGCTGTGGGTAAATTACTTGAGCGAGTTGTACTCGGCAGACTCGTGTACTTCATTGAACAATCTAAAAACATTCATCAGAATCAATTCGGTTTCAAAGTAGGTATGTCCACGGAACACGCATTGAATCAGCTGTGGGATATAATACTCAGTAACGAAATGGTAGATATAGGCACACAGCAGTCATATCCCTCGATGTTCAAGGAGTTTTCGACTCGCTGTGGTGGCCCGACATCATGAACAGTTTGGACGCTCTCAAATGCTCTGCTTCCGTAAGATACCTGATTCGCAGCTATCTTGACAAAAGACAAGTTTTAATGACGTTAGACAGAGAATTCGTAAGGAAGGGTTTTAAGAGAGAATGTCCGCAAGGTTCCTGTCTTGGACCCGTCCTTTGGAACATAGTTGCTAACTCAGGTTTTTTAGTCTTTGAAAACAAAGAAAGAGTAAGGCTTTTAGCATACGCAGACGACGTTTTACTCATTGTAGCAGGCCGAAGCGAACTTGAAACGCGAACTCGGGATTGCCTTAATATCTTTGCTGACTGGGCGAGAGAGCATAAACTTAAACTCTCGGTGCCTAAAACACAAGCATTCATAATTAGTCGAGGCTCCCCATTACGTAAAATCTCTTGTCTTAAATCCTCGGTGTCCTCCATTAAATGTGTTAAACAACTTAAGTACCTAGGAGTAGTAATAGATAATAGATTTTCCTAGCAACAACACATCTCTTCTCTAAAATTAAGAATCAACAGACTGACTACATCCATGCGATCAACAACATCGTTAAGATGAGTATCCCATGTCACTTGCTTAGAATATGGTACAAGACAATGGTGGAAAGAATTATTATGTATGCCGCTGCTATTTAGGGAACTAACATCTCTTCCCAAATGAGACGTCCACTACTCTCTATACAACGACACCAGCATCTTCTCATTTAGAATAGAAGAGAAACACGCCAATGTGACAATCAAAATCGCAATAACAACCTTGTATTTAGCGTACATATATTAAAACACTCAAATATATGTATGCTACTCCTAAATACAAGGTTGTTATTGCGATTTTGATTGATCTTTTCATTTGCAACGCTTATCGCACCATACAAATTCTCGCAGGCACGCCGCCTCTGGAGTTGTTAGTTGAACGAGAGGCTTCAGTGGTTAACGTAAGCAGGCTACGACGCACCATGAGTCTCTGGGGACAAATCCATATCCATACAGACTATGAGCATCCCATACCGCAAGCTCCCTGTCACCCAGCTAAAAATAACCTTGTGCACACTATCTACTTTAATAGAACACCGGACGCGGGATTTGCAAATGGTGTTTTCACTGATGGCTCTGAAACTCCAGGGGGCACAGGAAGAGTATTCTGTATACTTTCTGAAGGAGCATTAACGTATGAGTAAAAAAGAAAGCTCGCTTCTGAAAACTGTCTTTCTGTAGGAACTCTTAGCTATCAGAGCAGCTCTTCCCCACCTGAAGAATCCGACAGTGCCCAATATTATCTACACAGCCTCAGCCTCAGCCTCAAGCCTCGCTGCGATATCTCGAATTAGTTCTCGCAGCCCTATTGCCAGCAGCATTAGAGACATTCTAACCCACATGCCTGCTTCGTAAACACCCTCACTCATCTGGGTGCCCGCTCATACGGGAGTAGAAGGAAATGAGAGAGCAGATGTTGTCGCAAAGGAAGCAGCGGATTGATCCACTTTGCGAGAGGTCCCGAGCCTTAGGCCAGTCTCGGACCCTAAAGAGTCGGAATAAGGCAACTAAGAATATGGCAAGACGGTTGAGATCAAGCCTCCACAGGGAGACAAGTATGTAATCTCATTCCCAAGGTCAAACTAATAGCAATAGAGAACAATCCAAACTAATACCAATTACATGACGTATTTCCTAACTGGTCATGGTCCCTTCCCTTCATACCTCTGCCTCTTTGGCTTGAGAGAGAATGGTAAGTGTGAATGTGGGGAGGAGGGTCTTCCAGACCATTTTGTGTTCTACTGCCCACACACAGCCTCAAGCAACGAGGAGTCGGATTCTGACATAATTGGTTCCAGAATCTACAAAGTAACAGAGCTGCCCAGCGGAAATTGAAAACAATAACTGACTATTGTACTAACAATTACTCTTCTGACTCTGGAAGATAGCAGCCTTAAAGTACAAACTTGAGTCGTATCTAACACACGTTCTAACAACGCCATTTCTAAGCACCGTTCTCTTAGAATTAGACATCGCACCTTCAGTAAGGCATTAACTCTTCTTAAACTGGCACATTTATTAACCTGCAGACAGACTACTTGCTCTGCAAAGCATAGCAGTGTGCACGTTAGACCTATATATGATAGTTCAATATGTCAGCAACAAAGTATGTAATATACATGTTCAATATGTAATTTTTTATTTATGCAGTGCAAGGTTTTCATACACAAATTTTGCACTGTATCTAAATGCTGCACTATATCTGTACATGTTTATATCTTTTATTTATGGTACCTTGAAATATGTTAAAAATTAATTTTAACAAGAAAATTATGGTAATGAACCATTTCGTTTTCTAAGTATCATAGAACTTCGTTTTATGATATTCATATGATAAGCAAACATTCTAATAAAATTTCAGCATTAAATATTTCATAATGCTAACTTAATAATTAAATTGGTTTGGTGAGTAATTCTTAAAGTGTGGCTTATAAGACTACATCAAGATTATTACAGTTAAATCAGTATCCTTTACTATAATTAAACCAAACCAAACTAAACTCGGCAGCACAAACAGCCCTTAAGGCCCGTCCACACGAGGACGCTCGCGACGTAGTTGACGCAACTTTTTTTGACGCCGGCGTAAATTCGCGTGACGCAGAAGACGTAAAACTGAGTACGCTACTGTTCAACTTTTTCGCCCGCGACGCGCGCGTATAGCCAATAGCCGACCGAGTTCTTATCACGTGTCATAATCAGAAATCCTTCTTGCTTACCAGTTTCAATATGGCGTCAGAATCACACAGATATGAGTTTTTGCTTAGAAATATCATAACTGTATACAGCAATAAAATTATCTACATTGTTCATCCCATCTTCAGATTTCTCAAACCGTATATATTGGTATAAATTTAAAATTCTTATTAAAGGGGAAAACTGTATATTTATAAAGCAATGATACGACCAGTATATCCATATGCTTCACCTATTTATAACACCGTAAGTAATAGGAACCTAAATAAATTACAGTTTCTACGAAATCAAAGTTTCGGCCTTACAAAATTCTCCTTAATTATTATAAATATTGGCTACATCATGTGTAATAAAAAGGACTATAAATAGCCCAATATTAAATACACCAAAAACTAACTTCAGCAACATAACTTCTAAAATAAAGCAGTTGACTGTGAAAGAGTATTCAATAAAATACAATTACGAAATTTTGGAGGAAAGTTACAACTTATGTCATACAGCAATCATTTATTGAAATTTAATTAAATTACCTTTGCAGCTACTTCTACTTGTTACATTATTTTTCACAAGCAGTGCTATTACAGATAGTTGAGTTGTCAGCGCGTTGCTTTGCAAATGGAAAGGTGGCGAGTTCGAACCTCACTCGTAGACAGTATATAATTCAGTTAGCTTTTCTCATTTTGAAACGTGTTTCTTATATTTAATCATGAATCATTATATTCTTATTTTACCTATTATTGTTTTCATTTCTTATTTTATTCATTATTATTATTGTTTTTAATTTAGTTTAAAAATGTGCATTGCAAATAGAAATCCTTTGTAATAATATATCTGCATCTCTTTATCATATATCATCTATAAATTCTCTCTTTATTTTTACTTACATTGCATATTTTATCATGCACATAATTTCTCATAAACTGTACAAAGTTTGAACCTCATTCTAAATTCAAAAATAAATAAAAAGAAAAACAAAAGACCAAGGTAGGGGGAGTTAAAAAATATGAAGTTGGTTTTATTATATGGTGGATGGTCTATATAAAGAGAATTAAGTAATTTAATTCTCTTTATATACTGTATTCCAAACCAATTTTATAAATACTAATTTTCATATAATATAGAATCTGCAAGTCTGTCAAACTGGTCAATACTCATCCTGAAGTAATTAAGAAACAAGTAATATACAAAAAAGAAAAAAAAATTAAGTCAATTCTTACTTAGGTCCACAAAGAAAAATTTAAAAAATGCAAATAAATAAATAAATAAAAATACAAACAGAATTTTTTAAAGTTAAAATCTTTAATATGTGAAAAAGCTGTATTAGCATCAAGTGTCTTTCATTACAAGTTTAAAAAATTGTATTTGAACTTGAGTAGATGAATAAAAAGCATTTTATGTACTGAAAATTTGAACAAGATATAGGGAGAGTGTGAGCTAATAGTAGGAATTTAATAATTCCGGATATTCATTTCGCAAACGAGACAGTAAAAAAAAAGAAAAAAAAATCTCTTTGAACAGGTCGCTCTAAATAAATCTTTTGGACCCATTCTTGCCATTTTTTGCGGTTATGCCTCTGCTTAATAATTGCACTTAATAGTAAAGTTTCAGCTATATATATATTATATATAACCATCTGATTCGGACAACTTGCCTTAAACATACAGAAAGAAGCACAGCGAAGTAATAAGACACAGCTCTGTTGACGCTATATTACAGCGTCACGTGATTTTTGCGCAAAATAATTCTATTGGTTAAACGCACTCTTCGCAAGCGTACTCGTTTGGACGCTTTTACGCTGGTAACGTAAAAGCGCGTTCATCAGCTACGTTTCGAGCGTACTCGTGTGGATGGGCTTTTAGAGAGCCATGGTCGTCAATACCCTGATATCTGCTTTCTAGACTGCGGGCTCCCGGGGTGCTTCTACATTTTGCCTGGACAAGTGGTCAGCTTGTTGCAGGACCCCTAGTGTTTAGTCCTCAAGAGAACTTGGTACTCATTTTATGGACCCACCTTAAGGGATGAAAGGTTGAGTTTTGCCCAGCCCGGGCATCGACCCCCAGACATGTGGTGCTGCTGCACGACGCGCTAGCCACTGCACCATTACTATAATTATGGCATATGTACGAAATTTTAAAGACTGATTTCGTAGAAAATCTGAGATATGATATTCCTAGAGAGTATGAGTTTGCGAGATATGTGCATATGAAAATTTATATTAATATATGAATTTTAATTTTATTATTTCGAATATATGTAACTATTGAACAAATGAATGGTATATTTTAACATCTTTTTTTAATGAATTTAAATGTATGACCATGAAATTTTTAATAAGGGCTGGAAACGCTGTTTTAAGAAGCTTTAAAGATGAAAGTTATTTTGTAATGGATATTAGTTTAGAATCATTCTTCAGTATATTTTGATAGATATGGCTAATTAAATCCACCCGAAAAGGATTCTGCAAATACAAATTTTGTGTTTGTTTAGCGAAAGTAATTTTGGTAGATTTCTAAGCTCTCTGAGCTGCTGAAAAATGTACTAGAGCTGCGCGAACAACAACATTCTGCTTGATATTCTGTTTGAAAAATGAGCGCTCCTCGTGTTGCATCCTTCATCGTCTTGCTCAACAATACCTTCCTCTTCATCTCAGCATTGTACTCTCTCAAGAGATTTCTCGCACATGGGGCTCTGTCAAAATTAACGGTTTTAATTTAACAATCTTCAGGGCGAGTGGAGTAGAAGCCTTCCTGCTCTTTTGGGAGTAGTGGTCGAGCGTTCATTCATCGTGTTCGCCCCCCAACTGAGCAGCTTCTTGGTATTGCCTCCATTATGTGTCTGGAAGATTTTCCCGAGTCCGAGTGAGGAAGTTCGGAGCCACTTGAATGGCTGGTTCGGGATACTCGAGGGGAATCTATACTTTTAAATAACTTTGATCGATTGAGTGCAGGGAACTAGGCTTTTAAGGAAAGTATGCAGTCGGAAACTGTGCTGTGAACTGTTTGTTTTTAAATGTTCATATTTTATTGCTGTTTTACTCCATGGGCTAATAAATAAAAATTTGTGAGCAGGTAGCTGTAATGACTGGTTGTTGTTTTGAAGATCAAAGACTTGATATATTTTATTCTTGATGGTTTTATGCACCTGTGTTCAGAAATCACCATTCCAATCAGTTTATTAAACAGTAGGAAGTATAAAACACAAAAAAGAGATATATAATTAGAGTTAACAATTAAAACTTCATCGTGGAGGAAACTTAGTATTGCTATAACTATTCAAAATATTTCGTTTATTTTTCAAAGACCTAAGTAAGCCCAGTAATAAATTTGTTTGTAAATTACTAAAACAGTGTATGATATTTTTTGAAACCTCCCTTAAAACTGATTGAAAAATTATTAAACAGGGATGCAGATATTTCATTTAGTCGAAATTTTACAGCAGCAGCTTTAGTGCATTGACATTTATGTAAGCACATTGTCATTCAAGATCAAAGTTTTATGCGTTAGAACATAATCTGCCGCAAAGGTCGTAACAGATTGCCCTTTAAAAAAATAATAACAACTGAATAAGATTTTTAAAGCGAAGCACTTAAGATGAAATAGGAGTTTTAACTGCAGTAGCTTTAATTAGTTTTCAATACGCTTTAAAAATCCAAGTGTATTGAAAAAAAAACTTTTTATATCAATGCCCCATAAACGTTTTGATCTCTAAGTAGCGAATTTAACACTTTTGGATTTAAACAATCCTTGTATTTGCTTTTTGTGTTTATCCTTTCACGGCTGCCTCTGAAAACTATGGAAAATGTAACATCTGACATTTTTTTTCCGATTATATTTACTTACCTCCAGAAAGGCAAATAAAGGAAACGTGTAGCTAATGGCAAAATCTTTTTAGTGCTCTAATGCTCGTGTAAACGGTGAATATTGATTCCAGTTTCGTAAAGTGCAAAAATCTTTTAAAAGAGCGTAGAATATTTTTTTCATTTATATCTAATTTTTTTAATGCCAGAATGTGTTAAACATTCTGAATATAAATATATGTTCTGGATCTCTGTTGCTATTTGTAAAATACCGCTGATAAAGAGATATTTGCACAAAACTAAGTTTTGGAAAGTTTTAACAGAATTTTAATTTATTTCATTTTAATCAAATTTAAACATTTTTATCTTTTGTGAAATTTTGGACAAATCAGTTCGTTTTAATTTTTGACTATTCAAACTGATTTCTTTCTATTTTGGCATCTTATTGTTAACTGTATCATTATTTTAACGTGTTTTCATCAGAATTTTGACTGGCCTTTAATGTATTTAGATTATTCTATGTAGATTTACAACGAAATATTATTTGTACAATAGATGCAATCTTTCACAAATTGAAATTACAAAGGAGAAAAAAATTGTAGTTTCGAAGGAAAATACCCATACGTCTGATAAAAATTGGGTGGAAAAAGACAAGGATTTCTATTTCGTTGTTTAAAGTTAAAATGTGGCAAAGAGCACGAGGGCTGTCTGTCTAACAGGAGGGATGACGTCGTGGACATCGTAAGGGAAACTGGCTGGTATTCACATTACACATGGAAAAACCATCGATGCAGACGGCTCGTTCGCTTGGAGTTAAACCCAAGTCAAATTTTCAGCGTTCAGCTGTGTTAATCACTCGGCCGCTGGTTCAGTTTCCTCATTAAAGATTAAGCTTAAGTTGCTGAGGAGTTAGAACCGTTGAAAACATTTAAATTCACCTTAGTTTTACGGCTCACCTTAGAAAAAAAAATTGTACTTTGTTAAGAAAAATCAAATGTATTGATAAAAAAGCATTTATATATTTTTTCAAATATTTGTACTAATGAAAAAATTTAAGGATAGCTTTGATTTCCGCATCATTTTTAAGTGCATTAAAAATTGCATAAACGAATTGTATACTGCGCATTATTAAATAAATGAATGCGAGGCACAGATAATAAATACAGCTGATAACGAGAAGTTTTCGTTTTAATTGTTATGGAAAACCATTGAGCGATGAGGTATATAACACACTTTACTGCTGAAATATGTTTTGTTAGTCCTAGATATTTTCTATTAAGATATTATATAGATGTGCTTTTGTAATAAGGCGAGTTGGAACGTGTGTCAGATGAACAAAGATTTATTTGATATTTTATACTAAGAAACCGCATTTGAGTACGCAGGCAAAAATATTTATTTCTGGGAGAAACAAATTTTTTCCTGAAGAATTTGTTGAACTGGAGCACTCTTTTAATGTTTTTCTAACTTTATAACAAATTTTTACTTATATATGTAGTTATGAAATAAATAAACGAAATAACTTCATCACTTCCGACCTCGTCATTTTTTCCCGTATGCATTCAGCTGAGAAGCATTTCTCTAAAATATATCGGCTTTAAACGAAAGTTTGCCGCTGGCCGGCCTACTGATGTTGATGAGGCCCACCTGCGCCAACTTATGGAAGATCAGTATGCAACCACTCGAGAGCTTGGTATAAGGAGTTACACTTTAGTGTCGTGCCCGTTAGTCGCGCTATGCATCGCATAAACTTGACGTACAAGTTCAATTGCTGAGTGCTAAATGAGCTGACTCAAGCAGATTAGGACTAACGTAGATCATGCTTTGTATCTGGTGGAATTGTCGTGGTATTATCGACAAAAGGTATCTGTAAAAAAGCAAGACTCTCGACAGTAAGGTGTTCAGCGAGATGCTAGTTCGTGTTGACGCTGCAATCAAGGAAAAACGTCGAACTGAGTTTCAGTCCAAAAAAGGTAATATTCGATCAAGATAATGAAAGACCACATGTGTCAGCATTCACCGGCTGGACACTGTGCAGATTCGAATGGGATCTTTTGCCATACCCACCATATAGCACCAACATCGCTTTTTCGGACTGCTACCTTTTTTTTCACATCTGCAGCTGTATCTTGCTGGTGCTATCTTCCATTCCGCACAAGACGAGGTTGATCTGTTTTCGGACTCGCGGTCACCAAGTTTCTGGGCCGAAGGCTTTGAAAAACTACCAAAACTTTAGCAGAAAATCATAGATTTTGTATGGTGATAACTAAAGGTATTGATTTCATGTATTTTTTCCAACTTTATTAAACGTTTTTTGGCGGAAAACTTCCGTTACAACCAGATAGTACGTTTTATCTGACAGACATTCTTAAAATGGAAAATATAAATAGTACAACCAAAACTTTATTGGAACAGGTTAATACTCATTTTATTTACGAGTAAAATACATAAAGTCGTATTTTTTTTCTTTTAAAACTTATGAATACTTTTTACTTGAATTTCTTTTATTAACTTTCACTATACAAACCAATTATAATGTGGCTGTTAAGTTTTATGGTAAACAGATGTTGCTTTATAAAATCACGTGCAAATTACGTGATTCTGGAAATTGCAGGTTCATCAGCGGCCGAGTGGTAATGGCTTCTAGGATGGACCAATGGGCATCCGGTAATATTTCTGTCATGTGACATGATCTTTCACGTGCTTTAAGATTTAAGCAAAATGGTTTACTTGGTTCAAAGAATTTGAAATAAATACAAACGCATGTTGGATACTCGGCAAGTTCGATATGAAAGTTGTTTGAGTTCGTATTATTATTTTGCTCTACGAGTGTGATTCTAAAATTTAGGAAGTGAAGGAAATTTACTTATAAATAGTGTTTTTCGTTGGTCCCTTTCGAGAGGTGTACTTGGAGTAGCTCATCTGGACAAGTTCGTGAGTATATTTTTGATTTCTACGCTTTCATTATGGACATTGTCTTGTACATCGATAGAATAGCTTGACTTGGTAAATATGGATGAGATAAATGATTTAGCAGTCCTTAATAAGCGCGATATTGTTGAGAATATTCTTAAACATGGCACGATTGAGGATTGTAGGCAGATTATGGCTGAGTTTATTTTAGCGTTTAACACGCTTAGAAATGGCTTACGGAAAATCACCCCAGAAATGGAGCAATAGCTCCAAAAAACCTATGCAGAACTTGAGAAGTGTGTAGCGATTAAACAAGCTGGAGATTCAGTGCAAAATATCTGCTGTAGCATCCCGTTAGTTAATACTAGCAATGATTCGACATCTAATCAAACTACAAAGCAACCCAAACCAGTTTCAAATGTTATTCAAGAAATAAGCAAAATAAATAATTATAATGAAAAATGGATTACACACAAAAAATACCACAAACGCACACTTAGTAAAAGCAGCAACGCTTCAATGACGTCAACCAAAAATAAATACGCTTCACTAAAAATAGATGATAAAATGGACACTACAAATGTTAGTTCGCTAAACTCACAAGAAGACAGTACTAATAATGAAGGTGATTTCATTACGCCCAACAAAAAGGCTAACAGAATTCCGCCGATTATCATTTCAGATGTCACGGACTGGAAAGCCCTCAGAGATAATATTAAGCAATTTACATTATCCATGGAATGTGTACAGAAAGGTGGTGATATCCACATTAAAGTAATATCGGACACTGAGTATCATGAAGTCACGAGATACCTAGACGAAAAGGAAATTCCTTACCATATCTTCCCTCTCCCTCAGGATAAACCGATAAGAGTTGTAATCAAAAAATTATCTGTTCACACCAAACCCGAGGACATTATGGAAGAACTAATAGATAATAATATCCCGGTTAAAACAGTAAAACAAGTTACCAAGAAAATAGACAATGAAATTGTCAAACTACCCACTTTCATAGTTGAAGTCAAACGCAGCATAGAAGGCAAGAAAATATACAACATAACGCATATTCTAGATTTGTCTGTTAAAACTACTCCCTTCAGACCCACTCCAGGACACAAACAGTGTCACCACTGTCAGAGGTATGGCCACAGTCGTGCTCACTGTAAGCACAAGCCCAGGTGTTTAAAATGCGGGCAAAACCATATTACTACTACATGCACAAAAGACAGAAACTTACCCGGCAAACGTTACCTCTGCGGAGGCCCCCACATTAGTTCGTACCGTGGTTGCGAAATGCATCCGGATAACTTAAAAAGAAAAATTGCAGAAAAAGAATTCCAAAAAGAAGCGAGAAAAACTTCAAAAAATAATCCCCTGATACCAACTTAGAAAATTTCCCACCTCTGCCAAGAAGAAACATAACCCAAAATAGCAGTGAAAATGTTAATGAGCAGAATGCTTCATCCACCAATCAGGACGCAGCTGTCGAAAGTGAGAACTTAGGCTCCGTTTCCGATTTCATAATTTGGCTGAAGAAATTATTCCTGCAAGGAAAAAATCTCTTCGAGCGGTTCTTAAAATCTAAATCAATATTGGAAAAAATCCAAGTCGGCTGGGAAGCCTTTGAACTTTTATCAAGCATCAATTATGAATTTTAACCACATTAACAGTAATTCAAGAACTCACCTCACTGCTCCCAGCAGTTTAAACCTCGCATTTTTTAACGCCAACGGTATTCGCCACAAGAACGTTGAAGTTGCAAACTTCCTTAATCACCATAATATTGATGTGTTTCTAGTGAATGAAACTTGGCTCAAACCTAATGATAAGTTCAAGATCAATGGTTACAACGCATTCAGGACGGACAGAGACCATAACAGGGGCGGCGGTACTATGATATTAATTAAAAGGCATATGCACGCCAACGAGTTTAATATTCCCAATAGCAGCAGCATTGAAACCACTGCGATCGTTGTGCATTCGCGCACAAATGAGCCGATTGTCATCATTTCGGCTTATAATCCCCCAGAAACATTCTTACCAACAATGACTTGCAAATTTTTAACAATATCACTCACCCTGTTATTATAGCAGGGGACCTGAATTCTAAACATCATAGGTGGAATTCTCAAAGAAATAACACAAATGGCAACAAACTTTATAGCTATGCTCTTACGAATGACCTTAGAAATTTTGGACCAACGGAACCTACCAGGTATCATCATACAGGCACCTTAAACGGATGTTCTCGACATTGTTATTACAAAAAATATCCAGCAAATCCCTTTCCTACAGGTGATTAATCAATTAACCTCTGACCATCTCCCTGTTAAATTTACTTACCATGGCTTTGAGAATACTTTGCCTTTAAAGAAAATTATAAACTGGCAGAAATTCAATAATTCTCTGGAACAATTACCTGCACACCCGGCTCTTGCCGATATTGTAGACATTGAGTACAATATCACTAAGATCAATAGTAAAATTAAGAAAGCCCTTGATGATTCCACCAAATTCAAAGATTATAAGAAAGACAAGCTCTCCGACCACATCATTGAGAAAATAAAAGACAAAAACCGCACAGCAAAAATCTGGCGAAGAACAGGCGATCCCACTGTTAAAAGAAATCTGAACAGAAAAATTAGGAACATCAAGACCCTCCTCCTAGAGTACAGATGAAATTGTTGGGACGATTTCTTAGACTCTATGGATTTCTCACCGAATACAGTCTGGCGTATTGGAAATTCCTTAAGGAATACTAATAACAGAAATATTGGTCCTCTCCACACCAGTAGTGGAATTGCTTATTCTGAACATGACATGGCTGAAGCCCTTGCGCAGCATCTAGAAAAGACTTTCACCAATCATGCCTCTAATAATGATGAGACAGATGAAGAAATCGATAATTTCATTAACCACCTAGCTGAGAGAAATTGTAATAATCACTTCAACCCAACTTCTCCAACAGAAATAAGTAATATAATTAGCAACTTAAAGTCCAGGAAAGCTCCCGGCTACGATAGCATCACCAATACGGTTCTCAAAGCTCTCCCAAGAACCTACGTAGTCCTCATTACAAACATAGTTAATGCTTGTATGAGGCTCAATTACTTTCCGGAAAAGTGGAAGCACGCGCAGATAATTTCGTTTGTCAAGCCGGGGAAAAACCAAAGGACTTAAACTCCTACCGTCCGATCAGCCTTCTCCCCAGTTTGGAAAAGGTATTTGAGCGTGTGCTCCAAAAGAGATTAACTCAACATCTAGAAGATAAAAAAATTATATCTAAAGAGCAGTTTGGTTTTAGAGCCGATCATAGTACCGTGCACCAACTACTGAACGTTACAGAATTTATTGCAGACTCCTTCGCAAAAAAGAACACAATCGCCAGCTGCTTTCTAGATCTAGAAAAAGCATTTGACAAGGTGTGGCATGAGGGTCTCCTCTACAAGCTGCACCTTGTTCATCTGCCCATCAGTTTTATTAAGCTCATGAAAAGCTATCTTAAAAACAGGACCTTTCAGGTAAAAATTAATGACTCTCTCTCTTCAAGAAAAAGAATTAAAAGCGGAGTGGCTCAAGGAAGCGTTCTGGGACCGCTTCTGTTTAATATCTACACGAATGATATGCCGGTTCCTTTGAATGCAAAAGTAGTGAAATATGCCGACGACACAGCAATTTTAACCAAGTCGCTAAAACCTCAGCTCGCTGTAGATAAACTTAGCAGTAAATATCATAGCACAGTAAATATCAGTAAATATCATATCGCAGTAAATATCATAGCACACTATTATGATTCGTGGAAATTAAAAGTAAATCCGTCAAAGAGCCAAATTCTCCTTTTCAGACGTCATCGGAAGTTCACTCCTGTGAATGTAAATATAAAAATTAATGATCAAGCCCTAGCAATTGTTTCAAATACCAAGTATCTAGGAGTGGTCTTCGACTCACAGCTGTTATTCAAAGAACACACGGAGTATGCCTTACGCAAAGCCACCGCTGCTAAAATGTCTCTTTACTCTTTAATAAGAAGAAATGCTAAATTAAATATCGGTCTCAAGAAGAAGATCTATACCAGCTTAATAAGACTCACTCTACTTTATGCAGTGCCTATCTGGGCCACTGTGTACAAGACTTATAGACACAAACTACAGGTCTTTCAGAACAAAATACTCAGACAAATTGTTGACTCCCCATGATTCGTACGTAACCTGCAGATACATAAAGAACTAAAAATAAGACCCATAGCTGATCAAATTCTCACCACGAGCCACAATTTCTATGCTAAAATAGAACTTTCTCAATACAAACATATCCGTGATCTCATAAATTATGATCCTACTATATAAATTGCAGCAAAGTGCCCAAGAGGCATCTTCCATAACAGCAAATGGTGAAATGTGTATATATTGTACATAGTACTATTATCTTTATTTTATCTTCATTGTGTCATTTTACCAGTGTCTTTGAAACTTTATGGACTTATGGACATGATCCGTGTACCTGGATCTTCAAAGCACTGATCTTATATTTGTCATTTTCGTAATCTTCTTATTGTTATATCAGAGACTTTGTAATATTGTGGACTTATGGACATGATCCGTGTACCTGGATCTTCAAAACTCAAAACTTCAAAACAAAAAAATTATTTATTGCTAGTGTAAAATGTTTTTCACCATTTGCTACTTCGCTCAAATACCGCCGTCCCTATATGTACATAGTGTATAGTTTCAGTAACTCATGTGCCTCAGTGTTGTACAAGAACTTTAGTGTTTAATTTCTCAGACCAAGACTTCACTGACTTGTGATATCTACTATTTCAAGATGCATTGGCTGTGGATAGTTCACGGGAGGGTGACCCTCACGTGACTACCACTGTCCAATCTGTGTTTTACAGCAAGGATGAATTTGAATATTTTGTTTAGCTAATCTGTTGCACTTAGTTGTGCCATTTGTCTTCATTTAGATCGCGATATTAGTTTAATTATTCCAATCTGCATAACCTGTTTCAAAACTTGATAATTATTAATATATCCAATATTTCTCATTGCACGCGTAAGCTGCTTTGCTCGGAGTCTGAACTTGGGTCGGTGACCACGCACATGACAGGCTCCTGCCAATCATCTCCCTCCACTCCACCTACATTTCACAAAATTTGACAAGTTTTGCCTAGTTGGCGCGGCGTAAATCGCCTTAATTAAAAACTTAAGTACCAACACCTTAGGGCAGTTTACCAACAGAGACGGTTAAAGTAGCGGTTGGCTACTAATTGCCGCCTAGCCATTGACTCGATTTCGATACTCGGCAGAAATATTCATATGAAATATAACATAAATATAAGATGTGAAATATAAGAGTGGTAAATAAGATGAAGAAAGAAATGTGTGATAAACATCTGAGCCCAAATGCTATCTTTACATAAAACTATGCATATGAGAAAAATATTTACACTAATTATATACGTAAATAGAAGTCAGCACTTTTTATTGCAGTCTATATGAAAAAGATGTTCTATAATAATAGCTAATACAGAATTTTATTCAAAGTTAACTTTACTAATTTGTATTCGTATCCATTTAGTGTGTTAAATTTCACATTTAGTAACGGCTCACACTTAAATATACTGTCTACACAAGAAATAATAATCAAATAGAATGAATTTAACTTATTCACAACGAATATATTCAATTTATTCACATATATTTTTTAATGTTATCATTGGATATAATCAGATCATGCACAATATGTATTCTGAATCTTACACTTTAAAAATCAAAAGAATGCAAGCACTGAAATAAGAAAACACTAGATTTATTGTAACACTTTCAATCGTCCTCAGCTCAATTAAAAAAAAAAAAAAAAAAACTATACACTAAATTCTCCTAATCCACAGGTATTAGTAAATGCATAATACTCGAGACTAATTGTAGCTTGAATCATTTTCTCGAGGCAAAGAGCGATATAATATGCCGTGAACATCAATCCAAATATTAATGCGTGATAAAAATCGTGAAAGTGAAATGTCAGCGATTAATTAAACTCATAAAACGAAAGCACTACGAATTTTTCTGCTATTACGCCATACATTTATAACTGCGAAACAAATGCAGATTAAAACGTAAACAACATACGCTCACATGCATAAAGTTTTAGCGTCACAAGAGCAGTAGAAGCTCATTGGTACATTTTCGAAACCCCTCCCTCAGTGTCTACGCTGATGTACACTTGTGAAATATGCATCCCAGTGAGTGGGCTGGGTGGATGGGAGTTTTCGTGTTTTCCTTATGTGTAATGTGTATAAGAGGCAATTTGTTTTAGAAAGACCTCCACGAAGGCATCCATTCCCTTAGGCAGACAGCTGCTTTCGAGTAATTTGCTGTAATTAAAATAAACCGAAACCTGCATACTTAGAAACTAGAATTATCATCAAAGAAAACTTAAAAACAAAAGAAGTCGATATGAGATCTTAGAAGAGCGAAGTGAGTTAGGAAACATGGCACCTTTAAATTAGCCTCCATTCGAATTGCGAATGTGCTGAATTTACAGATTCCAATACACTCACAGTTTGGGTCATATAAGTAGTCTGAAGCTTAACGAAGGTACCATTAAAGCTAAACAGCGATCAAACATTTAATTTTGCCAAAAAATACAAATGGTTGAAAGATAATTAAAAATTGTTTAATTTTTGTTTAAAAATAATTTTATAAAACATAATATGATTTTTATTTACATGTAGTTACATTTATATGATCATACGTATTTATTTTTTTCTGCTACATTTTTCGCTTATTAGAAGTCGAGCGGTGAAACGCTGAAAAACTGGTAGCTCGATCCGAGTTCAAATCCCCACTCACTGGCTGCATGCTAGTTTTTGTGGATTTCCTCATATATGACGTGAACAAAAATTAGTTTTTCTTGAAAATTCTTCACGAAGCCATCAATCCCATTAGACAGATAGTCCTCGAAGGTTTTACTATAATTTTAAATAATCCAACTTGTGTTTTACTTTTCTATTCTGTTTGTTCTTATATTACTAATCCGAAATCGAAGTTCTCTGTTAGATGCATTAACACAAAATTTCATCATTATTATTGGAATCTTTTATTTTTCACATTAGAGTACTATTCATTTTTAAAGAGAGTAAGTAGTCTTAGAAACTGATTTAATTCTCGTATCGCCATATTTTTTCATAGGCCGAGAGAACTATACAAAGTATGGTATTTTATGTTCATACCCTATGAGTTTGCATCGTTTTGTTGATTTCTAATTTATATTAGTTGCATTATGATTCTTTTTTTCATATATATTGGTACAGAATATTTATAGTAAGCATGACCATAGCTATGCGATTATGCGAAACGTTTCGTCTTACAGTATTCTTAGAATGTATGTATTTATTTACGCATCAAAAGCTGCATGTCACTATATAATATATGCTTTGAATTTACTGAAGATTAATAGGAGTTTATAAATTATGTTTACTCGAAGCTATTAAGAGAAGGTTGAAATAAAAGCTGACGTGCAGTGGTTGTGTATTGCTAAACTGCAGAGAGTATTAGACTGAAGAATCTTATTAACGTAAATTGTACAACAAATTTGTGTTGCATAAGTAGCATTGTTGACAAGGAGGATTGTATTTTAATTGTGTAACATTATTATTTTCTCATATGCCTTAAAATCTATATTCATGTTCCATACCTCTTCCTTCCGATAAAATTGCCCCATCATTTGCCGAGTGATTAAGACCGCTGAATACTAGGTTCGATCTCAAGACGAATCGGCTGTCTCCATAGTTGGTTTTTGTAATTTATACTATGTGTACCATGAATACGAGCCATTTTCCTTATACGAAGACAATCCCCCTTAAGCAGATAACTAACTCTTGCATACTTTGGTATTAGCTATATCCGAATAACCTAACAATCTTCAATAAATTTCCTCACTGGAATGCCATTTAATTCCACATAATTCTACGCAGGACAAACCTAATTCTAACGTTATGTGCATAAAATCCAAAGAGGAGATTTAGCAAAAATCTGTTAAATTCATTAATGCTTACGAAATTATCCTTTTCTAGGATACTACACTTTTGTTATTGAATAAAACCACATTTTTGTTCCGGTGTCTGTGCAAAATTTTGATTCTTAGTGTACAACTCCTGTCAGTTTAAATTTAAAGATTTTGTAATTAAATTTAAATAGTCGAGCGTGAAAAAGCTCTGTGTTTTCTTTAAAAAATCTAAATTAAAAAACCAACACCATGACATAATTCGAGACTTGAAAAACATTCTCCTTGTTCAACTTATTAAATTTTTATTTAATAGAGATAGAAAGCAATCTAAAGCTACTTATAAAAAATAAATGGTTTTATGTTATCTGAAAACTGCATTTATCGCTTCTTATAATAGATGCTTTCCGAAATATTACCTCAAAATCTTTCAGAAGCTTTCTTCTAGTTTAACTTGCCAAATTCTCTAATCTTTTTCAGCTTCTTCTTTCTTTCAAATATCAACCATTCATCCTTCAAATCATCTAATTGTGGATAAGGAACGCTTTCATAATCAAGCTAAAAAAACAGCCCCAGAAAAAAGTGCAAATATGCTCATAGCGTATTTCCTGCTGTCCCCCCTCTTATTTAAAATCTTCTCTGCGTTCCTTATGATATTGATTCATCGACAGCCCCTACTTCCCCAGCTCTGTTTTCCTGCTTGATTGCTATCATATCCGTCCTCTATCTGAGAAGGGAAACACAGACATGAAGAAAAGAACCAAGCAGTATTTTGCTATTGTTCTTTATGTAAGTACTAGAATGAAGCTGCGTTAATAAAAACTAGTCCCATCCTGAGAGTGTTTGTCTCTATAAGGCATCCAGCAGAGACTTGAATATCTCAGAACAAAGGAATAAGGTAAGATGGACAATACTGTGTACCTGATGCTGTTTAATTTTAATTTACGTAATTTTTGGGTAATACGTTAATTTATAACAAACTATTTAATGCTTCAGCTGCTGCTAGTCAATTCGTCTACTTAAGCTAAGTTCTAATTAGATCATGATCTGGCAAACATTCTAAAAGAGAAATGAATCTTTTTCATTAGAAAATATTAGAGTTTGTATAACTGAGAAGTGAAATTCTGGACTTTTATTTTCCACGAATACTAGTGTGAAATTCAAATACTTGATATTTTTCGTAACAAAATTGTTTCACTGAAGCTAGAAACCGCTGAAACAGTGTTTAATTCAGCTCTGATGTTTGACGACCACTTATTGAAAATATGCAAGTTAAAATTCCTGTTTGGTCAATATTTATAGCCAATCTACCCCCAAAAAAGTATTCTAGAATGTCGCAGAACAATTTATAAGCATGCGACTTCGTTTATTCAATTATTCTGCCCATGAAAACAACAGTTACGATGCTATTATTTTTCTTTTAATAGAAATAATTCATTATGCAAACTTAATTATTCCGCCGATTTCTTTTAAAATCCGAAATTTTATTCTTTTTCTCCCTTTTTGTGCAGGTTTTCACTGTGGTTTGTTGTGTTAATAAGAGGTGATGCTTTTTTTTTTCAAGTATCTATAAAAATTGAATAGCAATTTTAAAGTTGTTATTGATAAACAGTAGTCTCGTATTACTCTTTCGTATCACAAAATATTAAGGCAAAATAATGGGAAATCTACAGTTTAGGTGCATGCTTACATTTTAATTCAAATTCTGAAAACGGTTCCTAATGCAAATTTTTTATAGTGAAATGTTCTGAAGATAATCTGTAACCAACTTCGTTCAGCGTTTTAATAATTCATTGTTTTTTATATTTTGTTCTTAAATATATAATAGCTTAGGAACATTTAATGTGTTCATTTATCGAAGAATTGTTTTTGTAAAAGGGTAATATGTATCATTAAATACTGTTTTGTTATAAACTCAGTTAAGCAACTGTTACAGTTTTTTTTTCCCTTTTTGTTTCGAAGCTTCTTAAAAAATCAGACAATATGTATTAGTCATTCAAGTAATCTTCAATATTGTTCTTTGTAGGAAAATGTAATATAAGAAACAGACATGGTTTTTCTCTTACCAGTTGGAAAATACGTTGATTCGAAAATTTTCTACAGCTCTTCTAAAAATAGCGTGATCTTTCAGTAAAGGAATGTGTATTTAGTATATTGAGGGAAAACAAATTTATATTGCATTAGTTTTTGTAACCTAACTATAGGATTAAAAGATATAGTTTAGAATAATTCTTCTATTTATGTTTTATATTCGAAAAAGCTATTAAAGCTATTACACTGGTTATCATAAATTAAGGAAAAATCACAAAAATAGCGATAACTCCCTCAAAAATAGATCAAACCGCATAAAATTTGAATATGTTGCCGAGTAAGAGTAGCTGAGTAATGCAAATTAGTGGCGCTGCTTTCGGAATACGTCATCTGCGAGGAGCATAAAAGTCCATGTTTGAGAGCAAGCCCACATATTTTACTGTGACAGTGACATCAGAAATCTGAGATAGCCAATTCATAACAATGACCTCCAGGCATCATTTGCCTGTAGAACTGCGATGGAGAGCCATTGGGAGACTAGGAGCAGGACAAAGTCAAACAGAAGTGGCCAGAGGGCTAAATGTGAGTCCTTCTGTGGTTCATAGATTTTGGAGGCAATTTCAAACGACAGATTCGGCATCTAGGAGGTTCAGCCAAGGACGGCCAACTGCTACGACAATGGCTGATGATTGATATTTGACATTATGTACACGAAGGAATAGAACCGCTACTCCGACTCTTCTGAGAATCCTCCCTTGCTGCAGCCACCGGAAGGTTGGTGTCAACGTCAACTGTGCGTAGAAGGCTTCACGAAGGTGGTCTGTATGGCAAGGCGACCAGCCATTTGTGTGCCGCTCACGTCACGCCATATTAGGGACCATTTTCAGTGGGCACGACAACATGTCCATTGGACGCCTGATCAATGGAGGGCGGTTCTCTTTAAGGATGAGTCCAGGTTTAGTCTAGAAAGCGATAGTATGCGTTATTTGATATGGAGAGAACCTAGAACCCGTTATCATCCGTCAAACATCCGTGAAAGAGATGCATACGGAAGAGGCGGTGTCTGTGCTTGGGGTGACATCTCTTTGGGTGGACGCACAGACCTCCATGTCTTTCCAAGGGGAAACGTGAATGCTCAGATTTATACAGATGACATCCTTGATGTTTATGTGTGCCCATATGCCGGGGCAATAGGTGATGCTTTCCTGTTACAGGACGACAACGCAAGACCACACAGGGCTCGCATCGTAAATGATTATCTTCAACTGGAAACAATTATGCGCATGGAGTGGCCAGTTCGATTCTCGGACTTGAATCCTGTCGAGCACGTTTGGGATGCTTTAGGGAGACGTCTAGCTGCTCTCAATCCGCTCCCTCAAAACCCTGTCGCGCTTGCAACTGCTTTGCAAGAGCAATGGCTCTCGCTTCCTATGGAACTGATAGGCTGGATAATTGAAAGCATCACACATCGCTGTATGTGCTGTATTGCTTCTAGAGGCGATCCTATTCCATATTGAAGATACTTTTCCTATAGCAAACTGACACCTTCGATTTGTTCATTTTATACATGTGCTAATTTCTATACTACCATATTTGTCTGGTAATTTCTTTTTATGTTATTTGATACCTTACTGTGTGTTGTATATTGTGGGTAAGTTTCATAAAATTCTACATGTAACTTTTTCAGTAATCGTGATTTTTGTGATTTTTCCTTAATTTATGATAACCAGTGTATTATTCGAAAAGCGATTAAGTAACAAGGCTCTTACTGTATCATTTGCCAAGTGAATTGCGATGAAATGGTATTTATTCTTTTCGTTAGACATTCATTATTCATACATTGTGCGATCAGTTTTTAAGCATGGTTTTCTGATTCTTAGGTTCAACCTAAGTAGGGTTAGAGTAGAAATAGCTGTGCAAGACTGATATGGGGGCTGTGCGCCGGGATGGAGCAAAACTTCTACCCGTGCGGCTGAGATCTGATTACGTATCTCTCTTGAAGTACGTATCGCGACCATGGTATCAAATTCAAGTAAAATGTGTCATTGTTTAGTAAAACGTTTCAAAATGGAGCTGTTTAGTCTAGGCTGCCTGTAACTAATGTATCTCTTACCATAACTTCATTAGGCACGTATTCGTGTGAAATGGACTAAAGTTCAATGGAGGGATACTATCTTCACATTAAGCTTCCTTCAGACGGTGGTCTTACTGCAGTTTAAGACTGGTTTTAACTCTTTCAAGGGCGAGGTAACCATATTTTTTATTGAACGTGTTACACACTCGTGGGAGTAGGTTTGAAGACTTGACTGTTTCTGAAGTTCCCTTGTAGCTTACTAAATGGCAATCGAGAAACATAAGCCAACAGATGATGCAGCAATTCGTCTTCAAGAAAATAAGCATCTGTCATCGAAGACAGCATCACGACGATGTGCACTCTGCAGCACCAAGAAAAAGCCTGTAAGAACAGTGTGGGAATGCAGCATATCCAAAGTTGCACTCTGCTTGAAAATGAAAACCTGTTTCCATGAGTACCATAGAGACTGATTTGTAGGAATGTGTTCTGTGGGCGGTGGTCACTGACACTAACCACAAGAAGTGTTCATTGTTTTCACTTGTTTTGGACAAAATATGTATAATTTTCGCAAATAATTTTATCGTAACACCTGATATAGTAAATAAAACAAGAGTTTTACTGAAAACGTTAGTTGCCTTTTCCTGCCCCTGAAAGAGTGAATGTAAGAAAGTGGTTTAAGCCGAGCGTCACTGCTAAGCAACCAAACCTACTACGTCACAAAAACTGGTTTAAAGATTTTGCCTCAAGCTTCTAACGCTTCAACTTTATATCAAGTTGTAATAAGAATCGTCCACCACATGAAAACAAATATTAATCGATGGTTTCGCTGAGTCATCTACACATTTATGCATGCGCACCTTTTCCTTCCGTGATTGTCTATGGCTTAAATCCTGCTAAACAAGTGTGAATGACTTTTATGCTTTAAGCCACTTTATGACGACCAAACCATCGTCTGATCTACGCCCAGGAATCCAGGTATTAGTTGCGACGTATCACTCGATATGAAGTGAATCATGCAGCTGCTGTTATTTAAGTAATATATTTCAAAGGTATAGTTTATAAAGAAGTTTAATATGTGTATTAAGGACAAAAGAATTCTTTCTGAGCTGATAAATCAAACTCTCAGTTGTCATAGCTAAAAGAGGCAGTATTGTGGAATTTTATAAGTGCCTCTGTGCAGTCCAACAAGCAAAGCATTCGAATTTTAAGCTAATACTTCTTATCCACTTCAGAACAATAATTTCGAGGAAAGCAATTTTACGCATGGATTGTTCAACTCGTTTTATCCATTTGAAACAGATAAAGCATATGTAGAGTACTCAAAGGAGATATATTACTACTCAAGTTGTGTAATAGAAAAGACACTTTATGATAAAGTAATGATTTTTAACCTCTTTTAATATAATTGGCATCATTAGAAACGACGTTATAATACTTTTATTGGTTTTGCATTGCTGCAAGAGGTAGACTGCCTTCCATAATGAATTATCGTCATCACTGCATTTTGATATCTTAGCTCATAGAAAATTTACTCATGATAAGTTTCTGATTTAAAAAAAAATATGAAAATATTTTATATCATTTGAAAACTATTAGAAATAATTGAAAATTTCTTTAATTTAAAATCTTTTCTTTTAACATTAATTTGATTGTTCTTTAATTTATGCAAACCAGTATCTGTTATTCAGAATGCACACAAAATAAAATGAATTTGTTGAATGAATTATTTTAGAACAGCATCATATTACATTAAAAGCTAATATTTGAGCGTGGAACTTAAAGAAAATACTTTTTTGCTTAATTAAGGTAGCTCAAAGTACTGGGCTCTGTCCAAATATATATATATATATATTATATATATATATATATAATGTTAGCGACGCATATTCGTAGTCGTTAACGGTGTAGAAGAATAACAAACTTTCAGCACTTTATCCTATGCATACCTTACCTAACCATTATGAGTGCAGACTAACGAGATTAAGATATCGGCACTTTGCTAATTAATATTTCAAAAGAGTTAGTTATGAAACTTCCGCTCTATTATAATAAACTTTTAGAGAAATGTGCCGTAGGTGTTGTTCTTTTCAAAGAACACTAGTTTTATAATTAAATTAATTACGAAACTATATTTTTATCTTTAGAATATTTTCATCTTCTATATTACTAGCATATCTAAACTTTACAATTCCCCTGGAGATAAATTATTATCTACCCCGAGTTAGCGTTTGAAGGCAGCGAAATTTACGTTCTATTTTCATCACACCAATTCAGGTAAACAAGAAATTACTTAATGATTATTTTTATTCAAATCGGACATAAAAGTGTTTTGTTCTAAGCAATCAGTCTGAAGTATAATGTAGTTATGATTTTTAAATATGTAACTATATATGTGCATCCTTTTATTGCGTATATGTCAAAGTATTTTAATAATAAATTAGTGCTTCCCGCTTGTGTATACTCACTTGTAGTTGTTGTTTTCATGAATTGATGTTTGATTGTTACAATTCAAAGGATTTCAATTCTTTGCCAATTGTGATCGAGTGGTAAATCCCTGAACACTGGTAGTTCGGTTCGACGTTTGAATTCCGACGAAAGGGCTGGCTGAATGAGCCTTTTCGTGGTTGTGTAACGTATATCCAAGCCAGTTTCTCTTATAAAACCTTCCACGAAGGCATCCCTCCTATTGGGCAAATAACCCTCGAGTGCTTTACCATAATTAAATATAACATACCATTCTCCTCGGTTATCGCCCGTATGAGATCAGAGGCCGTGTTGGTTTGTAGAGTCATTAGGATTTTTTGGAAGCAGGAGTGATGAAAAAGGAGCAATGCCCTCGCCGGGAGTCGAACCACGGACCTCTGGAATAAGCGCCCAGCCTGCAGACCACTACACTACGAAGGCATGGTAAGAAAGCGGGTTAAAATACCTTATATACTCCCCCTTTTAAAGGGCGACTGGAGTTTTAGGGGACCCAATCGCTAAATCCTGGGTGTGGATAATCATCATCCACCACCCTTTTAGTTCGGGTGCCACTGTAGAGTCATTAGGATTTTTTGGAAGCAGGAGTGATGAAAAATGAGCAACGTCCTCGCCGGGAATCGAACCACGGACCTCTGAAGTACGCGCCCAGAGTGCAGACCACTACACCACGAAGGCATCATAAGAAGGCGGGAGAAATACCTTATAGGTTAATTTCTCAATTATTTTTTGAAATCATTTAAAATAACTACCAGATTATTCTGATTGTTGATCTTTTATTTTGTGCTGCAACTTTTTTTTATTACATTCATAATTTCATACTGTAAACATGTAAACTATCCTGAATTGTCTCGAAGCTGAAGCTTAATAGGCTTTCGAATCTTGTATTCATCATATAATAATAAGAAAGAAAGAAAATAAATACTTAACTTAAAAATGCTTATTTAATATGCAATTAATACTTATATTTAATGATGATACAGTTTTATATAAATAAAAATGACGCCTATATTTGTTAAGAAAATACAAATGAAATTTCTACAAATGAAGTATCTATTTCAAACTTTTGAATCTTGGTTTATTTTTGTAAATTAATGTGATAAAATCATATCCAAGAAACAGCTCAGATTTAAATAAATTTTAAATTAATCATTTTAATTAAAACCAGTGTAGATGGAAGAGGATTATTTCAAGAAAACGTATAGAATATTTCATTATCTTTAGAAAATTTAAATTATGGTACTTAGAGCCCCCCCCCGAAGTGATGTTAATTCAAAATCCACTAAAATCACGACAGTCGCCTTCTTCTGTGTGAAATAAGTAAAACTAATCTTTCTAAAGAGTTAAGTTAAAAATTCTAACGGCGTTTCAGTTTAACATTCGAAAGAATCGAAAATCCAAAATGCACAAAGATTCGAATTTTCGAATCTGAATCACGAAATGAGCTTTTGAGCAGAGATAATTTGACATCTCGAAATCACATCCGAGAACCAAATATTGCATATTTGTATACGACCTCTTACAGCACTACGCCTATACGATTTTACGATAGTCAGGTTTTTGATCTGCTGTGTTTTCACAGCAGTTTGCAATTTATTGTAAGGGTGAAATTATATTAATTTGACCATCCTTGTGAAGAAAGTTATTAGACGTCTGTGGATTAATGCCTTGTGAAGTGTGATTCGTGCAATGTAAAGCTGTATTTAATTTTTGACATAATCATTAACATATGTTTTTAGCACGCAGAAAAACAGCAACAACCAACACTATCAGTGTATTTATACACATAAATGCACTTGTGTTTGTTTGCGTACATTGATTAGAGGATTCCGTTTTATGATTACCGTTTAATTAACAAATTACTAATAACTAACAAATAATTTAATATTAATCAGTTATTATACTGTTACTGTCAGAAAAATATTTTTGAAAAGCTGTGTGTTATTGTTCAAGAAGGTGAATGAATCAAATACCTTGTGATTATTAATAATTGAACAGAAGCATTTTTTTTCTTTGACGTAAAATTAGAACAGCGATAATGCAAAGGGTCAACTTCAATTTAAAACACTTTTCGGTCTAATTTCCAAGGCTCCATCTAAATGACGACAGATTTCAACAATTTAATGTTATTTTTGGGTTAAGTGTTTCATTTTCATCTTTTTTTTATAAAATTTATTATAAGGTGTCTTAAAATCGTGCTCTTAACTTGTTAAATTAGGGATCAGGGTCATTATATATCGCTAAGAAATATATGTATCCGAAAATAACGTTTTGCGAAGAATTTTATATCATAAAAGCCTTTTCAGGATATATACGTACACTGCTTATCAAGATCAGCTAAAGAATTTTAAAGATTGTAGCTTGCTATATAGTTTGTCTAACCGCCCCCTCTCCATTACTGAACGGATTCCGTTACGAGGGACAGACTTTCTGCTTCTGATCAGTTTAGATTCGTCAAGTTTTAATGATACCGTTTCGTTAAATCTTCTGTGAGAACTTCCCAAAGCGCGGGACGTTAGTTTTGCTATAATAAGTATTTTAATCGCAGAAATAGGAATTCATTAATGCAAATAAACGATTGTTGTTTATAAATGCACTTAAAATAGTTTAATTATTTTAAATATATCTGTCCAATTTTTTCTTTAGTTATTTTAAGTAAATTTCATGAATATTAATGAAACAGCTCCACGAATTAAAAATTTTATTCTCATAGGTGTGAATATTGTGCATATCATGATTCAGTAGTTATGATAAACTTAACTATTGTTGAAATTGAATAGCGCTAGAAATGCTAGTATCAAAAGTTTTATAAATGCACATATTTAGATCTGTCGAGGGTGCTCAAAGAATCACTAAATCGTATCGAAGCCTTTAAACAGCTTCCACATTTACATATTTTCCGAGTCTGTGTACTCACGAAGCTCTAAAAATGTTAACCGTAAACTCAATCCTTTAATTTATTAATTCTGATGTACGCAATTACCAGAATAAATATTCCCTCTGAAAGTCAATGCTTAATCATTTTATGTGCTATTTACTCAGACTTTCCTCCTGAGACTTGTTTACAGACAGTTTGTGTAATTAAAATATTTGGAGCTCAGAAACATTCTTTCGCTGAATTGGCATTTTCTGAAAGTTTAATCATGCTTGAATAAGTCATTGAATTATTTTCTGAGTTAAATTTGAAGTACATTCTTTAAAAAAGCGAGATCTATTAATATTTTATAACGGTTAACTAATTCTATTTGAAATTTCAGGATAGAGGAATCGATTGAAATTTCTCAGCTTATAAGTCCGAGAAAAACCATTTACAATAAACAGTTTTAATTTACGTCATTTCTCCTTTTTAGAACTTACGAAATTTCTTCTTTGGGATTTTTTCATTTATTCGGTCTCAAGAACATCGATTATATACGACCAATATGTGAAACACTGTGCTTACGTTACATGCATACTTAAATTTGATTCATTATACTTACTTACATTACATACAATTATCACGTGCATTTTGGCTTTATTACGGAAAAACACATTAAACCGTCTTTATATAGCTTGTTTACTTGATTTCGATTATGAAATCATAATTTTTCGTTCAGTTCTACTGTTTTATCACAGAACTTTACATCGACACTACTTTTTGTATCAATATATATACTAGATTTTTCATTGCAACATGAGAAAGATATCTCAATTATTTTTAAGGTTCCTCAGAATTCTCTTTCTAAATCAGAGTAATTCATGACGGTACTCTTCCTCACATGTAGACAGCCTTCGTGTACCACTTAATAAAATTAATCTAACTTCATTAATCAAAAGTACATTAAAAATGGTGATTTGTTCTTTTTGGAGCTGATTTCATGATTCGTACCTTTCGGTGAGCGCTAACTCGAAAATAAGTGAGGAGTTTCCAAACGGAAGAGTTTTTGAAAATAAGTTATAAAAGTCTTACCAAACCATTTATCCTTCAATTTTTTTTGCCATGTTACATATAGTTGTTGTTATTGAAACATTTTTAAATGACGAAATGAGTCTCGTAGACGTGCCCTTTTATAAATGAATTCAAGAATAAAATAAAATACTGCGGAAGAAATTTAAAAGATGGCAGTACCGTTAAAGATTATAAAATTATCTTTCTATATGTTTTTATCGTAAATAGCCGAAATTCGTTTCGATTCCTTATAACTATTAAAAATGCAAAGTATCTACCTGCATCGGTAATTTCGCGTTCTTACTATTGACAACTTGTTATTACGGAAGTTGGAAAAGACGCGAGATAAAAATTTTAATTCGGCCTTTTAACTCATCTTTCGGTTAGAACCCGTTCTTTCTACACTTAGTAATAACTAATCAGCTCAACTTGGTCGTGAATGATTTATACAGTATGCACTGATGGTTGCTTCTCCTCATGCGGTGATTGTATGGCTGGGAAAATTGATTAAGCGATCTAGAAACCGTAACGTTAGTCCGAAGTTATAATTTAACATAACACTTATTTTTAAATAGTTCTTTGAGTATTTTTTACAGTTTTTATCCCTGAATGTAAATACTTCATTGAATGTGTGGAAAGAAAAGTTTACTAATGACTTACTAAATAGCGAAGATGCCAAATTATCTAAATACACTGTTTAAATAACGAATATGCCAAATTATGTAACTCTGTTATGGCCAGAGAGGTATAGGAATATTATTTCAGGAAATTAAATAAGCTAAACTGGTATCGAAGAAAACTTCATTGCAGTTACCGATGTGTGAACCGTTCTGACATCATCGGAATGAGCGGCGTTCAGCGAATAATTGCAAAGTCCGAGAGTGATGAAATATTATATTATCTGCCAGTTGAAGAAATTTTCGATGTAATCAAAGGAGCGCACATAGCAATTGAATATGGAGATCACTATTAACTTCGAATGGGAACACGTAGAAAATATACCAGTATTAAACTACTAAAAAAAATCAGTTTTTTATGGCAATGTGTTAAGTCTGCAATATTAAAAATCTAATAAGAAGGGATTAGTTTCTTAACAAATTTTTCACGATTTAAACTGCTGATGCCAGGTGGATCTTATTAATATGCAAAGTCAAGTAGATAAGCAATCTAAATTATTAAATTAGGTTAAACATTAAGCGAAAGCAATTGGAATGCCGAACTTATTGCATAGTGATAACGGCTGAGAACAGCCATCTGCGTTGTAAACATATTTAAGTCTTTATGGACAGCATTTAATATGGTCAGAATCAAGGCTCGGTTAAATGAGTCAATCAAGATGTTAAAAACATGGTTATCGTTTAATAATAAAAAAGTAAAATGATCACATGGTATACCATGTGTTCGGTTTATGAAATACCTTTCATTTTATTCGGACTTAAAGCAAACTCCATATAAGGCTATGTTTGTCATCGAGCCTAGTGTTGGCTTAACTATTTCGTCTTTGCCTATTGACGGTTTCTTCTGGGAAAGAGCGGGAAGAAGGTTTAGGAAAAATTATTGGTGACACTAAAATTAACATAGCGGAAACTCATGGAGAAAATTCAAATACAGATTGCTATAGTCGAGAAACAGAACCAGAAATAATAGAATCTAAACCAGTAGTCTAAAACTAAAATTCACACAGGCCAGCTGACGGGCCACAACCGAAAAAAATAACGAAACAAAATTTAGCTAAATTTAACAATTGTTTACTATACATTTGTCAAAAAACACGCAAAAAACTATGCAGAGAAAAAGTCAAATTTAAGCTTCTGAAGGAAATTCCTATTGGTCACACTTTGTAATTCAAATGGTTTCACCGCTAAATATTAAAATTTTCATTTGACGGTATTTATTGAAATAATTCTATTATTTTGAAGTAACCGCTAAATAATTACTCTCAAACTCAAATTGCTTGTGGGTCGAGTGCTCGGTTTGAAAGCAAGCTGATGGGCCAAGACACTTTTTTTTTTTTTTTTTTAAGTTTAAAAATATTTTAACGAAACAAATAAAAATAAATAATTTTTTAAAATTTAGTTTACTGAATAGTTATAAAAACGTACATAAATAACAATAACACAAAGGAAGCAATTGTAGTTTATATTTCTTTGCCATCTGAAGTTTAAAAGCTGATACCTGCAAGAAGTTTCTATAGATTACACTTAGTAATTCAAGCGCAGTGGCAGTTAAATATAAATTTTAGATTGACATTTATTTCAGTCAGTTCCAGTATGTTGAATTTAACTACTAAATAACTTACTTTTAATCTTACCCGGAAATTTCAGAATACTGAAGTAACACCAACTTTCGGCTAGGAAACTAGATTTGCTGTCGAAACCGACGACAAAAAATTTCCCACATTGCTCTGATCACTTGGCTTGATGTGGAAGCATACAGTGGCAAAGCCTATTCATTCCAAACTTTTCCTTCAATAGTAATTGTGTACATAAGCTACGTACATATGTTTATGTCTCTAAGACTATAAGCACTGTTTTTTGCAACAAATATGCAATTAAAACGTTTCACTTCGTAGTGATAGCCAGTCATCGCTAGTAAGAATGCGGAATTACGGATGCTCAAAGATACTTCGCTTTTTTACGCATAATTAAGCCTCAAAACAAATTTTAGCTATTTATGGTAGCATGTGCATTTTTTTACTCTTTCCTTTATCACTTTGTGAAGGATGGCAATACTTTACTTAGTAGTTTATACTTTACTTAGTAGTTACTTTATATTTTTAGTGTAGTCAGTTCATTTAAATTTAATAAACATGCAGGATAGATGGAGAAGTAAATTGATGCCTTTTTTCATCTCCAAGCGATGACTAGTTTAGCAACTGAAGAACACGGCTAAATTCAGTTCAAGAGAACTAGTTCTAAACTGTTTTTCAATTTTTTAGTAACGCAGGTACAAATATCTTAAATGTAAATCGAAAAGTAGAGAAATACTTATAAGTAAATCTAAAAATAGAGAAATGCTTGCAGCAGGTAGTTTTACTGTTTTGGAGTTCAAACGATGCATGAGATTATTTACAGATTTAATCATTTACAATCATTAGCTGACTGACTTGAGGCTGAAATAATTGCATACTCAAATTATACAAAACAGTGCTAAATGTACCTTGTGGCTTCTTATGGCAACTGTATTTATAGTTTCACAAAACGAAACGGAAGGAAAGAGTATTATCGGAATATTCTGAAAAATTCTTTTCTGGGCATTCTTTTCTCGGTGTCCGTATCTCGGCGAACGTCATGGTTGCATGACTGTTTATGTGATGTCTTCCATGTGCAATTGTAAAGCTAGTCAGTTTCTCTTAAATAGATCTCCTTTTGATCTTGGGAAGATAAGAGCTGTACGATAGATGGGAGCAAGGTCAGTGGGGAGAGTTATGATAAATACCGAAAAATTTATTCCTGTGTTATTTGAGACGTTTTCGTGATTATTGAACGTGTGTTTGAGGTTTCATGATGATCTCGACTAGCTGTTTATTTCAAGTGCTTTAGTACCTATAAGAGATACATTGTCCTTAAATCTGAAAGACGTTCTATGCGCTGCCCTTATTGTCCATGTAACCTGAACAGAAAGCAGCAGATATTAAGCTGTCTTCAAAACTTCTGTTCTTTCAGAATCAGATTTTTCGAATTACAATTAAAATTTTGTCGAGTAATCCTGTAGAGTCATTAGGTTATACTGAAGCAGGAGCTTGAAAAACGTGAAACGTTCTCGCTGGGATTCGAACTCCGGACCTTCCGAATATGCGTCGAGTATGCTTCCAGTTACACCACGAAGGCATGCGGAAAACAGGAAGAAAATACCTTATAACCGTGCTTCGGTATTCCTTTGTATTTTTGCTTGAGAGAAAACACAAAAACTATTACTTTCTAACCACTATAAAATATATATGATTAAAGACGATCAAATTAGATACCTGGTTCCTACCTCCACTTACCTCGACCCACAGTAACAAATGCATAGACAAATCTTTGCATAAATGTATAGCAATATAGGAACAAATTTCTCTGATTATGAACGTTAGTCTCGAAGACTTATTTCACTTTTTTGGCTCGCCTTCTTGGAAACTTAATGTTATCTTTGCCCTTAGTTGTAAACTATAAACCAAACAGAAATTCCATGCAATGAGTACAATGATCAACCTTTTCTTAGGTTCATTAAGAACTACGTTAAATGAATGCTAGTACTTCCTTTGGATGTTTTTGCTGTGCGGAAACATAGTTAACGCATAGTTAGTGCGTAGTTAATACCTTAACACATTACTGCGGTGCCGCTAGGGAACGCATGTTAAGGGGACGTGGTACAAAAAATCTGTGAAATAACCCACTTTCCAGTTTTGGGCTAAAAGTATGCTTCATACCTTTACTACAGTGAGAAGAATTTTTAAAACGATCTGACGATAATAAATGGCGTAAAAAGGCTTTTAAAAAATTTTACAGCCTTTTAATGTCATACCCGCCTCAGTGTTTATTTTCATTTACTTCTTAATTACCTCAGTTATTTATTAAAAAAGTGCAGAATAGGTACGTAATTAAATGTGACTGCAACTATCAGAAAATTCTGTGTATACGTGTAATCTGATTGCCTTTAAATACTGAGTGAAGCTCGGGCAAAAAAAAAAAAAAAAAATTGTTTTTTCGCTTTTGAACTTGCAGGCTGCTTTTTTTTCTTTGTTACTCAGTTCAGTAAATATTTCTGTGTATTATCAACTAATTTTGTTATGGCTCTTCAAAAACAAAAATTACTTGTGATAGACATGAACAGAAAGAAGTGGCATAATGAAAGTGATGATGTTCCTGTCACTAGCATTACTGAATATCGTGCTGGAACAAATATCAAACCTTTTAAATAATTAAAATACTTGAAACTTCACTTAAAGAAATCTCTTTCTCTCTCTATATATATATTCTCATTCTGGTATATATATATATATATACACCAGAATGAATGGCTAAAAGACTAGAAGAAATTACGTATGCTGCTAGGCAATTTTAAGGAAAATGTTTGTTCAAACTTCAAGTTATGCTTTTTATCAAACTAATTAAACAATAAGTTAATATTATTAATGGTGATTATAAGTGTTTTAAAAAGTGTTATAATTAATTTATATTTAAAATTCTTTTGAACTTGCTTTACAAAACAAAAGCGGAGAAAGAAAATTCTAACATTTTATGATCTGTTCAGAAATGTTTCCGGTCAGATAAGGTTTCAAATAAAACCTTGCAATTTTCAATTAGTTTATATTCAGTTGAATAGCAATAAGTTGAATTTTATACATATATGTATATATATATTGAAATTCAGTAAAGAAATAGTTTAAAAATTATTAAAGTAGGATTTTAAGAGTTTACATTTTTAACTCAGTCATATCAGTCTGCACGTTTTCGATAAATCCTTTTACTCTCTTAAATCTTTCACAGATATGGACTGAACGATATAATATTGTTACTGCTTGTTAATTATAATAAATTTAACACAAAACAAAGGATGGATTTTTAATGAATTGAAATCATATTTTTCAAAGTTTTTTTCATATAAATATGCTTTTTCATTTTTCTTAGGAAATTAGTTCATTAATAGGAAAATGGATCCCTGAAGTTATAAAGAACGTTCGAATAAATACAGCAAAAAATTTGGTTAAAACATAGAAAACTGTAGAAGAAGAAGGGTGTTTTAATTGTTAAATTTTTCTTCAAAAACTTTAATATAATAAAAAAATTTACCCGCAAATACTGTTTTTCAGCTTAAGATCATCATCAGAGCTATCTAATAATATTATTCATAAAAAATAGAAGAAAATTCTTCCAAAACGTTTTCCAAATTTATCAAGTTGCATAACAATGATAGTTTGACCTCTTTTCTATTATTGGTAATTGAACAGACTAATTGCATTGATATTTCGACTTTTTCCAGCCGTGTTTAACTTGCCGCTATGGAAACAGCCTCATTTTAGCATGATAGCAGTAGCATCCTTTCCAGGTTAGTAAAGTACATTGCTACAACGCATGTGCACTTTTGATCAGAAATGCACATGCTACTTCTTCTATTTGAGCAAGAAACACATATGTATATGGTTGTAGGCAAAGCTGGATGTAGGCTTTATATCTTTAAATATTAATCTTAGAAAGAAACTGCCGACTATGAAGTTTCACGGACGAAGTAGAAAACTTTGCACTGATTTAATACCTAAAAATGCGTTATCTAATTTGTTATAGGAGCTCCATAGAGCAAATTTTTCAATCAGTTAAACATCTATTATAGTAACTTAAATATGAAGGATTCGAAGTATTTTAGTGAGTTAAATATTAAGGATTCGCAGTATTTTAGTGAGTTAAATATTAAGGATTCGCAATATTCTAGTAAGAAATTTTGCGGAATTCTACAGTTTGATTGGATCAAAGGCCTCTGGGTGATCAGAAGAGGAAATTTCTTTCAGGAAGACACTTTTTTCATGTCGCAATTTTATCTTATATCTTCAAAATGTGTATAATTAGCTAGTATTTGTTATGAGTTTAACCCTTTGCGGCATAGTGTGTCCTGTCTGGACCCACCTAAAACTTTCTTTCTGTACGCACAGAAAAATTGAATGAAAAAGGATTTATAGGTTACTATAGGTTACTCTGAACCTTCTTTATTTATGGTAGACGGCAGCTGAACACGAACCAGTCCATATATTTTAGCCATGTTTAGTATTTTAAGACCCTCATTTTTCAAAGAAATCTTCCAGTTTTTTTAGGGTATAAAAGGAATTGTTTGAAAAGAAATTTCTATGTTATTTTTTTCGTTGTATGCTAATCTCCTTATTCTATATTAGTTTTAAATTTTTACCTTGAAATCTTGCCTAAAATCAAACGGTGAACCCTAGGTGTGCTCAGACCGAGCTCACTGATAATCTAGGACAACGGAGAGTCTGTATTCTTTGTTTCTCCGCATTTCATCGGTCAGTTCATTGACAACAATGCTCGTTTCAGCACTCTTTTCGAAGCTCTATTCAATCAGTGTGCACACTTTGGGCACACCCACAGAGTTAAAACGATAAGTGCTATCTTCACAAAATTTTACTTGTGTACTCCTCTAGGCCTAATTAGACTGCCTTTTTTTTATCAAAACTCCAACTTTAAAAGGTAGCGTGCCGGAAAGTGTTAAGCAAATAGCTATTCAGTGCTTTATCGTAATCTAAGTGATCAAGATCAGGTCATTGCCGTATCTACAATGCCAGGATATGAGAATCAGCAGTTACATTATTTGTGAGTCAAGAAAACTTGTATGTGAATTTTGCTACAATTCGTAATTTTAAAAAGATTCTTTTAAAATTTCTCGTAATATGTTAAAAATCATCGAAAAAGCAACAAAGCAGATATTTTTACAATTATCCAATTTCAAAATTAATTAAATCTGCATAAAAATCTTAGGATAAGAGATGATGCAAAACCTAGGCAGGAATCAAAAGTTAGTCATTTTTTCCCAAGCACATCGAGATTAAGTTACTGAAAATTAGAAAATATTCTAAGACAGGGAAGTAAAATATACTGAACATGTGGGAGTCAGAAACAAAATTAAAGTCTTACAACAAATCATGCACTTATTTTAACCCTTTTAATAGTGCAGGCCAGTTAACACGCTTTCTGGATTTAGTAGAAGTACCATTTGAGGATAACTTCATTTAACAGTCATTTTTATAGCTTTAGCAGAAAGTTTTGACGGTAAGAATGAAATTTATAAAATACTGAGCATTTCGCTCAAACATGGTTCACATTACTTAGGAATTCTGAAAGAACAAAATTAGTTTACTGCTTTATACTAAGGATATACACAGAATGTTATACAATTTTAAATAGCTTTTGATCCTGTAATCTTAAAAAATCTAATAGAACTATTCCAAATAAAATATGGTTATTTTTTAATAAAATGGAGATAGGTACGATTATATTACTCAAAATTTTGGTTTCTGCTCATTGGAAAAGAATTTCAAAAGTGTTTGTAAAGATGTTGCATTAGTAAAATGGCAATGAGATACTTTCTTCGCAAAATCGCGTTCAAAGATAAGTTGTTCGAATAAGGTAAAATCAGAAAGAATTGTAATCGAATTTAAATTTTGCTTCGAGTTCGGCAATAGTATGTACATTCTAAAAATTGGTTCTTGGAGAAAGTAGAAAAAAAAGTTTTCATTAGTTTCTTCTATCCTACTTAAGATTTTTTTAAAGGAAGGTGAGGAGAACCATCGTACGTAAGGTGAGAAACTGGAACTGAAAAGAACTATCAAGATTATGACTTGTAGCACTTTCACCTAGAATAACAAATTGTGGTTATTGCCAGTCTCACTTGTCTGACAATGGTTAGCACGAGCCTACGTCATTCATCCTGGAAAGGAGTCAAATGCGTATGTCGTTGGCAAGAGCTTTGAGCACCATATAAGATGACAGCTCGAATTTAGCTCCGTTCCTTCCTCAGTTTTGAGAAAGAGCACCCCAGGTGGACGCATTCGAGGGTCTCTCACCTTTCTTCTTCTACCAGCAACTTCTCTAGAGGACTTTCGGCTGGCCACGTATTCAGAGTGCCCCTATGCCGCACGGACACTATGCATTCATGCCTTCTGCTGGATTCGAACCCGGTCCCTTCGGTACTGAAGTCAGAGTCACTAACCACTATTCCGGATGAGCAGCTAATTAACAAAGAAATTCTGAAGTCTTATAAAACTGAATTTCTTAACGTACGAATTTTGCATTTCAACAAGTCAGGATTTGAAACCTATTCTGCATTAATATATTTTGGATTGAAAATGTACTTTTTGCTTATGAACGGCCTCCAAAAGTATTAATGATATCTAAGATAATTTTGAATGTACCAGGTATTTTCTTTTTGAAAAACCCGGATATTTTTCTCACAGACATTTCCTCCCTGCAAATCAATATAAAAATTTAGATTTAGTATATTTTATTAAGGAAGCTTTTGATAATGCTTGTTTCTGGAATAGGGACTATGGGGCTACAGTAGGTCATCCAAGATATATTTATAAGCGTGAACGTTTTAAAACATCGTATATATGCTTATGTATATGGATTCGAAATCCAACACAAGTCGAAAGAAGATACACAAAGAATGACTGAAACGTAGCCTTAACAGAAAGTACTTTTTTAAAGGGGGGAAAGGGAAGATGCTATTGCTTATTTGGTTTTTGTTGCTCGGTTACAAGGTCAACAGGATAATCATGGCGTATAACACTTCATTATTTTTTTAATTTAACGCACATTTTATAATTTTTAGGTTATTCAAAGTCAGTTTTCTATAAAATTTTTATTTCAAAAAACAGTTTAAACCGCTGGTAACGACAAAATCACTTTCTTTTTATAGATTGGTCATTAATGTCTTAAATCAATTATTCTAATGGTATGTTTTGGGCTGAATAATCTAACCGTTAGTGTCAGCATCAAAGTTACCTTTTTTAAATAACTAACTTAACTGAGCTGATACAAATTTCGGTGTCCCAAACTTCTGACGTCTTCTTAGTCTGAACTAAACCAGCACTTGCTTTCTTTCATTGTGTGTTAAATTGATCCACCCTCTAAAGCCATGATAAGGAATGCAATTAATTCCCCGCAAAAAAGGCATTTCCATTCTTTTATCCCATTTGTGTTATTGCTAAGAATTTATGCGTGACGGACCAAGTGTTTCCATGTCTTCATCTGCATGAACGATCTGACTTCTGGCTTCTTTCTGAATAACCGATGACCAATTAAAATGCACCCCTAGCTGACAGGTTATTGGCGGGCTCCTTTGTGGTCTCGGGATATAATTGATTAGCACCACGGTAAACACAGGTTCCAACTTGTTTAATGAAGCGGACATTTTTATCGCCGGGTTTTAATGATTTTGAAGGAGGAGAGGCGGATCAATGATCTTTTTTTCCTTCGCTCTTTTATCTCTCCTCCTTCAGTTGGTTGTATTCAGTATTCTTCGCAATATCGAGTGAATAAATCTGCGGTTTTTGCAGCTCTTGATTGAGTTAAGACGATGAATGAAACATTACCTCAGAAAGCTAGATAGAACTAGAAGATCAGTGTTCAGTTATTGCCAGCTTGGTTGAAAATGATAGGCAGTAAGCGAGTTTTTTTATCTGAAAAAGTGTTAAAAATATATTAAGTTTTTAATGCATCGAATTCAGATCATTTAAACGAGTAATTTCCTAATACTCAGACAAAATATAATAATTATTTAAATAGATTTAAGTGTGAAAATTCATATTTCATTGGTGAAGTTTTTTAACAGTAAATCTTTTAAACCTTATATTTTCATCGTATGCTTTCAGAACTTAAATTCAGCTTTAAATATTAATTTTTAAAGCTTAAATCTGAATCTGACTAGGATTTTATTTTTTGTGTATTTATTAATTTTTTCAAGAAATATTGCGCAGTTCTTCATCATGCGTTATGCACGTAATATGCATATTTCTTTCTCTCAGTATCATTCTGCGATTCTCAGCTCTAAAAGCAGATCAAAGTATGAAAAAAATCTTCATGCAATGCTGAAAACTTCAGTACGTTCGACCTATCTTGAAGGTACTAATTTACGCATTTGTTGCATTTTAAAGTATGTAACAGATCTTGGAAAATCATACAAATAAAGCTAATATTCCAGGTCTTTAAAAGCATGCAATACTTCAGCTTTGTTTAACATTGCTTTAATACTTTGATAATTTTATCAGTTATGATGTTTAGCTTTTTGTAAAGGATTTTGTTTTTCATATATAATAAACATCTTTGTCTATTTCAGGCGCTGTAGCCGCATCAAAAGCTTACATCGATGCCCTGGGTAAACTAGCTCGACATGCTCATCAAGGTACATGGGGAGGTTGCACAGACATAGGTAAGAGGTATCACCGTCTCACCATCTTCCCGTTAGGTTGAAATTCAGTTGTTTAAGGTTTTTGAATTGCAGTATATTTTATAGTGTTCTAAGTTTTTGTTTTATAGTTTCCTATAGTTTTTCTATTGCTAAAAGTCATAATTTGTGGAGTTACGTGAATTTAAATAAATAATTATTGGCCAGTGCATCGTATATTATATCGGTTAAGGTAACGTTACTCTTGTGCATTTTACGTTCAAAATAATCGTAACATGAAACTTTTATGCTTTCTAACAAAAATGCAGAAAGTACAGCTTTATTTGATACTACTAAATATTACGCTATTTTAAAGAATTTTTGAATTAAAAATAGTCTTTAAATTTAATGAAAATACTATATAATATGGTATTACTGCGCTTTTTAATATATTCTTTCGTGTAAGACGTTTTATAGAATAAAATATTTGTCGTAATTTTAAGAACTGCAACACAAAATATAGCTTCTAGTTTTCTTTGAGAAGACGAAATTAGCTCACTGAAGAAAATTTGATCATTCTCAAAAGAAATCTCCTGCGAGCGAGCAGTCAACCTAGTTTTAGAAGATTGATAATCCAGCCTCAAGTCTTATCTTACTGGATATTTATAAAAGAAGGTGACTAGGCAAAACTCATACAAAATAATGGCCTATAATGTGAGATTCATTGGAAATATTTTTTTAAAAATAATTCCTGGTAAATAAAAAATTTACGCAATTTTTCCTTCACGTTTTCAAAAACTGCTACTATTGTTTTCTCGCTAGTTCTTTCCCTAGACGTCGGAATATAAGATAATCTCTGCCATTTAGACCTGATGATATGATTCTAATCAGCTTTTTCTACCTGAAACTTTATAATGTATTCTGAAATTAAGTACTGGAAGCAGTTCATATAATAATTTCTCATTTGCTGTCAAACGCTTGTTGAGAGCTTGTGTATTGTTTTGTAACTGTCGAGCTACAAAAGATGTTGACATTGGATTTAAAATTTCATAAACATATGAAGTGGTCCTGTAAAATAAATGTTTAATAAATCATAACGATTCTAAGAAAATTATATAGAAAGGTATTTTAAAGTTACAAAGGTTCTTCAAAACGTTTGCAAGAAAAAAAAGTATCATTCAATGCTCAGCCACAAACACACTATTCAGGTTTGATAAATGAATTAAATAAGGTTGGATTACCGACTACGAACATTCAGACTTGTGCCACACTTTTAGTAAACGTACAAAAAAAAAATTAGATTTTTGCTCGCGCTTTCTATACAGTTTCAATGATTAAGTATTATTTTATCATATTAAATATCATTTAAAACAAAAGAAACACGCTTTTGTGATATGCAAAATTAACCCTGAAGGAATTGTAAACTTTTGAGTTAAAATACTCCTCAAAACAGAAATACAGCGAAAAGGTTTACGTCATGATCATGTGAAAACTCAGTTACGTTATGTAAGAACAAAATGTCTAAATTTATCATTTCTATAAATAAAAATTTAATTCGCAATTCTTCTGAAGTAAAATGCCTTTTTAGAAATTCCATATTTGAAATATTCTGTGTTCTAGATCTGCCATTCAAACTTTTACCAGTATATACATGAATTTTAGTATATCAGAATCGGTATTTCTAGAGGAAAGCAAACGTGAAGAATTTTTTTCTTCTACATTTTTTTTTCTACAGGGCATTGTAAAATTTTTAATTTGTACACTTTTTTTACTAGAAGATGCCATGAGAGTAAACCTATTGCGGTTTAAAAGTTGGTTAACATCAAGTTAAAAATGTTGGTTAACATCAAGTTAAAAATGTTGGTTAACATCAAGTTAAAAAGTTGGTTAACAAAGTTGGTTACTTGGTTAATGTCTTAAAACAGAAGGCTGGGTCTATAACCAATAAGTTGAGACATTTTACTCGTGCAATTGTTTTAAAACTGCCTTGCATATTATCTGCTGAAACTCACCATTACTGGGAACATTATTATTGCAAAATTATGTCTGATTATTTATTCTTGCGATGTTCTCCATTTAGATCACATAACTGTTATTTTCTTTAATTGTTACGTGTTAAAGTCTTCCATTTGGTGTAGGGTTGAGCTCCGAACTCTATCTTTTCCAATACAGCTGTGAGAAAATTCTATTTTCGTGATTATAATACCAAAATGCCCGAGACTTTATACATGGATTTCTTTTATTTTAATATATTGGCCTTAATATATTGGCAATTGCAAGGGCATATCTCAAGATGCACGTATATATATTTACTTAAGAGCGTAACAAAAAGTATTCTAGGACGTATTTATACGCCCGGTAGGATGGAGGGATTTAAGCTTTCCCATATAAGTAAAACATGCAACTTAATATTCATTAAGAAAGCCTCTCTATATTTGTTATCAATTTGTCTAACTTTATGTAGAATCTAAAGGATCACGATTTCATGTCGGTGAAATAAGCGTCATTCATTCTTTGACGCTATTGGGCCAGGCTGGATTTACTACAGCAACTGCATTTCCTTCAATAATGATTCACTTACAGGGCAATGAAATCTACCCGTAAAATCCACTAGAGAATTACCGCTGCCCGGCTAATGCCGCAGTAAAAAAGCTATTATGTCTGTTACGACCTGAGTTTAACTGCATCGTTTCTGTATACTTGGTTAAGTTTAGCAAAAGCTGTTTGGAGTTTGTGGATGATTAAGAAGGGGATTTACGGAGATAGCAGATGCTTTACTTCTGATAACAGATACTCTAAAGCTAATTGTGGGTTGGAAATGAATGAGAAAGGCTTGGTCATATTCTGCTTAAAATTCTTCTGCGCAGAAACAAATCTTTCATCTGAAGATTGTCATTTGTATTTGTTCTCAGAAATGATGTTCAGGGGTAAAAACCTTTAAAAATAGTTAAGAAAAATTATACATTACAATTATTCCTATAAAGTCGCTTATATATCTCTGTAAATTGTAATTTTGTTAAATTTGAAAGAGATGTGAAAATTTTCGGTACATTAGAACTTTGATTATCTGGAATAACTAGAACCAATGCATCTGGATATTCGAAAAGTCTGGTGCGCTTTTTTTGTAAGCCAAATATTAAGTAATGGATTTTTCATTATGCATGCTAATTTATGCGAGGGTATAGGAGGTAACCTGAAAACCCTATAATCCAGAACTAGCCCTTTAAGATTATAACTTGTGGAGATTAATTTAGCTAAGAGTTATAGTCACATTTCATTCTCATTTTCACCGACGCTTTCTTGCCAGAATGTTATTAAGCTAGAGCACGTATAGTCAAATGATGTAGAAAGAAATAGTATTTAAGAGAAAGTTTTGGAAGTTGATTTTAGAGCGTGTTATGCCTTCTTGAAGGCCACGTTGCTATCGTGAATTACTAGCCATTAGATTTCTGTTCCGTGGAACGCTTCTAGCCATTATGCTTTTTACGCCGACTTTTACATCCTGTGAGCCTTTAGGCTAAACTTACTACATTTTATTTTAAGTTCATCATTACCTGTTCTGAATTAAGTCAGAAGTGCTGGCTTTGTATATGCTGAAGTGGGGTCATCTGTGAAATTATATTGAATGAATAAAGGGTTCTTAACACCCTTCTTCTCATATTTTTCGTAATTAAGACCTGAGGATAATTCCTCACACAGTCTTTTAGGTCTCGTTAGTTTATGCTGTCCAAGAACACGAGACACTATAAACTAATGCATAGAACTATGAAATCTAATGCATGAAAAAGAGCTCTTGGCAATTAATTAACGCATAGATTTTTTAATTTATTTTTTGTCATGTAGGTCAACTAAAAATATATAGTTTAATTAACCAGATTAATTTTACTTCGTTTAGAAAAACTGAATTTTCAGATATATGGAATTCAGAAAAGTAAAATTCAGTTGTATTTTTATTCCAAACACAAAAGAATTAAAAATATTTATTGCGACTATTAATTAGGATACTACTTGCCTTTTGTAATAATGTTTTTTTTGGGGGGGGATTGCTCTTACCCTGTTTCTTTTATAAAAGTTTTTACTAGTTCTACAAATTCTCTAGAACTGTACTTTTACTGTTTTTGTTGAAACGTTTTCCTATATTAAAAATTTTGTGTTCTCAGCAGAGCTTTTTCTTTTCTATTTCCATAATTTTCTCCCTTCTTTTATGATTACTTAAAAACTATAAAAATCATTAAAGAAACTGATACTGAGAATTTCACAATATTGGCAGATTTTGATATTTCTGAACACGGTTTGATAATTTTTCCAGTAATATTTATAAATCAAGCGTGGAGAAGAGACTCTGTAGGTTCTAATTTAATTCACTTTAATACGGAAAATCTTCACGAATTTAATATGCCATGTGCTATAATTTATATCGCTGTTAAACATAATTCCAAATCCCATTAATCAATTTATAATATAGTTTTTTAATTCGAGTATTAAATGTGAAAATGTGATTAATTTAGTATAAAATAATATTTTAATGAGATAAACATTTTACTCCTACTGTTAGGTGTAATGCATATTATGTCAAAAATCCGTAGCACTGTCTTTATAAGTTATTAGAGCTACAAATTTGTATTCAAGTGTTTGATAGTGTAATTAAGGTAGGCCACAGTTTACACAAATTTTTTTCTGACATTTCTGAAAAATCTAAATTTTATAGCTATTATTTTTGAATTTGAAATTATTTTTGAAATAGAAGTATAAACTGCTATTTGATAATTATTCAAGTACATATAGCATAATTAACCAATATATACCTTCTGTTGAAGGAAACTCTTATTTAATATTTCAAACAGTTAAACTATTAACATAAAAAGCTTGATATTTTTAAAATTATTATAATCATTTGTTACTTTTTTATAATTTTCTACCATTTCTTTTAGTTTATAATTAGAGTGCCAAGACATTGAACTTAACTATTCCGACCACACTCTAATTACATAAAAGCTATGAAATTGTATTTGTAGATGCCTAGAGTGCACTTTTCAGAAGTAAGCAAGAAAATTAAAGCTCTGAATAGCATTTGTATTCCGTTACGTTTCCTCCATGAAGCCCTCGATGATGTTTGGCTTGGCTGAACGCAGATGAGAATTCATCAGTACTGAATGCTGTACCTATAATGCTTTTATCAGTATTATTAGAGCTTTAATGATATTTCATTAGGAAAGAAAATTACTTACTAAAAGTGTTTTAAGGGAATAATACTTTAAATTAAATCCAAAAGTGTTCATTACTGACTATGGTACAGTTACTTAAGTAGGGCTAAACTATAGTTCCATATTTCCCCTAAAATATTGGTAGCATTTTAAATAGATAGTATTATTTTATGGTAAGCCATTTTAGAGATATCATCATAATGAATCATTAACAGTAAAGTTTCTTTTTTGCGGAAAGTTTCGCAGACATTTTCCCAGTAATGTTGCACAGATAAATTTCCTTCCCTTAAAATATCTCCTTTTGCCTCTACGAATGTAAAGAAACTATCAAAGACATATTATATATAAGTTAATACACTGCACAAGAATAGAGTATTAAAACACTTTCGCATTTGACCATGTTGAGGCAGAATATGTACTAAAAATCCCGGTAAAAATTACCGTTCATTCCTTTACTTAAATCAATCGTGGCATTTTTTGTTGTCTAGAATTTATCTTTCTTACTTTCCCACATTTTTTTACAGTAATAGAATACGGGCGAACAATTAGTCTATAATATGTAATGCAAAGTGCTTATATTCATTATATTTAGAACCACTAACTGTCTTTTACGTGAATTCGTTTTAGCTATTCTATACAGCATATTAATAGATAGCTATATATTATCGCACTTTAGCGTAATCTGATTTGATCATTACTAGAAATAGTTCAGCATGTTTTTATTAGGAATTACTAACTATACATTATTAATTTTCGAGAGCATGTTATTTTTTCTCAATTTTTTAATTTGAAATGTTTAAAAATTTAATTGTAAAATAAGAATAATCAGTGTACGGTAATATTTATTTACATTTAGAGTTTAATATTAATATACACATATTCAATGGATTTTTTCGAGTAGCTGCAGATGCCTTTGGCTCTCAGTTTTCGTATACTTTTTATTTAATAAGAGTTAATTTTATTTCAAAATTAAAATTCGTCTCAGTTTTTTCTTGTTTCATTAAGCAAAAGATGATAGGTATTTTCAATATAATGGCTTTCTAATTTAAAACCAGAAAACATATATTAAAAGAATATAATTACATCCAGGTATTAGAAGGGATTAAAGGAATTTTTACGATATGTTAAAATAAAATCAATTTTTTTAAGTATTTATTCAACTTTAAGTGTTGCATACCTATAGAAAGAAAAAAAAATGAGAATAATTGAAGGTATAATTCAGTATGTAAAAGTTGTTTTAATTAATGCGTTATTATCTATGTTAAAATCTTCCCTCTACTCCTACTGTTTCGTCTGCTTCACAAGAATGTGTAAGTGAAACATGTTTAAATAGGAGTCAAACATCTAAGGGAGAAAACTGACAACTTTAGATTGATTGTCATCTCCGCCAGGAGTGGAAGGAAATTTGTGATAATTTAGTTCTGTACTTCGAGCTAAAGTTAGTTGTTTTATTTCTGCTATATTATCTTAGTGTTTTGGCATTTCTAGTTAAAAAGAATACTACGACAATTTTTCGTAGAAAGTTTCTTTACTATTTGATTAAGTCACCCAAAGTTGAAACTTTAGCTAGGTTTCTGCTCGAAATGAGTAAATGACTTTTACAATATTAACAATGTAACGGGAATATTTAAAGACAAAATAGGTATTATAGTTTCAAATAACGTGCTATATGAGTGTATGAGCTGAAAACAAAATTTAATCCTTAGTTTTATTTCTGCTATATTTTCTTGGTGTTCTGGCATTTGTACTTAAAAAGAACATGAATTTTTTTCTGACGGTGTGGAAGGTTTAGTTATTTTTAAATCAAGTCCAAAGTCAGCCCAAAGTTAAAATTCTGAATGAAAATTCAGATAGTTGTCTGTTCTAATTTAAGGAATGGCTTTAACAGTATTAAGAAAATAACGTCACATTTAGCGAGAAACGTAGATGTTATAATTTCAAATGACGTGTTGTAGAGTCTATATTGATACAATGATCAAATGAGGAAAGAAATATGAAATTTAATTCAGTGCACTACAAAGAATTAAGGTTTTTATGAATCTTGGTGCATATTTTTAACTTGCTGCATGTGTTCCAAAATAATTTGAAACTTATTTTTGTGTAAAAGTATTACATTCTTATACAGTAAAGATGTGTATTTCTGTTAAAACTTGTGCAGTCGATGTATACAGATTCGAGAAGATTATTCCTAGAATAGAAATAAGAGTTTTTTTACGGTCTGTAGTATATTCTCCGTAATTTCTGTCCTTCGAAAGGCCATCATTTCTCCGTCCAACATCCTTCGAGCCGTTCCGTCGTATCATTGGCAATAGCTAACCACAATATCCGTGTCCGGAGCTAGCAAATCCATTGTTAATGAGGAAAGGGATATCCACGTGTCACTTAGATTCTCCCGTCCTCTGTTTCCCCTTCCTGAAAAGAGGGGGTGGAGTAAAACGTGCAGATCTTCCGCATCTCACCACCATTCTACTTTTAGTCCGAGCAGCTTGGTTTGACAAGTCTGTGTAGCAGTGTTGGTATAGCTTTGTGCTTTTTACTGAAGATAGATGCATTTCTTTACATGTTGTATTATAAAAAGAGATATTGATCACTCTTGAAATTTTGGAGCTATTTACTTGTATTACCAAAATATAGTCGAACATCAATTTAAAATTATTCGTATTTTATTTATTTATTTATTATTTGTTATTTGATTTTTTTATTATTTTATATATATATAATTTTTTTCCTACGAAATTATTAAAAAATTTCGCACATGTTTGAACACACTTAAAAGATTTCGCACAGTACTTGAGGATGCTGGGTTATTAATTATTTTATTTCAAAGTTTCCTTCTACGTGCTTAATAAATTATGCTTGCAGATTCATAATAATATTTACAAATGTTTTAAATACTGTTTTAAATATTGACCAATTTTTGAAATTTTTGTAGTAGAATACTTATAGTGGGAAAAAAAAGATTTAATTAATATGCAAGCGATTAAAGCTTTAGATTTTACATAATGTTCCCTCCTCTGCTTTTTTAACTAAGCAACTGTCATCCAATAAAATTCAAACCCGATTCTTGTTTTCTTCCAACTATGATATGCCTTATTACAACAGCGTAGCATATGATACTCATTTTTATTTCGTACAGGACTATTTCTAGGAAACATTTACGTGGATTTGTTTATATTTTATGAATTTAGAGTGACGGTTATATTGTATTTCCAATCTTCTTCGAATTTTAAACAAAATGTAAAAATTTCGCGATTTTATTAATGAAAATATTGAGTATTTATAACTACACCGCTTTTTTCCCTTTATAGCCTAATTTTTAAATAAGGTTATTTTATTAAAAATACACGAGTAGTTCCAATTAATAAAATAACTGTGCAATAAGAACCACATTATTTCTTTGATAGAAGGATGATTTTTGTGGCTTTCATTGGAAAACTGATAATGTTTGAATTCAAAAACATGAAATTGGTTAAATGGGAAAAAAGCCAGATAATTAAATTGTCGCAAAATCCTACTGTATAGTGACATTTGTTTTATAAAAAGTCTCTTATGTATTTCAGGGAATCTATCACAGATTTCCTTTTAAAATTCAAAACTATTTTCTTCTTTGAAGATATTTTATTGAAGAAAGAGATGTGCTTTCATATTGTGCAGAGGTTTGCTATTAAGCGAAAATAGAACAAAGGGTGGATTTTGCTTTAAAGTAGGTACATTCGCATTTGTTCAGTTCTGTTTAGGATCCTCTTTTAATTATCTTTTGCTTAAAATAATTACACTGCATTAATTAAAACCGAATTTATTCATTTATTAATTTATTTTTGCATTGCGTTTCTTAGTGCGATGGGTTCAAATAATAAATTATTTCAAGTTGGGCTTGAAAATGCTTAACCTCAAAACAGAGGTACCCTAAGAAAGAGTTTATTGGATAAGAAGATTTAATGTGTGTAATTGAGTTGTTATATTCATTTTTGCATTTTTACTTGCTGTATTCGAAGTAATAAGTTATAAGGTCTTTCTCCCACTTTCTTAGCGTGTTTTCGTGGTTCTGCACGCTGGGCCGGTATTCCAGAGGTCCATGGTTCGATTCCCGGCGAAGGCGGCTGCTATTTTACATCTTTCCTTCTTCCAAAAATGTACCTAATGTCTCTACAGTGGCGCTCGAACTAAAAGAGTTGTGGATGATGACTCCACACCCAGGATTTGGCGATTGGGTACCCTAAAATCCCCAATCGCCCTTTAAAAAGGAGAGCATGTAAAGTATTTCTCCCGCCTTCCTAGCGTCCCTGCTAAAAATGCCCCGTAGAAACCCATAAATTTTTTTTACGGGGAATTGGCCTACGGGTACCCGTATAGCTCTGCGGATACCCGTAGGCCAAATACCCGTAAAAACCCATAAAAAGAAACCCGTACTTTTGTACGGGTACCCGTAGGCCAAATTCCCGTAATCCCATAAAAAGAAACCCGTACGATCGTACGGGTACCCATAGGTCGAACACCCGTAAAAACCCATAGAAAGAAACCTGCACGGCTGTATAGGTACCTGTAGGCCAAATACCTGTAAAAAACCTGTAAACAGAAACCCGTACGACTGTACGGATACGAGTAGGCCAAATCTCTGTAGAAACCTGTAGAACTGTAGGCACTATAAACAAAATCCCAGTAAACACCTATAGCCAAAAATCAAAACTTTATATGCATATATCCATTGGCCAAATTTCCATTAAAAAATGGATATTCCGTAGGTCTATGCCTTGTAAAATCCAGTAAACAAAAGCATGTACACCTATACAGGCACCCATACGCCAAAGCCTGTAAAAACCACTTCACAAAAATCCACAGACCAATAAAGGTACCTCTTGGAAAAATCGCTGCACAAAACCCATAAACAGAACCAATAGCATTATACCATAGTGGAGTATCCATACATAGAATCGTACATAGAACGGGTATCCATATACAGAATCCCTATAAAAAAACAATACACAAAAATAGAACTGTAAATCAAATTTCCATAAAAACATAAACCAGCAGAAGTACGTAATTAGCACTGATGAAATGTACAGAACTAAATTGCGGAGAAAGCATGTAAAGTAATTTTAAATAAAACTCGATGCAAATAAATAAAAATTTTAAAATATCTAGAAGCCTACGAGCCCGTCCTTCTTAATGCACGTCAATATCTATAAACATATTACAAAATATTTGTATAAATTCTCTTTACAAAATTTTAAACTACCTTTATATAATTCTGAAAATAAAATGAATAGAAAGATAATAACCAAAGTCATGATTCATAACCATCGAATGATATATGTACATATATATATGTAAGAAAAATAAGGAATATGCAAAAGATTAAATTAGCAGCATAAAATTAGTTTTCCTTCTCTATTCTAAAAACAGTAATCTTTCTGCACTGCATCATTTCGAGATTAATTCATGTCATATGACTTTTACATAATTTGATGTTGTAAAAGAAACTAAAACTCAAACAGCCAATAGTAATTTTACAGCAGTATTAACTATCAAATACGAGTAAAAATGCATCGAGAACCAAAATTAACTCGGTCTGAATTAAGATTTCACCCTTAACATAACGCATTTGCTTTTTATGCTTTGTATTAGCTGGATTGCAGTCTGTCTGCTCCTTGTTTCTTACTACACATTTATCAAAAATGTTAATTTTTGGAATAGGCATAAATAATGTGCCAACTTGTTTGTGGCTGCAACATATTTGCTGAAAGAAAAGTTGAATTAAATCTACCTCGACTGCCAAATTTCTTATTCATTGTGGATTGGAGTTTCAACATCTCTAAGCCATCAAAATTCTTGCTGTTCATTACGGATTCAGCTGCTTGTATTCGACTATAGAATATATTACATATATATATAATATCATTTCATTTGATGGTTGCGAATCATTACTTTGACTGTATATATATTATTGATTTCATTATAAATATATACATATAGTACTGTACCTCACTGCATATATTTGTATTTCAGTTCTTTAATTGGGAAATTAAACAATTGTATTTAATCACATCAGCTTGTTTAACAATTTGATACCTAATGAGAAATGTATTGCCAAAGGATGGTACTTTCTAGCATCTGTTTAAATTTTAAGTTACCTACAATGCACTAAACCAAATTAAAAAATAACTAGAAGAAACCAAATTTTCAGGAAGAGAAACATTATTAACAAGCAAGCAAAACGTATACGGGACTTGCAAATTAGAAACTTAACATAGAGTTCAAATTTAGCATACTTGCTATTCCCTTAAAGCTCGCTTACCAATGATAGTAACACCCTGCAGCTCATTATGACATGCATACACATAGATGTTTTGCGTGGAAGAAAGGATGAATCCAAGAATATAATGTAGTGAAGAAATAATAATATACAAACACTGTATCGACCCCTTATTACAATACTTTGAATGTTACCTGTATCTCTCAAAAGATAAATGAAACATGAAGACAACATATGATAAACTTAATAGTACCCAAAATACAATAAATTATATTGTAACAAAATGAATTTAAAAAAATTTACAAGTTTCAACAAATACCAATTCTCAACGCACAGTTCGGGAATTAAGAAAATATCTCATAGCGTATAATGTTTTATTCCGTATCTCACTTTTAGTGCTATATAATCTTCCACAGATTTTATATAAATAAAATCTATAACATAATGGGTATTTATAGTATTATAGTTCTTGATGTAAAAAAGATCAACTTTCGTACTGTAAAAATTCCATCCAGGTGAATAAGTATGAATATACTCATATACACATAATTATACTAAATAACTAATTTAAGGAAACTAAATTCCTATAGAAAAATGGGGAAAGTGTAGAATCGCCCACTGCTTGGCGAGTTTTTAAGAATTGCACATACTCGGTATCCATGTACACATCGACCTATTTTCACTTAAAAAAACATCCCAGAATTGCACAAAAATGCCATTGTGCACTCCTTTGACTTTATTCATGTACACATCGACCTATTTTCACTTAAAAAGTCAAAAGAAAATTGACAAAAATCCAATTTCTTTGTATCCTTTTCTTACTTTTGTAAAAAGTGCCAAATAAATAAGTGGGCGATTCTGCACTTTACCCGAAAAAATATATAAAAATACCATTTACCTATATATATTAATAATTTATTATTACACAAGGTTTTTCATATATCATCTCAAAGAAACATAAATTTAATTAAAGCGATGCATTATTTGAATAAATTTGAGTCAGTGTTTTAGGTGTAAGTTATTTAGATTTCTATTGTAGAAAGAATACTTTAGAAAATGTATAGAAATATTATTTTGAACCATAAAAATTCTAAATAGTAAAATTTAAAGTACTGAAAAGGTAGCTATTGTTTTTGACAGTAGATTATAAAAATACCTCATGCTGAGCATTTTCTGAAATTACAATGGCAAATGAAATTTATATAGTGCAGTATTTAGCAATAATAAACTTTTGTAAACAAATGTAGCTATATTCGTTTAATTGTAATGACAGTAATTTTAACTGCATTTGTATAACGCTGTACAGAAGATTTATTTATATGGGTTTTCATCCGCAGAGAACAACCGGATTCTCTGTGGAAGTGCTTTCGAAAATAATGTTTAAATATTACTCAAACTATATCTGAAAGCAATGCTATAACAGTGCCCTTATAAGACTCGTGATCCGAAAAGCTTTGGTTTTAATTGTCTCGTAAAAACTTTCAATTACTTCTGCAAAATTCATACCCACGTAAAAATTACTACACCGAAGTCATTTGATTATACAGCAAAACATTCCTAAAACAATCAACAATTTTCGAGAAAATGCCAGTTTCCTGTAGCCTGACAAAACTATGAATGATTTTTTAAGTCCTGTTATTTAATTATTGTCCTGACAAATGTGCCATTATCAGAAGTGGTCATTTAAGAAAATAACCACTATATGAGGTTTCAACTTAATGTAATTTTTTTCAAATAAATAATTCACTTTTTATACTCCCAAGACTAGTACATTTAATATTACATAAATCTTATTTACAAATCTATTTCGATTTCAAAAGCAATTTATGAAAAACACATTTGAAATTTTCTTCATCAAACTAATAATAATGAAAATTAAAGTATGCATAAAAATGATTATATGTGTTTTAACAAAATAGCACAAAATATTTAATGTAAAAATGTGGTTCTAGTCTCATACTTGTAAAGAAAAATAGACCAAAAAGAAAAAAACAATGTAAGCTACTATGATCATCTAAATTTTCACATAATTTTAGTAGTGGAAAAAAGATTCCTTAAGCTTGTATGTCTTGTCTACCCCATTCAATAAGTAATAAACACATTAAATATTTCAATGTTTATTTCATTAATAAAACTTACCTTTTTTGCTCGCGAAATATAATTAGTGCATTTTTTAAAACAAAAAAACATTCTTTTTGCTTGGCCACATCACATTAGTCGAAAAATTGAATCATGCAAGATAATTTTTAAATAAGGTATGCTCAAATTTATTAGTACATAATATTCAAATGATAAAGCATCTACATGAACAAGCTTTAAAAAAGTATTTCTAAACTGTAATCAAAAAAATAAATTTTTTAAAATACAGTTTCAGTGGAATGCAAAAACTATATTTCTGCATCTGCACACTGAACCAAATTATCAAGTCTGAAATTATCACTTTTCAGTCTTTAAGCACATTGTTTTTCAGGTTAAAAGTAAAGATGGAACATCAATTTCACGCACAAAAACTCCATTTCACAACTAGTCAGTTATCAGCAACGTTCTCTTAAACATTAGACAAGATTACACGTGCATGGCTTTAGTTGTATATTCATAGTCAGTGCTGGTATTTTATTATTTATTACTAATTTCTAAACAGTAAAACATAGTAAAATTTGTAATACAGTAAATCCTAGTAAATAATATATTGCATTACTACAACCACACGAAGAAAATAACACCACCATCGCACAACAATAACTAGAGCGGCGCCATATTGCTTGTTTGGGAAACTTCTGAGAGTGGGGGAGGGAGGGGAATTTTTTCTTCTAGTCAGCGTTAACAGGGAGAAAAGTTCTGCGATTGTGAATGAATTTGTTCGCGTTAAAGAGATGTTGGTTGATACCGGTGTTTATTTGTAATTCAGAAATGTAAGTGCTTATGTGTGTGTATTCAGAGAACCAACTCGTAGCAAAAACCACCTCCCTAAGACGACCGCCTCTGAAAGAAACCAGTATTTCTGAAAACATAAGTATACTTTGGTATTGAATATTCCCTCTGTAAGGCGACCATTCACAAAGAAAATTCTGCAAGTGTGCCTGATCGCCTTAGAGAGATTCATTCCGTAGATGCAATCTCCCTAAGACGACCACCTCTAGAAGATAAACGTATCTCTGAGAACGTGAGTATATATTGGTATTGAGCATCACCTCTCTAAGGCGACCACTTGCAAAGATGAATTTTTATTTGCGGCTGGTCGCCTTAGAGAGACCTCGTTGTGTGGGGTGTATATGATTACTGTTATTGTTTCCGAAAAAAAATTTAAATCAAATAAATAAGCATTTTTACTAAGAACCCTCTCTAAAACGACCACCTGCGTTTCCAGGTTACTCTGATGGTCTGAAAGAGATCATATTTTCATTCTGTTAATTTTATTGTTTACAAGAAGTCTATTAGCGTCAGATAAAAAAATAGCATAAACCCATATACACCAACAGAAGATTTATTATTATATTGATACCAGTAAGAAAACCAGTAAAAGTCAATATAAAAATATACAAACGAGTACAAAGTTCTGCCATTGAAAAAGAAAAATGTTGGTTGTATGGGTGTCAATTGATACCAATAAGAAAAACCCACAGAGATCAATAGAAACGAGTAAAAGTCAGTAGAAACCATCAAAAATTCTATAGGTACCAGTAGAAAGTTTTACTGGTTTCTATGGGTCATTTTGAAACCAGTAAAAAAAACCCACAGAGACCAACAGAAACCAGTAAAAGTTAATAGAAACCCATAAAATATTATGGGTACCCATAAAAAGTTTTACTGGTTACTATGGGGCATTTTTAGTAGGGGTGCCTTTGTGGTGTAGTGGTTCTGCACGCTGGGCCGGTATTCCAGAGGTCCGTGGTTCGATTCCCGGTGAAGGCAGTTGCTAATTTTTCATCTCTCCGGCTTTTCCAATTAACTTAATATCTCTACAGTGGCGCCTAGCTGTTGGACGAGGATTCTTCCCACCCAGGATTTGGCGATTGGGTCGCCTAAAAACCCCTGTCGCCCTTTAAAAAGGGGAGTATATAAGGTATTTCTCTCACTTTCCTAGCGCGACTTCTCTGATGTGGTTGTTTTGCACGCTGGGCCTGTATTCCAGAGGTCCGTGGTTCGATTCCCGGCGAAGGCTGCTGCTATTTTTCATCTTTCCTGCTTCCAAAAATATACCTAATGTCTCTACAAGATTACAAGTCCTCTTTTCGTTATATGTTATCATTTTATTCATTTCGGACAATATATATATATATATATGGCTTTAACGACTTGACTAAAAATGCTTTATACAACGATAAATTAAGGTATTTTAAAAACATGACAAACTTCTTTTTTTACAGTGACTTACTTTTAACGTTTCATGCATTATTTGATTTCTTCTTCGGAGCTGGATTTTATACCGTTCTCACCATTCCATCGCGTTAAACCTTGTTGACATGTAGCAATGGAATTGTAGGAGCTATGTTAAATATTTCTTGAATAAATGACGACTTTATCAAATAATTTTCTTGAAGTATATATTTTTAAACCAGTGTAATTAGATTATTGATTTATATCTAATTTTTACTGTAATACAAGGTGGTCATAAAAATCTTCCCGATATATGAATCCCTATCGGTTTACACGAAGCTAAAATAACTGTGCGGTGCGGCACGGCAAGCGCATTCGTCCTCGGTCCGTACTTCTTCGAAAAGTGGTAACACATCAAATCTGTGAGATTTCGCATAATTTAAAGATGTGATAAATCGCAAAGTTATACAGATTCTTCCTGCGATGCAAGTTCGTCGTTGTTGTCAACCATCTCCCGCATGCAGTGCGTTATCGTCTGTGAAGCTGGGCACGTTGGAATTTTTGTCCTTTCTCCTATCCTGTTTTATCCGCTGGCCCTTTACAATAGTGTTTATTGCAAATGTTTTACGCCCAAAATTTTCGTCATATGTGTGTTCTAACGCCTTTTATGAGTTTTCAGTGCGCTGGAGAAAGGGAAGTACTGCTATTTGAAAATTTTGAAATTGTTTCACTGTAGCCGTTACCGTGAGAGATCTATTGTTTTCAGTCATCACAATCTCGAGCGTGTACCTTAAAACAGTATCTGAAATTTCATTTCAATCGGTTTAGCGGATAGGCTGCTAGGGAACCATAAATCGGGAAAGTTTTTTTATCACCACCCTGTACTTTGTTTAACATCTAAATTCGTTGTATATCTTCAGAATTAATTAAACACCTAAGCGCAAAATCTGTAATAGTCAGTTGTTATGCATGAAACCCTGCACCAACTAACAGTTTTCAACAATTTTACCATTCTGCCACTGGTGGGCCGCATCGTAGGATTTATTAACAAATGTGGACATGTTGTTTCATGAAATTAATATTGCCTTATTTTGAACGCGGGAAAAAATCAATCTTCTATCAAGTTATTCTAACTTCTATTCCATTTATTATACTTCATTTCATTATTTATATTATTATTATGAGAAAGTGCTCTATTTCTGCATTTCTGTTTTCTGAATATAATGTCTTTCTTTTAAATGAACTATAAAACATAATTTTATAAAATCTTATTTTTATGGAAAGATGCAAGCTTCTAAAAATTTCGCTATTTTATTTTAGTTTCAAAACATAAAAGATATAGAAAAAGCAGAAGTTTTTACTTTCTCTTAAGTAAGCGTCTAAGCATTTATTTTTGCGCATTATTTGATACATACAAGATTTTAGAAATGCTCAAAAAATTTCGCTCTAAGAACCATTTCTTTGAAAAGGGGTCGTCTTCCTCTTATTGTATTTACGGCTGTTTAAGGAAATTCTGGCATATATTATATTTTCTCGTTTTTTGTATATTTAAACACATTTCGAAAACTCGTCCAAAACAAATTTAAATTCCATTTCTATCATTTGTGGCCTATTCTTCCGGAAATCTTCTTTCGATCGGGAACAGTGCTACAGAAAGCACTCTGTTAAATATTTTATTCAAAACTGAAGGCCCAAATCTGCAAGTTTTCGAATTTAAATGGTGAATGATAAAACTTCCATTTTTTTTTCCAAGTTGGATTAAATATTTCGTGTGAAATTCTTGCATGAGGTTTTCTTCTTTATATTTCTTTTTAGAATTGTGCAGTACGTGACATCATAATTTAATTTTTTCTCAGACTAGACACGAGATCTGTTTTGTATATTTGTTTTGACTTTCAAACTACTAATTTTTGCAATGTTATAGTACTAAATTATTTTAATAACTCAGAGGAGTAAAAGGAAGGATTTGAACGAAACATTAAGAAGATACAACGAGATGCTGCTAAAAAAGATATTGAGCTGAAAACAAAACGATGTTCTACAAAATTCATAATACTACCCCTCACAAAAACTGCACGTCCCGGGCAGTAGATTCCTAGATAGGAAATCATACTTACAACTAAAGAAAAATCAGTGCAATAATAATTTAAATAAACAGCGTACAGCAAATCGAACACTAAATCAACAAACAAATGCATGAATTTACAACTTTTTATGCAAATAGGGCCATGGTCGTAGTAGACTATTTACATTATGTACATTATAGGGATTACGTGCTATGGCCATAGTAAAGGACTAGCCTATCGTAATGAACGATTTTAGGCTTAGATGACTTATGGATCTGAATTACGATATCGTTCAGCCTGTTTAGGATTGCGTAAGGACTGTCCCAGGGTGACTGTAGTTTAGGGAGAAAGACCTTTCCGTTGAATTGGATTCCATATCCACACCTTGTCATCTTCGTTGAATCGACGCTCTGCAGCTCAGTGTGTTATCGGGTCCTCATCTTCTTCGTCGCTAAACTGACTCGCTCTCGAGCAAAATTGTGCGTCTCTACAAACCGTGCCTGGAGATTTTGAATGTACTCCTCAGGCGATGAAGGCTCATCCGAAAGGCAACCAAACAAGAGACCACAAAGCAGACGGAAGTCCCGATCAAAGAGCATCCAGGGTGTAGAATGCCGGCGGTCTCGTAGGCAGCGCTGCAATAGGCCAGTAAGAACAGGGGAACTGCTGATCCCAGTCCTGTTGGTTTCTAGAAACCACCAGCGAGAGGTTATAAAGCATGGTTCGATTAAACCTCTCTACCATGCCGCCTGATTGGGGGTATAAAGTAGTCAATTGGTTTTTTTCGATGCCTAGTAGATTGGGGAGTTCTTTATCTACAGCCGAGTTAAAATTCCTTTATTGATCGGAATGCAACAGAATGGGCACTGCAAACATGGAAATACAATGCTATATCAGTACCTCTGCTATCGTGATAGCCTCTTGATAGGGATAGGCTACATGGCATGCCACTTTGTGAAGTAATTAATGACACCGAGGATGTAATTATTGCCACCAGCAAGCAGTTCGTGGCGAAGATCCCAGGGTATCAAATGCGATACCTTCAAATGGTAAAGCTTCTATACTGTAACGTTGCTGCTTCCCTCAGCTGCGTTTCTTCGGTTCTTTCCGACCTGCTCAAGTATCATCAAGCTGATTGGTATCACTTTACTCGTTATCCCTTGCATTACTCCTATGAAAGCGCTCTTGAACATTAAGTAAAGTCTTTATTATTACGAACTGGGCTTCTGTAGGGCTGCTATGTAATTCTTCAAGGACGTAAGAGATCCGTCGTTTCGAATATGCAGTCAGTCCCAGAGAGCCCCTGACTTGGATGACTCACTCCATGGGTCTGGGTCAGACGTTGTAAAATTTATAAGTGGACGTATGACCGGATTAAACAGTTCCTATTTCGCTTCGACCCTGGTACAATATTGGCGGATTTCTGGGAAAGGTCTTCGAGACAAGGCGTCATTTCCATGTGATGAATCCCTTCCGATAACGGATAAATGATGTCATATTCCTGGAGTCTCTGTATCCATCTGGTTATTTGGCCTCCGAGATTTTTAAAATTTAATAGCCAGGTCAACAATGCATTATCTTTGTGGAGCAGGAATTTTATGCCGTAGAGATAATGATGGGAATATTCTACGGCTTTAACTATGGCGAATCTGATAACACAGTAATTCTTCTCCGGTGTAGATAGACACTTATCCAATATTCCACGACATGTTCTTGACCTTTAATATTCTTGGGACAAAACAACACTGAAACCCTCATTGTTCACATCCGTGTTCGATAATAAATGAATTGTTGAGCTGAGGATACGTTAGGATTGGAATCGATGTTAAAGCTTCCTTCAAGTTGTTAAATGCATCCTCACCTTCCTTTGTCAACAAGAACATTTTTTTGCTTTCTCTTAGTTTTTGAAGCGGTCTTGCAACGGAAGAAATGTCCTTCACAAATCTCCTATAGTAGATCCAAAGCTGCAGGACATTTCTCATCTGATGGACATTTTAGGACCGTCTCCAACCTTTAAGTGGCGTCAATTTTTCTTTATCCATGCACACACCATCGCAAAGATTCCATGCCCATGTTAAGTCACTTCCTGTCTGAACAATTTACATTTGGCACTACTTAATTTTCGATTGGCTTCCTTCAATTTGTGGAGCATCTTACTAATATTTTCTAATAATATATACTTCAAAACGTAAATGCATTTCAGCTTTTGCGTCACAAAAATAGCATTCCTCTGGGAACAAAGCATTTGGTGCAGTGTTTAAAATAGCATTCAGTGAGATAGTTGTACACTTTTAACCACGCTTTTAACACTTAATAAAAATTAAATTATTATTGGCTTCAATTATCTCCGTTACATACGTCAAAATATATAAATATCTGTTTAGAAATAACTGTTTGCAGAACCTGTGTTTGAGGAGCCATTAAATCCCTTTTCTATGACCAAACACAGTTTTCCAAGTATTTTTGTTAAAATGAAATTATTGCACTTTCCAACACAATGATACAAAATTTAAAAGTATAACTCTGATATACTTGTAACTGAACCTATTTCAAGATCGAAATTATTTTCATTTGCTTTCAATTTTAAAGAAACATTTCTTTTTGTTTCATTGCATAGCTCTAAAGATTACTCATTCTTATGAAGCTGTATTGATGCGTAAATACCTTAACATTTTCGTCAAAGCAATGGCTGGTCTTTCTGTTGAGATAAAAGTATAGCATCTTCACCTGACTAGGAGAGATTGTATTTCTGTAGACATTTGATTATGTGTCTCTATATTTATTTGCTTTGTGGCCGTTCATCTGGGATCAAAACCGAATGGAAATCCCGGTCTACTAGTAGACCTTATTTCATTGTTAAAGCTGAAATAATTTTATGTGGCAAAATGTCTCATACTCTAAATGTTTTTCTTAACTTCTGATCATAGTTCATGACTGAGTCATATCAAAAAGAATTTGTTCCCATAGTAGCTTAACTGTAATATTTGATATGATTTACTCATTTTACAGCAGATGCGGGTTTTCAGCAATCAAGATTTCAGAAATTAAACGAATTTTTGACATAACGATATAACGACGATAAAATGAGGTTACTTTCAAATGCTATTTATAGGATAGCTCTTCTGAGGAGTACTTATCTCCGTGGATCTCAAGTAACCGCAGTTCCTCGCGCTACCTAGTCTAGAGGCACAGAGCGAATTTTCAAAGCGACGTATGCGGGAAGCTTTAAAGAGAAAAAGAATCCGTAAAGCTCTAAACAACGACTCTCTTCAAGTGACAGAGACAGTCTATTCTTTGTCAGCAGCTCACGAGTCAATGAAACGAGACTTTATCATCACACTGTTTCTTAACAAATTTGACTCTAGCTCTGACAGGATGCCCGCATAATCGTTTATTACACCGAATGCTCTCATTTTAACATAGTTTCTATTTCTAATAAGGAAAGCTATCTTAGATTAGCGTATCATATTGTATGTAACTATCGAAAAATATTATGAAAAATGCTATGACAATTTGAATTCTTTGGTATATTTTGTGATTTTGGCTAGTGATATATAGTTTGACAGTTTTCAAACCTAGAAATTTGTAGTTTTAATATTTATCCTTCAGTAGTAAACAAATATCTAAAGCCTTTCGTTTAAATAAAATTTCTGTATTTTCAAGTGAATTATCGACCGTCATTAATCGTCAAATTATCCACCTAATTGCAAGATAAAATCCGCAATTTAAAACCTTAACTATAAAAAGAAATTAAAGTAGAAGACGCACTTCTTTTCGCGTAAATACTATTTTATGTAATAATATCATGTGATTTTTGTACGTATTTTCTAGGTGAAACAGAACTGAAAATATTGTAAAGAGCATTTTTTGTGTGTGCGTGTTTCTCTTATAAAGTATATACATTAACGCAACAGATTATATTGTTATGCTTGTACCCACATTTCTATGTTATAGATTATTTGTCTGAGTACTCAGAATTTATTCATTTAATTATGGAAGGAAAGCACCACTTCTGAGGGCATGAAGGTTCTTTTCCAACATACAGCTTAGAGATAAATTATTGGATAATGGAGAAAATAATCAAGCATTTTCAAAGATACGAGAGATATATCTCAAAACTTTCTTTACCGTATGAAGTAATCACATTGCACCAAACGTTTTACAGAAGTAAGAGACAAAGGATCTCAGTTCTTTAAAGGAACAAATAAAAAATCTCAGACGTCGCAAAATGAAATCTGGTACGTACATTTACTGTTACGAAACTTACCTAGTGAATAGCTCTGAAACAAAAGAAAATTAATGATTTGTTGCTGTTGTGACCCATCCCGCTTGTCTGATATCAAATCAAGCCCACGAAATTCAGTTTCGAAAGTAGGTGAGATTGTGCCTGTCGTTGGCAAAAGCGTTGGGCACCATGCAGGTAACAGCACACCTTTTCACAGGTCCGCCCCCAATTTTGAAGAAAAGCACCTCGGCGGGGTGCGTCCGAGGATCTCCCATCCCTCTTCTTCCAACAAACCTCTCGAGAGAGGCCTTTCGACTCGCCACATATTTTGAGTGCCCCCATGGAGCACAGACATTTATGCCTTCTCCGGGGTTCGAACCCGGGCCCTATGGTTGCAAGTCAGAGTCGCTAACCACTACCCCGGTTGGGCAGCACGAATGATTTAGATGCAATAATCCAATTATCCTACTCAAGCATTGAATAGAAACGGCCGTTTTTGAGACTGTTGCACGGAGCCTCTAACCGTGGTTTTGTAAAATAATTTTTAAATTCGTTTATGATCCTTTAATTTTATTATTGTTGTTGTGTAGTGACTTATCTCACTTGTCTGACAGTAGCATCAGAACAAACCCACGAAATCCATCGTGGCAAGGAGGGCAAGATTGCTCCTGTCGTTGGCAAGAGCTTTGAGCAACATACAGGTGACAATACTACGACTTCCGCCTTCGATTTTGATTCTTCCGCTCAGTTCCGCCTCCGATTTTGATAGAGAGCATCCCGGGCAGACGGGTCCGAGGGTCTCCAACCCCTCTCTCCTTCCACAAAATCACACGAGAAGACTTTCGGCTCTTTATATATTTAGAGTGGCCCCGTGCTGCAAAGATACTATACATTTACAAACATCCATGCCTTCTCCGGGATTCGAAACAGGGCCTTTCGGTTCCTTTGACCACTATACCGACTGGGCAGCCTCCTTTGATTTTGATTTAATTTAATGCTTTCTTCTAACTGCTACAGATATGTAGATTTTAAAACATATTTTGCAAAATGTATTAATATGAATTTTGGATTCATATAGCTTAAAGTTCATAGTAAAGCGAACAAAAAACAGGAAGACATTTTTTTTTAACTTTAGGGCCAATTGAGTGCTTTTTCGAGTGTCGAACAACCCGGTTTATCTTGGAAATTTTACAAATTTTAATATTTCGCGATTTCAATGAAAATAATTTTTTTGTCAAACAGTGTGAAATGTGCCCATGAAGTGTACTTATGCTCACCAGTGTGCATATTTTAATACCTATTTAGTTTAGGAATCAAATCTAGTAACAAATATGATGTTATGTCGCGAATTTCAATTATTAATATGTGTTTTAAGTTATTATTATTCTAATATTTTTATTCGTATTCATGTGTATTTTAATCTGGAGAAAAGTATTCTTAGGCTCTTAAGATGTTGTTTAACTTGTTGTTCTTGAGTAGGAATTGTAACTAAGGCGGGAAACGGTTGCGGGAGCCATCTGGTTTATGGCCTTTTAACAATGAAGGCAGTAGGGTATATGTGTCGCCCTTTTTTTTAGCTAATGCGTGTGAAACGGAAATTGTCTTCCTGTCGCTTTGTAAAGTTTGCAGTTTTGCGTACTTCAAGACAGTGGAAGGTTAGGTAATTGGATGCTCATAAAGTTAGTTTCGCTTGTTAGTTGGGGGGTCTATTTTTTTCTCACGTTATGTGTACAGATGTTTTTCGGATTGCATTGTCAGATTTTCTGGTGTTTGATTCGTCATGGATGTGTCATTTTCACAATTTAGATAACATAAAATTCCGGGATTGGTAAGATTTAATTTTATGATTTTTTTTGAAAGCCTATGAACTCACAGAGGCGGAGAAACCGAGATTTCCTGGGTGCTTGCACCAGGCTAGAGATCATTCTGTTTCCTGATTCTTTCAAGCTAAGAGTATGAAGAAAACGAGTGGCGGGGTCTTGACCCCCTTGCGGGTCTTGCTCTCGCGAATGCCGTGTATCAGCGGACGGCGGTCTTGAATTTCTGTCAGCTTTCAGCTGATGAGAATTTTGCTCGAGTTAAGACTAAGTGCTTATGAAAAATATAGCTTTGCTACTTCTTCGTTATATTTCCCCAAGAACTTTAATTTGACATTCTCGAGGTTACCTTAATACAGATTTTGTTGAAGCGTTAGCGTTCCTGATAAAGACTGCTCCCTAATTTAAAAGAAGCATCCTGATTCCTGTGTCTTCCTTGGGTCTTGATTTGTTGAAGGCGTTAGCGTTCCTGATTTAAAAGCAGTTGGACTAGCTGTTGAACTATCTAAAACTCCGTATTAATCCGTCGATGATGGCATTCTCGATCTCTTCGAATGGTCAACGAAATGAGTAGGACGATCTGTTGAACTATCAGCACTCCATATTAATCAGTCGATGATGGCATAGGAGTTTAATATATGAACTTCACCCTGTGAGTGAATTTTTTTTCTGTCTTTTGTATTTAAATTGTAACCGAGTAATGATACTATATTAATATACGTGTGGTACAACCGTCTAAATTGTGAGTTATGTAATGTTAAAAAAAAATTAGTACGCCTAACATGAGTATAAGATTTAAAATGATATCTATGTTAATTTACCTCTTAAGGTTAATTTGTAGGGGACTGATCAGTTTAACTAGTTATCATATGTTTGAATATTCTAGAAATTAATAAATGTGTTTGATATGTATTTTATGTTTCATTTGTTTAATTTAGTGTAGTTTCTGTGGTCTGTCATGTCCCTCCATTTTTTTTGAGCCGGGAGGCTTTTAAGAAACATGGAATTTAATTGAATTTGGAGTTATTGATATTTCCTTTTACATAGGTTACTCACAACGCAAACCTAAAAAGTTAAATTGTACTACCACTATATGATTGATTGATTGATAGATTTATTATACGAATATTTATAAGAATGTCGAAATGATATATGAATTAGAATTTGAATGTGAATTATTTGGTTTTTTTTTGTTTTTTTTTTTTTTTTTTTTTTTTTTTTTTTTTTTTTTTTTGTTAATTTTGTCCGGCACCATGGAGGATCAAAGTTTAAAGTATTAATTAAAAACAAAAATTTTCAGATTTAACAATGACAAGGAAAGAATTTCTTAACATCCTCGGGAGGTCGGAATTAAACTTATAAACCATAAAATGAATACAAAGCTAAGTAAACCGCAAATGTTATTATGAATTCAAATTATATTTGGGATTAGGAACAGCTGAAATAGTAATTTGAAACAAAAAGTCCAATTAGCTGAACGCGTTTATTTCTTTAAATATGGAACAACATACATGCACAACTGTAGCTTTTCAAAAGAGCTGGGAGAAAACCAAGCCAAGAAAAGAAAAGGAGAATAAAAGGCGAAGATTTATTCTTTCTTGATAATTTAACCGGCAAAGCTGTATATATGGCTTAGAATGTTTTTGTGATATCTGTAAGAACGTATACATACGTGCATATTAAAATATGTCAAAGAAATTAAGGCAACACAAATCCAGGTATGAAATACCGGGATAACTTTTATATTAAAATCAAGAAAATAATTTTTATCATAGTATTTTTGGGAAATTTGGGCTTTTTAGCGAAACCCTTGGCCGGTCATATGGTTACGACTGCTAACACCAGTGATTTAACTTCAGTTTGAATCCAGGTGAACGGGCTAAGTGTAAAGAGTTTTCTTTCTTGGCGTGTCTCAAAAAGACCCTTAATTTATGTAAAGAACAATGGGCAGTCAAAAGTATATTGCCCGTTTCGTTGGACAACTTTTTATTCTCTTTTAATTAGCTTCGTAATTCCACATTCTCAAAAGAACCTAACTTTATCGCCGAAAATCTAAACAATGTTCTGATTTATGGACTCATCTGAATTGAATGTTTATACCACGAAAGAAATTTTGAAGAGAGCGGAACGTGTTAAAGTCTGAGGGCTCAAGATTGGGTTAGTATGATAGGCGTGACGACACTTTTAATCCAAACTCTAATAATTTTTGTCAGTGATTAAATTTGTGTATATCCTTGTTTCGAAGATCCTGCCAGCGAGCCAACAAATCATTTCGAATGCGTGCCGTTTCCAAACGGACAGTTTCAACGAATCAATCTTCCAGAAGCTTCCAGAGATCATTAATCGTCTAAGAACTGCATTCTATCCCCATTACGTGAGACCCCACACAAATTGATCACCTGACAAAAATTATTATTGGAATTTGTATGAAAGATGTTGCCACTTGGATCATATTCGCCTGATCGAGAGCCCTCAGATTTTCACTTGTTTTTCTCTCTTCAAATTTCTTTCGAAGTATAACATTCCATTCAGATGAGGGCTCAAATAAGCACATTGTGCAGCTTTTTGTTGATGGATAGGTTCTTTTGTGAATGAGGAATTACGGAGCTCATTTAAAGAAAACAAACAGTCATCGAACAATGTGCAATATACTATAAAGCAGTGGTTCTCGACCTTTTGAGGGCTCACCAGCGGCCGAGCGGTAAAGTCGCTGAACACTGGTAGTTCGGTCCGAGGTTCGAATCCCGCAAACGGACTGGCTGCATGGGTGTTTTCCTGGTTTTCTTTATGTGTAACGTGTATACGAGCCAGTTTCCCTTAGAAAGTCCTCCACGAAGGCATCCCTCCCCTAAGCAGATAATCCTAGTGTCCTTTGCCCTAATTAAATACACCAACACACACACACGACCTTTTGATTAACGCGGTACCGTCTAAACAAAAATTGAAAAACCTTAGTACCACAACATTTTACGATTATTTTTCAATTTCTCAATAGAAATATTTTAAAAAATTATATTTTGCTATTTGCACAACCTATTGCCTATTTTTATTAATTATGCATATATGAAAATATTAAATTAAAATTTTTTTGTCATTTTAATTATCAAAATTTAAGTTCTAATACTTTAATTCTAAAATATAGGGCAAAATTTGGTCCTGTTTAAGATAGATCAATTTCTTTATGTCTGGTGTTATTTCATTCAGTTTTAACCGTAAATTAAGATCCACTTTTAATTTTGTTCTGTATTTATTTTTAGGATATAACATGGAAGAAATCCTTGTTCTCACAAATAGGCAAAAAGGCAGTAAAAGTTAGTTTTATTTGAAATGCCTTTAATTTCTTTTTTTTTTTCGGTTCAGCCGAAAGTTAACAAGTGTGTTATTTTTGAAATTTTCAGTTTCAGTGATAAGAAATTTCTATCAATTATTCTTTTTCTTAACGAGATACAATTTCAGGTACATTTGAGCAAAATGGGTTTCTAATCCAATTTTCTTGTTCATAATCCTCGGCAAAATACAAAATGAAATTATTTATCAATAAAAATCAATGATTTTAAATGTCGGATACTAATTCTTCTTTTATTTTTAAACTGTTTTCGGTTACTTTCTAAAAGCGGTAAAAAGCCTAAAATATTACTATCTTTCTTTATAATTCTTTGATTATTAGCTCGAGTTTTTTTATCATTGCATTTATTTTATCTTTAATGATAACTAAATTAATACTTTCATGGCTTAAGCGATATTTTGATGAACATAGCAATAAGAACTGATGTTCAAAAAATTAAAACTACTTTATGTTATTTATTAGAAACAATTATTTGTTTTATCAATTTCATATCTGAAATGAAAGTCTAAAATTTGGAAAATGTATTGGGCAGTAATGACGTGTCCAACTTTCATAGAGCGTTCAAGGTAAAGAAAGTGCTTTTCTGGTCATTTGTGTATTCAAAAATTTTAAATATTTATTGTATAAAAATCAAATAGACAATTCTATAAATAGCACCTATCTAGGATGTGAAGATGTTTGCCATTTGTTGCAAATGAGGTGGATACAACCACTAAACAATCGGTTGTTTCATTCTGGCTAGATTCTTTGTGAAAAAAGCAATTAATTTTCCTTACTTTTTTCCAGTGCAGTATAAGTGATGATACAGACAAGTCCTTTTATAATATCCTTTAGGAAGAGCTCGTACATTAAAACATGTAGTTATCATATGCTGATTTATATGTTATCATACATATACTGATATAGTATGATATAGTATAGGATATATCCTATACTGATAGTGTTTTTAATGCAATTAAGAGCCGATACTTTCCAAAATCTGTAGGTTTATCAACTGTTGTGTAATTTTATATTTCTTTTTTTAGATTAATTTTAGTCTTGATATGGTTAATCGCGATTTTGTGGCATAATTTTTAGCAGGGCGAGACAGATTTTCATAAAACCTCTTTTATTTTCACAATTTTGCTTTAAACAAATAAATTTTCTTGTAACAGTAGCCAAATATTCTTAACATGAATAACTCACTGAATTGTGAGTAATTCATTTTTAGCCTTTTAAATTGTGTGCCTTTGCTTTGAGAGGCTACTTTGAAGTTAGTTTTTGTGCGTCATACAATGCTACACTAATATAGGCTTTGTATGAATTCGAAAACACTGCACTTTTCTGTTTCGGAAGTATCTTGTATTAAATAAGAGTTCTGCTTCATTTGTCTAACAGTGTAAAACAGAAGTTTTCTTAAGTTGGTCAGTGCAATGGATGTATTCACCAACTGAATATATACTTGCAATGACCAGCAGCGTAAATGATTAGTTTTGTTCATATCCAACTGAAAATGATTCTATTCATCAACAATAAAATCTCACTCTTCAAAGTAGGCAAGATTATTCCGAGAGCAATGCAAATAGCGAAATTTTGACCCAGATATTTCTATAGTCGAGCTTTATATCACCGTTATATTCAGTTGATTAACGAATATATAAAATTTCAGTAGCGAACTTTTTTCTGTCTGGAAACGAAAATTTTATGTTCCTTACTTTTCTAGAAAACTATGTGTTAATTACGCACACAAACCCCTCCAAACAACAAAGTAATTCGTTATTGAGAAATATGCTTGTCAAAAGATAAATACGTAAATATTCTCTTTCTCTTCTAAATTGATAAATCTATCTAAATCTAATCGTCTATCTAAATTGGTAAATTTCAGTTTTCAGAGCAACATATTTCAGTAAAACTAATCCAAGAAATCTATTTTTTAAATATTTATAACTTCCCAAACTGTATTTTAGTTCTGTTTTTTATGCCTAGTATGAAATCTTCTGTAGATGGATTTCTTCTGTAGAAGATCACTTCGATGTAGCTCTGAAAGGAATATTATAATTATAATTTTCCGGAAGAAAATGGAATAGAATTTGATATTTTTCCCCTGCCCAACGAAATCGAAATATGAATCAATAACCAGGGAATCATTCCCAATTCCAGGAAAATATTCTTTCAAGTTCAGTAGTCCAAACGAAACTAAGACCCACTTCATCATCCATGGATTATTCAAAAGTGAATCAAAGCGACCGGAAAATTCTTCTCGGAAAGAAAAAAATCGAGCTATAAATTATGACTGAATTGCAGATGGACGAAGAAAAAGAAGAAATAACCAAACAAAAAACTAAAATGAAAGAGATAGACAAAAATGGCGTCGACCTTCGAAAGAATAGAACTTTTCACAGTAGGATAGTGGACAATAATGCAAAAGCGATCGATCATTTTCGCCTGTTAGTGATGTAACATTCCACTGACCACCGTTTCCAATAGAAACAGAAAGGGAATGACATTGTGACCGAAAAGTTCTCAGCCGTGCCTGGAGCCAATCCACTGTTCTGTAGTTCAACATTGTCTTCATATCGGCCTTTGTAAGAATAATTTGTAAAATGCAAGTTTCAGTCTGAAAGAGGTGTAATTTCCAAAATTTAAGACTTCCTGTTCCTTAATTTTCATTTTTATGGTTTTTTTCTTACAAGCTATGAATAGAGTTTTATTCCCAGTAAGGAACTTCGCAAAAAAATGAAATCGAATTTATTTGGATGTTCAATAACTTTTGATTTCTATCGATTTAATTTTCTACCGATTTCCGTATTGAAAATGATCATTCATTAATATTAGAACGCCTTTTTATTCAAGTATTTATTATTGTTAGAAGGCAAGTGGGCCACATTTTCTGAAATATGGAATATGAGTATGGTTTTATTATAATAGTAGAAATGTGAAGAACTCATTTTTACCCTTATAACTTATCATTAAAAATCTAGTATTCCGAACTCCATAATTGTTCCGTTGGCATGTATCTAACAGGAATGTGCCTTGGGTGGGAAAATGTTTGCCTAAAAAATCTGCTAGTTAAAAGTGTTTAAGTAATGACAAATTTATTACGCTTAAAATCTTAAGTAATTTATGAATATTTCGCCAATAGTCCTAAACAGGCCATTAAACTATTAGTTTAGCCAAAATTACTCCCAAGAAATAAAGTAAATTTATTAATAAGTTAGGCAGAGGTAGGGATGGCTTACGATTCACAAAGTAGCAAAGGCCTATTGAAAGAAGCGTTATGCTTTTTTTTTTTTTTTTTTTTTTTTTTCTTTTCTTTTTTTTTAAACTTTAAGAATTAGATAGTTGTTTTCTATAATATACAAAGAGTTGTTTTCAGAGGTAAATACATGCTCAAACACAAAAAGCTGGCATGTTATCCTTATTTTATGGAGCGTTAACCTTTAAAGTTACATCAACTGAAAACGTTTCCTTAGTTAGAACGTCAGTTTTTCCATTTTTTTTTTAACTTTTGTCATACAAGCACGGTGTATAGCTCGATAGCTATCATTACTGTAATACTTGCAAATCGCTTCCCCATCTCTCTGTTGCAGATGTTCCTTAGTCTTATACACCCAGCCTAGAAAATTCCTTAAGAGGCTATTTCCGCAACCAGTATTAATAAATATACATTTTTAATCACAGAAGTATTTTAAATGAGGCTATTTTTAAATTTAAGAAATCTGTTTTTCAAAAATTACAAAATCTAACTTTTGTCGTCACTTACCCGTCTATTATAGCTCTTAGGTCTTCCTAATCGTGAGTAACTGTTTACGCGACCAGTTTCTTCCAGATATTTTACAGTATTTAAATAGTTTTAGCGGTCCTAATTTATCGAATATTTTCTTGCAGCTTCTAATTCATTCGTATTACATTATATGTAACCATTTATCAATATTGGTTATTGCTATATGATATAAATAGTAATATGCATACAATTACAAAGAGAGATTTGAATGCACGTTCTAACGTTCGTTAAATTTATTTCTTTAGAAAAAAATTCTTAGAACAGAATTTGTGTTCTAGAAAGCAGTGCTGGGCTTCATTGTTAATACATAGTCAGATGAAAATATTATTTAAAATGAAATTATTAGAAATGAAATATTTTAGTCCAATGAATTTTTTGTAAGTCTTTCAGATTGTATTCCTAATATAAAAATTTTATGTGTACACCACATGACTTCCTTGTACGGAATATTAAATTATACGCATTTTTTCTTGCATTTCATTTAAACTTATTGGATTGAATTAAATCTACTTCGCCGACAGCGCATAAACCACAATAGAATAAATCCATTCTTTAAAGTTCACTCTATTTGTTTACCATAGCGACACTCTGGCGCTAAGTTCACTTAAAAGTATTATATTTCGTTCATATCATAACTCAGAATGCACAAAATTTATATCATTTAAATAATTATCTAATCATTGCCACGTGTTCTATTCAAATACTACAATAAAGCTAGAACGATGTATAAAAGGAATTAAGCAAACAAAACAAAAAAGAAACAGTTTTTCACAGACGATTGAGTACTTCTCATTCAATTAATTCAGTTCTCACTTCGCGACAAGGCAAAAATACATAAAAAGTCAAAATAATTGTATTAAAAATTACGAAGTAAATCTTAAACACTTATTTCCCCCCCCCCCAAAAAAAAAAAAATTCCAGAAAGGATTAAGCATGATTTAATTCCAATAATAAATGAAAGCGTTATCTTTGTTGTTGCGAAGCTAAGTTTCTCTAGATTGGCAACAAATCTACTATTCTGCTGTTTCAAATGTAAACAAGCAATGGCCGCCATCAAAAACATTATTAGGCTTAGCGGCACTTAAACAACTTTAAAATTGTTGATAATTCTAAAACTATTGCATACAGATTTACTAAAGGCATAAAAACCTTAACCGGAAGATAAGAACAACATAATTAAATCATTTCTAAAGCAAAAAATGTACAATTTACAAACATATAAGAGTAAAGAAACTGAGATCACTGAGTCGGGTAACAGAGTGGATATATATATAAATATATTTATATACGTTTGGTGCGGCCGATTGCAACCAAAATACGAGGTGCACATCTACATGTTATAGCAGTCCTATATACAAAATTTCAACGTTCTGAGGCTACTCGTTTTTGAGTTATGCGAGATACGTACGTACGTACGTACATCCGTTCGTAGAGACGCCACGAAAAATTCTCTTCAGAATTCATTTTAAAGCAGTTTTATAATTTTTTTGGGGGAAAAGAGTCTTTTATTCTGTCCTTACGTACAGATATCACGCAAAAACATTGTTAAATTTCATTCGATGGCGCCAAAATGGCTATTTTCTTTGAAATAAGCTGCCTGAAACTTTTCGCGATTACAATACTTCAAAAAGGAAGTAATAAAACAGCATGTGAATGTTAATGTATTGTTATCATTTGAAAAATTGTAAGTTACTTGTATGAAAATGAGTTCAGCATACCATACATAACAAAATTATAAATTAAAGTATGTCACACACTGATAAATTCATGAAATATCATTAAAAGACATTATAGAGAAAAGAATTAATCTCTGATTATTCTAATTTATTTTTAATCGGGTCTTCCTTAATGACAGACAAAATAATGATTTCCTCATAATTTTAAATCGCAGCAAGCTCCGAATTTTAAAATTTAATAATTCGATCAATTTTTGTCATACGACAATTACACGTTTTTAGTTTTACATGTTCATGTAAGGATAAATTTTCACTTATTATAACTTATACAGAACAGAAAACCGTATGAAAAATTAACTTCCTAATTTTCACGAAACTGATATTTTTAATTTTAAAATGCCATCATGTGAATTATTTTCTTCATTGGGAACATTTTTATAATAATAAAAATATGTCATAGGACCAGACATTTGCATAAAGGCCGTGTGAGTATTTCAATAGGTACTCAGTTTATGGCGCTTTTGTGATTGTTGAGCGTAACTTTCGGTTTGATCTCTGCCTATTGGCACCAAGGCGATGATAGTCGTAAACGCAGATTAGAGGTAATTTGAGCAGTATGATAGTTTCTTCTTGTTATTGAGATATTAGTTGTAATACCTAACGTTCGAGTATAGATCCAGCTGCGGATAATTGCGAGTGTAAGTCCATCTTACATTGTTAACACGGTCCCATTTGCATCCTTTTATCCACTACACGGAGAGCACCCAGTCACGTCTGTTTATGAAATATCACCTTCTACACTCGATCAGTTTTGCTTAAGATGACCTATTTCCCCATTATTAGAAAACATTTATTAGTTATGTACATAGGGTAAGTGTGCATAATTTATATTAGCAGCTCATGTTATTAACATTACATCGTTGATGCGAATTTATAAAACGATTAACAAAACTATCTGCATGTTACTCAAAATTCTATTTTGACCATGTTTTAGTTATGCATTGGCAATCAAAAGTTAAGCAACAGTTCAAGAATTGAAATGTATGGCAAAAGAAACATGTAGCCGTAAGTTTTCATTCATAAAAGATGTAAGCAGGTGGAGACCGGTTTGCGGAAAATTTTTTGCATACCAACTATTTTTAACAGGGAACTATGATAGATATTAAACATTCCGTATTATGCAGAGGTTGAGAAATGTTTTCTTGAATTCAGAAGGAAAATCGGAATAACTAAGGTTTGAAAAATGCGTAAAAAACATCATTTGTCGTCTACGTCAAATAATGGAGGTAGCAAGGCATTTCAGAAGGGGCCCGCTGCAGTCGGAATCAGCCCGATTTCTGACTGTCAACAATTTCTTTATTTGCCTCCTGAAGAAGAAGTAGTATCAAAATGAGACAGCGATTCCGTGGAGATCACAAATGTTTTTTCAAGGTTCCCAACTACTCGAGATGACCGCCTTCTTTCTCTGAAAACACGATACGCCAAATCCCAATTACTGCACATTAGTTTACTTCCTACATTTTACCCTCGATAAGAGGAGCGGTACCTGAGCAAACTGCTTACAGATGACTGATACAGATCAGTCTTCTGTGAGACGACCAATGCTTTGCATCCCACTAATATCCGTACTCAGAGGTCCGCTTAAACTGATCACTTTCTTTGAACTTCATAACAATAGAGTACTGTACTCTTCTACGGCCAAGTCTTGGTTTGGTCAATAGATTGATTCCCGACGATATTGATCTGAAGAATGCCTGGAACCTTCTATCACGCCTGTAGCAGCCATGCAGTGCATGCATGCAGGTGAAGTGGTTTGATGATTTAAACAGAGATTACTATCGGCGTCCGCACTAAAACTTCACACTTTAACTTGCTGTATTTTGATTGCAGCCTGGTACAGAGATCAAATCCTTGGTTAAAATATTCCACGTTCCCCTTTCCCCTTTCGGTCAAAGGTCTTGATACTATTTTTATAGTTAATAACGAGCAAGTTCACTGTGATCAGATTATCGACTAGTATTTAGAATCGGAAATATTACTCCGTATGAAATGGCGACTGAAATGCTTGATGCAGGCTGGATGAGTTCTGTCCATGAATCTTCTAGAACAGCGGTTTTCAACCCTTAGAACTTCACAGACCACTACATAGTATATAATTTTATATTTGGCGTACCATTAATATGAATTAAAAAAGGAATCAGCAAACTACACATATTTCTTTCACATTGAAAAATTACATGAAAAGTACGAAAATCTTACCTTCTTGTACAGAAAGCTTCGCATTTCCATATCACTTAAAAGGAACTTCACGAAAAGCAGAACAAATCGGCAAGAGCAAAGCAATATCAATAAATTGGTAGCGTTATGCCACCAATTTTTAATTATTGTAAACATAATAATCATCGCTTACTCAGCAATGGCGCCATGGATTAACAGTTAGACAAAAGAAAAACGGAAACTTCCAGTGATGCAATTATAAACAAGAATGCAGATGGTTCTCATAAAAATCCATAAAGTTGCCTGTTGACACGGAGAAAAATTGTGTTATTAACGACTACAATAATATATGTTTGTAATTCAAAAAGAAAGAGAATTTCATTTCTCGCTAATAAACAACAGCGTATCTATGGATGGTAACTCTCACTTTCAAATGTCGCTAGATACACCTGCAAAAGTAGCTAGAAATTTTGCTAAAAGTAGTAGCTAAAATTTAAAAAAAAATTACAATGCATATTCCATAATAGGTTCTGTTACTCGTCATTTTTTAAACTGAATCTTCATAAAAATATAAATGTCCAAATTTTTCTGCGGAACAGCAAAAAGTTTAGTTTAAATATCACGCTGAATAACAATCAAAAACAAAGTCCAACATTAAGAGTCAGAGTAATTTTTTAAAAAATTTTTTCAATAGTTTTTGAAAAATTTACGCTGATTCTTAATGTTGGACTTTGTTTTTGACAGCAAAAAGTTATCACGGACCCACCGGTTGGCGACCGCTGTTCTAGAACCTTTGCAATCAAAAACCACACGTATATGTTGATTTAAATAAACATAGCTACCTCATACCGCCATGTTCTTATTCTTGGCCTGAATCATCGCAATCGGGCATTATTTTTAGCAAAGATTGTCATATTTCGTATCTAGACATGACCTCCATAAATAACTTTTTGTTCCCCAAAAAATCCTATATTTCTATCTGTTATTGTTATTCATTACTTTTTGATCATTTTTTTTTTTTTGAATATCAACTTTCTAGTGCTTTGTGTTATACTCCATGATGTGTAAAAGTTTCATTGAATACTGTAATATCTTGTTATTTAATAAATAAATATAATTATTGTTGAAGTGGCAACGCTATATTTGTATTAAACCGTTACTCAGCAACGTGAGATATTGTTTTAAAAGATTAGAATTCTGTAGATTTTTACCAGCTAGGAGTAGTATAAAAATTTTGCCACTTAAGAATTGTATAAAATTTGTCTATCACCGTCAACTAGAAATAAAATTTATGTTCTGCTAAGAAGATTGTCTGTTTTGTAAATTACTGCAAAATACATTACAGTCTTAATTAATTGGAGGTTCCACCGAGATACTGGAAATTAGGAGTGCAATTATTAATTTTGATGGTGCTGGTCTCCTAATCCCAGAAATTTGATGAATTTTTTAGAACAAGTTTGCTAATACCAATTGCCGAGTTTGTTTATTTCAAGGGGAAATGGATGTAAGAAGTCTGCCGTTTTAAAGCCAGATTTGAAGCGGATCATTCAAAGGTTATCTTCTGTGCTTCTATAACTTGTGTCCGAGAAAAAAATTGTCAAAAATAGGATATTGCTAATCTCTGAAGATAAGATTAACTTTTGGTTTTCTTAAAAATGATTTTATTGAATTTTAATACTTTGTTTCAGAATTATAGTTTATCGTGTAAGATTTTGCTTAAAATAACTGACACTAAAAATATTCAACTTAAATTTATAATTGATATTTGTGGTAAAGAAGTATTTTAAAATTATTGTTTATGCTTTACTTTTATTTGTATTCAAATTTTATGTTGATAATTGATATGTGTAAGCCATCCTGGCGCTTATAAAAACAAAAGAACTGCTAGCTGAGTTTTGAATTTGCTGCCAAGCACACGTGTGAAAAATAAGTAATAACGTCAAACTGACGTAGTGTGATTTGATTATACTGCTGAATTGGCAAAGATGTTTTCTTAGTTCTCGCCATCCAGGCGTGTGATAGATAGTAACATCATCCCGACGTATTACAGATTGTATATTCTAAAAGTTGTATTGCCAAACTGGCAAAAATTGTTTTTGTTATCGCCAACCAGGCGTGGAGATAGATAGTAAAGTCGTCAAACTGACGTGGATAAAATTCCATTGTATTGCCTAACTGGCAAAGGTGTTTATATAGTTATAGCTAACGAGGCTTGTGAATAGTGAGTTAAAACGTCAACCCGACGTAGTATTATAGTATTTTTTGTCAACCTGGCAAAGTTGTTTAAATAATTCTCTCCAATTGGTTAGTGTGAATTTCGTATTTGAGAAATTAAGTCTCGCCAGAAATTATACATTTTTAGTACAAGTACGATCTTTTAGATTCAATTTCAAAAGGAAGCCTAATAAAGGTAACTTGTATCAACATGTCATTCTTAGCTAGGAGTAAAAAACAGGATTTAAAAGCACTAGCAGAAGAGTTAGGTTTAACCGTGAAACCTGAATTTAAGATTGCTCAGTTGCATAAACTGATTACTGAAAGTCCCGATTATGATGAGGAGTTTACTCGAGAACTACTGGCTGCAATTAGAGAAGAAAGGGAACGAAAAGAAGAATGTGAAAGAGGAGAAAGAAAAAAGGAACGTGAAAGAGAAAGAGAAAAAGAACGTGAAAAAGAAGAAAGAGAAAAAGAACGTGAAAGAGAAAGAAGAGAAGAACGCGAAAGGGAAGAAAGAGAAAAAGAACGTGAAAGAGAAAGAGAAGAACGCGAAAGGGAAGAAAAAGAACGTGAAAGAGAAGAAAGAGAAAGAAGAGAAGAACGCGAAAGGGAAGAAAGGGAAAGAAAAGAAGAGCGTGAAAGAAAAGAGCGAATTAGAGCCTTTGAGCTACAGAAACTTCAGTTGGAAGCAATGGCTGCAACAGCACAGCCGGTAGAAATTACGCAGTTAGCTGAGCAGCCTTTAAAAATCAGAATTCACGATGTCAGGCCAGGTTTCAACCCTAAAGAAGATGAAATAATTTTATTTCTGGTGTTATTTGAGCGTCAAGCTAAAATAATGAATATACCTGCTGAAAATCAAGTGACTCAACTTATTTCATTGCTGCCTCCCGACATTGTTCAGCTTATTGCTAGAGAACCAGAAGAGGACGCGAAAAAGTATGAATATGTAAAAACTTTACTGTTACAACGATTTAAATTAAGTGCGGAAAAATTTCGACAACTATTTAATAAACACCAAAAATCTACTGAAAGTACTTGGTATGATTTCTACTATGAATTAAAGAATTATTTAGAAGGATGGCTTAACGGATTAAACATTAAAACTTTTGAACAGCTAAAAGATCTCATGCTGGTTGATCAAATAAAAAAGCGTACCTCTCCTGATTTCAAAGAACATTTTATGGATCAATGGACAACCATCATTTCACCTACTGAAATAGTTAAGAAAATTGAAGATTTTGAAGATGTGAGAAAAACAATAAAACCGAAATTTTCTGTCAATCGGACTGAGAAAATTAACAAAGGATCATTTAAACTGCGTTATGAGAATTTTGTGAAAAAAATAGAGCATCCGCCTCATTTTAAGCATTCTGATAAATGGGACGATTCAAAATACCAGAAAGATCATCGACAAAGAAGTCAATTTCAAAACAAGAATCAAGAAAATTTATATGACAAAAGGTATCGACCACGTTGTTTCGAGTGTGGATCATACGAACATTTTAAGCCTCAGCGTCCTCGCTTAAAACCAAATGAAAAGATAAATTGCGTATCTTCGAATGATGATTTGTTAGAGACATATACAATTAACGGTTTAGTTAATGGGCATGAAATGCCTATTCTTCGAGACACAGGAGCCACTGTTTGTAGAAACTGTATTGCACCAGATGGCGCTGTATGCGCTTGAATTCAGCTTCGAAGTTATTTGATCCTATGGGAATTGCATCACCTTTTATTGTTCTCATAAAATTATTAATTCAAGAAATATGGGAACTTGGTTTAGGATGGGATGATGAGTTATCAACTGACTTGAAGAAAAAAATGGGATAATTGGTGCTCTCAGATTTATCTGTTGAAAGATTTGACAATCGAAAGAAAATATTTCTCCATACCATGGAAGTTGGTGAAAGAATTAGAACTACACCTATTTTCTGACGCTTCTCCTAAAGCTTTCGGAGCAGTTGCGTACTTCCGTTACGTGTCAAGTGATGATTGTATTTATACAAGTTTTATCACTGCAAAATCTAGAATCGCACCGCTTAAAAGGTTGACATTACCGAGGCTTGAACTTATTTCTTCTAGACTTTTCTAATATTTGAAAACAAATTTTTAATTTCCTGTGCCTAGGGTATATATGTGGACAGATTCCTTAATCGCTCTTCATTGGATTAAAGGGAAAGCTTCAAAATGGAAACCTTTTGTATCGAACCGTGTATCCGAAATCCAGTCTAGAACTGATCCTGCTGATTGGAATCACTGTAGTGGGCAGGATAATCCTGCAAATTTCATATCTCGAGGAGCTACCGTGGAAAAGTTTATGTCCAGTTCGATTTGGATGCAAGGTCCAGAATAGCTTCGGTTGAAGAAAAGGGATTGGCCAAAAGGCTCTAATTATGAAATTTGTCCAGAGATTTCTCCAGAAGTATATTACGAAAAAAGAAGTAAACTGGAAGAAGTATCGTCTTTTGTGTGCGAAGTGCAATCGAATTTGACACATTTAATGGATTTGAATAGATATAGTAGTTTAAGAAAATTTTACCGTGTTACAAGTTGGATACTACGATTTATATACAACCTTAAATTTAAAACTAAACGATGTGGGGAACTAAGCACTGAAGAACTTAACGAGGCTGAAATTATCTGGACAAAAACTACAAAAACTGTTCAAAGTGAAGCTTTTGCGGAAGAGCTGTCCTCTTTGAGACAGGGTAAAACAATTTCTAAGACTTCCTCTATTCTAGAACTGAATCCCTTTCTTAATAATGACGGGATAATACATGTTGGTGGAAGACTTCAGAAGTCAAGACTTTACCTTCAAAGACACCCAATTATTATGCCCTCAAAACATCACTTTGTGAATTTATTAGTGTGGGATGCACACAGCAAAGTGTTTCACGGTGGAATTTCTGAAACTTTGATAGAAATACGCGAAAGATACTGGATAATTAAAGGAAGACAAACTGTTAAAAATATCTTAAGAAAATGTATTTTGTGTAAACGATTTAATTCTTCTCCTGGTGTGCAAGTTACTGCTCCTTTACCAGTAAATAAAACAGAAGAATTACCTCCTTTTTCTGTAGTAGGTATAGATTTCGGTGAACCACTTTATACCATAGACAGTGATGAGAAAAACTACATCGTGTTGTTTACTTGTGGAGTAACGCGAGCTCTTCATTTAGAGTTTGTTGCTAGCATGACCACAGAAACATTTCTTCTTGCTTTTCGACGATTCATTGCTAGTCGAGGTCTATGTTCTCAAGTTTTGACGGACAATGCCAAAACTTTGAAACGATCAGAACTTGAACTTAAAAAATTGAGGACTGTCATTAGTCATCCAACAGTAAAAGACTTTTACGCCTCCCACAAAATCCAGTGGTGCTACATCGCTGAGAAAGCTGCGTGGTGGGGTGGCTTCTATGAAAGACTAATTAAATCTGTAAAACTTGCTTTACGAAAAACTCCAAGAAAAACCACTTTATCTCGAGAAGAGTTAGAAATTCTAATTATTGAAATTGAAGGTGTTCTTAACTCTCGTCCTTTAACTTATGTTTATTCTGAATTACAGGAAACTATGCCTCTAACTCCAGCTCATATGCTATTGGGGCGCAGGGTGAATAGTTTGCCTCCTGCTAGGCTTCATTTTGATTCTAATTTAGTTAATAGGAAAATGCTAATTAAAAGATTTAATTATCGAGAAAGATAGGTAAGTGTGTTTTGGAATAAATGGAAAAATGAATACTTATTAATGCTGAGATCTGTTCATTGTGTTAAACCTTCAGGTAAAATTACTGAATTTAAAGTTAATGATATTGTATTAATTCATGATGAAAAGCTACCTAGACACTTCTGGAAATTAGGAAGAGTTGTAACAGTATTTCCTGGCAGAGATGAAAAAGTAAGGTCTTTTGAAATTAAAACAGGTACATCAGTTATTAAAAGACCTGTGCAGCTTTTATATAATCTTGAAATAAATGAATAAATTTAATTGTTTATTATGTTTATTAATCTGTATTATTGTTACAGGACTATTCCTGATATGTGATGAAAGCTTTAATGTATGTACAGGTATTGAGTTGCCAGCTTATTATCTTTATCATACTTTATTGTAACTTACAAATTGTTTAAAGATGAATGATTTGTTTATATAGTAAATAAGCGTAGTTTCTTTAATATGTGAATTGATTGAACTTTACATTGTAAAAGTTTCCTTTGTTAAACTTGTATTAATGCAAGTGTTTGAATGAACCCCTGGCCATTCGGGGGGCAGTCTGTAGAAACTGTATTGCACCGGATGGCGCTGTGTGCGCTTGAATTCTTCGGACTAGTTTCGAATCTTGATGATTGCGAAAGATGTAACACCATCGCGAAACATTAACCAAAGTTTATATGTGCCTCTCTTTGTTGTAAATGTATCTAATTGTGTCGTCAATAAAATATAGAGAAAATGATAAAAGTGGTGAATGCGTCTGACAGGTAAGTGAGATTTCTTTATATTTTGATTTGAATTGAGTTTTAGAGACAAAAAATGTATATGCGTATTTACACTGTTGATGTTATTTCTCGGAAATACATAGTTAATGCAAAAATGACTGGAGAACATGTCTGGGTACAATATCTTTTGAATGACCATTTAGTGTGTCTACCGTTAGCGGAAGTTGAAATTAATTGCGAACTTTGTCATATAAAGACAAAGGCAGCTGTTGTTACAAATGATCCGGGCAGATATGTATTGGGTAACAAAACTGCCCAATTGTTCAAAAATAAATCATTCTTAAATTTAGAAAAAATAAATGCAGTTTTGACACGATCTCAAGTAAAAAGATCTCGTGAAGAAGCTCGAAATAGAGAAATCGAAATGGAGAAACTAGAAGAACTGACGTTTATTGACACTTACGAAGATATTTTACCGCAAGCTGATGAGGAAGACAAGGAAATTAAGAAAGTGATTAATGTTAATTCAAAGAAATTAATTGAATCTCAGCATCAAAGCAGAGATCTAGCGTCATTGCTTAACGAAGCTAAAAATGAAAATTCCAGCAAGACAAATGATTTCAAAGTAAAAGAAAACGGATTGTTGGTAAAAAGGAAAATAGATAAAAATGGAAATGAAAGGGAGTTAATTGTTATTCCTGAAAAATATAGGGATCAAATAAAGTCATTATGTCATGATAGTACATCTGGACATTTAGGTGTCGTCAAAACTAAAGATAGATTAACAAGATACTTTTACTGGCCTAATTGCTATAAAGAAATAGAATAGTATGTTAAAACTTGCGATTCATGTCAAAGAGTGGGAAAATCTAATGATAAAGCAAGCCAAAGCACCTTTGACTTTAGTACCAATTATTGCAGAAGTATTTTCAAAAATTAACTTTGACGCATGTGGTCCTTTACCAATAACACCGAATGGCAATAGATATTTAATTACAGCTATTTGTTTAGCTTCAAAATATCCAGATGCTGTACATGTTCCTAATATTGGCACAACGTCAGGAATTGAAGCCATGTTACAAATATTTAGTAGAATGGGTTTCCCGAAAGAAATACAAACTGATCAAAGTACCTCCTTTATGAGCAATCTAGTTATTGAATTTGTAGAAAAATTTGGAATAAAAGTAACTAGAAGCTCAGTACACCATCCGCAGAGCAACCCTGTTGAAAGATTTCACCGAACAATCAAACGAATTTTAAAAGTTTTATGTATCGAAGCAGCCCCTGAGTGGGAGAAGCAAGTTCCCGCAGCTCTATTTGCTTTAAGAACAATAACGCACGAGAGTACGGGATTTACACCTGCAGAATTAGTATATGGTCGAAATCTTAGAGCACCTGTATCATTATTATATGAACAATGGATGAATCCTGAAGACGAAGGAAATAATGTTGTTGAATACGTTTTTCAATTAATAAATCGGTTAAAAAGATGCAAAGAGCTGGCTACAGATAAAATGCTGGAAATGCAAACCAAAAGAAAAGTGTGGTACGATCGTAAAGCTATCAAAAGAGAATTCTCTGAAGGAGATTTAGTATTAGTTGTATCAACGAATAAACCAGACTAGCAGTTAAATGGAAAGGTCCTGGGAAGGTTGAGAAGGAATTATCTAAAACTAATTATGTTGTGAGTTTCGAAGGAAAAAACGACTTTAACCAAGTCTACCATGTTAACATGCTAAAACCTTATCATAGGCGAGCAGAATCGGTTAACCTTATGATTACAGAAGATCAATCTGAAATTGATGATATGGAGGAAAATTTCCCAACAATTGACTATGAACCAACATTGTTCGATTTTGAGGACATTAAAGAAAACAGTTCCTTAAGTGATAAGCTAAATGAACAACAGATTCAAGAATTGCATGATATGCTGCTGAAGTTTTCAAAAATCTTTTCGAATAAACCCGGAAAAACTCATTTAATAACGCATGATATTCAATTGACAGAAAACACCCCAATTCACTGTAAACCATACAGAATGTCTCCTAGACAAACGGATATATTAAAAACAGAAATCGATAAAATACTTCAGCATAAAATAATTGAAATAGGAGATTCAGATTACACTTCTCCTATGATTTTAGTAGAAGTAGCAGGGAGGGATCCAAGACCTTGTATCGACTATAGAAAATTGAATAAATTGACTAAAACACAATTCTTCCCCTTGCCTAACATCGAACAACGAGTAGAAACGGTAGCAGGCGCAAAATATATAACTCTTTTGGATTTAACAAAGGGATACTGGCAAATACCTTTAACACCTAATGCTCAAAGATTAGCCACTTTTTGTTACAAGTTTTGGCACATTTAGACCTCTACGGATGCCTTTCGGACTTAAAAATGCACCATTTTCATTTAGTAAAATGATGGCCGAAATCCTTCACGGTTGTGAAAACTTTGCCGTTCCATATTTAGATGACGTGGCAATCTTTTCAAACACCTGGGAAGAATATCTAAGTCACCTGAAAGCCGTTTTGTCCAAAATAAAGGACGCTGGTTTAACTATTAAACCAATAAAATGTAAATTTGCTCAAGATAGAGTAAAATATCTAGGACATTGTAGGTCGTGGTATAAGAATGCCAAGTGAAGTGAAAGTAAAAGCTATTCTTGATTTTCCAGTGCCATCCACAAAAAGTCAAGTCAGAGCATTTTTAGGATTAGCGGGTTATTATAATCATTACATTCCCATGTTCTCATCTATCGCAGCACCTTTAACAGAAACTTTGAAAGGAAACCTAAAGAAAGGGAAAATAAATTGGACAGAAGAGTGCATAAAAGCATTTGAAGAGCTAAAGGAGAAACTGTCTCAAAGGCCTATATTACATGCACCTGATTTCAATAAGGAGTTTATTTTGCAAACTGATGCTTCAAACTCTGGTATGGGTGTCATTTTAGCTCAAAAGGATAAACGAGACAATGAACATCCCGTATTATACCTCAGTAAGAAGTTTACAGTAACTGAAAAAAAGTATTCTACCACAGAAAAGGAATGCGCCGCCATAATATTTGCTGTAAAGAAACTTCAATGTTATTTAGACGGGCATACTAAATTCCTCATCATGACCGATCATAATCCTTTAGTTTGGCTCAAAAATAATGTGAGTTTAAATTCACGACTTATGAGATGGGCACTAGTACTACAACCCTACAATTACACGATCGTTCATCGAAGTGGTAAAAACCATAAAAATGTAGACGTATGAAGTCGTACTCCCTGGCCTGATTAAATAATTTGTTTCTCTATATAGATAAAAAAAATATTTTGTTCCTTCCTCTCTTCATCAGCGTATCTTATTATGTTATATCTTGTATTTCAATTCTGTATTGTGCTGATATTGTTGTTTTGGAAAAAAAAAAAAACCGTAAACTTTAATTTATAAAAAATATAAATTAAAGTTTATTTGGAGGGGGGGAGAGGTTGTAATATCTTGTTATTTAATAAATAAATATAATTATTGTTGAAGTGGCAACGCCATATTTGTATTAAACCGTTACTCAGCAACGCGAGATATTGTTTTAAAAGATTAGAATTCTGTAGATTTTTACCAGATAGGAGTAGTATAAAAATTTTGCCACTTAAGAATTGTATAAAATTTGTCTATCACCGTGAACTAGAAATAAAATTTATGTTCTACTAAGAAGATTGTCTGTTTTGTAAATTACTGCAAAATACATTACAATACGCATAAATACATTTTTAAAATTATTTACTTTATGGCCTTAACCTTTGGACTATAGTTTTAGGTAAGTATTTAGGTATTTACTTCGTAATTATTTTGCTTTAATAACTTTAAAAAATAATAAATAATTTTCTACCGAGAGATTTTCACATAAAAATTGGGTTTACAAGTGGCCGAGTGGTAAGACTGCTGAATGCTAGGAGTTTGAGCCCAGGCGAACGGACCAGCTGCATGGTTGGTTATTGCCGCGCTTCCCATGAGTAACATAATTACCAGCCAGTTTCCTTCAAAAAATTGTGTGTAACATGTATACAAGTCGGTTTTCCTTAGAAAGCCCTGCACTGAATCATCTTCTTTCTCCTTAAAGATTCCTCCTTAGTGTGCTTTGCCATAATCAAATAAACCAAACCAAACCAAACCTTTAAAATATCCTCCGCGAAGGTAGCCAGCCCCCATAGCAGATAGCCCTTGTGTGCTTTGCCATATTCAAATAGCCTAACCCAACTACGTTAAAGATTCTTACCCCTATTTGTAATTGTGCTTTATCATTAGCACACCTAAGTTAACTTGACACCATCTTAATTTTTATTTTGACAAGTAAATGTGTTTATGCGAAAATTAGATTCCCTCATAATCGGCGAAAAGCATTTCAAATTACGAGCCTATCCCCACCCGTGTTACCACTTTCTGTCGGATTTTTTAAAAAATGGAGTTCCCCTGAAAGCCTTTACGTTTTAGCAGGATTTAATATTATTTTATGGCTCATTATACCTTTTTTACTTTGTAATAGTAATGATACCTTAGTATCATAATTTAATTTATTAAGAATGCTGATCAAAAATTTTTATTAGACATTTCATTCAATTCCTTTCTAGCCGCTTTATCATATTTTATTTTTTGTTAAATTTGTGCTGATCTGATCCTCACTAAGCAAATTTACAATTCAGCTGTTAGTTTTGTATGACCTTATTATCTTACTGATCCAAGAAGGTAAATTAAAATTTATGTATTACGAAATCTTTTGTTTACCTGTGTGATGTAAGAAAGAGTGGATGATTATCCATCCTCTTTGCATAAAAATCGTTAAAACTTTTAAAGTTATCATATCAGCGATACGAGATATCATTAGATACGATGTTTGGAAAATTTGGGTTAAATTTTAAAGACAGCACTATGAATTTAATCTTCTGATAAGCAGATAAGCCATTGATAAAATTTTAATTTAATGTGAAGTTCTTTGTTCGAGTCTTTATGATTAAAGCTGTTTAGGTGATAAATTCTTTATTCATGCAGTATTTAATTTTTAGTAGCCCCAGTTTTCAAAGGATATTTCAAAAAAATTAAGGCCGTGTGAAACGAGCTCGACAATAATGATTGCCTAGCTTTCTTAGATAATGACGTCTTTATACACCTTTTTTAATCTTAAATTCTTCATAATACTTCACTGAGTCAAGAGTTTGAAATTTGACCGGGCTATCATTGTGTGGAAACTGACACTCAATTAGTGCGAGAGAGAACTTAATTGGGAGGTTTTAGGAGAAGGAAAAGTATCTGCCATAATCTAAGTTCTGTTAATAGACATTTACTTTTGATCCGTGAATTATCGTACGATAAATTTCAGTTGTTCTTTTAATTAGTGAACTAAGACAGTGATTATTTTCTTTTCACTTCATTACAGTGAATTTTCTCTCAAAAGCTGTTTCAAATTGTGCACGTGTTTTGTTCTAGTCATCGATTAAAATTAGAAAGTAGCTTGTTTGACTGTTTGTAAAGTAATAATGTTTAAACTACCAAATGTTTTTGTTCTCCGTTGGTCAATTCAAAGAAAATTTTTAGCTGTGACATTTCAGTCTAGTGAAAGTTTTGATGTAACCGCTCAAGGCTGAATTCGGGGTCGTGCAATTGGTATTTTCGTGATTTTCTGCAAGCGAACGTAAATGTTAACTTGGTTCTCGCATGCAGAACTTTTTTACGTTAGACCGATACTGAGGCTAGTGCGTCTATTAAAAAGTGGCTGCCTCTTTAAGTTGTTGATATATGTGTATATCAAGATGTCATCTAAGACGACTTTATACTCAATTGTGAGAACTGAATGTTGATACTCCATGAATGCGGATACGATCATATTGACTATATTATGCAATAATTTATATACTTGCATTCTAAAGGCACCTTAATCTGTGCTTGATAACCTTTCAAAATTTGTGTAACCTTTTGCCGTAAAACACTGTTTACCTTGCTTCTATTGCATTTTCCCCAGTATTTGAAATTAAATTCAGAAGCTTTGGAATGTTTTAGAATTAATCACCGAAAGGAATTTTCAATATAACTCCTTTTCTTCAACGAAGAGTTTAAGCGTATCGAAATCATTCTGTTTCTCCAAATTTTAGAGGAGGAAAAGCTGTTTCCAACTTAATTTTCTGATAAATTATGAGTTACATTGCCCCTCTGGAAAAAAGTATTCTAAAATATTTTGATCACTGATGAAAGCAGCGCAAAAATCTGTAAATCTGTTTCCTTCTTTTCTTAAACTTATCTGAAGACATTTCACAAAATTTAAAGTTACTTGTATATTTAATCTCATGAAACTCCAAATCAGAATCTAGAATTTCTAAAAGCGAAGTGACTGAAATTTTCTAAAATGTGATTAAATATTGCAATTACATTTCATAGCAAGGAAGTTTTTAACTGTCAGAACTGCTGTTTGTACAATTATTGAGAATAATTAGTTCAGCCGACAGGCGGCTGAGCGGTGAATTCGTGGACTGTCAAAAGTCCTTCGCGAAGGCATTACTCCTTATAGGCAGATAGATGTCTTCGAGCTGTTTTGCCTTAGTCAGTTAATCTAACGAAACCTTTTTTGTTCATAATTTGCTTTTAACTAAACAACTAATTGTAAAAAAGCATTCTTTTGACATACATTAATAGTAAATGCATATATTATTTTATATTAGGTACGTGCTAAAACTTGTAGTAAAATTTTCTTATTTAAGGACTTGTTTAATGTAGATACATCGTGTAAAGACGATGATAAAAAGTATCTTTTCGAATAGCGGGGGTAAAAATATTAATGATGTTGTTGTTGTTGTAGTGACTAATCTCGCTTGTCTGATATCACAGCAAGCCCACGAATGCCGGAATTGCGCCTGTCGTTCGCAAGAGTCTTAGGCACCATTCAGATGACCGTACGGCTTTGCTCAGTTCCACCGCCAGTTTTGAAGGAGTGCAACCCGGGGGAGCGAATCCGAGGGTCTACCACCTCTCTTTCCCTACACCAGCCTTTCGAGGGAACCTTCGGCTCGACGCATATTTAGAGTAGCCTCATGCCACATAGACACGAAACATGTACAAACATTCACACCTTTTCCTGAATTCAAACCTGGGCCCTTCGGTACAGCAGCCAGAGTCACTAGCCACTATCCCGGGTGGGTGGCAAAATATAAGAGTACTAACTTGGACTGTAAATTGAGATTTAATACAGATTCTCTCTGAAAGATTAAATGTTGTAGCTGTCGACGAAAGGTGATTAACTACATCAGTGCTTTAACTTCTTTCTCTAATTTTTTAAGTATTTTATCATCAAATTTTGTAACCGAAAACTTATTTTACGAATAAAAATTTCGTGTTCATAATAACCTAATGGTAATTAAGACACAATAACACGCCGAACAAATACTAATTCAGAAGTCAAACAACAAAAATCAGCGTTATATTTTCAAATTTTCACAGGACTAGTTTCGATGGTTTTACCGAATCACCATCCTCAGCTGCAAAAGCACAAATGAGCGAGATAGGATATAATGATCAGATAAGATAAGAAAGCCTGGACAGAAAATAAGCTAGTGGCACCATCTGTTCATAAAACCAGAGCTAAAACATAATTTCTTTAAAGGCCGAAGGCAAAGATGGATTGAAATTAGGATCGTTAACTACAACAGAAAGATTTTTTAAATGTGAAATGCCTCTAGAAAATCCAGTTTCCCAATGGAAGATGTTTTTTGAATAATTTTGGCAGCAAAATCACACTTTTAGCTTACACGCCACTAGCTTATTTTCTGTCCAAGTTTTCTTATCTTATCTGATCATTATATCCTATCTCGTTCATTTGCGCTTTTACAGTTGACGATGTACAGTTGACGATGTGGTTCCGTAAAACCATCGAAACTAGTCCTGTGAAAATTTGAAAATATAACGCTAATTTTTGTTGTTTGACTTCTTTATTAACCTAATGGTAATACTAACGGATTTGTTGTCTCCGAAAAACTATTGGATTATCTTTAAAATATGAATATATTCCTAGCTTTATGTAACTGGTTATGATAACAAATGTTGATGTATAATCTAAATTTGCTCAATAAATAAGCTTCCAGAACTTTGACTGTAATATGTCGGATATTTTAAGTTGGACAATAATATCTTTGCATTATGCATGAAAAAATAACATGAATCTGTCGCTTAAATTTTTTGAAAATAGCGAGTACGTAATGCAAACATGGCAGAAGTTATCCTATTCCCAACCTCTTGTAAAATTTCGAAGCAGAGACATGCACTCTGTGATCCCAGCGATTCATTTGTACGTTCGAGTTTAACGTATTATCAATAACTTGAAAAATTTTCGAATCATACAGCTTCTTTTCTTTACCCGGCTTAAATTCTTTATTAATTAATATCCAGATACAGAGTTACTTATAGTAATACTAGACGTATTAAGTATGTAATCCAAACAGCTGCGAATTCTGAAGTGTTCTGGAAATGTGGTCAGTAGAAGATAAAAGTCCGGAAAACTAATCTGTATCATCGAATTTTAAACAGGAGATGCGTGGGGGACGCGCCTTTTCGCCTGTCTTGTCATGACAGTTTTCTTTGCGCCCAAGTCCTTTCTCTCGCAGCTCTCTGAAACCCATTTCATGCATTTCAAGCCCCGTTGAATTCATGTCTCTTTGCAAGAAAGAGCCGGAAGGAATAAGACAATGCTCTAGGGGTCGTTTATAACGTCGTAAATGTCTTTTGGTGGATTTAGTTGAAAGAGAAATGGGGATATCAGCTTGTTTGAAGATGTGGAAGACACCTTTTAATGTTCTTGTGTGTTAGTGTCTTGATTAATTATGCTTACAACATATGGATTGTCTTAACTAGTTTTAAATGGATTCTGCAGTCATATACTTAACTCAACTTGAGAAATTAGAACACTTTTAAATGATGTGGGATTAATAAGAAATATAACCGTAAAATTTGTCAATTCAAATAGGCGTATTTTCCCTCATTTATTAATTTAAATATTTGTCGTAAATTTTCAAATTATTAACAAACTTATTCTTTTCTATCGCTTATTAGTTTATGAAAAGTAATGCAGTAATGTTTTAATACATTTTACAACACTTAGATTTACGTGTGAATCTAAGTGTGAATAAGTTACGTGTGAATTATCAACACTTAGATAATTTTAATTTACGTGTTTATTATCTTACATACATAAATATGTTTTTAAATTTCTATATCAGGATTACTGATTCTTAAATCATAAATATATGCATTACAGCAATATTACTAGAAAGCCTACTCATTTCTAAAAATAGGGATAAGTCAAATTTAGCAATCTTGAGTAATCTTCCCATTGGCAGCCTGTATGACAGCTTTTTCTGCGAGCTTCAAATAATTGCTAAGACGTTGTGTTCTTTACCTTGTAGTTGCATTATGAACTTAAGTTCATAATGCAAGGATAAGTAATTCAATAAGTAATTATGAACTTAAGTTCATAATTATGTTTCGGTTTTGTTCACTGCTGCATAAGTTATCTCATCATATTCCCAATATTAAAAGTTTTCTGATGCAACACTTTTTAAAATTTTTTCTGGTCATTTTATATATCGAACAAGAATACTCTGAGAATCAGAATTATACTCATTCGACGTCCGATACTTATTTTATATATAAAAAATTATGTATTTTCCAGCTTTTCTAGACATGAAAAAGCATTTTGATTTGTGATTTTAAAACTATGATTTTCAGTTTTCAATGTCTTTAAGCACGCTCAAATTAATAAGACTCGAAAACTTACTAGAACAAGTTATTTGCCACTTTTGCCAGCTATTTATAAAAATGGTTTCATTTTTACTAGTATCATCTTTTTTCCAGTGTATTGAGAGTTTTAGCTGTATCATGCATTTTCTCATGTAAATATTTGCAATTATACATGCAATTTGCAAGTATTATAGCTGAATGAATTATTCAACTTCACAACAATTATGCCTTTATCCCATGTGATGTTTTAACAATGCTTTTTTTGCCTATCTTATAACTGAACTGTTAACTTATTTTAAATCTTTGAATATAATTCCTTAATTAATGATTAATTTTAGATTAATTATGACATTACTAATGTTACTTGTTATAAATTTTATTAGTTTGTAGATAATTCCTCAATGATTATCTGCATCAGTTATTAAAATGAAATGTTTGAAAGATAGCGTAAATAGCGTAAATAGATGTACAGAAGTGTGTAACATATACTCCTAGCAAATGCTTACTATCTGCTAATTACGTAATTCCAAAAATTCATAGTTTGAAGTTTTTAAATGCGAGTTTTATATACCTTTATTTTTCGTGCACTATCTAATAGAAACAGTAATATCTGAATAATTTATTGATTTAAATGTTTGAATCAATATAAATTAACGAAATTTTCATTTTTTATAATGAATATTGAGAAAGCTATTAACTGCGGAAAATAGCAATATCTGTAAACGCAGTTAAATTTAACTTATAACAGTTAGGCATTTTAATTTCAGATTTTAGTTTTATGATTTAAAAAGAAATCATACTATATTATATATATATTTTTTTTAATTACGAGGGTTAGTCAAAATTGAGTTACGTTCGCGTGAAGGGAACAGCGGATGAAACCCTTTTGATAATTCTTTCATAGATAAGAAGGAACACTACCAAGACCACGTTTCTGAATAGTCACCGCAATTATTCAAACATTTATCGTAGCTTAACACAAGTATCTTGAACCTTGTTCGAAGAATTCAGCTTTCAGTAGCCCTTCTTACATAGCAGTTTCGGCTTCCTCATCAGAATAATATTATCTGTTTGTAAGCTCTTTATATTTGTGAGTTACTGTGATTTGCCTATTTTCGTAAATCACTTCATTAAATATGTTCGCCTCTAACATTTGTAGCCGAAGCTGACAGTGTTCATTGTCAATAGTCGTCCTCAGTATCCATATGCCTATTCTCAATGAAACATACCTTTGGCGATCACTTCTGGCACATACCTTTGACGTGAAATTGCTGTGTCACCATGTGCACTTCTTGCAAATAGCAATGAATTCCGTTGGACGTAGACAAGGTTGCGCATAGAAATGAAGACTTGTGCTCACTTCCAGTTTAAACACAACTTCCAAATGCAGCAGCACATTTATCGTTGATAGTGACCAATTTCGAGTCCATGGTGCTTAGCTGACTACCATTTAGCTAAAATATATTTAGCCTACAGCTGTTTGCCGACGCGAACTTTTACCCGATACAGACATTTAGCCGACAGCGCGTTTATTGACATAAAGTGAAAAAAAGTTTTTAAGTTTAGCAGCAATGTTTCAGTAAAGTTTGTCCAGATTTATCCGAGATCTATTAAATTTTTCTGTCAGTTACGTAATGCTGGGTTTCTGCTAAGTTGAATTTTTGAGTTATTTTCTCGCCATCAGTACTAGTCGTTCCTCGGTTCTTAAGGATCATGTCTCTAATATTTATGGAATTTTAATATATCATGTCGATATGGCTTGGCGGTCAGACTAACAGACCGTTGAAATTTCTCATCAGGGAACATGAATAGTAGTTTCGGTAAAAAGTGAAATAAACAAATTTTTGGTGACCAATCACAGCTGAATGTTTTTTGACATTCGCTCTTCGAAAATTATCCGTGAAGCTTCTTTAATTAATAAATTGTATTTCTTTAAAGTCTCACATTAACAAAAACTTTTCAGTTAATGGCATCCCTTTTCCAATATTCTTTCTGACTCTTTCAAAATTCTGATAATGTTACCTCTTTCGTGTTTAACAATTATTATCCTCGAGTGATCAAGCTACACTCCTTTTCGCTTTTCTCTACCCATTACTTTCTGTACAAAATCATTTCGTTTCTCACATTGCTAAAATTTTCTTTCCCCGTGTAGAAACTGTATTGCACCAGATGGCGCTGTGCGCTTGAATTCTTCGGACTAGTGTAGAACCTTGATGATTGCAAAAGATGTAACAACATCGCGAAACATTAACCAAAGTTTATATGTGCTTCTATTTGTTGTAAATGTATTTAATTGTGTCGTCAATAAAATATGTAGAAAATGATAAAAAGTCGAGAATGCGTCTGACAGGTAAGTGAGATTTCTTTATATTTTGATTTGAATAGAGTTTTAGCGACAAAGAATGTAAATGCGTATTTACACCCCGTTCTGAATTAGAATCTATGACTGATCACTATACAGACCACCACTGGCCGAGTTGTAATTCGCTGAACACTAGTAATTCGACCTGGATTCGCCAACCTAGGCTTGCTTTACTGTCTTAATTATAAAATCTATACTCTGTGTAGCATTAGAGATAAAAATAGATACTTGTCCATAAACGTTCTCGCTGCGAGTCATGGAAACAGATTTTTGTCGATAATCTGGATAAATTTTCTTAAACACTGTCGCATTTTTTATCTAAATGTACGCATTGTCAGCTCAGTGTTTGTGTCTAAGTGTCTTGTTCATTAGATGTCTCGTTCGCTAAATGTCAGCGATGGGCCAATTTCTAATTGCTATGACTCAAATATATCACCAAACCACTATTTAAGCTAGTTATAAGCGGTTTTGCCAACATCTTTCATAAAAATATTTCTTTTTATAATCTCTCTTTAAATAAAATATACGGCTTATAAGACTTAAAAGGGGCTAAAGGTCTTGTCAGCGAGGTTCTATTAGTGTAAATAAAAAATAAATAATTTTCAGTACATTTTTCATCGTTAACAACTGAAGGCATTTTCAGAAATAAATGCATTAATAAATGCATTGTAGTGTTAATTTATGTATAAATTAATGTACATTTAATTGAAATTTTCAAACAAAATGCATCCAAGATTTATGTGTAGTCTAAAAAAAGTAGTGTTATCATCATAGGAGCATTCTGCAGGAAGCCAGTTTATACAGGAATTAAAAAATAACTTAAGTTTCTCGAATATATCAGTATCTAATCACAACTGTAAGTAAATACTTATTTTTCCTTTAGTGTTAAATTTATTTTATCTGCAATAATATGAAAATATTTTTAGTGTCATAAAGGTTTCTATTTATTTCTATCGCTTAATGCTTTATGCAAATGCTCGGGTTTCAGTTAACGTTTTTAATGATTTTTGATCTTTTTTGTACAGACTTGTTTCAAACTGTACATATGCATTTGCATATATATGTATGATAATGAAAAATAGTAAAATTCTTTTTTTTTAGCTTTAATATGGGTCTGATTTCATTGATTTTAATTTCAAGCACCTAACCATATGAATTAATTTTCAGTCTCAAAACTGTATTAGGCTTTCAGATTCAATGATACTTCGGACCAAAAACGTAATCAAATTGTTACGAATTTTGTACATATGTAAATAATTTTAGTCAAATTATATGTAAAATTGTATTGTAATTTATATAATGAAACACGAAATGACTCAATAGACCAGGGCTTCTTAAACTTTTTTTCAGTCGCTACCCCTTTTTATCACTGAGAATTTGTTCGCTGCCCCTGGACCCTATTATTTATAAAAACTTTTGTAGCATTGCATAAGTATTGCGTAAATTCGACACACAGGTGTGTGAAACCGTCAATTTTTTCATTTGTACTGTACCATTGCAATTTTAGGTCATTAACATTAATTTCTAATTTTAAGACATAGAACAATGTGTAAATTTTAAATAAATAACAAACGAAGTCACAGCGTCACGTGTAAAGCAAGTAAAATGAACGTTTTTATTATAAAAAGAATGCGTCGAAACGTTTTCGTTTTTCTTTGTCTTTATTGTCTTATCTTTATCTAATTTCAGATATATTGTGCAAAAATATTTGGTAATTGTAAAATTATTATAATAAGTTAAAGAAATATCAAAACTGCTAAAATTCTTGGCGACCCCCTGCTGCACGTCTTACGACCCCATGGACGTCGACTTGCAGTTTAAGAAACTTTGCTATAGAGAACAGACGAAGCTTTGCCAGAAAAATAAGATTACAGTACCAAGTCAATTTAGTATAGAAACCAACAATTTAATTCGCTAATTGAGAGCCAGCTGATCGCCAAGTTGGCGATAGTTTTGGCGACTAATTTTTGTTGCCAAACTTCGAGATCATTTGCCGACGTTTGCTTCCGGCACCTGTATAACTGTACTACAATTGAATAATTAATTGGTGAACTAATTGGTACTGTAATTGAATAACTGTAATTGGTCTTTATATTTAGCTGTAACTCTATTCGACCCTTATGTGTAATTTTAGCCGTATATGCCTTCCGGTAATTTCAAGAAAGGGAAAGGATTGTAAATTTCTCGGCTGCAGGGGGAAAATTAGAGCAGCATCAGTTCTCAGTTTTTTAGATCAGAGCTGACTTCGGAGTTCTGAGAGATCTCCATGCGAATTTCGCTATTTACATGCGATTTGCATTCCGTTCTGTTTAACGTCCGTAGTAGTTTAAAGCGGTAACTACTGATTGTGCTCTGTCATACTGTAAAGAGATGAACGAGTACTTTTGTGCAATGCTCTATATCTATAGAGTGTTTCTTTTGTGAAAATAAATTTTATCAAGCTATCATTGGTTCTTTGTGCATTCAATCCATTGCGACTCTGTACGCAATTAACGATATCATTATTTTCTATTTAAAATATTATGATTTACAACTATTGACTGTTACATAAAAATTCAAACTGTAATGTAAAATCTTCTGTCTTCGTTTTACTCTTATTAAATTTCTCAGTAACAAATGCTGAGCGTACTGATATATTGATAATCATTTCAGCTATATGAGTAGACAAACAACTGTTCTTTCCTCCACTGGTATGACTTAAATAAAAACAAACATAAATTGAGACTGCTTGTTTTTTTAAGCAGCGTTATCGCTAGAATTTATTACTCATAATTATTATAGATACTTTTACGCAAAAGATTTAAATTCTGTTTCAGGAGTAGTTTTGAGGGAATCTACTCAGAAAAATATTAAGTGCGGAAGTATGTAATATTTAATTTCGTTCTAAAATTAGCTGTAACTGAAAGATAATGCTGCTTCAAATATAGCATTAGAGGGAAGAAGTCATTATCTGTTTTAAAGATCTCTCTGTGCGCAAAGGCCAAAGACCGTCGCGGATTATTGTTGATAACTGTGCTCTCGTTATGCGGATGACAATATTAAAAGTATAAGGAAATATCGTAGTCAGTTGCGAGGAGTGGAGTATATTTAGTAACTGTTCTCCTGACGCTCGCACACTGGTAGATGGTTTGATTTAAGCACGTGACCGGAAAATGGTTGTGAAGACTAACGGTGTATGTCAGAATTGATTAATTGCTTGCATGGATGGAATGGTAAGATTATTTTACGATCGCAATTATTTCTGTTTAATACTTTTAAAATATAGAAATTTTTGGTCGTTTTTACAAGGAATTAGATATAAAGAAATTTAACGCGATTTTTCATCGATACTTAGTAACGGTTTTAAATCTAATTTTGCTTAATGGAAATGTGAAAGAAAAGTAAAAATATCTAGTCAGTGAGAAATTTATTTATAAATGTTGAGCAAATTTTCAGTTAAAAATAAGTGAATTAGTCTCCTAATCAACTAATTCAGATTTCAGAAGAAGCTGTTTGCAAAGATATTTCCATGAATTTTCCTTTGTGTAACGTAGATATGAACCATTCCATTTAAAAAAGTCTCACGGAAAGATTTCTCGGCTACTTCTAGTCTTTATCATTATTAAGATTCTGCCGATTTTTTACCATAATCTTCAGTTACTCCGTTGATTTCAGAAACGTCAGATAACGTTTGAGAAATTTTTTATGCATTTTTTTAAAAGTCAAAAATGTTTTTCTTATTTAGATACTGAAAGATATCAAATTTCTTATTTAGGTATTGAAATATCAGATTAATGATATTCATTAACGATTAAAATATTAAATGAATATCATAAATTTGATATTCTTAAAGAATTTATTTTACTGAATTGTCTTTTTATCGAATTTACTTCTGTGATTGGCTAATTTAAAATTCTTATTTATGCAACACGTGCGACCCATAGAAAATATAAAAGGATTAACAGTGAGCTTTTATGTCTTCAAAAACAGAAAAAAAAAGTATTTTTTAAATTATGTACCCGTAGTGATAGTAACAAGTTGATCAAAGATAAATTCAATTATCAATCAAAGATAAACATAATTAAACATAAGATAATATAGGATATGATTTTGCTCCTAAAAAGGGGCTTTTATGGAGCTATTCCAAATACTTGGCCACATGAGTCTTCATATTCCCAGCTGGGTTTTTTTCTTCTGAAAATTTGTTTAAAATCTCAGCTACAAAAGTTAGAATATTTAAGATTTACGCGGTAAAGTTCTAGTAGTTTTTTAAAGACTTTCAGTTGGAGGTGTATATAAATTAACGTATGACAAGTTACAATTTCTAAATAATTCTTTAAAAAATTTGGAAGCATTATTTTAATGCAGTAACACATTAAAATAGGTAGCTTTAAAAATAATATAATGTTACTAATTGAAAAATGTATTTCAAACGTTTGGAGGTATAAAGAAATGCTTGATTTCTGAGTTTCTCATAATATTCTTTAAGAAAATGGCCTTTAAATCAGCACTTGAAAGGAAATGCATTTTTGCTGTCATCAGTTTATTATCTATTAATTTATCACGACAGCGATATCTTAAATTGGATGATAATTCTTTGGCCTTTGTGGTATGAAATTTAAGATGAACACAGAACTGTTCTTTTTCACACCGCCTCTGCACTCATAATGTTTACAAACATACACCAAGCGTGTGTCGCTGACAGACGGAGTGCAGACTTGGGTCACTGTCACCAATACGTCGCTCTAGAAGCCGTTCTTTTCCCCTTCTGTTGGAGATAAGATCGGCTTCCGTGACTTCGGTTTTATGTGTCACGGGATAAATTTGGTCGGCATCGTTACTCTGTTTCGTGACTGTGAAAAGCTGTAGTTTCTTTTTGAAGAGGGGCATTTTTATTTGTTTGTTTTGACTGAATAACATGATGCAATGAACGATGTTGAATTGTGTGGCGTTCTTTGAAAAAATATAACAGAGATTCTCGATTGATTTCCCTTTTTTTTTCTGTTGTGTTTCTATGTGAATGAATAATCATTCCTTTTTTTAACACATATTATTTAAAAATATAGTGCTTGCTTAGAAGTTTGGTTTTTAACGTAAATATTTGAATTCTCTATCAATGGAGCATTTTCCTGTGTGTAAGATATACAGAGTACAATTTTAAAAATCTGGATTAACGAGCCGTTCCGGATATTTTTAAAAAAATGAGTAATTTTTTTTTCTTTTGCAAGTAAATCGCATACTTTTTGTAATGCAAGAGAGAATTTTATTTCCCATTCATCATGTTTAAGAAACCGTCAAGAAATGGTAAATAAAGGCATTTTCATTAACTTAAAACATACTTTTTGAACAAAATTAAATAAAGAAATATAGTCGGTAAAACTGAGCAATATTGTAAACAGTTTAATTAGTTGGACTGCCTCAAACCCCTCTTTGTAAGCCAATTAACATTTACTGTAGGACACATGAGGGAATTTTACTTCTTCGATCATTGATATTTCGTAATTGCTTTCCCTGGCTTGTTTATAGGCTACCCCCCCCCGCAAAAAAAAATTATCAAATATTGACGTCTCATTTCCATATCTTACAAATTCACTTGAGCTTTGAGCAAGTTTCAGTAAGAGTTTTGGCGAAGTATATATTGCTCTGTACTACATTGTTATTTTTTAAATCAAAAAATCAAAGTAAAAATTTCAAATACACTCATGTCCATAAATTAAGGATAATGCAAAATCAGGCAAAGGAAGAATTAGAAGCAAAACAAATTTGACTTATTTGTAAAGCTTATTTATTAAACAAAAGGTAAAGAGCAAAAACAGATGCTATATGTTTGATATTATTAAAAAAATTAGCGATTAGAAATTATTTTATTATTAAAAACATCACACAAGTCCACTGTTGCGGTGTCCACAATGCATGCTCTTTACTCCAGGCTAACCGCAGGCGACAGTGAGTTGCTCTCCGAAGTTCCGGTAGACATGTTGGAGGAGGTTGACGGGCTGCAAGTCGTCGGCCAAGCATGTCCCACGCGTGCTCTACTGGATTCAAGTCCGGTGAGAATGCTGGCCAGTCCATACGGGTGATATCCTCCGATTGAAGGCATTCGCTTACGATGTTTGCACGGCGAGGACGGGAGTTGTCATCCATAAACACAAACTGTGCGCCCATGGCGCCCCGAAACAAACGTAGATGTTGTTCTAGAATGACGTCCCGATAGATTTGGCTTGCCATGGTTCCAATTTGAACATGCAGGTCAGTTCTGGAACTCAGAATAATTCCACCCCAAACGAGCACTCCTGCACCACTGTAACAGTGTCGTTCAATGATGTTTTCTTGGTGGTAACGGGTACCTGGAGCTCTCCATATGAAAGTCCGGCGAGAATAAGACTGCAAGCTAAACCTGGACTCGACGGAAAACATCACACAAGTCCATTGTTGCGGTGTCCACAATGCATGCTCTCTACTCCAGGCTAACCGCAGGCGACAGTGAGTTGCAGTAAGTGGAACGCACCTGACAGGTCTACGAGCATATAGACCAATCTGCCCTAAGCGTCTGTACACGGTCTGCCTTGAAATTGTCGTACCAATGGCTGAAGAGAGCTGACGAGACAGGTCTGAGGCTGTGCTCCGCCTGTTTCTTTTGGCAGTAACTGAGAAATACCGAAAATCCTTTGTGTCATAACTATTCGGTTATTTCACTGAAATGCTTATAAAGCGCCTGCGAACATTTTGACTTCTTTGCCTGTATTCCTTATATATCACTCTCTTACACTCTCGTCATTGTGACCTACCATCGGTGTCATCTGGTTACTTTCTGAAATTTGCATATGATTCTTGAAGATGTGTGTAGTGATTTTACAGGTGATATATTTATTTTAGAGCTCGATTTCCGCGTGACTCTGAATTATCCTTAATTTATGGACATGAGTATATATAAATACATTTTCAAATAATTTTATTTGACTGAGAGGAACAGGTATTTTGGAGAGTATTTTTTTTTTACTAAAACCATTTTAATGTTGCCATCTACGGGATCGTTAATATTTCTTTAAATAATATGTCCATGTAAGCAGAAAGCAATTAAAATTTATTATAAACACTGTGTAACGCACGCAGCGCAAATAGCTGGAAATAACTCAAGGAGAAAGTGGATATTAATTCCTCCTCAGCACACGAAATATAACGTAAAGTTCAAATCACACTCAGAGTAAAAGCTAATTAATAACTCAGCTGACCGCTAGTTCTCGCAGCTAAGTCGTAACTGAACTCTCTAATTCCTGTTGACACTTTGTAGCATGAGCTCTGGAAACTTGAAAGAACTGGCCGTAGAGCTTCCAAATTTTGGGTTCGCAAATCTTTCAAAAAGTAGTCAGATTGGTGAGATATCGCCAAATGTCACCAGGTTGGTGACAAAAGTTGTCGCTGGAACGAAATTGCCCGTACCTTCCGTTCTAACTGAGACATCTTTACAATCCTAACGTTGTTGCAAAAAATATAAAGAAAAAAATTTTCAGATTTTAAATTAAGTCCAAAGAGGCGTTTTTTTTAACGTTTTCTGTATTACCTTTATTTATTAAACAATCTTCCCACTTGAACCCTAAAATTCATAATTTTGAAATGAGCATATCTTTAGAATTTCGGATACACAGTCTTGCGCGCTGGAGATAAAAATGGTTTTTCTATAGAACGTTGTATTGCTCGCTTTGAAATACTTGAGTTTGTTAATAAAAATTTCGTTACAGATTTTTTGAAAATATGAAATCGATAATAAAACAAATTCCAAATTGGAGCTACCAGATGCCCATATTCGGTGAAAGATTACGTTATTCAAAATTGGATGGTTCTAGGCACAGTTTTTTTATCACAATGCGAGAAACATACATACATTTATGCAGATTCTTCATTATTTAATTCCTGTACATGTAATACAGGGCGATAATATTTGGTGGCAACAATTTGAAAAGTGAAACAACGCAGAAAGTGGATCAACGCAAAATGCCAAAACGAAATTAATAGTCCTTCTGGGCAAATTGCCCCTTTGGACTAACAAGATATGACCACAAATTAGATAAAACCCAAAATAAACCCTAAAATTACCGTTCTTAAAAGCTATAAATAAATTAATGAAGTAATGCAAATTACTACAACAACACAGAAAAACAAAAATGTAATCAAAACGAATTCAGATATTTACAGCTGTATAATATTTTGCTCTCATTTTGTAAATTTCTTCCTCAAGATGACACTTAATTAAAATCATCTGCTAGTATTGCAATTCAGAAAAAGATTTAACTTCACATTTTTTGTTTTTGTCTTTCACAACAATTTTCATTATAAAGATTCAAATATTCAAGCAGAGTTTCTTCTAAATAGTACGCTTTGTGTATTTCTGAACTAAAAATTTTGAAAAACAGAATTTATTACCAGGTCTGTAACTTTCAGAGTTACAGAAGCAATTTATTATAGGGTTCATAATCCGGCGGTTGAACAAATTAACTTCCAGACGTTTTGAGTTCTTTTAGTATGTATAACATTGATAACAGTCACTTTTCTCCAAGAAGTTGTCTGCAAAGGGAGTTCTTCTCTTTTGCAGAATATTCTCTATTGTTGTCCTTTAACCAACCTGCCAGATTCCTGGAATGGCGGAAGAAATGGAGAGTATTTTAGCTTCTTTCGTTTTTATTCAGAAAAACTTTTAATATTTGTATAATTAATTGTTCATTGCACTGATTAGTCTGAAACTGAATGAGAGGTGTTGCTTAGGTTCGGAGTTCGAGTTCCCTGGGGCATTGCACATTTTTCAAGTTCCTACATCGATAAAATCTAATGACTCTACAATGGCGCCCGAACTAAAAAGTGGTGGACGATAATTCCTCATTACCAGTATATGGCGATTGGGTCCCTTTATCCTCAGTCGCCCTTTAAAAGGGGAATATATAAGGTATTTTCTCCCTTCTTTCCGCATGCCTTTGGGGTGTAACTGGAAGCATACTTGACGCACCTAAAATTGTAAAAGCGGAATTAAAAGGTGGTGACGATAATTCGTCACAACCAGCTCTTCGTGGTGTAATTAGAAGCATATTCGGAAGGTTCGGAATTTGATTCTCGGCCAAGGCATTGTACTTTTTTCACGTCTCCTGCTTCAAAATAACCTAATACTCTACAAGGCTAAAGAATGCCTTCGCCTAAGTTTCGTTATTTATAAAAACAACTGACTCCCTGGCCATGGTGTAAAACATGTAATAAAAATTTAAGTCTTTGAATTGCTTAATGAGCATAACATTTTCATATTTTAAATTCGCATCTGCATCCTCTGTTCCAAAAAATCTTGATCTGTTATATAAAGCAGTAAGGAACGAATTTGCTAAAAGAAATCAAGGTTTCTGGATTGTTGTTAAAACTGCAACTGTAGACTACCGAGTTTTACTCGCCGAAAAGAGACGCAAGGCAAAAGCAGCTTTTACAAATAAGATGTGATTTTTTGGGGGGGGTTACTTTAAATTGTTTACCAGTAAAGAGTTTGAAGCAAATGCAGCTTTACTCATTAGGAATTTTTTTTTGATTATTTTGTTATGTAAACAAATGTATCCTTATGTCGTAATAATAAAAATTGCAAGTGCACGCAGCAATCAATAAGGGATTAAGACAAATTTGAACAAAAACTGCGCAAGTTGGATAAAAATTAAGGATATTTTAAATATTAGCAATCGGAAAAACTGTAAATTTAATATGAATTAAAAATATTTGAATTTGCAACCTTACGTAATTAATCTACAGTTTCGAAGTCATTTTACAAGTTTTGAATGTCTTATATGATATCTAGAATGTTCAAAATGTTCAGCGACCCGAAAGTTTAGTTTAGTTTTTTAGGTTACGGAAAACCACACTAGGGCTATCTGCCTAAGGGGAGGGATGCATTCGTGAAAGACTTTCTAAGAGAAACTGACTCATGTACATGTTACATATGGTGAAAAACCACGAAAACGCTAATGCAGCCAGCCTGTTCGCTGGGGGTTCGAAGTTTGGACTAAACTTATCAGGCAACTTTTACCGCGCGGCCGTTAATGAACCAGCAACCCGAAAGAAGGATGAGTAATTTTTCCGTTTACACCTTGGTTCTGGGCTCTTAGTTTCGAAAGGAACTTAAAAATGTTATGTATCACAAATGTTATGTAACATTTTTTATATTCCTATGCGTTTACTTAAAATCATTAATTAAAACTATGCGTTGTATGTTATTGAATCTACATCTTCAATAATTGTAAGTTAAAAGTGTTAAGAGTTGCTTGTACTCACACAAAGTTGGTGTATTTGCTCTGCTTCAGGAGCAGCATTTGACAGGGTATAACATTTGACACAACAAGACACGATTTCTGAAATTATAATAACGTCAGCTATGTAGCCACGTGCGAAAACTCTTGTCGTTAGGTACGGATGCTGCTACCACAGCAAGATGCAGCTTTACATTGCAAAACATAACAATCTCAGAAACGAAGTTGCTGATACGTAACTCGCGCATTTAATCGATCAAATAATCCGGCGCTATTAATCCATTGATAACATTTTACCTTCAGCTGGTGAGTACTATTCTGTAACGTGATGGTGACCTTAAGTTTCTAATTACCAACAAAAGCGCTCCTACGGGCGATCTAATATACATGCACTCATCGAGCCTTGCAGGAGCAATAAACAGCTTTCCGATAGTTTTGCAATCACGAACATATTGAGGACGGGGCTAGCTAATACCTCTTTCTCTCTCTCTCAGCACGTTGCGCCACGCAAAAGCTATTACCTCTCAATCTTCGGGGCATATTTACGAAAATTGGTGCAATATTCCATCCTTTTGAAGGATCCCTAATTCAACTTTCCACCGACTTTTCCTCCTAGATTCGAATTTCGTGGAAATCTCTTTAGTTATTATGAGAGCTCCTGAATATTTGATTGCATGGTTGCTTGAAGTGTGAAAGAGACAGTGTTTGCAGATGAATAAAGTGCTTGTTTGAGTTTTATACCTCCGGGCTTCGTTATCTTAGGTTGCTCAAAACCGAAGTTCATTTAATGGAATTCGATTAACCGGGGTTGGTATTGATCAGTAAATGAATATTCCGATGTTTTAATGCAGCGCGGCTTCCAATCTTGTGAAAATCTGAGCTTTCTCCTATTCCACACTTTTTATGTTTTATGTGTGATTACAGAATTATTTGTTGTTATTTTATTTGTTGCTTACTAATATAATTAATATTTAAATGTTATTTCAGAACTTTTTTTAAGTAAACGTTTTCGAAGAGATACACGGAAATTCTAATTTCTAATTCATTTTAGAGCACCGATAAAAAATGTAAAGGTAATTGAAAAATAAAACAATCTTCATCTTTCTACATTCGGTTGAGAAATATACACGGTATTTGGTTGAGATAACACACACATTGCTTTAAATTAGCATGTTTCACTGTGCTAGTTTAATATTTTTTTCAGTAAAGAATTCAGCTGTGTTAGTTTTTGCTAAAATTACTTAAGCCATACCGTTTTAAGAAGATCTGATGATTATCAATGAATTAAACTGAAACCCAAAAGCGCGGTATTCAGTCGTTTAAATTTCATATTTTTATTACTAATTCGTGCTCTTTTCTGTACATGTAAAATTTGCAGTATCATGAGTTATTGGATCCGGTTTCCAATAAACATAAAATTTTAATCGAAATAATCCAGCAAGAAGAATATTTTGAAACAAAACATTCTTCATTATATACATAGAACTTCTCATAAAATAACTATTTAACGCTTCTGCTGTACGTAGGGAAATCTACTAATCCCCAGTTGTCTAAAGCGGAGAAATCCTGGTATTCAAGCGTATTTTGTTGGCCCTGGTTTCGTTTTTGCATGATTAAACTAGTCGGATGCATCGGTTTTTCCTGGCATTAAATTAAACTGCTTTACAAATTAGTTCTCTCTTGAAAATTCTGCACGTTAATGGCTCTTCTTAGGCGGAGGCATACGATTAAGACCCCTAGGAATACTGGTAGTTCGACCCGGATTCAAACCCCGTCGAATACATTTATTAAATTAAGAATTAGACGCTACACATCAAAATATTGGACGCGTAAGTTGCTAAATTATGTTGGCCTTGTAGGTCTTTCATCGATTTTAGAATAGCCAAATGTCCTCTGTTCATTTAGGCACTAGCTGCACAGAAAGGCAACAGAATCTGAGGCTTAAGGGGAAAAAATATTTTGGGTGGCCATATAGCCCCTTTGAAGCTGTTCAGTCGCTGTGTTTGTCTTGGAGTAAATAAATTCCGAAGCTATCTATTAAACGTTAAAATTTCCTTGATTTCTTCGTATTATGCATAAAATTTCTGTTTAGATTAGGTTTTTCTATGTTTATCGTATGGTAATCAAATTTTTCTAGTACTGAATCCATTTTTCCTGTTACTCCTCCTCTGCTCAAGCCTCTCAATGAATTAAAAAGGCATTTGAAAATATATGATCTCTATTTTTTAATTTATGATTAACTGAAATGTTATGAAGATACTAAACTATTTGGTCTGAATCAATTGATTGTCACTGTTATGACTGTTTTTGAAAGACGTTTTATAAAGTAGTACTTTTTTTAATTTATTGTTTGCCGAAACTTAGAGATCACGATGTTTTATAGTGAGTCTGTGAAGTGCTTAATGTGTTTCTTTCGAATATACTTACCTATGTATAAAGGTAAGATATTACTGCAATCACCAGATGTCTACCGTACGTAAAGTAATGAGTCGATTTCATTTGGAAAAAGAAGCTATCTTTTCGCTTAGATAGAGAGTTTTACTATGTTTTACCGCAATAAATTAATTGAAAGCTAATCTAATTTTCAGGTCGTAATGATGTTTAGTAAACAACTTGATTTTGACGAATTTATTTTATGAAAAATCATTTCAATTCGCTTTGTTAAGCATATGAATAACTTATAATTTAATTTAGTTTTATATCCAGGTTCATATTTTCCTTATAAAAAGCTCGGTGTTAAAGTTCTTTGTAACCTTCTGCAACTTTTCCTAGAAGCATCAGAAATTAATAACCGTCACGTATCCCTCACAGAAATACATTAGGCCTTCCCCTTCGTATACCAATCATGGATCAGAATCCCCAACTGAATTCTACCCATCCTTACGTTCCCAAGTACATTCTTGTACTTTGGTCTCTCTTTTCGTGCTATCTATTCCGTTATACAATTACAAGCCTGTAATCAGAAGGTTCCTCATTTCCTTTTTTCTTTCTTTTTTATCTTAACATGGCTTCTAATTTGATTCATAATCTTTTGGGATAAGAAATTCATTTCATGGAAATTGAATCTTCAGTTGATGATAACATGCTAAAGCTGTGAGATTTTTTTAATGTAGATTTGCTCTAAAAAGCAAGCTATAGAAATCACTTTTAAATTATAAGTAATGTGCTTTAGAAATAAAATTCTTCTTTTCTGTAGTCTGAAGAAATTAGAAAATTGAGTTTAATGAAACTAATTAAGCTGTCGTAACACAAAGTTCTGATTAAATCTGTGCTTTCATGCCTCTCGAATATTAGATCTTAATAGCCGAAATGAGTCAATGATCTTTCAAAGAGTTTTATTTTATTCCCCCCCAATGGTCAGATACTTAGCTAGTTAAGCGTTGATTGGTAACGGCCGAACCAATCGTTCATTCAGCCGTAAAGTAGATGAATAGTGATAGAGCTATGTATAAAGATGCAGAAGCAATGTGGCCAGTTAAACACATTCTTCATTGTTCATAAAACATTCTCGATGCATGCAGAGCTGAACTGGCGGCCAAAAAAACTCCTATTCTTACAATTACATTAACTTTCACATTTCTGAAATAAGAAAGAAAAACAGTGAACAACAAATTGACAGAAAAGCGAAGTAGAAATACTCAAATTATACATTGAAACTTAAGCAAAGTTATGATTTCACTTCATCTCCAGTGGTTAATAAAGGTTTTATTTCGCAAATTTGAATATTATTATTGACTAAAATATTGTGTAAGTACATGCGCCATTAGCTTTATATAAGAATAGCAGGACAAAAATAAGTGTAAATTTTATTTTATGTATATTTTCTCTTAATATATATATTAGAAGGAGCAAGAAAGTGAAGATAATACATATTTTAATAAAGAGATTTTAAATGTTAAATTTCGAATTGACTATCATTATTACTTGAATTTAACCGCTTTCAAGCAGTATATTAATTATGTCACAATCAATTCAATCTCCACAGGCTTTACTGTGTGTGTGTGTTTTTACGCTTTATCATTTTTTATTAAAGGTAATTTCTATAGTGCACACTGAATGGAAAGAGGAATGTGAAAAGGGATTATTTTGTAGTAAATAAGAAAATATAAGAATTTAATGTATAACTACTGTAAACTTCGCAAATTACTATTATTTTCTCAATATATATGAGAACTTGTCATGCAGATATGGGCTGTTTATAGTTTATTTCACTTATGTTTTAATTAGTTTACCTCAAATAATGTGTTTTTCTTCACACATTTGTTATAATTCGAAATTAAATTTGATTAAACTTTTTCTCAATGCAGAACATAAGCTCTAGCAGTTTTATTTTTTAATCCACTTTGTGCTTTGAATGTTTAAAGAATTTCATTTCTTATCTCTGTTGTATGTATTTATTATAGCTTAGAGAAGGGAAACTTTATGCAAAGAATGTGAAATTTTGTCTTCCCATGAGGAGTTTTGATACTTTTTTTTCTCTTTTTCCTCCTTCTAAAATGTAGAGATTGAATGCTTTCTCGAAAGGCAAACTTATTCTCTTTTAAATTGTATAAAGGATTCTGGGATATTTCTTTTTTTTTCTAACGCACAGCGAGCAAATTTGAATTTCTTAACCTTTTTAAGACTCTTGGATTGAGGAAGGACCTTTTTAACGTTCCTGTATTTTGTTTATTTCTCCCTTGAGTATTGTTAACTTTTTACTCCTCCATTTATCAAAGTTGTCACTTGCATTTATTTTACCAGTTATACGGAGTTCTGTTGTCTGGCAAAATGTTTCAACCCCTGTATCTTAAAAGAAGGCATGTGAGATCTTAAGAAGCCACTCTTTTGAATTTCAAATGCGTGAGTAAAACATAAATGTGGATACTTTTTTTAGCTCAAAAAGATGAACGAGACAATGAACATCCAGTATTATACCTCAGTAAGAAGTTTACAGAAACTGAAAAAAAGTACTCTACCACAGAAAAGGAATGCGCCGCCATAATATTTGCTGTAAAGAAACTTCAATGTTATTTAGACGGACATACTAAATTCCTCATCATGACCGATCATAATCCCTTAGTTTGGCTCAAAAATAATGCGAGTCTAAATCCACGACTTATGAGATGGACACTAGTACTACAACCCTACAATTACACGATCGTTCATCGAAGTGGTAAAAACCATAAAAATGTAGACGCATTAAGTCGTACTCCCTGGCCTGATTAAATAGTTTGTTTCTCTGTATAGATAAAAAAATATTTTGTTCCTTCCTCTCTTCCTCAGTGTATCTTATTATGTTATATCTTGTATTTCAATTCTGTATAGTGCTGATATTGTTGTTTTGAAAAAAAAAAAAAAAAAAAAAAAGTAAACTAATATAAAAATATAAATTAAAGTTTATCTGGAGGGGGAGAGGTTGTAATATCTTGTTATTTAATAAATAAATATAATTATTGTTGAAGTGGCAACGCCATATTTGTATTAAACCGTTACTCAGCAACGTGAGATATTGTTTTAAAAAAAGATTAGTATTCTGAAGATTTTGCCAGCTAGGAGTAGTATTAAAATTTTGCCACTTAAGAATTGTATAAAATTTTCTATCACCGAGAACTAGAAATAAAATTTATGTTCTACTAAGAAGATTGTCTGTTTTGTAAATTACTGCAAAATACATTACAGAACTTAATTCAAAACAGCTCAAGAAAGCTAATCCGCGAATTCGCTACAATCAACAAGAGCAGTTTTCTAAACAACAACAAACTAAGTAACTACTACGAACTCGAAATCGAAAATCGAGTCAATGGCTAGGCGGCAATTAGTAGCCAACCGCTACTTTAACCGTCTCTGTTGGTAAATTGCCCTAAGGCGTTGGTACTTAAGTTTTTAATTAAGGCGATTTACGCCGCGCCAACTAGGCGAAACTTGATAAATTTTGTGAAATGTAGGTGGAGTGGAGGGAGATGATTGGCAGGAGCCTGTCACGTGGGTGGTCACCTACCCAAGTTCAGACTCCAAGCAAAGCAGCTTACGCGTGCAATGAGAAATACTGAATATATTAATAATTATCAAGTTTTGAAACAGGTTATCCAGATTGGAATAATTAAACTAATATCGCGATCTAAATGAAGACAAATGGCACAACTAAGTGCAACAGATTAGCTAAACAAAATAATTCAAATTCATCCTTGCTGTAAAACACAGATTGACAATGGTAGTCACGTGGGGGTCACCCTCCCTTGAACTGTCCACAGCCAATGCATCTTGAAATAGTAGATATCACAAGTCAGTGAAGTCTTGGTTTGAGAAATTAAACACTAAAGTTCTTGTACAACACTGAGGCACATGAGTTACTGAAACTATACACTATGTACATATAGGGACGGCGGTATTTGAGCGAAGTAGCAAATGGTGAAAAACATTTTACACTATCAATAAATAATCAGAGCTTTGAAGATCCAAAGTAATAACTGAGAGGTTTTCCTCCTTTTATAAAATTTTAAAATCTCACGCGAGAATTTTCTAGTACTTTCTCGAAATCAAAAAGAGATATTTATTAAATGTTACATGCACGCGCTCTTGTATTTTCAATTTTCCGGCTTAGCTTTCTTTTATATTCGTCACGCGCTGCACTGCGCGGGAAATAAAACCATTTAATTTACAATTCAACCAACGTTAATTATTTAAATGCCAAATTCGTAACAATATAATAAATTAAGTCTTACCCGGCATGCCCCCGGGGGTCGACGTAGAGAACTCTGCGAAGCTACTGGCTAGGATCTGTACCTAGGCAGTCTCGGCCACGGGGATATAAAATCACGAGCCTGGCGGTTCCAGAGCCCGGGGTTGGGTCATTTGTATGGCTGGACCTCGGGGGAAAGGCGTAAGACGTATACCAGATGGTTCTGTAGCTTGGTGTGGGACGGCACCTAGTTTGCTAGGTAATGTCCTGATGGGACGCGCTGTCCGTGTAATACTGGCGGGAGCAATTAACGACCGGTCAAGTCCATCAGGTTTTCAGGTCACGCCTCCATCGAAAAGCCGAGAACAGGGAGTGGTGACCCCTCGGGCCCGGCCCAGTAAGCGGAGTATTCTTGGAGTTATTCAGTCTGAGGCTAAGAGCCGGTGTGGGATCCGGTTCTCCAGACATTAAGGATTAGTTTAAAACCCCTAAGTGGTTTGTAAATTTGGGCTGAGGCTAAGTTTTGGATTTGTGCCCCACGACCTCCCCCTGCCTGATATGAGGGTTCACAGTAGGTCGATTCCCTCAGTTGCGTAACTGTTCCCAGGAGAGGTGTAAAAATTTTGTTTGTTTTTACCCAGCATGCGTTGCCATGCTACACAGAGGAAAGAAAGTGTTTGTGTTAACAACAACTGAGAGCACATGATGTCGCCAGTCTTACAAAGTTTTCACCCGGCGGCTGAGAAATTTCTAGTATTTTCTGCTTCTGAAAATTTCTGGAAAGCATATGCGGACCGGTTATGATTACAGTTACATATATAGATTAATTACAAATATTCAATTAAAATACCCATTACAGTTATACAGGAACCAGACAAAAATGTTGCCAGATGGTGGCCAAGTTTGGCGACTTTAGGCGATTTCTCAATAAATTTAACGACAAAAATTGGTCGCCAAAGGCTTTAGCTTGGCGATATCTGCCTAAATTGCTCAATGCTAAATAGACTTACCTCTGTATTCTTATTTTTCCGGCAGAATCAAGTTTTTCATTTTTTTCAAATGATGAAAAAAAAAATGTACTTAAAGCGTTTTTTTTTACCTCTTCTTGTTTAGCAGTCGGTAGCCGTCTTGGATGTTATGTGATTGGTGGATGATCTTCCATATCAATTCTATGCTGAGCTAAACTGTTTCAACTTACGTCAGAACATCAGCAGAAGAAAACATATTGAAATTCTTGAATGCACGTTCTGCAGCATTTCTCTCTTCATTGCTTAGCTGTGCATTCTGCAATTACTCAGATATTAAGCTCTCCGGAGACACAGATTCTGGAAGGTAACTGCTTTCTTTAATGCAGTTCAATGGAGTACATGGTGTCGCCACTTCACCTTTCCTAATGACCTTCGCCTTATCAGTTACATTGGCAGCTCTCACCGTGATAACAGTCCTCCATAAGTCAACGAATGCTTAGGCTGGTAATATGTATGGGCTGTCACAGTTCTTGGGATATTTCATGTTGCGTACCTAAACTTTCTGCTTTTAGTCATATGTCCAGGAAGTAAAAATTATGCTCTTGCTGGTATTTTAATATCCCCTTGAGCTATTATCCTTCATCTTTAATTCCGAACAGTGCTATCTCCTGAGAGGCAGGATGCAGTTAGTAATTTTTAAAGTCCAAGGAAAAATTTTATTTTCTTAGAAAGTCTAAAGAAAAGTTAGAGTATGCAAGGGTCTAGTAATATTTGCTATATTCTAAATAGATTTAAAAAAAAAAAAAAAAAAAAATTCTTGCCTCCTCCACCATCCTGCGCAGATCATTTTGGCATTTGGGCATCCCGAAATTTGCCCGAATTCGAATGCTGATGAGAGCTGTTATAGGGAGTCTATCTGCAAATTTCTAGAATGCCATTATCAAAAATAAACAAGAAACATAAATTTTAAACTCATAAAGAGCTACCAGCGGCAGAACAGTAAAGTCGCTGAACACTGGTAGTTCGGTTCAGAGTTCGAATCCCGGTGAACGGGCTGGCTGCATGGACGTTTTCGTGCTTTTCTCCATGCATAACGTGTATACGAGCCAGTTTTCCTTTGAAAATCCTCCGCGAAGGCATCCCTTCTCTTAGGTAGATAGCCCTTGATGTTTTGCCATTATCACATAAATCAAACTAAACCAAACGATCCCCTAGAGTGTCACGTTTTCAAATGAGCAGTAGTTACATTGCAATACCAGCTGAAAGGGTAACGGAAGTACATTCCTATTTGTCATTTTTTTCAAGTTAATATCTTTTGTGTGATCTTAATACAACTCCGCCATAGAGAGAGTGTGACTGGGGGGACTCGAAAAGACGAAGCGACGAATCTCTATCAGTAGGCAAAGTTCCGGGTCACATTTGACCCCGACGAGAAGACAATGAAAATGAAGAGTCTGTCTCGGGGTAAACGGTTAAGTTGTTAGTGGCGAACTTTGAAATAAAATCATCTGAAATTCGTCTGTATATGTAAATTAGCTGTGAATTTCTGAACTTAAATTTTGAACGCCGACAAAAACAATCAGTAAAAGTGACGGGGAATGACTGCAAAATTATTTCATATTGTTTAAAGCAGCAAGCTGACTGTCTTTTTAGTGTAGATATTTTTTTAATTGAAAATGAATGCACATTGTTAAAAAAAATTCTTTTTTGCATAAAATATAATTGTATTTTTGCAATTTTTTAAAATTATTATGGAGAATTTTTGTTTTTCAAGAAAGTAAATTACCATGCTATTGATATGGTGTGTAAATTTGGTAATTTTCTTTTTATTTAGGAACAGCCCTGTTGCAGTTAGTAGAGGTTCAGAAAGAAATTCAGTCCCAGCAGTTAAACATTGTAGGTTTGTGTGCTTTAGCTTACGAATTATATGTTTTTTTTTTTTTTTTTTTCAAACTGAGATTCTGTTACTTTTAGAAGTTTAAATTGAGATTTAATTTTATTTCACTTTATTTAATAAACTGTGAAATTATGTTCATATGTTATAAATGAAATCTGAATGATATAGATATCTTTTTTTTTACAGTTGAAAGCATTTTATGTGGATCTGCTGGTTCCACTTGAAACTAATATCGATAAAGATACGAAAGTTGTCGCTGTAAGTGAAATATTTTCTTTAAAATTTAATTCTGAATTGATGTAATTACTCTCTATTGCTTTGCTTTCTGTATGATTTCAAAGCGATCCAAATTTCTAAAATTATTTTCAAAGTAGTTCATTATTGGGAGTGCTCGAGCGCTCCAATGGAACGTATTCACATCGATTATGCAGAACCTATTTTTGAGCATATGTTTTTAATAATCGTCGATGCTCACTCAAAATGGCTAGGAGCCTATCCAATGAAATCAAGCTCGACTTTCAAAACAATAGAATGTTTACGGGACATTTTTGCGCGATTCGGATTACCAATATGTGAGTGATAACGGGCCACAGTTCATTTCACATGAATTTAAGATATTTCTACAGAGTAACGGAATTAAACACAAAACTACAGCACCATTTAAACCATCTAGTAATGGGCAAGCTGAACGGTAGGTGCTTACAGTAAAACAATCTTTACGAACAATGCAAAATTATCCAGAAACTTTGAGACAAAAACTCAGTACCTTTTTGAGGCAATATAGGAAAGCTCCGAATTTAACTACTCTGCAGAGCCCTGCAATGCTAATGCTGAAGAGGGAAATTCGAGCAAGAATAGATTTTATAATGTTGCGAGGCCCCAACTTGTCAGCAACAGTAGTACTGACTGCTATGAACTGTAAATTACACAAACTCGTAAGAAGGGTTTAAATCCCTTTTTATTCCACTTTAGAAATACAGCTGCGTTCACTTGACGCTCACAAACTACACCGACCCGGCGGTTTAACAAAATAGAAAAGTACAACTAAAAATAAATGACAGGATGAATAAATAACGAAATCACTACCTACGAGGCTCTAAAATCGTAACTAACTTAACCGCGTTCTAACATACAGCTGAGATTCAGCAAACTTACTGTTTAAGAAGTTGAAAGATTCAACGAACTGCCGAAATAGGCACACAGGCCGAAACGCGCGGTTCTTAAAATTTCTACCTAGCAACTTTCACGCTCGCGATTCAAGAAGCACACTTACAATCTCGTTTCCCTTCTATTTAAACTCAATTTACTTCTGGTAAAATTTGAATACTCTGCGCGTTCTACTAAAATTTACATACTCTGGCATTGGCAATTCTAGGGGAAAGTAAAGGCTTGACAGGAAAGATAGCTTAAAATAAATGTTAGTTAAAATAAATATAAACCCTACAATTTATTGAGACCAGGTCTCAAAAGGAGGGTCGAAGACGAAGTTCGAAAGGAACCTACGAGTTTGCAGACCGAGGATTTAGAGTAGGAGGTAGAGTGGCAATGAGAAATTATTGTCAAGGTGAATAGACGATGGAGATTTGGAACAGTCCAATCCAAGGATGGGGAGCTTCATTACACCATAAATGTAGATACACGACAGTGTGAAAATTAAAACATTAATTGCTGCTTATGAAAGTTTATGAAATTGTAAAATGACCTTCGTTACAAACGCATCTGCGGAAATGATATGAAATTATGCTTAAAAATGTCCGAATTCTGAGTTTGTCTACTGCTATCTTTCTAGTATAGTTCAAAACATTTGTTTCAGTCACTCTGCAGTACTGGGCTTCGGATTTAACACTTGATTGATCATGATTATAAACCAACATTTTGAGTGTAATGCATTTAATGTTAATTTAATCAAATAATTTCAAAAATTTGCTGTTGAGAAATGTATGTATAAAAAAGGACTTTGTGCTTACTAGTAGTTTTATTCTGATTTTCAAAAAGTGTTATGTTGTACTATTCTTTAAAAATAAATTAAATCCATTTTACCTGAATTTTATTGATACATACGTACTCAGTACTTCTTTATTTTTAATAGTGATTAGCGCGATTATTTAACGAAAATGACATTTTATATTCTCCTGGTGAAAACACGGATTTTTCTTTCTAGTGCGAGCAGAAGCGATTCTTGCAACAACATAAGTGCCTACAGGAGTCCTACTTGAAAGCAGCCGGGATAGTGAAAAAGCAACGTAAAAAAAATAAGGGAAGAGGAACTAATCTGGACAAAGAAATTAAGGTAAAAAAAGAGAGAGAAACGAACGGAAAAGAGAAACAATTGTTACATGTTAGACGTTCATTAACTTACCAGCAGTTCATTGAGCTGAGAGTTCTTCAGTTGATCATACTTCTTCACTGCATGACATAAACCACTTTTCTCCCGATCAGCAATCTCCGTTAATGGTAGTTCATAAAGAATATGGTAATAATAATAAAAGATAAAGAAATATTTCCTAATATGAAATTTAAATTATTGCGCAAATTTTTTCTTACTCATATTAGTTTAAACATTAAAACATTTACCAGTTTAATCTCTGGTAGGAGAAGTAAAACAATTTGCCGTATAAACATAATTCTGCCCCACGTAAATAAGAATTAGTATCTGATTTCTGTCTGATAATCGTAATTCTGCTACACATAAATAAAATTATTATTGCTTGTGAATTCTATAAATCAAAACATCATTTCTATTAATAACATCTGTACTATTCTGAACGTAAATCGGAATCACATAATTTTCTTTACGCAATATTATTTAACACGTTATTTTCTTAAATCGTATCATTTGTTTACTTTATTGCCCATGCAGTGCTTAAAAAATCCGAATTTTTTGTTACGCAAATTGTAAATAAACTGCCTTATTCACATATTATTTTAGTTCTAACGTAATATGCTATGTATAAGAGTATTATAATAATAGGTTTTTTTTCCATTCGTTATTGATTTTATAGTTTTTTGCGCTGATATTTTTAAGATTTATCTATTATAAATTTCACAGACGCTGCATTACAGAATGAATTTCAATTAATTGTCCCCCCTACCCTTCCGGAATCCTTTGCAAGACTGTTACTCTTTTAGTTAGTTCTAACTCATGGTTGACTATTAAATAAAGATACTAATATAATCTGCATATATTCTTGAATTCTGATAAAAGTTAATTTATCCTTGGTAAATTATCTTCAAAATTTCCATTGCCATCACAGTAGTTATTTTCATTTTAGATTCAACATAATTTTCACCATCACATTATTCTTTTATAGTGCTTATCATCTTTTTGGGACAGTATATACCGAAACTTCACGCTGGTCCAGAAGTAACAGCAAATAAGCAGCGCATAGCATGAAGACAAATTTTCCATGAGAATGTTCCTGATCATATTTATATAAATTCGATCAGAAAAAGACATCTTTTCTATATTAACATTTAAGAATAATAAGATAATAATAATAAAAGATAAAGAATAACAATAAAAGATCAAGTTTCTAATGTATTCAAATATACCTAATTTTCATTTTGTATTGAAATTGTTTCTATTCATTGGTCTTGTTAATTACAATATTGTGCTATTAACAACATGCAGAATGCAAAAGGTTGATAAATTATTAATAAAAAGAAACACACGATATATAATACATTGAAAGAAAATAAATACACAACATATAATACTTATTGATAAAAATAAATACGATATATATAATACTTATTGATAAAAAGGAATACTCAAATTTTATAATTGCATGATATAACCCACTCCTTTCCCCCAAAAATATAGAGTAAAATTTTGGCATTGCTTTTTGAATTAATTGTGTAACATTAAATTAGTAGAAATGGGAGCATATTTTATTTTTCATACAGATGTCAAATGTAAAGTTGCTTTCTTTTTTGTTCGTAGCATTTGTTCATAGAAAGTACTTTCGTTGAAGTCTTTCTCTTGAAGTAAACTTTTTAATCTATCTAATTTTTTATACAACTGGTTTAACCTAGTTTACATAGATCATTATATTATGCTAATTTCTGTAAAACCGGAAGTTATATAACACTTACATGTTTCAGAATTTGCAACAATTGGAGGAAGAGAAGATGAAATTAGATTGTTTTTGCGAGAGGAGTTTGAAACAGGTAACTACGTTTTTTAATGTTAAATTTCCAGAAATCATTCCTAATTGTAGAATCTTAAAGCACGGTTTTAAGAAAATTGGTTTATTTTTGATGCATTCACGTACCGAGTCTCTCCGATTCTAAGACACACCTTTTCCAAAAACGCGGGTTCTACCATAGAATCGCAATATTTTCCCGAAATTTTTGGACATCTGCAAGCATTACCCAAGAGCTGTGTTCACCCATTTAGTTCATTTACAAAATGTTGCAGTGCCAATGCTCTGACTGACGCAGGGAATGATAAATCATGAGATTAAAAGGTAGTTCAAAAGAATCAGCAATGGAACGTGAAATATGCAGGTAATGAACGGCTCATGTAAATCTAATTGTAATATTGATCTTAAACACTTTATCCCGAGACAGACTCGTCGATTTGAAAAATGTTTTTAGGTGTCAGTAACAGCAGACACTAGTCGGGATTAAATGTGGCCTGGATCGTTGCCCCAGAGATAGTCTACGTTTCTTTTTCCAACCCCCCCCCACAGTAAAGCAAAAAGTGACAAATGTCATGATTGTCTTACTTGGTTACGCTCTCTCCACAGCAGGGTTATCAGGATCACATCAAATAAATTCACAGAAGGCGGAAAATAGGAATCCACTTCCATCACCTTTGGAACTTCTGTTGATTTGAAAGCATGCCTTTTAGTGATTCGTGTTTGCTAACATTCAGATAAGAGACTAAAGAGCATTAAATAATTTTTTCACTGTGCTATGGAGACAGCATTCTTGAATGTGACAAGTAAACAGTTTTCTAAATAGAACTTGACAGCTGGTGAAAGGGAAAGAAGATTTCTAAGACTAGTTTCAGACGCAGAAAATTTATCTTTGGATTGGAAAAAAGAAGCAAATATTTGAGTTTTGTAGGCCGATGAAGAGGTTAAGAAGGGGCTGGTTAATAATGCTACTCAAAAATGGGTATTTTTGTTGATGGTGAATATAAACCCATAAAAATAAAAATATTTGTTGGAAAACTTTTCCAATAATTATATGAACATAATTTTTAGATAAACATGTAGGTCCGTAAAAGAAACAGTGATAGCAGGAACATGAAACTTAAATATATGCGCAGTCTTCAGAGACTTGAAGTTTAAATACATGGCTGTTTTTAACTTTATTGGTGTGTTAAAGCATGGCTTAAAAAAAATCTTCAAATTGTTGAAGAGCAGGGGAAAAACCTACTGACATGAAGGTAATTTAAAAGCTTCGAATCAGTTCCTTCATTAAATGATTAATTTCTTATGAGGAGCGGGACACTTAATCATCATTCCATTAGACTTTAATTCACTTTATCCGTTTGACGAAGTGGTGTACATTATTTTTTCTGCTCTTAATAACCCCGTGTACTTTCTTCTTTTTCAGGCTATAACTCAAGAGAGACGGCGGTATGGCTTTGTGCTCGAGCGACAGTGCTCTCTCACCAAGCATAATCTCGTTTACCATTCTCAGGTAATTAAGAGGCATCTCATGGCCGCTGCTTTGATTTTTGTGTCCCGAAATCTGAGTTAAGTGGTCCCAGCCTTCTACTAATTGATGAAGGAGATTAACTGGAAAGTTTATCCTTAGCGAAACATTTTGTGTCTTGACATGTTTAAAATTCATCAACAAGAAAACATTGTTTCAACGATGAAGCTCTCAATTTCGTAATTTCCGTTAATTTTCTTGTTCCCGATCCTTTATAATATCGGTTGTTTGAAAATTAACTTCTGTTTCACATTCTGTTCACACAAACATTTCATCGTTCTAATTCACCAATAAAAATTTTGTAAACTAAAATTTCAGCAAATACATGCGTAACCAAATGGAAAATTAATTTTTATCTCCCAAAGGTTTCCTCATATGGGAATGCAAATCCACATTTAATCTTGACTGAGGCTTCCTTAAGCCAGTTTTCATTTTGTACTGTACTATTTATTTGTTTGAACAATAAAAATAATAAATATATGAGATGCATTCTTTGTTGGCAGACATATGCATAAGTTATGATTATCATATGTACTGATGTACTTTTACATTTGTACTGAAGTATTTTTTTTGAAACTTTGTGAATCATTTAAGAACTTCTCAGACATAAACAGAGTTTATTTTTTAGTATATTTTTAATGGGTCTTTATTACTTTTTTGGTTTACGAAAGCTGTGAATAAGTCATATCATATTCTTGAAATCCGCAGTACTTGAATTGAGCTCTTAGACAGCGTTAGCATACTTTCTGTTAAAGAAGCAATATGAAGCGACATCATCTTGGACAGTCTTATTTGTGTTGTAGTGCAAGAAGTGTTAAAATTTATTTTTACCAATAGCAGGTGCCACATTTTGAGCAAAAGATGTTTAAGAAGCTTGGCATAAATTTCTTCAAACAGAAATAGATCCCTGTCTAGCGCAACCATCTTACTTGAAAAATTCCTCACCAATCGACCCGAAGTTTCTCTTTTGTCAACATGTTTTTGGAGTATTCATGTTTTCAGACATTTTAATCTATCCAAAAGGACAATGCAATCTATCCAGATGTCAGGAGCAGTGAAGCAACTGTATGTATTCCATGTATATATTCCTTCATAAATTAAGTTAATTTTTTCGTTTCACTCTCCAAGCATTTTCATTAACTTTTGTAATAGTTACAAGTAAATAGAGCAGGTAGAGTGTAGATAGAGGTTAACACTGATTTACTACACATTTTCTTGTACTAATTAATGAGTTCAAGTTTAGTTTAATAGGGATCGAACTAAACAGAGCCAGTTTATTCCTTTCCTTCTAATTATGAATGCTTCTCCTTCCATCTTCCTTTCCAACCAGGTGAGGTCTGTTTTATGAACGGTGGATACCCAATGTTTAACCATAGATAAGTGAGTATGGTTCAGTTGAACTAACTATTCAGACCGCAATACGCCGCAGGGCTTTACGAGGGACCCTTCGTGTACCTTAAAAAATGTGTACTAGATAACGTTCATTACACACGTAGTACACAAATGTTTTGCAATTGTTCCTTTTACCTTTAGAAAGATTTAGAACAATTGTGGTTTTGGCACTTATATACATTTAGAGCCTTATAAAAATTTTCATTTACAAATCGGCGATCACTCACGTGTCATTTGAATAAAATACTTATTTGTAACAAAATATCCGTTATTTATTATGCATAATATCCATTATTTACTAGTTCGTTTATGCCAGGATTGTTAATGGCAAAATTCTTTTATGTAAAATTTCTTAATGCAAAGTTCTTTTATGATATGTGAAGTTTTTTGCTATGTGCAATCCCTCCCCACTTTTTTTGGTTATCCGAACGTTATTGCCGTGTAAAATGACCCTGTGCATTGTTCTTTTATACAAAGCTTATTGTATAAAATTTTTTGTGCAAACAACCATTATTCCTCCTCTAGCTATTCTATCAGTTATCTATCTCTCTACAGAAAAAATGTCTTCTGAAAACTACCTGTTTTAAAAAGAACCCATAATAAAAAACTGTCAGCCATAGTAAAGAAAACGGCCTAAATCATGAAAGCAAATATACATCTATTTTTATTTTAGATGTACGACTGAAATCAGTACAAAAATTTTCATGTTTGGTATTTGGAAGTGAGAAAGTTATAGTCTTTATGTATTTGATATAAGTGTATGATTCTGTTATAAGCTTACCAAAAGAGGGTATTTGGGTTTTATTCGTGGTCAAATTGTGACGTCATTTTTGTCTTCTTCACCAGTTGCATGTTTAATAAATGTTGCATTACTTATTATCATTTTACCAGTCTGATTTAGCAAGTTCTTATACATATTCTTCATTATTCATGAAATTTCATTCTATCTTAATTTTTTATTTATGAGAAGCATTTTTATATTATGCAGATTCAGACTAAATATTCTCTTCATTTTCCTAATTCGAAGTAGTTACTAAAAAAAATATTTGCTTTTTTATATTCTTATCTTATTTTCTGCAAAGCATGCAAGGTATGAATAATTTTAAGATGAAACTTTAATGAAGGAATGTAAAATTTCTTCATAATTATGAGAAATATATCTGAGCTACTTACTGCCGAAATGATATTTAGCTTTCTTCAGAATAATGAATTTTTATTGAAAAAAAGTTTTATTATAAACTTTACTCACATAACAAATCTGCTATTTAGAAATTGGATGTGGTGTTTGAGTAATTGCTTGTTCGTTGTATATAATTATTGGAAGAACGCTTACTTCTTCAAAACTCATTTAATGATTTTGAAAAAGGTGAAACGTACAAGCTTAATGCTTTGATCGTTAATAAATTTCAATGCAATTAAGTATTCGTGTTGTTTTATGTGTCGAATTTAACATTTTACGAAGTGTGAAACTTTAATGGGGCATTTTACTAATATAATTAAAATAACATTTACTTTAAAATTTCAGATCAGCTTTTGAAAACTATGAAATTTTTTACCAATAATTAAACTCAACTTTTGAAAGCTGGTATAAAGAATGGTAATAAATTTTAATATATATCTTATTTTCCCCAAAAAAAGTGACTGAAGGCTTTATTTTCCTTGATATTAATTTTAGATACATACTTTTAATTTAGTACCTGAAAAAAGATGGAGAATTTTAAGATTTTAGAGCTTTGTAAATAAAAATTAAAAACAAGCTTTCCAACTGATTAAATTTCAGTATGACTAAATAATTTAAATACGAAATGCTCCATACTTTTATGAAAAGCAGAAAGCTTCTAGAAAGTGTTTTCATGAAAAATTCATGGATCATCTTAAATCGTTTTTCAGTGCGCAACTTTGAACTCCTCTTATAATACCCCATTTATGCGTTTATATTCAAACACATTCGGTATAAAATCTCGGTTTAAAGTACTCAAAGAATGTATATTTTAAATCCAAATTTATAAATATTAACTTGGTAGGATACGGATTAATCATTTTTATTCCACTTACTAACAAAATCGCTCATTTCCTTTTTATACAAGTACAGTTCCATGTCTAGTTGTATTTGTAATATCAATAAAATAAAATCCATATTTGATGGGAAATAAACTCCAACGTAATAATTGTTCTAGTTGTGCCTAGTTGTATTTGTAATATCAATAAAATAAAATCTATATTCTCCAACGTAATAATTTTTCTCAAATTGTCCTGAAAGTTATTTGATTATCTTAGCTAACGGAGTTAACTTATTTACGTGAATGTAGGAATTATTTTCAGTAAAATACTTAATCGGATTAAAATCAGAGCCTTGGGAAAGTCCTTACAGAATTACAAAAGTCTTTTTCTAATTGGAAAGACTAACTGAATATTTGACAGGACTTTGATTATGCCTAGTTATTATGCTAGCGTACTTTGAAGGCTTACACAGTATTCAGAAACCATCAGTGCAAATCATTCTTGTTTAATATTTTAAAGAAACGAAACAAAAAAAAAAAAAAAAAAAAAAAAAAAACATTGCACTCGGGGGAAATATTTATTTCAATCGGATATTCATAAAATGCTAAAAACTTTAAGATCAAAGGAAAAAAATGTTTTCACTGGAAGCATTCTATAGAAAAATTAAAATCTATATAAAATAATACCTAATTTTAAAATAAAAACAGCCTTATAAATTAAATAATAGTAGTCTTACAAATCAAATCCATTTTTATAATTCCTTTTTGCTTAAATTATGTTTAATTATGCATTGAATGATGGCAATGTTCAGTTTTTTCACTTTGTTTACAAAAGAATGGAATTTATAATGCGTTAAAAAAGATTAATTGTTGAAATTGAATGTTGCTTTACAATCAACTACCAATATAGGTTCGCTGTGGTCAAGTGAGTATCTGCAAAGCATTAGTAATTCATTTCGGCTTAGGTTCCTTTCATCTGAATGGATTATCTGCCTAAGATTTTCTCTAATTTCTCCATACGCTACCTTAATACGCTTCAGTTTCCATTGAAGTTGAAGCCATCAGAAGTTCAAGTGTTAAGGCCCCCAAAACGCTGGCACCTCGCCTTAACACTTAACGGACGGGTCAAATATATTCTGCCTTTCACGCTTTCCAGGCATTTTTTAGAATTAAATAAATACATTTGAATGGTTTAAAACGCTGTAGCTTTATTCAATCAACATCAATTCTTTTAATATTTTGCAAAGTTATTTATTAACATGTCTAGTATTTTTTACGAGTGTGATATTTTGTAAAGCATTTACCCTTGTGAAGTGCAACCTGGCAGAATTGACAAATATATCTTGTTTCGCTTACACTTTTCTAATTTATTATCACTTCCTACTTCGGGTAACTTATCTGCTAAATTTCATCACAGATTTCCGCTTCTTGCACAGAAAACACTTACGTGCTCTCCATTTTAAAGGTTACGAAATTACTTTAAAATGCTACCTAAAAGTCAAAACTGAGCAGTAGAATTAACAGACAGATAGTACTATAATTAATTATACCAAGAAGGTAACACAATGTGCTTAAAATGAAAAACTAACGCATTGTACGGAAAATTCAAGCAAAAACGTAAATCTACGTGTCCCGTCCTAAGAAGTCGCAATTCGAAAATGTAAATTTACGTGACCCGTCCGTTAAGTCTATTCCTTTCCAAATCTCGTGGATGAAGTTTTCGAGTTTTCTTTTTTGAGTTATAAGATATTTCTCCCTCCTTCTTAGCATGCCTTCGTGGTGTAATGGGCAGAACACTCGGCCAATATCGAGGAGGATTCGAGCCCCTCATATCTCCCCTCTTCTGTTCCCCCCCCCCAAAAAAAACTAATGTCTCTACAGACGCAGCAGACAGACATAGATCCCCAACCCAGGTCCGACTTGCGGACCCATGCGGAGTTTGGATGTCTATGGTCCAGGGGACCTCGTCCTCGTGGGCTCAACCCCGCAGTTCCCGCCCGGCTGTATACAAAGTATTGGGCAGAACAAATCGTAGATATGAAAAGAACTTAGTCAGTTTGCCTCCAGGCATTACTCCATCGGCTAAACGTACATCGTAAAGTGCGCTCTGACCACTCTGTCAGTCCCCGTCACGAGAACTGAATGGGGTCAACCCCCCGGGGACTTGGTCGACGATCTCCAATCCAGCTCCACCACAGTTGAAGGAACAGACACGACAGTACCAGTACGGTCCCTGCTGAGCTTGAACCAACCTGAGTACAATACTCGGGTTCTAGTCCTGTAAAGTCAAATTATATACCACTGTGGTTGAGACTGCCTAGGTACAGATCCTAATCAGTACTTCCCAGGTGTTCGCCTGAGTCAACCCCCGCCTGAGGGGCTAATGAATCTACAATGGCGCCCGAACTAAAAAAAGGTGGTGGATGATGATTCTTCACCATCAGGATTTGGCAATTGGGTTCCCTAATCCCCAGTCTCCCTTTAAAAGGGGAAGTATTTCTCTCGTCTTCTTAGCATGCCTTCGTGGTGTAATGGTCAACACATTCGGCGCGTATCCAAAGGTCCAGGGTTCGAGCCACGGCAAGGGCATTGCTCATTTCTCACTTATTCTGCTTCAAAAAACCTAATGTCTCTACAGAGAAATGCATGCTATCAGATGCAAGAGGGTAAATGTTACCGATTCGCAAATGCAATTTGGAAAAGAACGTACAGTTTTTCTAACATTAAAAAAGATCGTCGTTCAATGTTTTAGTTGTTCCTAGAATAGCCAAATCAAATAATAAATTAGGAGAATAGGGTAAAAAATAAACTGTAATTTTCTCCAAGACTTTAATGAATAGTATCATTTTAGTTCCAAGTGTTATGAACAATGCACCCATCTTCTAAAGAAGTAGGAAAATTAGCCGATTATTGAAATTATTTCCAGGTTATTTTTTTAATGGCTGGGCGCTTCATTAAATAGCCATTAGTACACCATAACGGCCGGAAGGGTGGTTATTTCATTATGGAAGCACCTAACTATGAAATGACGGACAGTTACGACCTTCTCTGGGATTCGAACTCGGCACATCCCTACGGCAGTCAGAATCACTAACCACTGTACCGGCTGGGAAGCATTTCCGGGTTTTTTAACCTGTTTTATATAATATTAACCAAACAGTTTTGCAAAAGAAACCGTTTAAGAACTGCAAAATATAAAGCTTTCGGTTCTTTGCGAAAATATGTAATGTTCATCTAACTGTTTATTGCTTATGCATTGTTTAACATAGCGTTTCTCGAACAGTGTTTCGCGGAACACTGGTATACCGTAAACAGTCCCTAAATGTTCAGCGAAGCATTAAGAGACACCGAGTCTGAGATTACAGAGAATCTGAAGTTACAGATCAGAGAAACATGGCCCGCTTTTTATATATTTTAAAAACGACTCTTAAAGAGGGAAAAATAGCTCTTATCGCGCTCATTATAAATTTTTGAATATAATATGACTTCAGATGGTTTACGCTGCTAGCGAAATAATTCCAGAATGCATAACTGTTAATGTTTCTGTTCTTTGTGTTGTGGTGATCCACGGTTTGAAAATGGTTTCTGAATCAGAAGAGATTCGTGCACTAACCTAGTGCTTCGCATTAGAGAGTAAATAACATCTATGATATAAAAATAAACTTTTATTTACACAGCGAAAACGCACAGCAACATTATTTACGAAAGCTCATTCTCCTAAAACATACTTCTTTTTACACTCCGCTTGCGCATGCGCAATGACAATTACCAAAGGAGCTTGGCAGATACTGCCATCTGTTGGATAAACTATTCGCTACATATTCCTCCCACCTGAATTTACTGGGAGGTAAATTCACACATCTGTTAAGTATAATATATGCATAATAGTACAGTATACAACATTGAAGTATAAAATTATTCCTACCAAGATGTTCTAATTAAACTGAAGTACAAATTTACCTGGAGATGCAGCATTCCATAATTTTCTAGACATATTAACAGATAATACTAAACCTAGAAAAATAAAAATAAATCAAATTATTACAAAGTATTCAAACAAGTACAAAACATTTCACAGACGTATCACTGGTTTCACAGTTCTACCACTGCTGGTAGTCATAGGAATATTTTCAGTCATATCCTTTTGGACTGGGTTATCCAGCTCAAGTCTGTACAGTCTTTGCACTGGTCTCAGAAACTCAGAAGTCTCTGTTTTTATGACAGCAAGTCTTATTTGTCCATCACGACCAGGTAGCAGCTTTATGACACGCGCCAGGTTCCAAAAACCACGTTTTTTGTTGTTATCTTCAAGTAGAACAATTTCACCCACCTGGAGAGGTTTAGCTATAGAGTTTTTAATGGGCTGCTGACGTAACTGTCCTAGATATTCCACACGGAATCTTGCTCTAAGTTGTTCTCTCACCTTTTGTAGATACTTAGCTCGTTTACTCAGTTTTTCCTTATCCACTGTATCGATATCAGGTACTCCTGATTTGGAAATCTCCCGCAGGAACATTTCTGGAGTTAATGGGGATGAATCTTCAACGTCTTCCGACACGTAGGTAAGTGGCCTAGTATTGATTACTCTCTCACAGTCGCATAGTACTGTAAGCAACTCCTCGTAATCCAGGGCAGCATGACCTAGAACTTTTCTCAGAATCTGTTTCACCATTTGAACTAAACGTTCCCACCAACCGCCCCACCAAGGTGCGGAAGGAGGAATAAATTTCCACTGAATTCTTTGCTCAGCGGCCTTTGATCGCAGACTCTCCCAATCAATTGTATGCAGAAGGCTCTCCGCTCCTTTAAAATTACTGCCATTGTCTGAGTATATTATAGATGGTCTTCCGCGACGAGAAATGAAACGTCTCAATGACTGGAAAAAAGCTTCAGTTGTCAAGGATGTTACTGACTCCAGATGAATGGCCCTATAGACCGCACATGTGTAAAGAACAATATAAGCTTTTCGACCATCTTTAAGGCAGAGGGGTCCTGCCAGATCGACACTCACTATCTCAAAAACATTTGCATCACGTACTATATCTTTCGGCAAAATTCCTGGAGTTACATCACAACTTTTGGATTTAAATCTTTGACATTTAACACATTTTCTAATGCAGTTTCGTACTGTCTTACGAGTTTTGAGGATCCAATACTTTTCCCGCAAATGAGACATCACCATAGAAGTACCAGCATGCAGCAGCTCATTATGTGCATTCATTATTAGTAATTTTACTACTGCATGATCAGATGGCAAAATTACAGGAAACTTAAAGTCATCAGTATCGTCGCGATAAGAAATATTGGTTTTAGCTCTGATCAAACCATCACGATCAACTATAGGTCTGAGGTCTTTAATTTTATCATCGTTCACACTCTTAAATGATTCTCTTTGAACCAATAACATAAGAGTTATCTCAGCTCTTTCAATTTCCGAAACTGACGAAGTTTTGAAGGTTTCGTTTGTAATTCTTCGTAATTTAAAGTAAAACCTATGAATCCAACCTAACATGCGTACAATTTTCTTTATGGATAAAAAGTACCTGTAATACCAATTGTCAGGTTTAGAATCTTTGTTAAGAGTTGTCAGTACTGATTTACGCCTTTCTGAATTTATGATCTCTTCGTCCGGCAAATCGGTGCCTCTTGACCATGACGATTCTGGTTCTAACAGCCATGATGGGCCCTCCCACCATTTCGACAGCAAAAACTGTTTAACTGAACAGCCTCTAGAAGGGAGATCGGCGGCATTCAGCTCCGAAGGGATGTAATGTCAATCTTCTATTTTTGTAAGTGTTCTGATTTCTTGGACACGATTCCAAACGAAAGTTCCCCACCGTACGTCTCGCTGGATCCAGCACAAAGCGGTTGTTGAGTCAGTCCAGAAGAATGTTCTTAAATTTGGCATGTTCAAATCTGAAAAGACCATACGTTCCAAGCGTGCTCCGATTAAGCAGGATAATAATTCCAAACGAGGAATGGATATACTCTTTAAAGGCTTAACTCTAGTGCGTGCTTGCACAAAATTTAAATAAAAGTTATTTTCGGTCTTCACTCTTAAGAAAATACAGGTAGCATAGGAATGCTTGCTGGCATCGCTGAAAACATGAAGACTTACATCTTCGTTAACCGATCTGTCAATATTAAGCCATCTAGGAATTTTGACATCAGACAGCAGTTTCATTTCATTTACCCATTGTATGGACTTCTTTTCTAAATGTTCTGGCAATTTTTGATCCCAATTTAATCGTAATTTCCAACACTCTTGCAATATCACCTTTGGGAACAGGGTAACGGGAGAAATGAAGCCTACTGGGTCAAATAACTAATGCGCGCAAGAAAGGAGTGTTCGTTTACTCGCGACAATCTCCTCTTTCTTTAGTGACTCAATTTTACAGGAAAGAGTATCATCTTTCAAATCCCAGTTTAACCCTAAAACGCAAACGAATGTATCTAATTTAGAGTTGGGAATTATTTCGGTTTCACAATTCGACTGCCATCCTCTAAGATTAAACTTTCCCAGTGACACTAACATTCTCGATTCTAGTACAAATCTATTCAATTCTTCAACATTCTTAAAACTAGTCAGGCAATTATCAACATAGAAGGACTCCTTCAAAATGTTGGCTGTAACTGCAAACTGATCTGGGGCACGATTTAAATGATAGTTCAACGTAGCGGCTAACAAAAATGGACTACAGTTCAGCCCAAAAACCACGCGACTATGTCTGTAAATTTTAGTATTCTCTTCTTCTGCACCTTTCCAAAAGAAACGCAAATAATCTCTATCCTTCTCTCTTATACCAATCTGCAAGAAGGCTTTCTCAATGTCTGAAATTACTGCAAGAGGATATTTCCGAAAACGATTCAACAATGTTGGAATTATTTCCATTAGGTTGGGACCTTTCTCAAGACAATCATTTAAGGAAAGTTCTCCTTTGGCGTGTGCCGAAGCATCAAAAACTGGCCTTACTCGCGTAGTTTCGCTAGATTCTTTAAAACCCGGCCTATGAGGCAAATAGTGCTCTCTATCTACTTCGCCTTCATTTACCTCTTCAATAATTCGTTCCTTCAACCAAGTATCAAATACTTCCTGATAAACTTTAATTTGATTCGAATCTAATAATTTCCTTCGCGTATTAGTCAGGCGTTTTTCTGCCAACGTTTTATTATTAGACAAGCGAGAGGGGTCCAGTACCCAAGGTAATGCAGTTTCATATCTCCCGTCTGAATCCAAATTCAAATTTTCCTCAAAATATTGCATGGTCTCCTCATGAATTTCAGCTTTCTTTTTAGACTCAACTGGGTCATTTATACCAATAACGTCTAACTTCCACAAGTTTTCTGCTGATCTTTCGTTTAGCAATAAAGAAACACATGCAAGAGAATCATTTATACCCGAAGATTCCTTCGCTGGAATTTTACCCATTAAAATCCATCCCAACCTTGTTTCCATCGCGACCGGACCACTTTGTAAACATTTAATATTTCCGGTGAATAATTTTCCAGCAATATCAGAACCTATCAACAATTTAATGTCACTTTCGTTTTCGGGAGCATTACCCTCTACATCTGACACTTGAATATTTAATTTACGAAGTTCTTTCAACCAAGGACCTTTAGGTATTTTCTTAACATCAGAACAGATAACAGATTCACTTAAACAATGCACACTACATACATATTTATTATCAAGGCTACTCAAATTAACTATATATTTAGAATGCAATTTTTCTTTTGTTTCTACACCTCCGAATAATTTATGAACTAATTTCACTTCACCAACACTGTTACATTTCAAAGAATCTGTAATATCTTTCGTTAAATAACTTCTCTCGCAACCCGTATCTATAATCCCTCTGACTAACCTTTCCCTGTTGCCATTTTTTACCCTTACGATTAATGTTTGTAGTAACACATCGGAGCTCGCGGATCTGCTAGCCAAAACATTGACCTCATTTTTCGCCACAGGCTCTACTTGTTTAGTCTCTTTCAATTGAGAAGGAACTTGTTGACACATTACTGCCAAATGCCTTTTCTGGCAAATTAAACACTTAACCTTGGACTTACAGTTACGAGAAATATGGTTTTTCTTCAAGCATAATAGACATAAACCCTTCTTAAATATTAAATCTTTTTTATCCTGATATGTAAGCGTACTAGCTTTAAAACATTTTTCTGTTAAATGTGGCTTATCACAAAATAAACACGATTCCTCAACTTTCTTAATAGGAGCATTTTCTTTAAATTTGTCTCCTGTATACAAATCATTACAAGTAGGAATATTAGACTCATCATTAATGTAACTTTTAGATTTTCTACTTTTATCAAAAGAAAAACGCGCTAATTTAATTCTCTCTTCAGATATCACTTCATTTTTCAAAAACAGAAGAATAGATTCAAGATCGCTCTTACCTTGTTGTGACGAGCTCTCCCGTTCCCTCTCCCACACGCGTAAGATGTCAGGGGGCAGGCAAGATTCAACTAACGGAAAAATAACACTAGCGTATTTATCTTCAGTCACACCGAGAGATTCCAGAGCACGCAGTTTTGTTTCTAAACTGTCGTACAACGATGATAGCGCAAAGTCCTTTTTGGTTGCATTATTATTTATCAACACAATATTCAATAAATCCCGAACGTACACTTGTATAAGAATATCTTCACGTCCAAAACGATTCTTTAAATGTTCGATGACTTTCGGATAATTTTCTTTAGTTGTCGGGAAACTCTGCACTATTTCCCGTGCTTTCGATTTGGCAGCAGTAGCCTGGATCAGATATACGAATTTCAAATGATCATCTAGCACTGGATCTTCGTGTATCTTACTAAAGGTATTCCAGAAATTCAACCATTGTCGTGGATCACCTGTAAATTCAATCAAATTTATTTTCGGAAGCTTCAAATTCGTTGCCGTTGTTCTTGAATCAACAGTTCTGGTTTCATTTACCGATGCATGAGTCAGCAAATTTTTCTCTAGTTTCACAGTGATTTGCTTCACTTTCATCCTGGCTGCTATTAATTTCTCCTTGTAAGTCTCACATGACTCAAATTCTTTAGTATATTCTTCTTGCGAGACTTCTTTCGATTTTGATAGGAGATCCAATATTTCTTCATCCAACTGTTGTAGTCGAATTCCTTTATCTTCCAGAATTTCCAGGGACGATAATAGAACATCACTGTTCAATTCTGACTCCTTCAAATGTCCATGTAGGCTATTATATGCTTTCGTGAAGGCTGCACGCAGTGGTATTCTTCTTACTTTCAAGGCTTCCATTTCTGCTGTTAAACCATCAAAAGTGTCCTTTACCTAACTAATGCGTCCTGTCACGGACGCCACTTTTTATTGTGGTGATCCACGGTTTGAAAATGGTTTCTGAATCAGAAGAGATTCGTGCACTAACCTAGTGCTTCGCATTAGAGAGTAAAGAACATCTATGATTTAAAAATATACTTTTATTTACACAGCGAAAACGCGCAGCAACATTATTTACGAAAGCTCATTCTCCTAAAACATACTTCTTTTTACACTCCGCTTGCGCATGCGCAATGACAATTACCAAAGGAGCTTGGCAGATACTGCCATCTGTTGGATAAACTATTCGCTACACTTTGCTCTGAAGTAAAGAAGTGTTTCACTGCCAATTTAATATTTTAAAAATGTTAGTTTTTAATGATTTTACTTTTTTTATTGTATTTCCATCTTGAAATTGGTAAGTAAATATAAAGTTTTCGTTAATACTAACTAATAAGTATAATATTTTTATCGCTAAACGTATTATTGATTTAAACATAAGTATGTAATTTTCCGCTGCGATGGAGATAACCACAAACGTCGAACAAATCCTACTTGGTTCATGAGTTTTGTTTATATAGTATATAAATTTACTAACCGTAACGAAGTATATTTATCATTACAAGAAAGAAACATTTTCGGTTTTAATGTATTGAATAAAACTACATCTGTCAAATGAAATTTCATATTCTTGAATTTTATCACTATAAAAGAATAAATCTGACTGTTTTCCTCTTTAAATAACTTTTTAATGAAGCATGTTAAAAACAGACAGTAAAGTTTGCAATGAAATATAACATTTGCAAGACTTGTAATTAACCTTTGTTCAATATTTCTCACCGTACCTGGAAGATAAATTTTTGGATATGAAATCTTATAACAGAGACAACTGAGCTGACAGATATGTCCTCAGCTGAAGGAATTTTGAATAAGTTTGCTAGAAAAATATCCGAACTTATCAAAAGTTCATATTTTATTTCTTCTTATCACAAAATGTTTGTGCAAACAGGTTTTTCACATTACTCTCTAAGAAAATCCAAACATAGAAACCTGCTTGGTGCTGCATCTGATATAAGAATTCAAGTTTTTAGCATTATGCTTCATGTTAAAAGAACTTCTTTCGAAGATTCAAACGCATCAGGGTCACTGAAAATTAAAAATATTAATTTTTTTGTTTCTTACATTTAATTAATTTTATGTGTCTTTTTTTTGTGTGTGTGTTAAAACCTGGAAAACACATCTTTTATAAATATAATACAAAAAGTTTAATAAATATTTGTTTTGCTATTCTAATATATGTGTTATCATTTATTATAACTATAAACCAAAGTGCTAGTTCTTCTTAAAGATTTTATGACTTGAAAAATGTTTAGCGATAAGAAAAGTTTGGGAATATTGGATAAGATTTAATTGCATATTTTTTGTGATGTTTTATTTCCTTATTTTAAAACGCTTCATTATTGTAACTGTTTTAATCTTTTTCATTCCAAATGAAAAGCTTTTACCGTCCGTAAATGTTGTGAATATAACCTCTTCGAAATAAATTGTAAAATCTTTAAAGTTGAAGTAAAATAGGACGTTCAGGAATTTTCAGCAATTCTGTGTACTGCGTCAATTACGCAACAAACGTAAAACAAAGGAGCATGTTTTAAATGCCTTGTTTCTTGGCATTTCATGGACCTAGGGAAACAGAGTGCTGTACTAAGATACTTATAGAGCTTTTCTGAATGATTCTCTGGTTTAAAAAAAAATGTACACATCTGTTAATATATACCGTTATTTGTAAGCTGCGAATAAAGTCTGTGAAACACAACATTAATTCTTCACGAAAATTGGATGATTTGCATACTGACTACTTAGTTCTGTTATATGGCTTAAAGTACTAGCCATAGATATATATTCTATATTATAAGGAATTTTGTTTACTGAATTCTGAGAAGCTGCATTCCGGAAAGTATGTGTACATAGTTTGTTCATCTTCCATAGCTAATACGCGATCGATACCATGATTCTTGCTGCTATGAAATCCATTACGCTGGATTAGTTGCTCTTACAGTAGAAACTAAATAGTTACTTGGACGTCTTTTTTGTCATAAAGTTATTTGAAATATTTGGCCCGTGCGTCCGCAGTCTTGAAAGGGGGCTTTTTTTAATGTTCTACTACACTGATTACTAATAAGTATTTGGAAACCTATGCAAATGACGATATCAGCGGTCCTAAGGTACGTCACGGACTCCGCCGGTATATATCGTGTAGGAAACAGCATCGGCTTTAGTTGCATGCAAGATGCCTCGCACTTCGGAGCTCTCTGATTTCGAGAAAGGTATAATTATCGGGTATCACAAATGTGACCGATCCTTAAGGGATATATCTAGCGATCTGAAGTACACAAAATAGACAATGGCCTATGTGATTAAGAAGTGGAAGGTGAGCGGTGATTGTCGGAATGTGTCCAGAGTCGGCAGACCAACGAAACTGGGAGATAGAGACCGACGAGTGCTGTCCAGAGAAATTCGGAAGAACCGCACCCAACCGATAACCCTCATCCGCGAGAAGTTTCAACAGGCATCCGGGAGTATTGTTTCAATGAATACCATCCGTAAGAAAGCACATCTGCTTGGTTTTCATGGTCGTGCTGCTGCCCATAAACCTTTGATCACAAAGTCCAACCGCGCTGCTCGGTTAATGTGGTACAAAGCACATCGAAATTGGACCATAGATCAGTGGAAACGGGTTCTTTGGAGTGACGAATCAAGGTTCACCCTTTACCGTTCGGATCGCAGGGTCTGGGTCTGGGTCTTGCGTCTACCTGTAGAATGTCTCCTGTCAGAATGCATTGTGCCAACAGTCAAGTTCGGCGGAGGTGGAATTATGGTCTGGGGGTATTTCTCCTGATATGGGCTGGGACCCTTGGTCCCCATTCATGGTTACCTCAAGTCCGATGCCTACTGCACTATTTTGGATGACAATGTACTTCCTACGTTGTGGCAGTTTTACGGGTTGGATCCCTGTTACTTTCAGGACGACAATACCAGTTGTCATGTTTTGACGTTAACCAAGGCTTGGTATGGTGCCAATGGAATTCATCGAATGGACTGGCCCGCCCAGAGTCCAGACCTGAACCCTATCGAGAACCTCTGAGATGAGTTGTATCGCTGAATTCAGAGGTGCACTACCCGTGCAAAATCGGTGAAGGAACTTATGTGTCTTCTCCAAGCCGAGTGGAAGAAAATACCATTAGCTGTCATACAAAGACTTGTGGAAAGTATGCCCCGGAGGGTCCACGCTGTAATTACCTCTAGTGGAGGCTCTACCAACTATTGATTTTGAATACAGTTAGTTTTTCTTTTCTATCACAGGTGTCCAAATACTTATTGGTAGTCAGTGTATGCCCACTGTCTACATATACTTCAAGATGATATTCTACGTATACATTCTAATTTCATGTACTTAATAGTAAACAGTCCACTTCAAAATCTCTATAAACCTTTGTAGGCACACGATATCTATTTAATTCAGCAAATTTAGGAAACCTGATGTGTTGGCTGGGAATCAAGATTAAACAGCAACTAAAACTTCAGATTGATATCTTTAGCACATTGCATCCAGCAACACGAGGTAAAACTTTTCCCTCCCCATCCCCGACAAATTGGGAAAATTTAAATGTTTGAAATCATGTTACAAGAGTAATATAACCAAGAACAGTAAGTAAATTGTAATAACAAATTCTTAATTTATGTAATTAATTAATGAAGATTGGTGTATTTTACGTTATCTTTTCTTTCTGTGCATATAGCAAAGATAATCTCAATATTATTAAGTACAATCGTACCTATTTCTTATTAATTGAATGGAATAATATGATTTAAAGATGATAGCTAAGTGTAAGAAACTTGAGTATATAATATATTTCGTTGAATTTTACGTTTTCTTACTTGGTTCTAAATCTAACAAAGTGATTACATAAAAATTACAGGAAGTTTTGTGTATTTCCTACCCAGGGGCAGAATCTGCTGCAGCATCATTTAGAAGAATGGGAAGAAATAGCCAAAAGTCGAGAATCTCTCCCCGAGCCCATCGATAAATTATTTCCACCGACTAATAACTATAAGGTTTGTGACTAATATTCTTAATTATTGAAAACTGATAGCTCTTCTTTCGTACGTGTTATATCTTATTATGTAAAGTGATTAGAATCTCGCTTACAATAAGGGTGCTGAGCTATTTCTAGTAAACTATCGAACAGTGCTTTTCGTGTTGTGATTGTATGCCATTTCAGAAGGTACATAAGCAACAGATTTTGTTGCGTCAGATCCAATAACGAAAATATTTTGTGGCATGTGTTTATCACGATTAGAGATTACGACACTGAACAAATTCGAAGCACCTGATCAACTTAAAGTGGTTCGTTCTGTTACTGCGCGATGCTGGAGGCTGCTGTTAAGTAGTTAGCCAGGGTATCGGCTAAGTTCATAATTCGTTGTTGTGTTTGATCATTGTACCTTTCAATTTCCAAGAGTATTACGATATACGTATTTAAAAACGAAAGTTAAGTTCGGTGTTTGAAACAGCACAGGTTTTTTAGTCAGTTATCGTCCAATCTGATGATACCCATATCCATTATTCCATCGCTTTATCATACAATGCCAAGATCAGATAATGTTGCACAAGTATAAGCAGTAACACTGTATGCTTTGTGAGCACTGTTTTGTCAGATGTATGTATGCCTTTGTTTCTTTTCATGGATAAATATGCTACGGAATTGAAATAATAACTTTCTCAGCACCTGTATTTCCGAAATGTGACATCCAAATGAAAAATAGAAAGCATTTTTCGAGACGGTTTTCATCGATGAATCTTCGAGTTGTTTAGTATACGTTGAATTTTAAGCCCGTTGAGTGTGTGGCCAATATGTTTTGAAGAACTGTTTTTAAAGTGGTATAAAGTATCTCCATTTTTTTCAGTTGAAAATAATTTTTAAATGACGATAATTTATATGTCAATTTCGTTCTTACCGTTAAACAGAGCTGCAGTGAATATGCGAGTGCCAATATTCTCGAAAATCCGCCTACAATGACATCGTTATATGTTCCCTCCCCTCTGGGCAGTACTCTGAGGAAGACTAGAAGCATCGATGCCAGTTGTGTGGACCTAAGAGAAGCACCTCTTGACCCTTTTCCTAGGCCTCTCATGAGGGCGAAGTCAGATTTCAATATTGCTTCATCTAATGCTAGTCTCATATCAAACGATTACGGTAAGTATGGACCTTTGACCTATTTATCTGAATCGAATAAGGTTACTGGTTCACTGTATTAACAATTGATAAGAAAAGTTAAAATATGAATGCTTTATAACAAATTACCGCAGTTTTACACTGAAAAGCGGCATTTACAGGGGTTACAGACGAAAAATGCACGGACGAAAACATCACTAAAACAACGCAGGGCAAAACATCGTAGGAGAAAGCAAAGCAAGGAGTGGCAGTTCTGAAGCACCCTAGTAAAAAATAAAATAAAGCTGTTCAAAAAAATCATCGTAAAATATGCAGTGGAACCTCGAGATACGAGCAACGAGCAATATATACGAGAAACTCGAGACACGAGGAAAATAATGAGCGAAATATTCATCTCTAAATACGTGACTCGAGTAAAGTCCCGATCCGGCTCGACTCGAGGAATCCATTCGTCAGATCACTCGGTGTTCTTTGATCTACATGTCTGTGCGCTTGTGAGTAGTTTTTTTACATTTAACATCAAAATACACTCTTTTGCAAAAACGTCGAAGCACCAAGAAGGACTTTTGCGATAGTGACGAAATTTGGTATGCATAAACATCATGATCATGCAAATGATCAGTGCTTCAAGGCAAATGAACAGGAACTGCGATCATAGTGCGCATTTCTAGTACGCAATTCGCAAAGTATAAAGCTAGTAACAGAGACGGAAAATTTATCTTTTTTGTCGCTGCCATTGTAATTCCGTAAAGAAGCAACTAAAGATGCCATTACGACGATATCGAAGACCTTACAGACAACTAACGAACGTGGTCGCATTGAAGGGTTGCCTGAAGCTCGCTGGTCATACCAAGCAATAGGCACCACCTGCAGCGTACAGAGACTCTGCTGTGCAAAGATGTTGGCAGCAATAGTTGCTACAAGGAAATTGCCAACGAAATGAAGGCTTTGGAAGGCCAAGGAGCACAAATCCGAGGCGAAATAGGATGATTTTTCGGCAGGTCCCAACGGTAATCATTGTCAACTATTCAACGCACTACAGCCACGTCTATACCTCTCGTAGTACCGTCCACCCTCTCATGGCCTTTAAGACGTTTGCCTTTGACCCCCACAACTTCGGCGGAGTCGTCTGGAGTAGTGTCGCAGCCGATCGTCATGGCTGCCATCAGACTGGCATCGTATAGTGTTCAGAGATGAATCCCGCTTCACACTTGAAGCAGATGACCACCGTGTTCGTGTCTAGAGAGGACGGGGCCTACGGTCCCAATCAGCCTTTGTCTTACGAAGGCATACAGCCATAATCTCTGGTGTGGAGAGCTATTTCTTATGACAGCAGGTCATCTTTAGTCATCCTCCGTACATCGTTTAACAGCTAAATGATATGTTGACACCATCCCTGCGGCTGGTTGCATTACCCTTCATGGCACGTCATCCTGGGGCCATTTTCCAACAAGATAATGCCAGGCCACATGCCACTCGTATACCTCTGGACTGTCTCCGTGCGGTTGATACTCTTCCTTGGCCAGCAAGGACATCAGACCTTTCACCAATGGAGCATGTCAGGGCATTGGTAGGCCGCCAGATTCGGGCACCACAAAATATTGCAGATTTGGAGCAACAACTGATGAGTGCCTGGCAGAATGTGTCGCAGGATGACATTAGGAACCTCTACCACTCCTTGCCTCGACGAATTCAAACATGCATTGCCGCCAGGGTGGTTCGACCGACTACTAATTTGAACAGGGTGATGGTGAGCCCCGAACAGGTACTATGACCTTGATTTTTTAATCATTTTATTATCTATGTATGAGCTATACACATATTCAATTTCATCAAAAACAACCACTTCCTTCATGGTGCTTCATTTTTTTTTTTTTTTTTTTCTTTTTCTTTCAAAAGAGTAATTATTTCGCCATGCTTCCCAAGAAGATTGTTGGCTTAGATAAGTGTGACCAAAAGAGTTGCTCTTGCATCCAATCACCACCGAAAACTCCTAGAAGGTACTGGGAAGCTGTTGTTGGTGTGGATTAACTAGAAGCAGTTAAAAGGCGATTGGGTGTCGGAACCTATCACTTGCTCTAAGGTTAAGAATCTGTACTTGGACCTTCTCCGAAACACACCACGTATTATTTACCAGTGTTATTTATTATAAAAATTGATTTATATGTTGATATTTTTGGGGGTGCGGAATGGATTAACTGGATTTCCATTATTTTCAATGGGGAAGTTTGTTTCTAGATACGAGAAATTCGCTATACGAGCTCAGTGCTAGAACAAATTAAACTCTTATCTCGAGGTTCCACAGTACTGGGGTAGAAAATAGAGCACTTGGAAATCATCGCGTGACGGTGTGCTTTTAAAGTTTTTAAATGTTATAAATGAATATTCGCATAATGCTCTGCGAAATGAAGAAGGGATGATGAATATTTTTATCTCCGTATTTCATACTTTTGGATTAATTCATAATATTACGTTAAAAAAACAAGAAGGGAACTTGAAGATTCAAAAATTGAAAATGCGTAGAAAATTATTCCTTTGTGTAGCAGTTGATAGAATTTTAAATTTATTTACTTAATTGTTAAGTCATTAGCTAATTATTCTCGTTAATGAACCTGTACTGCCGGCTTTTTATGAAAAATATAGTCGAAAAAGATTAAAAAAGGCAAGATGATTAACTATCTGATATTCTTTTAGTGAAAATTAAATTTTGCTTTGTTTCAATTTGTTAAATAATTTTAATACAGGTAACCACATTTAGTTAATCATCAACCCTTTTCTAATCTTTTTCGACTATATTTTTGACGAAAAACTTCCAGTACAACTTCATTAGAGAATAATTAAATAATGACTTTTAATAATTAAATACATAAATTTAAAATTCTATCAACTGCTATACATTAGATGAATATTTTACTCATTTTCAGTTTTTGAATGCTTAAGTTTCCTTATCGTGTTTTCATCAAAAAGTTATTATTTAAAACAAAAATATTGCTCATTCCTTCTTGAGGTCACAGAACATTATGCAAATATTCATTTACAAGTTTTAAAACTTAAAAAGCACACATGTCTGCCAATGTTATCATCATGCGATGATTTGTAGGTTTATATATATATATATATATATATAAACATTTTTCTTTACAAAGATGTTTGAAAACTGCGATGTTTTTGAACCGCTTTATTTTCGACCTTGATGTTTCAGAACTGCGATGCTTTCTCCTTATTTTCTTTTCTCCTACCATGTACTATACTAAGATATTTTCGCTTTGCATTGTTTTCTTCGCGATGTTTTCGTCCGCGATGTTTCAGGCGAATGCCACTTACGGGACGTATTGTTTCCATAGGCAGACTTTTCCGCATTTGGTGAAACAAATTCGATATTTTTTCAATAAAATATAATTAAGGGGTTTAGGAAGGGCCTTTCCCGTCTATTTAATTTTCTGTTTTTTCAGTGTTATGCTGCTAAATATTTAAAATATTTACCAGGTATGCCTGGCAAAGATATGATATCATTAAAAGTAAATTATTTTAAATTCTCTCTTTCCCCACGTAGGAATGACGCTCCGTCCGAAAAGTCTTGTGGAGCCTGATTCCAAGACTGGTCATTCTAGAGTTCGAGCTCTTTACTCATATCTGTCCAGCGGGGAACATCAGTTGAGTTTCCACGAAGGAGATATCATCACTCTTATAGGAGACAGAAACAAAGGTTGGCAGTACGGGGAAAACCAGAGGAATCACAGGTTAAAATCTTGCTGCTGTATTTTGTCTAAATGTGTTTAACGCACTTTCAAATTTGTTATTATGTTATCTTTTTGTTAAGGACTGCAACTGTTCATTTGCGTACTAAAGCGTACTAAAGCGTGTGATAAAATAACCACACCTTTTTGTACGCAAATCAAGTACGCTTTTAGTACTCTTTGTTTTAAAGGAACATTCCCATTTCAAACACTGTACAACTAGAATACATAAATTAATAACATCAGGTCATGGGCTGTTCCCTTCTTATTTATTTTGAAGAAACTCCTGTCCTTCAAAGCTGTGCGTGTGGGGAGAAAGGAGACATCTAGATCATTATCTGTTCTTCAGCCTTATCACAAAAAGTTTTCATGTCAGAAAGCTACCAAGTGATTGAAACTTCTACATGAAATACATCTTTAGAGTTCTCCAGCTTTTTAAAAAAAAATCACAGTTATAATAAAGAAATAATCAACTTATAGAACTGACAGTAAATCCTGCCTAACAATTGTTAATTGTTTTGTAAATTATGTATTGATAGAAAATCTTTATCAGGTTTTCTTGTGACTGTTGCATCTTTATGTAGTTGAATTTTAATCTCGTATTATGTGAAATCGCACTATTTATTTATTTTTTCATTTCACAGCTTCTAAAATATTTATAATTTTTTAAATTTTTTAAATTGATTGCTGAAAGGAAATCTTAAGAAAAACAAAATCAAAACTACGCCGAGACTACCCGGCAACGGTTCTTCTAAACAGGCCCTTAATATATATGTAAACCTTAAAAAACTTAGACACAGTGAGTCCAGAGTAACGCTTTGCAATATACCTTCAATATTTAGGAAACAAGAAACGCATTTCATGTACCTGGATAATGCGCATGTTTTTTTGCTTTATTGAACACTTGATATAATCATCTTCACATATATCTTGAAATAATATAAATTTTCCAACAGCATACTATCAAAAACAGGAAAAATGCATATTATTAGAATTTTTAATAGCACTAGATGGAAAAGACCGAGGCAGAATGCGTGCAGCAAAACTGATGCCATCTTATAAAAAGTAAACAAAAAGGCTATTCATAAAACAAAGTTTTTAGATAGCTGCCACCATTTATTGACGTCATTACGTAACAATTGCTATCCGAATTTACTATATTATATTTCATGAGTTCTGTTACTTTATGAAGTTAGTGTATTTACTAATTCTTTAGACCAGTGGTCTTCAAACTATGTCTTGAAGTTTGAATATTTGGTATGTCGCGAAACCCCAGTGTTCGAGCCAAAATAAAAATTCGGAAGATTATTATAAAGCACTCGCACTATCTGACTAGTGTTTATTAACTAAAAAAATATAAAGATACGTTTAGTTACAGATCGCAAACTTAACATCTGTTCATCATATGTCATAAAAAATGACATGCAGCACTTTGCAAAACTAAACAGTTTTCTAATGCAAAGTGAATTAGATTTAGACAACAGTTAAAACTTATACAAAGAAGAACCTTTTTCAATTGAAGAAAATTTTTAAAAATATATGTCAGAAGAAAAAATTATTAAGTATTACTGGATTAAAAAAGTATGCTCCGATAAGTCAGAAGATTAGCCCATGAAGGAGAGGGAACAGCTTATCCGCATATCAACAGATTCGCCGCTAAGATCTAAATTTAAGCAAAAGCAGTTCTTAAATGTTTGGTTGTAAATTCATGCAGAATACCTAAAAAATTCTCACAATGCTATTATAAACATTTATGGCATTCGGAACAACGTACTTAAGTGAAAAACCTTTCTCAACTTATGTGGCAACAAAAACAGGATATAGACACAAATTAAATGAAGAATAGGAAATGAAACAGTAGATAACATTAATAGAGCTAGACTTCGGCAGTTCATGTAAAAAAAAATGCAAATAGAACTCTGTCACTTAATATAATGCAAGAGTAGGTGAAAACTGGAACACGAGTTAATGCTAATAATAAGTAAATTACATTAATTTTGTGTTAAAATGTTTTAATAAAAAATAAATACTTTTCTTTAATTGTCTGTATATAAAGTGTCTATAACATATTCATCTATCTTAAATATTATTTTGAGGTATATTTTTCTAAAGGTGGAATGGAGTACTCTGAAAAAACATCATAGTTCTAAGGGAGAGCCGACAAAGTTTGAAGACCGCTGCTTTAGACTAACTCTAAAATTCTTCGCAATATACCCTTTAATATTTCTGTGTGATGTTAGATTAGCATATTGTACTTTACGCACCGTATTCCGCATATCTTTTCTGAAAGTTATAGGGTTCTAATTGTCTCTAAGTCCTTCAGACGCAGTTACAATGAGACACGAAACAATGAGACACGCAGTTACAATGAGACACGAAGCAATGAGACACGCAGTTACAATGAGACACGAAGCAATGAGACACGCAGTTACAACAAGACGAATTATCTCTCTGTCTGAAATATTGTAAGTCTTAAGAAAGTTTTAAAAATTTCTTTTTTTAAATGAGAAGAAAGCACAACTTCTGCGTACAAATAAATTCTGACACTTTTGAGTATTTAAAGTAATAAAGTTGAAATATCAAATCAAAGTAAACGTGGTCAGAGACTTCACAAATTATCCTACTTAAGCTAGCCCAAAACTTTAAATTAGCATATTAAAGTCGGCTATTAAAATGGCTAAATCCGTAATATTCACTGGCAAATCTGGGCAATGGAATATAAACTACGGGCCTCGCTTCCAGGAATTGTATATATCTAAAATATTCCAAACCCTTACTTTAAATAAATTTCAATGAAATCTGCATTCTGGCTACGTAAAGGAGAAGTAATTGTGAATTTTCAAATCATAATAAGTGATTAATTAATGTAAAATATGGTACAAAGTAATAAGTGTGCAGTGAGCAAAGACAACTAAAGGCCAACTGTGTTGCGCTAGTGTTTCTGTTCGCTTACATTTTCAACTTGAACGGTATAAAACCAAATCAGAATTTTAATAAAAACTGCAGTTTAAATAGTTATGACACAAAATATTTTAAAATGTTAAAGAACATCTGGCTATTTAAGAAATAGTTATTTAATATTTTTATATGAGAAATAAGACTCAAATAATGTTTTCCTTTTCTTTTATGTGTTTTTATGTAAATTTAGAGAGTTCATGTTAATTATCAAATGTGATTTTATATTCAAATAAAACAGAGCACTGATCCATTTAGTCTGTCACGAAAGTTTTATCGTCGGAATAAGAGAATATTTGATGTGATTTGAATCGTTATCACTATTTGTTAGTCTGCACATTTTATAAATTGAAACATGATCCAGCAATGATGAACAGTGATGTAGCTGATATTACCATACAGACCATACCAATGATAACAGTTGAAAGTTATAGATTTTAATGAAAATAGTTTAAAGTGCATAAGAAATTCATTGAATTGTTCATTAAAATTTATCATTTTCTCCTAATATCAGCTGTATATGGTATGGCTGATTAAGTGAAGAACAGAACTTTTTTACAGTTATTGGATTTCAGGATTTTAAAATTTTCTCTCATCTTTGATTTTATTTTGTATTTTTGAACCTTTTAGGATACTAAAGGCAAATCTCATTTGTAACACTTTTATGATGATCCTCTCGGAGGCGGAATTTATGGGGTCGAAAATTTACAGTCGCGAGGGACTTCCGAAGGGAGTATAATTTTTTGTTTCTTTCAGATTAAGCTTTTACTCAAAGTTTAAACTTATCAGGTTCCGTGTTCCTCCTTACTTGCTTGGGGAACATTAAATGACCTGACTCGGAACAGGGAGCTTACTAAAGCTATGTTCAATAAATGTGGGAAGTAGACAAGATACACAGGAAGGGTATACGAAACCCTTTATTTTTCTCTCTTTACAATGATTTCCGGACTTCGGAATACAGAGACCAACCACTTCTGGTCTGAACGTAAGAATATAAAAATATTAACTAAATTCTAACTAAACTAACTTTCGATTAATAAACAAGCGTCTACTTGAAGATTGGCCGTATATTAACAGAAAGGCCGTATGTAGTACAGAGAACTGTTAACACTACGATACGTTTAAAATTATCAAGAGGATTAAACCTCTGGCCTTGAAGGCAACCAGCAACCGAGTAAAACTGCTATGGCAAGCGGCCTGCTCCTAGTCACTCCTTCCTCTCTCTTGCTTGGCAAAAAGCCACAACTTCAGTACTTGGCGTTCGCAAGACAAATTTGCATAAATAAGTTAAAGCTTTTAATTCTGGCCGGAAGTAGAAAATAAGAAGTGATAGTAAAGATTTAAAATAAAATAAATGTTAGTAAAACTTAAGATCCTTACAAACTTCGTTTTAATTTTCAGAATCTTGTTTGAGAGCAAGATCTTATGTGAACTATAAGGTATAATACAATTTGCTCATGTTAACATCAGCAACTGAATATCCTGAGTAGCTTGTATACTTGTAAAGGGCCAGATAGCAGTTTAATCCTTTGCGGCACAGTGTGTCCGGTCTGGACACACCTAAAAATTTCCTTCTGTACGCACAGAAAAATTGAATGAAAAAGAATTTATAGGTTACTCTGAACCTTCTTTATTTATAGTAGATGGCAGCTGAACACAAACCAGTCCATATATTTTAGCCATGTTCAGTTTTTTAAGACCCTCATTTTTCAAAGAAATCTTCCAGATTTTTTTAGGGTATAAAAGGAATAGTTCTAAAAGAAATTTCTATGTTATTTTTTGCCTGTATGCTAATATCCTTATTCTATAATAGTTTTAAATTTTGACCTTGACATCTTGCCTAAAATCAAACGGCGAACCATAGGTGTGCTCAGACTGGGCTCACCGATAATCTAGGACAACTGAGAGTCTGTATTCTTTGTTTCTCCGCATCTCATCGGTCAGTTCATTAACAACAATACTCGTTTCAGCACTCCTTTCGAAACTGTATTCAATCAGTGTGCCACATTTGGCACACCTACAGAATTAAAACGATAAGTGCTATCTTCACAAAATTTTACTTGTGTACTCCTCTAGGCCTAATTAGACTGCCTACCTTTTTCTTAATCAAAACTTCGACTTTAAAGGTAGCGTGCCGGAAAGGGTTAAACGACGCTAGCCATTCCCCCCCCCACACACACACACTTCGTTTATTCTCGATTTTAAATTTGTCAGAGACGGTATTCTTGTCACAGCATAAAATAGTAGATGAAAATATACTAAATTTGATACTATGCTAATAACTTGCATATTTTGAGCTACGCATAAATTTTTTGATCCATGTTCATCGAACACTTAGATCGGACATTATGCATTAATCTTCATAATTATCTCTTTGATATCACTATAAAGAGGACAGTATTATATTATTGAAGAAATGAAAGCTGTGAAATATTATAGGACTTCTTATTCCTAACTAAATCATTTAAGTCATCTGATTACACAATGTGCAGAAATAAGAGACAAACAAGTATTTGTTTAGATAACCTGCAACTGAGTAAATTAAATTGTGAAACGCTATCCCGTAAACTTGGACAGATTCTTTTTAAAATCATATAAAAACGGGATATTGGTGTATCGATATATTTCTGATTTCGGATTATTTGAAATCTAAGGCGTGCACATCAAATCCACGAGATTTGTCATGATTGAAAGATGCGATAGTGAAGTTATACAGATTCCTCCTGTAAGTTACGTTCGTTACTGTTGTGAACAGTCTCCTGCGTGCGTTGTATTACCGTACTAAAGACAAATCTCATTTGTAACACTTTTATGATCATCCTCTCGGAGGCGGAATTTATGGGGTCGAAAATTTACAGTCGCGAGGGAGTTCCGAAGGAAGTATAATTTTTTGTTTCTTTCAGAGTTAAGCTTTAACTCAAAGTTTAAACTTCGTTTTAATTTTCAAAATCTTGTTTGAGAGCAAGATCTTATGTGAACTATAAGGTATAATACAATTTGTTCATGTTAACATCAGCAACTGAATATCCTGAGTAGCTTGTATACTTGTAAAGGGCAGATAGCAGTTTAATCCTTTGCGGCACAGTGTGTCCGGTCTGGACACACCTAAAAATTTCTTTCTGTACGTACAGAAAAATTGAATGAAAAAGGATTTATAGGTTACTCTGAACCTTCTTTATTTATAGTAGATGGCAGCTACTATAAATAAAGAAAAAGGGTGCAAAGGTGGGCACATTGAAAACTTGTTAATTCCTATAAAAAAAATTTTTCCCCTCCCAATCTTCTGTCTTGTTTTGTCATTGGTACTTTACGATGTTCTTTGCAAAAGTTTTATGTCGGCAATTTTTGCCATTCGTATATCATTCCAACGTCATTTTTCAATGCGCTGATCAGTTTGTGCAGGAAAAAAGCGGGAAAGTAGTTGTTGCTTTCAGAAATTTTGAAATTTTTTCATTGTAACCCTAACCGTGAGATCTCCTGAATCCTCAAATTCTCGGGCGAATACCTTCAAATAACAATATCTGAAATTTTATTTTGATCAATTGAGCGTGTAGGTCGCTAGAGTTCACATATCAGGAATGCTTTATTATGACTGCACTGTATATAATATATTTATGTTGAGTGTACTAACAAAGGCATGTAGAGGAAGGAAAAAAACCTAAGCTAAAATTTACACTCAAAAAGCTTGCATCTGAGATTAATCTTTAGTTTCAAACTGCATTCTGATTGCTAATTTGTTGATTTTACGATTATTCGAAGATTATCTATGTTTATAAGTTTCCCATGATTACCGACTTTGTTCAGCTTTCGATGGTTTGAACACGCTGAGTACATGAGGTTTTTATAATTTTATGTGTAGCATAAATACAACCCAGATTCTGTTCGAAAGTCCTCCCCGAAGACATCCCTTACATTAAGTAGACAGCTCTTCCATGCTTTACAGTAATTAATTAATCCAACTAATAGCCCTCGAATGTTCTACCTTTATTAGCTTATCGAACTAAATGTTTATAAATAAGCCTTGTCTTAGACTTTGGTAAGAAGTCATTTATTGAAAAGAAATCATTGTAGTGTCATTTATAAAATATTCTTTCCCATCGCTGAATTATGCGTCTTTGCTAAATAATTCCTGCGTGTGCGCTTTGCAATCTCAAAACGTCTGTTGAAGTAAAATGGGATTCTTCTTGCTTTTTATAATGCTGGTTTATTTTCAAACAGAAAACTTAATATCCCTCTTGGGAAAAATATATTCAGCCTTTTATGACAATATTCATACCTGAAAATGAAAAGGTACGATTCTCTGCAGATTGTTTCATATCGCTTTTACGTTTTGAAATATTTCCAAAAATTTTAAAGAAAGTAATTCGGAATATGGTTTATTTTCCTGTAAGAATAAAATGCTGAATATTTGCATCGTAAATATTGCTCCTGCCTTTGATCCTTTTGAAAAATGTACAACAGGAAGCTGTATTTTATGATTACCTCATCGCAAAGGAAATCAACTTACCATTTTAATTACTGGTATGTGTAAATGTCGTATCACAGTTTATTTACTTTCAATTATTATTTTTTCCAACAATAAATATTTACTTTTTAACTTCCTTTTCCTCGATCCTAGACCAAGGAAAATGTTTAATTGGTACTTTGTAGTTAATACTTGGACGTTTCGTTCCATATAGTCGAATCTAACTATAATGAACGCGGTTTATAACGAATCCCGGTTAAAACGAACAAATGTTTTCTTTCCGTTCAGTTTCCTATGCACTTAATATTATAGCAAACCTTCACAGGTATGTAAATCGGACATAACGAACTGTAAGTGTATCTTCGAATAAAACTTTTTTTTTTGTATTTTTTTGTGTTATTTCTGCGAATTTTAGAGAAATATTATTAACCCTTAAAATCATCCCTCTTAGGAGGCTATCCATTTACCTACGTTATTATTATTTTATCTTTATCTCCACTTTACTCTATGTTTAAAACAAAGGCTTTGGAAGATGAAATGAATCAAATTCTAGGAGAATGAGGAGACAATAAACATATCTAAGAACATCATACGGTGTACGCGATGTTTTAACCAAAGAACGTGGATGTATTCTTGATTTCCGCTATTCAGGCAAAGAAGTAATGAATCCTGTGAGCTTGGTTTATGCAATTAGGAAATAAAATTTTGATCCTTATCGACTTGTTTTGTTTCAATATAAATGTTCTCCAACTTCTGCTCTTCGAATGGAGGTTTTGAATTCTTTAGGGCTTTTGCAATACATAGGATATTCTTCATAAAGTTTATGAAATTTTGCTTTGCAGTTGAGCGTATTTTGGGGAAAATGACTGCTTTCTTAATGATTACTGGATAAGACACAGGTGGCGAAATTATGTTCTCACGTATTCTTTGACCAAATTCTCTACTTCTTTGTCAAAATTAATTCGCATATTGAGATGTAAATGTAAAGCTTTCTGCATTGAACATTATTCGAAAATAGCAAAATAGATGCTGCCAAATCGACATCTGTTGGGCATACAGAATTGGTAAGACTTGATCATTTCTGAATCTGGTTACGAGCAAAAACTGTGAAAGATCGAGCATAAGGATGTTTTAAGAAGTGTTATTGAAATAGTCCACCATTAAGAGAAGCAGTTATCTGCCAGTACCTGAACAAATGCTTCAGACGAAGCCCAATGAATTTGCCCGTTACTTTCAAGAATCGGCCTTTTTGCGCTCAAATGAACGGTTAGATAGGTTTAAGAAACAGAACAACCTTTCTTGAGGAAAATTTATAAGGGGGATTGAGCTGCGTGTTAAACTCAAATGCCGCGGAAAGAGAAGAAAACTTTCTTAGTACTTTTCGCAAGTACTAAGAAAAAGACATTTTCAATGTCAGTGAAGCTGGACTGTTCTATAAAATGATGTTAAACCGAACACTAAATTTAAAGACCAAATATTCACTGGCTGAAATTGAAAATTCACTGGCTGAATTGAAAGTGAATCACAATTCTTACGTATGACAATATAAACGGCACTGAGTGTCGTAGACTTTAAGTACTTGAAAATTTCAAAAGCGAAGATACTTAAAAAGTGTAAATACTTTACTTGTTTCCTTGAAAAGTAATCATAAAGAACAGATGACGTCAGAACTGTTTAAAAAAGAGTTACGAAAGTGGGATCAAGAATTTCGCTTTATAAAGCAGAAGTACTTTACTCTTGATTGACAGCTGAATTGCTCATACAGTTGTCGGAAACTTAATTAAAATTGTTTTCTCGCTCCTCTTCCCAGGGCCAGATTAAGAGTTTTAGAGGCTCTAAGCACTCAAAATATTTCGGTGGGGCCCTTACATATTTTTACTCCAGTTTTCTTTTTTTTCCATTATTCTTTCTCTCTTTTTTATGAATTTTATGAAAACTGCTTCAGCGTTGAGTATGGGTAGAAATATGTATATACTAAATGTAACTTTAATACGGTCCCCGTATACAAAAAAAATAGATTGTTTAATATTCACTTTCTTTAAAGAATTAGCGAAATCTTTACTCGTATCTTTACGCTCAAAACTCAAAACAATATACAGGAACGAATATGTTTTCTTAAGTCATTTTTCTATATCCCTAAAGAAGATAATTTCCGGATTTTTGTATAAATTCAAGGATTTTATACGAAACTATACCTTTTATTAATTTCAGTTAAAAATTCATTGATACAATTACAGCTGCTGCTGAGAGTCCATCGCTAGGCCACATTGTTGCTGTATTCTTCACTGCAAGCCTTTTCCCGTTCCAATGGCCCATCGTGAATTACCAAACCTCTCAGTCATTTCGATACCTCATCATTGAGAACGCTACCCACTGAGAACCCTACAGAGAACCGACGGATAACACAGCCCCAAAAAGAGGAGAAGAGATCACACATACAGCCGTGGGGCAATGCGACTGTTAAGGGGGCACTTCGAAAATGGACTCGTCCAGAGTTTAAGGGGACAAAGGATGTTCTAAATATGTTTCATGAAGTCAAAGTTTTCGAAATTTCATTTTTTATTCCCCAAAATAAAGAAAAATGTAAGTGATGTATACGTAAAAAAGTTTTTAAATTGCGGTGCATTTTAAATATTTTATAAAGAATTCTCGCTGTAGACATAGACATTTAAATGCTTTTAAAGACATTTAAATAACTGACACATTATGCTTTCCAGAGGTTTCTTGCACATTTCAGCCAACGAATTTATTTTATCTTTTACTGTAGGAATGGCAACCGGTATATTATTCTTTTCTTGAATGGCAACAGCAGCTGCTTTCAGCTTTGTTTATATTGATCTTATATTTCTTTCTTTCAGCCCTTAGTGAAATGAGGGGTGCAAGCAAGAAAAAACGTTCGTCGGTATTCGGAGGCATATTTAAAATTTGGTTTCATACCCGGTCCATAAACGGTCAACTTTTGTCCTTTTATGCCAATAATGCCTGACCAACAAATCAATGAAACTAGGTCGTCTTGAGGCACATTTGAAGACGAAACATAATGCTGATATTAATTCATATTCGAAATATTTTCACACTTTAAGGAAAATTTTTGAAAATAGAGTAATATTAAAGTGTCTATTTACTGCTCATAATGCAACTGTTAATCGTGCTCTGGAGGCTATTTATCAAATTTCATTACTCATCGCTTAATCTGGTAAAAGCCATGCTGTAGGGCAGAATTTAATCAAACCATCAATATCAACATTTAAAACTGTTCTAGAAAAAGATGACAAAGACGTTAAAGCTATGCCACTAAATAACAATACTGTTTGCAGAAGAAAGATTAAATGAGTGAGGATATTGAAATACAACTTCTTGAAAAGCTGAAAACAAGAAAATTTTCGGTGCAAATGAATGAACCAACTTTGAGAGACAGTGAAGCCGTACTTGTAACTTATGCAAGATATATTCATAAAGGGGATTTTGGCGAAGAAATGTTCTGTAAATCATTAGAAAGCACCACTACCTCCAAAGATATTTATAGTAAGCTAAAAAATTACTTAGATATAAAAAATATACCAATAAAAATATAATACATCTTGTACTGCAGATGGTGCTCCTAATATGATAGTTGAAAAATAAAATTAAAGCACGGAATAAGAAAAAAAGGTTGCTTAAAATTGATAAAAGATGAGAATCCAGAAATGCTTTTTGTGCATTGTGTTATTCACAGAGAAAACCTGGTAGCTAAAAACAATTCGCCTGTTCTAAATGAAGTACTAAATTCAGTTATAAAGTGTATCAGTGCTATTAAATGTGAATGTCTTTTCAAGTTATTTTATAAAGAACAAAATGAAGACTATATGAGACTTGTACTTCACACTGAAGTAAGAAGGCTGTCGAAAGGGAACGGCTTGAAAGGATTTATGGAACTATTTGATATTCTTAGTTATTTTTTAAGCAACAAACCTGAAATAAAAAATCCGTTAACGGATGATAACGAGGCAATTGTGAGTTATTTAGCCGATATCTTTCAAAAATTAAATATATTAAATAAACAACTTCAAGGAGCAAACTTATGATGCAAAAGTAAGATATTTGGTTTCATTATCTTCGTTGAATTATGTCAGGCATATACTATTTACCACAAAAATTTTGAAAAGTCTCATTGGCTCCAAAAATGTGACGTGACTACCACTATACTTGTTATTGTCTATCATCTGAAAATTTTATCAGCTGATTTAAAAGATTTTTTAACTTAAAACAAATTTTTGAACTTGGATGATGTAGCCAATGCTAGTGGATTTGGCTGATATTTCAAATAAGCAGTAAAAAGAAGAACTCGCAGAAATGCAAAATGATGAGTCAATTAAAACGTTGTTTAATATAAAAGGAGCGATGACATAGCTTTGTAAGGAAACCAGAATCAGATATCCAAATGCAACAAAATTTGCAAGAGAACAATTGTTATCGTTTCCATCTTCATATTTTGCTGAATGCAGATTTAGTGCCATAAATGATTTGCTGCTTTTAAAAAAAAAAAAAAAAAAAAAAAGGAAAAAGAAATTTGTTGGATATAATGAAACCGGGAGACTTGAGGCTCAAGTTATCTAAACTGGAACCTGACATAAAATTTCTTTGCAGCAAGTATCAAGCGCAAGGAATTCGCTAAATTTAAATAATAAAAATTACTAATACTTAAAATAAAAAACTTTCACTTCTTGAATTTCAGTTCTCCATGTTTTGAAAGTTCACTTACTGTGTTTGCTCACAAAATGTCGTAGTCATTTCTTCTTAAAAGTTCCATTCAAGTTTCTTTCATGTATATTTCAATTTTTAAATATTAAAAATTATGTGTATGCTAGGGGGAGCGTGAAAATTTTAGAGAGATTGGGAGGGGTATAGCACAAAAAAGGTTGAGAAACACTGGCCTAGAGCAACACATTCTGTATATTTGTTTCAGCTCATTTTCTATCATGTTACAAAAAAACTATGGACAAAAAAAACTCTATGGAATTCTTCCATAGAGTTTTCTAGAGCTGTTCTATAAACTCTATTGTTTAAGCGACTCTACAAATAAAAGTTCGAAAGGGGGATCAAGAGATCTAAGTGTCACTTAACTGCTCTCCCAGTAATATGAAAACTCTTCATTTAATCATGCAGTTATTGTTAATTATCTGTCATGCATGAGATTCTTGATAGACTTAAAAAATAAGGTAAAGGAATTGGTCGTCAATAAGTATGTGATTGAATGCTGTGGGTGATCAATTCACATGTTCCGGAAAATACTCCATGCAATATTTTTGGCAAGCTAGGTCGGTTGATTGATATCTTGTATAAAATATGGATTTTTACCATTCAGTTAAGGCACGTTTTGCCAACTAATGGTATTAAGCAAAGTAGAATCCAGAACACGTTTCTGAAGAAAGAGGAATTGAAGTCTTTCCGATTTAATTTTCCGTTCCTGAAATCCAGATAACTTGAGTAATCTGATTGTTTTAGGCTATGGTGTCCATTAATTCTTTATGTTTATAAGTTATTCTCTCGAAATATTCTCCGCCGTGTAAGCTTAAATCTAAGTTTACAGTTCGTTCATTACAGAGTAAACACAGCACAGGCATCAGTCACCGCATAAGTATGTTTTGTCAGACTTGGTCTGGTTCTCTTTGGGGGCTTAAATACCAGTTTGTTATGATCTTTGAAAGGATAAATGAAGGCCTTGGGATTGGCAAAATAATTCAAGAAATGATGTTGATATTTCCTTGCAGCTTCTGTGCGCGTTACAATGGCATACAACATAAACGGTGAGCATTTTGAAGATCTATTCTTCATTATATTATTAAATGGTTTTTGTGTGAACTTCTTTCTCCAAATCGAAGGAAGAAGTGCATTTAAAGTGATAGTTTTGGACCTTTACAAGATCATGACCCTTGTAAGACGTGTATATATGAAATTGATTTAGTGGCTTCTTAAAAATATTTATTTACTGTATCTCTGAAATTTTACAGATAAAAGGATGACAAATGTTGTGTTAAAAACGTTAATGTGTAATAATTATCTTATCAACTGAAACTTGCATTTTATATTTACAGAAAACTCCACCTACCGCGCTGAAACTGTTTGTCTCTGATTTTAATAAATTTCCTAACCCACGTCTAAGATTAATAATTAAAGAAATAAAAGCCATGGATACCATTTAATGTTTAATTAAATGGTAGTTTGATGCAACATGAGGTATACATATATAAAATAAAACACCATTTAAGTACAGTCAGGTCAGCATCAAACAATCGATTATTACAACAACACACTTCAAAAAGCATACACATAAGAAATTAAAACGTGGTATTTTTCTACTCTGCCAGAACGGCGTCTCAGGGTGAAACAAACTGAAGTTTAGAGATAATTGAACACTATACATTTCAATATCTTTTTCAGCACCACGTTGCTGTTTTTAAATTAGTCTTCCTGTTGGTAATATAGCGGATAGCGTCCACGATTACCTCAAAAGCACGGTTCATCCTAAGACAATTTAAAAACTCCCACATTATATTTTCTAGAAAAATAGTGTTAGTGATTTAACCCGTAATTTCAAGCAGTTTAATTTGGAGATTAAGCTCATTAAGTAAATTAAATCAATATTCAAAGCAAAAAGAACACATTGTAAATAACAAAATAAATGGGTACTTTTCCGTTTGGCCGGCGCAAATCTCGCCAAGCAGACTTAGTGCCGACAACACACAGTATACACATAAATAACAAATATTAGTTCTAATAATTTTTTTTGAAAGCGTAAGCATTTTAATATCATTTAAAATTTTGTAAAAAGACAATAAATAAAGACAATAAATTCGTAAAAAGACATTAAAAATTTACTATGATCTTATGATTCAACCAAAGAATCTATAGGGAGAATCTATCCTTATACATTCTTTGGTTCAACATCCTGATTCACTGGTTCATATCACATGACCCAAGTGATCTCATCTCACGTAAACTACGCTACAAAAGCCTAATTCTGTCAGTAATTATTTACATTAATTTCAAATTAAATCTTATGGAATACAAATTTAAATGCAAGAATTATTTCAGTTCGTAAGAATAGCTTACTCAGAAATTATGTAAAATCGCAGTGCTTTACTTCACTAGAGCATTCTCATTAGAATTGATGAATTTAACCTTTGACTTCTCTTTTTCTATATTTTCGCCTTCGGGTGAGCGATGTGATTGCATCCTAATTGACTTAATTACCGCGAAAGCCCTTAGTGATACAAATTACTTAAATGGCAGATATATTTTGAAAATATAATAGAAAGAAATAAGCAAACCACAAATGCACGTTATGTTTATTTACTTGGTTAACTAAACATGTAACATGCATTTGAGGGTTGCTTATTTCTTTCTACTATATTTTCAAAATATATCTGCTATTTAAGTAATTTCTATCGCGTTATCAGCACGATATGCTCTAAAGAAGTTTATTTAGCAGAAACGAAGAAGAAATTTTGATTTTTCCGAAAAAAAAGAATCAACATTCTCAGCGCCGGCGAAGCTAAACCTAACACGTTGAAAGTAATTTCTATCACTTAGGGCATAAAATTGAACTATCTGGTAAAAATTCTATGTACATTTATGCCGGTATTGAAAGAAACAATCAATCCGATAAGAAACTGCTGCTACTTGTTTTGAAAATCAAGCGTAAAAGCTTATCAGCGAGGATATTCCGTTTGGCATCGGTTGTACCATTTTTGGCGACTTTATCACCTGCGTCGGTAAAATGGAAAAGTAGCAATAAATGTTATTAGAAATGAAAAAAAATCAAGCTATAAATAGCATTAAAAACATTTTTCATGGCTCTATACTTAAACCTTATTTTTGCCATTTAGTAATTTATTTTTAATAGATGATATAAAAGTATTTATATATTCCTGATTACATAGTGTTCTATATAAGAATAGCTCCCAAATAGTATGACATTATCTGCATTCCTTGTAATTTTCCATAAACATTACAGAATACTGCCAACTGGATAGCTATCGTGCTGCTAGGCTTCCCAGCTGTTGATGTCGAGTTAGCACAAAAATCCATTTGCGAGACCACAGCAGATGGTCTGTCCAGTGGGTCAAACAAGAAATCGTTGGTAACATTAATCGTGTAAATTACATGCATTACTATAAAATTTAAATGTATTTCACATAGACAAATTCTTAGCAGATAAAATTTGAAGGGAAGTACAGTTATACTGGAGAAATTCCCCGACAGTTTCAAATACTTGATTAGTGGGACAGAATTTGGGAAAGTAAAATTACTGTAGAGTCATTTGGTTTAACGATGTATGAGACGTGTAAAACATTCGTTTTGTCGGGATTAAAGCACTGAACCTCCCGGTTGATAGCCGGGCATGCTACCCAGCTACTACACGAAAGCACGCGGAAAGGAAGGAGAAAATCATTTTAAATACAATTAAGTTTCAATTTAAATGCTCTCAATGGATATTATCTAATTACAGCGATAACAAAGTCCAAATGATATATTTATAAATTTGTAATTGTGTGGCTATGAAAAGTACAAATCGATTACTTAAGAATATAATAATGGACTGCTTAAAAGCGATTCTTGATATATAAACAAATAACTGTCAGAATCTATAAATTTGTATTCATAATAAAGTTTACCAAAAAAGCTCTTGGTCACAGCCATAGTCTCTTAGGTGTGCTAGTTGTGTAAAACGGATAAAAACGCGAGAACGCAATACACTTAAGGCTCAGTCTAAAACGTAATTAAGTTAGAAAGTAAATTAGAATGGCAGCGAGATTTAAAAGGCATGATACTAGAGAGGCAAAATGTAGCATTTAAAGACGAGGAAAATATAGTATAAAAAATTAATAAGACTTATACCTTACGGAACGAACAGAAAAGGCTTTACCGATAGAATGGCATTGGTACAAAATACGTATTTCACCAACACTGGAGGACAACAATCCAAAGAGCCTTAGTGAGGGATATGCCGTGCCCTAACAACAATGGTTGCGTTGCGCCATCCGTCGATGCACAATACCAGATTATCTAATAATTCTTGGTGATAAGATTTCTTATTCAAGGAGTGTGCTCCGGAGGGTAGGTTCGGTCTGCCAAACATCTTCGTAATGTAGCTGGCCAATCCATTCTATAGATATCTTCACTTTCGAGGAACTCCTCAAGGCCCACCAACGGCCGAGCTGTAATGTCGCTGAATACTGGTAGTTCGGTCCGAGGTTCAAATCCCACGAAAGGGCTGTCTACATAGGCGTTTTCGTGGTTTTCTTCATATGTAATCTGTAAACGAGCCAATTTCCCTCAGAACGTCCTCCACGAAGGTATTCCTCCCCATAGGCAGATAGCACTTAAGGCTTTACCGTGATAATAATCACATCACAACACTCCAGGAGTTTCTCAACAGCATGAATTATATATGCCCGTGAATTGCTATCCATAAAAACAAGGTCGAGACCAATGGTACTTTGAAAGAGACGCTCACGAGGAGGCGTAACTTTCATCACAGTAAAGATTTCCTGTTAGTTAACGAAAATGTGGAGCTCGTTCCGACTGTTCATCGTAATGCCTCCCCGTACAAGCACGCCACGACCACCACAGCGGTCTCTTTCTCTGATGTTAGGACAATGAAAGTGGGTCCCTACTTTTCTATATATCAACTGGCGTCAAGATAGGCCAAATCATTCTTGAAAAGTTGACGGAAGTCTGTAATACCTGGATGGGATAAACAGTGGATATCTAAATATTGTGTAGTTTTAACTTCTCTGTATCATATGGTCACACTTTTGTAGTGTTAACATCACAATAACGTTTTAAATTAGGTCATATTTGCAAAAGTTGGAACTGAAGTGATGGATCAGACTTGGCAAGTTTTTAAATAACTGGGTATCTTTAGGCTGTTCCTCAGCCATAGCGGACAAGTTGGTTGGAACTAGGTGGATCTTATTTATCCAATATAAAGAGTCAGCCACAATATTACCAGATCTAGTAACATGTCTCATACCATTCCTAAGCTGTTATGGGTAATAGAGATGCCGGGGTTGCCGAAAGGGAACCTGAACCGGATCATTTTGAAAAAACGAAGGTCAAGAATTTATGGATCTTGTGAGTTGTAAAATCTCCGGTAAGTGAACCTCTATCGAAAATGTGGTGTTCTGTGCATCCGTTTATCACAACGCCTTCCCTTACAAGCACGCCACGGCCACTCCTACCGTCTTTTTTCCTGATGTTAGTCAGACGAAAACGTGTCTCTACTTATCTATATATCACCTGGCGTCTAGAATCGTTTGCAGATTGCAATGACTCTCATCGGTAAAGAGGACTAAAGGGGATTCGGACCGATGAATTTCGACATTGCACTTCCACTTGCTCTCAGCTGAAATACGAGAAGGAACATGTGGTCATTTACCGCCTCTAGAGGATTGTTTTTAATCTTAAAATAAAGAAATTCTGCCCCTCTGAGCTTCAGTCGGGAGGAAGAGTTCTGAATACAGTGGTTGACAGGTACGAGGAGTAATGGGTTGAAATATTTCGTTTGTTTTATTGAAGTACTAGATAATTTAATAATAAGCTACGGTCATAATGAATGAACTGCAAACAACTTTGATAAGTACAAGTAGGATCTTTTTGCAATGAAGAATGTCTTTACCAGTTTGAGTTTTGTACGCAGAGATGATGAGTTTAATAAACATGCGATTTTCCTTTTGATTAATATACATTTTTATTCCGGAAAATTTGGTCGTAATAAGTGACTGACTTTATTAACTAGTGAGCTTAAAAATGGCGGCACAATACTGGTATCTATCAACTTGTGGTGATTCTTTGGCGTTTTTCAATCAAAATTCACAACATTTAAAAATTTCTTTGTTGAAATGAGAACGAATAAGAAAAATCATTACTTCGTTAAAATGAGAACTTCGTTTCGTTTCTTCGTTGAAATTGTTCCTTAATATGTACTCCTAAAACACCTCGTAGATCCCTAAGTAAAAATCATTCGTGTATCACTTAATAATAATCATCATTATTACTGAAGTAGAGGAAACGTATTCTGAAAGTTTTCTCTTTCTCACTTAAATTTTATATCTCGTTGCCATACTATTTATCCAAACTTGTGTAATTAATAAATAAATGAAAGCCTTCGAAGCAGAAACTTGCACTGCAAGACGAAACTACGACTTATCTTCGTGTGGAATACAGTAATATTAATTTTTCTTACTTCTGGAGAGTTTCTAATAACCGCTGGCTGCCAGCTACATAATTCAAGATGATTTAGAAAGGTTGACTACTAGTGTCGTTTGAACAGATAATCATAGAGCTGTAATACGAGTTTAATAATATCTTTTAACAAGAATAATAAACTTAAGTTTTTCTGTGCGCCACATAATAGAAAAAAAATGCGGTAAGCGAAATTAGCTTAAGGGAAAATTTGTTCATATTGTCAAGTAAACTACTTCAGACAAAATATTGGAAAACAGTATATCTAACATATGCACATTATGAAAATTTCTAAAAGATACTTTTTACATTAGAAAAATCTCAAAAGAGTTGATTTTAAATCTTCTTTCTAAATCTTCTGAGTTCTCCAAAAAAGCTGAAATTCAAAATTTTGGATTAAACGAAATTCTACTTTATCTGATCCTTAAGACACTTCTTTCGGACGAAAAGTGTTTTAATTTCATTATAAATTACATATATTTAACCAGCGTCCAATTTTGATTCTATTTATTTTTAAATAATTTTGAATGAACGAAAATAATAAGACAAGAAAAACTTATTTTTCGAGACTTACAAGGCCCGTATTAAAAGTCAAATGCTATTCCTTTTTATTAAATGGTGTCCCATTCGCAAAAATTTCTTGAAGTTTACCTTATTTGATTCATTTCTTAAATTAAATCACGTACCTAAATTTTTAAGAGGTAATTATGTATTTTTATTACCTTTTGGATGTTTTTAAAGAGGATGTTGTTTAGTATCCTTTATATCGTACATACAGGAATATAAAGCATAAATTATTGCTTTATTTATTTTATTTTTATAATTTCTGAATATCTATGGTTTGCCATGATTTATCTTCATGCATTCATTAATACTTCACACTTTCACGTCAAAACTCGTTAATTATCTTTGCTCAGGATTAATACTTAATTTTCTACCTGATTTTATTTTGTAGCGTATATTTCTGCTGAAAATATAGTTATGTAAGAATATTTTTCTTCTCAGGAGGGGCTGGTTTCCGATTGCATACACCGCAGTGCTGAATGATGGTCCAAATGCTAATTCTATGGATTTGAAGTAAGATTTCTGATCTAATTCCTTTTATTTGAACTTTTCATTTTGCTTTTTAACCACTTCACCTCTTCCCCCGAGAGAGACTCGTCGATTTAAAAATTGTAATGGGGTGTTAGCAACGTCACGTACTCGGGAGTTTATTATGGCCTGGATCGTTACCCCCATATCGCAATCTCCGTTTCGTGCTTTTCAGCCCCTCGGGAAACAAATGAAAAGAGGAGATTGATGGCTTAATTACTCACGCTTTCTTCACAGCGGGTTTGTATCAGGGGTACGTTCACTTACAAACACGGAAATAGGAATACCATTCCACCCTGCCCTTCAGCTCGTATTGCAACAGAAATACTGCTCATTTAAAAGCTTGCCTTTAGGAGATCGTTTTTGTTCATTTTCAGATAATACACGAGAAAGAAGAAATAATACACTGAGATAATACACTGAGAGAATATTTTCTCCCCGTTAGGAAAACGAATAAGTGATTTTCTAAGTAAATCTTGACAGTTGGTGAAAGGAAGAAATATTTCTGAGGGAAGTTTCAGATGCAAATAGTTGATCTACGAAAAAAAAAAAATAATAATGAAGTAGCTATTTGAGTTTCCTAAGATGGTGAAGTGGTTAATTTGCGTGTATGAATTTTAGCTTTTTAACAGTAAATATGTAGCAGAAATCATACTTCGATGGCAAGAATTTAATAACACGGTGGCGGTAATTACCTTTTGTATTTATGCTTTTTAGTTAATTTTCTGTTATAATTACTTTTCTAGTTTCCTTTCTGTAGCTTTTCTCATTCTTTGACTGGTTGTAGATGCTTATGTATACTTGCTTTCATTTGGGTTTCCCTGCTTTACAAGGTAACTTTCACTGCTGTGTGCTAAAAATGACTGCATTTTCACAGAAGCACTATGTTCGTGCATTTGACACATGTTGTATAGCTTGACAGCTCGTTTCTCCCTGGCATTTGCATACATTTTTAAAGCACATCTATAGTTAATTCATACGTTTATTACGATTTAAGTATATTGCTCTTATACGCTTATAATAATACTAAAAGTTTTCAATGGAATTGTATGCCTTTAAAAGCAAATGCTTATAAAAATATATGAATCTGGAATGAAAGCAAAAATTTAATTCACCTTTAGAATTTAGTTTGATGCGATAACCAAAAATCCAGAATAAACTATTTTTAATTTGGTTTTGACCAGTGCTACAGAGCATTTGATTTTTTAATCAATCGTAAAATAATTATTTTCTATAAAACATTAATGTTTTGTGTAATCTCTCTTATAGCTAATTCGTTTGCTCTTACTTGTATTTTATAAACCTATTCAGTATAATAAAGACTTCTGATACAAGATTTTATGGAGAACTTTAAACATATAGACCTTAAGTTGTTTATTCCGTGAAGTGTAAGCTAAATATTTTGCATCATTATGGAAAGGAAAAAAAATCGGAATGTAATTATGTGTTAGTTCAAAGTTTATATTTTTATAATCAGTTATAATAAAGAAGAAATCTGTCAAAAAAAAAAAAAGATTTAGGAATCAGTATTTGTAATTTGCAATAAATATCATTAAAATGGAGCTGGTTATTTTAGTCGCTCATATCCGGTTCGTGAAATAACTGATACTGGTCAACAGTTTTTTCCTGTTGTTGTTAAGTTTTCTTTCTTGCGGAATGTATCAAATTCAATTATTTCATTGTATTTTAGTTGCATGTCTCCGGATCCTCTTGTGAGAATATACTTGTCGTTAACATTGAAAAGAAACGCTTTGACGCAAATAATATATTTGTGGACCTTATTTTTATACGTTTTTTAAGTGAAATGGCAACTTTTATGAAAAAAAAATGCGCATCTAGTTTCGACAGGACTTCATGCTGAATTTTGAAAATAAAAAAAATCATAAGAAGTAAATATAATTAGATTTTGAATATTATTATACTCGAATTAATATTTTAAATACAATATAAAAAGTGAATTCAGATAAAATACCTAAAGGAAATAAATGGAAAAAAGGTTTAATATAGTAATCCATAAGGTACTTTGAGAATGATAAGCAGTCGTAACATATTCTGTGTTTCAGGATATCATCTCTATGTGTATTCATTCTACCACGAGCTAGTTCGGAAAATGTTGCGAAATTTTATCACGATTCTTAGTATTGTTTGTTAATTGAAAATATTGCCAGATCTGTGGAATTTCTGATGGATATTCACATTACTTAATAACTCTTATCAAAAACGATACAACTATTATGTTGTTTAAATATTTGATTATTCGATTTTTGAAAAGATAGAACACTGTCGAAAACGAATAAGGAATTTCATGTACAATCGTTATACTTAATAATTTTGGTGCACCTTTCCTTTTTGCAGGCAGAGCTCTAAAAGAAAAGGGCAGGCTTCCCAATAGGACAAACATGTGTTTTTGAAAAGCGTTGCTCATAAACCGTTTTAAAATTAATAAAATATTAATAATAGAAGCTTCAGCTTTCATGAAAAATTCTTAACCCGCTTCCAGCAATACAAACCGGATTCTATAATTTAATATACAGTTCATGTAGTCTAAAGTAAGGAGAAATTCACTTGAATAAAAAAACTCTTGAAGTGTTTGGGAAATTGGCTGTACTAAATCATTATAAATTTACGTGAAATTGAAGTGATCCATCAGAGAGTAAAAGAAAATTTATTGGTCGATGATTCCCTTAATTTAAAGGATACTGATTCTATGAAAGTTTATGTAATGGCAAAGCTACTTATTTTTGCAAGAATAGATTTCTGACGAAGATGATGTGAATGTGATTGTTAATGTGATCGAGAATACAGTTTGAACCATGAACACAGGGTTTCGAGAAAATTTTTCAAGACATCAGTTCCATTGCAACAATTAACAGTATTTTAGATACATCGGATTCATGCGAAAATTCATTTTGTTTTCTCAAGTGAAAAGAAGAGCGATTAAAACGAAACGTAACGTATATGTGTATTCACGTAATTTCCAATATTTAGTATTATTTCTTGCCATCTGCCTTTTAATATTCCTCACCGATAAAAAGCCTCTGGTTTAGAATCAAAAAGGATCTTGCAATGCTGTTTTTGCATCTTGCGCATCCGAAATGTCAATGAATTCTGTAACATTCGAAAAAAAAGATTGTGATGCGAAGGAATAAAGTCCGGAGATTAGGTAAAACTTACCAATTAAAGCAGCATGAAGTTTTGAGTTTTTGTGCTAAAAGATACTCTCTTAGCGATTGACAACTGCTGGCTGCTTATGATTTAGTTTTCATCTCAGTCTGTTCATTGGCAGTACATGTCGGCATTTACTTTTCGCTACGTAGGAACTAATCGCATCCCTTCTTAGCCCATCATGCACTTTACAAAATCTTTTCGAGATGCGGTCCTTTTCTTGATGTGAGAAAAGCGGACTTTGCTACACTACAGACAGTCCTTTGATGTTCGACATTATTGTAGACCGCATAGTATTCATTTTTCATCACCTGTTATAATTCATTCAAAAAAAAGGTTCATTTCGGAAACTAAAAAGTCGTTGCTTTTCTGAGAGGTGATGTTGAGCACACGGATCCAGTCTTGTGATGAACCCAAGTGCTCGTATTCGTCTTTAAACTCTTGTTCTGAGTACAAATAGCGTTTTCGCTAATTCGTCAACAATTTTCTAGGAATCATTCGATATGACTTCATCCAGAATCTACTCAGAAAGCACTGATGGGCATCAGGAACGTAGCTGATTGTCATAACGTCTGTCAACATTCCCGAGTTTTCGGAACAAACGACGACATGTGCTATCGTCAAACGCATTCCCTTCAGGCAATTTCCCGGTGCATTTAAAAGCCAGACAACGGCTGGCCGCATAGCTGCTAGTAATAAATTTGAAGAAAATATCTACTTTTGTTGTCTGATTTCGAAATTCTGGCCAAACTTCCATTGCAAAAAATCTCTAGGGTCTTTTATTATTATTATTATTATTATTATTATTATTATGCCGTTGCTTTATTCCATAAGAAAACATTTTGCTAAAATAACTTGATAATATGCTTCTTGTTAGGATTTTGCGTTTATGTAAATATAAATGTTTTAGGGTTTATTCGAACTTCTACATAATAACGAGTCTTGATCGATTTTTTCCCTAATCGGTGAAATAGCTTATATAATGATATACTGTTCTATATTCCGTACCTAAATGACTTACTCATTTATGTGGCAATCGAATTCAAATTTAAATATTTTTTTGAGTTTGACGACATAATTTAAAAAATATTTGGTTATTCTAATGAAAAGCAGTCATTAAATGCTATGGGGAAACCCTAACTGGACCTCATCTTTTTGCTCTTCTTCCTTTTCATTCCCCCTTGTAGCACTCTGGAGCTAAAACGCCGAAGTATGGACTTGGCGAATCCTTATTCCTCCTGCATTGGGGTTTCTCGTAGTCTTACTACACCGAACATCCAGCCGTACCAAAATGGCACGGATCACGATGCCTCTATTGATGCCAACCTGCTGCTGCCACCTCCTCCTCCCACCACCCAAAGACCTCTCTCCACTTTCTTAGATTCCTCTGTGAAGAACTTGGATTCTTTACAGGTAAAAAATATTATTATCATGTTTAAGATGAAGTAGGCGACATTACCTGATTTTCTTAATTTTGCATCAGAAAGGAAATTACGATTAAATCCATGCGTCTGGTCTGGGAAATACCGCAGAGCATCTGTATTGTTTGAAGGTAGTACTTACCATCAAAAAATAGTTTTTAATTTTCACTAAAAGTTTTTTTTACAAATTTAAATAAGAATTCAAAGGGTTAGGTGTTACTCAAGAGGACAAAAAATCTTATTTGGGAGATTTAAGATAACCATCCTTACTGAAGTTTTGTAAGTACTCTTCGAAAATTTGAGTTAGCATGGAAGATAATGCATAGCATGTAGTATTTTATATTGGTGATCATCTCTGAAGTCATTTTTTACACTTGTGGAAGTGAATTTTCCAAAAATGCCTTAAAATGCAATTAAAAAAAGTGTACACTTTACATGTTAATAAAGGCGCTGCTTATGGTTTGAATATATAGCGTAAATAAAGTGCAGTAAAAAAAATGATGAAATTGTTAATCTATTTTTACATCAGCTGCAATTGCTGAAAATAAATCGAAACACAAATTTTAGGTGCACAAAACAGCCGGTGCCCGATTTGTAAAACCTCTGACTACAGGTAGTTCGAAATGGGTTCAAATAGCAGCGAACGGATTAGTTGCATGACAGATTTCTGGGTTTTCTTCATGGGTTATTGAATAGGAGCCATTTACCCTAAGAAGTCCGTTCTTTTTTTTTAAAATATAAAAGGTAAATTTTTCACATGCTTGATTTTATTTTGAACACAATGCAAGCTACGTATGAATTTTTACACTTTTCTTTATAATCCTGTAATATAGAAATGATTAAAAATTTGGTTTCTCTCCCCAATTTCATTATTTGAAGAAATAACTAAATTCTCTTTCTGATGTATAATATGACCCATTTTAGAAGTCAGTTTCTTCAGTTGATGAGGCAAGGTTTTCTTTTATTACTTCGTCAACCGTAATTATCCATGCACTGACATATTGTTTTTTTAAAATTTCAGAAATTAAATTTTTTGAGTGCAATATCCTTTTGGGTAAAATTCGCTGTTTTCGAATGTCTGACCTAAAATTTTGAAAGAACAGCCACAGCATACTGTATGTATTTATAATACCAAATAAAGATATAGTTTAGAATTAGAAGTCTAATCCAATGTTTTCTAATTTTAGACTTTGGAAATCAGCTTGACTCCAAATAAAAATTAAGTTATTAGCAGCTTCAAAAAGAGAAATATTTACAAATAGTGACAGCAGTCTCAATTTTAAATAGATATAATATATGGGTTGTACAATAGACAATAATGGCGCGGCATATCTAACGAAGTTTTACAATGAATCTAAATGCCTCATCTAAATTTCTGCATGTATGATTCAGCGGTATTTTTAGAAATTAACGTTCAATCTATTTTAAAATGGAATTTATTAAAATACCAAAACAAATTAATCAACTCTAGAATCAATTTAGCATCTCTGCAGCAACAAATAAATTGAAAGCAAGTTTCCAAGTTTACACCGTTGCCACTTAGTCTTCTCTAAATCATTGCATTTCTATTCGTTTTCGTGCTGCCATTCATAGGCAGAGAAAAGTGTCTATTCAAACCGGCACAAGCATAAAGAATTTTACTATAATTAACGAAGGACAGATTGCAGTGTTTTACAACGCGATATTTTGAGCGAATGTTTTTTTTTTTATTTAAGGGTATCTGAAGACCAAAATTCTTAAAATCACAAAATCCTGAAAGAAATTTGTTGTTAGTGACAGTAAATAATTAATTCGGTGTTTTTAGTCCAAAGGGCCCAGAAGGGCTATTAATTTCGTTTTGGCATTTTGCGTTGACAACTTTAAATGTCGGTTCGCTTTCAAATTGTTGCCTCCAAATATTATCGCACTGTGTTATATTTAAAGAAATTAAATAATGAAGAATCTGAATAAATGTATGTTGTTTCTCGCATTGTGTTGAATAACGTAATATTCCACCGAATACGGGCACCTGGAAGTCTTAATTTGGAATTTGTATTATTAGCGATTTCATGTTATGTAACACTTCAACGAATTTTTGATTAACAAACTCAACGATTTCAAAGCGATCAATGGCAAAACTTTACGGGGGGAAAATTTTTTTTTTATCTCCAGCGCGCGAGACTGTGTATCGGAAATTCTACAGCTATGCTCATTTTTAAATTATTTGACGATATTGCTATTGATTTGAATTTTATGATTTAAGTGATCAATGGCAAAACTGTACGATTTCAAAGCGATCAATAGCAAAACTGTACGGGGGGAAAAAATTTTTTTTATCTCCAGCGCGCGAGACTGTGTATCGGAAATTCTACAGCTATGCTCATTTTTAAATTATTTGGCGATATTGCTATTGATTTGAATGTTATGATTTAAGTGCAAAGAATATTTAATAAATAAAAGTAACACACAAAAGGTTAAAAAAAGTCCCTTTGGGCGTAATATAAGATCTGAAAGCTTTCTTTTTTTGTTGTTGTTGTTTTATTTCATGTGTTAAAAGAAGCTCAGTAGTTAATGTTAGCTTAATAATTTTCGTTTTGAGGGTGTAGAATCAGCTATACTTCCCCTCTCCAAAATCCATCTGAAGCTCAAATAAATGTGTCTTGCTGAATTCTGTCAGAAAGTTCATTATTGGCAATTTAAATTTATTTTAACATTTTTTCGTTGTTATTTACAAAATATTATTAGTTTTTTTTTAACTGATTTGCGTTTCTGGAATGAATAAATACAAAGTACTTTTTTTTTTTTTTCTTTTGTTAGAAAAATCCTCCTCGAAAAAGACATCCCTTTTTTAAATCAGACAGCTCTTCTTGTTGTTGTGACTTAATCTCGCTTGTCTGACAGTAACATCAGAACAAGCCCACGAAATTCATCGTGGCAAAACGTGCAAGATTAGGTCTGTCATTGGCAATAGCCTTGAGTACCTAACAGGGAACAGTACGACTTTGCTCAGTTCCGCCCCCAATTTTGAAAGACAGCACCCCCTCTTCCCCTACCATCAACCTCTCGAAAGGACTTTTGGCTCGCCGCATATTTAGAGTGCTCCCATGCCGCATAGCCACTATATACATTTTCAAACATCCATGCCTTCTCCGGGATTCGAACCCGGGCTCTTCAGTAGTAGTCAGAGTCGCTAGCCACTAGACCGGTCGGCGGCTAACAGCTCTTAATGTGCTTTAGGTATATTCCGATGAATCCAGATCTTTTTATGTAATGTATAAAATAGTGTAATTGTACGATAGCATTGTTTTTAAATATTTGAGTCATTTGAACATCGCATACGGGAGATGGTCTATACATATTGCATTATATATGTATACAGATTTATTTAAATTGAAATAGTTATATAATGTAGTATAACTCATATTTATAGTTTGGGGTAAGTTCTGCTAATTTTTAAACAAAATACTTTTTTCTTTATATAGTAGAGTCCCGCAAACTAGAGATAATGTGGACTGTGGAGTTTTACGGAATAAGGGGTGGGTTTTTTGGAACTCTTTAATATTTAACTGTAAATTACTTTAGACATTTGTAGCACGATATTGGACACGGAAACGTACAGCATGCAATTAAATTAACGTTGATTTTTTATGTTAAGTTCTAGCACATTAGGAGTCGTAAAGAGAACAAATACCCTAAGATAATTGAGTAAAAAAAAAACTTGCATACAAAAATGAAGGAAAAATTGTTAAGCGGTAGAAAAATATTGTGTGATGGTAGATTGTCTTTCACGCTCATTCCATCGTCGTGCAGCTTCACCCCGTAAACGACAGAGGAACAGTCCATACTAGATGCGCCTTTCTCCTCCATGTAACGAAGCATTTCTTCGCTATGGGTCATCATTTTAGCTTTTCTATTGTCTTCAATCTCTTCGTTTTCTGATTCATCAAAATATTTTTATCCACATTGTCTTCTAGTGCAACCATTTCTGCATATCCTAAAATTTCACAATTTTCATCTTGTCCCAACCATTCTTTAACATCATCATCATTAACATTTCCGCAGCCTGGAAATTTCACAAGTAAATTAATTATTTCACAATTTTCTGGCTCTTCCGGTTTCGTGAATTCATTTCCTGGATGGCCCAACGACTTTCTCCAGGAATGAACGAGGCTTATCTGCTCGATTTCACTCCAAGAATAAGCTACCCCTCCAACATATCTATTTTCTTCGGTTTCAGAATCGTATCACACTCTTCCTCGGTGGCTAGGATAAGAGATGGAAGAAGTTTATGTCTGTTATTTTTTCTTTCGTGCCTCCAGAACGTCCTGGTTCATCGGCCGACACAATGAAGTTATGTTAGGAGGTAGAAATATATCTTTTATATGTTCGTCTCGTAACTGTTCTGCATCAGGATGGGATGAGGCATTGTCTAGAATGAGAATCGCCTTCCTTGGTAGATTTTTTTTTTTTTTTATTTAAAAAAAACTTTTTCACTGATGGAACGAATGCTGATGAAACTAGTTATTACATATTGCTCCATTCATCCATGCGTATGACTGATTCCGGTACCAAACAGGAAGATCATTGTTGGTTTCGGTACCATTAGTGCACTTTTTTACGTTTTTAAACGCCCGGGATTTTTTTTTTTTTTTTGCCTATAAGCGCTAGTTTGAGCTTATGGCTGCCTGTTGCATTGCTGTATGCCAAGATTGCGACTCTCACCTTGCTTCTTTTGTAAATAGGTGCCGATTTTAATTCTCTGGATGCCAGCGTTTTCGAAGGTAGTATTTGAAAATTCAGACCGGTCAAAGTTATAAATTTGATCTACAGATATACCCTGCTTTTCAATTAGTTTGTGGAAATTATCCTTGAACATTGCAGCATTTTCCAAGTTAGCAGATAGCTTTTATTCTACACATATTTAACTGCCTGATGCCGTGCCGCATTTTCCATATGACGAGCCAGCCAGCACTAGCAGTAAATCCAGGCTCTCTTTCTTGAAATTCATCATCAAATTTTAGAGCTTTCTCTTGTAAAATTGGTCCTGAAATGGGTGTTCTCTGTTTTCTTTGCTGCCTGAACCACAAAAAAAGCGCCTTGCTCACTTTTGCGCATTCACTATCTTTCATGCTTTTTCTTTCCTTTAAACTGTTCGTACATGCTCTTTTCACAAAGTCTTGATTTCGGACCTCTTCTTTTTTCACTATATCGAATTAGTTTGTCCAACACCTAAATCCATGGTAATTTTGTTTACACTTTCCCGTTTGTCCAGTCTCTTTAAAACATCTAGTTTGATGTCCATTGTCACGTTCGTTTTTTTATTTTCCAAAGACGTTTTCACTTTACAGAATATCAAAAGTTCCAGTTTTTCAAATCAAATTGAATTGAATAAGCATTATATAACGAGGAAAAAAGGCATGATTATTGACGATAAGAAACCTAAAGTAACATATGAATATTAATTCTGCAGTATAAAGTATTTTGTAAATTCAAATGCACGGCAAGAAATGTTTTTCAAAATTAACAATGAAATTTTCATCTGTGCTCCTTCAGCTTTCAGCTTATTATGTTTTGAAATAAAGTAATTCTTGCAAGGTATTTCTTTTCTTCTGACAATACTATTACAGACGAGAACAGAAAATAGTATGATTTCCTAAAATTTACTGCAAAAACTTGATGCAGTAAGCTTTATTTTTATTTGTAATATTTCTATTAGGAAACTTTGAGTTTTTCTAAATATTATTCTTTGATTAAGATACAATAACATGCCAAACAAATATTAATTTTGAAGTCAGACTACAAAAACTAGTCCTGTAAAAATTTAAAAAATATTACGCTGATTTTTGTTGTTTGACTTCTGAATAATTTGTTCTTTGATTTATTAATATGTACTTAGAATCTAAGCTCTTGCTTAACAATAAAATTCAGTAACAGTTAAACAGTCAAATTTTATCCTTAGAGTTTTTAGCATTAAAATTTACTTCTAAACTCCAACACTAGATGGCGCCACGTCAGATAAAGTTTGTCGGTTTATCCTATATAGGGACTCGCGCTAATGCTCTACCCCGAGAGTAGCTGATTTTCTAACGGTCTCGCTTTATGCATGTATGTTGTTATCGAGTAAGGTAATGATTTCTTTAATATTTTATATATATTAACGAACATTTCCCAGGTATCTGAAGATATTATTTTGTGCTCGGTTTATTCGTTTAACCTCGCTTTTGTGTCGAATTATATTTTTTTAACAGAATTTAAACAATAGTAGTATTTTATTTTAGGTATGAATTATTAATTTAAAAAATTTTCTTTATGAATGTGTAAAACATTTTTTTTTATTATTGACCTTTTATATATATTTCTCAACTGAAGTCATATTTAAATGCTATTAATTTCTGCATAAAGGGAATAAAATAAGCATAGCTACATTTAAGGAGATATTGTTTGGTGAATAAAAGCAAATGATCAATGAAAAAGGCTTACAACTACTTTGTGTGAATTTTATTTTCTTTAAATAAATTATAAAATGCTATGTGCGATTCTTGGGGAGTAGTTGGGCGGAATTGTTAGCATCATTTAGTACAAGAGTGGTAGAAAATTAACAAGAGGTATATTTGGCTTGGTTTGTTTTATTTAATTATGGTAGAGCACTCGAGGTCTATCTGCCTAACGGTAGTGATGCCTTCGTGGAGGACTTTCTAAAGGAAATTGGCGCCTAAAACCACGAAAACGCTCATGCAGCCAGCCCGTTCGCTGGGATTCACTCATACGCTGATCGACTTACCACCTCTCGACCGCAGGTGGGCAGAGGTACATTTGAATTAGGTAAATTTAAACGCTTGAATATCTTCAAGCTATTATTTATGCAAAATTGTATAAAATAGTAATACAGTAAATCATATAATATAGTATAAATCAAGTAGTAAAATGCTTAAATATTGACATGGTATTAAATGTATGAATAAATTTTCCATTGATTATTTGTCACTTTTTAATTTATTACACACCTGTTTATTGTGTTAAATACATGCTGAAATATTTCAATAAGAATCATCATATATAAAGTAAAAATTATTTTTTCATAAATTTTAGACTGATTAAAATCTGTGCAAGTGTATGAATACTTTCCCCCCTTACTTTATGCGGTGTTTTTATATTTCTTTTAAGGGCTATTTATAAATTCATGTAACAATGTATTAATATGTGTATTATATTAATTAATGTATTAATGTACTTATCTCTAATGAGCTTATAAATCACGCAAAATTTATTTAAATGTTCATAAACAAACTTGGCGGCAATTTTCGAATTATGTTTATTCTTTCAATTTTGCTAGAGTAGGGGTCTTCAACCTTTCACGCCCGAGGGCCACATCAATAAATTCACAAAGATCAAATATCCGTGGGCCACATGTCTTTCAAAAAAATAGTGTTGTCAGAAAATTTATATAAAAAAGGGAGGTTTGTGTATATATACACTGGTTCCAAAAAGTCAACTGGAAATCAATTCAAAATGTTTTAAATCTTTTTTTAACTATGAAAAAAAAAAAGTATAAAGATGATTGTACAGAACGATGTTACAAAATGCATTTGCAATTAAAAAAAATTATATTACTGGCAAGAGATGGTAGTTAATTTAGTTTTAATGTGAAATTTTACATTGTTTTACTTGATTAAAGCTTCAATATCCGGTTAAATCTGTGTTGTTACAATTCGTAAAATTTCCTCCAAATGTTTGGCTGGCTGCCGTGTTCTTGGTTTTTATTTTAGGATTTTCATTTTACAAAAAAAGCTGTTCACATATGTAGGTACTGCCAAAGATAGAAGGCATGAAGAGTGCATGTTTACAAATTCCTGAATACTTGTCTTCGGTCACATACTTCGAATAAAAATCAATTAATGTAGGATTTTCAAGAAACTTGCATTTTTCTGCAGAGTCACACTGTAAATCTATAAATTCTAATTGAAGTTGAGTTGGAACAATATTACATAAGATAAATTACATAAGAAAAAGTGAAATTTTTGAAAACTCGTTATTTTCAGAAAACGTTATCTCAAATATCAGGTATGTCAATAAAATGTTTTAAATATCAAGAATAAGAGAATTTTTTTTTTTTTTTTTTTTTTTTTTTTTTTTTTAAATGACAAAAAGCTGACAAGGCAATTTTTCTTGAAATTAGAATTTCTTAAAATTCTTCAAAATACCTTCAGTCGGCCACGCAGTTGAAGCTCTTATGGTAGGGAATAGTACCGGGGGGGAGGAGTAAAAGAAAAGGGCCAAATGTGCCGTTACAGAATCTCTGGTCTGGATTAGCATCTCTGGTCTTCCAGACCTCCAAATGTTTGGCTGGATGTTCCAAAATTAGATAGTGCTGCCATCTGGTAATGAAATGTGAGATCATTTTGTGGATGATGCGCATTCATCGCGGAAATTGATACTAAAAATCTGTCAACTAATATATTTCCCATTTAAACTCCGGATATTTTTGTTTCCACGTATGGAGTAAAATTTATCCAATTTTTTCTGCATCTTTTTTATTGGGATAGGCATGCTGTTTGCCGTATAATCTTATAAACTCAGCTTTATTTTTTCATTTATTACAAAATTAAAATTTACGGATAACTAATTATTGCATTAAAAATCTGTTTAGCTTAAAGAAGGGTCTTAATATATTTCTAGTTAATGGTTTTATTTTTGTAATAAAGCGGCTGTAATATATCTGTCATTTTTAAACGAGTATAATCATTTTTAACAAGTACTTATTGGTTTTACTAATTAAAAAGGTATTTTTATAGTATTTAATGGAATATCGTGCTGCTTTACTAATATCAAAAATGTGTTTTGGGAAAATATTAATATTAAACTAGGTTAGAATAATTAGTTAACTTTAGGCTAGAAATATAACAGCAGAAGCAAATTAATAATTTTGCAGTTTTAGTTTATTAATAATCTCTTATTATTATTATTTCTTGTCTGTGATTCCCTTCCTTCCTCAGTGGCACGACAGCCCAGGGTGGGCCCTGGCCTTCTCAAGAATTTTCTTCCAGGCCTCTCTCTTCTTGCCCATGGTAATCACTCTTAAATTCACGAGGTCCCCTTCTAGGCAATCGACCCATCTGAGGTTGATTCGGCCCATAGTTATTTTTCCATTGGGGCTTGGCCAGAAATATTTTCTGCGTTGTGCGCTCCCTGTTTCATTCTAATAATGTGGCATGGCCCTTTAATCCTTTGGATTTTTATGTTTTCACGACGTCGAGTTCTTTGTAGGTACGGTAAAGTTCTAGATTTGAGCGTCTGTGCCAAACACCATCAACTTGTATTCCTCCAAAAATAGCTCTTAGTATCTGCCGCTCAAAGATACAAAGAGCATTTTCATCTTTTTGTGTCATCCAGGTTTCTGAAGAGTAAGTGAGTATAGATCTGATTAGACATTTATAAATGAATAACTTTGTTTCCTTTAATTAAATTTGATTTAAAATATTTCTTTAATCCGTGAAAGCATCTATTGGTAGCCTTAATTATCCTCTGTACTTTAAGTGTGATGTTGTTAATGTTAATCTCAAAGCTCAGATATATAAAGCTATCAACTTTCTGAAATTTTTAAGTACCTATTTGCAGGTGAGTAGTAGAGTCTGTTACCCCTGTGCATTGCACGTATTTAGTTTTTTTTCCTGGTTTATAGTAAGGTGCTCTCTTTCCAGGGCCCGAAATGTCCGTTTCAGATCAGAAGGTGTTCTTGCAATTATGTCTGTATAATCGGCAAGTACAATGATTTGCACAGATTTATAGAATATGTTTCCTCTAGTGTTGATTTTTGTGTCACGAATAATTTTTTCTAATGCTATGTTGAAAAGTAGGCATGCCAACGCGTCACCCTCTCTAACCCCATTTCTAATTTCCATTACTTCTGAAAAATCTCCCTGGATTTTAACTCTGCACGCTTTTACTCAGCGTAAGAGCAGTGAGTCAGGGATATTAAATTCTCGCATAGCTTCAATGAGAAATTTTCCGTTTTTGCTATCAAAGGCATTTATTTTTGAAATCCACAAAGAGATGGTAGGTTCCAATTCCAAATTCTTTGTGTTTTTTTTTTTTTTTTTTTTTTCTGGTATGTGTCGAACGTTAAATATTTGGCCAATTGTGGATCTCCCTTTCTGAATCCGCATTGATAATCTCCGCTAATGTTTTCCACAAATGGGAAAAGTCTACTAAAAAGAATGTTTGAAAAAATTTTATAAGCAGTACACAGTAGACTAATACCTCTTTAATTAGGGATTCAAGAATGTCTCCTTTTTTATGTATGAGACAGACTGTGCTAAGTCCCCATTTCTCTGGAAGCGTCTCCTTGTCCCACACTGATAAAATAATATGGTGTAGTTTCTTGTCTGTGGTTATCTTGTTATTATCTGTGCTTTTTTCATAAGTTATTATTATTTCTTGTCTGTGGTTGGTTTTTAAGTATTTATTTCTATTTAAATATTATTAATAGTACTGAGTTTTACAAAAGCATTATTTTGAATAATTTTTGTTTTACATTTTTCATTTTCAGCGCCAGCGAAATAACTCCAAATTTCTTCACCCTTCCTCGAGTATATCCGTCGGTAGCTCCCCCGCCCCCACCCCCACCTCTCCCTCCGGCCCCCCTGTGACATCAGGGGACCCCTTGGTTAGAATCCTGCCACGGCGCTTGCCCCCCATGTCGACTTCCTTACATTCCAGTAACGACAGCGGATTTTGCAACGATGGCCCTCCCCCTTCACTGCCAGTGCTTCTGTCGCCGACGTCGCCAGGATTTTCGCCAAGGGACCGCAGTGGATCCATCCAGCGTTCCTTGGAAGAAGAGGGGAAACCGAAGTTAGTATATTATCGTTAACGGAATATGTTAAACTCTTCATTTACGTTGCTTAAAATTCTCTCAGCTCGATAAATGACAAATTATGATAATGTAAATGATAAATTATGATAATGTTCTTGTGTAAAAATCGCAGGGATGAGAAGAGATGCAGAAATAATTGCCAAATGTTGATGTTCAACATTAAATGTTTTGGGCAAGTGGGACTGAGGTCATCTGTGCTTCTTTCTGTTATGCAAAATGTTCTTTTGGGGCCGTGGAGCTTATTTTCTGGTAGGAGAGGAGAAAGAGTATTATAAAGCATTTTAAGCAGAATTTTGTAACCGCCTAAAGTATGGGACCTTATGTCAGTGTTTCATGGACTAAATCAGTCCCTATTTTGGCTAATGAGAGAAAAGCTAAAAATATATTTTTATATTAATACCAATTTAATAATTTTCTAGCTGATTGATACTGATAGCATATTTATTAACTTTTATTTAAAGAAAAACTTTAGGATGAAAGATGTCTCTCTCTGTGTATATATATTTCTACAGTTCTATTAGTTTTTCTAGCAATTTACTGTACTTTGAATTTTTATATTTTGTATGTTTTGCTTTTTTTCTTAAATTTTATTTTAAGAAGGTTTTTATTCTTACTTTGTTTTAATTCGAAGAGGTCAGATGACACGTCGGAGAAAGTCTTCAGCAGTATAAGACGACTTAAAAATAATTTTTCAAAAAGCAAATTAATTTACAATGGTTTGAAGTCTTACAGTGTTGAGAGGGACGAAACATATTATTCATCTCTCATTAATCAACTCGGTTAAGTGTTTAAATACTTACTCCTTTACAAGTTCTGTTTTGAAATATTAAATAGGGGTGATTAATTTTTTAATTCGTTTATTTATTTTTCATATATTAATTTTTCATTACTGCTAATTTTGAGGTTTCCACCAAAGTTTTTACCATCTTTGCCTCTGTATTAGACCTCTTGACCCACCTGAATTTCCATTTAACTTTAAAGACCTCTTAAATATCCCCCATTCTTCTCCTTAGATAGGATAATCTCAATTTTTACTACTTTTGAACTTAATCTTATATATATATATATATATTAAAATACAGAACACAGAAAGAAAAAGAATGCCGCTTCTTCTAGTGTTTCTTAGTATGAAATTATGATATTAATTTTTATTCGTTCAATCATTTTTTTCTGTAAAACAATCGGAAAATGAAAGAGAGAAAGGGAATTAAAATTAAGAACGCTATTCTCCAATTTCTGGAAGTCAGTAATTATCTTTATCGAAGTGAATCTGATAGGTTACCTGTCTGTTTTCGTGTGAAATACCTCATTTAATTTGCTGTAAATGCATTTAGGGGCAACCAGCAGCTTCGATAAACCTTTTACTTAAACTTGCATGCTCTTCGCACTTAATATGAGAACTCATATTTGAGAATGTAAGGAATTAAGTTGGTAGAAGCCTAATAATCATACATTTTTTAATCACTCGTTTGAATTTTAATACCATCGGTATTAAAATTCAAAAAAGTCATCAAAAAAGTCTTCATATATAAAAAAAAAAATAACAGCTTTAGCGCAATAAGCAACAATGTCATATGAGATATTTATAGCTTCAAAAGAATGCATTCGAGTCTGAATTAGAAAACTAATTGTTTTTCGCTATTTTCTTAAAATTTTGTTCAAAACTTTGTAAAGTCATTGTTGACTTTTTGTAAGAGAAAACGTGAAAAATTTTCTATGCCCTCACTGAGACTCGAAATCCGGGCCTTCCGGTTGCTATCCGAACGCGCTTTCCAATTATGCTACAAGGCACGCGATAAGGCGGGAGAAAAACGTTACAGCTCTATCACAAGAAAAGAACTTGTCTTAAGATTTAACATTTTATGTTTTAACTTTTGCAATTGAAATTTTCTCTTCGAGAAGTGTATGCATTTATTTAGATTTATCAATGTTATCATAATAATGTGCAATATAATCATTTAATAGTTACTACCAATATGGTGATGTAACCATTATATATAATACTAGCAGCTTCGCTGCCAGCCTTCGTCTGGCTTTTAAATGTACCGGAAAAATGGCTGAAGAGAACACCAAATGTTAAATTTAAAAACTGCATAGAATTTTACTCTGCAGAAAACTTCATAAAAAAAAATTTATTACGTATAACAAAATTACAATGAAATAAGCAATATCCCTTAATGCAAATATTATATATCCTAATAAATAAATTAACCAACTTCCCTTTGCAAAATCTTAAGAACTCAACTGGTATAAAGGAGGTTAAGAACTTTGTTTCCTAAAAACATCACTCAAAACTTTTCAATATGTTAAAAACAGTGAAATGAGCAATAAATAACATAAAAGAATACAAAAAGCAAAAAATTCTGAAAAGAAACGTATAATTAAGGATATTTTAGCTTATATTTTCAAGAGAAAAAATTAAGTGCTACTTTGGTAGACGGTTGCACGGATTTTTGGCGATTTACATTGGCGCGGTTTTTACAGTCATCAGCCATCTTGAAAAATGCTGCTTTTACGTATTTTACGCATATCGTTAAAAATAATGGATTAGTTTTTTGTTGAAAACGTTGTTTTTAAGATGGCTGGCAAATGTAAATAAATACATTTACTAAGAGTATAAAATGCTAAAGTAAGGTTAAATTATTACTTTCATATAATAGAATAAAAACACCGCTATAAAAACATTGCGCCAACATTTAATTGGATTAAAATATCACTTAAATTGAATATCGAATTAAAAATATCATACCAACGTTTAAAAGAATTAAAATATTACTTAAATGTTTTAAAATAAGTTTTATGGGATTTAATTATTTAACATTAAAATATATGTGGCAATAAATATCTCAGGAATTTTTGAAAACATTGTATTAATTTTTTAATAAAAGTTGAAGTATACAATTATAAAGTAAAAGAAAATTATGTACTTACATTTTTTTAAAAGTATTTTACCTGGCGTATATTGATAAGTACCACAAAAAAGTACAAATATTAAATATTAATTACAAATATTAAAAATACAAATATTAATTATCCTAATAAAAAAATGGTACTTTTCCGTTTCGCCGGCGCAAATCTCGCCAAGCAGACTTTGTTGGCGACAGCATACAGTATGCACATAAAAAAGGTTAACAAATGTTAGTTCTAAGAATTTTTTATTTTGAAGGCATAAAAATTTTAATATGGTTTAAAATTTTGTAAAACGCCAGTACGTAAAGACAATAAATTTGTAAAAAGACATTAATTTAGAATTTATTATGCTTTCATGGTTCAACATCCTAATTCGCCTGTTCGTATCACGTTACTCGAAGTGATCTCATCTCACGTGAACTACGCTACAAAAAAGTAATTCTCTCCGTAATTATCTATATTAATTTCAAGTTAAATCTTAATTTGGAATACAAGTTTAAATGCAAGAATTATTTCAATTCGTACGAATAGCTTACTCAGAAATTATGTAAAACCGCATTGCTTTACTTCGCTAGTGCATTCTTATTAGAATTGATGAATTTAACCCTTGATTTTGCCTTTTCTATATTTTCGGGTGAGCAGTGTGAATGGTCTTGGGGCATAAAAGTTAACTATCTAGGCAAAAATTATATGTAATTGTATGCCAGTATTGAAAGAAACAATCAATCTGAAAAGAAATGGCTGCGACTTGTTTTGAAAATGAAGCGTAAAAGGTTATCAGCGAAGATATTCCGTTTGGCATCAGTTGTACCATTATTGGCGACTTTATCGCTTGCGCCAGCAAAACAGAAAAGTACCCAAAAAATTAATCAACTTTCCGTTGAAGAAAAAAAAAAAAAAAAAAAAAACATGCAAAACTTTTCAATATCTTACAAACAGTGAAATAAGCAAAGAAAAAAGAAAAAAGAAAAAAAGAAAGAAAGAAAGAAACTCAAAAAACAAAAAATTCCGCGCACAATTTTACTTTGCAGAACAACTTTATAAAAAGCATCAATAAAAATTTATTATATATATAAAAAAAGGACATATATGCCAATCTCTTAAAAACAGTGACATAAGAAATACGATGAAAAAATTGTTGCCAAACCCATATTTCTAAAAGAATGAAACTATTCAAAATGATGTGATTTCATTAAAAATCTATCAACAACAATAAGAAAGGAAAATTGTTGCCAAAATCACATTTTTAAAGATGTGAGAAGTGTACTCGGAAGCTTCATTTAAATTTTTTTTTTAAATACAAAATATTATCATTTTTCCAAAATTCTTTTTGTAAAAGCAGTCGCAAGGATGAAAGTTTAACGTGTCCAAAAATCAAAGAAAAATAAACTGTACATTTTTAAACATAAACTTTTTTAGAAAAAATCCCGTTGAAAAGGTGTTAAGCTCACTTTGTTAAATAAATTTGTATTTAATCGATTTATTCAAACACGAAATTTATTTTAAGTTCGTGAAATAGCTAAGTGCCTACGTTTCATGACGATGTGAAAATGGAGTGTGTAGAGTAATATCTCGCTTTCCTATAACCCATTATGTCTCAAAATGACGCGATTTCGTCACAAAACATAAAATAAAAAAAAAAATTCGAATTCGAATTTCGAAAAAATCGCTTCGAGGTGCACTGGCTCTTATCTAGATGCACCTATGTACCAAATTTTGTAGCCGTGGGTCTATTAGCTTACGCGCAGCGCGAACGAAAGACACACACACACAGACAGACTCTTTTTTTTTTTTTTTTTTTTTTTTTTATATATATATATATATATCATATGTAGAGATAAATCCTTATAATTTATAGTATGAACAGAAAATAAAAATTTTCCTTGTAAATTTGGTACTGGTTAAAATATAATGCGTATTTAGTATAAGAATTTAAATTTTGTGCCAAGTTTAGATAAGTTTTGATATAAAAATTTGAAATTTTATTGAAATATTCATAAATGAAGAGAGTAGTTCATACTGGTTGCATGTGAAAAAGTTGGGGAGTAAAAGGATATGAGTAAATTCTTAGGTGTCTAATTTATGCCAAAATGCATTGATTGTGAACTTTTATTCTTTTCGCGGCTGTCTGTAATAGCATCTGCATCTAGTTGCAAATAATTTTGAGGATTTTAAAATGTGTTTTGCTCTATTGTTTCCAGTTGGTAAAATAGTTATTTATTTTATTTTTTCAGAGACAACATGTTTTCATCCGTTAAACTGCGAAAGGTAACAACAAATGATAGATCTGCTCCAATGATCAGTTAGTAAATTCGAATGTGTGTTTTCGACGTTGGAATTCATCTTGAACTACACAGTATGCCAAGTATCAAAAACTGAATCATTTATATTTTGATAAAGAAAGGCTAATAACTGTACTAAAATTTAATACATCTGATTCCAAATTTAATGAGATAAACTGAAATAAATAATACATTTTATCGATTTACATCTTCGTATAAACATGCATCCCTGAAGTTCAAACCAACACTGCAAAATAAATTGAGAACCATTTGAATGTAAAAAAACATTTGGTTTTATTAAATGTGTGTAAATGTTTTGAACTTTTTTCGTCGTTAACACATTTTTCGCAGCATTTTTGTTTGATATTTCTTTATTTTTTCCTCATTTTAATTATGTGTTCAAATTGAAGATTTTTCATGGCTGCATTTTTCTTTACAAATAAATATTTGAACATCTATCAGTACTACAAGGTCTTTATTTTGTTGGGAATTCAAAATGGTAAGTTTTATGTAAGAAGTATTTTAATTGCTTGAAATACCTCTTTTCATGTCTAGTATTAATTTTATTTAAAGCTTTTTCTTCAAGTTTTAAACTTTGCTTTGAAGTCTCACTTTTTACGTTTAAATACTAATATTGTTTTAAATTGCAAATATATTTTTTGTTTTTCTTCTAAATAAATTTATAAGCATTTTTTTCAGCATAATCATGCTTTAAAAAGGGACGTTATGGTTTTAAATATCGCATGCTGCAGCTTCAAGTATCTAAATGAAAAACATTATTATTGAAATAACACCGGCACCCATTAAAATATTTTTAATCTTAAAATCCATGAAATAATGCCTGAAATCGCTAAAGAAACGTATCGCAAAATTGATGAAATTACTCGAAGTTATTAAAACTTTTTGTGTTTCCAAACTGTTAAATATTTTCTGTAGCTATTGGGAAAATGTGCTTGAAAATCTCATACACATTTATATATTCTAAAGTTGAATGGATTTATCTTCCCCATGCATGTCAGTTCCTTTTCTTCTAGTGAACCAACTGATTACTTCAGTGTTATTTCAAGTCCTAAAAATGCTTCAGAATTAAAAAATATAATAGTGTCTTGATTTATAGAAAGAAGCGAAATGCAAAAGCCCCTTACTTCTAATTGACTTTCACACTTACAAACGTGAATGCCGTCTTTTAAAATAGCAAGTAATTCTACTTTTCAAGTTGATGTGGTTTATCATTGTAAGGATGGAGGTGGAATAATCTACTAAAATGAAGTTTTTAGTATACTTTTGATTATGTGCAGTTCTTTTCTCACTTACATTTAATTGTAAAGATGTAATACATATCTCAGAGCCATGTGTTTATTGAACAATTTATGCCATCTAGAAGCTGTGTTTTACTAATAATTGGAGGAAGCAGGATTTTGGAACTCCATTCATTTATAAAAAATAAAACGTACGTCCCAAAAGTGTAGACCTCATAATATGTATGTATGCATGTATATATTTGAAATCCCATAAAATGCTGCGAAGATTTTTTAAAAAAACATTTCGATGAAGAAATTTGAACTTCAATTTTTGTGTTTATAATACCAAAGAAAGTCTATTGTTTAAAGAATAATTTATATTTTGTTGAAATTTATATGTGATTTTATTGTGATGTATGATTACTAAGTTTTGAAATTTGGGGTAAAAAGTAGTAATAAAGGTTTTATGTATTTTCATATTTGTGCAGTTTTTTTCTACAAGACCTACACATGCATAGATGCAATTGCAGATTTCTTTAAGCATTCTTCAGGAAGCTAACATAATGTTAAATGGCCCTAGTATAAGTACAAACGCTGGCCGTAACCGATGCATTTAAATTAATCGCACAGCCTTATATGCACATTTTGAAAAAAATATAATTGAAACAAGTAGCTAAGCATTGCTTTTCAGTGCTGCAGAAGCTTTAAGCACTCAGATTTTATTTCGGAATCATAAAACTCTTTTTTGCTTCTGCTATAAATAAAGGTTCCATTTTCTACTTATTTCAGTTTTGGAGAAATTTGCAAGCGTATCAAAAATCTGGAAACTGGATTTTGAACATTTTGCATTTTGAAAGGCGGAACTTTTGTTGGGGGGGGGGGGTCCGGATCGGTTCAAATAAATAGTTGGTGAGGAATTAAAAAACCAAGTATGAATTTTTGGCGGCCCAACTAGTGACTGTTGGGATATCGCAAGCCAAATTTTTCACTCCTCTGTCTTCATCAATCAGTTATTAAATTTTGTGTTATACACATATTTTATGTTTTCATTTACGTTATTTAATAAACTATTCAGAATCGCGAGGCACTTAAATGATTGATGGTACTGTCGTCAAATCACTGAAAGCATAACGAATTCATGCATAGACAAAATGCAAAAAGTCCACGGCTTAGTTTTGAACCATTTTAAATTTATGAAACTTGTGTGCTTAAACGCGGTTGTGGAAACTTTCATCTGGCTGCTATTAATATGACATTAAAAAAATCACGAAAATTTTCTTCTTTATTATGATTTATTTAATTATGGCAAAGCAAACGAGGGCTATCTGCCTAAGGGAAGGAATGCCTTAGTAGAAGATTTTTTTGTAAGGGAAAATGCTCTTATTCACGTTACACATGAGTATAAAACACAGTAATTCCCAACCCGTTTGTTGGTATTTGAAAGCGGTTCTTTCAGCGATCTTGCTATTAAAACCTCCTGCACAGCCAGGGCAATTTTCCTGAACAGAATCCCCATTAAAATATCATAATTCATTGATCATAATCGACGCGACCATTTCCCACCTCAAACGCAAGTGGGCAAGAAGTTGTAATAATATTAACAGAGATGCCTATCCCATAGTCCGCGAGCCATATGTGCTTGCATTGCCCGTCTGGTCTCTCAGGTCTGAAGTCAAGCGCCAAGTGGAGAAATCATTTTTCTCCTATACATATGAATGATATTGTAGCACGCTAATCATGTCTTGCCTGAAAAAAATGTAGAAAGCTATGCTTAACGCCATTGTTGTGTAAATTGTAGTCTATAAGCATGTTCGTAGGTAAGTAATCAAGTTTCAAAGATTCTCTCGGTTTTAAAGCACATTCGATATCTTGAATTTACTTACATGTTCGGAGAAAATTAATGTTGGTGATGAAGAGATTCAGGTTTGGATGGATGCAGACAATGAAGCTGTCGTCGCATTCTCTGAAGATGACGATGAAATAAACGGACGTGTACTGAAAAATGAGAAGAAAGAAAAAGACAACATGCAGAGCAGGAAAGTTAATGTGAATCGAAGCTGACGAAGGATTTCAGATTTTGATAAGATTTGCTGAGAAATGTCCATCAGTATATGGTGTCATAAAATTTCTTTGTCAGTATATGGTGTCATAAAATTTCATTGCATACACAGCGAGCTTTTTAAATTACGGCGACTATTTTGCAAGCACTCAAACATTTGAAGTTATATGCCCTCATACTAAAAAAGTCTCAGCTTTCGTATGATAATAAATGAAGTAATTGTAAAATATCTTGATATTTATTAAATACAAAATCTTATTATATATTTTAATTTCAAATAATCTGCACGATTTTCGATATTATTTATTTAATTGTGACCCTATAGATCTTTGCAATTTCTACAGATAGCGTCAGCAAACATGAACAAGTAACTTCTAGAAATATGTATTTAATTATCCGGGAAAATCTTTAATCCGGACACCGCGCGGTCCCGTTGCTGCCAATCAAAAGAGATTCTACTGAACTTCCTTACGTATTTTCCTAAAAAATATACATTACATATATGGGTCTGTAGCGGAACATTGAGCATTCATATTTTCTAAATGTGGGTGGTAAATTAAAAAAAAAGTACTATAAATAATTATTTGTACTTGTTTTATACAGCTATGCTTTAAACTTTCTGTTTTAAACTTTTTATTTTGCTTTGAGCATGATAAAAATTAATTATATTTTAATTCCATTTGAAATGAAATTTAAATAGAAGTATTTTGGGCAAATTCTATACAGGAAAGACAGATTCTGTTTAAGTCCCAGTTCTCGAAATTGCAGTTTTACGAGACCGCAATATCGTTTAATAATTCCTCATTATTTTTCTTCTTCCGTATAAAATCAATGAATGGTTTTATGCGTTTTGGGGGGCGGAGATAAAATGCTGTGTTTGAGCCCCAGAGAGGTAGTTTTACATGCTGTAACAGCTTTAAATAATATTAAAATCTTGTAGTTTAAATAATTTAAATAGATGAACATTAAGGTATTTGTGAATGGCAATATTTGAAACCAGACTCGAGTGCCTCGTGCGACTCTCGCACGAAGAATGTAATTTATTTTTAAATGTTAGAATATGTTTTCTCTTCTTGTTTGTATGTCGCCATTTTTTTGAGTGTTAAATAAAAGTTATTGCTGTGTTCCATCATTGGAGTTGCTTCATTTCGCCAAAGAAGCATCACAGTCAAAATTATTTTGGAGGCACCGACCAAGATCGAATAATCGTGCGTATTTTTATTTTATTAGTTCATCACTGAACATAATATTAGTGATACCAGATTATTACTTCCTGTTCATAAAGAATTGCTTTATTTTATTAGTTCATCACTGAACATAATATTAGTGATACCAGATTATTACTTCCTGTTCATAAAGAATTGCTTTATTTTATTAGTTCATCACTGAACGCAATATTAGCGATACCAGATTATTATTTCCTTTTAATATTGAATTGTCTTATTTTATTACCGTATTGGATATTATTTTTAATATTCATTTTAGTTGTCCAGACAGTAGATATATATATATTGCTCTATGTTGTTATTCTTATTTTAGTCACCATTAATGTGGTAGAGAGAATGAACTTCATTTAAATATTTCATTTTTGAGGTATACGTATTTAACAGAGTGCATTTAATTTCGTGATTCCTGACTGCATTAATTAATTAAAGTAATTAATTTGAGCTATTTTGAGGAAATATAAAGAACACAGTGTTCGTTAATTTTAAACATAGAAACAATGTCTTACTTGGGAAGAGCTCGTAAGGAAGATTTGCAAAATCTCGCGGCTGAACTGGGAGTTCATGTGACTGCAGATTTGAAAATAGTCGATTTAAAACAGAAAATTGTTGAAAGTAGAGATTATGATGAGGTATTCGTCAAAGGAATCTTAGACACAATAATAGAAGAACGGAAAGAGAGGGAGAAAAGAGAAAAAGAGAGAGAGGAAAGAGAAGAACGTAGGAGACGGGAAGAAGCAGAAGAGCGGAGAAGGAACGAACAGTATGAATTAGAGAGATTAAGACTTGAAGCAGAGACAAAGTCTCAAAATACCGGGCAGATACGGCCGAAAACGGAGCTGCGTCACCTTATGCAGAAATTCGATGACAAGAAAGGAGATATCAGTCTATATTTGCTATTGTTTGAAAGGCAAGCAGAATGGGCTAAAATTGATAAAGAAGAATTTGTATCTCATTTACTAGGACTACTTCCTTACGAAGTAACCCAGTTAATAGCTAGAGAACCCTCCGATAAAGCTAAAGACTATGAACACGTGAAGAATTTATTGTTAAGACGGTTTAAACTAAGCCCGGAAAAGTTTAGGCAGAAATTTATGAAACATCAAAAGAGTACCGAATCCACATGGGTGGATTTCAATTATGAAATAGAAAATTATTGCAAGGAATGGGTGACTGGTCTAGGAGTTAAGACTTTTGATCAGTTGCTAGATTTGATGGTGATTGACCAACTTAAACGTCGAGTTCCTCCTGAAATTCGAGATCATTTTCTTGATGAATGAGTAGAGATGATTTCATCTAAAAAATTAGCTGAAAAACTTGATGCCTATGAAAACGTTTGCGGAAACTTTCAAAAAAGGCCTGTAGTGGATCGGCAGAAAGAAAGATACAATGCACTAACTCAAGGTAAATTGAGTTCAGATAATAAAAATAAAACTGAAAAAAAATTGTCATCAGGATTTAATTCGCAAAGCTGGTTTCATAGACCTAGAAGTCCACGTCCAGATGATAAATATGGAAAACGAAAAACGCCACAATGCTATCAGTGTGGGTCCTATCAACATTTAAGACCCCAATGTCCAAAACTTAAGAATAGTACTGAATCTCCTGCTAATCTTAACAGAATTAGTGCAAAACCAGAGGATAAACTTCTATTACCTTATACTAGTATGGGTTACGTAAATGGTCATAAAATTCCTATATTAAGGGATTCAGGTGCTATTATTGATATAGTTTCGATTGCCGAAATGTCGCAAATACATCACGCCGGAAAGTTTGTCGCAAATACATCACGCCGGAAATGCTGACAGGTGAAAATGTGTGGGTGCAACAGCCATTAGACTTGAATCCAACCTGTTTACCATTGGCCGAGATCGAACTAAATTGCGATCTTGGGCGAGTAATAACTAAGGCTGCCATTATTAGAAATGAACTCGACAAAGGAAGGTATTTATTAGGCAATCGAACTTTTGCACTGTTGAATAAACAAGGAAAGGAACCTGATAGTCATCCTCACCAGGTTAATGCCGTCTCTACTAGAGTTCAGAGGAAAAGAAAAATAGCTTAAGAGAAGATCTTGGAACCGATGAAAGAAGAAAATAAAGCATCCAGAGATATCTTTGAAGAAGTTAAATCACCGGAATTAAACGTGGAAAATTTTCACGAAAATTTGAAAAACGATAAAGAAATTAATATTGAGAATCATTTTGCATTGCTGCGTTATCATCATCTTTCGGCTTTTGATTTAATATCAAAGCCGCTACTAATAGGCGAAGAAAACAATTGTCGAAAGCAAATGACAATTGAATATTATCCGAAAGGCACAGATGAACTGAGGAAAGGCTTTGCTGTGAATTATAGCCGAGGAACTGCTCCACCATGGAAGAGATCTAGGCGCCGTCAAGAAAAAAAAAGAAGACTAGATCATTCTCCATTTTTTTCTATTTAAATGTGGTGTAAAAATATTTGTTTAAAACTTAAAATTTTCGGCCTGAAAATTTGGAAACTTATGAGAGAAGTTATCTTTTCTCTTTAAGCAATTTAACAGGCCGAGCTTATAAAATTTCGAATTTTACAGAACTTTTCCCTTCGGCAAAAGTCTCTCCGTTGGGGGAGAGGTTGTAACAGCTTTAAATAATATTAAAATCTTGTAGTTTAAATAATTTAAATAGATGAACATTAAGGTATTTGTGAATGGCAATATTTGAAACCAGACTCGAGTGCCTCGTGCGACTCTCGCACGAAGAATGTAATTTATTTTTAAATGTTAGAATATGTTTTCTCTTCTTATTTGTATGTCGCCATTTTTTTGAGTGTTAAATAAAAGTTATTGCTGTGTTCCATCATTGGAGTTGCTTCATTTCGCCAAAGAAGCATCACAATGCTCTTCATTCAATTATGTATAATTATGAAATTATAGATAATTTATTTATTTGGTTGCTACTGCTACATTTTCAGTTTTAAAATGTTCAGTTTAATTTTGATTGAGTATGCGTTTTATTAGAAAAATAAAGTTTACAACTGTGTTTGAAAGTGCATGTGAGCAGTCGGGTTTAAACCATTTGATTGGCATTTCAAATGGAGTAAGAGTATGTTTTTTATTTTCTGGTGAATTTTGAAAATAATTACATAAATCAAAATCTGCATTATTTGGTATGAGTACCAATTTTATATAAGCATTTCTCAAATGTTAAAATGTTTCACTGGGGAGTTACAGGGATGCATGCTTATAGTCGGCTAAGTCCTTAGATAGCAGATAGTATACTTTGTAGAGTAAAATTAAGATATAGTTGAATATTATTTCAACATTGGGATATAATGTGATAAAACAACTTAATAACTGGGCAATTTACGATTATAAATAGGCATTCATTTAGGAGTTTTGCATCTAAAAACTTCGTGCAAACACAATTGATGAGAAGAAAATCTGTTGAACTGTAGGAGGAATCAATAGTCTATGATTGTGGCTTACATTAAACCACGTATACAAAAGCATCAGAAATTTGTAATTACCGTATTTACTCGCATATCCCCCTTTCTTTAATAATTTTTTTGTGCGAAAATCGAGAAGGGAAACTTAAGCGAATAAGAAAAATATTTATGAAACTACCGGAAATTATCGCAATTATTAAAAAGTAACCCCATCTCAATAAGAATACATAGTAATATTAACATTACCATGTCTAATAAGATATCTTAATTTCTATCTCCTGGTACCTTGAATCTCACCCGCTCTTATTGTTGTCCACTGATACTTTCTAGGCCTCAAATCATTCTTTGCCTGCTGGAACAGCTATCTGTGTCATTTATAACAGCTTGCACGTTGTTGCCAGCATTACCGTTGTCATCGTCTGCGTCATTGTTCAGTCTGTCTTCCCACGTGCAGTGATTTTCAGAGAGATCAAGAGCTTTAGATATCTTTGTTTTCTTGAAGATCTTCGGTATAATTGCTTCACCGTTCCGTGCATCCTAAATCCATCCGCAAATCAGAAGATAAGACAAAAACAACCACTTCGTGAACGAATCCTTTGAAAATTTAAAAGAACTAATTGAACGCTTTGAGTGAGGGAAAAATTGCATGAATGCTTAAAAAGTTTCAGAAATTTATGCTAGATGCGAGTATACGTGAGGGGTAAATACGCAGGAGTGAATTCGGTATTTTTGTTAGTGTCTTATGTTTAAGGTTACATTCACATAATTCACTGTAAAAGGTCTTACTTCTCAGGTTTGGAGTGAAACGGTAATTCCTATCAGATCCCAAGTAAGATGGGATCCGTATTTTATTATTTTACTATTATTAAATTAGATCTAATTTGTTAATTTTATTGTCTGTTTACATTTTATTTAATTTTAATTATTTATTTATTTTTCCTAACTCCTCATTTTATTTAATTTTATTTATTTATTTATTTTTCCTACCTATTTTTCCTAGGCTCAGAAGTTTCTGACTTTAAAAATTAAGCCCTGTATAAATCTGATAAGGCATTTAATAAATGTAATACAGTCTGACTCAAATGTTCCCGAAATTTAATCTAAAAGGTCATATTTTTATTTTAACTTTGATTCATTTTGTTTTATAGTGTCCAGTGACTATTAATTTACAACAGGAGTGAAAAAATGTTTCCTAAAGAAAAATGCTGAACATTACCACCATGTTCTTCACTTCACAAATTCACGCGACGATATGTGTTTCTATCAACTTTGTTCAAAGTGCTACAGGTGATGTGGAGTATTATTATTTATGATGGTCTCTTGTTGATCTTTTAGCTTGTCCCAGAGCAAAGTTAATTAGCTTTTAATTTTGCTTAATAAAACTCTTTTACTAGAACACAATTTTAAAAAGATGGCTTCTGAAAGCTTATTTTATTCATTTACACGCATACGTTTCCAGAGCGTTTGGGCTAAAAATGTTTAAAAATAGCATATCTTTAGAATTTCCGATAGACAATCTCTTCCGATAGCTTAAGATCTCGTTGTTTTTTAACAATGCGAGAAATATAGATACATTCATGAAGCTTCTTCATTATTTTCTTCAAATATAATACAGGGCGATAATATTTGGTGGCAACAATTTTAAAAGTCATTCGACGGAAAATGCAGTTAAAGAACCAAGTTACCTTTTTTAATTATAAAACTAAAATGAATAATTCACACACACACAAAATCGTTGAGAATACAGTTTTATACGATAAAGTTTGACACACCTTTCAGGAAACGTTCAATAAATGTAATAATATGTTTAAATGTTTTCGTAAATTCGGTAATATGACTGAAGGGAATCTTTAAAAATCTTGCTTTAATTGAGTCAATCTAAAAAATGAGCAACATATTCAAGATGTAGATCTTGATGATTGTCTTCTTGAGTGAGTTTAATGCATTTAAAGAATTTTGAATAATGGAATAACAGAACTCAATAAGAAATTTAACATACATTAAAAGAAGTAACCAAAGTCATCATTTTATAGTCTATTATAGATTCTAGAACGTTTTCAACATTATCAGGTAAAGCAACGTCAGGTATAAAGAGTTTTTAAACTTCAAACTGAGCCTGTTCCTGAACCGATGTTTTATAGTATTATTATTTCGAAATCTGAAGGTGTTATCTCACTTTCCTAACACGAGATGGCAGCACCGCCGCTTCATGGTTTGTATATTGATGTTTTAATCATTTAAAACGTTTTACACACATTTAGCCGATTTACTCACCCAGAGTTTAATTGAGCTCAATATTGTGCTTAAATTTAACAAACTTGTTCGGTTATAGTTACCATTAAACAGATACACACCAACGAGTTCGTGCTACGCATATTCTGCATATTTTTCTTGACAGACTGCTGAAATTCAAGAGCATTGACTTAGAGCATGCGATGCTTGCGGCACCTGCCCGTAAGTTTAAAAATGAGAAAGAGGAATTATTATTTTTTAATTTAATCATTAACTACTTATACTACATATACACCTTTGCTTTAAATTAACAATTTAATTTAGAATAAAAAATAATAAATAAAAATAGAAAAAGTTGTGTACTGTATCTTCTCTGATGCTGCACGTCATAAGAGAACAATGTGCGCTCTGCATGCAGCATCAGTTAACAAAATAATTTACAAAGGCCGACGGAACTTCTTGCCCCTCTTTTACTCTCACACATGTGAAAGTGAGCAACTTTGTCCCTAGCTCCATGCTCTTGCGTTACCGCATATAACTAGAAGTCAGTATTCTTTGTTTACCACTGAATTTAATACAGTTTATTACACTGAAGTGACAAAAGTCATGGGATACCTCCTAATATTTTGTCGATCCTCCTTTTGCCCGGCGAAGCGCAGCAACTCGACGTGGCATGGACTCAACAAGTCGTTGGAAGTCCCCTGCAGGAATATTGAGCCATGCTGCCTCTATAGACGTCCATAATTGTGAAAGTGTTGACGATGCAGGGTTTTGGGCACGAACTGACCTCTCGATGATGTCCCATAAATGTTGGAATGGATTCATGTCGGGCGATCTAGGTGGCCAGATCATTCGCTGGAATTGTCCAGAATGTTCTTCTAACCAATCGCGAACAATTGTGGCTCGGTGACATGGCGCATTGTCATCCATAAAAATCCCATCGTTGTTTGAGTACGTGAAGTCCATGAATGGCTGTAAGTGATCTCCAAGTAGCTGAAGGTATCCATTTCCAGTCAATGATCGGTTCAGTTGCCCCAGAAGACCGAGTCCATGCCATGTAAAAACAGCCCAGACCATTATGGAACCACCACCAGCTTGAACAGTGCCTTGTTGACAACTTGGGTCCATGGCTTCGTGGAGTCTGCGCCGTACTCGAACCCTACCATCAGCTCTTTCCAACTGAAATCGTGACTCATCTGACCAAGCCACGGTTTTCCATTCGTTTAGGGATCAAACGATATGCTCACGAGCCCACGAGAGTCGCTGCAGGCGATGTCGTGCTGTCAGTAAAGGCACTCGAGTTGGTCTTCTGCTGGCATAGCCCAAGGAAGACAAATTTCGCCGCACTGTCCTATCGGACACGTCCCTCGTACGTCCTACATTGATTTCTGCAGTTATTTGACGCAGTGTTGCTTGTCTGTGAACATTGACAACTCTACGCAAACGTCGCTGGTCTCGGTCGTTAAGTGCAGGTGGTCGGCCACTACGCTGTCCATGGTGGAATGTTATGCCTGAAATTAGATACTCTGGGCACACTCTTGACACTGTGGATCTCAGAATGTTGAATTCCCTAACGATATCCGAAATGGAATGACCCATGCGTCTAGCTCCAACTACCATTCCGCGTTCAAAGTCTAACTAATCTGTTAATTCTCGTCGTGCGGCCATAATCACGTCAAAGCCTCTTCACATGAATAACTTGAACACAAATGAAAGCCCTTCGAAAACACTTCGCATTTATACATTTTCTACGCGATACTACTGCCATCTGTATATTTGCATATTGCTATACCATGACTTTTGTCACTTCAGTGTATTACGTTTTAGTTAAGACAAAGACGAGTTTTCTGCTTCAAATGTACTATAGTGTACATTTACTTTAATGCTAGCTTATTTTTATTTTGGGGCATTTTTCACAGTTTCGTAAGATTATGTACGAAACCTGTAGTATTAACCGGAGCATCTTATTTTGGAAATTTGAAGTATGACTGAAATTGAAACAGAGGGGCTATTAAAAAGTTTAATTCAACAGAAATTTAGATTTCGATCTACGTCTGAAAAAGAAAAAATATTTAAGAACGATAAGTCAGGCACATGCAGTAAATATAAAGGCAAAAACACAAGTTACGTTTAAACTGAATAAAGCAAGAAAATAACGAGTTAATAAGTTATGATGTCAAAGAAAGATCTTCTTTTGCCATGGTCAATTGTTGACAATTGCAGTTCATGATGTTATGAATTTCACAGATGCTGTGTATAATTAGCATTTATGTTAAAGACAGGAAAAATTCGTTATAATCGAGACTGAAATTCAGCCTAAGCCCAGATTCGGTACTTTTCAATTTTTGAATGGAATTGCAATTTCAGCCAGAGCACACTGGATTTCAAATAAAATAAATTCCATTATATAACTATAAAGCAATATTAACAAAAATACAGAAAGCTTATTAAAGCAAAACTTTACTTGAAAGAATAAAACTGATAATAATATCAGAATTTTCCTGGGAAGAGCTATATGTCTGGGAACACTTGAGCAGCTCAGGAAGAAAAATTTCCTGTTTAAAATCTGATCTCAACAGGATGAGGAATTTTAATGGGCTGTGCTCATCTGGTCGAAATATCATAAAAATAAAGCAGTTTTTTTGAAGTGCAAAGAATATTCGTCAAAATAAATGCTTTATTTTTAATATTATTAGTGCTGTTAATTTCAGTTTTAGCATTTATTTGTTCTTCTCAACCTATGGTGATAGTAATAAAAATAATTTTGGTAACTTTAAAAATTTTATTCAGTGGTGGTATATTTTGTAATGGGGTTTTATTGGTATAGATATGCCTTTTTATTAATTATATTAACTGCTGTAATGGTTTTGTTTACTTATATAGTTAGATTATGTCCAAATGAATGTTTTGAATATGTTGGAATAGCTTTATCTGGATTTAAACCAGTTAACGGAGGATGAGTATTAATCTGAACTGCAGAAAGAGGGCTCGAATCCTTTTTACGGCTTGGTTGTTTATATAAGCGAATCCCTTCTTTCGAGTTAAACATCATAGTACCCTCAGTAGTGCACCTCAGGAAGTGAGGGAAAAGCAAGTTTTCGCCCATTTGAAACGAAAGCCTATTTTTTATAATCTGTATTTTGTCCTTTACTACCAGTTTATTCACTTTTCCATGATTTGATTACTTAATTTTTATGATTTGTTTTCATTTATTATCAATTTACTCATTTCCATTTAATTTTTATATTTTATTTCATTACTTATTAATATATTTTATTTGTATTTTTATCCCTTTACATTTAATTTAATGATTCATTACCTATCACTTTAACAATAGAGCTTTTAGCAATTTTATTTATTTATTTTTGTTTACCGTTTCTGATGGCTTTCTGTAGAGCTTTAGTGCTTCTAATTATAAAAAGTTCTATTATTAGAACAAGTTCAGAGCTTTTCACGTATCAACAATCAAGAAGAGGTATTCAGTTAAATGAGCAGATATAAATGTCGTAAAACTTGGTGAAGCTGCGATAATGAAAACAGTAAAATTTTAAATCGATGGGTAAATTATATTAATTTCTTCATAAAACAAGAGCTGCTCTTTATAGGCTTCAGTCTGCCTTCTGACTCCCTCCCTACATAAATAAAATTGCGTAAAACTGATCAATTTAAGCGAGAGAAAAAAACAATTATTTCTTTTTGCTTAGAATGACTTTATAAGTTACAGTTGATCATTTATATGAATCTCATAAAAAGGAAATATGCGATTTATTGGATAATCGTAATAAGGCCAATAAAATATACAAAACTCCTTATTCTAACAATAAAAATAATTAAGTAATTAGAAAATTGCAGAAAAGTTTCCTTCTTCTACCTCCAGGTTCTCGAAGCTTTATTAATATATTTTACACTGCTTCTACGAATTATTTGAATTGAATATACTTTATTTTTCTATTTAACTTGAAACTAAACTAAATATCATGTATAAATATCCGCAGTATTCTCAGCATGAATGCATAATTGCCTATAAAAAATACAGAAATAGGATAAATAGGAAAAAGTTCAAAACAAAATGAAAAATATCAATAACGCTACACATCCTTGATAACTGCGGAGATGCAGAAAACTCCATTTACCATTTTAGCAGTAAAATAAATAATGGTGTCAGCAAATCTACAACTTCAGTTCCTTTTAATCATTCCAATACTCAAACGAAATTTTTTACAGATAAAATCAGAATGAGAAATTGACTAAAAAAACAATGGCAAATTTCCAGAGATCTTGCTACAAAGTGCAAAATCAATTCTCTTGCCGCAGAAATTTCTGACAACATTCAAGCTTACCGACAAGGTGCTGGAAATATCTCCTCGAGTTGAGTTCGCACTTAACACAGTCTAAAAAATTGCCAATTCCATGGAAAACGAGAGAAATCTTAAATTTGGCCCAATTCATCACATGGGATAGACTTATACACTCAGAAGAAATAGCTGAAAATATTATTATGGATTCAGAACGGACTGGCACATTCACCACAACCCTACTATCGTCTATAAGTATGAAGAAGAAATTGCAGACTCTGTAAATAACATCCTGATCGTAAGTTTCTAAAAGTATCACTTTTATTGTCCCAGAGAAATTTTTCGGCAAGTTAAACTTCGACTGTCATCAAAAACCAGCCTAAAATATAATGCCCTTCTCACTAATAAAATTAATGCTTGCATAGGACAGTGCTGTTTTTCCCAACAGTGAAAATATTCTATTAACATCACGTTACCCAAACCTGGGGAAAATACCAAATAAATTTCCATTTGGGGAGACCCATCAGTCTGTTTCCGTGTGCAGCGAAGACTTTTGAAAGAATTCTCATCTTTAAGCTCACTTTTGGGATCTGATTAATGGCTAGACACCCATTTAAGAAAAAAAAAATCTTTTAATGAATCAAAATACTTACATAGCAATAAAATAACAGGAATCTCAGCGATGAGTAAAATGCGTACATGAACTTGTGAAAACAGAGGGCAAAAAGTTCTCTTTTGCAGTCGCTCAGAGATGATATTCTTACCCCGCATGCGCGACGAGGAGAACTCGAAGCGCCGAAGAAATGTGGGGGAAAGGCGGCCACACACTGAACATCTGAAAAAATCTCAGTTTGGATCAGATCCATTTCAGTTTGGTTTTCGCAAAAGTCACAGCACTGCGCACCAAATTTTCAACGTTATCAAATTTATTACGTACGCATTTAATGAGAAATCACCAGTTGCATCCTGTTTTCTCGACTTCGACAAAGTTATCTCCAAAGTATGATGCAAGCATCTGATTCACAAATTAGCAGAAATTTACCTTCCAAACAGCTTTATTAAACTTATAAATTTCTACTTGAAAGCAAGAGTATACTAAGTAAGATGAGGAGAAATATTTTCTTCTAAATATGTCATCTATTCCGGTGTCCCATAGGCCTCTGTACTACGCCCCACATTGTTTAAAATTATTATTAATGCCTTTCCAACTCCCCTCTCACAAGAAGTTTTAAAATATGCTATATTTGAATATAGTTGTACACTGTCGTAAACTATCGAAAATAGATTTAAATACCAACAAATGCAGTGCTAAAGTTTTTAAAAATAAATTCCTCTGCACTATCGAAGGCACAAGAAAGAATATCAGAATTAATGCGGGCACTGTCATTAGCAAGGGTAAATTCTGCCTGTGAAAAACTCTTAGAAGTACTTGGGAGTAATCATCTACACTCGATTCAATTTCAAAAAGCACTTCACTCCTACTTTAAAAAAGCAAATGGAGCTTAGAGCTTACATGTCCATTTATAATCTCATGGGAAGAAAATCCAAGCTACATTCCAGATCTATACACAGTACCTTACGCTGATTCGCGCAATACTTTTAAATAGAGTTCCTGCATAGGAAAATCCGGGGAAAACTTTTTCACAAAAAATTAGAAGTTTTCTAAAATAAAATCATCTGCACTATAGTTAACGCTCCCCGATACGTAAGAAATTCCTAGATACACATTGAACTGAAAGTCCGAATTTATCCGGATCTCTTTCTCACAAAGCGCACAACTTCTTCAGCAAGATGAAGAACTCGTAATAATACACTGCAAGTACCCGAATTATTGACTTAAAAAAAAAAGAAAGAAAGAAAGAAATACGATCGAAGACTGAGAACTGTTTACCATAATGCGTCTTAGTAATTTTCTACATATCCTATTTTTCATTTTGCTCAAGAATCGGTTTGTTGTAGGTCGCATTTGCTGAGCATTTCTCATACTATCATGCATGTAAGATCTTCATGCGAACTTAACAGCTCTAAGAGCAATTCTCTAAAAAATTTAAGATCAGTATTTATGTACTTGATCCCGAGAACTTTGAGTTTCAACTATTATTCTGTAAATATTTATGAATTATATACAAAGATTTAATTTTTATTTATTTATATTCTATATCTATGTTTTAGCGCTTTCACTTCAATTCATCTACTTAAACTCTACTTACTTAAACTCATCATACTAAAAAACGTTTTTTGGAATAATAATTCGTACTTGAGAAAGAGACGAAACACCTTCGCATGTTTTTAATTATTGTTAATTGATTAGAAGTTGGTTTGTTCCTCTTGAAAAGTCAACTAATTTCCGATCAATGACAATAATTACTTGGTTTATTGATTACATTTTTAAGTTCAATTATACCTTTATAAAAGTTTTCATTTTCAATTTATTCTAGATTCATTTTTGATATTTCAATTTTTAAAATGTTGAAGATTCAATTTTTAAATATACTTATAAGTTACTTCGTATCAAAGGAGATAATATACTAAATAATCCATTAGTAAATAAATTATATGTATATTTGCGTGTAATACATCAAAGTCAATACCACAACAATTAACTTTCACGCCAATAGAGGGCGGCACTAACAACCTCAAGATTCACTCTGTACATTACATTTCTCGACTTCGTCAATTTTATGACGTTCTCTTTTCAACTAATCAAATGACAATGCTATTGCACATAATTTTTTTAATACTATGAATTGTCCTAGTGCATTATTATGGTGGACTGGTAAATACATCGTGATTGAGAAGTGAGAAGGAAAACAGATTTCAACATGATAAGAGAAAATTAAAGATTGCACCACTGATTTTACCAATATCAGCATAACTATATCAGCGTCAACTTTTATCAGCTATCTACAGGGGCGTAGCTAGAGGGGGGGCATCTGTCCCCTGGCGCAGAATCCAAGGGGCGCCAAACTGATGTTACGACATTTTAGAATTAAATGTTTTCCATCCTTGGCAAGCAGTAGGGGGCTCGAAATCTTCAGCTGTTCCTGTGCCCTGAAAACCCTAGCTACGACTTTGGCTATCTAGATGAATTAATAACTGATAGAACTGATTTATTTTTTTATATTTGGAAATATATTATAATGCGATTCGTATACACAAAACAAATTTGAATTATGAAACTCCGATATAACTTGTTTGTGGCTCTTAACTGAAAACATTCCTACATGAGACCTTAAATCTGGTGAGTATTATTATGTGCATTTCGTTATTTTACATGCTCTTCTTAACATTATAGTGCGTTTTAACACTTATTAACATGCAAATACTATGACCAACTTTCGAATACATATATTTCTAATTTCCATTGAATAATGCAATTTTTAAAAAATTAATGCTAATTAGCATGCTCTTTATGAAATTTCGAATGCACTCCTATTGTAAGTGGTTCCAATAGCAAACAAACTTCGGAATTCCAGTGAGAAAAGTATACAAAATGTGTTAAACTAATTCAAAAATATACAAAGTATTTCATTTTCATTTCTAAGAGAATTGAAAATTTTTATGTATATGAAGTGATTACATATTTTAATCGCATGATAAGTATTTACATGAAGTGATGTATTTTTGGATTGTAGCTAAAATGCTTAATATATGTGTTTTATATTCATTTTGCTGCCTATATGATATATTTGGCTTAAAATCGTGAGGACATGGATTTCTCTCAAAAGAAAAATGTAAAACATTAGTGTTGGGAATCGATGACTGCCAGTCATAGGGTTTCTTTAATATACCTTTATTCTTTCTTTCTCTTTCTTATTCTTTCTTTAATATACCTTTCAAACTATGACAATGCATTGTTTATCAGTGTGATAGAGTAAACTAGTATCATTTTTAAAAAATATGCAGCCCTGGAGAATATAATGATAACGGAGTTTGACTGCATACGCTTTGGTACCTATGATCAAAACGCTTGCAATGAATATACGTTTACTACAATGTGTCTTAAGAATAAGCTCTCAAGGACCAGGTCCCAAGCTAACAGCTAAGCTTCTAACATTTTAACAGCTAAACTTCTAACATTTTAATGTTTCTAACATTTTAACAGCTAAACTTCTAACATTTTAAATTAATTTCTAATATTTTAGCAAGCTAATAGCTAAACTTCTATTAATCTAATTACTATTAAAAGCTCAAAAAAACAACAATGAATTTAGTTACAATAATTTGATCTGCTATGAATCTTTCAACCCTTCGAGACTCCTGGTCTTCATCAAAATGATATCTTTCAGATATAATTAACAACTAGCCACTTTCAAATTTACAACTTTGTATTTAATCAAAGTACGAGAAAGACTTCCATAATTTTCTTTTGATCACTTGCTTATGTTCATCTTTTTTGTATGCTCTATGCATAAATATCTGTAAAAGTTGGTTTTTGCGCTCAGTGCCATATAATTACCATAAATATTGCACTCAAATTTTAATTAGACTTTGTTAAGATCACTTTCCCAATCACCTTTTAGTTTTGAAACTAGTACATTACTTAAGTTTATATATAATTATATCAGCCTTCTATACACTAATAAAATATCTTCGTATTTGTAAACAATTTTTAACTACTCAAGACATTTAGCTACCCAGTTACTTGTTTGCAGTATATAAACTTTTCTTCTTCTAAAGCAGTGTTTCTTAACCTTTTTGGCACAATGAATCACTTTAAAAATTTTAAATATGTCACGGACCCCTCTGTGAAAAAAATTGCTTAAACATCATTTATTACAAAATATATTCTGTTTTATTATTTAATTATTTTAATATTTTTATTTCAATAGTATAAAAAATTTGAAGAAATTAAAATTTTTAATGTGAAGGCTGTTGCTGCTTTTCCTTGATTAACAGATTGAATGGAGGGATGGTTTTCGACAAAGCAACGCGCATATCATGTTCGACATTCAGTCTATTTCGATGTTTTGTTTTTATTGTGACAAGTGGGGAAAATCCCGCTACTGTAGCAAACGGAATAATGGCTGCCATAGCTCGTTTTACAAGCAATGGGTAGGCTTTTGTTAAAAAAGACATAAACTCTCCAAGAGGTTTTTCAATAGAAATCCATTTTTAACAAGGACTTTGTTTTCAAATCAATTAGCTCATCTTTGGCAAGGTTCATGTCATCAATACAGTTAATATCACAAAGAAAAGGATTACGAATCCACAACTCATCTTTTATATTTATTCCATCCGAATTGAAATATTTTTCAAATGAAACTTGAAGTACTTCCAGGTGTTCACAGATTTCATTTTTCAAGTTATTCAATAACAAACTATCTTTCCGAGATCCATTATCAAAAAGCACTTCGTCCAACATTTGAAAGTTTGCATATATCCCATTTTGAATTCTAATTTTCCAAAGTGACATTTTCAATAAAAATGCCTGTAGTTTCTCAGTGGCATCCATAATTGTTGTATCAGGCCCTTGAATTGAAAGACATATATCGTTCATGTGGTTAAAAATGTCTGCCAGGTAAGCCAATTTACATATAAAATCTTTCTTCTTGAAATATTCGAAGAGTGAGTTATCGTTTTCTTCTAAAAAAAGTGATACTTCTGTCTTCAACATGAAAATTCGTTTCAAAACCTGCCCTCGTGACAGCCAGCGCACTTCCGTGTGGTACAGTACCTCATGTTCTGCGTTCATTTCTTGACACAGTGTTTTAAAAAGACGATGATTAAGAGCTCTACTTCTAATAAAATTCACAGTTTTAATAACTATTGACAATACTTCTTTTAAGCTGGTTGGAAGAGTTTTTGTAGCCAGTGCATGTCTATGTAAAAAACAATGTGTAACAATAACATTAGGAGCCTCTTTTTTTACCAAATGGGCAAAACCAGATTTATTGCCAAGCATCGCAGCTGCTCCATCCGTACAAAGTGAATGAAGTTTTTGTTTCCAGTCGAAGTCGTGTTTGGAAAAGAAAACATTTAAAATCGCTAAAACATCAACTGCCTTTGTAGTTTGCAAAAGAGGCTCACAAAATAAGAATTCTTCTTTGATATTATCAGCAGACACGTAACGAACAAAAACAAGAAGTTAACTACAACTCGAGATGTCTGTAGTTTCATCCAGTTGCATACTAAAGGGAAATGGCGATGCTTTCAATTCATCGATGATTTATTTCAAGATATTGCAATAAATTTCAACTATTCTTGAATGTATAATATCCTTGGACAATGGAATAGCCTCAAGTTTGTTTTCTCTGTTCCAGTCCACAAACTAATTCAACCATTTCCAGCACACATGGCTTAATTAATGTCTCTCCAATAGTATGCGGTTTCTTACTTTTGGCAATACGATATGCAACTCTGAAAGATGCCTCAACCAAAGGTTTTTGTGAAATACCCAATCCATGTTTGGTTAATGCTCCAGATTTCGAAAACTGGGCTTTCTTCTTTGTAAAAAATTCTAGATCTTTAGATGCATTTTCATGATGAAGAGATTTGAGATGCTCTATCAATTTTGCTGGTTTCATACTGGCGTTTGCCAAAACTTTTCCACACAGAAAGCATTGTGGCTTTTCAACACCGTCCGATTCCTTCATGCAGCAGAATCCATATTTTACATAATTTTCATCATACTTCCTTTTTTTGGACATTTTGGGCTACAAAAAAAATCAAATAATCAAATGAAACATTAAGAAAAAACATTAAGACACAAAAAACACTTGAAAAAAATACTTTAATTACAACTTATGAAAAAGTGAAACAAATATTTTGTTTTAAAAATTTGAAAGAACATTGCGGAACTGATTTTAACGTCACTTTATTTCCAAGTGAAGTAAAATTCAAAGGCTACTTTGTGTTTCTAAAAATTTCAAATTTTATATGGTTTGCGAATGTTCTTTTCCTCGTATTGTGGAGGTCTCTATTATTGGGAAATGGCAGGCAGACGGCTTACAGAGGTTGCCCGTGACAAAAAAAAAGTTTTTTTTTTTTAAATATTGATGCAAAAATTTTAAACATTAGGAGCAGTCGGCGGACCCCCAAAATATGACCCATGGACCCCCAAGGGGACCATGAACCACAGGTTAAGAAACACTGTTCTAAAGTAATGTTTAGTATCAAACATATGTATATATATATCAAACGTATATATATATGTTTGTGTGAGAGAGAGTAAGATAAAAAAACATGTAAATAAAAATTATAATTTAAATTAGAAATAGGCTCTTAATTCATTCTTTTAATTTGGGTATTTACCCTCTCTGTTCTAAAAATAGCAAAGCAACTGCTTTATAACTTTTTCTGAATTTCGTGATTTCTAGATTAATGCATAGAATATGACTTTTACATAACGACGATGATGTAGCTAATTCGGAACTTAAATTTTCTTAGCAAACATTTTTCCTAATAATTTAGCTGCCATATTGGATAACTACGCACTTTGCTTCTGCTTCTCGTGCCGCTCTGCTCGTGTAACAATACCAAACAATATTAAAAATGTAAATATTCTGGAAACCAGCATGATTAGAGAGCCAAGTGAATTGTGGTCACAAATGTCGATTGAAATAAAAAGGAATATTTATTCCGCGTCGGCTGCCAAGTTTGCTCTTCATTATAAATCTCAACAGCGCAATCAATACTTCTATATCATTACCTCTAAGTATTCTTCTTATTATTACGGGCTCACACACACATATATATATGTATAAATTTTAATATAAAATAAAAATTTTGAAAAAAATCTGAAAGGTTTCATGTTTTATATTACACCCAAAAGGGCTTTTTTTAACGTTTTGTGTGTTATCTTTATTTATTAAATACCATGTTCTTCGCGCTTAAAACACATAAAATTCAATTCATTAGAAATATCACAGAATATTTAAAAAAAAAAAGAAAAGAAAAAAAAAAAAAAGAAAGAATATCTTTAGAATTTCCGCAAAATTCGGGCTTTCAAGTGCCCATGTTTGATTGGAGGACTACGTTATTCAAAATGTGATGGCTCTAGGTACTGTTGTTTCTTCACAATGCGAGAAACATTCATGTATTCAATCAAATTCTTCATTATTTAGTTTCTTTAAACATAATGCATGGCGATAATATTTGGTGGTAACAGTTTGAAAAGTGAATCGACGCAAAATGCCGTTTTGAAATTAATAGTCCTTCTGGACTAACGCCCTTTGGGCTAATAAAATAAAAATCAAAAATCAAAAACATTCCTGTGCTTGAGGCTTGAGTTGCAAAGGACTGACTTTTAAGTAATTATGAACTATTTATACCAGTTTTTGTTTTTAAAGATTATACTATTCTAGAAAAAAACTGCAAAACGAATTTAAAGTTCTAGTAGGCAAAAGAGAGTGAAAATGCGTATCATTTTATATTATTATAAGCGCTGGGAAAAAACAATATATTAATATTTAAATTCAATGGAATTTTTTCTCAGAATTCCGAACGAAATACCTTATTTTAGAACTTTATAAAAATTATCTTCGATATACAAATTTAGGGACTTTTCACTTCTTTAATAGGCTACAGATGACTGGACTCTAATATATGTAAATAATTTTGTTATGCATTTTTTAAACTGCTATTATTCTGGTACTGGGGTAACAAACAGTCTTGTGGTAAGTGTTTTGTAACTTTTGTAAAGCTATATTTTACGCTACTGTAGTTTTGTTTTTACTGAACTGAATACGTACTTATTTTTGGAAAGATTTTTTTAATTGCTTCTGCGAAGCAATTAGGTCTAAAATATCATTTATTAATATTTTGCAATTAAAAGAATTTTGGTATATCTCTGAACTAGAATCGAAATAAATATATCCCTGTTTTAAAGGCATTCTCTAATACAGCAAAAATACGGAAGTTTATTTTTCACATGAAAATTTCATGTTGAAATAAAATAAAATTCTACTGTATTTTATTCAACAACCTTTGCAAAAAATATATGCATCATCTGAAAATAAAATTTAAGAAAATTAATAATAATGTTTAATTTTTACTCCTTTATTATTCAGAACCGTTTCCTTCCCTGACAGTTTCGTGAGCACATTTTTTTTTAAAAATTAAATATGAAATGTTAGCTTTTTAGTTTAAATACATCTAAGAGAACAGCTACAATCATGTAAATAGTTACAGAATATATTGAATATGCTATATTAATTTTGTCATAACTGGAAAACTATAGCAGTAGTTTATCAAATTGTGTCAATCTATATCTTTTTGTCTAAATTTCAATACCTTGCATTCTAGGAGCATGTGGTGTTCTAAATAATATAAAAAGTTTTAAAATTTTTATTAATTAGTTTTTATTTCATTTTATTATTAATTTTACTATATTTGGCTCAAATGGGCTATTTAGTCTCGAAATACGATTTTGCATTGATTCACTGTAATGCCGTTTCACCTTTCACTCGAGTTTGCTGCCATTCGATAAAGTGTAGAATTTATCTTTCAGATTTAATCTGTTATTAATTAAAAAAACTGGAGTATTTAAGAGCAAGCGATGCAGTTCTTAAGAATATATATATATATATATATTTTTTTACCTTTTAACCTGATTGATTTAAATAAAAATGCTTTTAATTCAGGATGTATCTAATTAAAAACATTAAGTACTTTTATAAAATTTATGATATCTATTTTTTCACTTTTCAGATATGCAGACGATAGATAGCATACCCATGTTAGTCTAAATGTATTTTTGTCTAATATCTTATAAATGTGTTTAGCTGTTACACCTTCACTATTTATCGATAATCTCTGCTGATTAACCATATTAAATTTTACAAGAGACCTTGTCGGCGATCGTTAAAATCTGAATCTTTTCAAATAGTTTTAATTATTATTTTTTAACTTTATTATTAGTTTTAATTAATGAAAATTTTGATCAGTTTTAATTGTTTAATTTCTTTGAGTTGACATTCGAAGAGAGGGGGAATCAAACAGCGGAAAGAAATCAGTGTTAGTGAATGAACTGATATTTCTGATAAAGGATTCTCATTTTGAGATATATTCACGAATAATAAATATCACATAGAATTAAGAGCCGCCCAGATGATATAGTGGTTAGGGGAGCCTGACTGCTATACCGAAGGCCCCGGGTTCGAATCTCGGAGGACGCATGGATGTAAAAAAATGTCTGTCTCTTCACATGAGACAATGGTGGCCCACCTATTAGGTGCCTCCATGATAAAGAGACCACCGATCTAGCCTTAGGAGGGGACGATGCCGGCACAGGTAAGTGCCCGCCATTAGGGAAAAGAAAAGGGAAAAAAAAAAAAAAAAAACATAGAATTAAGATATTTATTATGAATATTCGTATGCATCAATTATGTCAGTCTGTTCAAAAGGATTTTCTATACTTTAATTGAAAAGTACGTATTGTTTCTATTAATAAATCCAATGTAAACCAAATATTACCTTTCTGTAGTAGTATATGCATATAAGACTAATTTCAACTGCTATAAACAGCAACGTAATATCTGTCAATTTAATTATCGGTATTGCATAATATCCATTCTGGTTTCCGAAATCCTTGAAACAGAAAATAAAACCGGAATAATTTTTATCGCCTTAGTAGCATAAAAACGAGCAGTAATTCTGAGTAGTTAATATACTTTTTAAAATGTTTTCTTTGTAGCATACAAATATTATTTCATGCAATAACCTTTAGAAGTATCCAGTTTCACTTGTTTTTTTCCCTTTATATTACAGATATCAATTAATAACTATTTGTAGCTATATTTGTTAATTATTAATTAAATTTCCGCTTGTTAATTGTTTTAAAATTTTTCAACTATTCCTCTTCATTTCTGGTTCAGCTTTAAACAAGAATTAAAGAATAAAATAGTGAGCACTAGTTAGATTACAGATGTATATAATGCCTCTCCATCTGATATATGCATATTAATTGTGAAACCAAAACATTTATTACTTTGCTTCAAAGCCTAACTTTCTAAAGAGATAATTAACTGCTTCTAAAATTTAGCAAATAATCTTTTTGTAGGGTTAAAATATTTTACATCAAAAACACTTTTGTCACAAATCACATGTATGATTCCATCTCTATATAAAGCCATTCAAAATACCCTTTCATTGAATGCCTACTCGACAACCACCCAGGAAGCCCCTGAATCAAACATATGACCCTGGATGTTAATAACTAGTTCACCCTTTCACGCAAAGCTTGCATCAAACTAGTATGCTTTAACAATATGGTGACAGAGTAGTTGTAGGGACCATCATAGACATTTAGGAGTATTCATCTTTTTTTTTTGCTTCTCGTGGAACAGGAAGCGGATGGACAAGATGACGGATACAGAACAAAGGCTTTAGAACATTCGACCTTTTCAGAGATCAGCAGATAACTTGGGTGCGATGGTGGATGTCACCAATGAATTGCGTAGGCGAAACTTCAGCGCAATCGGTCAGTCAATGGGCAGACTGCTTTTGTTGTCGATTTTCTGGCTGGCTTAAAACTGTTAATATTGAAGTGTTCTGTAGTATGACTCTACTGTAAATTCACTGATTTTTTTTAATTGGATTGTTCTTCCATTTGAAAAACGTTCATTTGTTACTGCAATGGCTTTATGTACTTCCTTTAAAATTTAATTTTAGACTGATAATTATATAATTCTTTAAAGACTATTGATCACTTAACTCTTATTGTTAGAAAAATTAGCTTCATAGGGATTGATGCAGGGCGAAGAGATTGATATATTTCATATACGATAAATTTAGGCTCCCTTTTAACAACTCAAGGACTAAATTCATGTTTATCATTCCTTGCAATATCATAAGTAAAAATGATCCTATATTCAGGTCTTGAATTCTTTCTTGAATAAATGAGTATTAACTCCGAAACATTTTTATCGCTATAATTTCAGAGCAAAAATAAAATGTATTTTTTATTAAATGCCTGATTTCTTGTAATAAATACAAAATTTCTTCTATGATATAGAGAATTAACTAGCAAATACTAATATAATTTCTTTCCAGAAAATTTTCAAAATTCAATAAATGCTGGTAGTTTTTTTTTAGTCCAAAGGGGATTTATCCCTGAAGGACTACTGTTTTCGTTTTGTGATTTTGGGTTAGTCCACTATAAATGTCCGTTTCACTTTTAAACTGTTGCCACCAAATCGTAGAGTTCCGCTTTATATTTAAAGAAATTAAATAATGAAAAATCTGCATAAATGTATGTATATTTCTCGCATTATGATAAAACAACGGTACACAGAGCCATCGAATTTTGAATGACATAATCCTACTCCGAATAGGGGCATGTGAAAGCCCAAATTTGGAATTTGCTTTATTATCGATTTCATATTTTGTAAAACTTTAACGAATTTTTCATTAACGAACTTAAGGATTTCGAAGCGAGCAATGACAACGTTATACAGAAAAACATTTTTATTTTCACCTCCCGAGACTCTGCATCGAAAATTCTAAACATATGCTCAATTTAAAACTATTTTGTGATATTGTTCTTGAACTGAATTTTATGGTTTAAGTGCGGAGAACATGAAATTTAAAAAATAAAGGGAGCAGACAAGAATGCTAAAAAAACTCTCATTTGGACGAATATTAAAATCTGAAACCTTTCAGACTTTTATTTTTATTTATTTTAGTCTAAAGGGAAAAATTGCCCTGAAGAACTATTATTTTCGTTTTGGCATTTTGCGGTTGGTTCACTATAAATGTCCAATTCACTTTTCAAACTATTGCCAGCAAATATTAGCGCCCCGTATTACATTTAAAGAAATTAAATAATGAAGTATTTGAATAAATGTATGTCTGTTTCTCGCATTCTGATAAAACAACGGTATCTAGAGCCATCCAATTTTGAATAACGTATCTTTCCACACGAATATGGGCATCTGGAAGCCCATATTTGGAATTTGATTATCTATTTCCTATTTTGTTTGTTTAACGAATTTTTGATCAATACACTCAACGATTTAAAAGCGAGCAATGACAACACTCTACTGGGGGAAGTACTTTTTTATCTCCAGCACGCGGAACTGTGTATCGGAAATTCTAAAGATATGCTCATTAAAATATTATTTTAAGATATTGCTGTTGAACTGAATTTTATGGTTTAAGTTCGAAAAACGTAGTATTTAATAAATAAAGGTAACACACAAAGCGTTAAAAAAAGTACCCATTTGGACGTAATTTAAAATCTGAAACATTTCTTTTTTTCTTTTTTTTTTAAAGTCCAAAGCGGCTATTGTTTTCGTTTTGCGATTTTGCGTTGAAAACTTTAAAAGGCTGTATCACTTTTCAAATCGTTGCCACCAAATACTATCACCCTGTATTATATTTAAAGAAACTAAATAATGAAGAATTTGATTGAATACATGAATGTTTCTCGCATTGTGATAAAACAACGGTACCTAGAGCCATCCAAATTTGAATGACGTAATCTTACTGAGAATATGGGCATCTGAAAGCCCAAATTTGAAATTTGAAATTATAGTGTTTTATTATCGATTTCCTATTTTGTAAAACTTTAACGAATTTTTGATTAACAAACTGAAGGATAGACTAGAAGTGAAACACGCTAATGTGACAGTCAAAATCGTAAAAAACAACCTTATATTTAGCGTAGGTATAATGAAACACTCAATCGATTTCGAGGGCAGCTAAAGGTCCCTCCTCATCAGGAGAAAGAAATACATAGAAAGAAGAAAATAGGAATCACAGAAACACGTGGTGCTTATCAGCACTGCACGTGGTTATAACTAGATTTTTAATCAGAGTTGCACTGGCCGCCTACTTTTACTGAGCCAGGCTGTCTGATCAAGCATAAAGAAATATTAGTGAAGTTAAAATAGGGAGCGAGGGGCAAATGCACATTACGCTCAAAATCTGAACTTCAAATAATGGAAAGCAACCACTGAACGGATTTTTATACCCTCTGGTAGTACCAAGTGCGAGGAGGTAACGCCATCTATCGGCAAAAATAATTGAATTAAGACAGTAGAATTTTAAAGGCATTAGGAAGGACTGGATTGGACTTCAAATCATTAACTAAACTTTCTAAATCTTTGTGAATGTGAAAAGCCTCAAGAAAATCCAATTCGCCTATGGAAGAAGCCTTTTGGATGATTTTTGCAGACCCAAAATCAAAATTATGGTTAAAAGTCCAGCTATGATACGCTATTGAAGACTTGTTAATTTCCCCTTTTTTGACATAAGATTCATGTTCCTTGATACGAAACTTCAACGCTCTTTTTGTTTGGCCAATATATCTTAAACCACACTGACATGATATACTATAAATTCCCCAAGAATTCAAGACAGAAACGCAATCTTTTAGAATCGAAGGGTGAATTTTATTAATAGGGGAGAAACCGACTTGAAAATTGAATTTCTGGAGAATCCGTGCAATTTTATAGCTAACAGAAGGATAAAATGGAAGCACTACAAGGTCATTGATATTATTTCTAACAGTGGAATGTCTTCTTTGATGGGAATCTGAAAATTTTTTGACGGCTTTATCAATAATCACGGGAGAAAATCCACGGTCAATCGCAACTGCTCTTAAATAATTAAGCTCATTGGTAAGCAAAGATTCAGAGGAACAAACTTTTAGCGCGCGGAAAACATAATAGTAAAAAGAAGCCATTTTTTGCCTAACAGGGTGGCATGACTTGGCATGGGGTGGTAAACAAACTGCAAAGGGTTTACGGTACACAGTGGTGCTAAAATCGGTTTCATTGCGGATTATAAGAATATCGAGGAAGGGGAGGGAATTGTTGGATTCAATTTCAAGAGTGAATTGGATGGCTGGATCAATTGAATTCATAATAGATAGAATCTCGGATAAATCCTCTTTATAACCGTCAAAAAGTGCGAAAGTGTCGTCAACATACCGAATCCAAAGACGAAAAGATAATTTATCAAATAATTTCATCTCAAAATAGTGCATATAAATGTCAGCAAGTACCGGACTGAGAGGATTACCCATAGCCAATCCTTCAACTTGACGAAAATATGCATTTTGGAAAACAAAGTGGGTTTGACTTAGAGAAACTTTAGTAAGCGAAACCAACTCATTAATTTCAGTATGTGTGAAGTGATATTCCCGAAGCCTAGTTTCAAGACAATTTAGTGCTCCTTCGACCGGAACATTAGTAAACAATGATTTGACATCAAATGAAACCATAATGGAACGAAGTGGGGAAATATTTTTAAGTTTATCAATGACTTCAACAGAATTTTTTACAGTGTGAATATTGTTATCAAGTAGAGGAGAAAATCTGGAAACTAAATATTTGGCCAAAGGATATGAAGCAGTACCTATGTTGGAAACAATTGGTCGAAAAGGAATACCGGTTTTGTGGACTTTTGAAAGAGCATAAAGTCTAGCGCAATTCGTAAGAGGCGTAATAAGTGATTTCTTCAACTGAGTTGGCAGAATGTGGGAAGATTTAATAGCACTTTTTACTTTCATGAGGTCCGAAGTTGAAGGATCTTTAGGGATGGAGCAGTATGGGCCTTCATTTATCAAGTTAGAGACTCCAGTAATATATGTGTGTTTGTCCATAACAACGATCTGTCCGCCCTTATCAGCTTTAGAGTTAATGATATTAGTATCAGAATGAATTTCACGTAAGATCTCATTTTCCTTTTTGCTAAGATTAGAACCCAAAGATTTATTGTTAAAATTAACGTTATGAGTAATTAGGTGGCGGATTGTATCCTTCTGCGTTTCCGAAATTTTGGAGAATTTAAAGGCTTTCTCTATAGGGGCGATGATTTGAGGAATTGAAGGTTTAGATGTCTTTGAAAAGTTGAAATTATATTTTAATACTTTTAACTGATCCTCCGAAAGATTCCTATTGGAGATATTAACGATGGAGTTAACGTTTACAGTGGGAAGATCAGCTAGATAATTGGGACTATCCGACTGGTGTGTGAGTTTTTGGAATTTAGAAATGAGCACATTTTTATGCCGTTGACAAACGGTATCGGTTCTAGACCAGGATGTATGTTCAAATGAGGAAAAATTTTCAGTGGAATTAGCAATTTTTAAATGGAGGTAATATAATTCAAATTCAATTTTAGATAAACGTTTGCGTGTGTCCCTTATAATGTGACGAAGAAGTGCCAATTTGAATTTATGCAAAATTTTTGAAACGTGAACGGAAGCTTTAAGGCTACATTTCACATGTATAAATTTGGGAATGAAATTTTGATGTTTGCATTTAAGTAGAAACTGTAGATGATTCAAGAATTTCGTACGCTTAAGGCGTAACTTACAAAATCGGTTCCTGTCAGTGGACATATTGTGAAAAGGGCACAAGCAAGAAACAAGTGAACAAAAGAAATGTAATTCCGAAAGTCCAAACAAGTAATTACTTATAACATGAAAAAAACACCAATAAATAATGAAGACAATTTTCATCAACAAATGACAAAAACATTCCAAAAGGAGAGAAACATCCAATACTGAAAACCAATAGCCACGTGGAAAGAAGCAACGAAAGTCAAAATCGTGCACGTGGTAAACCGAAAAAATATAGAATTACTTCGAAAATGCCGGTTGATAGCATAAACCAAATCCGAAAAAATAAACTGAAGGATTTCAAAGCGAGAGATGGCAACGTTGTACAGGAAAAAAAAAACATTTTACCTCCAGCGCGTGAGATTGCGTATCGAAAATTCTTAAGGATATGCTCAATTTAAAATTATTTTGCGATATTGCTTAAATGCGAAGAACTGGATATTTAATAAATAAAGGTATCACACAAAATGTTAAAAAAACGCCTCTTTGGACGTAATTTATTTATTTATTTATTTTTTTTTTTAGTCAAAATGGGCTTTGTCCCTAAAGGACTATTGTTTTCGTTTTGCGATTTTGCGTTGCTTTACTATAAATGTCCGTTTCACTTTTGAAAGGGTTGACACCAAATGTTAAAGTCCTGCATTATATTTGAAGAAATTAAACAATGAAAAATCTTCATAAATATATGTATACTTCTCGCATTGTAATAAAACAATGGTACATAGAGCAATTAAATTTTGAATGACGTAATCCTGCTGCGAATATGGGCAAGTGGAAGCCCAAATTTGAAATTGGGAATTTGTTTTATTATCGATTTCATATTTTGTAAAACTTAAACGAATTTTTGATTAACAAACTCAAGGATTTCAAAGTGAATAATGGAAACGTCGTACAGAAAAAACATTTTATCTTCTTATCTTCAGCGCGGGAGACTCTGTATCGGAAATTCTAAAGATATGCTCATATTAAAACTATTTTGCAGTATTGCTCCCGAACTGAATTTTATGGTTTAAGTGCGAAGTATGTGATATTTAATAAATAAAGGTAACAGACAAAATGTTAAAAAAAAGGCCCCTTTGGACGTAATTTAAAATCTGAAACCTTTTAGATTATTTATTTATTTTTTTTGTTCAAAAGGGACAATTTGCCCTGAAGGACTATTAATTTCGTTTTGGCTTTTTGCGTCGAAAACTTTAAAAGGCTGTAGTATCACTTTTAAAATCGTTGCCAGCATATATTATCGCCCTGTCTTATATTTAAAGGAATTAAATAATGAAGAATCTGCACAAATGTATATTGCATATACGTGTATGTTTCTCGCATTCTGATACGACAACGGTACAGATATTGTGTCAAGGGTTATAAAGCAAATACTGAACACGCGATGATAATGGAATATATCGGCTTGATATTTTCTGAATTGAGAAGGTCTCTGAAAAGGTCTGAAAGAACTCTTCGAAATTTGCTAACATAGTGTTGTTCTTAAAAAAAATTAATTACTGTTGCTGTTATTTCCAGAAACCATATATACCTAATTATAAGAGTTTCCGAGCAACAAATTTTTGCAAAATTAGAGAAAATAGCCATCCTGCATTATGACTTCGGAACAGGGGTTTAAATGGACACTTTTTTAGAACTGCATTTCCTAATAATATTACAAAATAGTTCTACTAAATAAACCTATGATGCGTTATATAATAGCATAAGAATAAACACAGAACTTTTCCCAAGATTTGAGTAGATAAATCATTTTTATAAATGCATGAGTACATATGAAACATCAACAACACAGACGATCTTAGATTAGCGTAGCCGGCGAAACGGCGGGAAATTCGGTCAAAGCCGAAAACAGATACTACGAATTCGCATCTAATTCTAATTATCGGATTAATCCGAGCATGTTATTTGGAATATTATATTCGAGGTTACGGTTCAATGCCCTTGACACTTCGCGCAATTAAAATAGCAGATACATAACTTTGAAGCGGATGCTAGTAATCAAAGAAGTAAATAAAGACCATGTTAGAAGAATACCTGGAAATGATGACTGCATATTAATTTTTCGGTTGACTAAGTTTATGCTTACGCTTCTTTTTATAACATGCTTGACTTGCAGATCAAACGATTTCACCTTCATCAACTTACTACTACTTCTACTACCAACTAACTGAGTAATTAAGAATTTTCATTGTTATTATTGAAGTATCACACAACCACGGTTAACTGCTGTGTAATTGCAAATTTAGTTCATCTGAGATGAGATGAGCCATGTGTTGGCTACATTATGAAAGTACATGTTGGGCAGATAGTTTGTACGAACATTTATTAAGTTCTCCGTAACTTAACGTGGAAAGTCCCTTATTATTTATTATATCTTGCATCAGCGATTATTTAAATAAAAACCATAAACGGTATTCTAATATAATTATTATATTACAGACTCATAGTAGTTCGTTTCAGAATAAAGAGCAGCTTGTTGATATAGTACGTAAAGACGAAATTATTGTTTTTAACAACATCATCTGGAAAAACCATTTCTTTCTTTCATTCTCATCTTCCATCCCCCTGCCTTATTGAATGGCCGGACGTTTGCAGCTTAATAATACATTCTTCCAGAATAGTCGAATCTATTACCCGATCCTTTAGCTATTTCATAAACGAGAGGTTTTTCTCAGGCTGCTTCATAGCGGATCGATATTACACCCAAGAAAAGAAAAGGAAGAACACACACAAACAACCAAACCTTACACAGGATCCGAACGCGTCCCTGGACTTATGACTAGCAAGCAGATTCTACTAACCAATAAACCGTCTTAGGCAACCACTGGAATTTTCAAAAGGAATTGGCCAGATATTAAATGAGCACAATCGCAACCTGTTAAGTATGTAATAATTTCTTTATATGCGAAAACAATTTCCATAATTTAGAATTCGCTAATATATATATATTTGCGTGCAGTGTTTTTTGAATAGAATACAACTTCATCTGAATCTAGAAATGAGCGTGATGACAAGGTATTGCTTCCGAAATCCGAGTCCTGCTACTTTTTCAGAGAGTTCAGGCAACTCCCGATCAACTGGGAATGCCCTGTCAATAATCAGGCCTTATCGGGGGGGGGGGGAGTTTGTCTATTGCAGAATAATGGGGAAAAAATACAGTCACAAGGAATAAACATAAAACAAAATTGTTCACAGAAAATATCAAAAGGAAATGAAGAGTGAGTTGGATAGCAGAAATAATAGCAGACGACATTTTATAACTAAGTTTCCTCATTTCTAATGATGTTTATTATTCCGTTAGTTATTGTAAGGCATATTTGTTTTGAATTCTGACTTGATTTCTCACTGAATTTTGATTATTCTCCAGATTAAATTGCTTGAAAATACAGATAAATTATTAATAAAGTTTTTAACTATAATACGAATTATCCCATTTTCCCATGTTTTTAACTGCATTCGCTTTAACCGTGGAAGTTTACCTCGGCACATCGCGACTTGTTTGTACATAAAAAGTTTTGCTTTTTGGCTACCCACAAACTTTCATGATCTCAACTCCTGCTTTGTTATCAAATTCTCATTGCTGATAATAATAACAATAATAATTTTAAAGTAATTTTCAGAGTTCAGTTTCGAGATGCAGTAGAGCATAATTTTCGAGTTATAACGAAATAATCTCATGTTTGACTTAACTTGCTATGTGTCTAACATATATAAAAAGTTAGTTGGAGCATTTTGTGAAATTTAAAAAATGTATGCATAAGTGAGCTGTAATTTTTTGTAGCTGTATTTCAATATTTTTGTAATGAACGAGTTCCGAGGCTGAGTTGAGTGAGATAACTTGCCTTACATAAGAAAATGGGAATGCACAAAATTAAACTATGATAGATTACATATTAATATATAAGTAATAAAAAATATCAGGAGCACTGTTTCAAGATCTGCCTATTGTGTTAAAAATCTGGAGGCACAGCTTTGATGATTGGTGTTGCAATTGCTGCAGTTGATTATTAACTTTTGCACAAACCTTTTCTAAATTTGTAACTCCCAGACTTCTACAGATGCCCCAATTTAAACTTTAAAATTCCACTTCTTATGAAGATCAGTGATAACTGGAAATTGGTTATCTACTAAGCCGAAAATAAATTAAAGATCTTATGTTTGAAGCAACGGAAATATTTGCTATATTGCGTGGATGATAAATCGCTTAGTATTTTAACGTGATATAATGGCCAAAGAAATTGAAAACGCGGCTACTGTTTCAAAGCAATAATCAAGACCTTTCCAACAATTCTGCTGAAGCTTCAAACAAAAGAAAAGTATTCATTTAAAGACTATTTTTTATTAAAATTCTCAAATAAGGATTACTTGCTCTTCACGAAAAGGGTAAATAATTACTTTAATGATTATACAACTAAAACCCAACTAACTATACCAAGTAAAATACGGTAAAAATCAGTATCTACTTAATTCGTTCTGTGTTGGAAATCTTAATTAAGCCATGTTCATATACATATTCCATTTTGTTTCGGTTGCTTATCAGCAATTTCATGATTCATCCTGTGGAGTGAATCATCGCTCGTTTTATACATTCCGCGAAGTGCTTTCTAATTAAACTTTTGTTAAAGCCTTCAGCTGCTTCTAGAAATTTGCGTTATTGGTTTACCACATTTATGTTTTCAGCAAATCCTATTTCATACAGATTCACCTACCACATATTTCACGTTTTTCAACCAATCACAATGCTTCCCAAATTGCTTTTCGTGGAACAAATGAACATTCATGAACTCTTCATTGAAAGTGCCATATTTGTAACAGGAAATCATATCTTTTAAATAAGCGCAAAAGCGTTTACTTAAATGCAGGTGACTCCTTCTATCCATGCAGCAAACTATTTCCGTTAGAATAAGGACTTATTTGTACAGCTGTGATTTTTTTTTTTTTTTAGCTAACTCTTTTTCTTGTCATTATTCGTTGTTCTACATTTTACTTTTCTAAAATAGCAATAGCAAACAAAATAAATTCTATGATATGGGTATAAGCAAGACATCTTTAAATTTATTTTATTTTCTGATCGAAAAATTTTAGTGCTTATAAACTTATTGTATAATTCATAAATCAGAATAATTGTTGAAATTGGAAGTTTTCTTCCCCAGACGTAGTCTTTTCAATCTTTCAAATGTATTTTAATCAGCTGAAAACGTTGCTCATTAAAATCGATTCAACCGAGATGATTAACGTGGCGGTAACTAGCTTTCAAAAACGTTTATCAGGCGACGAAAGCGGAGGCCCTTTTAGAGTTCCTAAAGTTAAAATTTCTCTTTCACAATGATGAACTTGTGAGCTCGCGTATGCAGCAATCGCGACGAGTTTTACATTCCAAGTCCCTAAAACATTTTCCGGATCAGAAAAGAAATAATGCAGAAGGTGAAAAAAAAAAATAGTATGCATACCCTGTGTTTCACTGCGAGAGGCCACCAAAATGCAAACTGTGATATTTATAACTTTAAGTTATACTAAGAGTTAAATTTATGTTAATTTCTATCCATGTTTCTTATTTCTTCTCGACACTTACTCAGACTACAGGTTTGTGCAGACTCAGAATAGAGGTTCTGCTTTAAATCTCTACAATTCTTATCTTGGCATTAAATTCATTCATTAAAAATATTTTAATAATCATCGGTTAAGTATTTTGGAATTATTTTGAAAATGAGATGTGTATGAATATAAATAATAATGAAATAATTTTGAATATTAGCATAGAAAAATGGAACACAAATTTTGCTTCTGAGTGTTAATATAAAAAATATGAAAACTGTAATATTAAATATTATTATAATGAATTCAAAAATATTGATGATTTAAGGAATTGAATTATTATAATAAAAGTGAATACAATAATGTAATGTAAAAGCAAGCTTTTTAGAAAATATTAACGGTAATTGAATGTCATAATTAATTAATAATTAAATGAAAAAATAGAGTATGTTGAAAGCGTACTAGTTCAAAACAAGAACTTTTTCACCTCTATTATATGACTGTTTCTTTCGGCACTCCTCATATAAAACAAACCTGAAGTAATACCTTTTCATGCAATAATACCTTTCAAATAATACCTTTTCATGCAAGGGCTTAAATTCTAAAAGTAGAAGTGCCAAAGCCCTATGCATGATCGTCAGGAAAGAGCAACAAGAGTAAATAAATAAATAAATAAAATGACTATTAAGTAAATAAATAAAATGACTATTAAGTAAATAAATAAATAAATAAAATGACTATTAAGTAAATAAATAAATAAATAAAATGACCTGAAGGCTCCTACCTATAAAAAATATGTTTTATACATAATTATTATTATTATTAGTTCTTTTTATATACACAGGGAAATGGGGTTTAATTGTTTTATATATAATGGAATGTTTAATGCAGTTCGCACAGCCTAGTTACGTTATGCAAAAAACGGGGGCCTTTATAAGTAACTATGTGTGTGTGATTATGTTAAAGCCTTGAAGGCTATCTGCCTAAGGGGAGGGATGCCTTCGTGGAGAACTTTCTAAGGGAAACTGGTTCGTATACACGTTATACATGGGGAAAACTACGAAAACGCCCATGCAGCCAGCCCGTTCACAGGATTCGAACCAAATTACCAGTGTTCAGCGACTTACCAGTATTACCAGTGTTCAGCGATTACCAGCCTATCGCTCGGCCGCTGGTGGACTATAAGAATCTGACAAGCGTCCTTTTAACCATCGAAAAAATATTAATACATCAATTCGTTAAAGTGGATACGCCCAGTTGATGGGTATGTTTATATTCGAAAAAAAGCTGTGGGGTCCTCCAGTTTTGCATAAAATAAAGAATTAAAAATGGAATAGCAAAAGCAACTATAATTTCAATAAAAATATTATAAAATTTATTATGTTAAAATATAAGTTATAAATGATAAAATTATTGTGATATAAAATTTTGAGGTTTATTGATTTGAGATTTTATTTTCATTGATTAATTTTGAGATTTATGATTATTTAAAATAAGTGTTGTGTATATAAAAGTTTTATAACTGTGATATTATTTGTAAAAATTTTGAAAAATCTTCCCTGAAGAATCAGTGTTATGCAGTGCAGACTTTCTAGAAACTTGTTCCAGACTGGACTGAAAACTTGATAGGATTCCAAAGCTTGCATTTATTGTCAAAATGCTTATTAAAACAAATTATAATTATTTTTTAAAATTATTTTGGATCATAGTTTAATTTTTTCCAAAATTATACTTCTCTTTTGTTCCTCAATTTCTTTTTCTCTCAAAAAGGTGTTCTCTCTTGTTAAGCCTTTGTATCTCGGAAAATAAACAGCACTTTTTTCAGCTTTGACTTTCCAGCTGCTATTGCTAATACGCGCCGTTCATTTCTATCTATCGTCCCTTGTCTGAAGATGAGGTAAGCTTTCAAAATTGTAGAATGCATGCTGCACTCATAATGATGTGAATTAGACCGCCTATTAGGTCTTTTCATGCAAGGGCTTGAATTCTAAAATTAGAAGTGCCAAAGCCCTATGCAAGATCGTCAGGAAAGAGCAACAAGAGTAAATAAATAAATAAATAAAATGACTATTAAAATCATTAATAATTTAAAAATTAAATAATTAATGAGTATCAAAATAATTAATAATTATTTAATTGATATTAAGAATCAATATTTATTAATTATTATTTAATTTATAATTATTATTAAACTTATATTAAAAATCAGCATTTATTAATTATTATTCAATTTATATTAAAAATCAGTATTTATTAATTATTATTCAATTTATAATTATTATTTAATTTATTCGTAATTGATTAATTATTATTTATTAAAATTATTAAACATTAAAACAATTAAATAATTACAATTAAATAAAATGTAAAGAGATAAATTAAAATTTAGTAATTGATTTTTTATATAATATTATTGCTAAAAATAAAATTTTCTAGATAAAATTTCTACTGGAATAATTGTTCAGTTGCATATAAGTGCGCTCCGGCTAGAATTAGAAATATGTAACAAAAACAAGGAAGTAACGGAGCCGGCGCAATTTAAGCTCTGCTTCCATGATAAAAGGGCCACCTCTTCTGGCCTAAGGAATGGCTAATGCTAAATAGGTAGGTGCCGCCATTGAATTAAAAAAAAAAAAAGAAAAAAGAAAAGAAAAAGCAGAATTTTTTCGTTACGAAAAATATGTGTAAATAGTATATTAAACAACTGAAAATGTAGTGTTACATTACTTTAAACATTAAAATCGGCCTGATTCTTATACAACAAAAACAGCACCCATTTTAAGTGTTAGAGTTACAGTTTGATCTTCTGTTTTGATAATTGCAGTTCTTAGATTCAATAGATGACTACGGTAAGTCAGTTTTGACATTCTCATATTTCCACACTTTCAGAATGTATAATATTCAGCAGTTTTACATTACACCCATTTAAGGTTATCAAACAGCATTATTGTAAATCAGTCTGACTAAAGGAAAATAAAATTTAAAAAAAAATTCTGCCATCCCCCAGATCTAGTACCTTTTTCTTGCTTAAGTTAGTACGAAATACTTCTGCTGGGGGGTCCCACCGATTGAATCTGTGTGAAGATAAAATGTGACGGGAAAATAATAATCTTGACTTGAATAAAGGCTTTTAAATGACATAATAGATAAAATTTAAGTGGTATCAGATATAGGCTTCATTATGGATATTCAATATTCTTGTCATTTCTGAAACCTGGCGATTTTATGCGTATGACACTAGACCTTACAGGATTAACTCCTGTAGCAATAATTCTCAAAGGCGCCCAACTGGTACAGTGGTTAGCGTTGCTGACTGCCATGCCGAAGGATCTGGGTTCGAATCCCGGAAGAAGGCATGGATGTTTGTATATGTGTAGTGTGTCGGTGCAGCACTCTAAATATTCGGTGAGCCGAAAGTCCTCTCGTGTTTGCTGGAAAGGGAGAGAGGTGAGAAACTCTCGGACCCGTCCCCCCTGGGGTGTTCTCTATCAAAACTGGGAGCGTAACTGAGCAAAATCGCACTGTCTGCAGTAAGCCTGCTGCCAACGACAGGCGTATCTTGAGCGCTCCTTGCCACGAGGAATTTCGGGGGCTTGAGCTAATGTTGCTGTCAAACAAGTAACAACATAGTTCTCAACGTTTTTTGTCCCATGCACCCCTTTCTAAAACTCAAAAAAACGCATATACATTTATTTAATTTTAGATTATTTTTAATGTGTTATATATCTAATCTCATTCCCCCTCTGAAATAATAAAATTCCCTCAAGGGGGGAATTCCTCCCTGCTTGAGAGCCCCTTTAGGATATGTCCTTTAGGATACGTTGTATATGTGTATTTTGAGATCCATCTAGCCCAGACATGATATGCTTAAATAAACGATATGAAAAGAACACAAAATATGGAATTCAATAATGCTTCTTAAAAAAATGAAATCTGGAAACTGATAGCACTTTTCCCCATTTATAATTTACTGTGCTGATCAAAAGCGCCTATTTCTCTGTCTTCTCCTCATACTTTTAGCAATACGCAATTTGTCTTCAAATTCTTTCTTTTCTTCCTTTCAGGGCCCACCAGCGGCCGAGCGGTAAAGTCGCTGAATACTGGTAGTTCGGTCCGAGGTTCGAATCCCGCGAACGGGCTGGCTGCATGGGTGTTTTCGTGGTTTTCCCCATGTGTAACGTGTATACGAGCCAGTTTCCCTTAGAAAGTCCTCCACGAAAGCATCACTTCCCTTAGGCAGATAGCCCTAGTGTGCTTTGCCATAATTAAATACACCAATCTTCCTTTCAGATTTTCTGCATGTATTCAAAAACAAAGAAAATTAATGCAAATTCATGAAAGAGAAATTATTGTTTTTTTTAAGTAAGTTTGTATGGAGACATGTAATTTACACTTTTGATGTGATTGTTAACTTTATTTACAAAATATTACAAAAGAAGAGTCTTTGGAAAACACGGAGTTACAAAATATGGTGGATATTTTCCTTTCGCTACGTCAGTTAACATGGCATAGTATAGTTTATAAAATTGTAAAAAATTTGTACATAAATTTGAAGAAGTATTACACATAGAAAGTTCTTGATTAAATTTTTTGGTGTAGCAAAACATTTTTGTTTTAAATGAATCGTTTCAAAATGGCTCTCATTAAATTCCTCAAGCTATAAAAGATTTAAAAAGTTCTTTACCAGAAAAAAAAAATATCTTGTCCAAGTAGTACTGTGATTTGACAATAACACGTACATACGAAAATAAAACGTTAAAAATAACGAAACTTTTCATTTTAAAAAACATTTTGAATAAATTATTCATAATAGTAACAACTGTGATATTATTTACTGTATTAGTTATAATGCAAAAATTCTGATGGTAAATTTAAAACTAATTTTCAATACCTGTTTAAAAAAAATCACATTCATTTGCAATTAAGTACAAACTTAAAGCTTTTAGAAGAATTAACTAAATATTAGAAGATTATGAGTGAACAAAGTTCTTACTGATCTTTGATTGAGATACAATAATGATTTTAATTTCTTCAGTTAATCAGTTTCTCTTTCAGTTTAAAATAAATTAACTCTAGCTGAATATTAGTAGTGATAATTTATAAACATTTTTTGCATAAAACATTCTAAACATATAAATTAGTTTAATGTACAAGATAACATAGAAGCATATAAACATATAAGCTTTTTGTCTGTTTAGAGTAAGAAATTATAAAGTTCAATGTCTATGTATTAATATATATATATATAATTTAATGACTTTGCGTTTAAAATCTTGAAAACTGAATGCTTTGCGTTTAAAATCTCCGTTTGATAATAATTTAAAATATTATTGGTAAGATCGAGAGTTTGTTTCTAAAACTTTTTCCAAGACGATAAAAAATATTAATGTAACTTATACAGTAAAGTTCATAAAAGCTTTCAGTGAAAACTTAAAAGCAGAAATGCACATTCATTCACAGAATAGTTTTTTGATTATTCACATCTAAGAGTAAAACGTTACATAATATTCCATAACAGACCCGAGATATAAATGCATGTAATTTGTGTTTGTTACCACACTAAATATTCAAATGATTGAGTTTGCAAAGTACGCTTTTTTTAAAAACATATTGCCATTATTGTAATTGCTTACACTATTCAAAATTAAAAAAAAGAGTTTCTATCTACAAAACAATATAAAAAATATTTATCACAGTTCTTGCGCATTGCATATGAAAACATTTTTACATAACATTGTCCCAAAGTTTTAATAACAAAAGTTTACTTGGCGACTTCCGTAGATTTTGTAACATTAAAAAAATTTATTGCAGTCAGTCACGTGATTCTTCGAAGAGATGTAGAGCTTCAGACTTCTAGCTAACTTTACAAATGGAACGAAACAGAGTATAATAACTCAGTCCGTTGTCTTTTTACAAATACAAATAGAGCAATATTATATAACACATATTCAAAGTCTGGAGTCGAACAGATCACCAGGTGTGATCATAGCTAACTTTCGGTCTTCAATAGCTTTGGCCAGCTTCCTTCTGGGACCTAAAGGAAGTCCTAAAGTTTTGAGATCATCTTCTGTCAACAACATCAGAGCTTCGAGGTCAATTTTTTCTTTGGCTAGAGCAGTAGTGTACTCCATCAAGCCATGCGCAACGAGAAAGACTACCATAGGCGAAGCATCCATACCTGTAAGTAATAAAGAAATGCCACTCAATGAGTATCTGACAATACAACCAACTTTATCTTTATGTAACAGAAATATTATTGTACGTTACTTAAATAAATACTAATATCAATACTAAACTGTGGCCCTAACTGAACTATGACTATCACCAGTTATGGAAAATATTCTTATGCTTTATGTTACATTAGCTAAGAAAATTAAGAGTTGACGAAATTCTGTTTAGAGTTATCAGCTCGAAATGAAGAGTTTCTTTATCACATTAAAAATATGTTTTTTTTTTTTAATTTATTAAAGATTCAACTTGTTATTTATTAGAAAACTGGTATATTTCTGAATAAATGGAATGTTTTGTTCGTAGAATATTTTTTTATTTGAGTTTCTGTTTCTGATTATGTAGTCCATGCTAAAACTTTTAATAGAATAATAGAAAATACTAGGTCTTTGATTAATTATCGTATTCTTTGCTGACAAAGAAACAAAAGGATATCACAAAATATCTTTAGTGTTCATCTTGTTAACTCTGAAGACTGTAGGATATGAAGTATAAGTACCAGAAGGAGGATATGTTAGATATGTTCTTGCTCAAAAGCATTGGTTGGCTTTCTTTGGGAATTAACTTAAGTATACATTATTTTTCTTTACATCGATTGTATTTTGATAAATATTAGCAACGACGGATGTAAAGATCTTATTCATGGACGATATGTTCTATAATACTGGAAGTTTAAGCTAAGAAAAGACTAATTTAAAGTGATAATCCTCCGCCACTAGGTTGGATAGTTCGAATTTACACTATTTTAATAAAAGTATTTGCGTCTTGACACAGATTTTTTCACTTCCAAACTTAAAAATTAAATAAAAGACACAGCGCTCCCAAGTTATATTAGCAATATTTGATTTATTTTTGAGAAATTTATTTATTAAAACGTAGTTTTTATGTACGAACGATGGTGTTATCCGGTTTAATTTCCCAGATCTGAAAGTTACGGAAAAATCGAGTCCTTTTTGAAGCTAGAAAGCGGAGACCTTTTTTTATATCTAGAAAAAATTAAAATTCAGTAAGTGAGGGTACAGGCCAAATATAAACTCATTACTCCACAATCATGCAAAAAGTTCTAACATTGTTGCATATACGTGAGACTAAAGAAAGCTTTTAGCCGATGATTATATAACCGAAAATATTTTGCCCAAACATTATATTGGAATAAGGAGAATTACTTATGCATAGCTGGTCTATCACATTGGACTTCTGCTTGTAATATTACGTTGGATACTAAATATCGGGTTTTCGTGAAAAAAGATTCTCTTTCCACACACAAACCTCTAAAAAGCGGCAGCAATGAGCTATTTTCGTGCAACCGTTGAGTCACGAGTCCCTAGAGAATGTCGACAATTCAGGTAAAGCGGACTGTTCCAGTTGTATTGGACACAAAAAACGCACGCAATGAATTTTTCACTACGCACGGATGGAATGCCAGATGGCCGTAACAGATGTCTTTCCTTTTTAGTTCTCAGTCACAATACATTTCTGCAAGTTGATTTTATTGATTTTAAACCTTGATACTATTTAAGCGATTTATTTAAATTACACACATGCTCTCATTTGTTTACAAATCAGTTAGTTTTCAGTAATGTAAAAATTAGTCTTAAGCGACATGCAAAAGTGTGATTTTCTTTTCAAGCAGTAATGTTATTTCTAAAGAAAGTTATAATATTTTTACTTTCAACCACAGTTCTAGAATTAGCCCATCATTTTTTAATAAACTCAAACTGCAAAACTGAGCAAATATTTTGTGTCTAACTTCTCAATTTTATTTTATTTTATTTTGGATGGGAGAGGTCATAAAATTTAAAGATACAAATATCACAGTTAAATATAAATTTTATGTAAAATAATTGCGAACTCTCTTAATAATCAACAACAAATCGAGCAAAAGTTGTATTTTGCTTAAAAATAATACTAGGGTAAGCTGTAAAAAATATAGAAAGCATGGATGTCCGATTAATCATTACGGCACTGCATTATATATAAATAGCCAGATAACACTTTAAAATTCTGGAATAAGTTAAATTCATTTAAAATGCGTATAGATTGTCATTTTTTTATTTAAAATAGAAAATTTATTCTTCGGTAAAGAAAAATTTGGGAGTTCTTTCTAAGGAAAATTAAAAAAATAAATTATTCATTTCCCGTACATGTAAATAATTTAAAAAGTCTCTTATTAAATCATTCTCAAATTTATCTGGAATTTTTGTTAAGATTAAGAGTTTTTATTTTGTAATTCAGATGATAGCAACTTACTTCTCTAACTCCAGCAGCTATCTTGCTTGATAATAAATAGTACTAGATGATTATTTCGAATGGGAAGGTGATATAAAAATAGATCATGCTGATAGCAAAGCAAGACACAGATAGGAATCTTTTTCAATTATTGGCCATTTTTAAAGCAACGAAACACTTCACTAACTTAGATACTTTATCAAAGTATCTAAGTATTAATATCAAAGGACAAGATAAACTGATCATAACGATCTCAAACAAAAACGATGAAAGTCAGTTCAGAATCCTGTCTAATCTAAAATCTCAAATTAAGAGATAATCTTGGAAACAAACAAATCAGCTTGTATTAAAATCACTAATTCTTGAGCTAATTTACCAATCCTACTTTTAGCAGGTGCAATATTAATCTTTTTTCTTCTCTATCTAGTTTAGTTTTTAACAGATTGACACTGACCAATGTTATTTACAAACACTGTGGGCATGCACTTGCTTTTTAGCTGCCTTTTACCTAGGCATACGTTTTGTAATTAAATAAAACATGTTTTTGATTTCATTATAATATGAATGATAAACAATTAAAGAACGCGGTTACCCAAGGCATCAGTAATGAATGCTGTCTTGCTTTATAGCTCCAAAAAATAAATATAAATACTTTCCTTCTCTTATTTACAGCCCAAACATTTTACTTAGTGATAGTTAGTCTTATATAATCCTAAAGAAAGCTTAATAATCAGAATTGTTTTTTGGTAGTACTAAGAACTTTCTATTTAAATTTTGAAATTATTTATGAGAATGCTCTAAACTAAATTAATGTTCATTATATGAAATTATTTTGAAATTTTCTTCCTTTTTTATGAGAATTTATATAAATGTTTATAAGTTTTTCCATTTACCTTCATCATCATCGAAATGTCCTTCATCATCTTCCCATGGTGGATGACTATTCCTTTGCGCCAAGCTCCCAGCGCTTCCAATGCTGTCCTCCACAGAGTCGTTTTGCAAGTCGGAATCTTTTTCGCTGATTCGAGTTGAGTCTAAGTCCTCGTCGCAGTCTTCATCATTCTCTTCCGTAGAGGTGGACGGCAGTGACATCAGAGTACCTGACATTGAGTTCCTAAATGCGACTGAACCGAATCCCGGTCTCTCGAAGATGCTTCCGGATGGCTCAAGTGGGGCAATTTCATCTCCAAATCCTGAATCTGTTGCATGCATAAAATCCGGCTCACTAATAGCTCTAGAAAGCTCGCTTTTGTTGTCAAAGACATCTTTCATATGTCTTCTATGAGTGTGGCCAGATGTTGTGCTTTGAGTATCGTATTTTGGAACGTAAAGTACTTCGGAATCTCTGAGCAACCCAGATAAAGACCGAATGGATCGTTTGCCGTTCACTTCGGTCTCTCTAACTTTGAAATCCGCTGCTGTCATTACAACATTCTGTTTCTTTTGCTGTATTCTTTTGGACACCGCACCTAGTCCTTTCTTTGTAGTGCCAGCACCATTACTGATAATATCAGAATATTTAGGCGATGCGTAAGTGATTCGAGCATCCCTTTTTATGCTCGAAATAGTGAGACTGGAAGCTTTGCTAATAAGACCATTCAGCTGAAATTCCGAACCATACAGTTTCCGTCTCTGTTTCTCTATTTCTTTCTCTTCTTTCTCGGCTTTCTTCGCAGCTTTCCTCTGTAGCTTCTGGTACAGTTTCACCCTCTTTTCTGCTTCTATCACAGCTTTTTCTTTCAACTTCTGAACCAATTTCTTGTTAAGAGCACTTTGTCTGGCCACTACGTCGTCTAAATAACGAATAATCTCTTCTCGCTGGTTCATAGCTGCCACATTAGATGCTGTATGAAAATCATTATCCAAAGCCCATAATGAAACGCCGAAGTTGACCAGGAATGAAACACAATTCATGTGACCATTAGCTGCTGCCCAGTGTAAAGCTGTGTTTCCAAAGTGGTCACACTTGTCAGGATCACCCCTATTGGAATTTAAAAAAAAAGGATTTTAAGGTAATATCAACACAAATGCGAAACAAAACTTTAAACGAAAGTTTAAGAAAACATTTTGATTAATATTTAATACTCCTTAACACAACCTGTCAAGGATTCAAAAGAAAATTTGATTTGGAATTGTTGAGCACCTCCAACTTATATGTTCAAAATGTAGGCATATATATATATAATAACTTGTTTTAAATTAAAATCATCTTCCTCATTTTAAAACTACTTCTTTCATATGTGAACATTTAGAAGATCATTTATACATTACATTCTGTAAGTGACTATCTACAAAACTAAGTCATTCAATATTTTAAAATATTGGCTTAAAATGTCCTAAAGCAGGAATGGGCAAAATTTCTCGGTTTCGGGCCAAAAATCAAAAGAAAAAAGTTTGGGGGCCAAAATAAATTTTACTAAAATTTTAAAAATCATGTACAAGTATTACAAATTAAATATCTTATAAAGATGAATGAAATTGCGATTTCACTTTTAAAATTTCCTTATATTGAGGTTCGAAGTGAGAGGTACAGATTCTAAGGAACGAGGCTAAATGCTCATCTGTCAGTCTACTTCTGAAATAATTCTTTCCAAGGTTCATAGTTGAAAGAATTTCACCACTGTTCAAAATGATGTTATATGTCCGCCAACTTTCCATACTCAATCAATACTACTAGAATTCGCACCAAAAGAAAAAGTCGCTGGCTGGAGCTTGAAATGCGCTGTGTGCTACATGTGAGTTCTAATTCACCTATATTAGATTCCCATATGTCTGCTTCCCGTGAAAAGAAATAATAAATTCTTGGCGTTAGTCTACAACTATAGCTAACAAAGAACTTCAACTTTTAACACTTTACCGACTGAAAGCTGTATGTGTTCGCTATTTCCGTCGATTTATGCTTTGTAGAACTAAAATAGAGGAAGTAAAAAGATCATCAGTCCTTTAAAAAAAGGAAGAAAAATATATTTAACAAAGTAGAAAAGGAGATTGATATATAATATATAAATATATATTTCTTTTAATTTGCCTCAAACCGGCAAATTAAAATTCTATCCGCGGGCCGGATAGAATCTTCCGACGTGCCAGAGGTAGCCTGTGGGCCATAGTTTGCCCACCCCTGTCCTAAACAAATGAATATGAGGTAATATACCTCAGTTATTACAAAGTACAGTTAATTACGCACAATATGTTTTTATAGTGGCAAAATATGTCATTTAAATATAGAAAAATGCAAATGTAAAATTTATGTATATTTTAACATTAATTAAGATTATTAAATTCGATATAGTTGTAAATCATTTCAATTCTACTACAATGCATACAACACTAGCTATTTTGATATTCTTAGTGCTACATTGAAAAATAATAGTATATTGATTCGCCAAATATTTCATAAGCCATAGGAAACAAAGTTGGCTCATGTAATTTCTTTCAGATATTTCCACTCGCAAGTATAAATTTTAGAGCTACAATCTTCTTTAATGCCTTTAATATAAATTCTCAGTACTGAATAAAATCTTTCAATAAAAAGAGGAATTTAAAATAGAAATTAAAATTTTTAACAGAAATGCAATTATTCTTCTTCATTTAGGTAAAATATTAATGTTTGTACAGTTACCTAACCAAGATGCCTCATAAAAAACATAAAACCTCACATAATAATTATTTATTACAAAATTCGCTACGGTATTAAACTAATGATACACAGCTATCAAACATTTCAGATGTTTTATTAATTATTGTGTTAAACATTTCAGATACTTTTATTTATATAGAATGCTACAAAATATGGTGAAATCTTGATTACTTTTTTATCACGAAGTCGTCGATTACAAAATTATTTCAGTGCATTTCATATGCAATGATAAAATTGTTTTACAATTAGAAAATGAAGTAAAAATGATAAAAAATGACGAAAGTAGTGAGTTTCATATCATTCCATCAATATAGTTAAAAAGTGGAAGTAATTATAGGTAAAGGAATTTAAATGCTAATTTAAAAATTAATCTTTTACATCAACTATTTTAAATAATTTATTTAATAAGTCTTTACAACACAGATTTCCGATATTTTTTATAATGCCTTATACATGTCACCTATATTAGATTCCCATATGTCTGCTTCCCGAGAAAAGAAATAATAAATTCTTGGCGTTAGTCTACAACTATAGCTAACAAAGAACTTCAACTTTTAACACTTTACCGACTGAAAGCTGTATGTGTTCGCTATTTCCGTCGATTTATGCTTTGTAGAACTAAAATATAGGAAGTAAAAAGATGATCAGTCCTTTAAAAAAAGGAAGAAAAATATATATTTAACAAAGTAGAAAAGGAGATGGATATATAATATATAAATATATATTTCTTTTAATTTGCCTCAAACCGGCAAATTAAAATTCTATCCGCGGGCCGGATAGAATCTTCGTTGCATAACTATGTAATAAAAGGATTCAATTTTAAAATCGTAAAATCAATTGATTGTTTTAATTCTTAAAAACTGAAAAGGCTAAGTTAAATGTCGATTTCTGTAATGATTTAAAATAAATGCTGTTAAACATTTTTTACCTATGTAGCTTAGTGTACAGTTTTGTTAGAGTGTTAATTAAGAAACTTTTACTAAGAATTAAATTTCTTCTCCTTATCTGAAATCAAAGACATCAAATTAATGATCAATTTACTTTTTATTAATTGCATGTGACTTTTATATATTCGAGAGTTTAGGGATCAGAGCGTTATCAAGTTGGAAATCATCGAAGTATGAACCTAATCTTAAACTAAATTGCAAATTTTTCGTTTTCATAGCCGATACATATAATTTTGAAAATTTGTACCAAATTTAACCTCGCATTTTGATTGCCAATAAAAAATATTATACACTTTACAATCTCTTACACGACAATATGCAGCTTCTGTAAGACAAACATATATTTGCTTTAGTCAAAGAATATTACTTTATTTTGAGCACACTATACGTTATTTTTTATTGCTCTCGTGTCTATTATAAAGCCTATTTAAATAGTGCCATGGGTGAAGATGAGAGTTCTGGCAATCTGAAAAATGTTATCAACATAGGGTCTCTTAAACAAGACCCCCCAATTTTTAGAAATTCAACAAGCATGACCAGACAATAAAAAATAAGTTACTTTAACAACATTTATATAGTTAAAATAGTAAATTTTTTTATTTCCGTGAAATGACATTAAAAAAACTCGCTTTTCTGAGCAGAATTAAACGACAAAGCCTTTCATTTACTAAAATTCAAATGATTTTTGTTTTAACTGAAACAAAATTTTAAAACCAGTTTATTTATTATTATACTTATTACTTTGTAAAACTAAAGGTTCAAGTTTTTTTTTTTCCTTTCCGCTATACTAAAGTTAAATAAAACTTTTGTAAAAAAGACGCATAACATTCAACTAAACTAAGATTCTATTCAACAAAACTAAGCTAAGCTTCTATTCAACTAAACTAAGCTACGATAGTTTACTAATACAAAAAATAATTCGTAAGTAAATGAATTTATTTGAAATGAGAATAATGTATTCTTTTGCATTTTATTTAGTTTAACGAAAAATTAAAGACGTGCAGATTAATTATTAATAAGCTGAATTTTGTTTGGCTAGAAAAAGCTAAAGTAATTCTTTAAACAACTGTAAAAGTAAACCAACAAAATCTTACAATTGAACTAAAAAAAAAAGTTAAAGTGGGAAGAACAGATTTTTATTGCACTGAATGTATTGAAGGAATTAATACCATTTTTTCCGTATACGTTTGTGATTGGTTAATTCATCAGTCCTGTAGTCTGAAGGCGTAGTTTCGAATACCAGGGGTACCCTTATGACCTACTCAAAATCTTCACTCTCTAAAATTATCGAGTCTGTACAGTAGAATTCTTGATTATAAGTGAAAACGGTCGTACAGGCAGATCATCGAAAAATGCACCACTAAAAATTGATGAATGATCAACACAATAAACTGCTTTGTGTTAATACTATTAAATATTTACTAAACGATATATGATGGCAAACCAAAAATATGCAAATTTAACAAATTAGCAGGAGATATTCGTAAACATAATTTCTAGTGTAGTTTGGAGAGATAAGCATGGCACCGTTAAGACTAAAAATTTATACTGCAATTTATTAATTCAGTTTATAAATTAATTAAAAATTTAAAATATCTTTGAATCTTGAACAGCATCAATAACAAAATTTTTTCAGTACATTCTAATTGCGATGAAGTTTAATTCTGACGGATGGAAACTAAAACAGAATAGTAAATGCGATTCAGAAATGTAGAGCTGAACACGTGTTAATACGTGGAATTTCATTTATCTAGATTAAACGCGACCTTAATCCATACGGTTAATCGAGGAACACAGATAACTGATTCGTCTTTTTCTGCAAACCAAACACATGTTTTCTGCGATATTAGTGGGGAATGTTTATTTTATTTATTTATTCTCTTCTCTGCCCAGCAGATGTTATACAGTTAAAAATATGCACTGAAGAGCCAAAAATACTGGTATAGACGAGCCCATACCAAATACATTATAATGCTGCCTATGCATGCCACTGATTGAATCCGTCAATACATATGTAAAATAATAGACATTTGAAGAGTCTTTTATACCTATCCACATCCTTAGATTGCCGCATTTTTACAACTTGTTCGATTTTTAATGCGGTCTAATAACTGAAGTTTATGAAATGGATGATAGCATTTCAGAAACTACAGGTGAAATTTTCACATATGAGCATTTAAAAAGTATACCGTAATTAGGAGACTTCTGGTAAAACTTTGAAATTATGACAAACATGTGGCCATTACAGGACTTTGGATGAACATGACAACATTAATTGACAAAAAGCATTTTACGCATGAGGGAAATAATATTGTCCCAAGTAATTTCAGAATTCAGTACGAGACGCTTTAGGAAACATCCGTTTGAGAATTGTGGAATGCTTTTTCATTATATGGGCTTTAGGAGCCGATACCCAACGATACCAGTCACAAGAAAACATTACGCCATACAGCTCCTCCAGGGCACAGCAATTCGGGTGCTGGGTTTCTTGATAATTAGAAACAAATATCCTGGTCTCACTAGTAGAATTTCTAATTGTTTTGGGCAGGGGGAAGGATTTGTACTTGGCAAAAACTAGTTATTCCATGGATCCTACTTGTCAACAAGAGATTTTATACACTGTTTTGACTCCATAATGCTTTGGGGTTTATGTAGCTGGTATTTAATAGGACTTTCATTTCATCTATTGAAAGTTTCTGAAGAAGTGAAGCATATAGTCCGTCCTTTCTAAAAAACTCACCCATTCATGTCCAACATTCATTACGAAGTGTTTGAGCTCTTCTAACAGAATCATGTGCAAATAGGTATGTCTAGAGCTATCAAATTATGGTTAAAGAAACACTGATCTAAGTTTGGTGTCTTGTACTGAAAGCTTAAGCCATTACATCTGAAAGCTGTCGACCACATCTGGGATGCATTGTGAACACTGTGATCACAATGCATTGTGAGCACGAAATCTTGCACTTCGGAATGCAGCAAAATATGGACTCCTATGCAGGAAGTACGGTATTCACTGCTAACCAAATATTTTGCATATTTACAGAGTCTCTGTCTCTGCAGCCGTGTGCAGTCGTATAAAGGACCTATTAAATATTTGATAGTGTACCATCTTTTTGGCACTTCAATTTATAATATTTTAATAATCAAGTGAAAAAATTAACACCTTATGCTCAAGAACGAGACATTTCGCACAAAAAATACTGCGATTTGCATAAAAAGATTAACTGAATACAATTATGTAGCATATAATAAGACGAAAACTGAAGAGAAAATGAACACAACTTTCCATTATTCTTTAAACTGTTAAATAGAAAATAATTGCTATAGTTGAGCAAAGATTCTCGGAGTAAAGAAAGAAACAGTTAGTCTATGTTCAGTACGTATTTGCTTTCCTATCAGTGTTATGAAAAAAGTAACACATGTTTGCCAAATGGTATATGATGACATGTCACTGAATTAAATGAGACGAATGTCTATGACATGCTTATAATATCTTTTTGCAAAAAATATATTATAGACATTCATCTAAGGTAATCTATTGTATTACGTTTCTATTTTATTTAAATCAATAAAACAGAAACACGCTATTAATTTAACAACAAGCTTCACTTTAACTCGCCTCAAAAGGAGAATAAGTAATCCTGAAATTTGGGGTTCTAAGAGAAAACTGAAATTCTACTCTTTCCCATTTTTCTGCAACTAAAAATCACGATGTTAAGCAACCACTCACAATGAAGGTATGTTTAAATGCGCTTTTATAACGACTTTTAAACATAAGATGAAGGTTTTATACCATTATTATTCTTAAACCGCTTTAAATTATGTCATCTGTTTAAACTTGTTCAATAAGCCGTTTCACTGAATGAACATAATATAAAGAAAGTCTAGGTCAAGAGTAAATAGCTTAGATAATGAGTTTGTGAGAAAAAAGTTGTTTGCATCCATGATGGATGACGGTTGAAGTATCCTGGCATTGAAGACGATTAATAGCATTTTCCTTCTTCTTTCTTAGAGTAATCAAGTTCAAGGGAACTTTTGGATATTTTGTTGTTACTCATTCTTGCATTTTCATTTGTTCTGCTGCTGCGATTGTTACCTGAAGAAATGGTGTAAAAGACGTAAAATTTTGAAAACTTCGTTAGTCGAGAAAACACTGAAGAAATTACAATTTTGTTTCAGTTCCCTGACATCTTCCGTTTATTGGGTTAATTACGTAATTCAATTTTTGAAAGCTAATGAATTAATACAATATTTAAGTACTATTGCTAGAAATAATATCTTCGAAATGTTTGATGTGAAAAGTACTAAGATTTTCTCCACTAACTTACCACGTCTTTTTTTACTTCCTTGTACGAAGTAAAAAGGAAGTATTGTAATCGCGAAAAGCTTCAGGCAGCATATTTCAACGAAAATATCCACTTTGACCGCTTTCGAATGCAATTTAACGATGTTTTGCGTGATATCTGTACATAAGGACAGAATAAAAGACTCTTTTCCTCCAAAAAAAAAAAAAAAAAAAAAAAAAAAAAAAAAAAAAAAAAAAGAACTGCTTTAAAATGAATTCTGAAGAGAATTTTTCGTGGCGTCTGTACGAACGTATGTACGTACGTATCTCGCATAACTCAAAAACGAGTAGCCTCAGAACGTTGAAATTTTGTATATAAGACTACTATAACATGTAGATGTGCACCTCGTATTTTGGTTTCAATCGGCCGCGCCAAACGTATATAAATATATTTATAAATATATCCACTCTATTACCCGGCTCAGTGATCTCAGTTTCTTTACTCTTATATGTTTGCAAATTGTACATTTTTTGCTTTAAAAATGATTGAATTATGTTGTTTTTATCTTCCGGTTAAGGGTTTTATGCCTTTAGTAAATCTGTATGCAATATTTTTAGAATTATCAACAATTTTAAAATTGTTTAAGTGCCGCTAAGCCTAATTTGATGGCGGCCATTGCTCTTGTTTACATTTGAAACAGCTGAGTAGCGGATTTGTTGCCAATCTAGAGAAACTTAGCTTCGTAACAACAAAGATAACGCCTTCATTTATTATTTAAATCATGCTTAATCCTTTCTGGAATTTTTTCGAGGAAATAAGCGTTTAAGATTTACTTCGTAATTTTTAATACAGATATTTTGAGTTTTTATGTATTTTTGCCTTGTCGCGAAGTGAAAACAGGATTAATTGAATGAGAAATACTCAATCGTCTGTGAAAAACTGTTTCTTTTTTGTTTTGCTTGCTTAATTTCTTTTATACATAGTTCTAGCTTTATTATAGTATTTGAATAGAACATGTGGCAACGATTAGATAATTCTTTAAATGATATAAATTTTGTGCATTCTGAGTTATAATATGAACGAAATATAATACTGTTAAGTAAACCTAGCGCCAGAGTGTCGCTATGGTAAACAAAGTTAATTTTAAAGAATGCATTTATTCTATTGTGGTTTATGCGCTGTCGGCGAAGTAGGTTTAATTCGATCTAATAAGTTTAAATGAAATGCAAGAAAAATGGGTATAATTTAATATTCCGTACAAGGAAGTCATGTGGTGTACACATCAGATTTTATAAAAATGTTGCCAGCTTTCGAAGTAACTAATCGGTTTTTGCTGTTATAAAATATCAAACTATATCTCAACTAAACAGAAGAATTATGGGGAAACGTCAAAATCAAATGAAAATGGCTTGGAAAGAAGAGTTTTCATGAAATGATTTCGCTCTTCAGACATGCAATTATTAGAACAAGCTTACTGTATGAAATTTCTGATATTTTAGAGAATTGTTATCCTGCTTCCTATAAAAGTCTGCTTTAAAAATGATTGAATTATGTTGTTTTTATCTTCCGGTTAAGGGTTTTATGCCTTTAGTAAATCTGTATGCAATATTTTTAGAATTATCAACAATTTTAAAATTGTTTAAGTGCCGCTAAGCCTTATTTGATGGCGGCCATTGCTCTTGTTTACATTTGAAACAGCTGAGTAGCGGATTTGTTGCCAATCTAGAGAAACTTAGCTTCGTAACAACAAAGATAACGCCTTCATTTATTATTTAAATCATGCTTAATCCTTTCTGGAATTTTTTCGAGGAAATAAGCGTTTAAGATTTACTTCGTAATTTTTAATACAGATATTTTGAGTTTTTATGTATTTTTGCCTTGTCGCGAAGTGAAAACAGGATTAATTGAATGAGAAATACTCAATCGTCTGTGAAAAACTGTTTCTTTTTTGTTTTGCTTGCTTAATTTCTTTTATACATAGTTCTAGCTTTATTATAGTATTTGAATAGAACATGTGGCAACGATTAGATAATTCTTTAAATGATATAAATTTTGTGCATTCTGAGTTATAATATGAACGAAATATAATACTGTTAAGTAAACCTAGCGCCAGAGTGTCGCTATGGTAAACAAAGTTAATTTTAAAGAATGCATTTATTCTATTGTGGTTTATGCGCTGTCGGCGAAGTAGGTTTAATTCGATCTAATAAGTTTAAATGAAATGCAAGAAAAATGGGTATAATTTAATATTCCGTACAAGGAAGTCATGTGGTGTACACATCAGATTTTATAAAAATGTTGCCAGCTTTCGAAGTAACTACTCGGTTTTTGCTGTTATAAAATATCAAACTATATCTCAACTAAACAGAAGAATTATGGGGAAACGTCAAAATCAAATGAAAATGGCTTGGAAAGAAGAGTTTTCATGAAATGATTTCGCTCTTCAGACATGCAATTATTAGAACAAGCTTACTGTATGAAATTTCTGATATTTTAGAGAATTGTTATCCTGCTTCCTATAAAAGTCTGAAATATTGTTATCAGTATTATCTACAGTATATTATTTGATTCTCCATAGGAAGCAAACGGCTATGCTTGTCTTTTACAGAAGTTTATGCACTTCTAGGCCCTCCCTTTAAAGAAAAAAAAAAAAAAAGTTTATCAGCCAATTTACAGGTTTTTATTTTAAAACTATGAGTTCATATGTTATTAATTTTTCAAAAGTTTGCATTTTATGCATTATTTTTTCATTCCCTTTTCAGTACCATTAAGATGAAATGTAACCTTATATTAACTTTTTAATTGTTTAATTTTTTTTATCACATAAATTACGCAAGGTTCAAGATGTACATTCAAAACATAACTACTAATGTTTAATTGTACGTTATGCTTATTATTTATTCATATTTTTATGCATCTTATTGATCTAATTTTATTCCTATACTGCAGCTAATGATGTGTATCATTTATTCTTGAAATTCTTTGTTCATTTACTTTGTAAAGTCATTAAGGGTTTTTTTAAGCACGAGATGTGCAAAATGTGCAGCGTCTTCACCATGAATCACTCGAATCCCTGATCTCTCGAATACGTGTCGAGTATGCTTCCAATTACACCACAAAGGCATGCGGAAAGGAGGGAGAAAATATCTTATAACTTTATTATCATTGTTTTGCATATACACTGCTGGCCATTAAAATTGCAACACCATGAAGGAAAGCAAATACAAAAAGATATTTATTGCACGTAAACAGTAATACTTGAAGACAAAATGATTAAATTTGTAAGCATTTTGGAGGATTACAAGGATACAAAATCAGTAGAAACAGCTGCCACTCTTGGCAGCTAAAACGGCCCTTACCCCATTACTAATGGAATCAGACTGAGCTTGGATGACAGAAATGGGCTACTCCTTCCATGCTGCTTCAAGTCTATACCACACATCATCAGCCGTATTAGCTGGAGAGGGGTGGTGGGCCACTCTCTTAACAACCCATGACCAGATGTTTTCAATGGGTGACAGATCTAGACAATGTGCAGGCCAGGGCAGCAATTGACTACCCTGTGAATCAAGGAAGGTCAGAATACGACGAACGACATTTGGTCTTGCATTATCCTGTTGGAACATCGCGTTTGGAGGCCTCGAAGATAGAGCATAATCACTGGAAGTAAAATATCAGAAACGTATCCATCTGCGTCCAAATTACCGTCGATCCGAAATAGAGATGTGCATGTCGTGTATCCAATGGCTGCCCAAACCATCAAACCAGGTGCAGGGCCCCTATGCGGATATCGAATGCAAGCAGGTGACATAAGTTCTCCTCGGACACTCCAGACACGTATACGGCCAATCAGAATACTGCACGTAGAACTTGGACACATTTGAAAAGGCGACATTGTGCCACTCCTGTGCCCAACTTTGTCGTCTAGCGCACCAGAGTCGCCGTCTTTCTCTCTGCTGCATTGTCAAGGGAAACCGAAGTAATGATAACCCTGCGGATAATCCACGCTGCAGCAAACGTTCATGCACTTCACGAGCTGACACTGGGCGTGCTGCAAACATGCCCGTTTCCTGAATAATGGTCCATAACGTGGTCGTACGGTTTTGCAGGGCTGACTTCACAATAAGTCTGTCTTTTCTGCCGTTAGTCATGGGAGGGCGTTGAGATCCTGCATGCCGTTCAGTATGACCCCTCAGCAATGCATTGAATCCATATTCGCATGACAGTGATTGGAAGTCGACCAGTGCGACCGTCGATATCACGGGACGATAATCTACACTTTCATAGGCAACGATCCTGCTTCTATCGAAATTCGAAACTTGCTGGTAAGCATTTCCTCTTCTTATTCAAGGCATAACACGATATTCTGAGCAAACTCCAACCTTATAAAGCACTTTCCGAAGGAGAAATCCACTACACAACTTTTCTCTTATGCAGTGCTTCAGATGTCGTTTCCCCCTCCTGCATTGTCTAAATGCGCTAAAATACTGAAATACTAATTATCTGCATATCCCAACTGCTTCCTTTCTTGTGATTTTGATTTTCATCACACCATTCCTTCTTGGTGCTGCAATTTTAACGGCCAGCAGTGTACATATTATAAGCCTTTCAGCTTAGTTAGTTCTAACAATTGTTTTTCATTTCCGCTAAAGCCTCCTAAATACATTAACAGAACTATTTAGCGTATAGGTACATTGCTCATCAAAATTAAATTACATTGATAGAAATATAGTTTAACATCGTTTAATCTGTACAAAAGCATTATTGGGAATAAATTACTAAGTTTCCAGTTGATTATCTCAAAACATATTGAACTCATAGTCTAATTCATGGAAATTCAGCAATGATTGAAAATTTATTTTCCCTTCTTTACAACAAAGCTTTCTTTAATATAGTGTACGGTCACCTCTGACAGAAACGCAAAGTTCAGGTCTTAATTTCATGGAATTTACTAATCTGTTAATCAAGTCTTTTTCTCCATCTGCCCTTTTTTAACACCACTATTGATTAAGTGCTGTGGAATTGCACCCGCTGCCTAACCGGTATAGTGGTTAGCGTCGCTGACTGCTGTGCCGAAGGGCCTGGATTCGAATCTAGGAGAAGGCGTGGATGGGTCGGAACTGAGCTAAATCGCCCTGTCATCTGTAAGGCAACTTACAGGTGGCAGGGCGATTTAGCTCGATAGAGCTATAGGGCGAAAGTCAGTTTAGATAGGGTGATTCACCTTACAGGTGAGACAGAATTTTCGTGGGTTTGGGCTGATTATAGGTCAGACAAGTGAGCATTAGTAACAACAACAAGGAATTTCTGTAAACACCCTCTTCAGATCACAGAGGTCACTCTTCAGCAGCATTAAGCATTCCATAGATGATCAATCGATTTCAAAATCTGGTAAATAATTTGGCTTATCCATTCGAGTGATATCTTCTGTTTTCAAGTTGGTGCGTTGTCTGACGCCAGAAATTCCCGATACAGACGAGCACTGCCATTCATTCACAAAACTCTAAGCTAACAGAACTTCTAAACAGTCTTACATGGAGTTCCGAGATCTTGCCCACGTATCTGTTGCTATCTACGGAGCCTCTAAAGTATGCAGCTTGGTGCGGTCACTTGAAACCACTTCCAGTTGCGTGTTCGTTGTTCCCTCTAGATCAAAAGTCGTCTAGAATCACATTTTAGGTTATATTCGAACTCGCAATAAAATAGTACATGGTCCCATTCCTTTTGACTCTATTGGAACATGTTAACAAAACCATCTTAAGCGGGCTTCACTGGAAGTGAGCGGTGAAGTAGGTGAGACAAACTATTACTTTCCTTGTATAAAGTACAATCTAACGAAGTCTTTGAGCAGCACTAAAGAGCGGCTAGTTTCTATGGTAGTCTGAAGGTCTTGTCTCTGTTAATTGTTTCGCTGTTTTTCCGAGCCGGTAATAACAAAAACGGTTTTCGGTTACAAATATTACTTCTGGAGCTCTTGACCAGGCTGTCTACTACCTATTTCAGAAATAGATTTCAAATTTTTGCTATCACACTTTGAGGGGTATTCAGATCTAAGGCGACTTCCATTTGCTTCCCCATCTTTCAAGTATATCAGTTAACCGTTACTTCTGCCTTTCAGTTAAATGATGCCTTTGAGTCATAATTAATGAATACCTGTTATTTTCAGAATTAGAATCATTGCATAACTCACTTCCCAACATACGCCCATTGCGCAAAATGTTGTCTGTTTCCCAATTTTCACATTCGATGAGCTAACCTATGCACAGATGACTCAGTTATAGATAGTTAGCATAAATAGTTGCACCACAGTTCATAGGTTGAAAACTTTAATCAGCGAGCATTTATTTCAGATTATTCTTTAATTTTGACGAGCAATGTATACTCACAGACAGGTCAAATGCGCAAACAAACGCATTTAAAGATACTGCGATTCACATTTCCCTCCAGTTAGTTAAAATGTATAGTTCAGTAAGTATTCATAGTATTAATTTACAGTTCTTTTGATATTCAGCCCGAAATCTTCATCACACTGTCATAGCCAACTCACACTGAGTGAATTCTAAGTTGCAGTAAGTTCTGCTTTCCCAGTGAAAACCATACTTTGCGTAATACTGACTCTTTGCTTTTTTATTATAACATGAGGGCTGAATCTACAATTAAGTGATAAGGCTTAATTATGTGCAAACTTGGAAAACTTCTTTATGTACCGATATGCACCTTTTCTGCTGTATTTGTTATAGTTATTCTAACTACAAATTTTGAAAACTCGGGAAGTAATTAGGAAAGAAGGACTCGTTCCAAAAGGAATGAGTCCTCCAGTATATTCAAAGTTTAACAGCCTGGTGAACTTAATCTTCTACTAAGTGAATGAATCTTTGCAAATATTAATTAAATACTTTAATGTAAATTAATATAGAACACAGCTGGTGTTAGTTGATATAAATTTCTTTGAACTCATTCTTTCCTTGCATCGAATTTTATGGGAAGACGTTCGTGTGATTAAAGTAATGCTATGCTATGTGTAATACTTAAATGATTAAAGTATTGCAAAATAAATGTCTATTCGAAAAACTGGTATTTCTGACAAAGTGCTTTAAAATATTTCAAAATAATTATTTTACGTGACATATTTAATTTAGCTGGAAAATATATTATCCAAGAATTTTAAACTATTAAATTTTATTGTAAAATATAATTTATAGATACAAATATACAACATCCTACTAAATTATATGTTTAATGTTAGGAATAATGCGATGACATAATAATAATAATAATGCGTAGTACTTGTGATCGCTACCTAAGTTTCTAAGTTCTGTGTTAAATTTAAACTGTGTTCGTTATTTTTAATAAAACGTATTGGAATTGAATAAAATTCATTAAAATTAATGAAGCGTTATTACATTTTGAAAATAACTCTGTAGGGTTTATATTTATTTTAACTAACATTTATTTTAAGTTTAAACTATCTTTCCTGTCAAGCCTTACTTTCCCCTGGAACTGCCAATGCCAAAGTATGTAAATTTTAGTAGAACGCGCAAGGATTCAAATTATCAGCGGAAGTATTCTGAGTTAAATGGAAAGGAAACGAGTTCGAGGTGTGCTGTTCTTACTTCACGAGCACGGAGGTAGTTAGCCAGAAATTGAAGAACCCCGCGTTTCGGCCTGTGTGCTTGCCTGGGAGAATTGTTAATTGTTCAACGTGATATTCAAAGTTGCACCACCGATTTAGCAGCGGTATTGTAAAACGCGGTGAGGTTAGTTACTTTTAGAGAGCCTCGTAGTTAGAGTCTTGTTATTAGTTTCTTTTCAGGTTCTTATTTTTATTTTACCGCCGAGTCGGCGTAGTTTGTGAGCGTCAAGAGCACGCACTTGTAACTTCTTAAGATGAATAAAAAGGGACTTAAACCCTTAGGAAGACTCTGTCATTTTTCCAGTCACCTCTTCGTTGCGTGCAAGTTGGAGGCGCGCAACTCTACAACTCTTTTCAAAAACACTTAAATAGAAATAATCCGCGTTCTCTTTAATTTTCTTTAGAAATCAGTAAAAATTTTTAGTAAAAATTATTCTTCTTTGGATTCACGCATTATTATTCGTTATAATTCAGGTAATTTCGATAACAGTATATATTGATAATATTCCTGAAATGAGTCTGTTCGACGTAATCAAAAATATAGGTTATTTTAATGTACAGAGAGATTAAAGTCAAATGCGGAAGATAAAAGTATTCTCATTAAAAAGCATTCTCCGAGTGATGTTCTTCAGAATAAAAGAAAAATGATGGAAAGAATAAATGAAACTACTAAGAATACTATAAGAAGAAAAAAAAGGCATCACATGGCCCCAAGCGTTTTCAACTCTTGGAACTAATGTTGCCTGAATGCTGAGCAGTTGTTTTTCTTCCCTGTTTTTGCTCTTCCGTTATGTGAGTGTTCAACACTCATTTCACGCTTCCATTGTCAAACAAGATACCGTGTTGCCTCAGCTCTTCTGAATCTTTTACCGCGAAGAAAAGTACATTTAACATTGCGTCAGTTTGAAAAAACATAAAATATTTTTAAAAAATTTGCGGAGTACACATCTTTGTCTGAAGTTTTCTGCTGCAGTAAAGATTATTGCTAAATGAAGTAAAATGATTAACACAATGTATCTTAAAAGAAAAATGGGCAGTACCACTTTCTAGGGAATGCTGGATAAATATAAAAGAGGGCTAAAATTCAATATACTGGCTATTCTGTCTTGGAGGATTTTGCAGTCATAAGCACACTACTACGATGTAAAAATCTAACACTTAAGAATGTATCTCGCGGATCATAAATTGAGTGTACACTAAATGAGCATATGGTTTATACTGTTACGGGTTCGTCAATGGTGCATATGTTATAAAATACATGATTAATATCAGAGAAGTTTCAGAGGCATATTTGGTAGGAATAAGCAAATAGTTATGTTCAGAATGTCAGATGATTTATTACATGTGTGAATGAGAGGTGAAAGCGAAAGGCAATGGATAAACTTGTAAAATGGTCTTTAACTAGTATTGTAATGCAAGGAAGGAATAATCTGTGACGCAATCTATTCGCAGTTATGCTTGTTTAACCAAGCCAAGACGTAAACGCAAAATCCATCATTTTATTAGTCTGTATTTGATGTAATTCCGATTTTAGGAAATGAAAAAAAATTATTGCAAAAGATCTGCTCTTAATTTTTAAAGTGAATTTAAGGCTCTTACTTCGTGATCTAAATCAGAGACTGAAGAACTAGTATCGCTTTGGAACTTAAATGTGTTCTGTATTTAGAGTATATTTTTGAAGAGGAAGCTTAATATTTATCCCGTTTTCCATTCCAAATTCTTTTCTAGTGAAAGATTACTTCTAGTTTTTACTACTATATGGGATACTTTCAAGTCATTTTCTATTGGTTCTGCCTCCAGTTATGCAACATTTTAAAACCTTTTTTTATGTACACATTGCTGTATAATGTATCCAGGAATATGCAAGTGAATGCAATTTTATTTCTGCTTTATTTTCAAGAACATTTCAGCCTATTTTAATATTTATGTTTACGTTTTGTAAGGAATATTATTTTAGTTTTAAACGAACCAATTTTGTTTAGTTACTTTCTTCTCTGTCTTCGCTCATTTTCATTTCGTTACAGAATGATATTTCAGTTTCGCGAGTTATGCAAAGTAGGGTAGAAAGATACTGTTTAAGCTAGTGTCTGAGTTAATTATAATTACCGCATTTTTCTACAGGAAAGTATGGTGATGCATTAAAATTTTGTCAAAATGTAAGATTCTAACTTAATTAACTTTACTTTGTTGGGCTAGATCTTTACTTGAACTTTGAAGCTACTATTCGTTAAGTTCAAACAGACAAAGCGTGTTCTGCGGTTTGAACAGGTTATTTTGCTGATATTTAAGGTTGCTATTTTAAGGCCATGCATATTAATTGCCGGTTTGTCTACGTCGATATTAGGGCTAACAGCCAACTAACGTTAATTATCACTGTGCAGCTTCGGCTGATTATTTAGTTTTAATTTTATATTTCTATTTCGAGTTACAGCCAAAACTATTGGCTAAGTTAAAGCAGCAGGGATGCCGTCTGTAAATTCTTCTTGAGTTAAATAATAGGGTCTTTTCACCCTTCTCACGTCTTGTCATTGATACAGTTTAAATTTAGAGAATACTAGCTTCACAGTTCAAGTAAAGATCTAGCCCAACGAAGTAAAGTTTAATTAAGATAGAATCTTACATTTTGACAAAATTGTAATGCATTACCATACGAAGCTTTCCTTTAGAAAAATGCAGTAATTATAATTTTGTATGTCAAAAAATAATTATATTACAAAAATATTAAATAAATGCTATTAAAATGAATATTCAAAGCAAATATAGTATCATTCAACATGTAAATAATAGAAATATACATAAAATAGGCAGCTATAATAGACCGATAGACTCTACGATCTTCAGTGACTCCGATTGATTTCATTTGAAGAAATTTTAAAGTAACTATGCGCAATAAAATTAGCGAAGTACTGTTTACATCGCAGAAATAAAAAATGCTTAAGTTTAGTGCAAACAAAATACATTAGTCTGATAATTTTGGAAATGTTTGTTCAGATGTGTTTATCTCCACTGACATTTGTGGCTTATCGTGATTCTTAATAACGTGCAATCGACTGCTGCTAAAAATTGTTTGATTTTTCAAATGATTAAATGGGCTAATATTACAAAACGTATTCAGAATTGAGTCCAATTATATCAAATAGCCTTTAATGAATATTCATATGAATGTTTATTTATTACATTATTTTAAAATTGAAAATAAGACAACTAAGATCTTGAAAAAGTTAATGTTTTTATCTGTACTTAAACAAAATCGTTATTAGTTGCCTCAGGGTAGCAACAATATGAACTTCAGTCCTCTCGAAGGGAAAAAAAATCTAATAAATGTTATTAAATAAATAAAAAAAGCCAAACTGACTTTACGATTAACAATAGTATCAATATCCGAAACATACTTTAGCTTATTAACACTATCAGTTCATCTTTATCCATATCCAGAGAGGAAAAGAAGCTTTAATTCTCTATTTGCGGCATAGTATCGCAACCGAACTTAATACGACAAGCTAAAACAGTGCATTTTAGGATGAGACTAGTGTGAGCAAGTAATATTTCAGTTGGAAAAACTCGATAGTCACGGCTGTTTGCTCATCCGGGATAAAACAGTTGTGAGATTTCACTTTTAGGTTACAACAGGAAAGACAAAGGAAAATAACGTGGACAATAAAAAACACTTTTCTCCATTGGCTTCTGTGAAAAGACCGGCAACAAGAGAAATCTATAGGGTTTTCTTTTAATTTTCTTTTTTTCTGGGGAGGAGGTATTTGTCTTTTCTTTTAAAATTGTAGCTTCTGTTGGCGGGGTACTTTTAGTGTTGTTTCTGCTACGTCTTAAGCATCGTGTTACTAAGAGTTGATTCAGGCAATAATTGGTCATTCACCCATTTACATTACATTGTTTCGTCTGAGAATGCTAATCACAATAATGTTTTTAGTCTTTATGTTTTTAAATTATTTATTTTCGTTAACGCTTCATCTGTTACACTGGGTAACTGAATATAGTTTTGCAATAAAAATAATACATCTAAATAATTTAATTAAGAGCTAATACGCGAAAACCATAATATTTTAAAATAATCAAATTTTATTTAAGTATCTACAGTTACCAATTTTGGGATCGATAGACAACCGATAACCATTCGTTCAACGATGCTATTTAAAAATAAAGACAAGTTTAAATTTGTTTGCCATTGTTATTAACGGACAACTGTGGAAATATCAGTATGTAAAATCATCAAAAATAATATGTTATTCTCTGATGTTTTCGTTTCTTTTTATCAAATTCTGTAAAGATACTTTTTTCTATATTGTATTAGATATATGAACGTTTGTTTTTAAAAGTAGTCCTCTTTTTTTAAGGGAGACTGTCCAATAGTTTAAGAGAATTTTTATTTAATAACAAATTTAATTTAAGTAATATTTTGTTTAAAAACAAATTTAAATAATTTGTTTGATAGCAAATCTAATTAATAATAATAAGTAATGTTTATTATTATTATCATTTAACTGCTTGCACTTTTGGTTGTTCACAAGAATTATATGAATATTTATTTATTACACGCAACACTAATCTTTCTCACTGAAAGCTGATTAAGTTCGCACTTAACCGTTATAAATTGAAATAAATATTAACTATTAATGAAACAACACTTCAACACTTTTTCTCATTCGTTTAGCAAATGTTGGAGACCGTACGTTTTTAAACTAATCAACTATGAGCGCTAACACTTTTCAACAACGTCATTACGATTAATATTCAAAACACGCTAACCTAATTGATTTTCCGTCAACAATAACAGTTTAGTAATAGGGCAACTCAAACCCTAGTGATTGATTGGTTGAATTAAAATACAAAAAGCAGAAAAGAGGAAACAAAATATTGCTCGTCCACAAACCTTTCGCTCTGTGGTTGAAGGTTAGTCTATTTAAGAAGATGGAGGCAGAAACTACTGTCCCAACGCATTTACTAAACTTATAGTTATACTAATCTGTGTTTAATTAATATATCATTTTATTCAAAACATTTAAATCGCAAACAAACCCTGAATCATAATCTATCTCTTATACTGCATTACTTATCTTCAAAATAATTGCGTTGTTTTTATTACAATTCATTTATTTTTATTATTATTATTATTATTCACTGAATATTATTTGTATTTTTTAAGTACAGTTTTCCTTATATTCCTCTCCATATAGTCCTCTTTATATTTAGATCCATACTGTGTATATTGCACTGCTGCTGTGTGTGCTGCTGTCCATATTGCTGTGTGTGTGCTGTGTATATAGTATTCAACTCGCAATACTAAGTTGCTGTGATTAAGTTGTCGATTAAAAACGATCTTTTAAACTAATGATCCAAGTTACGAAATTTCAACGTTGGTTCAACAAACTGTACAAGCAAAGCCTGATATCTTTTTGAACAACACAGGGCCAGACTTTTTGAACAACACAGGCCATTACCAATTATTAATTCTTCCAGTAAATTAAAAATAAAAAGAAGCTGATGGCATTGCTAATGCAAATTTAAAGTTAAGTTCCATCTTTCAAATATTTTTAGGATCAATATGTTTTTAGCTTTGTGAATACCTGCATAACATTTTTAAATATTTTTTATCATCAGTATATTTTTTAGCTTTGTGAATATCTGCATAACAATTGCGTTTTCCTCTTATAGTATGATATTCAATCAATTAGACATCCAACACGTTATTTGCAAAATAATCTTTGCATTGAATGGTTTTGCCCACCTGTAAGCTATATTTAAATCTTTTGAGAACATTTTTAAGATAAGCTAGGGTATACTTCAATGCTTGTTTGGTCAGGGTATTAGATAATTTGCTGAGTTAAAATTTTTCAACTTACTTGTAGGTTAATGAAGACGAATCCCATCATAAGTTGAGAAGCATCGGAATACCATATGAAACTACTCAGAAATTAATTATACTGCCACTTCTACAAATTTATCTTACGTTGTTTAAAAGCTCGCACTTTCAGCTAAATTATTGTTTTGATTTGTAATTCGTTTTACTTCCTAGTCTGTAACTTAAATAATAAATTGTGGTAACAATTATTAATGCTTTTAATAATTTTTACTGCATAGAACTATGCTAAATAAGGTTAATTTAAAATATATGATTAAATTTAAGTACTTATAGATGCTGAAAAGAGAGCACAATGCATTGTTTAGAAACGAAATTTTAACTTCATATTCACTCAGCTTAGTGATCTCCTAAGCTGATTTTTCGTTCTCTCAATACTACACAGACGACAGCCATATTAACAGTTACTCAAACGAAAGCGAAAGTTTAAAAAAGAAGGAAAAAAAGGGAAAGAGACCTGTTCGGGGCACCGTTCACCTGTCGGAAAATTGCTTGAAAAAGAGCAATAAAATAAAATAAAATAAAATAAAAATTCCTCTCACGGGAAACGAATCCCCCTTAACGATTGTTCAACTCTCCTCCCTCCTGTCCCAGGGTTGAGGTTAAGTGAAGCCGAAAATCATATTCTAATGGCTCTTTTCTCTAGAAACAGATTTTCATAATAATCCAAGGAAAGAAATTCCAAAATTGCTTGCAACATGCGGTAGACTTCCCCCCTGTAATTTTTCCCCCTCCAATGAACGATGATTTTATCGGTTTTCTTGGAAAGAAATAAGCAGACATAAAATCAAACTCGTAGTTAGACATGCTACTATTGTCGAATAGTTTATTGATTACGATTTGCCCGCATTTTCTTATTCATAGTCGATATTTATGAATGAAATCGATATGAAGCTTCAACAACTAAACCAGTTTCAACGCTGGAAGTTTTTTGTTTTACCTGATAATGTGTATAACAATATGGAGCGTAATGGAATGAATAATGAAAGAAACATTTCATCCAAATACTTCATTTTTTTTGTGATATACAAAATTTAAAGTAAAACAGTTTAATTTTTCTTCTTTTTTTATATTACGAATATTACAAGAATAGGTGTTACTCTTTTCACATAAAAAGAGGCCTTATCTATCTGATGACAAAGATTGGCTAAAGTAATATAAATAAAAATGGAAATATTTAGCTTGTTGGCGAATGTATGAGGCCTAAATCATCGTTTACATATCCTATAATATACGAGATAAGAAGACTTGATCCTGTAATTTTTTAATATTTAAGACATGCCTTAACATAAATATTCCATTGTATCACATAATCAGTACAGGCTACATGCATTTGGAAGAATCTGGCAATTCAAAGCAGCGCTCCATGTTTGCTTTATTCTAAATGGAAAACGGTGTCTTCATTAGCAGCGATTATGTACTTTTCAGTTTTCTGAAATGTGCGTGGTTTGATACAGATCTTCACTTTCAGTACGTCCTATTAAAAGAATATATGTGGATTGATACCTGAAAATCATTGCGGTAAGCTTGTTAAAATTTCCACATATTCCGAATTTCCGGAAATCTCAAAAAAGATTATCTTTTTTTAGCAGAATGGTTTTGGTGACTGAAACAATATGGTCATCCAGTCTCCTTAATTATCCTCATTATCCAGTCTCTTTAAAGCTCATATAGTTAGCAAATAATTAGAGCCACACACAGATCAGTAACTGAAAGTGAATTTATAGATAGAGGATATTAACTAGAATAGAACTAGAATAAAGGATATTAACAACTCACTTAACTCACTAAGAAGTTCACAAATATGGAGTTTCGGATCAACAAATGTCTGAAGGAAAGGACGTAAATATTTTCTGCATTTATTACAATGCTATATATTCAGCATCCTTAAGAATTTTAGATTTAATTTTGTATTTGTAACAAATGATAATCCAGGTCCCCTACAATAGGAAACGCATTTTAAAAATTGATATATAAACGGATTTAAAACAAATATATTTTCTTTCTGTTTAACTTAAAATTCAAATTCAAAATATCACTATTATTTGCTGAAATAATTAACGCAATCTTATATTAAATCATTAACAGTTACTCCCTAACCTCCACTAAAAGCATCTATAAGACATATCATATTTCTTTGATTAGATGAATTAATTCTTAACTGTAACGCAAACAACGTTTTCGTTGGGAAAAAAAAACTAAACAATACCTTACTGTTTCGTTGCTCTGTCAAAAAACTGTTTTACTCTGATGGTAGCTGGAAACATATTATAAGGAAAGAGATTCATACATTTCACAAATAAAATTACGAGTGTATTCAAAAATAAACAAGCTATTTTAATGGTCTCAGTTTTAAATTAACTTGGTTAAATACAGAAAATATTACTGCAAAAATAAGATTTTAATATGCAAGAAATATTATAACAAAATAATGTTCTAAAAGTGTTTAAATATGCATTTTATGTTCCAAAGTTCAACAACTCCTTTAAGTAGTGGTGTCCGCTGAAAACATCGGGTTAAAAACGTTGCGGAGAAAACAACGCAAGTGTAAAACGTAAACAAGCTTACAAAAAAAAAGGGGGGAGAGAGAAAATAAAGCAAGTAGAAAACATCGCGGTAAAAAATAAAGCCATACAGAAACTTCGCAGGTTTAAAGCATCATGGAGCAAAATAGCGTAGGAAAAAATAAAATACATAAAGCAGACTGCATGATGATAACTTTATAGACATACGTTTTCAAAATAAAAAATTCGAAGTGAATTTTCGAGTAATTATTTTTGAGCGCAAGAAGAAGTAAGTAATATTTTTACCTATTATTTTATATTTTTGTAATAATTAATAAATTTTAACTCAAAAAGCGAGAAGGAAACTTAAGCATAATTCTAGAAATCAGTAAAAATTAATATTCATAGAACAGTTAATAGAAAAAGAAGGATACGTAAATTTAAAATTCTATTCGTAGCATTAATTTTTACTAATTTCCAGATTTTTAACGTTTACCTTCTTGCTTTTTCAGTAAAAATTATTATTTATTAGAAAAATATGAAATATAAATTCTAAAAATACAAATCATTACACTAAAATTCATTTACAAGTTTTATAATGAGAAAGCGTATGTCTGCGGTGTCATCATCATGCGATGATTTGTAGGTGCTTTATTTTTTAACACAAAATTTTGTACTATGATGCTTTAAAAAAAACTGGGAATTTTTTGCACCGCTTTATTTTAAACCGCGATGTTTTAAAGCTGAAAGTTCTCCTTGCTTTTTTCCCTCCCACAATGTCCTTCCCACCTGTAACCATCAGCAGTATATTTCATATCTAAGCATATATGACAGAAATTTAATATCAGTGAAGTAAAGTATGCTACTCGTTGCTATAATTCTCGTGATCAGATTATTAAAATGCATGCTACCTGTAACAAACTGTTGCAACATAAATTTACAAAAATCACATTATTTTACGAAGACTTATGCTGTTAAAAATCCACAAAACTAGCGAGTGAAATTTTTCGCATATTTTTCCTAAGCGACAATTTATTATTATTTACTATTTCGGATAATTAAAATGAAATTAAATTTTCGATGCAGACATCTGCATGTCTGTGTTTAAGATGAACTGAAATTATAAATTCTTCGAATGATAAGTTTCTATATTTTATCTAAACTTATCATTCGAATTCATATAATTCGATATTATATGAATAGTAATTTAGATTTCTCCCAGTTTTAGAAACATGATATTTATTTTTGTCACAAGGGTCAGTATTAAACTTACGTAAGACAGTTTGATGTCTTAATAAAAATTCAATATCGGTAACTAAATGCCAATTTTTTATTTTAGAAAAATAATTGCCTAAAATACAAAAATTTTTCAAAATATTTACCTTAACTGTCAAAATACTGAAGGAATTCATTTAATACATTCTGTCAGTTTCTATGTCGATAGCCATCTTGTTTTCTTTAATCATCAATAACCGTTCTCATTACATGGGTTTGCTGCAAGTCTCCTGCTTGGAGGATCACTTTATAACCACTAAACAGCATAATTACGCATAATACTGATTTGCCACTAAGATAGTCCTCTGAGGCACAACTGACATATTAAGCATTAGTTTCATGTTTACGGAGTCTATAAGAATGAAGTGTCGGGTTTGTTGTAGCTCATTATCAAAAATGATCTACTGGCAAGATCAATTACCGGAAAACTTTTTTAAAAATTTTCAGTTTTCAATTATGATGTACAAAAGACTAATAACTATATCTGAAGAGTAATACAATAGAATCCCAACAATCTGAAGCAATGTGGACAGACGCTATCATAGAAAATTTAATAATAGCAATAAATGAGCAGGCATCGATCATTTCGAATAATTTTGGAGATGTGAAAACTCAACAATTTACATGGAACAGTATCACTTTTAAGTCTCTTTTCGCATAAAGTTTTCACATTACATAAAAACAAATAAAAATAAACTGACATTTATTTTTATTAGCATTTATTTTACAATTAACATGATTAGTTACTTACAATTAACATGATCAGCAGTAATTTTAAGAGTGAAAATGCACATTTTTATGTTTCCTTTTTAAACATAATTTTTTTAATTGACTGAAGCTAAAAATTAAAATGATAAAACTTCACCATTTTGCACTTCCTTAAAAAAGATTTTTAAAACGCATTTTCTGCAATCTCCTCAGCTTAGAGGTGTTACTAGCTCTAATAAAATGTAAGCGCACTTAAATTCTTCTTTGCCTACAACATCTTTAAAATATAAATATCATCTTTATAAAATTCTTACTATCTTTTTTTTCGCACAATCATTTATATTTTCTCCATTAATTGCGCGATGTCGCTCGTTTGAACTTGGATTCCTTACATCCCTGCTATGTAGTTTTTTTGGGGGGAGCCAGGTAGAGTTTTACTTCGCAATATTAATTTTTTGCTGCTCTGGAAAGACCACGGGTTTATTGATTTAATTTTTACAAATTATTTTATTATATATTTATTTTTTATAACAAAAAAGTTTATATATATACACTGACTACCAATAAGTATTTGGACACCTATGCAAATGACGATATCTGCGGTCCTAAGGTACGTCACGGACTCCGCCGGTATATATCGTGTAGGAAACAGCATCGGCTTTAGTCGCATGCAAGATGCCTCGCAGTTCGGAACTCTCCGATTTCGAGAAAGGTATAATTATCGGGTATCACAAATGTGGCCGATCCTTAAGGGATATATCTAGCGATCTGAAGTACCCCAAATCGACAATGGCCTATGTGATTAAGAAGTGGAAGGTGAGCGGTGATTGTCGGAATGTACCCAGAGTCGGCAGACCAACGGAACTGGGAGATAGAGACCGACGAGTGCTGTCCAGAGAAATTCGGAAGAACCGCACCCAAGCCATGGCCCTCCTCCGCGAGGAGTTTCAGCAGGCATCCGAGAGTATTGTTTCAATGAATACCATCCGTAAGGAAGCACATCTGCTTGGTTTTCATGGTCGTTCTGCTGCCCATAAGCCTTTGATCACAAAGTCCAACCGCGCTGCTCGGTTAATGTGATTTAAAGCACATCGAAATTGAACCGTAGATCAGTGGAAACGGGTTCTTTGGAGTGACGAATCTAGGTTCACCCTTTACCGTTCGGATGGCAGGGTACGGGTCTGGCGTCTACCTGGAGAACGTCTCCTGCCAGAAGGCATTGTGCCAACAGTCAAGTTCGGCGGAGGTGGAACTATAGTCTGGGGGTGTTTCTCCTGGTATGAGCTGGGACCCTTCGTCCCCATTCATGGTAAGCTCAACTACGATGCCTACTGCACTGTTTTGGATGACAATGTGCTTCCTACGTTGTGGCAGTTTTACGGGTTGAACCCCTGTTACTTTCAGGACGACAATGCCAGTTGTCATGTTTCGACGTTAACGAAGGCTTGGTATGGTGCCAATGAAGTTCATCGAATGGACTGGCCTGCCCAGAGTCCAGACCTGAACCCTATCGAGAACCTCTGGGATGAGTTGCATCGCCGAATTCAGGGGTGCACTTCCCGTGCAAAATCGGTGAAGGAATTTCTATGTCTCTATTCATTCTAGTGGAAGAAAATACCACTAGCTGGCATACAGAGACTTGTGGAAAGTATGCCCCGGAGGGTCCACGCTGTAATTACCTCTCGTGGAGGCTCTACCAACTATTGATTTTGAATAAAGTTAGTTTTCTTTTCTATCACAGGTGTCCAAATACTTATTGGTAGTCATTGTGTATATATATGTGTGTGTAAAATACAAAATATCAAAGAAAATTATTAACTTTAATTTGGCAGTAGTCCTTTTTATACCCCATTTAAATTTGGCTATCTACCTTTTTTGTTCTAAAAGTAGAAATTGTTTATTGTAACATTTTGGACTGTGTCTTCCCAAATTAACCCGTTTCACGCTTTCTTATGTAATTATACTGCAATGTGGACGGATTTACTTTTTATTGTCAATTTCGCTTGCTGCTTAGAAGCCTCACTCGCCTCTGCTAGCTATCGTCCATTGTCTAAAATAATTTAAGCTTTAATAAATTGGAGGGAGGTGCATATGGCACATATAGGGATGATGTGCGAAGAATGTGTATCACAAGAACTAATTCTCCAGAAATAAATTATGTGATGTAGTTTCAAACAATTCTGCTAGTTTTTTTTCTCTGATACGCATCAGCTGTTACTCCCATAATCCTCCTATTATACACACACACATATACATACCTACATACATAAATATATAGTATCACAAAAAAATTTTAACAAAAATATTCCAATATTATTTCCGCACAAGATGTTGCTGAAAAGTTAGTCAATTATACACAAAATAGTGAGAAATTTAGAACCAAAACCACAAAGGCATGAAAAAAATGAAATTTAAAACCAGTAAAATCTCCGAATCTCCCAATAAAAATGTTTAAAAAAAAAAATCAACTTAGCGTTTTTAAACCAGAAGAAATCCCGAAAACAACAGAAATACATAAAAATGCATATTATAGAAACAGAAATAAAATAAAATTCTGAATTAACGTTATCAAGAGGAGATAGCTCAGATTCAGTTGAACCCCTCTTCCCAGGAAAACCTGTTTCTATTCGTCCAAAATTAGCTTTGAATTGTTTTAAATTGTTTAATTATAATAGTTCATCCGAAAATTCTGAATACACACACACACACACACAAATATATATGTACGTGTGTTTTATATACTATATAATATATATGTACGTGTGTGTTATGCAAAAAAAAAAAAAAAAAAAAAAAAAAAAAAAAAAAAAAAAAAGGTTAAATTAATGCGTTTAAAATTCGTCCCACATTCAGCTCGGAATAAACATATGCAAAAACGAAATACGAGAGGCCCAGCTCAAACTGGAAAAAAAAAAAAAAAAAAAAAAAAAAGGGAGGGAACATTCCAAAATCAAAGATTAAGTAGTGAATTTGCAACTTTCGCTGCATCGTCAGCAGGAGGTTGGTGTAACGAAGGAAGAAAATAAATCAGCCTGCTTCTGAACCAACAAAGGCATAAATTAAAATTTAAATTTTAATACAATCTCTGAAAAACAATCAAAGTAATCAAACAGGTGATTTATTTACTTCTTTCGTTGCACCAACCCCTTGACGACAATGCAGCGAAAGTTGTAAATTTCTTATTTTGTCTCTGGGTTTGGCGTGTTTCTCTCCTTTTTCTTGCAATTTGACACTGGGCTTCTGCTATTTAGTTTTTCCATATGTTTATTCCGAATAGAATACGGGATGAATTTAAAATTTATTAGCTTTAAATTTATTTTGCATTATTATCACTACTTGCTCTGCTTTCAGAGCGCAATGGGTTTAAGTTTTGAACTGCGTTTTACTTTGTATTTATTCATTATATATAGATATATATATCTGAAACGAAATCTCTGACAGTATGCATATCAAAACTTTAAATAGCTGGTAAGTTGGTATACTGTCTGTGTGGCTAGGGGGATACTCAAAATACACGGCAAGACGAAATCCTCTCAATAGGCTGACGGTAGGGGAAGAGCGGTGGAAGATCCTCGGACCTCCTCCCTCCGGGTGTTCTGTCTCGTTATCCCAAGTGTAGTCGGAAACTTAAGTTACATACAGCAATAACCCAATCACCCATGACACTACAGAGGTTCTGACCTAGCTTCTACCTCTACCTGCTTATATGTCAAGCTATGCCATTCTGCAACAAAAAAGTCTTCTTTGATATTCACAACTGCCAGTTTCAATGCAAAATTGTTCAGCATAAAAAATTCCTTTCATTATCAACTATCTTCAGCTTTCAAGACCTTTCATATTATATGCAGATGCTTGCATACTGTAGTAAATTTAGACCTAGAAGAAAGCATCTTTTTCTTCTTCGTTAAGCTTTTTGAAAATCTTAAAATATTTTAAATGGTTGACCTTTCTTAAAATATTTTTGTTACACAGAGAAAACTATTCATGTGGATACTATGCAAAAACATGACCTTCGGATTTCTGGTACAAATCATAATATAGCAAATCTTGCATTTTGTTCTAATATCATTGCAACTTTTAACAATGCTTGTAAGAAATTATATAATAAGAATTATATTGATATTTAACAATTTCGAATATTTGCTTCAACTAAAGCAACATCAGCAGTGTTTTTTGTAACACTGTCTTGAACGGCAGTCTGATGAAAGAATTATAGTGAAGAAAAGCAACGATCGCCGTACCTGTCTTCAAATGGGGTAAAAAAAAAAAAAGTCTTAACTGCAAATTTTTAAAGTACATCTAAAAATATTTTAGTTTACTAAAACACCATAATTTTGATAGCGTTTATCATAATTTGTAGCATCCTTAATCGCGAGATAACTTCATTACAACGTTGAAGCAAAGAGAACCTTTGATAAACGGGAATACGTGGAATACGTGGAGCCTTTACGTACTTGATCTCAATACGCTCTTCTCCGAAAACTTAAAGAGATAATAGTTAATTAAAACAGATTAATGTCCTACTACTCTTAATTCATGCTGTTCATTAAACGACAACCATGCTCCTCAAAGACAACAATTACCAACTGTTCTGAATTTATGTCTTTCTTTGCATTGCTAATACGTGTTTATTCAGACATAGGGAATGACCTAGATAATTTAACATTTTGTTTAAACAACGTGCAGAGTTAATCTTGTTGCATAGTTCAGTATACTACGCACTTAAATATATACATTGCATTTACAGATAATTATAAACTGAATAAAATTTAATCTTGCTTAGAATGTGTAGAATCATAAGGTGTTTTGAAGCAGGAGAGCTGAAAAATACGCAATGTCCTTCACCGGGACTCGAACTTCCGACCTCCCGAATAGGCGCCGAGTGTGTTACCGTTACACCACGAAAGCATTGTTTGGAGGAGGGAGAAAGTGTAATAATAATAACGAAAGAGTAATAATAATAAATGTAATAATAATAACGGCTTCCTAATAATAAGAAAATGTTTCACAGCTCTTTCCTTCGTATCCATCAGTAACTATTACTTTTATAAAAATACATATAAAGTAAATTAGCTGTTCAGGAAAGAAAGAAAGTTTTAATTGCAAAAGAATAATAATCTTTACATTAACACTATTAAGTATCAGTTGTAACTTTTAAATCTATCTGTTTTGGATGACGCATGTATCGAGTGACACTTAAATATGACTGATTGTTCACTGACACCATTTTATAGAAGTGAATGTGCCATAAACGTTTTATCGCACATATATATCAAGATTCAATTCGCTGATACTAAGCTGATCACTCATTTCGCCGAATTAAAATTCCGTCACGGATTAGAAGTTATTTTTTTCATTTCAATCTCAATGAGGTGACTATATGTATAAATAGAACAAGCTCTGATAATGTATTACACCTTTAAGGGACAATAAAGTCACAGCCTCTGGCAGAAAATCTGAGGAAGAACCTTGAACAATTAGCAAGGGTTTATGAAGATGACACTGATGACAAAAGAACACTTTTTTTTTTCACTCTTTCTAATTTGGAACATAGTCTGATCTTCCTGTTAATGGTCGCCATTGTTCCAAAAGCTGGATGCACAACACATGATGACCTCTAGCGGCTACTAGGTATAACGTGATGAGAGATCATTAGTAATATTCTGATGCGATGGTAGATTTTGTTTTTTCTCCTTCAACGTTGCTAGCATGAGATATAACGGCCTTATTTTGCTTCCACTCTCTGTTGAGAGTTTAAAAAAGGAACCTTGACACATATGCTTCGTTAACCGACGCGACCTTTTTGGTACGTGATTGTTATCCTCACACTATTCTCCAGAATTTTCCAATTCATACAATCTATCCATATGTACAATAGAACTGAATTTTCCGTTGTAACATCGGATACCGAGGTGTTTTCTCCTATTATATGTGCGTGTCTACACTTTTCCTTTCCCATCATAATGGCCTTTCTTGATGATTATTTTACGTAATTCGAAGGAGTTTTCCGTGATTGCGTGTAAAAAGGCGTGAGAGGATAAGTGATGAGTTTAGAACAATAGTGTGGAAGCAGCATTTTTAACCGAGGAGATGGTTAAGTAACTGTTCTTAGATTCTGCAATAGGAGTGGCTTTAATATAATCAAAATTTATTTGCGGAAGTATTGTGCATTGACTTGAGCTATCTTTTGTTGAAGTTTCATTTCCTTTACCTGTGGATAATAAGTCTCCAAAGATGGTTCCAAGATTTTTTTTTCCTTTTCTTTTTTAATTGATAACTTTCTCAAATTACCTCAGAAAAATAAAAATATTTATATTTTGAATAATGTTTCAAAAATAGTCATGAAAAACCCTTCAAAAGTATTATCAGTTTTACATAATTGTTATTACTACACGTTTTTTCGATTGAGCAGTGTTCGGTTATGGCAAGCTAGAGCTTTAGACGCAATATTAATTCAGGGCTCTAGACGCTCACTTTTCCTATTTTCATGATGGAAATGGAATCACGAGGCATTATAATTCTTCTGTCTATTACGAGGAATCAGACAGTTTGGGAGTCTATTTAAATATGCTGACTTAAGCTTGGGCTTTGTGAACTAAATGACAAGTAATCAGGCTCTACGAGAGATAATGTGCAAGTAATGTGCCTACTTCTGAAGAAATAAAATTGCCTCAGCCAACTAAGATGTGTTACAGAAGTTCACGAAAGAAGTACTATGAATTACCACCAAAGACGCAAATTATTTATTGTATCATGAAACTATCCTCATTCCAATTATTCTTAATTCAAGAAACCTTGTTCTAAACCCAACTCTACGTAGAGTTTTCGGTCAAACTAACAGCGATATTTATTTTAAGAATTTTCGTTGGGTCCTTATTGAGTTATTATTGTTTATTTAGCTGTTCGAAAGCTATATAACTTTATGAGCTATAATAATAGCTAAAAAATATCGATAATAAGGAAAGATATATGGTGGCGAGTTACATTAAGTGATGTTTAAACTAAAACTCGTAAGGCTGAACTCCATCAACTTCTACTTTACCTATTATATATTATTTTTAACAACCTATGGCAGAAATACTTTTCATCACTTCAAACACTGACCTTAACTACTATAACCACTGACATTTATCGCTAGAAAAATCATCCACATTAGTCCGTTAACTATCTCAAAACTCTATTTTCGTTATTAATACAGCGTTATAAATATTAAAATTTCAAGGCTTTTTGTAGCCCAAAAATATATATTATGAAGCAAGTGAGAAACGCCATCTCTAGCAGTAAATTACTAGGAAAGTACTTAATATAAAAAGACCTAAGGAAATATTGATTAAGAAGATCATTTAACAAAGAAATTTTGATGTCTATTTTATTGTTTAATGTAACTTTGGAAATGAATTGTTTTAAATAAATAACCTAAATGAACAACTTAATAATACGTCATTTCTTCATGTGCAATAATTTCGCACCCAAATTTAAAAATAATAATTTCGCCTCGAAATTTTAAAATCAGTTCTGAAAACCTAAAATTTAAATAGAGCTTTTTTAAAAAGCTAGTTAAATTTATCGTGACATAACTACTTTCCAAAGAAAAGCGAAACTATATACAAGGATCACTCTGAAATTTTTGAGCTACATATAGGTTTTTAAAGTTCTACAAAATTTTAAGAGTGTTCAAAGTCGTCTCCTCCAGCATTAATGCACTTCTGCAGACGAATTTTCCAAGGATTAATTGCCTCAAGCCATTCCTTTCCTGGAATCGATGGAAAAATTGCATTTATAGGCTCATCAATCTCATCTTCGGAATGGTCACTCTTGCTGAATGAGAAGATTCATTGTCATGGTGGAGAGAAGAAAGTCTGGAAAACGCTTAGTGGTGCACCACTTAGCTGTGACTGTAGTTTTTTCTTCAGCTTGATGGCTTTGACCACTCTTGTACTTCTCAAGAATATGGTATACATTACTTTTTCCATGGCACGTTGTCTTTTCCCCATTGTGAGCGTGGTATTATCTTCACAGATCCATAGTTTACTTTCTTGACTATATAGTTATTTATAAATTAATATTTGCTCTTTGTAATTTAAAACAACAACTTTTTATTGCTGAAAACTGGAAAAAAATTGCCTTTATCAGTCACACATACTAAGCATAATGATTTCCCAAACAAATCTGCTCTAGGAAAAAATTAATACAGATAATTCAAGCAGCGATTCGTGTGACCATATTTATTCAGATAAATACATTCCTAGATTTAATAAGTATTAATTATACTATGATAGATGCCATGGATATTGGCATCAGTATTTGAAATGACATATTCTCTTCACTTGATTCGCAGAACTTTAAATTTTCTTAAATGATTCATAACCAACCTTAGACCGTTTTCTAAAATCTCATACTTTACTATTTGCATTAGCTAATGTTTCCTAAACGTATTGTTAATCACTTGGGGTCATCGAAATACGACAAGGCATAACATTTACAAGACTGCATTAAAACACTAATATCATACACCGTCATTCTTTCTACCGGTGAGAAGGAACGCTGATTCAGCAACAACAACTTACACAGCAAGAGTAGTTGCGATTCATAAAAAGAAATTCAGTCACAATTGAGCTAATACAAAAGCCTCAGCATAAAAGAAGTTAAGTAACCTGCCTTTTATCCTCTCAAGTGAAGGATACAAAATTCAACCGAAAAATAAGAAAGAGATACAATGAGATGCCATACCGAGAAGAGAATAGTAGCTTTAAGAACATAAAATTTTTTATATGTGTAGAAAAGTCAAGAATTATTGGAACATTTTGAAGGCCATTAAACTTTCTATGCAACGGTGTGTTTTGACTTAAGACACAATCATGAAAAGATTCTTCAACATTTAGGAGTTTCATCAACATTCGTATAATGCTTTGTATTTTATTTTTTACAGCGAGACTATAATTTTCTTACGTCCACTAGCGGCCAAGCATGCATAACTTTTGATTTGTTTACTAAATGCACCCGGCAAAGTCGATGAACACTGGTAGTTTGATCTGGGCTCTATCTATTCCAGGCGAACGGACCGACTGCATAGGCATCTTCGTGATTTTCCCTGTGCGTAAAGTCTACACAAACCAGTTTGCCTTAGAAAGCCCTCCCCAAAGGCATTCCTTCCCTTAGCCGAATAGCCATCACGTGCTTTGTCACAAACAAATAAATCAAACCAACCATCCTTAAATGTAAGAACTTAGGGAACGCGCAAAACGTTTCATTTCAAGATTTTTGCAAAATTTATTATTATAATAAGAAATGAATATTTACGTCACTTGGAATATTTTTTAACTGGAAGTCTATCTAATATAAATAAAAACCGGGTAAGGGCTTTTTAACCGTTCGAGATGCGCGCGTTGTTTAGTCATTAAAAACAACACTTTTTCGCAGCACAGGTTGGGCTCTCCCAAAGATAACCTCGAGTCTTTCAGTTCCCTTTCCATTTGCAAAACCTCTTAAATCCGGTGCTCTGTATGTCATTCACCTGAAGTAAATGGCTGGGGGTCCCCCAAGGGGCTCTCTTCTCTCTGCTTTGTATTCCATTCACGTCAGCGGAAAAGATGTAGCAAGTAATGTGTCTCTCCTTCCCTCCTAGCAACAGCTTGCACCAAAGTTTTCTGCAGTTACGTGGGAAGAATTCATTAAAAATGGGCTAAGAAGTGATTTGTGATGGTGTCTTTTTATGTGTACGAGAAAAACTTTGTAGTAAACTTTATCTTTTGAATTTGACTACGAAGGAAGTCCATGAAAATACATTCGTGACACTTCGGTTATTTATGCGACTTTTATTCTCAACAGGTTTCGTTGCTCATCTGCTGATGCTGTTAGACGTCTGAAATTTTGAACTTTATAAAAAGTACTTCATTAATTTAACAAACTTACTTCCTTAACTTTAGAACATTTTTTACAGTTAATTTCGGCAAAAAATCTGAAAATCATAAAAGATTTATATTAATTCTCACCTTAAAATAGAAAAATTTAATGTTTGAAGCGTTATAGTTAGTTTTATATTACTTTGAGAAGAACATATATTCCACGAAATTCTTACTGTTACGCTACAAATGACAGTTGTTCATGTATATAACATCATAATGAAATGAATTTTGATTCGAAAGGTGCAATTGAGATTACTTGGCTAGACAAGCTAACGCCACTGAATGCATATCATGAAATTTGAATATTCGAGCCTCATCCTTAAATACCAGTGATGTGGGGGTGGAAATAACGCAGTTGATGAAACAAGTCTGTTGACAAAAAAATAAATAAATAAATAAATAAATAAATAAATAAAAAATTAAAAAAAAATAAAATAAAAAAATAAATAAATAAATAAATAAAATAAATTCATTAACAGATCATTAATTACTTTGGTAACAGAGTCAAAAACTCGCTTTGATTTTCATGGCTGAGATGTCATAATCTTGTGTTTTTTTTAAATGCATTTCCAGTTTTAAGATAAACATCATGTGCATCTCCTTTATAATAAAATGCAGTTTTCTCATGTGTAATAATATCCTGCATTTTAAAATCGGGATACACATCTTTCAGTAGAATCAAATAATAAACTAACGAAATTGAATCAGGATATCAGTTGAAGCAAATTTGTTTCCGACAGTTTCATTGGCTGCGACTAAATGAAAAACTGAAACGTCAAACAGAATGAGATAAAAAAATTGCGGAAACATACCACTGCGGACAGGGGCGTAGCTAGAGGGGGGCAAGGGGGGCATCTGTTCCCGGGCGCAGAATCCAAAGGGCGCCAAACTGATGTTACGACATTTTAGAATTAAACGTTTTCCCATCCTTGGCAAGCAGTAGGGGGCGCGAAATCATCAGTTGTCCCTGGGCGCTGAAAACCCTAGCTATGACTCTGACTGTGGAAAATGGCATTGTTTATAGCTAAGAGAAGCTGAAACGGTGAGGAGGGAAAGCAATATAAACATCATAACCTATTGTTAAAAGTCAACGCAATCGTCAAAATAATGAAAGAATTTATTTTTGCAGACTTCAGGGAAACATGGGTTAGAATTTAAATCGTCATCTAAATGATTTAGGTGAACAAACCGTTCGCAGAAAATAAAAATATAAAGTGAGTTTTATTTTATAGAATGACGACTTATTCGGGGAAATTCTGAACCGTGTAAATAATATTAGTTATCTAGGGGTTACCATCAACCATAGGCTCACACGGACTTGTCATATTAAGCGCGTCAAGGGAAAGCGTGTGCTATTACCATCCAGATTTCTATACTCCTTGAAAATTATTCTGGACTGCCTCTCAACAAAAAGATAAGGAAATACCTATGCATAAGGTCAATTCTATGCTAGACATCTGCAGCCTGGGCGTCGACTTCAAAGGCAGACTTCCAGAAACTTGAGATAGTGCAGAATAAGATTCTGAGGAGAATTGTAAATGCACATTATGTGATTAGAAACAAACTGATACATGGCGACTTGAAAATCGACCTTATAGTGGACCACATTACTAAACTTAAAAAGCATTTATTCAAAACAGGGCTTAGCTGTAGTGCTACAAATTTTTAAGAAGTTCTTAGTTATTAAAGCATTCCAGAAGATAATTTGCTCAGACCATTTGCAACTCACATGCTTACAGTTCACTACTTCATAATCTAGCTTTGACTGTCAAAATTTTCCTGTTTTCCTGCGCGCCGTGACTTTTGTCTCTCGTCGATTTCCGTTAGATTGGCACACCTGCAGTAAAGGAGACAATGGTGTCCCCATTTTTACCTCACTTTCCTAACCATTCTTGGAGTCTCAACTGCTGGCTCATGAGAGTCATGTGCCCTCAGTGGCTTAATTTTCTTATCTAGCTTATTAAGGCCCCTCTTGGGACCACATAAGCAACTTCATAATCAGTATCAGTATTGACAGGGAAACTTGGCGGATGTGAAGAAATTAGACAGGTAAGTTCTCAAGTCAGCTTTTCATCGACTGTAGTCACTAGCAAAGCATTAAATGCAGTCAAGGTCAGCATTAAATGCAATAAATGCAGTCCCTAGCAAAGCATTAAATGCATGTCATCTAATTGAAAGAAAGTCGTAATTTCTCATGTCATATGGAAAGAATGATGGAAAAGAGAAAGATTATGTGAAAAACAGAAAGAGAGAATAATGTTAGCAAAGTTGAAAACTGTAGTTATTTTTCTCATGATAGTACAAGTTAAAAATTACAAAAATTAATTTTAATTTAATATTTCAGCATTTGCGTAATTTCTTCTGGGTGGATATAAATTACGCAAATGCTGAAATATTAAATTAAAATTGATTTTTGTAATTTCTCTCCACTCTGAAGAAATTACTTTTAAGTGCCTAATGGTATTAAATAATGCTGAAGTCTTAAAAGGGGATATTAGCATATGTTTATATTCTGGTTTTATTCCATAATAGAATGAAATGACTGTATTTTTATAACCCTTTTTTAACTTTAATTTTTTCTTACTTTTTTTACTAGCTTTTGTTTTAATAATCCTTTTTTTATGCCTTTTTTGTTTTAAGTCTTACAGCAGTATCCAAAATCGATTTGCTGCTAGAATTTGATCATTAAATTAAAGTTAATATTGAATTACTAATTAAATTAATTTAATTATTAATTAAATATATTATGATATTAAATACTCATAATAAAGTTGTATTATTAGGAATGATATATATTTTGCATCTCCTCCATATAATTTTCACTGTCTTTGAACTTCTCTTACAATTTCTTTACGAAACAATTTAAGAAGCTATACCAAACGCATTCCTGCTTAAGAAGAAATACAGTATTTTATAACTCATAATCACACCTTATATTCCTATTATGGTTTTTACGGACAGTCCTATCCAAAATTCATTCCTAATCGTTAATCTAAGCTAGAATTTAAGGGAAAATGTTTATATATATCACTTAAATTCTCATACATCCTAATATACAACAAAAAGAATAGCTTTTGAAAAAATTGTGTTTCGTTTCTGGGAGGAAAGTGCCAACCTCACTATCATTACATGCCAAATATATAGCCTGTTAATGACACAAAATATTACAATCAAATAATTCGATGGTTGTTGTTGTGCTCTTAGAATCAACAAGAAGTATATAAATGTTTCATAAATAACGTCTTTAGCATTCCTTCGATCAAAAAGTGAGAAAGTAAAGTATGAGGATGTGTGTTTGAGGTCAGCAACCCTTCCCTCCGAAATGACCGGCAGGCCAGCTTTCACCTTGCGGTTACAGAACAAAACAAGTTAAAAACATAACAGAGAATCCCCGTTCTTCAAAAGCCACTGCATTCCTGAACATGCCGGTATGCATAGCAAGATAGGTAAAATAAGGAGGAGAGGAGAGGGGGGAAACAGCTAAAAAGCAATATGTGTATTAATTATCTATACTTGCGATACGGTCCAAGTTACCCCGCCGCGGGTCAACATACCGGTCAGCAGACGAGAAGCACGCGTTTCTAATCTGGAAGCGTGGCTTTTCAGCATACGGTTCTGCCATATCTTATTTAACCGCTGAGTTAATACGTACCTAGACATCTATCACACACGTGGTTGTATGCTTGCGTTTATAAATTTTACTGAATATTCAGACACACACGGAGAGCAATTCTGGAATATTAATTTATTTTAATTTATATTACATTTAGTGACTTATTCTCTAATTAAATTAGAATTTAAGTAATACTATTTTAAGCATTGATTCACCTCTGTGTTTTTAAGTTAGATCTAACGTAAGAATAGTGGCATTTCCTATAACTCTTGAGTTATCGGCCGAGAGAGACAATGTTATAGTTAACAAAAAGGAACTAAAAATGAATAAATGAAACAATCTTCCAAAAATAAAACAGGAAAGAGATTTATAAAATATTAGTTATTCACAAAATGAAGGCAAATAATTAGAAGATAGTGAGAATGAATAGGAGTTTTCGTGTAACTAGCGCAGAAAAATGCACTGAGGCCAGAATAAAAAATCAATGTTGATTGAGGGTAAAGGAGAAAAATAATTACAGTTATTTTTAATCCGGACTCGTCGGGACTTCGGCGATTCCGGATTATAGATCATCAAATTAAATCTGGTAAGATGGCATGCAGAAATTATAAAATTTAAAATATGAAACCGTAATTTATGAAATAAAGAGCAATTATGATATAAAGTGTATCAAAATTTACAAAAAAAAAAAAGCTTAATATTTATTTGTTTACTTTAAACATTTCTTTCAATGTAAGTTGTTTAAGTTGCTTCGTTTCATGTGCTAATACTTTCTCTTTAGTTCTATAAACAGACATAATTTCTTGTTCAGTTACAAAGTTCCGCTGTTCAAGTCCTGTAATTGCTGTGCCGAGAATACCGACTAATTTGCCAATCGAAAACTCTCTGTCACTTTCTTCATGCCTTTATCCATTTTTTTGCAGCAATTCCACTTTTTGTTTGATGGACATCGAAACATGCTTTCGCTTTGTAGATCCTTTGGCAGCTCCAGAATTGGAAACTCTTTTTGACATAATCGAAAGTTCAAGCTTACTTTTTATAAAATTGCTCTAACAGTCTGCAAAAAATAATAAGCCGGATCCAATTAGAAGATTAAGGAACAACACAATGCAACATTAACTGAAATAGATAATTAGATAATTTTAGCCTAGCTTATACCGTCCTTTATACATTAAACGCGCATGCGTAAGCGTATTATGCGCATGCGTAAACGCTATGCTATAATAACGCTGCATATAATAATTACGTAAAATATTACGGTTAATTGTTGAAAAACCCAGACGTTAAGAACTTAAATATGTAATATAACTCTAGCGCAGAAAGGTTAAGTACAATTTACTGTCATTACTGCTGTTATTACTGTTATTTCCCATATCGCATAACAAGCAAGCAAATTTTCAATTTACAAATTTTAATAATAAAATAATTTAAAAAAAAATTCTTTGTATTTTCACTTAGTTTTAAATGAACGAAGGGTCATTTTAAAAATTGTAAATCTTAGTAAATTCAAAAATGTTATTTTTAAGACCTGTTACCGAAGAGTAGTTATTCTACTTAACTGTTAATGGAGATATATTTCGCTATATTGCAGCAATAGACGCAAGTCCTTGTTATGGTAAATGGTGAGTATTGGCCTATAAATGCAGCTGTTTGTGCGGTATCTTTGACACACGATTTCACTTTTAAATTCTTATTCGAACGCCAAAAATGTCATAATTCAAAATTCTTTACACAATTGCTACGAAAACAATGTGATGGAACTAAGATGTTTGGCCTACACATGCAGGAGTTTGTCGTTCGATTCGCGCCAACGAGTGTCGTAATAAGAATTTCTGACAGATAATGCGTTCTTGCGCCTATTTATCTTGCAGCGACGGGCGTGAAGAAGTTTTGTCAGAAAATGGCATATTTGTGTTAACTGCAATTTAGGTCACGTGAGATGCATATACAAGGAATATCGAATAGAAAAATGGACAAAAGTATGATAATAGGGCTTAAATGGCATTATACGCTCTTTATAATATATATAGATTTATATCAAGGATAACGTTTCCGTGAAATATATTCGAATACCTGAATGAAACGAATATAAGTAACTGCCTTGACGTTTTTTATACTCGTATATTACTGCATTTTGCGTAATTTAAATTTTATAATACTATTGCAAGTAACGAATATTACAAAGAATATAGATATATTTAGAAATTTAACTGTATTAAAAAAATGAAACGGCATTAGAAAATTTTAATAGGAATTTAAACGAAGCATCTATTTCGATGATGAATTTCTCAAATACTTTGGTAATTTTTTGCTTGGGTACTGAACAATGTATTCACGTTTTCAACTATAGTACTTCAAATTTCTTTATTATAACTATGGGATCTGAAATTTATTTTTTTAATTTCTTTTTATTTCCTTATGTTCCTTCATTCTGAAACAAAATAATGAAACTTTATTTAATACTTTCTTTGCTTTAAATTTATCGATAAAATTTAGAAGTTATAAGAATTACTAAAAACAATTAACTTTTCTTGATTCCTTTCTTTAATATAATTCACCCCATTTCTTTAATTACCATTTGCCCTAATTTTATTTAATATGTATCTATATATTATTGTAATATCCATGTTATGTTTGCTTATTACCTTAGTTATCAAAAATTGAGTAAATAGTGGTTAAATATTTTTTACTCTTCTTATAAAAGCTGAAGAAGGAAATTTTACGTTTAAAACAACCAGACGTATGAGTATCACAAGTTTTCTAAAAGAAAATATTTCATTTATTTTTAAAAATATGATTCTAATATAGTCTTAATAAACTATACGTTGTATGAAACATACCATAGATCTTTGTGCGTTATTGCAAAGATAATAGAGAATTTTAGACTCTTTTTAACATTTATAATCATAATTTTAGACTACTTTTTAACATTAGAAGGAATTTATAGAAATCCTAAAATATACAATATTCTTGCAGGACATAGAACGAACAAAATTTTCATAAAGAGCTAAAGTGATCAGGACATATTTTACGCTATTTGTTGCATAAATTTAGATTTGACCAAAGTAATTCAAAATGGCTATTGTAAGTAGACCCCCTAAACTGTATGTTTGGGACTGTACTTCGAAAATGCTCTCAGTAAAAAAAGAAAGTAAAAAAGAAGCAAATTATTTAATTCAGTTTTATAAAACAAAATAAGCTTGACTAGTTCGATGGAAATAAATTTTAGCTCTCTCAAGGATTTTCCAAGAGATGAGGTTTGAACTTGGAAATCCGTTCTGTAAATTAGAAATCACAGCACAATCTTCATCTATTTATTACATTAGGGACTATGCGGAAAGGGAGAGATATCCCGTGAAGGACTTTTTAAAGGGAAACTGGCTTGTATCCAAGTTACACATGAGGAAAAATACGAAAATGCTTATGCAGCAGGCCTGTTCGCCGGATGGCACAATCTTCGCAAGATAATTTTCCAACCTCTTATAGTTAAATATATTGTATGTACAATAAGCCTGTCTTCTAGCTAAGACACATGTTAATTACCCTGAATTTAACAAAGTATTTTTTTCACCTAAATTTGTTTAACATTAACGCAGTACGTTTTAACAGTACAGTTCATAAGTTCCGCTTCCATTTTTCACTGAATGAAATGCTAATGAAGTCAGATGTTTTCGCTTATGAAATTGCATAAAAATGCCTTAAATTTTTTGAGTTATTTGTTTCTAGTAAATGTGTATTTGGTGAAAATGTTCAGGTTTTGGGAAGACAGATTCAGCTTAATAACGATTTCTTGTAAAATTATTTTCTAGTAAAATTATTTTGATTTATTATGCTTATATAAGAACTAAAAATGTACTTTTATTTTACCTTGCTTTTAATTCATATTACATTTTTGTTGTATTTCCTTATTTACTTACAAAAGTTTTATAGACTTGTTGCATGTTATTATAAATGCAAAAAGCTGAAAACGATTTAACGATTTGAAAGCCTGTCAGTTTGATTATTACATTATTTATTATTCCACTCATTCAATTAAGCCTCAGAGATGTACTTTAGCTCCTGAATTTTCAAGAACTCTCTTGCGCAAGAATATAAGTCTAAGGTACTCGTAAATAATTTAAATAAATTAATAAAATTTTTATCAATAAAAGTAGATCCCCCATTTTGTTCTGCCAAATTGCTAGGAACATAAGCAGTGGATGCATAAGGTTTGTTTTTGAAAAATTGATGCGAATAAATGCAAAATTTACCAAGATTAGCAATTAAATTCGAAATATGGTTTAAAAAAGTTTTTGAAAGAAAACTGGTGAAAAATAAAGCTAATTAGTTTACTTCGCATAATGGTCGCAGTTGAGGGATTCGCCATATTATTGTTCAGAGTTTTTAACTCTTCCTCTTAGACAGTTTACTACCTATCCAACTCTTTCCTATACATACCTAATCGCGCCCCACCAGTTATCTTACTCAGCCAGATCAGTCATGTCACAAACTGTGGAATAAGCACATTACCTTCTGATTTGTTTCCTAAATGCATAATTGAATTAATGATCGTAAATTTTTATAAATATGAGACACCACGAAAAGAAAACTATTGACAGAGCAAAATCAACTAGACACAAGAGAATTTATACTTAAAGGAAGCAAAAATCGTTAAGTGTAACTACTGTAATGTTAGGAAGCACGAACAAGGATACTGTAATGAAACGTATTAGTGGTAGCCATTTATAGAAGAAAACGCGCAACAATTTCGGATCCGTGCGGTGTTAATAAGTTACAGACTGCAACTGTCGGTAGTTTTCAGTTGCAAAAATGTGTTAGAATGGTAAAGGAAAAATTTATTAAAGAAAAAACGAAAACGTGTTTAAAAGTCAATATTTCGTTCAGTAAATTAGGTCATCCTACTATGCGTGTATGTAGTAAAATATGTGCATGGTTCGGGTAATCTTACTTTTGGAGATATTTTAAGATGTAAGTATATACCAGTTTGCACGTGTTCCGAGAAAGAAGCAATAAAATAATAACTAAAAGTTTGTTTTAAAAAACCAGTAATTGTAGTGGCTAATGAAACTCCTGATAAACAAGGAAGGTGTGTATTTGCAATCAAACTGAAAAACATTTATTCAGAAATAGAATATTCTGAATATGTTACTATGTTGAAGAAATATGAAGTTAAAAAAAACCAAACGGGGTCTAATATTAGAACCTACATTTTACATGACCGCCTGGTGCAACTTACTGAAAATACTCGTTAGAGACCATATTTTGCACTACTAATGCTGAGCGCATAAGGTGAACTGGTTCCTGTATTTAAACAAGATTGAAAGAATTACAACAACCAAAACAAAAAAGAACTTTATTGCTCTCGGAAAATATGAAAAGTGCGTATTTAAAGTACTAAAAGAAAGAGACTTCAGTTGGCAGCAAAGTTTCATCCTGCACAGCTACAACCAGTTGGAATTTTTGGTTCAAAGTTGTCGTTTATTTGAGCGAATATATGGAGCATATATCTGCTTCTCTCAGTAAGTATAAGGATATAAACTCGAGTATCGGTTTCCTAAAAATGCTTTATAAAGGAATTTTATATTCTTAAAATATGAGTTCAAATGGCTTTCGTTTCTGCATTTTATTCAAAACTTATAAAACTGATCCAGAATTTAGAAGGATCAACCTATACCTTCCCTTACACTTTATGCAGTCGGTTAAATAATTTACTGCAGGCATTCCCAACGAGTTCGGTATTGACCTCCTGGAAGTCGATAAAACTGTAATGGGGATCACTGATGATCAAGGGATCAGCAGCCGAATATTCACAGGCAACTGATCGGCATAATCAAGATCCGATTGATTACAAAAATCATTATTGATAAAATTAATAATTAACTGTTTATAGATTTAAAGCAGCATCATGAAATAAACAAGGAATTATTTACAATAAAACAAGGAAATCAACAAAAGTATGGTAAAAAAAAACTAAAATTATTTAATACATTTTAAAAACAATAGTACTACCTTTTTTAAATATATAAATATAAGTTAAGAAATTTTATGTCAAACAATAAAAAAGTTGCATCAAGCGCAGGTATCACATTAATTAAAATCGAAATTTTGTTCATTTAGTTTTGTTTCTGAAAAATTGTTTATATTCATAAAATTAAAAAAATAACAACAAAATAATAATAAAGCATAAATCTAGTAAACCCTTCTTTTTCTGAGACTTTTGTTTATATTTATAATCTAACTGCTATTTTTAAGTTATTTATGTGCAGTTATTAGTATTATGATTTTTTTGCTGTATATTATAGAGAAAATGTTAGGAGAAAAGAGATGCAAGAAGATTGGGAATCCCTGGTTTAAAGTCTTCTCTTGAGCGCCTAAGTGGTGGTTATTTGGAGTAAAGAATGTTCTGTGAAAAATGAAAACAGATGACGTTGATCAGTAGCACCAAATGATCGGTAGCAGGGAAAAGTTTAAATGACTCTACACATACTATCCAATGCAGCACATGAACTCTAAAACCATATTTATGGTATATATGTATATTTTAAGTTTTGGAAACGAAAGAGTAGCAATGGTCAAAGGAGCATGAAACTTCTAGCAGTGATGAAAGGGATGCACGGGGCAAAAAACGTCGAGAACCACTGTCTTAAAACAACACTGCCACAAGAGCTTCTCAAAATTAGCTATTCAAAATCTTCATAGTCCCGTTAACTTAATCAGTGCCGCGTTTTAACTCGGTGGAGCGGCTCTGAACGGGTTAATAGTGTGGATGCTGAGCGATAGTTTAATATTTCTAACATCGTAGTTATAGATAGACCTCAAGGACTCAAGGAAAATAATATAAGCAGATAACCCTCGAAGCTTGGCCATAATCACACACACACACACACCTGTCTCTTCTAGCTTCAACTTACAGCTCAATATCAGAATGAGTTTTTAGAATCGCGTTAACTGCAAATGAGAAGAGAATAGTATTTAAAGTCAAATTTTACTGACTTCGCCACAGAGAGTTAGAATTCTTCGAATAGCGCGCGTTTGCCTTCGGGCTACGTCTCTCTAAGCTGCTGATTATGTATTAAATATTATATTAAATATTATACTAGTATATAAAGGAACGCTAAGTGAAATGGCTTTCGTCTATGTGCCTCTGTCAAAGAGAGTATTGAAATTAATTGTTTGAGAGAAATGCGTTGCTATTTCACTATTTCTAAATCGTAAACAATGCAAAGCTGTTAAAAGTGAAAGGTACTTTACGCAAAAAGAAAAAACAATAGTGTCCCAGTTGCATGCATTGGATGAGTGGGATGCGGACTGAATGTTGGAATAAATAGGCATTATGGAAAATCACCATTTACAGGCCTTCGGTTATAAGTGTCAACATTCTGAATTGGGTTCATTAATTATTGACATCAAATGCACGATAAATGTGCAAAAAATACTTACGAAATGCTTTGTAAAATAAAAGTTGTATAATTCTATTTGCCAACGAGTATGCAAAATTTTCGCCATAGGAACTGCTGCAGAATGAAACGTTTAAATTAGAAAACACGTTTGCAAACTGAATATAACAATTTAATTAAAATTTCGTTAATAAAGGATTTTTAATTTAAGTCTAACAGTAGATTTAACACAGATGTTGAGGGAGAATATACTGCAAAATGTAGCCAAAGAAATCGTGTAAAATCTCTGAGCAATTTAATTTCTGTATCCTGTTTGAGCACTATAATATTTGTATCTTCTTTTACGCATCTAGTCAAGTTAAAAATCAGGGACTAAAACATGAAGTCTTATTGTGATATTAGGTAAATGTATCTCACGAAAGGGTGTAAATATACTTTGAGAGAGTTAAGTTGACTCTAACTGTCGACAGAAAATTAAGAAGTGATCATTTGCAGGCAGATTTACGAAATACGAATATTGCAAGCACAAGTACAGGAAGTCAATATTTGAGGTGTGATGAATTCTATATTTTCTCGAATTTGAGTGAGTGAGATTATTAGCGCAAAACCAGAGATGGTTATAATGCGCCAAACACGAGGTAGGATGATCTAAATCGATAAAATCAAAACAATTTATTAGTAAATTAAAAAAGGTAGACAAATGACCCAAACCGAGAGGATGAAGTCATATAAAAACAAGGCAAAAGCGCACATTAAAATACGATACACAATCTTTCAAAACAAATTTCATTAGGTAATTAAAGCCAGTCTCTTTTAGATAATAAAATAAATTACTATTGACTTCTCCTCTCTTCCGATTGAACGGTCGAGAGGTAAGTCACAGCTATTAAAATATTTCTGACGAAGATTATTAAAGCATGGGCACTCAATTTTTCTCGAATTTAAATCCGCTCTCAAGACGCTTTCGAATCTCTCTAATCCTTATATAGGTTTGGTTTGGTTTGGTTTATTGAGATTACGGCAAAGCACACTAGGGCTGTCTGCCTGAGGGATGCCTTCGTGGAGGACTTTCTAAGGTAAACTGGCTCGTATACACGTTACACATGGGGAAAATCACGAAAACACCCATGCAGCCATCCCGTTCGCGGGATTCGAACCTCGGACCGAACTATCAGTGTTCAGCGACTTCACCGCTCGGCCGCTGGTGGGCCAATCCTTATATAGGAATAAGAAGAGAATGAAAGAAAAAGAAAAACTATTTAATGCTAGAAGTTTTAAATTAACCCTTTGTTGCATAATGTTCACTCTAGTAGACAAAAGTTTAAATTTGTTTATTCTTCTGTAAATGCCTTAACAGATTCCATTCCTGTGTTTATTTATTCTTTAATATTAGAACTTTCAACTGTTGATCATAGATGGCTGTATAACATCACTAAGTAAAGCACTGCTATTTGGAAAATGGCTGTTACTTCTGTTTCTAAGTTAGTACAATTCCTCATAGTTAAACATTATATAATATTGCTTACATTTTCTTATACTGCCATTTTTTATTCATAATTAGTAATTTTAGACATTTTATTTTAAATGTCAGTTTGAGAAAATTGTGGAGTGGGTAGATAAAGATCTACCGAAATGAGTGAATTGAAACCTAAATGTACTGCTGATCAAGCCAAAACGCTACTGGAAATGTTTATGTTTGGCAAGAAATTTCTAGAACATTTGACATTTGAATCCAATAGGTACAGGTTACAAAATCGTACCAAAATGAATTCAATCACAATCGACGAAATGAAGATATTTTGGGGGATCTGTATGTACATGTCAGTTGTAGATTTACCATTTAGAAGATGGTAATGATCACTGCAAACAAGGCAGGAAATGATTTCAAATGCAATGGCCGTAAATCGTTAGGAAGAGATTTGTATGCATGTACGTATATGCATGCTGTCCATTGTAATGAACAAACTGTAGCAATTATTTAAAACGAAATTTGAATAAAATTAATGTTTTTTATTATTACTAAGGTTATTTTAAGTAGGAAAAATACAAACATTTTCGTTTAACTCCTCTTGATTATTTGTATGCAACAAAGGGTTAAAGCAAAATCTGAAATCTTGAGGTTCATTTTTTAGATATAATTTGAAAGTAAAACATCTGATGTGGACTCCACATGACTTCCTTGTACATCCTATTAAATTACACACATTTTATCTGCATTTTATTTAAACTTATTTCCTCGAATTTCACTAGAGATATATTTTGCATTCAATTAATTCAGTTCTCATTTCGCGGAAATTAATACAATTCTCACTTCACTCATAATATCTTCATTAAAAATTGTAAAATACAGAAAACATAAAACACCAAATACAGTTAAAAAAATTTTTTTTTGAGCCTAAAATTAAGAGTTTGTAAGAAAATACAAGTAATTCGGCCAGCGGGCAGGCAGACATATTTTTGGTGCCAAAGTCGAAAGTTTACTTTTGATCCCATTCGGCAAAAGGACACTTCACTTGCTGCATAAAGTGACTTAATTCACTACTCTACTAAGAGTTTCAAGTGTAAACAAATAGCCGCCTCGCTAGGCTTAGCAACACCTAAACTTTTAAATTCTTGATAATTCTACAACTACTGCATGCAAATGAACTGAAGGCATAACTCTTTAACCGGAACATAATTTAATCACTTTTAAAGCAAAAGATGCACAGTTTGAGCTTACCGCGCCCGGTAGCATATTTCACAAGTGCACATCAGCGTAGCTACTGAGGGAGGGGTTTCGAAAATGGACCAATGAGCTTCTATTGCTCTTGTGACGCTAAATCTTCGTGCATGTGAGCGTATGTTGTTTGTCTTAATTTGCATTTGTTTCGCAGTTATAAATGTATGGTGTAATAGTAGAAAATCTCGTAGTGCTTTTGTTTTATGAGTCTAATTAATCGCTGACATTTCACTTTCGCGATTTTTATCACACATCGAGAAAATAACTGAAGCTACAATTAGCCTCGAATATTATGCATTTACTAACACCTGTGGATTAAGAGAACTCAAGTGTATAGTTTTCTTTTTTTATTTATTTAATTGATCTGAGAAAGACTGGAAGTGTTACCATGAATCTAGTGTTTTCTTATTTCAGTGCTTGCACTCTTTTGATTTTTAAAGTGTAATAATCAGATACATATTGCGTATAACCTGATTATATCCATTGTTATAATTAAAAGTTATATGTGAATAAATTGAATATATTCGTTCTGAATAAGATAAGTTCATTCTGTTTGAGGAGTACTTCTTGTGTAGACAGTACATTTAAGAGTGAGCAGTTATTAAATGTGAAATTGAACACACAAAATATATACGAATGCAAATTAGTTCGTATACAAAAAAATTCACTTAAAATAAAATTCTGCATTGGCTATTATTTTAGAACATCTTTTTTATATAGACAGCAATAAGAAGTGCTGACTTCTATTTACATATATAATATTGGTGTAAATACTTTTCTCATATGCATGGTTTTATGTAAAGATAGCATTTTTCAGTATTTACAGTGAGTATTCAACTGAAATTACTTCAATTATTTAATTTCAGTTTTCATTTTCGAAGGATAAAATGCAGTTGAAATAGAAAGTCACAATTTGTTTTCTCTTCATCTTATTTACCACTTATTAAATAATATTTCACGTGGATATTTTTGAGTAGTGTTTAATTCAAATTCTTTCAACCAGGTAGTGAAATCTTCACAATTGCTCATATTTGATCTAATATCGCAATGAAAATTTTCAGAAGAAATAAACGATGCTTAAATTATTTTGTACAGAAAACTGCGTGGCAAAATATGTTCAACCATCTTGCTTAAATCTTAAAGCACGCGAAAGGTCATGTGACATGACAGAAATATTACTGGATGCCCATTGGCCGATCCTAGAAGCCACTCCCTCGGTGGCTACAAAGATGTGCACTTGTGAAATATGCCGCCCGGTACAAGAGTAAGTATATATGTACATATATATTGCGGCCGATTGCAACAAAAAAGAGAGGTGCACAGCAATATGTAATGGCAGTCCTATATACAAAATTTCAACATTATAAGGCTGCTTTTTTTTTAGTTATCTGAGATACATACGTACCTGCGCGTACATTTTGGGGGGAAAGAATTCATTATTCTGTCCGTACGTACAGATGTCACGCAAAAACATCGTTCAAACGGATTCGAGAACGGTCTAAATAGATATTTTCGTTGAAATATAATACTCCGAATTTTTAGAGGTTACAGTAACTCCTTTACTTTGTAGCAGGAAGTAAAAATTATGCTTTATGCTTGCAGTATTTTTACTTCCTTGTACGAAGTAAAAAGGAAGTATTGTAATCGCGAAAATCTTCAGGCAGCATATTTCAACGAAAATATCCACTTTGACCGCTTTCGAATGCAATTTAATGATGTTTTTGCGTGATATCTGTACGTAAGGACAGAATAAAAGACTCTTTTCCTCCAAAAAAACTAAAACACTGCTTTAAAATGAATTCTGAAGAGAATTTTTCGTGGCGTCTGTACGAACGTATGTACGTACGTGCGTCCGTACGCACGTTCGTACATACGTTTATTTGCGTACGTACGTATCTCGCATAACTTAAAAACGAGTAGCCTCAGAACGTTGAAATTTTGTATATAAGACTACTATAACATGTAGATGTGCACCTCGTATTTTGGTTTCAATTGGCCGCGCTAAACGTATATAAATATATTTATAAATATATCCACTCTGTTACCCGGCTCAGTGATCTCAGTTTCTTTACTCTTATATGTTTGTAAATTGTACATTTTTTGCTTTAAAAATGATTGAATTATGTTGTTTTTATCTTCCGGTTAAGAGTTTTATGCCTTTAGTAAATCTGTATGCAATATTTTTAGAAATGTCAACAATTTTAAAATTGTTTAAGTGCCGCTAAGCCTAATTGATGGCGGCCATTGCTCTTGTTTACATTTGAAACAGCTGAGTAGCGGATTTGTTGCCAGTCTAGAGAAACTTAGCTTCGCAACAACAAAGATAACGCCTTCATTTATTATTTAAATCATTCTTAATCCTTTCTGGAATTTTTTCGAGGAAATAAGCTTTTAAGATTTACTTCGTAATTTTTAATGCAGATATTTTGAGTTTTTATGTATTTTTGCCTTGTCGCGAAGTGAAAACTGAATTAATTGAATGAGAAATACTCAATCGTCTGTGAAAAACTGTTTCTTTTTTGTTTTGCTTGCTTAATTTCTTTTATACATAGTTCTAGCTTTATTATAGTATTTGAATAGAACATATGACAACGATTAGATAATTCTTTAAATGATATAAATTTTGTGCATTCTGAGTTATAATATGAACGAAATATAATACTGTTAATTAAACCTAGCGCCAGAATGTCGCTATGGTAAACAAAGTGAATTTTAAAGAATGCATTTATTCTATTGTGGTTTATGCACTGTCGGCGAAGTAGATTTAATTCAATCCAATAAGTTTAAATGAAAGGCAAGAAAAAGTGCGTATGATTTAATATTCCGTACAAGGAAGTCATGTGGTGTACACATCACATTTTTTTACTTCTATGGAGAAACCTAAGACTAAACCTAAAATATAAGATATATATGCAATGAAAAAGACTTTGCAATATGATGTTGTAGAACGTAGATCCATAAAGAAGAGCAAACTTAGCAGCCGATACAGAATAAATATTCATCTATATTTCAATTAATTTTGTAGCCATATTTCACTTTTGTAGCCACATAATCGTGCCTGAAGTTCTTCTCAACGCAACATGCAGTTACATTTTCAATAATGTTGCGTTGAGAAGAACAGCATCAAGCAGCAGCTTAACGAGAACAGAGATAGAAGCAAAGGTGAGCATATTTTATCCATCAAGAAGCTCACCAATAGAAAGGTTTCAGCTCTCGAAATTTTGAGTTCAAGTTCCGAATTAGCTACGTCATCATCTTAATAAAGTCATGTATAGACTGATCTAGAAAGGGCATAGTTGAGAAACATTTTGGTGCATTGCAGATGCTAGGAGGAGGACACATAAAAGTCTAAATAAGAAAGGGCTATTGATGATTTAGTTAGTAATTTATTAGTAACTTATTTTCTTATTTTACATTTTACATATATTTCATTTTTATTTCAGTAAACAGGTTGCGGCCGCAAACAACTTGGCATCCTACTTGTGCCTATTTCAAAATATTTACAATTTTTACTACTTTGCAGTAAGAAGACAACAGCAGACAACAGTCCAGCTGTGCCGAAGTGCAGAAAGCAAGTGCGTAGTGTTTAGGATTACATCTTAATTCAGACTGAATTAATTTTGGTTCTCATTGCAATTGTGTAATTAATAGTTTTGTAAAACTATTCTCAGCTGTTTTAGTTTATTTATATCATCAGTATTACGTAAGAGTAATATGACAGGGATTTGTCTCAAAACGAGCAGTGCAGAACGATATTATTATTTCGCTTTTATTGTCCTTAAAATTCTGTTGCTGTTCAAGTATAATTTTTTTACGGACACCCCATCCTGTTTCCCTTTTTATGCCTTAAACTGAAACAAAGTAGTTTTAAAAGCTTTCAGTTTATTTTATTTTATACTTTTTAATCCGCATAAGTGCATAAATAATAAAAAAATCACTGCTTCTGAAAGTACGGCAATTACTTTTTTAAATTAGTACAGCAAATATAAATATGATGTCGCCGCTCTTTCAAGATTCGTTCGATCTATCTTGATAATATATGAGATTTAATTCATTTCTTTAAATTTATTTTTGACTATCTGAATTTGAAAGTCTTTTACTGCTAGTAGTGTTTGTTACGATTATTCTTAGTACAGACGACTGGCAGCAACTTATTCAGTCTGTTTCTGTTTTTAATATCTTAGTAAATCGCTAAATATCGGTATTTTTTTAATGGACGGGCGCTTTGCTTAATAGTCATTAGGCTAGCGCCACTACAAGTGGCCGGATGTGGTGGCCATTTCATTTTGGAAGCACCTAACAGGTGGCCTTCTATGAAGGGACGAACAGTTACAACCATGCCTTCTCTGGGTTTTGAGCCGGCAGTGGCTACGGCAGTCAGATTCACTAACCACTATACTGACTGGACGGCAGTATCAGTAAATTGCGTTACAGAATTTTAAATTTTTCATTTAGAGGATAACTTTTCATCTTTGTGCAAAGAAGTCTGATGCAAAAATCTAAATTCTTGCAAAGATCGAAGTTCTTTGATGGTTAATTTAATAAAAATAAGTGCAAAGAATCCGTACAGAATTACTTAAATTAAATTGAAAAAAAAATCTGCAACGGATTTTATTTTATTAAAAAAAGTGTAAAATTGCAGTCTTAAATACCATTTGTGTAAAATTAAAAAAAAATCAGTCCTGTTGAAGGGGTCAAAAATTAATTCCAAGATTTGATTCGAACAAATAAAAAATCAGCATGATTAACACATGCAATAAATACGAGAATATTATAAATTGCTAAGCACTTTGCATGTAAAAATGTCAAGTGGTTATGAGATTTTTAAATTTGAAATCAGTAGAAAGATTTCTACTGATTTCAAAAGGTTAAGTATTCTATCATTTATTTATCTATCATCTATTTAAAAGTATTGTAAGATCCTCCATCTATAAGCTAAATTATTGTATCTGTATGCTTCAAGAAACTCTTACGACTTATAATGAAGACTCCGGATTGCAAGTGAAATAATTTTAGGTACATTGTATTATGTCCAATACTCCAATGTTCCTTTCTAACATCTTATTTCTAAAATAAATGAATTATATTAAAGATCTTCGAAATCTTTACGAGTCATTAAATCTCCAACTGCTGTTTCTTGCCAGAAATTATATCAAGCAGCCTAATGATATTCTTAGTCACTGAACCACAACATCATAACTCGCAGATAAACAGCGCAATCATCGTCCATTTGCCTTTCTTTCTGTCAGTATGCTTTTACAGGATTAACTGTCTCATACTGTGCCGGAAACACAAGGGCATTACAAGCAAACGAAAGCTCGTCGTTACATTAAGAAGCACAAAACCTAATCTGGTGAATGTAATACTTTGAATACTCCAAAGAGCATTGTGAATTAGAACGACATGTAAAATCATGTGGTGTTATCTATAATTACCGGAGTTGTCGTGAGCAAAACCTCCATCCGCTACATTTTTACTCTTGCTGAACGACTGATTTACTGTGGATGTTATTTGCATGCATTTGTTTTAAATAATACATAACTCACAGAACGAAAGACATAAGTAAAGCTTCATTTTCATGCTAGCTAAAGAAAGGAAATTCGTTAAAACTACATTTATCGCTTATATAAAGGGATAAGTATTGTCGTGCTTGTCTATTCAAGAGAAAAATATGTGAACCTTCACTCTTAGGGTCAAGACCCATACATTAAAGATTATACAGATATTTTAATGTATGGATTATATACCATACATTTCCTAATGTCTATTTTTTAATATATTTAAAAATAATTTAGCATAACAATACTATTGTTTTGAATGAACAGATTTTTATAAGATTTCTGTCGGAATTATATTCTTAGAAATGAGCTCTCACCTTTAAGCGGTAAAAAAAACTAAACTCAGTGGCGTAACAGCCCTAATGGGCCAAGGCCTGTAGCGCCCGAAATCTGCTTTCTTGACCATGGGCCCCGGGGTGCGTAAGCATATGCTCTGAACAAGTGGTCGCAGGACCCCCAGTGTTTAGTCCCCAAGATACCCATAGATACTCACACACGTACATTAACATCATCATATTTCTGCAATGTTCTATGATGAACAAAATTTCACAATAATATTAACGTATAAGTTTTACACACTTGGGCGTTTTGGTTTCTAGGTCTTTCGGTTACTTTACATATGGTTACTTTACTCGCCGTCATTGGTGTTTTGGTTGTGAAAAAGTTAATAGTTTTATTTTTACAAAATAAAGCAATTATATTTAAATATTTGAAAAATTCTACGAAAAAAAATTGAGACTATTCGTATATGGCTTACTGCATGTAACTTGAATTCCTTTAAGGATAAATAGCGTCCAGGATTCGGCAGCTTTTAAACGGCAACAAGAAGCAAAATGCATACCTAAAACTTTAACATAGTCAAACTTCTGAATTTTTTAAGACCTTTCGGACTCAATAAATCTATAAGCGAAAAACCTGTTTCTGAGCTTTGAACTGGAATGCCTGAATTCGTATGAATCATTCCAGAAATACGAAGAACTTAATAAACATTGTCTAAAAGAAAATAATAAATATAATAAGTATAATTGTCTAATTCAGAATTCATCATTTACACGCTTGACAGAAATTTTTGTTGTAATAATCACATTTGCACTCTTTTTAGTGAATAAAATTTATGCTGTCTGTCACAGTACAGAAATAAATACATACTTGGAGAGAGATATGTATTGTCTCGTTTTTGAAAATTTTATTAGCTCTGTAATTCTACCTCAGAAACTTTCATCTGGTAGAAAAGTCTGGAAAGATTTTAAAATGTCTTTTTAAATTGAAATCCAAAGCATTACAGATAGAAAAAGGCAAATATAGGACTTAAAGGAATTCAAATACATTCTTCAAAAAGGGATTTGAACAATTTTACGGTTCCGTGATCTTGTAATCTGACTGCGACACATCCTGAAAGCCAATAATAAGCTATTCTTGCAACTTCATTTTAATTTTGAAAGAGTGGAAGTAAAATTTTTCATTCGCGTGTTTTCCTATCTTTCAAAGATCTGAAAAAGCTGCCAAATCAGCGGAAAATCAACAGAGTAAAAACAAAAATAGGCACGAATTAAGTGTGAAATTTGACCTTGAAAGCGTGTGAGAAAGTTTTCTTCTTTTTCTGAAGTTTAGGGGAAGTACTGCGAGTGCCAATGGACCGATCAAGCAACACTAGAGCAAAATAGAAATAAACTTGAAACATTTTTGGCCACAGACGGCGGAAGAATTCGGATTTTGTTAACACCGATCTATCTTCTTATGCTTTACTTTACCTAAAGCATTTATTCTGTATCTTTACTTAATCTATTACTTATAACAATTTACACTTTTAATCTTTTCATTTTTGATCTAAGAAGGACTAACTGTATAATAGCTCTGAACACTGGTGTGATCCATGATTTTGCTCACGTATGACATGAATATGCATCAGTTTCTCTTGGAATCTCCTCCATAAGGGCCTCTCTTCTGTTAAGCAAATAATCTTTCATGCTTTGCTATAATCAATTACAAATGATTATCTGTTTTATGCAATACATACAATTTTTTTGTAAATATATCGAAAATATATTTACAAAAAACTTTTAATTTGCTAATATTGTTAGCCTACACTTTCCAATTTTTATTCTGTGTTACGTTAAGTTATTGTCCAAACTAATCGTTGCCTCATTTCTCTCCTTCTGCCAAACTGCCAAATAGGAAGGTTAACTCAGACAAAACCACATAACATTTTTAAGTTTTATTTATTTGTTTATTACGTGCTTCAACGTTTGGCAGAGAGGAATGCCTTAAGGAGGATTTCTTAAAGGGAAACTAGCTTGCATTCACGTTACACATGGGGAAAACCACGAAAACATTCCATGCAGACGCCAGCCTGTTCGATGGGACTCTGGATCGAACTACCACTGTTCACTAGCTTTTATCGCTCGTCCGCTGGGGGTCGATTTTTAAGTTTGTCGTTTAAATTATCAAAGTAGATTTCTTAGCAATGCAATAAACTTCACCATTTTAAAGCAATACATGCGTACTTCTTAGCAATATTATTTATTTTTATACCACTATTATAGTTAATGGAAGATGTTCGTAAGACCATACGCTATGAACTTACTTTAGAGAAATTAAGGTGCTTCCGCATTTCATTATAAAGAATTAAGGTTAATTCATGAAAAAAATATTTGGGGGATATAAGTATTTTACATGAAATGAACTTGGTTGTGTATGAATAAAGGGCAAATATATATATATATATAAATTAAACACCTTTCTGTTTGAATTTATATGCATATGTTAGCACTCTATGCGTGGCAAATTCGTACGAACAACTAAATTTTCGTATAACACTTATATTACTCTGCTGAACTTTCAGTCTAATATCTAAGCAAATATATTCATCAAAAAATATTTCTGAACTTAAATTATAATTTAGAAATGAGATTTAAGAAATGAAAAAGAAACCAGATGTCTTGTAGTATGAGAATATTAAGAATATCAAAAACTCATTTCATTGCAATAATCCTGTTCACTTTTCATATGTAATAGTCAAATTGTTATTATAAACAAATAGCGTAATTTGTTTACATTACCTTCGTATTTATTTTAAAATTTCTATTGTCAGTGACTATAATCAAACACTATAATCAAAACTTAGTTAAATTCTAACGGACTTAAAGGTAGATGCACCAAAATGGTCTATTTATATCAAAACAACAATAACATCAATTATTTCTTTGTTTAGAATGCATGCAAAATATATGATAAAAATAGAAGCATCCTTTGATAATTTGTGAGTATTATGATGATGATTACAAAATGCTTTTTGTAAGCATCCGACATTCTTGTTACAGCTTTCGGTGTACTTAGCCTTAACAGAGCGTGATAAACTGAGTATTAAATTATATGTCAGACCTTTCTTACTTTTTCAGATGTTCAGCTTACGTATTTGAGGTATATCCTCTCATAAAGAATAATTCCCTCAAATTACTTTGCAATATTTGAATTCGTTGTTCTCAGTAATGAAACATTATTTTTGTTGCGAACTATAACAACTAAAATATGTGAATTAAAGGGAATTATATTCCTTTCTATGCTTTCAGAGAAGTTTGTGTGTATGTTCTGTTATTAGAGTCATGCCTACGGATTTTAACACTTCCAGCAAATCTCGAAGTATTTCTCCTTAAAACTTTTGTTAGCGCTTTCACGTTAATACTTAACTTATCATATTTCAGCTTTGCGCATGGTTTCATTTTTACATGAAACGAGAATCTCTCTCGCCTCATCCTTAGATCTGTTTGTCGTATGATTATTAAGAGAATACTAAACCAACATACTGAAGGTCAGCTACTCATGTTTTGCTCTCTTGTCACACGAGGTTTCATTATAGATGGCAGGTCACTGAAGTTTCTGTATAAATAATGTAAAAGATTACCAATTCCATAAAAGAAATATTCTTACGATTGCTAAGATGATGTAATATCATTGCTGTACTTAAAACAAATTGTATGTATTCGGAAGATATACGGAAATAAAGGCTTATGTTGAATTATGCTATATTCTCTAACTAACACCATATTTATATGTATCATCTTTTATTTTTCTTCTATTTTAAATAGTGCATCTAATTGATATAATTTTTAACAAAAGTTTTGTCATAGAAGCTTCTTATTATAATATTTATGTATCAAAGAGATATATATTTTATAATCTTTTCAGTATGCTCAATTGCAGAATATTTGCATACTTTCTCTTAGCAAGGAGTCTCTTAGCACTGTATTTTAATACCTTTTTGAAGTAAATTAAAAAAGGTACGACTTCCAATAAACTTCTCAATAACCATCTATGAAATGCTGTGGTCAAAAATGGTGGATGATATATACTTGAATTGTAGTTAGAAGCTAATGATAGGTTAACTGTTCTTTTTAGAAAGAAAACTTCCGCGCTGGAGAATTTTTTCTTTTGCGTCGAGATTAAACTATTAAAGGTTAGATATGTTGGGAAAACTGATGGAGCAGGATCTCTTTCAATCCGTAAAAATGCTTGAAAAGTTTCAGACACTTTAAAATAAACTAGCGTATCATTAAAATATTAATTTTGTTAAATTTTACACAGCAACTGACATCGTAGTAGCTTCTTAGTTTTCAAAATAATATATAGTGTAATTAGCATCTTGAAAAAATTATAATTCCATAATCTTGATAAAAGATTGAGCTACGTACTCCTTCGTCATAACGCTGCTTGTCAAATACGATTTTTAACATTATTTACGATTTACGAGTTGTTTAAAATAATATATAAAAATTTTCCATGAGAAACTTGTTAATTGAGAACTCTAGTTAGAATGTAACATTCCAAAACGAATTATAAGTAAATAAAATGAATACCTACTTTTGAAAAATAATAAAAATTAAATCGTTCCTAAGGAATAAAGTTAAGACTCAACTCGAGAAAGAACTTAAACATTAAAAGCTCGAGTATTAGCTTCTGCATTTCCTTTTCGAATGTAAAATAGAAAAATATAGGAAAGTATCAAAGTATTAAAAAACTGTATTACCATCTGAAAGAAATTTTTAAAAGAAGAGCTGTGTATGTGTGTGTATTTAATTATGGCAAAGCACACGAGGGCTATCTGCCTAAGAGGAGAGATGCCTTCGTGGAGGAATTTTCTAAGGGAAACTGGCACGTATACACGTTATACATGGGGAAAACCACGAAAACGCCCATGCAGCCAGCCCGTTCGCGGGATTCGAACCTCGGACCGAACTACCAGTGTTCAGCGACTTTATCGCTCGGCTGCTGGTGGGCCCTTTAAAAGAAGAGGTAGAAAAAGAAAGGGGGAAAACAAAGTGAAAAAAAATAGATATATGTTATAGATTACAATGTGTATGTTACTACAGAAATTTATCATTACGATTAGATTTTAATTTCATGTATATATAATAAACTGTCAGAAGAGGGAGAACACAAGAAGTCGAGTCAGAAATTTTCCAATCGATCAAATAAGTGAACAGGCGTCGCCGATTGGTTATAATTTCCTATCATGTTTCTGATCTTCATTTGTGTTGCACAGAGACGCTGTGTGAAAATAGCGATATTCCTTGAGGTTTTAATAATGCATGGGAAATAATCTAATCAAACTGTTACTAAAGAAATTTTAAAATCTATTGAAGTAGGGGAGTGAGACTGCATATAAAAATAAGAATCTTCAAACTAATCATCTATTAGAAGTTGCGTCAAGCTCAAACGATGTAATTACTTGTAATTACATTGTTTGTAATTGCATAGTACTTGTAAATAAAAATTAAATTTATGAAAAAAGTGTTTTGACAAGATGAAAAGTGAGAATTTCGAAAATAATTTTTACAGATAAATTTTACAAAACATACATAGAGAACGAATTACCTTTGTATTAAGTAAATACAGATCATGTGTATAAATGTGATTTCTGTTTACATATATTTTATGCTCCATGAGTTTATCTTTTGATTACTATATGTTATACTACCTGTTTCATTTGTTATAAGCCCAGGGGTCTTATAACAGGACTTTAACTCTTAAGACTAGCTCTATTTATATCCGTCATCCACTAAACTCATGTCGTTGGCAATCGCAACTTGTGAACGAGGTTGATTTCATAAGCTGCGATGAAAATGAATCATATAAACACAGCTCATCAAAAGGTCATCAAAGAAAAAGGCGATTAAATTTATTGAATACTTTAGAATCTGAACAAACTGATGATGCTACTATACAAAGTACTCACTAGCGAATTCATTACGCGTTATAACAAGCAAACATATTACCAATATTCACACCAAGTGTTATAAGTAACTCTACATTTCTAAAATTAAAATTAAATCTTCTCATTTGTTAATGGTTTAAAAATTAATGAATATATCAGAATAGTTTATTAAATATTTATTCTTCGTATTAAAGTTCGAAAGACTGATAACGACCAGAAGTTAAAGATCAGTGCGCGCCTTTGGAAGAGATTATTCAAATAGTGATTTTTTAAGAAAAAAGTCTGTAATAAATGAAATCAAATGAAACATGAACTTTACCGAAAGGAACTATAAATATCACCAACAAAATGGCGGAACTTGATAAAACGTGCATCAGAAATCATACAAGCGTCAAAATGACCGCCTCGTGGTTCATGGTTCAAAGCACTCTTGGAAACTGCCACGATAGGTAGTCCCGATCCAGACCTTAATTCAGTGTATAACAAAGCACAGTTTATTTATGGTTCTAACTACAATTTTTTTAAATGCATTTATTAACGACATTTTTTCCGTGCCTTTTTGTTTCGGGGAGGGGGGGTTATAACAGCTGTTGTTTACATTTTGTTCCGAAAGTATTATTTATCTTTAGGCACATTTCTGAATACAGTGGATTTATAAATCAAAACTAATTTTGTGACAAAGCTAAACTATATTTTTCGAGAAGTATTTAAATTATTGAATAAATAATAAATGTTATTAATATATTCATGGAAGGTTTGCAAATTTCGCTAACAAATGTTATGTAATTTCATAACCGAGCCATTGTAAAATAAAAAATAACTTCATATTTAAAATCCATCTTCAACTTTTGTAAAAGGCTTAGGCAAATATTAGAAGGACATTAAGACAATTGTTTTTAGCTGTAATTGTACAGCTGGAATTTCAAAGAGGAGGAAAAAGGAGCAATGCCCTCGCTTGGACTCAAACCTGGACCTCTCGAAAACGCGCCGAGTGTGCTAACTGTTACACCACGAAGGCGCACGCGGAAAGGAGCGAAAAAATACCCGTTTCGCTTTTTGTTATAGACAAATAAAAAGTAAGCTGTTTGTTCAATTTAGTATTAATATATTAAAAAGAAAAACAAGATTATATGTTTTCTTCCTACGTGAGTAAAAATTAATTTCATTATTTTATTTATATGAAATGAGAAGTTGTTTGGATGTTTAGAAAAATAATTTTACCGTAAAAAGGTGTATTTTATACTTTGCTTTTATAGGAACAAAAATAATTTTTTGATTATATGCCTCTGTTAAAAAAACAACGAGGAAGAGGCACGTCACTTATATAAAACTTGCAAGCATACTTCAAGGCTATAAGAGGGACAAAGTTTGCCCTGTTGGGAAAGTTTTGTCCACTGCCTTAGCGTATAGTCATGTCCTATTGGCTCCACGCGAAGGCAATTGCCATACCTTTGCCCCGAATTTGAATCTCAGAAGAAGGCACGGATATTTGTACTTACATATTCCCACTTCCTCGGGCATGTTATCTGTCGCCCTTGTGATGTATTTTGAGCAAAAGTATCGATGAAGAAACGGCTCAGTTATCTATGGATTTCCCCACTCCCGATGCATACTTAATGATCAATAGTCTGGCTATTAAAGAGGGAGAAAATGGCTCTTAGAGGATGTTAACCTACTCTCTGTAAGTGGAATGAATAGTGACATTAAACGGAAGATCGCAGTATTTATTATAATGCTAAAGCATATAAACTATCAAAGTCGAATGACCATCTCTCGACTTCGATATAACATTTTGAGCAAAAGATGCTTTAGCAAAAAAGCTTTAGCTTTTTTTTTTTTTTTTTAATCAAAATAGATCCCTGTCATAGCACAATCCCTTATTTCTCATCCACTGATTCCACTATTCTCTCTCATCTAGATGGTTTTATGAAAGTCAGTGTTTTCAGACAGTTTAAGCTATCTAAAATGTACGACGATCAATCCATTACAGATCCTAGAAAAAACATTCATTCAATATTTCCAAAATGTCAAAAGCGCTGCAACATATACGTGCTCTGAAAACAACTAAACAACTACTTTCTTAATTTCAAAGAGAACCAACCTACAAACGTTTTCCACAAACGTTTTTAAACATAGGTGTATAAAAGGCAACAAGAATCAACGAAAAATTCATAAATTTGTAGGAATAGTTTCGAAGATTTCGATAAAAAGTTACTAAAACTTTTTAGTTTTAGTAACTTTTTATCCAAAAGTAGGTTTAAATAAATAACAATTACACCTTCGAAACTAATCCTGTAAATTTATGAATATTACGGTGATTCTTGTTGCCTTAGCACCTTCAATAATGGTTATTCGGCATGTTATTTAAACCTGGTGTAAATTTTATGTAAAATACGGTAAAGAGAAAAAAATCCGTAGTTTGTACTATAGCAAATATATATTTAATCTATAAAGGGGCAGACAAAAAGAGGCCAACCCAGTTATCCAGGCATTTTTAATATCCGATTGCACTCTGGTCTCAGTTAATTTTGAGATACGGAATTCCACTTAATTATTTGTTTCAGTTTCTTGATGGCATAATAAAAACAAGGAAACCTTCTATGAGAAATTGTGAGTAATTATTTTTCTAAAAATTACTAAGAAAAATTATACATTTGCATTACACATAGCAATGTTTGTTTCTAGTTTTTATTCGATTTTCAGCTAGCTTAAAATAGTTTAGTACTAATTTAAAATACAATAACGTCATTTTAGTTTGCTTTAAATTTTGGCTATCTTATAACTTGACAAAAAAAGAATCCGCATTTTTCCCATTTATAATTACAGGGTATGTTCAAAAGTAAACTAAACAACTTCTGTCTCGACGAACATGCCCCTTTTCCCTCTCGAAGTGAATACATTTAAATATAATTATTGATATGTGTTATACCTTCTGTGATATCTCTCGTGACTCGTATAATTCCTCCTCCCCGAATCTAGTGATTCTAATAGTAAACATTCACAGATTCCCTAGTTAAAAAAAAAAAATTCCTAGTAGAAAATACTTTTATGAAAGAAATAAAAGGGACAGTGTAACAGCTTTCATATTTGCCACAAATCTAGGAAAATTGCCTGGAAATCTCTCAAATTTTCGCCCGATCAGTCTATTGTCGTCTCTGGGAAAAGTCCTTAAAAGCATCATCTTTAATAGACTGATGCCATGCACAAATTTCTGACGAACAACTTAGGTTCCGGCATGGCCTTTCCACTACTTATCAATTAGTGCGGATTTCAGAATTAAATTAAATTTTTATGGCATTAATATGCCAGTTTTATATATGTCAAAACTGATTAACTAAAATATATTACTTGGAAATTTTTGAATTGTGAAGAATAAAGAGGATTTGGCTCATTATTCTTATAAAACTATAATGTGATTGTAAAAGAAATTAATTTTTACTTTAGCACATACCAGGTTTTTAATTTAATATTTGTTTTGTGTTCATAATTTTTATATCTGATAAACGAAAATAGAGGGTTGTAGTCTCAATAAAATATCCCAATAATAAGGATAAATGACTTTTTGTAGCACCAATCTTCTTCGGAGGAAAAGCAAATTCGCACAGTTCGTGGTTTTTCTTTGTTCTGTTTCAGTTTTCGTATCGGGGATGGAAAACTGGCTATTGTTTGTTGTGGGGCAGCTAGCACTATGAAGTGGTCTTTTTGATTAGATAAGAAGGGGATCTTAAATTAAATTTCGGGCAGTTCATATCCAGCCGCTTCCTTCAAATGGAACTTAAAGCTTCGAGCACATCTTTTTACTAATGTCGTTATTTATGCTTGCTTGTAACTTTAATCCAAGAACACTTTTCAGGATAGAACTGTGACACTTCCAACTGTTTATCACGCTTCTGAATCACGAATTATTTTGCTGTGTTAGTAGAGTTCATTCGTTGAAATATTTGCATGATATTCCAGTTCATTCCTCTTCGTGTTGAAATAATAGGGGAAAAAATAGTTTAGACCTTAGTCACGACGCTTGGCAAAACAATAGAAGTCGTACTATGTCGCGTATTTTTCTCCGTCGACATTTAATCGATGCTGTGTATTTTAGAACACCTAATCTTTTACAATATTCACGCTGCCCCCCCCCCAAAAAAAACGAAATAGTTGGCTTTGGTGATAACTTGTCGTTGACAACAAATTCAAAATCTTATTAAAAAATTAAAAGCATTTTTAAACTATCATTTGCATTAAAAAATTTATATTGCAATAAAAAATGGATTTTAATGAACTACTCTTATTATAGTAATTATCAGTAGCTAAGAGTGTTATCAATGCTATTGCAAGATTGATTAATTTAGTTTAAAATTTCGAATCAATTGTTCATAACTTCCTCATGTTATGTGTTACTGGAGCTACTGTTCTTCAGAACAAATTTTCAAAAGTAGTAAAAAGCTAATATAAACACCAAAGGAAAAACAAATCAGTAAACCTTATTGAACGAAATATAATATCGCAATTTCTTCAGGTCAAGTTACTTTATTTGAGTACGGTGAATCATTCAAGGGCTAGAATATCAACACAAGGACAAGATTCTGAACCGGATCGTCGCTTGTGATGAAACGTTGATTTACTTCAACAACACAGGCAGAAGAGGGGGTTGGTCTGCACCCGGTGAGCATGTCAGCAGTGTCGCAAAGCGCAATTTGACTAACAAAAAGATCATGCTTTGTATTTGGTAGGATTACCCGTGATGTTATCCACAAAGACTGTCTGGAAAAGGTAAGACCCTCGATAAGGTGTACAGCAAGTGCTAGTCAGTGTTGACGCTGCGATCAAGGAAAAACGTCGAGCTGAGTTTCGGCCCAAAAAGGTAATGTTCCATCAAGAAAATGGAAGACCACATGTGTCAGCATTCACCAGCTGGACGCTGTACGGACTCGAATGGGATATTTTGCCACATGCACCATATAGCCTCGACATCGCTCCTTGGGACTTCTACCTTTTTTCACACCTTACAGCTGCATCTTGCTGGTGCTGACTTCCATTCTGCACAGACGTCCGAAACGAGGTTGATCTGTTTTTGGACTCGCGGCCACCAAATTCTGGGCCGAAGGCTTTGAAAAACTACCAAAACGTTGGCAGAAAAATCATAGATTTTGGTCATGATTATTAGCAGCACTGTAAACTACTGCTTTCATGTTTTTTTTTTTTTTTTTTTTTTTCCCTTAACTTTATTAAGAATGATTTTTGGCGGAAAACTTTCTTTACAACAGATAGATGAAAAAGCGCACATTCATTAATCTAAAACTATTTAACCTGGTTTAATTTTATTTTTATTTTTGATAAAATAGTTTTCAAATAATCACGAATAATAACAGGTAAATGAAAACGGATTGCATCTAGAAGTAACTATATTTGGATAGAATTTTGTTATAGCTCTTATTATTATTTAAGTTATCCCCTTAACAATTTATCGTGTTAATACCTAAACACGTCAAGAGTCCCACCAGCGGCCATGTGGTAAATTTTCTGAATAATGATAGTTAGACCTGCGCCTCAAATGCAAGAGAAGAGATTGGCTGCGTGAGAATTTTGTGGTTTCCTCGAGCGTAATGTGAATAGGAACCCGTTTCCCTTAAAAAATTATCCACAGGTAACCCTCATATACTTTTCCATAATCTTAATAAGAATAATAAGTTTGTGAAAAATCTTCAAAACTATTTCTATTCATGTGCCTATTTTCGTGGTTTCCTCGAGCGTAATGTGAATAGGAACCCGTTTCCCTTAAAAAATTATCCACAGGTAACCCTCATATACTTTGCCATAATCTTAATAATAATAATAAGTTTGTGAAAAATCTTCAAAACTATTTCTATTCATGTGCCTATGGAAATGAAGCTATGAAAGACATTTCCTTAAATCAGATTAAACATTGCAGTTTGACTAATGGTCAGAATCCCGAATACTCTTCAGGCTAGAAAGACAGAGATAACTTAATTAGTTCATGTAAGATGATAAATGATTTAGTAGTACTAAAAGGAGGATTTCGTTCTCATCAAATACTCGTATGTTTGAACAAGAAAGGAAAAATGCAGACCGCCTGAAAATTCTTGTAGCATATGCTGAATTAGTTATAGTCAAATATTTTCAGGAAAGCTCGAATTGTATATGGAAAGGAATCGACTTTATTATACGGATTAAATTTCTTTACGTATCTGTAACAAGATTTTCTTTCATAATTGCATTTTGCGTCATAGATTTTCTTTCTTCCTTTCCTGTCTCTTAGCAAATTTTATTGGAAACTAACCCATTTTCGTAAAATCTTGCACAGTTTTCTGTATACAGATTTGAATGTATCTACTTGAACGGATTTTCTGAATTTGCAACAGCCCATTCTGTGAATTTATCTGAAAAAGGAATATTCGATACAGACGTTCCCCTTTAAAATAAGGAGGAAACGGTTCACCGAGGCGGCGGTTGGTGGTTGGTCACAGGTGGCTGGTTACCTGTATGGATGCATTTCCGCCGGAAGCACATACAAGTACAGGGTGCTGATCCCCTCGTGCGATATTCAGGGATTCGAGAGGAAGAGGCCATGGGAAGGAAAAGGGAGGAGTCCACAATGGGGAACTCTGTCGAATGATGAAACTTTGCTCTTTGAAACGCTTTCAAATTCCACAAGGCCGTCATAAAACGTACTTGTTTGGAGATTTGAAACATCATTTACTAATCCTACACAATTTGCTTTCGATTGCTAAATACCTTTGAAAATATATATACGTTATTTCCTTTTATTTTACGTCTAGTCATCAGTCAGATAGACGCCATATATAGTCAGACGAATTCTTTGTTGTTATCGTCTGACTGAATAGTTAACATCCCGTATATCCATAACACTTGTCAATTACAAAACTGCTGTCCTTCAACAGAATAATAGATAGGTGCTTTTCCTCTTTATTATTTTAAAAATATGTGTGCTTTGTTTGCGGCAAACAATTGTAATTCAGCGGTATTTAATATGAGCTCACACCAGAAAGACCAGATTACTTTTTACGATACAACTAAATAATGAAAGAAAAACTCTTTTTCAGTGCTCCCAAAATTTATAGATATTTCCGAGTGTTAAAAAAGAAAAAACGCTGTGCTAAATGTCAATAAAAATTTATTCAACAAGCATTCGAATTATAAAATTATTTGAAAAAAATTTTAATTTCGTTGAATAATACAATGGATCCTCAATTTTATGAAATCGTACGGACAACAAAAATTTCGTGTATGTGACTGACATTAAAAAAGCTATAAACATTTCAAGAGCAAAGTAACAGTTCTTAAAATCCTGTAATTCGTAAATTAGAAACACCGGAAAACAAAGTTAACTTTAATTTTGAAGTATTTATTTGACTTTACTATACTTAATTAGAAGGAAGGGAGAGAAATGAGTAATTGTAAATGAAACTTTACTTTCAAATTTTTCATACTATCCATTCCAATAAAAATTATAATCTATTACTAACTGTGTAAAAAGTTTAAATTACGAAAATTAGGAAATTCCGAATTTCAAAGTCTCTGCAGAAATAGAAAATAAAAGTATACTTCCTGGTGAATTCAAAATGAGACCACGTATGTTTCCAAATCAAACAGAACAGATGGTTTTAGGTAAATGTATAGCAGCTGTCAGAAACTGTTCTGTTTTATAAAAAATTTGTTCTTGTTGTCCGTGTTATTTTAAATGAGAAATGATTCCCCCCCCCTCAAAAAAAAATTCTTGTTTTCTCTTTCATTTAATTCTTTTTTTTTTTTTTTTTTAATGTATAATACAGTGTGTTAGTTCGTGCGGTTCATTTTTGTCGCTGTTAACTTCATAAACCTAGCCGAAAAAGTGTGGCAGTAGCCCCTTTAGATGCTCATTTAAAATTGTCATGCTTGTATCAAAGATTTATCCTGAAAGGATGTCTTATCTTCGGTTCGTACTATATAACAGAAACAACTTCATGAAGATTTTTTGCTTCGTTTTGTCGCTAAGATACAAATTCTTCTCTCCCTTAAAATTGCAATCTATTTGTATGATTTATAGCAGTATAATTTACGGACAAAATATTACATATGCTTTATTTATTTGATCTACAGAAATTCGAAACAGAGATTTTTTTCTTAGGTGACTTGAGTAATATTTATCAAGCGATTTATTAAGTAAAGCAGAAGGTATTTTTAATATACAGATATCATTTTTTGATTCTCCATATAACATTATAATAAAATAATTGCATGCATTAAAAAAATTAAAAATTGGTAATTTACTATCATCCTAAGAAAGTTATAGCTTTCATTAATTTCGCGTTTAATTTATTTAATTATATGTATTTTTGAACTTAATTTTAATCGGCTTGCTTTTATATATTTGTTTATTAGACATAGGGGGAAAAGAATGCAACAAATTTTATATGATTTGTTTTCTTTGAATTTAGGATTATCGTTAGATTTCCGAACTGTAAATTAAAACGTAAAAATAAAATGCCTGTGTAATATTTTAGCAAACATTTTACAAGTATTCTACTTTTTTTTCCCCCTCCAGATTTTAAATTTTGTTTCGATATAGTCACAGCTTATAAAAGGCATAAATTTGAAACAATAGTAACTTGTTTAGTCTCTCGAACAAAAAAATCTGTCACTTTCTGATTATAATCTAAGGAATATTTCAATCCTCAGACAAATATTTCGCGTGATATTAGTCTTAGAAACAGATATCATTAATAATGCAAAGAAAATAGGCATTTTCCCCCTTTAGATGTGGGAGGTCACTTCCAATACCTTTTATATCTCAACATTTTTTGTTAAGAGAAGTTGAAGCCATGTCAGAGATGAGAACAAAACTATGTTCGCAGTATTAATAACATAAAAAGTTACAATTTAGGTTACAGAAATTATGCAGTCACCTTGTATTATCTTCATAATTTATAAACAAGGAAAAAAATTCGTATTCTTTAAATTCTTTCATCAACCATAAAAGCTTATATCATACAAATTTCTAATATCTTGATTTACCAGTACGATTCTTGAGCAGCCTCATGAGAATTTTTATTTAAGATATTCACTCTAGCAATCATTACATTACCATTACTTAATTTTTAAAAAAACATACTATAAAGTAGATATTATTCCATTTATAAATCGTATGTTTATCACTTTATTCAATTTCTTGACACGTGTTGTTGTTCCCCTTTTCCCTTAATAAAACTGACCGAAATGTCTACGACTTCCAGATGCACCCATCTGATTCAAAGTAAAGCGCATTTCAATGTATACGATCTTTAATGACCCCTTTTTCCATTCATATATAAAAGCTCATCTTCCTTTCTTCTTTTAGAAACCGAGATCAAGATATCAGGTCATTCTAAGGGTGAAACGAATTCCCCGTGTCTTGCACCCACATCCAAGGCCTTGGTCTGGAACGATTTTACATAATACCCAGGCGCCTTGGCCTTGAGAAAAACTGACGAGACGGATATAACAATGTACTCGAAGAAGCTACCTATCTCTTTGTGCTCTAACAATAGCCACGACAGTTCTTATTACAGAGTTAGCTAAAGCAGTTCATACAGTAGTACTCTTTTGATCTCAGCCGCGGATTTCCGAGCGTGATGTATTTAGAAAGCAGTTTTTGCGAAAAATACCAGAATTTTGTCTTTGATTTCGAAACGTGAGTTCCAGTTGCTTATTCTGAGACAAATATACTCAATAAAGTAATTTGTAATGCAATCTGAAATGGTAATGGGATTCTGACTGTCCTTGAACGAGGTGAATTTGTGCGTCGGACTATTTGTGCTATCTTGGTGTTTGGAAGATCGTTCGTTTCGCAATACATTTGTTGGGTGGACAAAATTTAAGTTCTACAGTACACTTACTTTTGCGAAATATATTATCTAATCGTAGCATCAAAACAATTTTCTAATTTATCTAAACAATAAGCAAATAAAAGTTTTTTCTTAATTAATGCACATTTTTGGGAGAAAAAGTTTATGCATAATATGGTTATGCTCATTCATATGACGAAGATGATCATGTAAGTTGGTTGGTTTACTTACTTGAGACTTTCACCATCACAATTATGTAAAATAGAAGTTCATACATTAAACATTTGAAAACTGGAGACTTCCGTAGGAAAATAAAGTTGATCTAAGAAAGTTCGTTAACAACTCTAAAGCGTTCAGTTTTCTGCAATTGTTTATTTAAGCGAAATAAAATACTTAAAATTATTCGCATATCCTCTCTCGATATAACAAAAGCATGTTTATATCTTTGGAACAGTAACAAAAGCATGTTTATATCTTTGGAACAGTAACAAAAGCATGTTTATATCTTTGGAACAGTAACAAAAGCATGTTTATATCTTTGGAACAGTAACAAAAGCATGTTTATATCTTTGGAACAGTAACAAAAGCATGTTTATATCTTTGGAACAGTAACAAAAGCATGTTTATATCTTTGGAACAGTAACAAAAGCATGTTTATATCTTTGGAACAGTAACAAAAGCATGTTTATATCTTTGGAACAGTAACAAAAGCATGTTTATATCTTTGGAACAGTAACATACCTCTGCAACTTCAGAATATCCGTGTTGAGAGATTTTGTTTTTTGAAAATTAGAATGACCAAAATCAAAATTAGAATAAGAGAGAAAAAATGAAAATTTTCCATGCTTTACACTGGATTGCTTTAAAGATTCTCGATTGCTTGAATTCTTCTCAATTCTTCTCATAATTACCTATTATCTCTGAAAATGGCAGTAGAGAAGTAACAGCACGATACAGACCCACGTAATCAGTTTTATTTCACTAAAACTATGGAAATTAAGATAGATAAAAAGGATATTAAGATTATAAGTTTGGAGCATAAGCTTAATATTATTATTATTATTCAGAACTTAATTTTTAAAATTAGAAGTGCCGTAGACCTGTAGAAAGCCTTTAGAAAAGAAGAACAAAACGAATAAATAAAATAACGAATAAAATAGTTAATAAACAAAATAAGAAAATAATTAAGAATAAAAATCAATAAAATTTAAAAAGATAAATTCAAGTTGAAGAAATTTCTAAATTAATAACAAATAGTTTAATATTAATTCAAATAAAAGAATTCTTCTTAATAGGAGCTTTAGCTGAAATTATAGTTTCATTTAAAAAATGAAATAGCGGAATCGAGCTCCAGCTGAATTTAAGTCCTGTATATGCAGCATAATATACTATTTCAAGAACTAAATGTCATTTTTTTTTCTAGCATACCAGTAAAAAAATTACAAAGTGTCGCTAATGAGAACAGAGAGAATGCTAGAAATAGTATGACAACATAGAAGAAAATTTCAATCGGGAAATGCTGGAACGAAAATAAAGAGAAATAAGTCCAAAAAACCTTCTAACCAATATCCTTTGCTATATAATTCTAATTATCAAGCAGAATGTGACAGGGGTGGAATTCCCCCCCCCCGAATCGCAATTTGGTCTGTAAGCTGAGAACAAACGTAAGATTCTGTATAACTATCATTTCATCCTTCATATTTGGTTATATTGTCCTAAAAAGTCTGCAATTTTTTCCCAGAATAGGAATTATTAGCATTGGACATATTTGAGCCGTTTATCTTAGTATTTTTTCTCACTGTTCCGTACTGAATCAGTGGATACGGCAGCATAACCTAGATGATCCCTTCTAGTACTTTCGGTAAAGAAAAATTCGCCCTTTTTCAAACAAACTTTCCTAAATTCATTGCACTTAATGGAAAAAAAGGTTTTGACATATGGACGGGGTCTCCTCTTTCCTCAAAAGATGTAATCTCCATCCAACGGTTTGCTTCTTAGAGATGGAAAAGCTTGTCTCTCAAAAGTTAGAACTGATTTTTAAAGTTTCCATATAATTAAAATAGAACTTCATGAGGTAAAAAAAAAAAAAAAAAAAAAAAAAAAAAAAAAAAAAAAAAACTTTGTAGTTCATTAAAAGAAGAGCCGAAACCTCTCTTATTTAGGGCTTCGGTACGCTCCGGCTAGAATCACAATTTATCTCAAAAACTGAGATACCGAAAGCGGACTCTGGTGAGCTCCGGCGCAATATAATCTCTGCAAAAAATATCAATAATATGCTTGAGTAAATGGCTTTATGATATTCAGGTGGTACTCGGATTCGGTATTCACTTTACGAAGAGAATCTTTCCAAGAAAAATATTAAACAATGAACAAGGAAATAAAATACTTTCACATGCTGAACGTGCTTCAACCCTGAAACAAAACTTCGGTTCCAATGAACGCACGGCCAGCTTTAAGCTGCTCAGTTTCTATTCGTTATTCCATAAGCCTTTTAAGTTAAGGATATCAGTTATTGTTTCGATCGGGAGGATTATTCGGTGGTTCCTGTTTGTTCTATTACCTTTTCTATTGTCAATGATTCCCATCGATGTGGCATTCACAAGGACTATTGTGTGAAAGGTAAAATCCTTGATGTTAGCAGCATGTCATTTAAGAAAATGTTTAAGAGTTTGCTAAGCGAAAAAAAAAAACCTTCTCTTTAAATTCAGGAACATTTTTAATACGTTTAAAATAAAAGTTAAAAGGGTCTTTAACAGCACCAATGTAAATACAGAATTTTATTAACGTATGAGGGCTTTTTTTAATCTGTTGAAATTTGAAATAAGATTAATGATATTTGCTTAAATAAATCCAGATCGAAAATTCTTTAAATTCCTCATTTAAGCTTCACAAAATTACACCGAATGAGCATCAAGTTCAAATTTTGAATTTTACTGTCAAGTAAAAAAAAAAAAAAAAATTATTTTGCTACTAGAAGAACCTGCCCGAAATTCACAATTTCAGTCATAAGTTAATGAACTTTAATATAATTTTAAACCTGAATACCCTTATCCGTTACCATTTCTCATTAAAAAAAAAACTGCTTTGCATATCTTCTTTCTCTCTCTCTCATGTTTCTTTTAATGTTATTGTTTTTCTATTTTTTAAAGCAAAATCCTACTATTAAATATTTTTATTAATACCTTCTCCACCAGTGACCAAGTGATTAAGACCACTGAATATTGGCCATTCGACCTGAGCTCTAACCCAAGCTAAAGAACCGGCTGCATGAATGATTCCCAGTGTAAAACATGAATACAGCAAGTTTCCCTAAGAAAGACCGCTAAGAAGGCTATGCCTTAGTTATCTACTTAAGAGTTTTTTAAGCAAATTACGTTTACGTTTATAAATACCAAGAAATCTGCAAATAAAATATACGTATGAATTTTTTCAACAAACAAACACAAAAATTACTCTCTATACTGATGACGAAAATTATTTCGACGCATAAAAAATTTTGACCCAGAATTAAAGTCAAGACATGGAGCTTTGTATCGTATAAATTCAAACTTTTTATCGTATAAATAAAACTATTACGTAATGTGGCAGTTGCATGAAATTATACAAGAGCTCTGACAGAAAATTAAACCATGTAGTGATAATGAAAGTTCATATAATTCATTCGCATAGGGATGTATTTCTTTTTTTTCCCCCGACAGCAGATATGATTTATGTAAACAGTTAAAAAATATATTAAATATATTAACTTTCGATTTCTTAAAAATAAATAAAAGAATAAGACGACAGGAATGTCAAGCAGATGATTCATTTTATTTCAAATAAAAATACGGATTGCATTTAGAAAGTAAATTAAAATTTTCTTTAAATTATATTTTAAAAAAATATTCTCAAAAATCAGAGCTACTTCTGGAAACGCATAAATTTGTCAAAAAAGCTACGCTTCTGCATTTGAGGATTATACGCAAAAAGTCTAGGACATATTCTTCTTAATCTAAGGATACTATCTGACTTTATTTTATCTAGAAAGGAGCAATAGCTTCATCATCAACAAAGAATATTTGACTGATTACATAAACACTTCGAGGTGAAGGGATTTTCCATTTCGTCCTTTCCCTTTTCAACCTGAGTTTAAAATAGTGCCATTTCATTCCCTGCTATCCCTCAGAAAAATCTTCTTTTTGAAAAAATTAATACTAATTTTAATGCAGTGCATAAATTTAATTCGGCTTATCGAAAATTTCTAATTTACAGGTTCGAATAGATTAAACAAAATTCAACTGTATCAGGTTCTCGATCAAAGCGTTATTCCGAATAAAGCAGTTAATCCATTATTATGTTTAGTTATAAGCAAAGAAAGAACAATGTCAGCGTTTTAAGAGAGAACTTTTGCAGAAGTAGATGGATGGTTTAGGTAGGAGACGCATAATTAGGAGGAGCATAATATTGGAAAATAATTGGAATTCATTAATTTCAAATAAGCTGTATTCAAATTTTATATTGTGAAGAGGAATGTACAGACTTACGTTTGGGATGTAAAACATATAGGTGGCAATAATTAACTATTATTTTCGTCGAAAAGTAGTATCTTCTATATATAACAATAATGTATCAATAAAACTGTAATAAAGAATAAAAAAATTGTTAAATGGCTCATCGTGAATTTCTAAATTATGGAAACTAAAATGACTAATTAAAAACTGGCAGCTATTTTTTTTATTGTTATCGCCTCTAGAGATAACAATAAAAAAATAATTAAATTAATGAATAATGATTTCATAAATTAAAAACATCCCAAGCTGTATTCTTCTTTCAGGTCCGTTCCTGTATTACCTTTGGCATCTATTACTCTGTAGTTTTACCTTTCTATTCCTTCCACATCATAGCTATTTTTATCATGAAGAACAATGGTTAAATAATTATGAAAATTTAAATATAAGGCAACCTAAATCGCGTAGTTAATTCTGAATGATTTTATCACGACATGAATCATTTATCCCATAAATTGTTCATATATTTAAATTAAATACTATTTTGTTAAAAGGGACTGGAAATACCGTATGGCCGAAAGTATTCATGCTATGCAAAATCTATAAGTTTTTAAAAAATAATAAAATGACAGTAATATTATGTACAACAATGAAATATAAGAATTTTCTTCTTGTCAAAAGCGGAAGAGAAAGAAACGAGACATTCTCGACATCCTCAGACACCGTGTCTCCATTTAATGAGTTCTTGATCTGGGCGTAATTTCGTCACGCGAGAAGCAAAGTAAAATAATTGGAGAGGTGTTGAATATTTTATGTAAATAATCATCTTGCCGTAAGTATTCAGGGAAACAGCAAGATATTATCAAGATTTTACCTTGGAATTACTCAATTTACTGTGAAGATAATGACTATGAAAAGGGATAGCATGCTGGGATAATATTACATTAGTACGCCTGATTAAATGCCTGGTAATTTAAAATATTTTCAGTAAAAATTTAATATTTCGATAACAAATTTTTCACGCTTCTTGAACAGAATTCAAAAACAATGTCGTAATGTATAGTGAGTTATTTCGTATGCGATGATGGGGATTCAGAGTTATAAAAGTAGTGAGTATGTCATAAAAAGGGCGTTGGATTACATAGTCTCAGGGAATGAGATTATTAAAATTATAGGTGTAAGAGATCAGTGTGAGGAAATAGTTGCATCCGAAATAAAAATGAAAAAAACTTAAAAAATTTTTGATCAAAGTTTTGATTTACTGACTTACTTGCATTGAACCTTCCTTTTGAGAATGAACATGTATTTATTAAAAATTCAGATTAAGACAATATAAAAGGTTCAGACTACTTCAGACAGAGAATAACACTGAGTTTATGCATATTTTAATCGTATATAAGATACTTTAACTCCATACGCATATGCATCAGAAAAATGAGGCAATAAATAACAATAAAAAAGCCTTTAAAGATTAACCAGGTACATTTGGATTTTATATTACCTTCAATCTCCGAAAAGGAAAGAGAAGTAAAGAGATATAAGAGAAATATGATCATAATTCCGTAAACTATAAGGATGAAGCTCTAAATAACCTGGATTAAATAAAGCAAATTTGAAATTTAAGCTGTTTCAATCATTAACATCATATGGGCATGGCTAAATCACGTATCTGCATTTTTATTTCTTTCATCCAGTTTAGGAAATTATTTTATTTTATGTCAAAAAACAGAGAGAGAAGCTAATGAAAGAGTTATTAGAAATCGTAACTCCATTTCTCACACACTATGGAAACTTTAAACACAGTTTTTTTTTAGTCCAAAGAGGCAATTTGCCCAGAAGAACTATTAATTTCGTTTTGGCATTTTACGTTGATTCCCTATAAGCGTAGTTTCACTTTTCAAATTGCTGCCATCAAATATTATCGTCCTGTATTATATTTAAAGAAATTAAATAATGAAGAAACTACATAAATTTATGTATGTTTCTCGCATTGGGATAAAACAACAGTACCTAGACACATCATATTTTGAATAATGTGCGTTTCCACCCGAATATGGGCATCTAGAAGCCCAAATTTGGAATTTGTTTTATTATCAATTTCATATTTTGTGAAATTTTAACGAATTTTTGATTAACAAATTCAAGGATTTCAAAGCGAGCAATGGTCATATTATACAGAAAAGAAACAGTTTTATCTCCAGCGCGCAAGACTGTACATCGGAAATTTTAAAGATATACTGATTTTAAAATTATTTTTCGATATTGCTCTTGAACTGAATATTTAATAAATAAAGGCAACACACAAAACGTTAAAAAACAAAACGCCCCTTTAGGCGTAATGTAAAATCTGAAGGCTTTCAGATTTTATTTATAAACACGACGATTTTATGGTTTCATGATTTTGCATGCTACCAATGTTACGTACAAACTTTTACATTATCCATATAATCGTGTTATCAATTGTAATTAGGATTTATTTCAATTTTCATCATTTACAAATACATGATTTTTTTAAAATTTTTTATTATTGAAACTTTAAACCTTTTACAAAATACAAGATCCTAATCTGTAATCTTTTATAAGTAAAACGTAACTATGAGAGAAGAATACCTTTTGATTCGGTTATCAACAAATTTAAACGATTTTTTTTCTTTACGAAAAGGGTCTCTGAACTTCCATATCTACTTTAATCACATGTGTTATAAGCAAGTAAACTGGTGTTTTTGTAAATTAATGTTCACAAAAAGCAATATATATATATAAGTAAATTTTTAAATTGTAATTATTTTTTAATTATTCTCTTTGTTGCGGAATTAAAAGCATTTCCAATTAAAAATGGTACTTGTTTGTCTGCGGTATATTAAGACGGCTCATAATTTTGAAAAGCAAACACATTTTTGTCCAAAATTAGCACTTGTTTTGTCAAATAAACACATGTGACCTATGTCACAGAATTGTATATCTGACAGGAAACGAAGCAGATGGCTGTTGCCCGAAGGTAACAAAAGTATTTCGTTTTCGAAACAAGATCCATAATTTCCTGCAACAGCGAACGCCCAAGGGAAAAAGGAAAGCGACAAGACAAATGTTCCTGATATCTGCAGGAGACAGAAGATTTACTGAGAGATTTTAGTAACTTAGAACAGATAACTTAGGAATTATAAAAATTAAGTCTATGTTATTTAAAGATTTTGACTGAAATTTTTACTTTAACCTGGTTAACTCGATTGTTATTTTCATGCAAAATTTATATGCATTTTTTCGATTCTAAGACGTACTTTTATACGAGATACAAATGTTGCTAAATATGTGATGCATCTTAAAATCCGTGATTTCTTTTAATTATTCCAAAGTAATCAAATTTTCGAAATTACTAATAAAAATGGATCAGCGGTTATTTTTCATAAATTAAAGTTGATTATAAAAAATGTTTTCTAGATTTACCGCTTTATTTCATTTCATTTCATTTTTTTAAATGCTCTCTCCGAGTATCCCCCCTTTTCTTTTTGTTTGTGGTACTGAAATCAAGGGGGACCGTCTTAGTATCAATGATGTTCTGAAATAGAATAAATACGGTACTGAAACCTTTCTTTCATCAAAATGTTTTATTCTTACTGTTATCCCAGCTTAAATGTAAAAAGTTTCTTTTCCTTGCGTTGAAGTAGAGGAAAGGTTAATCAGAGAGTGTTTTCGCTATTTGAGTGCGCACTTTGTTATTTTTCCCAGCTGTTTGAAAACTGAATCTCGGCTTCGCATTCTTGCCACAGTCTAATATCACGCCGGTGTAGGTTTTTGAGTCTAACTGCTAGGTTAAATTAATTTGTGTAGTCTTGAAGTTATCTCTTAAACTTAGTTTGTTAATCTTTAAGTTACTGGATGGTGAAGTTGTAAGCACGTAAGACCAGGCCGTCTGTAAATAATTGAATTCACTAAAAGGGTTTTTTACAGCCTTCCCCTGTCGTGTTCATCTTCTAGTTTTAGCGTAAATCGCTACGCAGACTTTCAAGTAGGTCTAGTTAGTAGCAGTTTATGCTAGCAAAGAAGACTAGTTCTTACCACTTAAAGGTTAGCAAAGCAAAAAATGACTAATGACTGGCGACTAAAAATGACTGGCGTGAATGCAAATTTTTTAACTAAAAGACTATTTATAAGATTTTTATACCTCAAATTAATAATATTTAATTAAATTTTTCGGTACTTTACCGTTTTGCCGGCGCAGGCGTTAAAGTCGCCAATAATGGTACAACTGATACTAAACATAATATCCTCGCTGGTAACCTTTCACGCCTTATTTTCAAAACAAGTCGCAGCCATTTCTTAACAGATTGATTGTTTCTTTCAATACTGGCATACAGTTACATAGAATTTTTACCAGATAGTTCAGTTTTATGCCCTAAGGCCATTCGCGGTAATTAAGTCAATTAGGATGCAATCACAGCGTTCATCCGATGGCGAAAATATAGAAAAGGCAAAGTCAAAGATTAAATTCATCCATTCTAATGAGAATGCACTTGCAAAGTAAAACACTGCGGTTTTGCATAATTTCTGAGTAAGCTATTCGTACGAATTGAAATAATTCTTGAAATTAATATAGTTAATTACTGAGAGAATTGGATTTTTGTAGCGTAGTTTACGTGAGATGAGATCACTTGGGGTCACGTGATATGAAAAGGCGAATCAGGATGTTAAACCATGAAAGCATAGTAAATTCTTAAATTAATATCTTTTTAAAAATTTCTTGTTTATTTATTGGCTTTTTACAAAATTTTAAACGATATTAAAATGTTTATGCCTTCAAAATAAAAAATTCTTAGAACTAACATTTGTTAACACTTTTTATGTGTATACTGCATGTTGTCGCCAATAAAGTCTGCTTGGCGAGATTTGCGTAGCGAAACGGAAAAAATACGCATTTTTGTATTTACGAGTATAATAACTATAAGTGGAGAATTAATCATTTTTATTTAAATATGAGTAAAAGTGAAAAAGGTTTCTTACACAAAAATATCCACAAGAAACCGGAGCTTGGTGTCATCTTGCAAGATCATTAGTAAATTATCAAATATCTAATAGAAAAGAATGCTCTTAAGAATAAAGAACACGAGAAAGAAAATTTTTTAATTTTACTAAAGTAGCTTTTTAAACATTCATAATTTATTTTAATATCAATATTTTATGAAAAACGCATAGTGATTCTGAATTATACTTAACCATTTTTTTTAATTTTAATTTTTCCTAAATTATTTCCCTTGATTTATTTCAAATCTTCTCAAACTTTCCTAATGTCTGAAGAGAAACTTCGTTTGAGTAAACCAAGGAAAAAAACATCTCTCGTAAATTAAGGTACTAATATGTTTAATCTACTCTTTTACAAAACATGGCTCCATATTTCAAGTGTTTTAACCACAAGTGATTTTGAAGCAGTTTTAGTTCTTGATAAATCATTGCAACTGCATCGAATTACATGCATTTTTCCATGCTATTTTTTTTTTTTTTTTTCAAACAGATGCTACCGGAGGTATGATATTTGCTATTTTGAATAATTTTGCTTCGAAGCATAAACTTTGCAGTCGCAGAAGTCATTTTACTTGCTATCGATAAATCATCCTGCGGCACTTTTGCTTCAGTTTGAAGATGGAATTTCACAAGCACTCATGCAGCATTTTGAAATTACTCTTTTGATGCTGAATAGCTCAATTATTTTTCTGTGAATGAACTCTCTTCAGGAAATTTTATTGGACTAAAACAGCACTTCTTAATCGGTGTGTCATGATTATTGCTGTGTCATAAATCCCCATGAAGTCTGTCGCAATTTTTTTTAATTCAGATACTAAATTCTGCTAATTTTTACTTTCCACTTTCAATGCTTACATAAATCAATATTTCATATTATGAAAATAGTGAAATCTGAAAGAAAGAAATAGACTGACAAAGAAATAGACACACTTTAATCATCATTTGTGCATTCTTCTGCTAGATAAATATATCTTGTTAAATTTTACGAAACCTCTGGAAAGAATTTTCGACTTCTCCACTGCGTGTCTTCGAGAACGTTCAATTTGCAACCGGGCATTTGGAATTAGAATTTCTTCGCTGATTTTTCGTATCATTTTTCGAAAAGCCTAGAAGCTCAAGCACAAATTTTACATTGATGTATGCATGGGAAGAGGAAGGGGGACAAATGGAGCGCATGCAATTGAGTAAAATATGCTTTTATATTGATGCATGACTAAATATCCGAACTATATGCTTCTTTGATGCTACTCGATATTCTTTAATCTATATATGAACCCAGATTAAGTAATAAAAAAATATACCTGTAATTATTTGTCGCGTTATTAGCCCCTTCTCAATTTTTTTTTTTTTTTTTTTCTTGTAAAAAAATATACGTGTAATTATTTGTCGCGTTGTTTGCCCCTTCTCAATTTTTTTTTCTTATGTCCAATATATGTGCCTGTTAAAATAATATTTATAATAATAATAATAACACAATCCAAATAAGTGCGTTACAAGATCACGGTTTACAGTGAAGTGTGTTCAAGCGTGCCACTGAAGTAGAGTAAAGTGACTAGATATTCTGAACTGACTGGATAATTACGAATTTTAGAGAAGTGTTTTGTTTCACATAATTGCCTGAAAAACATTGCGAATTTTATAAATATTCCTCGGTTTCGGAGTTCTCACATAAATTTTGCTGCAACCTTTTCGTATAGTAATGGAGGTACTTAAATTGAGATCCGACTAGAAATACATTCATTAAACAGATAATCATTCTAGATATATATTTTAGGAGGACTTGGGCTATCTTTAAAAATAAGAGTTTTTGAAAAATCCTACAATGCAGTTGGATTTCTATTTCAGTGCCATTGCATACTTTAAAAAATGGACAATTCAACTAAAACATCTATAAGGCTTTAAATAAATCCCTTTGAACATTATTATAGAATGAAAAAAAAAGTTTGAGGGAAAGTGCCACACCGACAAAAAATTTATCGAATAAATTATGTGAAATACTTTATTTATAAAGATGCGTAACATCTGAAAAATTAAACGCTATATCCGTGTATAAAACTGAAACTGAGGCAAAATGGTTCGAGATTTTCCTGCTTTCAAAGTAATGGTGGTTCCCCCTTTTCAAATCTGCAGTAGTAATTTACCAAATCCAAATCTGCAGTAGTATTCCAAATCTGCAGTAGTATTTATTTGGTGTCTCTAGAAACAAATGTACAAACAAAATAAGTATTTCAATGATAAAGGTGTGCACATCTATTCACGAAATGCAATGTTTCGGAAATATGCCAAGAATTTAGCTAATCAATGAAGGAATGAAGGAAGGAATTAGAAAAATTCTTGAAATAGATAATCTAAAGTGAATAGCGGAGTCAAATGTATTTAGGATATAAAGCTATTTGATAGTCTGTTTTGTTATTTTGTGTGATGGAATAGATATTGTTAGAAATAATAATATTATGCTTCAATGTTTTCAAACGCCTCCCTCCGCAATACCACCTTTTTGAGAAGGGAAGGAGTAACATTTGACGCAAGAAAGATTGTAACAATAACATTACTAACCATATTAACAGATTGTGATTTACCATCGCCTAAATAAAAAATTTTTAGTGATGACCGTACTTAAAATACTCGTGCTTCCAGAAGGCACAAAAAGAAGCCAAGAGGACGGCATACACTCTTCTACTCAAACTCTCCTTGAAAAGTCGAAAAGAAGTATTTATTCTTTCCCTTTTCTTCTCAAAACAACTTGTTGAGGGTCATCCGAGCGTAAAGTTGGTCTCTCCTGTTAACGGACGTTTGCTACCTCCCTCGCGGCATTATTAAAGGCCCTTCAGGAGTTGCATCCATTGTTCGAAGCGGTCCTAAATTGGCACGCAGTCTCCAAATTCAGAGTTATGAACAATTTCTTCTGAACTTCTATTTTATTAAGCGCAGGGTGACTTCTATTGAAAACGAAATAGCAAATGCAACCGTCAAGGAAAAGGAAGTAGTTGCATTCCGGATAATTGAGTCCGTTAGAAATGTCACGATCGAGATTCAGAACTAAAAATGCAATGCTGGTATATGTAAAAATAAACATTCTATAAGAAAATACACATCGCAGTCGTTTACAATGAGTCTGTACTCTTACTTATGTACTCATATGGTAAAATTTAGAGTGGATATAATTGCAGTTAAATAGTACAGGAATATTTATTAGTTTTATAAAACTGATTCGCTTCAAGAGATGTTCATTATTAATTTTTGTCATTTCTATAAACATTCTATAAGAAAATACACATCGCAGTCGTTTACAATGAGTCTGTACTCTTACTTATGTACTCATATGGTAAAATTTAGAGTGGATATAATTGCAGTTAAATAGTACAGGAATATTTATTAGTTTTATAAAACTGATTCGCTTCAAGAGATGTTCATTATTAATTTTTGTCATTTCTATAAACATTCTATAAGAAAATACACATCGCAGTCGTTTACAATGAGTCTGTACTCTTACTTATGTACTCATATGGTAAAATTTAGAGTGGATATAATTGCAGTTAAATAGTACAGGAATATTTATTAGTTTTATAAAACTGATTCGCTTCAAGAGATGTTCATTATTAATTTTTGTCATTTCTATAAACAGATATCATTTCTTATTTTACGCTGAAAAATATTATAATTCAAGCAACATTTTGTTGTAAGGTAGTAAACATAGTGTGCAAAAAGAAAGAGTTTCACTGTTTTATATATTTCTTGTATTCCCTACAGACGTAAATGATAACAAATTGCCAAAATATTTAAGAAAATTATCAAAATATAATGAAATGTCTGTTACTTTAGTCTAAAATGCATTTTAAAAATATTACTATACATGTATAATGCATCATTAATAGAAAATATCGCAGCTTGCCTATTTTTTTTTTTTTTTTTTTTTTTTTTTTTTCTCCCCGACGAAATTATAGAAGTAGCAAATGCATTCAAATATTCTTTCTTGGGACATTTTGCATTTATTTTTACATAAGAAGAGTTTTGGATGTCTTCACTTTTTAAGTTATGTTTTCTTATATTCACATGAAGGAAATATGAAATCGCGTAATAAAAGAATACTCTGGATGAAAATTATTATATGAAGTATTGAAATATATACAGGTATGACCTTGAATCATCGAGTGATTCGTCATTTGGATAAGTCTAATAATCAGGGCAAGCGTGTGAACTAGAATTTAAGTAAACTAAACAAAATTTCACTAAAATTTGATATGAAAAGAGATAATCTTTCGATTTCGTCTGAAAAAAAGATAATGACGGCCTGTATAACTTTTTTTCGTTTGTTTTTGGTTTGGTTTTATGTGATTACGACAAAGCCTTGAGGGCTATCTGCCTAAGAGGAGAGATGCCTTCGTGGAGGATTTTCTGAGGGAAACTGGCTCGTATACACGTTATATACGGTGAAAACCACGAAAACGGCTATGCTACCAGCCCGTTCGCGGGATTCGAACCTCGGACCGAACTACTAGTGTTCAGCGACAATACGACACGCGCCTTACTTCTAGCACCGGCCGCTGGTGGCTCTGCGCTCGCACTAACACCCCAATAAATTAATCTAAACGACCTTGCAAAATGTATATCTTTGTAGAAACATTAAGGCTTTTCAAGCAGGAGACGTGAAAAATGTACAGTGCCCTCACCGGGACTCGAACCCTGGACCTTTTGAGCACACGTTGAGTATGCTTCCAATTACACCGCGAAGGCGTGCGGAAAGGAGGGAGAAAATACCAGGTACAAAAAATCAAATTAGATAATTTTATAAACTCTTTTCTTTGCTCTGTCTAGAAAATTTGGGAAGTATTTGAAAATTAGAGAAAATTAAATATATTTTCTTCTTAAAAAAACTTCCCAAATTCTTTCACAACTTCATATAGTTCTGTAAGGGATTAAAGAAAATATATAAATAGAAGTAATAAAGGGAACTGTGCAGAGAAAAGAACTTCTGGGGTTACAACAATCAAATAAATGTAAATTACTCTGTCTAAGGAGTAAATGTAAATTACTCTGTCTAAGGAGTCCATAAGAATTTTTGTGCTAACCGAATTTCTAAGATACTTACATCGCTGAAAAATTTCATTACGGAAATTAGTTTTACCTTTGATAAACTTATTATCCAAGTGTATAAGCGACTAATGCCATCAAATAATTTTTCAATGAAAAGTGATACAATAAATTGCATATATATATTAATAGAGAGATTATCCCTTCGGAAAATGTAAAGTAAGAACTATTGTAACATAAAAGTAAGGGTCAGAAAAAATTCAGAAGAAACACTTTTTTAAATAAAACTTAATAATTATTGCTGATTCCTTGTAAAATGGCTGACTTTCCATAGAGTATTAGCCCCTTTTGATAAAATCAACAATAATAAAAAAGATCTAATCGTGTTTTGTTTTCCTTGTCTATGTGAATGAAATTAAATTTAATCGAAAGTAATATTTCAGCTTAATTCAAACCATTTTATTTTATTTTGAAGAAAGCGAGAAAAATACCCCGACACGATCCGATTTAAAGAAAAATTACTGCATAAAAATATTATCATAAAAGCGGATGAAAATAATCAAATTTTAATTACAATAGTTTCTACTCTACCTTTTTTGACGGGAGAATCTCTCCATTTATATAGAGCTAATATTAAATACTGCGTTAGCGCTATATTTTAGCCTTGAAATTCCAATTTAGCTTTTTTACTTTAAGTGTTTCATAAATTTATTATTCATTCAGAATACATCACAGCCCAGTCGCTATATTATTTTACTTACATGAAAAGAGATAAACTTGCATTTAATTCCCTTTTTGTGATAATTTACAGTCTGTATCCAACCTCTGCAATCTATACAAAAACAGTCTTTCAGAAAATTATGCATCTTTACTGTTAAATGCAATTGCGATAATTTCAAATGAGTAACTGAAAACCGCTACCAAAGAGAAAAACACGACGCATTTAACTGTATTAATGAAACGGATTTCTAAGATACGTTGCGTCGGAAGCAATTTGTAGTCAACCCCATGAGTGGGAAATAGATCTAGATTTATGAATTATCCGTCACGAAATCAAGTCAGGGGTCACGGACAATACCTGTCTCATTGTGGTGGCGTTTTCTTGTGAGAGATTTGCCAGTCATCTTTGCTAAACAATGCTCTCTATGGCCGTTGAACTAAGTACACAATCTCACTCGTGAAAAGAGATAGAAATAAATAACCATTTTATCGCAAATGGGCGCAAAATGGGCAAATTCACTATCATTTTTACATTTGGGGAATATTCTTCTTACACTTCTTAGACTGCTAGAGTTATACTATAGATCGCCAGGCTCAATGATTTTATCCAGAAAAGACTCTTCGACATTTTGAGGTCAAAAGAACAAAATTATTTTCTTTATATCTTTTGCAGTAAATCCGTGTTTTTATAGCGTTGATTTGCATTATTTCCTATATTGAAGATAGAAAATGTTTAAGTACTCTAAGTTTTCTTTTGGAATTTCTGATTCTCAAGTAATTTGGAAAATAAAGCGAAATACTTCCATCTAACCGACTTCGCTTTGTTCCATGCAGCTTCATGTATGTGCAGTCATCAGTTGCTATAGCTCTGATCGATATTCTACCTTATTGGATAGAATGCGTATTTTGAATACAATTAGCTATAAATAACTGCGTTTCAAAATTACACGTTTAGTTATAAAAAAAAGGAGCTCGAAATAACTCACTTCAGCTCTCTCGGGAGAAGAAGGAAAAAAGCCTTCCTGTACAATAATCTGTTATTTAAAAACAGTAAAATTCTAGAGTAAAGTTCTATAATATTATTCTGTACAAATATCAAATGACAGGAAAATCTGAATAATGAATTTTAAAAAATGATTTTATAAACTACCCATTTAAACACTGCGTATGTATTTAGTAAAGAAAATTATGCACAAACATACATGATGTGTACGACAGACTTCTGGATATATTTATGCATGCGATTGAATGAATTTGCTTTCCATGTATTGCACATTACATTGCATAACATTTTGGGTGAAAATTTATACAATATATTTTTTTTAAAGTCTACTGTTAAATGAATATATGTATAGCTTCTTTCATGTATTATCCGATTTTCCTTGTAGGCCTCGTAACGCGGGTTCAGTCTGAGCTTCAACAGCTGACGTTATAAAGAGAAAGCACTATTTCTCTCCCCCCCAGGAAAAAGTAAAAATCAGAACTTAAGTATGGTGTTATTTCGTATAGTCGTAGAATACCTGTAAAAATACAGGAGCAGTTGACCTGGGCAATCATGTTAATTTGGTATAAGACCTTGGACAGTTATGTTAACAAAATTACTAAAGGAATACTTATTTTTAAGCCTTCATTAGAAACTATATTAGTTACTAAAGTATAAAATATTTTACTGGAAATTCCCAATACTAATATTTCTTGTCAAATTTTAGATCTGCTTTACAATTTTATTAATATCAGTTTTAATACATTTTAGAGTTCCAGACATTTTATGTTAAACATTATGTTTTAAAGACTAATAAAATTTGTTTTATTTAGTAACAATAAAAATAGGTTTAATCACAAAAGTTATTAAAGATATTCCAGGTAAAAAATTTCGTGTTTTCTCACATGTTAAGTTGGTTTATTAAAATTTTCAGAATTAACACTGACTTAAATTTTATGAGCGTTTGCAAAAGACTATTTTTATCAAACTTATATAAAATCAAAATGGAATTCTATAATTATAAACGCAAAATTTTTAATGGATTTATCTGGACATCCGGCAATATGCTGCTGCCCCACCAGTGTCAAGAGGTCAAAACCGCTGAATACTGGAAATTTGCCTTGAATTCAATTCCAGGCAAGCGGGCTGGCTATATGATTGTTTTACATGATTTTCCCCAGGTGTAATATGAATACGAGCAAATACTCATACGAAGGCATCCGTCATCGCCCACATGGTATAGTGGTTAGGGGAGCCTACTGCGATACCGAAGGGCCGGAATTTGAATCCCGGAGAAGACATGGGTGTTTGTAAATGTATAGTGTTGGTGCGGCATGGCGGCACTCCAGACATTCGGCGAGCAGAAAGTCCTCTCGTGTGGATAGAGTGCTCTCCCTCAAAATTGGGGGTGGAAAATAGAAGTCCAACTCTCTTCGGAATAGGTTCTGCCAACCATTGTTCCATGTAATATGGACAAGACAACAACAACAAGGCATCCGTCCATCTAGGCAGATAACCCTCGTGTGTTTGCCGTATTCAAATACTTAAATCTAATCAGCAATTTGCTGCAGATATATTAAGATTTGTATACATGTAATGTGTTGGCTGATAAATAATTTTAAGTTATATGTAAGTTCATCTCAAAAACATGTATGAAAATTTTGCACGTAACTCTTTTGTCATACTTTTATGTGTACAATTCAGTCTTAGTATAAATTTAGCAAACGGAAGTAACAGTTTCCTTTCAGCATAAAATTTTTAATTTAAATAGTTTTTTAATTATTAAAATATAAGAAACTTTCATTGCAGAATTTCAAGAATTTGCAGATAAAATCCTGCTTGTGACTTGTCGCGGATTATTGCATTATAAAGGGTTCGTGCAAATTCAACATAAATAAAACTGCCAGTTGTTTTTTTCTGGCAATAAAACCACACTGTCTCTTCAAATCGGAAATGTTTCAATTAAGAGTAATAAAAGTAATAAATAAAAAGACTCATATGCATTAAGATATTAATTTTTCAGTTCAATAACAGAAAGTTTTAGGGAGCAACATTCAAGTAAATATGTTAATTAAAAACGAAAAAGCTTATTAAATTCTTCCGATTTTAAAAACCGAGGATTTTTATGCTTTCTTTAAAACAGAGAATAAATAAATAATAATAACGTCTGAAATTTATTTAGCATTTGAGATAGATTTCTTCGCAACTTTTCCTGAGATATGGTTCGTAATCAAAATCTTTGTAATTAATTTTAATTAATTTTTTAGATAATTGAGTTCACACTTAGCATATTATTTAGCGATTCATCTCAATAATTTCGGAAAAGGAAAACCTTTATCACAAAAAATGAAATAAGAATTTTCTTGCTAACGAAACGAACTAACGAATTTTCTTGCTAATGAAATAAGAATTTTCTTGCAACTTAAAAATCATGGAGTTGCATGGAAGTTGCTTCTTTTTAACAAATTCAGACAAATATGTTAGTCAAACAGTGCTTTAAAGTGCAGCCAAGAAGTAATCGGAAAAGAATGGTTGCGTAAAAAAAGTTACATCGTTTTACATTACGATTTCTGATTTCGTGTGAATAACTGGTATGGTTGAGGAGAGAGTAAACGGCTTTATTGCGCAGCCATTTTGTTCTAAAACTATACTTTTGTAAGCATTGAACCTCATCCGTTGCATTCGTGATTTGCAAGGATGGATTCTGAAAAATTTGGGGGATTCTGACTTCTATTTATTTTTCTTTAAAAGAAATTCCAGATAAAAATCTAATTTTTTCATAATTTCTTTCAGTCAGAAATGAGAATCTACAGTTATGTATGCAAGTTCTATATTCACTGGGGAAGGAAAAGTTAAAAAAAAAAAAAATGCATAACACTAGTCTTTCTTTGAAGCACAATCTCTCTTTTGCCTAATCTTGAATACTTGCAATATCAAAGTTAAAGCGTCGTTTCAGTCTTAATATAACATTTCGTTTTGTCTAACAAAACAGTTAAGTCAAGGATTTCCAATTTTAGGTGAAAGTACTTTTATGTTGTTATACTTTACATATTTTTACAACTTATTAATTACCAGAATTTTCCTAATCATATCAAAATGGTGAAAACAATGTTAACTTCTTTTGCTTTACTTTAATAGCAATTAATAAATTGTAAAATATATAGAATATTAAAAGTTAATTTGCAAGGTACAAAATAGTACTGAGGTTCTATGAGCATTTGTGAATGACTTGCGAATTTTAATATTAGTAACTGGTTTTAATACTGTTAGCCAAATGTTAACTTTTTGCATTTTAAATTGATACACAGAGATATAGATTATAACCGAAACGGGGGCAGAGAGAAAAACTGACAAATTATCGAAAAGCTTCTAGAAGTTTATGACGGTCTTTCTAAAACGTTCAAAATTTCTTAAAGTCTTCTAGATAAATTGCTTTTCCTTTGGTAATTATCAATAAATCTAGTATTTTTGCGTTTGAAAATTCATTTTTGCATTTGAAATGAAATGTCTTTAATATAGTCTCAAAACCATAATTCTTTCTTTAGCTCTCTTTCCACATGTAAGGTATGAAAGAAAGTAATGCATCAGGGCTTCTGTAAATATTACGTTAACCATCTTTTCTTGTTTCAGTGGAAGATACGGGAAACCCCTATGTACCCTCACGATGACGTAAATATAGAGAGCGCCCCCTTTTCAGGGATCATAAGGTCTCTTTCTGTTTAAGACAACGGGAAAGCCATTCACAAAGTTGAGTGTAGTTTCAGAATTAGTCTTTAAAACTTTTGTTTCACAACAAAAGCTTTAAAGCGGCCTCTCCAAAGACAGTTGTTTTATTAATCTGAAAGTCTGCCTATGTCTTTACAGTAGACAATTTGGAAATCGTGTTTGAAATGCAGGTGAGGAAATTAACATACTGATTTTCAAGCTGTTTACCAGAACCAAGTAATCTGTTTACCAGAATCATATTTTCCTATTTTTTATATTCTAATTATCCCATACGATGAGTAAAGAACTTACAATTTAGAATCGGAATAGTGTACCTTTAGTATCAATAATTTTCAAGTGTATTAACCGGCTCATTTTATTCACTGTCAGAAACTTTTATTACAAATATTGAATATTAATAATTTTTGAAATGTAATATGGTTGTGAAAGATTCTAGTCTTCCTTAACCAATTTCGAAATTATAGGAAATTTTATTTGAGGTTTAATGCATTGCGTCCACAAGATGTAGGAAATTTGGCTTACATGACGGTTGCATTTTCTATCTCCTCCACCCGTTTTCCTACTCTATCCATCATCTCCATTCATTTTAAGAATTTTTTAACGTTTTGAAAAGACAGTAATAAACGATCGGTAATTTATCAATTCCTTTTTCTGCCCCAGTTTATCTTTTAATCGGCATATTTGGGTATCAATTTAAAACGCAAAAAGTTAAAAATTTGGCTAAGAGTTTTAAAGTGCAGTTAGTAATTTTAAAAATGACTAATTCATTTACAAATGATCACAGATTCCCAAGTTTACTTTCAACCTTACAAATTATCTTTTAATACTGTACATATTTTATAATTTATTAATTGCCATTTCTCTAAAACAATGGAAGATAGCATTGTGCTGACCATTTTATATGATTGGGAAATTTTTTGCTATTAAAAAAATTATATAAATTTGTTGATTTTACAGTGATTTACATATGCTTCAAATCCGTTCTTTAACTGAGCGGTCAAAAAAGTAAGTTTGAATTGTAATGCGCTTTTCTTTCTTATCTGTGTTTATTTTATGCATTTCCTTTAACTTGGTTTTTGGGTCAAATCTTGAAATTAATCTTTAACAGATTTTCTCGATTTTCTTGAAATTCTTATCAATCCAAATTTTGTACACATACGTAGTTGCAATAATGTTCTAATAGCCTATAGATTTTTTAAAATTTAGAATAGATTATTTTCTATTTATTGTTGAAATTTTCTCTAAAATGTTTGTTTAGAGATAAAAGTAATCGCAGTAGAATTTGGAGCTTTACATCATCCGATAAACCAAAACAATCTGCTAAATGATGGTTTTCCGAAATACCTAATGTAATTTGCCGAACTTCGGTAGCTCTTCAAAAATCGTTTCACTTTAGCTATCCTGCAGTATGCCGTTGCTAATAGCCATGGATTTTTTAGACCAAAAGATTGAATCTTTTATTGATAATCGGTTTATGAAGGATGATGAGATCGAATTTATAAATCAAACAAAAATTTTAACTGACGGAACATAATTGCACATGAAATTAAAACGAATGTTTTTTACTTCTTTGTACGAAGTAAAGGAAGTATTCTAATCATGAAAAATTTCGGGAATAATATTTTCGTTGAAAATATTATTTTGAATGGATATATATTTTGTTGAAAATGTTGCCAAAATGGATATATATTTTGTTGAAAATATATATCCATTTTGGCAGCTCATAAATCCATTTAAACGACGTTTTTTCATGACATCTGTATGTACAAAGAGAATAAAGGACTTTTTCCAAAAATGGATTGAAAAATCGATTTAAAATGTATTTAGAGTTTCTTTTTTATATCTGTACGTGTGTATGTATCTCGCAAATTTCAAAACAAGTAGCTTCAGAACGTTGAAATTTTGCATATAGGACCGCTATAACATGTAGTTGTGTACCTTCCTTTTTTAGTTGCAATCTGCCGCACCAGTAAGCTCGGTGTTTTTATTTTCTAGATTGGTAAATTGTGCATTTTTTGCTTTAAAACTGATGGAATAATGTTGTTCTTATATTCCAGTTAAGGTTTTTATGTCTTTAGTTAATCTGCACGCAGTAGTTGTAGAATTATCAACAATTTAACAGTTGTTTAAGTGCTACTAAGCCTATCTAAGAAGCCATCTGCTTGCATTTGAAACTCTTAGTAAAAAATAGCGAATTAAGTCAGCTTCTGCACGAAGTTCAGCGTCTTTCTGTTGAGTGGGACCAAAAGTAAACATTCACATTCACTGACAAACTTGGCTTCTTGCCAGCTGGTCAAATTGCTTGTTTTTGCTTAGAAACTGTAATTTTAATTGTAAATATTGTTTTTTATTTGTTTTAACTGTATTCGGTGTTATATATATATATTATTGGGGGGGGGAGTATTTTACAATTTTTAATCATGATATTTTGAGTTTTTAAGTAATTTTTTTGTCTTGCCGCTGCGAAGTGAGAACTGAATTAATTGAATGAGAAATATATCTCTGATGAAATTTGAGGAAATAGAGTTTAAACGAAATGCAGCAAAAAATGTGTATAATTTAATAGCCGTACAAGCAAATCATGGGGCGTCCACATCAGATTTTTTTACATGACAGTAATTTATATATAATAGTATTTCTTTTCCTATTTTATATATTTTTATATATTTTTGTTATTTTCGGGATTTCTTCTGGTTTGAAAAAACTTAGTTGATATTTTTTTTTTTTTTTTTTAGATTTTTACTGGTTTTGAATTTCATTTATTTCAAGACTTTGTGAATTAGGTTCTAAATTTCTTATTATTTTATCTATCAATCTCTCTCTACATACATATATATGTATATATATATATGTAAATAATGAATATATATATATATATATATATATAAGGTCATTATTTACAGTTTTAATCAAATGTGCTAAAATGTTTTAAAAAATTAAAAATTGGTTTTAGTAATCATAGTATTCTTGGTCATATGTACTTAAGAACCGTGGAATTTTATTAAAACTGCAGAACTCTTCTATATGAAATGTATAACAACATTAACAAAATTTCAAGAAACTTTGAAATGATGGTATACAAATAAGGAATATAAACGACCATTACATTTTGTTCATTTAAATTTCTGTTTCATAGTTTTTGATTCAAACTCGCTATTGTTATCAGCCCCATGGCTTTCTTTTTGGTCGTTGTTGATAAAAAATACTTAAACAATGGAAAAAACTCTTTTTTTATTATTTTTAGTTCTTGTGATTAAAACATAGTAATTTAAAAAGGACCAGCATATATTTTGTTCCTTATTTCATTCTCAAGGCATGAGTACATCTTCTATAACGAAACTGAAGTACATCACACAGAAAAAAAAAAAAAAAAAAAAAAAGAGAAAAAAAAGTTTAATGAAACATTTCTGAAAAGGTTCAGATTTTTAACGATCTACCAAAAGGGATCTTTTAAATTTAATATTATTTATCAGTAGAGATTATCGATAGAAATGGTCGAGATGGAACATCAAACCATTTTATAGGATAATTAGATGAATATGCACTTAGACTAACATGGAAACGTTTTATACTTGCTGTATATTTAAAAAGTGAAAAAAATATGCAATGTAATTCTATAAAAATATTTAATATTTTTAATTAGATATATCATTAATTAAATATATTTTTATTTAAACTAATAATATTAAAAAGTAAAAAATATTATTCTTAAGAACGTCATTTATTGTTTTTAATAGCTTAGTTTGTTAATTAATAACAGTATAAGGTATTTCTCCCACTTTTCTAGCGTGCCTTTGGTGTAGTAGTTCTGCACACTGGGCGGGTATTCCAGAGGTCCATGGTTCGATTTCCGGCGAAGGCAGTTGCTAATTTTTCATCTCTCCGGCTGCTCCCAAAAAATCCTAATGTCTCTACAGCGGCGCCCGAACTAAAAGGGTGTTGGATGAGGTTTCTCCATACCCAGGATTTGGCGATTGGGTCCCCTAAAAACCCCAGTCGCCCTTTAAAAAGGAGAGTATATACGGCATTTCTCCCCCTTTCCTAGCGTACCTTTGTGGTGTAGTGGTTCTGCACGCTGGGCCGGTATTCCAGAGGTCCATGGTTCGATTCCCGGCGAAGGCGGTTGCTAATTTTTCATCTCTCCGGCTTTTCCAAAATTACCTAATGTCTCAGACAACAGACAGTTTAAATATGAAAGAAAAATGTCTTACATCATCCCGAATGGCAACAGACTCATATGAAAAGTGAAACAACACCAATATCGTGTTTCGAGACTAATGTGCCTTTTGGACTAATAACAATAAAATAGTGAACTGATGAGTGAAATCCGCCCAAGTGATTACTTTCATGCATACTTCTCTTCAAATGATAAAGAGATTAACTCTTTGTTAGAATGGTTAAAAAAAAAGACTCTAGAAAACACTCATTATTTTAAATAAAAGAGATACGTAAATGTAGTGAAATATATTTTTTCAGCTCCACAGTATTTCAGTATAACAATACATAACAGTATTCACATTCATTTACACTGTAATTGCCCAAAATAGTTCCTACAGATTATCCTTATAGAGTTTTTAGTGAAATGGCTTATTTAGTTCGAATTTATGGAATTGTGCTGGTTGGTATGTAAAAATTCACATTATTTTTTGGCAAAAATGGGAAGATCTTGGAATTGAAATTTAGTATAATCTTAAACGTTACAGAATTTAGACATTTGGTAGTAATTAAGAATTTAGAGAATAAAAGTATATCTTTAATACATACATTTTATAGCCTCCAAATTCCAGAAACAAGTTCATCATAATGAATTTTATTTGTTTCGCAAATTTTAGGCTTGTTTTCTTTAAACGCTTAGAAAGAAGTAATAAAATTTCAGCTTACCCTCTTCCGACAATAAGTCTCAGTGCATCTAAATTTCCATAATATGCTGCCCACAATGTGGGTGTCATTCCATCTTCATCCGGTGCATTACAATCTTTGCGGGTTGCGTCCCGTAACAGATCCAAGAAACCATCTCTTGCTGCTCTGTGGAAACGATCTTTGTCCAATCCCGACATCTTATTCCAAGAGGTAAGTGCGATCAGTTCAATCCTTATCTGTATAAACTAGCAAAGTGATTTTCACGGCATCCGTTACGATTAATCTCTTCCCGCAGGTGAGCGGCTGTTCACCGTGAAGAGGTCGTTCATTATATCCGTACCGCTAAGCATGTCGCGTGTTTGGTAACCGAGTGGTAGATTCTGCTCTGACGGTGGTGAGTGCACCGGCAGGGTTGCCTTCTTTTTTTTTTTTTTTTCTTTTTTTTTTTTTTTTTTTCCGCCGTTTTTCAAAGGGAATATAGATAGCCTTTTGTAAACTAGCGCCAAATCTGATTCAGGTATTCCTGTCATTGAAGAGTTCTCTCAAAATTCAGCATTAATTTATCTAAATATGGCTTCAAATATCATGTTTTCACATTAATTAATTTAGAACTTCTGTGGAGCGTTTGCTAGATTGTTAATTAGACATTTTATTCGCTTATTTTCCCAATTCAGATGTTTATAAGAATTATTTAATTGAAGCATTTTTCAAATTTTACGTAATACGGCTTGATTACTATATTAGTGGAAATACCTTTTTAAATAATCATCTTCGGGGCTGGAGGAATAGCAAACCTAAAACTTCTTGAAACTACAGTCTTAACTTGAAAAAGCTTTAATAAAAAAATTTCCTATTAAACAATCTTTTTAAATTTAAAATACATAAAAAAAATTAGTGTAAAAATGTTATTCAAATCTTTCGCTTCTCTTCTTGATCCAGAATCGTATCTATTGCTTTCAACTCATAGAACTGAATCTTAACTACTGAATAAAATTAAGCTAGTTAAAAAAAATTCCAGTTTGAAGAGCTCTGATTTTTCTTGTTATAAGGTTGTTCGCATTTTATGGAAACGGTTTTCTATTTAAATTTTCTCATTTGACTTTTGAAATAAAAATTTGGCATTTTCTATATAATCGTCTGCAAATCTTTTATTTTGACTGGAAAGCAGAATAAGGAATATATTTTTAAAATGGCCCCTAAAATTGGTAAATGGCTCGAAGGTTACGTAACTGAACTTTCAGAATAAAAATATTCGTATCAATAAATTGTAAATCGATGTAAACATCAACGTTATTATATTTCAAAGAAAGGTATATTTAATAAATTTGAAAGTGAAAAAACATCAAACTGAAAGTAAAAATGAAAAAAAAATAGTCGTAAAACCACATCCTAAGACTGTTCGAATGAGATTAAATATCACGAAAATAAAGTCTCTTATCCTGAAAGTAAATTCACTAACTCAAAGATCCACTACATTGGAACTGAGAATGTTTTTACTCACTGTAAGTAAAATCAGTAATAAAGATGGAAATTTGTGGTTAATACTCGATAAGGCATGGTTGTATTTAAGCGATTGTAATAATAATAATAATGATAAGATCAATTTTGTGTTGTTCATCCGACGAAAAAGGTCGTATGAAATGGCTTCGTCAATGTACAGAAAATTTCCCAACAGGATTCAGTATTTTGATACCACAGTAAATTAAGATTCAAAGAACTCTCAAATAAGGCTAAAATTAATTCACTGTACTATCAGCCGAATATTTTAGAAAAAATATTTGAAGAAAAAATTCTAGCAGTGTATGAACTAGAAAAAATTCTAGTGTGAAAGGCCGTTAGTAAAATTGAACATCATATGGTCCTACAAGTCTATCACACATCTAAATCAACTTTCGCTTGTTTACAAAGAAAGAATCAGTAACAAGAATAAAATATATCCCATTTAATAAAATATCTGTAAAATCATCCAATGCTTCTCATATGAACTTTTGCATTTTTGATTCTTTAAAAAGGGCATTAGGAAAATCGCAGCCAAGAACACTGAGCGGACTTTGGAAAATGACCTACGAGGATTGGGATAAAATTGACATGACGGTGCTATAAGAAAGTTTACTGCATGGAAAATTTACGGAGAGCTATAGCCAAGAATCAAGGTTGTCAGATGGACGTAAATCGCCGCAAGAATACGTCCTTTATGCATAAAAAGCAATTATCAAATTCATTTACATAAAGTGCAAGTGATCTCGAAGAAAGTAGACTAATTACTGATATTATATACAATTTTTAACAATCTGAGAGGAAATGGTATAAGAAATAAAAAATGAAAACAGTCTGAGTTGCTATGCATTAAATATTACATATGATATTTCACCAATGACTCAAAATGATAATTTATATAAAATATTTGTAAAACTATTTCCTTAACAAAAAATAAAAAACTATGTTACTTACCAAGGAAAAGGAAACTTATATGCCTATTTATCTCTGACTTCGCAATTTTATGCTTTTATGAAAGAAATTAGGCGCATACCATACATTTTAATAAGTTTTTATCCTGAACAAAGCTGTGTAATAGTTACTATGTAATGTAACTTATTCCAATGTAATTATTATCACTTGAAATTCTTAATTGTTGGACGTAAAGTTAAATCCTCCTTTAATATAAGCTTTCAAATAAGCAAATTCTATTATCTATTTTCTGCAAAATCGACAGTCTACTTCATTCTTGCCAAGGAATTATTTGCAATATTATTCACTACATTTAAAATCCAGTATAGTTACTTTTCTTGTTTTTATATCATGAATAAATAACATGATAAAAATGAATTTGTCCTCAGATCCCTTTAAAATTTTCCCATCTGATGGTATTATTGGTTTTTGATTGTTGATACGTCTCTTTGAATTGCATATTTCCAACTGGATGAATTAATTTTTTTATTCGTTACTCTTACGCAAAGAATTTATTGGGCCCCAAAAGGCCTTCATTGCTGTCATTTTATAAAACCTGTATCTTCCCTGCTTAAAAGTAAAGTTTTCAAACTAAAAATTAAACAACCGGTTAATACACTAAAAAACTAATTCATTGAATGAAATAGAAAATATAATAAGTTAGTAAAATTCTAATTGCAATTGTAGTCAGTGAATAAACTGTTTAAAATTAATTTAGGTAGCAATAAATTCTTTTCTTAAATTTAGCTTCAGTTTAAACATTTTGCAACATTCATATTATTTTTCATTAGCAAATAAATAATTGAAAGTCAATAAAATTTGTAAAACTAGAATCCCTACTGTTTTTAGGGAATTGGAAGCATTTTTATTAGAATCTTTCAAAATGTTTGGCTATATTTCCTTATTTTATGCAACCATTCAATCATCATTCTGAACTGATTGCTCAATATTCATTTATCAGTTACTCGATTTAACAAATGCTGATATTGAGAAAATCATTAAACCTTAATTTATCTTTTATGCAGATTTACAAATCGCAAATTCTTTGAGCACTGCCATTATAACTATGAAATGTTTAATTTATATCTGAAATGTAGTCATTCTACAATAGTTTAATAAAACTTAAGGCTTAAAATCAATAAACATACACGTTAATTTTATTTTTAATAATATATCTGATTATTATAATTTAAAATATACCTTGTAGGGACATTAGTTATTTTTTTGGAAGCAGGCAAGATGAAAAATATGTAACGCCTTCGCTGGGAATCGAACCACGTACCTGTGAAATACGCGTCCAGCGTGCAGACCACCCCATCACGAAGGCATGCCAAAAAAGGTGGGAGAAATACCTGATATACTCCCCTTTTAAAGGGCGACTGGGGTTTTTAGGGGACCAATCGCCAAATCTTGGGTGAGGACGATCGTCATCCAACATCCTTTTAGTTCGGGCGCCACTGTAGAGACTTTTTTTTTGAGGCAGGCAAGATGAAAAATTAGCAACGCCTTCGCCGGGAATCGAGCCGCGGACCTCTGGAATACGCGCCCAGCGTGCAGAACACCACACCACGAAGGCATGCTAAGGAGGCGGGAGAAATACTTTATATACTCCCCCTTTTTAAAAGGGCGACTGCGGTTTTTAGGAGACCCTATCGCCAAAACCTGTGCGGGGAGAATCATCATCCACCACCCTTTTAGTTCGGCGCCACTGTAGAAACAGTAGGTATTTTTGAAAGCAGGCAAGATGAAAAATGAGGCGAAGCGGGAGTCGAGCCGTGGATCTCTGGAATACGTCGAATCACTCTGAACGTCCGTTTCACTTTTCAAACTTATGTCACCGAATATTATCGCCCTGTATTATATCTGAAGAAATTAAGTGATGAAGAATCTGAATAAACGTATCTGTGTTTCTCGGATTGTGATAAAACAACAGTACCTAGAGCCATCAAATTTTGAATTACTTAATCCTACTGGGCATCTGGAAGCCCAAATGTGAAATTTGAAATTTGTTTTATTATCGATTTCATATTTTGTAAAACTTTAATGAATTTTTAATTAACAAACTCAAGGATTTCAAAGCGAGCAATGGCAACGTTGTATAGAAAAAATACTTTTATCTCCAGCCCGTAAGACTGTGTATCGGAAATTCTAAAGATATGCTCATTTTAAAATTATTTTGGAATATTGCTATTGAATCGAATTTTATGGTTTAAGTGCGAAGAACATGATATTTAATAAACAATGATAACACAAAAAGCGCCCTTTGGGCTTAATTTAAAATCTCAAAGCTTTCAGATTTTGTTTTTCTTTAGCCCAAAGGCCCGATAGCCCAGAATGGCTATTTAGTCTCAGAATGGCATTTTGTGGAGTTTACTATAAACGACGAAACACTTTTTAAATTGGTGCCATCAAATAATATCGCTCTGTATTGCCGTTAAAGAAATTAAGTAATGAAGAAGCTGTATGAATGTACCTATGTTTCTCGTATTTTGAGAAAAAACGACGGTACCTAAAGCCATAAATTTTGAATAATTCTCATTCCGAACATGGGCAGAAGCCCGAATTTTGAATTTCAAATTTGGTTTATTGTCTATTTCATATTTTATAAATCTTTAACGAATTTTTGATTAACAAACTCAACGATTTCAAAACGAGCAATGGCAACACTGTACGAAAAAAAAAAAAAACATATTAATCTCCAGCACGCGAGACTGTCTATCGGAAATTCTAAAGATATGCTGTTTTTAAATATTTTGTGATACTGCTGGTGAACTGAGTTTTATGTTGCTTAAGTGCCAAGAACATGATATTTAATAAATAAAGGTAACACACAAAACATTAAAAAAATCCATTTAGACGTAATTATAAAATCTGAATGCTTTCGGATTTTTAAAATTAATTATTAAATTTTCCTGTATCATAATTTTTGCAGAATTGCTGCCAATCGACTTAAATAACATCTTTAATTTACCTTTATAATAGGAAATTACATTGCTTACCAGAATAATGAAATTAAACCTCTCACATTATACTTTAAAAATTTTAAAACATATTTCGTATTTTGAATCACAGCTTCCATGGAATACATCTATACATATAAGCATTTATACTATAAGTTAGTGGTAACAGTCTTCCCTTTATTCATTCTACCGTCTGCATCCTGTATTTTTTTTTTTAAATCAGAATATTATTGTTAAAACTTGCAAAAATTTTTACTCATTTCAGTGATTCTATAACTTTATGACTTGAAATAAATTTGCTATAGCAAATTATAGTTCTGGGAAGAGTTTTGTCTAAAATTAAAACCAAATTAATATGTAAATTTAAAAAAAATCTGAAATGTTTCAGATTTTAAATTACGTCCAAAGGGGTGTTTTTTTTTTTAACATTTTGTGTGTTACCTTTATTTATTAAGTATCATGTTCTTCGCACTTTAACCATAAAATTCAGTTCAACAGGAATATCGCAAAATAATTTTAAAATGAGCATACCTTTAGAATTTCCGATACACAGTCTCGAGGGCTGGAGATAAAAATGTTTTTTTTTCTGCACAACGTTACCATTGCTCGCTTTGGAATTCCTGAGTTTGTTAATCAAAAATTTGTTTTACAAAATATGAAATCGATAATAAAACAAATTCCAAATTTGGGCTTCCAGATGCCCATATTCGCAGGAGGATTACGTTATTCAAAATTGGATGGCTCTAGGTACCGTTATTCTATCACATTGAAAGAAACATACATACATTTATGCAGATTCTTCATTATTTAATTTCTTTAAATATAACACAAGACGATAATATTTGGCGGCAACAATTTGAAAAGTGAAACAACGTTTGTAGTGAATCGACGCAAAATGCCAAAACGAAACTAATAGTCTTTCTGGGGAAATTGCTCCTTCGGACTAAAAAGTACAAAATGACAGTTTTATTCCGGGTTGCGTATTTGCAGATTTATCGCCAAATATGACAATCCTCTTTCGGTGGAAATGACAGGTGATGCATTCGTGACGTCATGGTCCGTTTTCATAAAAGATAGCCAGGTGCGTGAATGGAAAGTCTACACAGTGATGAAAATTTCGCCAAACAAGGCAGAAATCTCCCTTCTAAAAATAAATGTAAGAATCCTTTTGCTCCGTTTTCCCTAGATAAAATCTCTATTATTTCACTTTTCCATATAAACTGATGAAATTATTTTTGTAACAACGAATTAATCAATATCTATTATTGATATAATAACTAATACTAGAAAATTGTTGATTAATTAGGGATACATACAGTATGCACATTAATAAGCATTGTCAAGAATCCATTAAAACAGTCTAGAGGTTTAGATACAGAGCTGTTTCAGAGCCTCCAGGGTTATATTTCTTTTCTTTTGCGAGGGAGAGAAAGTGTCACGACGAGTTATAGGATGATTTTAAGGCTCTTATTTCTGGCCTTGGAGATTTTGGGATGTGATCAACTACTGAGCTTTGCATCAAAACCTGTAACACCTGCCAAAAGAGCCAAGCATTTAAAGCTTATTGATATTGACATTCTTACTTTTCAGTATTATTTCCATTTGTGTCCATTTGTGACCAGAAACCATGCATACGATATGTAGAAACTGCATGTTCTGCTTATTGGACCACTGTCATTACGCTTTGCATTTTTAAAGTTAAAATTTATCCTTTTACTGGGCACAATTTATACTTTCAACTTTCAAAGATATTCTCAAATCATATATTGTAAGCATTTACATTTTTTAGAAAATGAAAAATGTATCTGCGAGATTAAGAAGAAAATAAACGAATAAATCGCAGTCTAAAAAATTTCAGACTACAGTCCATTAAGGTTTCAAAAGATTAAAAATATAAAAAATTATAAGATTAAAAAAGAAATTACAGTCGAATCTTGGTATGCATTCACGATAAGCATTTAATGCATGAGATAATTTTAAACTAAGCAGTTAAAATATGTCTACTAAATCGGAAAATTAATCTTCCATAATTGAAAAATATAAAATATGAAATCTTATATTTAAAAGGAGTTGTTGGAAACAGCGAAAATTCTGTTTGTGAGAAAAGAATATAATCATTGTGAATTAACGCTACGTGAAGACTTATTTAATGATTTACTTAATAAAAGATGACGTATTAATTATTCAGGACGTAGTTGTGCATTTATTTTACTGAATCTCTTACTCCTGAGGCTTGCAAAAAATACTTCGTTTAAAAGTTTTATTGTACCGGGACATGAGATCTGCGAGCTGAAAGCAAGAAGATTCAAGAAGTTTCTTTCCTTGTGATTAATTGAAATATAGACATTTGAGCACTTTCCGGTTTCTGGCAGTGGTATCCTTTTTTTAGCTGTCGAACAAGCAGAGAATAGCTATACTTCGTCATAGATTATACTTCTTGAAGATAAACGCACTCACTACACGAAATATTTTTTTATCATTATTATTTTTTCGGTGGATTTTAATAATGCGGCCAAATTTTGGTTAGGCAACATTTCTCGAAAGCATCCTTTACTTTTAAACATAGAGTGCTTCTCCTTCGTAAATGAACAACTAATCTAAACTAACTGCATGGATATTTCTTGATTTTCCGTGCAATTAATTTCCATGCTTGATTTTTCCCTTTTTTTATGCATTTTTCAGTTTCCATACAAGTAACTATTTGCAAAACTAAGAATGTAAATATGCAATAAAATATCAAATTTCACACGAATTGTAGAAAATGTTTGCCTTTATGGGAGGAAAATTATAGGGTATCTTATTAAAGCACAGGATAAAATCAAAGGAAGCAAAAATCTTAACGATCTGACACAACGATTGATTCCATTGATAATTTCTTAAATTTTAGCAGTATCCTGGAACTTAAAAATTTAGGATTCTTAGTCACTTTATTTTTGACTTATTACGCTGTAGAGACATTAGGATATTTTGAAAGCAGAAGGCATGAAAAATGAGCAATGCCCTCGCCGGGACTCGAACCGCGGACCTCTCGAATACGCGCCGAGCGTGCTGACCACTACACCACGAAGGCATGCTAAGAACACGAGAGAAATACCTTGTATACTCCCCCTTTTAAAGGGCTTCTTGGGATTAGGAACCCAATTGCCAAATCCTGGTGAAGAATCATCATTCACCACCCGTTTTAGTTCGGACGCCACAGTAGAGACATTAGAGTTTTCTGAAGCTGGAGAGATGAAAAATGTGTAATGCCCAAGAAGGTTAGGATAGAAGGAGGAAGGGTTCGCAATTTCCTCCACTTTTGGGGAATGAAACTCTACCTAACAAGCGACGCCCATGTTTGTTCTGTCAAAACATTGCATTACGGCAGTGAAACGTAGTACATGTTTCTAAGCTGTTACGTGCATGTATTTTCCAGTAAAAATATTTTAAATTTATAATGAAATGCTTCGCTATTGTTAAATGTTTGTTTTAAAGTAATTAAGATGATATCCATAATTTACTATGTATAGAAAATTAATGATAATCTGCTCACTTTTCCAGATTTGTTTACACACATTCTCTAAAGAAAAATGGAAGATCTACTTAAAAAGTGTTTTGTTTCATAACTACATCAATTTTAATAACACATTTTTTTAAATATGTCTTCCCGCCAAGCACATAGGCCGCAACGCGGGGTTCTTTAATTCTCTAACTACCTCCGCGCTCGCTAAGTAAGAATAACTCTCTCTCACCGAACTTGTTTCCTTCTATTTAAATCATACTACTTCCGCTGATAATTTGAATGCTTGCGCGTTCTACTCAAATTTACATATTCTGGCATTGGCAGTTCCAGGGGAAAGTAAGGATTGACAGGAAAGATAGTTTAAACTTAAAATAAATGTTAGTTAAAATAACTATAAACCCTACATTTGCCGCTGCCAGAATTTGGAAAACTTGGAAGCAGGTCCTACAAACGACCTGTTGTAAGTTTATCTAATTCTGAACTAACTGGCGAAAGCCTCGTTTACACAAAAATAATCTTATGTAACAATTAAAATTCTGTTACTCTTTACAAAGGTTTCTTCTTACAGCAACTTTTCCTGGACTTCATCAATCAATCTTGGTCTTTCCTTCCAGCATCTGGAAGGAATAAGTATCAGTATCTTTCTACATACATTATAATTTACACTTTCTTGACACAATAAATTTTTGTTTTTAACGTTTCGTTTTTCTTAGTTATTGCTTACTTCACATTCATTCAATTTTTCAAGCATTAATTTAACTTTACCCTGGCTCTCCACCGTGTGTGGTGTCAAACGGGAATATTCGTGTTTTAGTCTTACAACACTTCCCCTAACCACCATGATTTGTTAGAATTCAACAACCAAATAGACACACCTTACTCGACATTCTACAACTCAATGAGCTACTTTAATATTCTTAAAAATTCAAATGTAGGTGGAGAACCCTACAAAACACATTCATTCTAACTTCCCCCTCATTCATCTTTTAAACATGCAGGCTTTCGCTCTAAAGCATGACTTTACAGTTTAATGCTTAAATTTTGACTTCATTGCTTTTAAGCATTCACTTTTAGCATCTACAATTTTATGCTTCTAGACTAAATTCTACTTTTACATAACATGCAAGTATTTACATACATTTACAAAAGTTTAATACATATGCTTTTTACAATTTACCATAAAATGAATAAGAGAAATAAATTTTTACTTTACTCAATCTTCGCCAAGCTGGCGGCACTGAAACTAAAATTCTTATTAGTACATACAAGAATACGAAGTTATTTTTATCTCCGGCCAAATTTTGGCTTTAACATAACAGAATTAGTCTTTCGACCAACAGAAAATGCTTGTTTTTAGCTTTTACACTTAAAGAAAATAATACTTTTGCCTTAGCTAAATAAAGTAAAACAAAACTAAGTCTCAACCGAGACATATTGACTTTCGTCAAAACATAGAACTTCGTACTTATGCATAACATTTCGGAACAAAAGAGAAAAATATTTATAGAAGGTTTTAACTTATCTTTGAGTTTTCAATGCTTGAAACTCCGTCATCCGTTTTTGACAAAATTGATCCCAAGTTAGAGGTGTCATGGATGTCAATCTTCTCCTTGTTGATCTCCAATTGTCGTCCCCGTTGTTCTTTCTTTTGCGTCCTCTACATGCTGGCCTCTTGATGGAGTAATCGTCTGGTTGTTGGCTTTTGCGTTTCTGCCTGGGACGGCTGGTCTTGACGTCCTCCGGTCTGGAGTCCTTGAATTTCTTCTGTTCCTCGTACTTCTGTGCTTCCTGTTGGCGTTTCAGTTTCCGGAACGGCGGCCTTGCTGGCACCTGACTCTGTGGCCGTGTGCGCGTTCTTCTTGATGTGTAATTCCTCCTGCCATCCTTTGTAGGTGGTGTTTTTCTTTTTACCACGGTTTCTTTACCCGGTTCATCTGTACTTTTGTTTTTCTTAAACGCCGGAGTTTGATAATCATTTTTTCTTTTTGATACCGACGTCCGGGTTGTAGAAGTGCTAGGTCTCTCTTCAGTTCTCCGTTTCTTGAGTGGTGGAATAGTTGTTGCAGTCTCTGGCCCTTCTATTTCGTTTAGACTTGAGTCCTGCAAGAAACGTTTAAGGATTTCAAAATCATTGGGATTATAGTATTTTTTCACCTGGTCGGGACTTGCTTTACAGATTTCCCCTCTCTCGTTTTTAAGATATAAAACTACTCCTTTGATTTCTTGAATTACATAGGGGCCTTTAAACTTTGGAGCTAGCTTTGCCATAAAATTGTCTGGGGCACTTGATAAAGAAAATTTCCGTTTCAATACTTTATCACCAACTTTAAAATCTGCTTCACGGCGTTTTTTATCGTAGTAAATTTTCTGCCTATTTCTTGCCGTATCCGAGGTTTTAAGCGCCTGATCAATTAGTTTTTGCACGTCCTTTTGTTTGAATTCCTGCTCTCTTTGTTGCACAAAGAATAATTTATCTAAAGGCGTAATTAACTTTCTGCCTAAAAATAATTCTGCTGGAGTTTTTCCCGTAGTATCATGATGTGCCGTTCTTAAAGCATAAGCTAATTCATTTATGTAGCCATCCCAGCGCTTGTGATGTGTGCTAACGTAACTGCGAATTATTTTTACAATGTTTTTATTAACTCTTTCTGCTATGTTAGCCTGTGGTCTATACGGAACCATTTTGATATGGCGTATATCAAGTCCATTGCATATGTTTTCAAATATTTGACTAATGAATTGTTTTCCGTTATCGCTAATGACTTTTATCGGTGCACCGTATTTTAAAATGTATCTGTGTAAGAATGCATCTGCGACTGTTTTGGCTGACGCGCGTTTAAGTGGAACAATTTCTATCCATTTTGAAAAATGATCTACTATTACTAAAAGAAAACGATTTTTATTTAACTCGCTCTGGGGGAAGGGACCAAGGAGATCTATGCCTAAAATTTCATTCGGAAATGTAGCGCGAATGCTATTTAAGTACCCGGGCGGGCTGTAATTAATATCATTTATTAACTGACATTGATTGCAGGACCTGACATACGCCGTTACTATTTTGTATAATTGCGGGAAATATACCGCCTCGCGTACCCTTTTTAAAGTCTTTCTGACCCCGAGGTGGCCCGCTGTTTTTTTTTCGTGCAACTCCCTCAAAATGCTTAATCGAAGCGAGGCTGGGATGACTAGCTTATACTCAAGATTTTCGTTCGTTGTTTTCGTATAGAATAATAAATTATCTATTATTTCATAGTTTTTTGCTCTATTTCTTATCGCATCGATATCTGTATGCTCAAAGCCTTCGGGGTCTTTCAAATAAGCATAGATATTTCCAAATTCAGGATCAGCTTTCAGTTCAGTAATAACCGTATCTCTAGAATCTAAAATTTTTGAAGTCAACACAGCGCATTTAAGTTCATTACCTTCATCGTCCAGTTTTATACGAGAAAGTGCGTCAGCTACATTGTTTTCCTTACCCGGTTTATATTTTATTGTGATATTATATTCTTGGAGTTTTAAAGCCCATCTTATTGACCTGGGCGTTAGGTTTTTTCCCGAGTAAAGTCTACCAACAGCCGCATGATCCGAAAAGATTGTTACTGGCGATTTGCCGAAATAAACTCGAAATTTGTGTACAGCCATTAATACGGCTAATGTTTCTCTTTCTGTAGCTGTATAATTCCTTTGTGTTTGATTCAATGTTTTACTAAAAAATGCCAGCGGATGGTTATTTTGCATAAGAACCGCACCCACCGCATAGTCTGATGCATCTGCCGCAATTTCCAGGTTTTCGTCCCCCTCAGTGAATTTTAAAACAGGGGCATTAATAAGCGCTTCTTTTAATCTTTCAAAATCCGTGTTAGCTTCCGCTGTCCACGTAAATTTACTCTTTTTTCTTTTGATTACTAAGAGTGGTTCAACAATATTAGCGAAATCTTTTATGAAAGATCGATAGTAAGAACATAGTCCAAGGAAAGACGAAAGTTTCTTGGCGGTATTGGGCGGTGGGAAATTCTTAATAGCTTTTATTTTTGAATCTTGCGTTTCTATACCCTTTTGCGAAATTTTATAACCGAGATATTTAAGTTCTTTAGTTGCGAACTTGCATTTTGAGGCGTTAATTGTAAGACCGGCCTCTTTTAATAATTTAAAAACTTGTTCGAGATCACTAATGTGTTGTTCCAACGTACTACTCGTTATAATTATATCATCTAGATAAAGTTGATTTTCCTAGGACAGGCTTTAGAACAATGTCCATAGCTCTCTGGAATGTTGACGGGGCCCCACACAACCCAAAAGGCATGCGTAAAAATGCATAAGTGCCCGATTTTGTTATAAACGCGGTTTTATGTATATCTTCGGGTCTCATAGCTATTTGATAGTAACCAGACGTTAAGTCCAAAGTAGACATATATCTCGTCGATTTGATCTGTCTAATGATCTCGTCTATAACCGGCAAAGGGTAAACTGGGAATTTAGTTATGCTATTTAGTTTTCTATAATCGATAGCAAACCTCCAAGCCCTTTTATCCGAAGGAGGAAACTCGTTCTTTTTCCTACATAGTACGACTGGACTCGCGTATTTACTATTTATGGGCGTTATTATTTTATTCTTTAACATCTCCTGAATATGTTCTTCGATGATTACGTCTTTTTGTTTGTCATAGCGGTAAGGTTTAGTCCTACAAGGTTTTTCGGCATTTAATTGAATTTTGTGAGTTACAATCTGACAGTTTCCCGGCTTTTCTGAAAACAAATGAGAAAAATTACTCACCACTTGCTGTATTGCTTTACTTTCCTGGTCATTCAAATGGCTAAGGTCCAATTCAGGTGTCTCCACCGGTTCCACCACCCTCTGGTCCATCTCCAGCACCACGGAACTATCTTGAAAATTTAATTTGGCCCTCGCGGCCCTTAAAAAGTCCATACCTAAAATAAGAAAGTGTTGGAGGTGTTTCACCACAAAAATTAATACTTTGAGATTTTCCTCTTTTACCTGTACGTTTAATGCTACTTTCCCGATGCAGTGACATGTTTTTCCTTGCGCCGCTATAATTTCCGTATTTCTGGTTTTAAAGAGTCGTATCCTATAAAAATTCTTTTTGAAGAACTTTTCACTCATGAAATTGCCTTCTGCCCCTGTATCGATGAGGGCTTCTACTGGTACATCGCCAACCAGGACTTGTATAATTGGTAGCTGTGAGTTTTTTACGATGACTGTATTTAGATGTCTATTTGAGGGTTTTTCTAAAACTTCCGGGGTCTGGACCCTCCCTTTCACAGGCCCCTCTAGTCGTTTAAAGCTTTCCTTTCAATCTGTGTCTTCTGGGTACGCGGATGCTTATTTTCAAATTTTCTTTTTGGGCCTTGCCCTTCAAGTTTCGATGCGTTAGCTTGATAGTTCTTTCCCCCATATGAGCGATTTCCATTTCTTGTTTCCTCCTTCCTTCTGGTACTTTGAGAATATGTTTCCCCTCTCGCTCTTTCCGCGATTCTGCGATTTTGAAACTTCACCGCCAATTCGAAAAGTTCCTGCAATGTGGTTGGGTTTCTAATTTCAAAGTAGTCTTGGACAGCGGGTAACAATCTTCTTAATATTATTTCAATAATCTCCGCATCGGGTTTTTTCCCATACAACATATCCGTTAGCTTGATTTTTCGTAAAATAAAGTCCGTCAATTGTGCTGTATCCCGTTGATAGAAACTATATAGCTCGGCTTCCAGCCGTGCGCGATCTTTCACTATGGGGAAGGCCTTTACTAACGATTTTTTGAAATTTTCAAAAGTATACGTCGGGCTTCCAAATTCACCTAGAAGAAATTTGCCTATATTTTTCCACCATAGCGCGGCCTGTCCTCTTAGTGCTGATGTGGCGATAGCAACTTTTTGTCTTTCGGGCACAGGATAGAGCTGAAAGTGGTTTTCTATACCTTCTAAAAATACGGACACCGAATTTTTTCCGTCGAAATAGACGTTTGGCTTGATTGATGCTCTCAAAGTCTGGACCAGGTATCCAAATCCTTCTAACTGCGTTGTCATTTCTTGGTGTTGTCCAGCGGCTTCCATCCAGTTTTCGGCCATTTCAGTTCGATAAGTGTTCGGGCGCCAATATAACGTTGCGCGCCTCTAACTAGCACGCAACCAAGAGGTGACTGTGAAAGCTTGTATAAACCACAGAGTCTTATAAAGGGTTTAAGTCCCTTTTTATTCAACGTACTAATTTACAATTGCGTTCTCTTGACGCTTACAAACGGTGCCAACTCGGCAGTCAAAATAAAAATAAAAACCTGAAAAGAAATTAAAGACAATATTCTACCTACGAGGCTCTCTCAAATAACTAACTCACCGCGTTTTACAATACGGCTGCTAATTCAGCAGACTTGAAGCTCACTGGAACAATTGCAACTACTTCCCGCCAAGCACATAGGCCGCAACGCGGGGTTTTTCAAATCTCTATAACTACCTCCGCGCTCGCTAAGTAAGAATAACTCTCTCTCACCGAACTTGTTTCCTTCTATTTAAATCATACTACTTCCGCTGATAATTTGAATGCTTGCGCGTTCTACTCAAATTTACATATTCTGGCATTGGCAGTTCCAGGGGAAAGTAAGGATTGACAGGAAAGATAGTTTAAACTTAGAATAAATGTTAGTTAAAATAACTATAAACCCTACAACCTTTTTTGCTATTTGATTTTTATCTTCAATTTGAAGTACATGGCGGTAAAGGTAAGTTTTCTTTATTTTCAACATTGTTCCAGTATTTAGTTTTTAATTAGACTTACGGTTTAGCAGTTTTAACTAGTTTTGCACACACACACACACACACACACACAAAAAAAAAAAAAAAAAAAAAAAAAAAAAAAAAAAAAAAAGAAGAAGAAGAAAAAAGAAAAGAAAAGAAAGAACTAAGTTATGCAAGTTTTGAGCATTGTAATTCGACGGTTAACAATTTTGTCATTTTATCTGCTTGAATAACTAGTTTTAGAAGCTTTTTTGCTTTATTAATATTGGTCCTTTTTGCTTTTTTTTTTTTTTTTTTTTTTTTTTTGCTATTTATAGCATCACTTGGGTTTTGAAATTTTAAACTATATTATACTACCTTTCCTTTATATTTACTTTTGTTTATTTTACGCATTTTTGTTTTCTTTGAGTACGAATGCATGTAGGGGAAAGATCTTACCGAATCTGAGACTCAAATATCATTTTAAAATTTATGGTTAATAAATTGCAAAAAACGGAATAAAGTCTCATATGGCTCAAAGAAACAAAACATGTACTCGGAACTCATTAATCTCACTGAGTTTAAGAGCTTCAAAACACTTTTCGCTTGACAAGTTCTGTTTGAAGCGTTTAAACAAAGGAAATGACTTTTTTTGTGCAATTGTATAGCACTTTGTATTTTTGCAGTTTTTTACACGGTTCCGTTTATAATTTTCTTTGAATCACTTATGTTTTTTTAATTATATACTCTTCAACAGACGTAACTCGGTTTTCGTTACCAATTTCACGGAGAGGAAAATAGGTTGCCCTTTATATTTTTTTGGAACTTTCCAACTTTTTACTTCACTTTGAAATTATAGTATATACACAGAGTGATTATAATTATGTTTAAGTTTTCAAATGCTGTAAAAAAAAAAAAAAAAAAAAAAAAAAACCACTAATCAGAATGACATCAAATTTGAACGGAATATTATCGAAGAAAGGGGAAAACGTATGGCAGAAGAAAAATAAATAGTTCGAAATTTTAGTATTAGGTGGTGCCGTAAGCAGAGGCGTAGCTAGGGTTTTCAGCGCCCGGGGACAACTGAAGATTTTACGCCCCTTTCCTCTGTGCCAAGAACGGAAAGCATTTCATTCTAAAATTTCGTAACATCAATTTGGCGCCCCTGATTGCTGCGCCCGGGGACAGATGTCCCCCCTTGCCCCACCCTAGCTACGCCACTGGCCGTAAGCATCATAACTTAAAGGGGTTCAACTGCAAATGACAAATGAATCATAAAACGACGGCTAAGGTGTAAGTTTCACACGTTAAGCCAACTATACTGTTCAGTGTGCATGACAGTACAGGCGTGATACTGAGGAGATATCTCTTCTATAGCTGTCTCAGGTGAACAAGTGAGACATTTCATACACTATTAGCATAATGCACAAATTTCCCACACCATGCTCAAACTGCGTTCAGTTGATGAGTTTTGCGAAACGATTGTGCACGATCTGCATATTGTCTACTCGGTTTGTAAAGACAATTAGTACAGGGATGCAACCCGAAAGGCCATATTTCTCTCGATTGTGAATTACAAGCGATACCACTATGTCCCGATGCGGGCTTGTTTTTCTTCCGAAAGGTAATCATTTCTCTTTTCGTTCAAGGTTCGTGAATTCACAGTTTCAGAAATCGTGAAGAAATGAATGTTTGTATTCAGCATTCTGTTTTTAGCATTCATATTCACTAGATGTCTTTTCGTACTGCATCGATGATGCTGTATAATTATATAATTCACTTATTCCTTCTATTCGTATCATTTTCGACATAGGAAAGCTAACTCCATCGTTTTTCATAACGTGAATCTGTGTATGCTTTCATCTAGTAGCGCGCCACTTTAATATACCTAGACACCACTTTTATGACTGTCTTTTGCCCGTTTGGCAGTTAAACAGATGGTACCGGACTTTAGTAGGCATCCTGTATAACAGTTTTAATAACATAACACTTTAGTTATAATAACATGTTTAGTTATGTTAATTAAATGTTTAGTTAACATGCTTAGTTATAATAACAGTTTTAGGCTGCTGACCGCGCAAGCGGTTATTTAACTTGTGTAAAAAAATGTCTGTTTTAGTAAAAGTATTTATCTATTAAAGTGCAATAAGTATTTAACGAAATTTATATTTAAGCTTTTATCAAAAGGTAGCATTTTATTATCACTTTTCAATACTACTTCATTTAAGCAAAACTTATATGTAATTTTTCTTATGCCATTGTTTTTCCTCTAGCTTTAATATTTTTTATAAATAAACAATTTAGTTGATTTCATAAATATTCAAAACAACTTATGTTGAAAATATGAACCTGAATTCTCTCCTTTCAGACTTAAATATATTTTAACTGAATTTGTATCGACTTTTGTTTGTGGCAAGGTTCAGTTGTTATTATCATAAAGAGAGCATGACTGCATGCATTACTTATTATCTATTATTACATATTTCGTCTATGTTCTGTAATTTAAATTATACATTTGAAGAATCTAACTGGTTACATAAAGAGATTATGGTCCCCGGTTTGACATTTTAACTAGGCATTCACGTACGTTGAACACATTGCATTCGGAATTAATGCAGGGCTATGTGAGAAGAAAATTGAGTAAATTTCTGATGATCCACACCCCTATTAATAGAGGCGAACTCATTGACAAATTGAAGAAAAACCTTAGTTTGATTATCGTCACAAATTATGGGTATGCTCTATTCATGAACAATAATAAGAAAAAGAAGCAATGGTACTTACGTATTACCACAAACATATTTCGTAAGTGCACATCTGTATCGCTACCGAGGGAACGGCTTCTAGAATGGACTAAGATTTCTGACATTTCAAATGACCTTTGCTGCGCTTTAAACAAGATGGTTGAAAATGGTTTGCCATGCCATTTCCTGTACAAAATAATTTAAGCATCATGGATTTCTTGTGAAACTTTTCAGTGTGAAATTAGACTAAATATAAGCATAATTATATATGTAAATAGAAGAAGTATTAGCACTTTTTATCGCAGTCTGCATGGAAAAGATGTTCCATAATAATAGCCAATGCACAGTTTTATTCAAAGTGAACTTCTTTAATTTGCATTCCCATACGTTTAGTGTGTTAAATTTCATATTAAAAACTGTTAAGTCTTAAATGTAATACCTGCAGAAGAAATACTCTTCAAGCAGAATGAATTTATCTTATTAACAACGAATATATTTAATTTATTCATATATAACTTTTAATGTAAACAATAGGTATAATCAGATTATTCACAATATATATTTTGAATCTTTTACTTTCATGATCAAAGAGTGCAAGCATTGAAATAAGAAAACACTACATTCATTGTTACACTTCGAGTTATTCTCAGCTCAATTATAAAAAACATATATACACTTGAATTCTCTTAATACACGGGTGTTAGTAAATGCTAGTATTCGAGGCTAATTATAGCTTAAGTTATTTTCTCGATATATAGAGAAATAATTATCATCTACGAACATTAATCCGAATATCAGTGCGTGATAAGTTTCGCGAAATTGAAATGTTGTTGATTAAATAAACTTAATAAAACGAAAGCACTAAGAGATTTTCTACAAAAGTGATACGCCATACATTTATAACTACGAAACAAATGCGAAATAAAACACAAACATGCGCTCATATGTACAGTTTCAAGGATTCAGCATTACAAGAGTAACAGCAGCTCGCTGGTCCATTTTTGTAACTCCTCCCTCATTAGCGATATTGATGTGCACTTGTGATGTGCACTTGTGAAAGTACTGAAGCATTTTATAAGAAAGAAGAAATTTCTGACCAAAATGTATGCACTTAAGAAAAAGCACTGATAGCGAAATAACGGTTAAATATAAAACATGTAAATAAATATACGTAGCCCTTATAATATACGAAGACACGCGAGACTTAGATACGTATGTACTTAGACACGCGAGCGGTACGTGTATGAATATGTTGGCTACTGCTGTGTGTAGACTCGAAAATACGCCTAAATATGAGAATTCCACCAAACTTGAAACCAGAAGGGCGAATAATCAGAATGTATGGAAATAAGTTTTTCAAGAAATTAAAAAATAAATAAATAAATAAATAACTATAGAACTGTTTTACAAAAGATAAACTTCTTGGCTCAGAAAATTCATCAGGATCAGAGGGAAGAGTTTGCTTATGGTCTTATGGGATGTTTCAACGAGATTGTCAAGCCAGAGCCATGATGATGGCTCATGTTCGCGATGATGCTTCAAGGAAAATCCGAAATCAATCAAAAATGATATGGCCAAGTGTTATAAGAGCAAAGAGGGGGCATGCAAGTTTTTTCTCAGATTCAAGAATTGGTGATTTTGCAACCGTAAGTAGAACGATTAGAGAAGTGTGGCTGAAACTGCATGTGTAGTTTAAATAGAAGAATATATAAGCTCAAATATGCATGACACAAAAATCCAGGTGCCTCAAATATGTTAAAACTCTTCCATTAGATTATAAAGCAAATAATAAAGCATGGACGACTACGGATATTGTTACAGAATGGCTCAAGAAAACCGACAAAGCTATGATGAGAAAGAAAACCACATAAGTTTACTTTTTGTGCCTCCCATCTTCAAATGACAGATTTCTGGCAAAAAGTGAAGGTTATTTCCTTCCCGGCAAATTGCAACATTTAGATCTGGGTGACATTAAGAATTTGAAAACGTTCTACAGTCAAAGGTTGATGCAAATAGTCCTTCAAAATATAACTGCAGGATCCACAGAAATTTAAATATCCATGAGGTTATGAATATGTTTTGAACTCGGAGTGAAGTTAACATGTTGATGATGAAAATAATGATGATACTGTGATTATGATAAAGAACACAGGAAACTGCTGGGGTTAGACATTACAATCGAGGAATACGTAAACTATGCCAATCTCATAACTTCAGACTTATGCACAGTTGAAGAACTGATTGAAAAAAATTTACTAGATGAGCATTTAAGTAGCAGGAATGAAGAAGAAAATGGAGAAATAATTTCACGTTCTTTTCAAAATGCTACCTACTGCACTGACAACGTCAAAAATTTTTTTCTGTGTGATAACACAAGTCAGAAAATATTTCAAGAACTGAATTTGATTCGTAGCGCTTTGTTTAACATTCAGAATCAAAAGATACGTCAGAAAACAATCAAAGATTTTTTTCGTTAAAAAAAAAGGTAAAATTTGCTTTAAAATATTCTTGGGGGAAAAATTATACTTATTCAAGATGGTAATTCAAATAATGATATGACCCTTTTTTTTTTCAATTTTACATAATTACCTACAGAAATTTGCATCCTTAGGGTTTTAAAAATATTAAATTTTTATTAATATAATTTTTAAAGTATTAATTACAAAAACATTGTTTAAAATTTAATATTAATAAAATATTTATTTAAAATTTTTATTTTATACTTATTTGAACATAGTTACTATTTTAAACAACTTGAAAGAAAGATAATAAAGTTATCTAATATCAGCAGAGGTTAGTAGCATCAAAATTATGCAGCTGATATAAATATGTTTCACATCGTAAATTAAAATTATGTTAATACATCTTTCTCATTTAAACGTTGTTTATGAATGGTCCCTTGAAAGACGTATAAACGGTGCTCCCCGTTTAACATTATTCAAAATGTGGGAAAATTATCCTGTTGTTGTAACTTATGATCTTTTTTTTTTTTTTTTTTCTTATTCTTATTATTTACATTTAATAACATCGATAAGTGAAAGTTTGCTTACCTTTCTTAATAAATATCCACAGGAACGCTTGGAATTCCTTTTCATTTTTATCACACAGAAGTTTTATTTACAGCTATGTACAAGAATTGTATGCTTACATTAGAACATTCATCATGTTTTTCTGGTTGCCACTACATCTATCTCAAAAATCCGCAATGCGGTAAGAAAAATATAACAAGCTAAAAGTGAAAAACGCTGCGCCCTCTCGTGGCCAGCTACATAAACTGTAACATCCTCCCCCTCGATGAACTCTTGGTTCATCAAAAGATTGGATTCTGAAGTTATCTTAAACACTAAATGTTTTTAATGTTCTACAAGTTTAAATGTTCTACAAGTTTAAATGTTCATAGATGCAGTGTTCGCAATTTAAGTTCATTGTATTCAGTTCAAAGAGCTCAAGTCATTTCTAATGGGTACAATAACTGCACAGGACGACGAAGATGAGTTCCATTAGCTAAACGGACAGTGCAAGCCCTTATTTTCCCATCTCGTCCTGGATGACACTCCTGTACAACTCCCATCTTCCATAATAATCTTGGTAATTTTTCTTCATGTACTAGAACTACAGAGCCTTTCAAAAGATCTGTTACGGCATTACCTCTCTGAATTTGTTTCACGTTTCTAATTTCAAGTAAGTATTCTCTTTTCCATCTTTTCCAAAACTCTTCTAATAACCTTAGCCGGTATTTATATCGCCTTGTTAAATTTTCTTTAGTTGAATCAGGTTCAAGAATTTTGCCAGGTGGTAAGGATGTCAGTCTTCGTCCAACTAGAAAATTAGCTGGCGTCAGCGGTTCTGGTTCTCCAACTTCACTATAAACATACGTCAGTGGACACGAATTCAATATCGCCTCAATTTCAATTAAAACTGTTTCCAGCTCTTCAAATTTAAGTGAAGCCTTCATGAGTATTTTCTTCAAACATGACTTGATAGATCTAACAAGCCTTTCCCAGAAACCGCCTTCTCCACATTGAATTTCCACTCAATACCTTTATTACCAAAATAATTTTGAACTTCAGTGCCCTTGATGGTATTCCATAGTTTTTGTAAATCCTTGTCTGCTTTTTTGGAGGTTTTTGCATTGTCTGAATATATTATTCGACATACTCCTCTTCTTGAAATAAATCTTCTAAAGGACAGAAGAAAATTGTTTGCTGTTTGGCTAGACACAAGTTCCAGATGCACTGCTCTGGTTACAGCGCATGTATACAGAGCAATATAAGCTTTCCCAGTTTCATCCTTTGTACTCATAGGACCAGCAAAATCAAGTCCTACAACTTCGAAGGGATTTGCCTCTGTTATTCTTTCGATTGGTAAAGGAGCGATATCCTGACTTAGTGGCTTAGCTTTAAATCTGTAGCAAATCACACACTTGTTAATATTACTCTTTACACGCTTTCGACCCTTAAGTATCCAAAATTTTTCCCTAATTTGAGTTAAAGTTTCAGCTACACCAGCGTGTGCTTGCATTTCGTGACAATCTTTAATGATATGATCTGTGAAATGAGACTTCTCAGGTAGTATTGCTGGGTATGTTTGATTATAGCTTAACCCAGCATTTTGAAGCCTTCCTCTTACTCTAAGTATTCCATTTGAGTCTACAAATGGATTTAATGTAAATATTTTCGAACTATGTATGCTTTGTTTCATCTTTAATTTCCTTATTTCTTCTCTAAAATTTTCTTCCTGAGTTTTCTTGATCCAGAAATTCTCTGCTTCATTCATCTCTTCAGCCTTAACAGGTCCAATTCTTCTTAGTTTTGGGTTTTTCAAATTATTGATAAATCTGAAAACATAAGATGTTATTCTATATACTTTTTTATGTCACTAAAGTTCTCGATAGGAATGAAATTTTCAACACTATAGTTTTCTGTTAAAATTTCTTGCTTCTTTCCTTTTCGTTTCTCAGAATTTGTTATTTTATCATCTTCCTTAAAATTTCTCGAAGATCTGGGCCAAACGTTGTTATCTTTGACAAGCCAAGGTGGGCCATACCACCACAGCTCATTTTTTGAAAGGGTTTCTACCTTCTGTCCTCTCGTCAATAAGTCCGAAGGATTCTCATGGCTGGGACAATAATTCCACCAATCTGGATCAGTTTTCTCTTGGATTTCTAGACACCTATTTCGTACAAATTGTTTCCATTTTGTCGGATCAGCCTTGACTCAATGTAATACAATTTCTGAATCTGTCCACATATAAATCTTCATTTCTATGTTTTTCAACGAATGTCGGATGTATGTGATGAGTCGAGCTCCTATGACTGCTCCTAAAAGCTCCAGTCAAGGTAACGTAACCCTTTTTATGGGAGCAACTCTTGCTTTGGACATAACAAATGATGTTTTTGTTAACTCATTTTCATTGTATCTCAAATATACAACGGCACCATATCCCTTTTGGCTACTATCTGTAAAACAGTGCAATTTAATATTCGACAGATTTCCTTTCGACAGATTGTTGAAATAATGTCTTGGAATTTCAACATTTTTTAATTTAGGAATTTCATTATACCAGGTTTTAAATCGATTCTGCAATTCTTGATCAAGTGGTGCATCCCATTGTTAACATCTTTGCCAACATTCTTGCATCATCATTTTAGCTGCAACAACAAAGGGAGATATGAAACCGATGGGATCGTATAGTTCGCCCGCAACTTGAAGAATCTTCCGTTTTGTTATTTCCTCAGCCGGATCCTTGAGTAATTCATCTTTGATTCGAAATTTCAGTTTATCTGCTTCATGATTCCAAATATATCCTAACAAAGTGCTATTCATTTCGTCTCCATTAAACTTCGTATTTTCAGCTGCATTCCAAATCGCATGTAATTGGGCGTTATTGCTCCTCCACTTTCTCATATTGAAACTAGCAAGCATCATAATCCTTTTCACATCTTCATAAATTTCTGCAGCTTCTTCTTCATCATCTGTACCATGAATCAAATCATCTACGTAAACATTTTCTTCAAGAAGCTGACAGATCTTCGAATATTGTGCTTTCAACTTTCTTGCGTGATGCTTTATAGTTGCTGCTAGTAAAAAGGGGCTACAGGTTGCTCCGAATATTAGACGCGTCATTCTTAAAATTGTCGGTTGCTCCTTTTCCTTTGAAGTCCAAAGAAATCTTACTGCATTTCTGTCCTCAGGCTACAACAGAATTTGTAGAAAAGCAGCTTCGATATCTGCAGCAAATGCTATTTTGTGTTGACGAAATTTAATTAGCAAATCTAATAATTCAGGGTTTAAATTTGGTCCTGAATGTAAGCAATCATTTAAAGATAGACTGTCATGAGTATGCGAGGAAGCATCAAATACGACCCTTAATTTCGTAGAATCGTGATCTTCTCTGATTACACAATGGTGTGGCAAATAATAGATATTTTCTTCAGAATTCTTCGGAGCCTTTTCAGCTATTCCTTTATTTAGATAATCTTCAATTACCCTTGAATACTTGCCATAAATTTCAGGATTTTTCTTAAACCTTCTAAGTAAACTGTTCCATCTGTTTAAGGCGATGTTATAATTACTACCTATTTTGTTCATATTGCCCTTCCAAGGTAATGAAACTTCATAACGATTGGTTTTATATTCAATAGTTTCTTCAAATCTACGCATAACTTCAGTGTCATTTTCATTTGCTGAATAGTCATGTATTCCAATTGCATCTAAATCCCATAGCCTTTTTAGAGCTGCACTAATTTCCAAATCATGTGGATGTGAAGTATTCTCAACAACATTCATTACCGTAATTCCGGAACGAAGTGTAGAAACATTACTTAATGCCTCAGTTCCACTTATAGTGTAACCAAATAAGGTTTCAGAGGCAACAAGACCCTTTGATAATCTTTTAACCTTCCCAGTGACTATTTTCCAGTAATAATCATTACCAATTAATACTGATATTTGAGAGTTATGGACACCTATATCTGTAGCATCAGCAAGTCTTATCGAATTTTCCTTACAATAATTAAGTATTTCCTTTCCTGGTATACCAATAAGAGCTTGATTAATTTCTGGAGTTTCAAGAGCTTCAATTATTATTTTCCCAGGTCCACATATATCTTTAAGAATAACCTTAACCTTTTTTAGCCTTTTAACTGTAGGCTCAGTAGAGGCGAAGGTGTAAATCTGAAGTTCTTCTTCCCCCACAACACTTAATTTTAATTGTTTTGATACTTCTGTCAGGATGAAAGATTTATGAGAGGCAGAATCGAAAATGAGTCTTACATTTTTTCTTCTATTCTGACCTAAAGCTATTGCATTTGCAGTTTGTAAATAAACCCTATTTTTGTTATCTCTTTCCGAAATTGAAGCCACCACTGTGTCTGTTTTAAGCTCACGTTTATTTTCCCGTTTATTTTCAAATTTATTATCATGTAAAATAGTATTATGCCTTAATGAACATAAATCACAGCGTATATCCGAGCTGCAACGGGCAGATGTATGAGACTTACGAGAGCATAAATAGCATCTGTTAGCCAATTTTAATTTTTTTCTTTTTTTCTCAATTGGAATTGCGCAGTTTGAAGTAGAATGTTTCAAAGATTCATTTTCTATCTTCCCACAAAATATACAATCAGCTGTTGATGTATTCGTATTCAACGACGCAACTGCTGGAACAAAATGTTTGTTTTTGAAGGCAGTATGATATTTCTCACTTTTAATAAGGTCTCGCGATTGATGTTTATGTTGTTCGGTTCTAATGTTAAACTCGGAATAGTTTGGAAAAACGTATGTTTGGAAAAACGATGTTTGGAAAAACGTACGCTCTCTGCTTTCAACTTCCTTCTTCAGAAATTCCAAAATGTTAGTCACTGTGGTTTCTGTGTCAGGGATTAAAGATCGATTAAACTCTAAAACCAATTCGCTAGGAAGTATCCTCATTAACAGTGGGCATAACAAATAGCTGTAAGAATTCGAAGTAACGTTAAGGGAATCAAGGCTTCTAATTTCAATTTCTAAGCTTTCATATAAGTTACGTAATGTTTTAATATCATCGATTTTTTTAACTGGCTTTAAATTCAGCAGACGATTCATATGTGCATTTATTAAAATGTCCTTTCTACCAAACCTTTCTTTCAGAATATTTATTGCCTTAGCATAATTTTCGGCAACTAACGGTAATCCCTTTATTGACATTAACGCTGTGTCCGTTAGTAAAGATGTGAGGTAATTAAATTTGTCTACATCCTTTAAAGCAGAGTTATTATGTATAGCAGATTCGTATTGAGCCCAAAAACTTTGAAATTCACATATTTCGCCTTTAAATTTATTTATGGTTAGTTTCGGAAGTTTAGCGCCATTTGTATTTGTATTCTCTACCGTATCTATAGTAACAGAATTAGATGGCAACTCATTTAATTTAACACATTTTCTATTTCTAAATATTCTACTGATCTTCGATTTACACAAGGTAATTTTATTTTTATATTCCAAGCTATCCTGTATTTCAGTTTCGTACTCTTTTTCATCTGTTAGGATAGATTCAATTTCAGAGTTCAATATTAGTATATCGTTTTCATTTTCATTTAATATGGATAAATCAAATTTAATATTATCCGATTCTATTTCCTTTTCCATTTTAGCTATCAGTCTTGTTACTGATGCTCTTAACATTCCTCGCTTCTTTTTCAGTGCTTTTAACTTATCCATCTTAATAATCAATATTCAATCACTAATCGAACAATATTAAATACTTAAATCACAATATATCTTAAGATCACTGTTATCGCGGAATTTCGGCACCATGTTGTAACTTATGATCTTTTTTTTTCTTATTCTTATTATTTACATTTAATAACATCAATAAGTGAAAGTTTGCTTACCTTTCTTAATAAATATCCACAGGAACGCTTGGAATTCCTTTTCATTTTTATCACAAAGAAGTTTTATTTACAGCTATGTACAAGAATTGTATGCTTACATTAGAACATTCATCATGTTTTTCTGGTTGCCACTATATCTATCTCAAAAATCCGCAATGCGGTAAGAAAAATATAACAAGCTAAAAGTAAAAAACGCTGCGCCCTCTCGTGGCCAGCTACATAAACTGTAACACCTGTAGACATTTCATAAAGAAAAAAGTAGCGATATTGTTGCAACTCACAGGGCTACAACGTGCAGGTTACAAATTAAATAATCACAGCAGGGATTATTAATATAAAGATTTAATATGGATATCTCACACAAGCTGAAAACGTTACATTACTTTAACTAGTGCATACATAACTGAGTGAAAAGGGAATTTCCCCGCTTAGTTCGCAATTAAAGGAAAAAAAAGAATAATAAAAAATAGTTCAGTCAGATGCGGCGCTCCATCTGTTGACCTTCGCCGAGCCGTTATGTAATCGTCTGTCTGCAGCGGCCGTCTCCAACATTCTCCCCCTCTTTGAGTCGACTTCAGGTTGGCTCAAAGACATACAGTACCTGGTCGAAGAGATCCAATTTCTGAGGCACCTTGATCACACGTCCAAATCTTGACACTTTAGCACCTTGCAGGATGTTACTATAGTCATTTGAAGAATCATAAGAATCTGAATGCTCATCACTAGAAATAGAAGAAATAGGATTAGTAAAAGAGTTATCATATATGGGATCAGTGGGTGTGTCCGTTAACTGCACTTCCAATGGAAAGACTCGCTGAATGGGACGAAGCAGCGTACCAGCTTGAGTCTTCAGTTCTACAGTTCTCACCTTGCCATCTTTCCCAGGAATTAGTCGAATGACCTTAGCTGAAGGCCAATGCATCCGTTTTTTGATGTCATCTCCTATCAGGACAATTTCACCCAACCGTAGCTCTGACGATAGATTCTTCTTATTTTGGACCAGAAGGCCTAAATATTCTTTTCTAAATCTATGCCTTAAATCATTAAGTAGTTTTTGGCGATGTCTAGCCCTTTTTCGAAGACTTTTCGAATCGCAGAAATCAACATCAGGAACACCTAAGCTACGATTCTCGATGAGAAACATGGCTGGGGAAAGTGGGATTAAATCATCCGGATTTTCCGATACATAGGTAAGAGATCTAGAGTTAATTATTGACTCGCAGTCGCACAATACTGTGTACAACTCCTCGGTTGTAAGAACCGCGTTACCGAGTGTCCTTCTCAACAGTTCCTTTACTACACGAACTAACCTCTCCCACCAGCCTCCTGAAAGCATATCTGCCGGGTTTAAATCACCTGGAAGATGGCGCCAACACTGAGAAGGGATCAGACAGTTTATCTCTTTTACCCTATTCGCAACGAAAACTGACCAATCACCACGGTTCTTAATCGACCGGAGTACTACCATAGAATCACTCCATGCAATAACTTTCAAATCAGGCATGTCTAAGGCGGCGTATACTGAGTGAACCAGTCTCGCGCCAATGCAACAGGCCATCAATTCCAACCGAGGTATTGTCAGAGATTTTAACGGCGCTACCCTGGATTTGGCTCTGATCAATCGCATTTTGACTCCCACGGGCGTCACAGTTCCAATGCAAACACATGCACCATAGGAGCTCTTACATGCATCAACGAATAGATGCAGGTCTGAATTCTCATTTATCTCTACATATCGTGGAATACTAATTTTCTTAAGATATTTAATTTCATCCAGCCACTTCTGAAAAGTTTTCTGGCAAGGGATCATCCCATTTTAATTTCATAGTCCAAGCCTCCTGTAATAGTAACTTAGGTAACAAGGTAGTTGGACTCAAAAAAACCCTGCGGATCAAAAATTTTATGTACCATAGCCAAAATATTACGTTTACTTATCTCATTATCCATTGAATAATTAAGATTACATTTCAATGTATCGTTATCCAAATCCCATAAGATTCCAAGAAGAGAAGTTATACCTGAACTACGGGAAATACAATGACCTGGAACATTACTTTCCCAACTCCGTAGGTTAAAGCATCCCCGAGCCATTACTTAAGTAGCCTTAACTATAAAATTTTCTTGCTGTTTGATATCGTGAACCCCAGTGACACAATTTGTCAACATAAAACGAATGCTTTAATTTTTGGGTCACATCGTCAAACTCGGCAGGGGAATTATCCAAGAGATGCTCTATCGATGCAGAGAGTTGGAACGGAGACGAACAAACGCCGAACACCACTCTGCAGTGTCTGTACATCATAGGTTCTTCAAGAGTTGGAAGAAAAAACCTCAAATAATCTCTGTGATCTGGGATAATACTCAACTGAAGAAACGCTTTTTCTATGTCTGATGATAAACCAACGGATACAATCTAAACTTGTCAATTATATCAGGTATGAGTTCAATTAAGTTCGGCCCTCTATTTAACCAATCATTGAGGGACGGTTGATTTCTCTCTCTGGCTGAAGCGTCGAACACCGGCCTTACCCTTCATTGTCTGGCTAGTATGCTTTATAACAGGTCTATGGGGCAAATAATAACTCAAATTATCAATTTCAGTTTCAGGAACCTTTTCTATTATTTTTAGGTCTTCACATTGCTTAAAAACTACCTTATATTCATCTAACTGATTTTCCTCATTAATTCGTTGACACATTCTTTGATGCCTTTTAAAAGTCATAGACTTATTGTTAGGTAACAGAATTTCAGATTTAAAGGGTAGTGGCAATTCATATCGGCCATCAGGAAGAACATTTAAATTCTCTTTAAATTGCTTAATGGTGTCAAGAGTGAGAAAGTTTACGTTTAACATCTTCAGTTGGGTCTGTTATGCCAATGGCATCTAAATTCCAGAGTTCAGTTACGCTAAGATTAGCACAATGCAACGAAACTACATTATTGCACAAATTATTTTGTAGTAATGCTGGAATAGTAGCTGAAGTAGGTTATTTAGGTAAGCTGTTTACTTTACCAGTCACAGTGTATCCGAATTTAGTCCCAACTACAGTTACACCAGAGTTCAGTTTCAGAGAACTGCCAGTAATAATGTCCCCAATGGCATCTGCTCCTAAAAGCAACTCAATGTCATATTCTTTAGCTTGCAAATCAGACAAGGTAATATTTCTTCCTTTTAATTCTTTTAGGGTATTGGAATCAACTACTTTTGTAACACATCCACATATTTTGTTTTGAGAAAGTACTTCAAAGTTATGGTCATAAGTGCCCTCAAAATTTCTTAAATTAACATCGAACACTAAATGAGAATGAGGACTTGTCTCTCTTCCCCCAAACAAACCGTGCATAATGGTTTGTTTCGATTTAGGACGCAGTTGAAAAAACGGGATAACCCTTTCTGAAAGATAAGATTTCTGAAAACCACTGTCCAAAATCGTACGAACTGTAAGTTGTCTACCCTCAAAAACTATTTTTAAAATAAGTGTTTGCAAATACACATTTTCATTAACAGTTGACTGATTAGACAACACATTACTGGAAATAACAGTACTGTCAGTTTCATTTGGCTTTACAGGTTCGCCATTTGAGCACACAATGGTATAGTGAAATCTATCACATGTTAAACATTTAACTTTATTTTTGCATGCCCGTGAACTATGTCCAACTCGTAGGCAGCGAAAACAGGCGCGCTTTTGCACCAAAAGTTTTCGTTTGTCTTCTAAAGACATTTTGCGAGCAGAAAAACATTCGGCAGAATTGTGGGATTTCTCACAAAAAATACAACGTAAATTTCGCCTACCTGTATTGTCTTGAACATTTACCAAGGCAGCAGCTGTAGAGCAACCCGAATCATCACAATGGGGACGCGAATGTGCAGAACGTGAAGCTCCCAACCCGGTACGAGCGAGCTTAATCATTTCCTCACTGTGCACTTCGTTTCGAAGAAAGCACAAAAGTTTATCCAACGAACGCGCACTATCTTGCTGTGACGCAGTATCTTCCATCGAGCGGCTTCTTTCCCACGCGCGAAGAACAGTCTCTGGTAAACAGGACTCAACAAACGGCTCTAAAAATTCTGCAAATTTTTCCTTAGTTCTACCGAGACTTTCCAGTGCCATAAGCTTGCTCTCAAGTAAATCATAAAGTTCAGCTAAATCTACTTTAATCCTACCAGTAGCATTTTTCATTACTATGGAAAGTAGATCCCGTATATAAATCTGAACCAAAAGTTCATCTCTCTCGAAGCGTTCTTTAAGTTGTGCGATGACCTTTGAATAGTTTTCTTTAGTTGGCGGAAAACTAGTTACGAGTCTTGACGCCTTAGAATCTGCTACCACACATTGTAAAAGATATTGAAATTTATCTTCATCGACAATGGAGTGGTCGTTGTGAATTTTTTCAAACTGGGACCAAAAAGCAAGAAAGTCTTTCGGTTCTCCACTAAATTTTCTTAATTCAAGTTTCGGAAGCTTGAATTTCCTTTTTTGCTCGGTTGTTCTTCTTCCGTAACCGAATTTCCCTTCTTTGCATTTTCTAGCAGCGAACAGATCAAGCAGAACTTGTCACGGTATTCTTCTGCCTTCAAAAAATCTTTGGAATATTCTTCTTGAAGGGCATCATCACTCAGCAACAAATTCGAAACTTCTTCTTGAGTTGTTTCCAAACGTGAGAATTTGTCTTGAATCTGCCGAAACAACGTACTGACTTCGTCACTTATTAAACTTTTGTTTGTTTTGTTTTGTTCGATCTTCTGAGCTATATCGTTGCAGCATACCGTAAAAGCTGTTCTCAGCGACTTTCGTTTCGCTTTCAAAACTTTTATTTCCATATTTTATTAAAAATATAAAGTAGCGGACGCCAAATTTACTATGTTGCAACTCACAGGGCTACAACGTGCAGGTTACAAACTAAATAATCACAGCAGAGATTATTAATATAAAGATTTAATATGGATATCTCACACAAGCTGAAAACGTTACATTATTTTAACTAGTGCATACATAACTGAGTGAAAAGGGAATTTCCCCGCTTAGTTCGCAATTAAAGGGGAAAAAAAGAATAATAAAAAATAGTCCAATCAGATGCGGCGCTCCGTCTGTTGACCTTCGCCGAGCCGTTATGTAATCGTCTGTCTGCAGCGGCCGTCTCCAACAGATATCATTCAATTAGCTTAGATTTTAAATTTCTGCCAGTAGAAATAAATCGCAGAAGCAAAAGAAACTTTTCACAATTTATGGAAGATTACAACAATATCCTGTAATGATAACAGAGTCCAATATTTACTGAATCACACTTTCAGTAGTAGAAGTTAAAAGTTGGAACTATAAACGGAAATAAATTGCCAATTGTACTATTTGAATGATCGGCAATCGGCATTTTTGGATTCGAATAAAAGTGTTTAAACAAATCTGGATACTTGTTCAGTCACGTATTTTTAGTAAAATGTATTAAAAAGTTAAAAAAAAAAAAAAAAAAAAAAAAAAAAAAAAAAACACCTTTTTAAGCAACTACAGCATTTTAGTTACATATGAGGAAAATTAAAACCTCATGGGTACTATAATTTTAAAATAATAATAAAAATCCGCTATTTGAAATAGCGGATTTTTAAATTATAACTCTCAAACAGAAATGTTTAAATTTCAGTACGATAATTCTTGTTATACATCGTCTATACACTGCATTGTTTTTAAAACTCTTTTAATGGCTCAAAGCAATACGAATACGTATAGCTGTGCATATTTATGGATGTCAGATAATTATATTTTTAGTCTAGCCAATAATAGTTTTATAGCGGGGGGGGGAAGTATTTTGCTTTATAGTGCATTTTAAGAAAACGGTACAATATAATAATCCCTTACTCATGTTTGGGATATTTTAATAGTAAAAAATAGCAAAGAAAAAAAATTCGTATATATATATATAGGAAATTTATTCTGTCTAATCAACATAGCAACCAAGTACTCAACGCTCAAAATCTATGCTTAAAAAAGTCCTTCATGAAGGCACTACTATCCCTAGACTTTTAGCTTCGTGTGCTTTACTGCAATCAAAATAATCCGGGTAAATTGCAGAAAAGCCCACTTATTTCTTTGGCGTTTGCTTGGCGTTTTTTACAAGAAGAGTTGGATTTTTGTCAATTTTCTTTGACTTTTTAAGCGAAAATAGGTCGATGTGTACATAGATAAAGGGAGTGCACAATGCCATTTTGGTGCAATTCTGGGATTTTTTTTAAGTAAAAATAGGTCGATGTGCACATGGATACCGAGTTTGTACAATTCTTAAAAACACGCCAAACAGTGGGCGATTCTTTCCCCAATAATCCAATCCTAGTTTGCAAATCTATGGTTTTCAAGTAATGTTAACGTCATCACTGAAGGTCATAGTATTTCTCACTGATCAAACTATGTTAAAAAGCAATACGATATACTAAATATTCAATAGAAAATCTCCTTATGAATATATTTTGATAATTTTTATTTTAAAATATTTTACAAAATTTCAATAATGATGTATAGAATTTTTCTGATACAGAAAATTTTAAAAAATTGAGGATACTTTTCCGTTTCGCCGGCGCAAATCTCGCCAAGCAGACTTTATTGGCGACAACATACAGTATAGTATACACATAAAAATATTTAAAAAATATTAGTTCTAAGAATTTTTGGTTGATCTTTACATTACGGTAACTGGTAGTTTGGCGACATTTTGGAGGCGATAAAGGTTACTACTTGGGACTTTGGTAATAATTTGAGCACTACTGAGTTCCGATTACGCATTATTTTGTGTGGGGGAAATGAGAGATCATGGGATATGTCATGTGATATTAATGGACGAATTACGGTTCTTTAATCGGAAAAGGGGGGAAATCGGGAAAAAATCTGGAAATTTTGTATTTGGCTTTATTCTGTGTTGTGTGAAATAGTGTTTGTGAATTTTTGGATCCCATGGCCGTAAGTAAAGTGAATTCGAAATGGGTATTTAGTGGTATTGAAAAGGATAGTAAGAAATGTTTTTTAAGGTTGTGTGAGAGAGAAATAAACATGTTTTATTATGTTATTTATTTTACCTGGTATCTTGCTTTGAAAGATAAGTATGATTTTAAAGATTCTGAAAGAGAATGAAGAAAAGTGTATCCGCCACGTAATGAAGATTCTGAAGGAGATTAGGTAAGTTAGTATTTTTAATTATTTTTATGCATTGTTGGAAATGTAAGGTGGAAAGGAATTTGGTATTATTGGGAAAATTGTTATTAGCAATGATTTAGTTTAAAGTAATTAGGATTGTAAGGTAATTTTTATTAATTGAATGTATGTGCTCATGTATATTTTAAGTGGTGTTTTTGAATTTAATTATATTTTAATGAAATGATAGTTATTTTGTGAATTTTATACTTGTAGGAATTTGTGTATGTTTAAGTTGAAATAAATGTGCATGGAAATAATTTAAATATTTGATAATAAATATTTGTAATGCTTCATGTATGAATTCGTTGGTGACGTGTATAATATAATAGATGATTTAGAGGTAAAAGTTTTTGGATATTTTATTTATTTTATATGTGGAAATGTTCATATTTGTAAAGGGTAAATACTTTTTCGCGATCAGGTAATTTCATATATGTTCTTTTTACCGGGTTTAAAGATTGAGAAAATTGTCATGTATGTTCGTGAAATTTTTCGAATTTATGAGTAAAAAGCATTTGGTGGTCGAGTGTGTTTAATGCATGATATAATTAAAGAAAATAAGAATAGACAATCTCCTATAACAAAAGAATATATTAAGTACTAAATTACAATTTAAATTACATTGAAGAGATCAACACAGAGCTCGGAACACAGTTCGTGCTACCTTCGCGTACAGTTGTGTGTCGAGGAGTCTGAGTGAGTAAAGATGTCGCTTTGCTGCTCCGATTAAGAACTGGATTTTACACGTGGCGCCATCTCATGAATAGAAGTTGAAGTATCTGTCGGAACGCCACAGTACTCCCCCCCCCAAGTACCATCGGTACGTTATAAGTACTTTGGGTTAAATTTAACCTTTCTTCCAGATCTGGTAGTTTTAGGTTGCTCCTTAACGGGATGTAAGCTTTCTTCCGGGAGTGATGTTGATGAGGAAGTTGTTGGATCTTGCATTAGAAATGCTGGTTTGAGACGATCGATTCCAATCACTGATTGTTTGCCATTGCAGATGATGGTGAAATGTTTCGGTGTTCGTTTGACAACTTTGAATGGACCATCGTATGAAGGTGTTAAAGTTGGCTTGATTGCATCGTTGCGCACGAATACGTGCGAAGATGTCTCAAGCGCAAGATGTACAAAATAGCTTGGCTGGTTATGCGAAGATGCTGGGGTTGGCGAGATATTGCTCAAGGTCTCACGTAAACGTTGAAGGAATGTTGGAGGGTCGATAACTGGAGTAGATTCTGGGTGAAAGAATTCACCTGGCAGACGGATGGTTGCACCATATAACATTTCAGCACAAGTGCTACCAATGTCTTCTTTGAATGCTGCGCGAAGACCAAGCAAGACTAGGGGTAAGGCTTCTGTCCAGTGTGTGTTACTGTGGCACTTCAGACCTTGTTTGAGAGATCGGTGAAAGCGTTCCACCATGCCATTTCCAGATGGATGGTATGGTGTTGTGCGAATATGGCGAATGCCAAGAAGAGAGGTGAGGGATGCGAACAAGTGACATTGAAATTGTCGGCCTTGGTCAGTAGTGATGGTGGTAGGCATGCCAAATCTTGAAAGCCACTGAGAGATGAATGCTCGAGCTACAGTTTCAGCGGATATATTTTCAATAGGAATGGCTTCAGGCCATCTTGTGTACCGATCAATACAAGTGAGGAGGTAAGTGTAACCATTTGAAGGAGGCAATGGGCCAACCAAGTCTAAGTGCACATGATCAAAGCGTCTTGCTGGAAGGTTAAATTGTTGAATGGGGCTGTGAGTGTGACGGGATACTTTACACCGTTGACATCTAATACATGAACGAGTCCATTCTGTGATGTCTTGATTCATTGCTGGCCAGACAAATCTGTCTGCGATCAGCTTTTTGGTGGCACAGATTCCAGGATGTGCCAAATTGTGGAAGGCATTAAACACTTCACGTCTAAAATTGACAGGAATATAGGGACGTATTCTATTGTTCTCTATGTCACAGTAAATTTTAAGCGTTGGATCAATGTGCAGCGGTTGTAACTGAAGGGAGGTTTGTGGATTTGAGATTAGGTTCTTGAGTTCCTCATCATGCAATTGAGCTTTTGCAATTTCAGAGAAATCTGGGGTAGTGAGGTTGATATTGTTTACCCGAGACAAGGCATCAGCGACACAATTATCAGTACCAGAGACATATCTGATATCTGTACTAAACTGGGCGATGAAATCCAGATGTCGAAGCTGACGAGGAGAACATGAGTCAGAGTTTTTCCTAAAAGCGAAGGTTAATGGTCGATGATCGGTGAAAATGATGAAGTCGTGTCCTTCCAAGTTGTGCCGGAAGTATTTAACAGCACAGTACACAGCAAGTAGCTCTCTGTCATATGTGCTGTATTTCCTTTCTGCAGTAGTGAGTTTTCTGGAAAAGAATGCCATTGGGGAAAGTCCTTTAGTGGTATGGGCTTGAAGCACTGCTCCTATGGCCGTGTCAGATGCATCTACCATTATAGATAGCTGATCACTAGGTGAGTGATAAGAAAGTGTGGCTGCATTTGCCAGATCGTGTTTGCATTGCACGAATGCTGCAGATGCAGATTCAGTCCAAGGGACAGCTCGTTGATCGTTTTTTTTTGCTATTCTTCAGAAACTCATGTAGGCAGGCTTGTGTTTTTGCGGCATTTGGCAGAAAGCGTCGGTAGAAATTTAACATTGCTAGAAAACGCTTCAGCTCAGAGATGGTTTTGGGCTGAGGTAGGTCGTTAATTGCTTTGACTCTTTCCGGTAAAGGTTTAACTCCGTTCGGGGTGATAAGACATCCAAGAAAGGAAACTGAGGTTTGACCAAGTACACATTTGGATGGATTTAGTTTTAATCCATGATCTTTAAGGCGAGTGAAAATCTGACGCAGATGTTGAAAATGTTCTTCCCCATCTGTAGATGCAACCAGGATATCATCAAAATATGGAATGCAGAAATCGAGACCAGACAGTACTTGGTGTATGAAATGCTGAAATGTTTGGCCAGCATTGCGAAGGCCAAATGGCATATATAAGTACTCAAAGAGACCAAATGGTGTAGTCACTGCGGTCTTAGGCACATCTTTTGCATGCACTGGGATCTGATGATATGCTCTGGCAAGATCGAGGGTAGAAAATATGTTTGTTCCATGAAAAAGATGGGTACAGTCTTGGATATGTGGGACTGGATATCTGTCAAGGACTGTGATGGCATTAAGTCGACGATAATCTCCACAAGGCCGCCAGTCACCATTAGACTTTTTAACCATGTGAAGTGGACTGGCCCATGGACTTTTAGATGGGCGAATGGTTCCCTGTGCTAGCATGAATTCAAATTCTTTGCGAGCAGCTTTTAGCATCTCTGGAGAAAGACGACGAGGCTTGGAAAATACAGGTGGGCCATGTGTTTCAATGTGATGATACACTTCTGGCTGATGAGTATGCTGCCCTGATTTGGATGGGTTTAAAATGTCAGGGAATTCTGCTAATAACCGATGAAACCGTGTGCTGCCCGATAAAACACTTATGTTGGTAGGTACGTTTGATACGTGAGAAGCTTGGCCCTGTGATATCAGCTGAGTTGTAGCATCAATTAAGCAATTATTCTTGACATCCACTAGAAGGTGGAAATGTGTCAAGAAGTCGACACCAATAATTGCGTGAGTTACATCCGCAATAATAAAAGGCCAGTTGAAAGTCCGGCGCAAGTTTAAATCAAGTGTCAATAGTTTGGTGCCGTAGGTTGCAATTTGGGTACCATTGGCTGCATACAGTACAAGTTTATTAAGTTGGTGAGCATTTGTTTTAGTTCTCGGGAGCACTGATATGTCAGCTTCAGTATCTACTAGAAAACATAACTGAGTTGAACGATCAGCCAGTACTATTCTGTCGATGTGGCGGACATTCTGTTGGCCAGCAGAAGACCGCCCATTTAGTTTCCCGCTTGTACAAAAGTGCATGGAGGGGCACACTTGCGAGCCAAAATTCATATGATAAAAACATATGCCACTTGTGGGATCTTTGTACTGCGTTCGAGTATTGTGACGAGATCGATTCCTGCTTCGAGCACGAAATTTATTACGTGGGCCCTGATTTGATCGATTGTATCTCCGTGAAGCATGAAGACTTGTAGAGAGTTCAGATACTTTTTTGGTCAATTCAGCCACTTTTTGTTCGAGGGATGAACTGGAAGGTGCAGCATTAGCAGCACTGACATAAGCTGGAGTAACAAGTTCATTAATTTTGTCAGCCATTGCTGCTAAACAGGTTAGATCTTCATTGGAAGAAGCAAGAATTATTTGTATGTTATTAGGGAGACGCGAAAGCCATAGTGACTTCAACAAGTCGTCACTAAAATGGCTTCCGGCCAGATCACGCATTCGTGACAGCAAGTATGAAGGTCGCTGATCTCCAAGTTCAAGTCCTTGTAGTAAAGTACGTATTTTTGAAGATTCACTTTCTGAATCGATTTCAATGAGCCGCTGTTTCAGTTTGGAGTATTTATCACAATCAGGTGGTTTGAAAATTAAGTCATGCACTGAATTCAGAATATCAGACTCAATTGCTGCAACTACATGGTTGAATTTTGTAGAATCCTCACTAATGCGAGCGATAGAAAATTGTGCTTCGATCTGAGCGAACCACAATGAAGGATTATTTTTCCAGAAAGGCGGTGGCTTCACCGCAAAGCGTGTGATTTGTGGCTCTGATGGAATATCGTCGGACATACTGATAGATAATTTTCACTTTAAATAATAAACACTTAACAGCACAAATATTGTAGCATGAAGATACACTATTGATATTTTACCATGATAACAATAAATATTTTAACCATGCATAAAAAATTTACGTAATGATACACACACAAATAAGACAGGATCAGCAATTACACACACAAATAATATTTTACCGAAATGCATTTGAAAAGAAACCCTTATTTGAGAAAAAAGTGATGCGTTCATTTTGTATTGCGCACACACAAAATCACCACTTCACACTGCTAAGGCACTTTCGAAGGAAAAAGGAAATCACTCCTGTAGCACGTGGGAAAGAAATTCACTACTTTCGAACACTGAGGGAAGAATTTTCCCGTAGCACGTTGCACAAAAGTTACTGATGTGGCACATTTAGCGAAAATCACTGTTGTAGCACATTTGTCGTTGAATGATCGAAGAATTATTGCACGACGGCGAAGTCAGCGGAACGGAACAGATCACATTGATGATTTGCTGAAGCTCCTTGCGATGATATGCACGACTTTGAAAAAAAAAACACAAGCAATATATATCAATACTTCTAGAAATAATTGAAGGGGTACGTTGTAGCATACGTTTAATGTCCATATTCGTTGTTACTTTTAGTCAGTTCTTCAGAATGCCTTGGATGCACGTGGCTTAGGGTCGTTGAAAATCCATTGTCAATAGCGTGCTCAGTCAAAAGGTCACCACTTTTGGTGGTCGAGTGTGCTTAATGCATGATATAATTAAAGAAAATAAGAATAGACAATCTCCTATAACAAAAGAATATATTAAGTACTAAATTACAATTTAAATTACATTGAAGAGATCAACACAGAGCTCGGAACACAGTTCGTGCTACCTTCGCGTACAGTTGTGTGTCGAGGAGTCTGAGTGAGTAAAGATGTCGCTTTGCTGCTCCGATTAAGAACTGGATTTTACACGTGGCGCCATCTCATGAATAGAAGTTGAAGTATCTGTCGGAACGCCACAGTACTCCCCCCCCAAGTACCATCGGTACGTTATAAGTACTTTGGGTTAAATTTAACCTTTCTTCCAGATCTGGTAGTTTTAGGTTGCTCCTTAACGGGATGTAAGCTTTCTTCCGGGAGTGATGTTGATGAGGAAGTTGTTGGATCTTGCATTAGAAATGCTGGTTTGAGACGATCGATTCCAATCACTGATTGTTTGCCATTGCAGATGATGGTGAAATGTTTCGGTGTTCATTTGACAACTTTGAATGGACCATCGTATGAAGGTGTTAAAGTTGGCTTGATTGCATCGTTGCGCACGAATACGTGCGAAGATGTCTCAAGCGCAGGATGTACAAAATAGCTTGGCTGGTTATGCGAAGATGCTGGGGTTGGCGAGATATTGCTCAAGGTCTCACGTAAACGTTGAAGGAATGTTGGAGGGTCGATAACTGGAGTAGATTCTGGGTGAAAGAATTCACCTGGCAGACGGATGGTTGCACCATATAACATTTCAGCACAAGTGCTACCAATGTCTTCTTTGAATGCTGCGCGAAGACCAAGCAAGACTAGGGGTAAGGCTTCTGTCCAGTGTGTGTTACTGTGGCACTTCAGACCTTGTTTGAGAGATCGGTGAAAGCGTTCCACCATGCCATTTCCAGATGGATGGTATGGTGTTGTGCGAATATGGCGAATGCCAAGAAGAGAGGTGAGGGATGCGAACAAGTGACATTGAAATTGTCGGCCTTGGTCAGTAGTGATGGTGGTAGGCATGCCAAATCTTGAAAGCCACTGAGAGATGAATGCTCGAGCTACAGTTTCAGCGGATATATTTTCAATAGGAATGGCTTCAGGCCATCTTGTGTACCGATCAATACAAGTGAGGAGGTAAGTGTAACCATTTGAAGGAGGCAATGGGCCAACCAAGTCTAAGTGCACATGATCAAAGCGTCTTGCTGGAAGGTTAAATTGTTGAATGGGGCTGTGAGTGTGACGGGATACTTTACACCGTTGACATCTAATACATGAACGAGTCCATTCTGTGATGTCTTGATTCATTGCTGGCCAGACAAATCTGTCTGCGATCAGCTTTTTGGTGGCACAGATTCCAGGATGTGCCAAATTGTGGAAGGCATTAAACACTTCACGTCTGAAATTGACAGGAATATAGGGACGTATTCTATTGTTCTCTATGTCACAGTAAATTTTAAGCGTTGGATCAATGTGCAGCGGTTGTAACTGAAGGGAGGTTTGTGGATTTGAGATTAGGTTCTTGAGTTCCTCATCATGCAATTGAGCTTTTGCAATTTCAGAGAAATCTGGGGTAGTGAGGTTGATATTGTTTACCCGAGACAAGGCATCAGCGACACAATTATCAGTACCAGAGACATATCTGATATCTGTACTAAACTGGGCGATGAAATCCAGATGTCGAAGCTGACGAGGAGAACATGAGTCAGAGTTTTTCCTAAAAGCGAAGGTTAATGGTCGATGATCGGTGAAAATGATGAAGTCGTGTCCTTCCAAGTTGTGCCGGAAGTATTTAACAGCACAGTACACAGCAAGTAGCTCTCTGTCATATGTGCTGTATTTCCTTTCTGCAGTAGTGAGTTTTCTGGAAAAGAATGCCATTGGGGAAAGTCCTTTAGTGGTATGGGCTTGAAGCACTGCTCCTATGGCCGTGTCAGATGCATCTACCATTATAGATAGCTGATCACTAGGTGAGTGATAAGAAAGTGTGGCTGCATTTGCCAGATCGTGTTTGCATTGCACGAATGCTGCAGATGCAGATTCAGTCCATGGGACAGCTCGTTGATCGTTTTTTTTGCTATTCTTCAGAAACTCATGTAGGCAGGCTTGTGTTTTTGCGGCATTTGGCAGAAAGCGTCGGTAGAAATTTAACATTGCTAGAAAACGCTTCAGCTCAGAGATGGTTTTGGGCTGAGGTAGGTCGTTAATTGCTTTGACTCTTTCCGGTAAAGGTTTAACTCCGTTCGGGGTGATAAGACATCCAAGAAAGGAAACTGAGGTTTGACCAAGTACACATTTGGATGGATTTAGTTTTAATCCATGATCTTTAAGGCGAGTGAAAATCTGACGCAGATGTTGAAAATGTTCTTCCCCATCTGTAGATGCAACCAGGATATCATCAAAATATGGAATGCAGAAATCGAGACCAGACAGTACTTGGTGTATGAAACGCTGAAATGTTTGGCCAGCATTGCGAAGGCCAAATGGCATATATAAGTACTCAAAGAGACCAAATGGTGTAGTCACTGCGGTCTTAGGCACATCTTTTGCATGCACTGGGATCTGATAATATGCTCTGGCAAGACCGAGGGTAGAAAATATGTTTGTTCCATGAAAAAGATGGGTACAGTCTTGGATATGTGGGACTGGATATCTGTCAAGGACTGTGATGGCATTAAGTCGACGATAATCTCCACAAGGCCGCCAGTCACCATTAGACTTTTTAACCATGTGAAGTGGACTGGCCCATGGACTTTTAGATGGGCGAATGGTTCCCTGTGCTAGCATGAATTCAAATTCTTTGCGAGCAGCTTTTAGCATCTCTGGAGAAAGACGACGAGGCTTGGAAAATACAGGTGGGCCATGTGTTTCAATGTGATGATCCACTTCTGTCTGATGAGTATGCTGCCCTGATTTGGATGGGTTTAAAATGTCAGGGAATTCTGCTAATAACCGATGAAACCGTGTGCTGCCCGATAAAACACTTATGTTGGTAGGTACGTTTGATACGTGAGAAGCTTGGCCCTGTGATATCAGCTGAGTTGTAGCATCAATTAAGCAATTATTCTTGACATCCACTAGAAGGTGGAAATGTGTCAAGAAGTCGACACCAATAATTGCGTGAGTTACATCCGCAATAATAAAAGGCCAGTTGAAAGTCCGGCGCAAGTTTAAATCAAGTGTCAATAGTTTGGTGCCGTAGGTTGCAATTTGGGTACCATTGGCTGCATACAGTACAAGTTTATTAAGTTGGTGAGCATTTGTTTTAGTTCTCGGGAGCACTGATATGTCAGCTCCAGTATCTACTAGAAAACATAACTGAGTTGAACGATCAGCCAGTACTATTCTGTCGATGTGGCGGACATTCTGTTGGCCAGCAGAAGACCGCCCATTTAGTTTCCCGCTTGTACAAAAGTGCATGGAGGGGCACACTTGCGAGCCAAAATTCATATGATAAAAACATATGCCACTTGTGGGATCTTTGTACTGCGTTCGAGTATTGTGACGAGATCGATTCCTGCTTCGAGCACGAAATTTATTACGTGGGCCCTGATTTGATCGATTGTATCTCCGTGAAGCATGAAGACTTGTAGAGAGTTCAGATACTTTTTTGGTCAATTCAGCCACTTTTTGTTCGAGGGATGAACTGGAAGGTGCAGCATTAGCAGCACTGACATAAGCTGGAGTAACAAGTTCATTAATTTTGTCAGCCATTGCGTCTAAACAGGTTAGATCTTCATTGGAAGAAGCAAGAATTATTTGTATGTTATTAGGGAGACGCGAAAGCCATAGTGACTTCAACAAGTCGTCACTAAAATGGCTTCCGGCCAGATCACGCATTCGTGACAGCAAGTATGAAGGTCGCTGATCTCCAAGTTCAAGTCCTTGTAGTAAAGTACGTATTTTTGAAGATTCACTTTCTGAATAGATTTCAATGAGCCGCTGTTTCAGTTTGGAGTATTTATCACAATCAGGTGGTATGAAAATTAAGTCATGCACTGAATTCAGAATATCAGACTCAATTGCTGCAACTACATGGTTGAATTTTGTAGAATCCTCACTAATGCGAGCGATAGAAAATTGTGCTTCGATCTGAGCGAACCACAATGAAGGATTATTTTTCCAGAAAGGCGGTGGCTTCACCGCAAAGCGTGTGATTTGTGGCTCTGATGGAATATCGTCGGACATACTGATAGATTATTTTCACTTTAAATAATAAACACTTAACAGCACAAATATTGTAGCATGAAGATACACTATTGATATTTTACCATGATAACAATAAATATTTTAACCATGCATAAAAAATTTACGTAATGATACACACACAAATAAGACAGGATCAGCAATTACACACACAAATAATATTTTACCGAAATGCATTTGAAAAGAAACCCTTATTTGAGAAAAAAGTGATGCGTTCATTTTGTATTGCGCACACACAAAATCACCACTTCACACTGCTAAGGCACTTTCGAAGGAAAAAGGAAATCACTCCTGTAGCACGTGGGAAAGAAATTCACTACTTTCGAACACTGAGGGAAGAATTTTCCCGTAGCACGTTGCACAAAAGTTACTGATGTGGCACATTTAGCGAAAATCACTGTTGTAGCACATTTGTCGTTGAATGATCGAAGAATTATTGCACGACGGCGAAGTCAGCGGAACGGAACAGATCACATTGATGATTTGCTGAAGCTCCTTGCGATGATATGCACGACTTTGAAAAAAAAAACACAAGCAATATATATCAATACTTCTAGAAATAATTGAAGGGGTACGTTGTAGCATACGTTTAATGTCCATATTCGTTGTTACTTTTAGTCAGTTCTTCAGAATGCCTTGGATGCACGTGGCTTAGGGTCGTTGAAAATCCATTGTCAATAGCGTGCTCAGTCAAAAGGTCACCACTTTTGGTGGTCGAGTGTGCTTAATGCATGATATAATTAAAGAAAATAAGAATAGACAATCTCCTATAACAAAAGAATATATTAAGTACTAAATTACAATTTAAATTACATTGAAGAGATCAACACAGAGCTCGGAACACAGTTCGTGCTACCTTCGCGTACAGTTGTGTGTCGAGGAGTCTGAGTGAGTAAAGATGTCGCTTTGCTGCTCCGATTAAGAACTGGATTTTACACGTGGCGCCATCTCATGAATAGAAGTTGAAGTATCTGTCGGAACGCCACAGTACTCCCCCCCCCAAGTACCATCGGTACGTTATAAGTACTTTGGGTTAAATTTAACCTTTCTTCCAGATCTGGTAGTTTTAGGTTGCTCCTTAACGGGATGTAAGCTTTCTTCCGGGAGTGATGTTGATGAGGAAGTTGTTGGATCTTGCATTAGAAATGCTGGTTTGAGACGATCGATTCCAATCACTGATTGTTTGCCATTGCAGATGATGGTGAAATGTTTCGGTGTTCGTTTGACAACTTTGAATGGACCATCGTATGAAGGTGTTAAAGTTGGCTTGATTGCATCGTTGCGCACGAATACGTGCGAAGATGTCTCAAGCGCAGGATGTACAAAATAGCTTGGCTGGTTATGCGAAGATGCTGGGGTTGGCGAGATATTGCTCAAGGTCTCACGTAAACGTTGAAGGAATGTTGGAGGGTCGATAACTGGAGTAGATTCTGGGTGAAAGAATTCACCTGGCAGACGGATGGTTGCACCATATAACATTTCAGCACAAGTGCTACCAATGTCTTCTTTGAATGCTGCGCGAAGACCAAGCAAGACTAGGGGTAAGGCTTCTGTCCAGTGTGTGTTACTGTGGCACTTCAGACCTTGTTTGAGAGATCGGTGAAAGCGTTCCACCATGCCATTTCCAGATGGATGGTATGGTGTTGTGCGAATATGGCGAATGCCAAGAAGAGAGGTGAGGGATGCGAACAAGTGACATTGAAATTGTCGGCCTTGGTCAGTAGTGATGGTGGTAGGCATGCCAAATCTTGAAAGCCACTGAGAGATGAATGCTCGAGCTACAGTTTCAGCGGATATATTTTCAATAGGAATGGCTTCAGGCCATCTTGTGTACCGATCAATACAAGTGAGGAGGTAAGTGTAACCATTTGAAGGAGGCAATGGGCCAACCAAGTCTAAGTGCACATGATCAAAGCGTCTTGCTGGAAGGTTAAATTGTTGAATGGGGCTGTGAGTGTGACGGGATACTTTACACCGTTGACATCTAATACATGAACGAGTCCATTCTGTGATGTCTTGATTCATTGCTGGCCAGACAAATCTGTCTGCGATCAGCTTTTTGGTGGCACGGATTCCAGGATGTGCCAAATTGTGGAAGGCATTAAACACTTCACGTCTAAAATTGACAGGAATATAGGGACGCATTCTATTGTTCTCTATGTCACAGTAAATTTTAAGCGTTGGATCAATGTGCAGCGGTTGTAACTGAAGGGAGGTTTGTGGATTTGAGATTAGGTTCTTGAGTTCCTCATCATGCAATTGAGCTTTTGCAATTTCAGAGAAATCTGGGGTAGTGAGGTTGATATTGTTTACCCGAGACAAGGCATCAGCGACACAATTATCAGTACCAGAGACATATCTGATATCTGTACTAAACTGGGCGATGAAATCCAGATGTCGAAGCTGACGAGGAGAACATGAGTCAGAGTTTTTCCTAAAAGCGAAGGTTAATGGTCGATGATCGGTGAAAATGATGAAGTCGTGTCCTTCCAAGTTGTGCCGGAAGTATTTAACAGCACAGTACACAGCAAGTAGCTCTCTGTGATATGTGCTGTATTTCCTTTCTGCAGTAGTGAGTTTACTGGAAAAGAATGCCATTGGGAAAAGTCCTTTAGTGGTATGGGCTTGAAGCACTGCTCCTATGGCCGTGTCAGATGCATCTACCATTATAGATAGCTGATCACTAGGTGAGTGATAAGAAAGTGTGGCTGCATTTGCCAGATCGTGTTTGCATTGCACGAATGCTGCAGATGCAGATTCAGTCCATGGGACAGCTCGTTGATCGTTTTTTTTGCTATTCTTCAGAAACTCATGTAGGCAGGCTTGTGTTTTTGCGGCATTTGGCAGAAAGCGTCGGTAGAAATTTAACATTGCTAGAAAACGCTTCAGCTCAGAGATGGTTTTGGGCTGAGGTAGGTCGTTAATTGCTTTGACTCTTTCCGGTAAAGGTTTAACTCCGTTCGGGGTGATAAGACATCCAAGAAAGGAAACTGAGGTTTGACCAAGTACACATTTGGATGGATTTAGTTTTAATCCATGATCTTTAAGGCGAGTGAAAATCTGACGCAGATGTTGAAAATGTTCTTCCCCATCTGTAGATGCAACCAGCATATCATCAAAATATAGAATGCAGAAATCGAGACCAGACAGTACTTGGTGTATGAAACGCTGAAATGTTTGGCCAGCATTGCGAAGGCCAAATGGCATATATATGTACTCAAAGAGACCAAATGGTGTAGTCACTGCGGTCTTAGGCACATCTTTTGCATGCACTGGGATCTGATGATATGCTCTGGCAAGATCGAGGGTAGAAAATATGTTTGTTCCATGAAAAAGATGGGTACAGTCTTGGATATGTGGGACTGGATATCTGTCAAGGACTGTGATGGCATTAAGTCGACGATAATCTCCACAAGGCCGCCAGTCACCATTAGACTTTTTAACCATGTGAAGTGGACTGGCCCATGGACTTTTAGATGGGCGAATGGTTCCCTGTGCTAGCATGAATTCAAATTCTTTGCGAGCAGCTTTTAGCATCTCTGGAGAAAGACGACGAGGCTTGGAAAATACAGGTGGGCCATGTGTTTCAATGTGATGATACACTTCTGGCTGATGAGTATGCTGCCCTGATTTGGATGGGTTTAAAATGTCAGGGAATTCTGCTAATAACCGATGAAACCGTGTGCTGCCCGATAAAACACTTATGTTGGTAGGTACGTTTGATACGTGAGAAGCTTGGCCCTGTGATATCAGCTGAGTTGTAGCATCAATTAAGCAATTATTCTTGACATCCACTAGAAGGTGGAAATGTGTCAAGAAGTCGACACCAATAATTGCGTGAGTTACATCCGCAATAATAAAAGGCCAGTTGAAAGTCCGGCGCAAGTTTAAATCAAGTGTCAATAGTTTGGTGCCGTAGGTTGCAATTTGGGTACCATTGGCTGCATACAGTACAAGTTTATTAAGTTGGTGAGCATTTGTTTTAGTTCTCGGGAGCACTGATATGTCAGCTCCAGTATCTACTAGAAAACATAACTGAGTTGAACGATCAGCCAGTACTATTCTGTCGATGTGGCGGACATTCTGTTGGCCAGCAGAAGACCGCCCATTTAGTTTCCCGCTTGTACAAAAGTGCATGGAGGGGCACACTTGCGAGCCAAAATTCATATGATAAAAACATATGCCACTTGTGGGATCTTTGTACTGCGTTCGAGTATTGTGACGAGATCGATTCCTGCTTCGAGCACGAAATTTATTACGTGGGCCCTGATTTGATCGATTGTATCTCCGTGAAGCATGAAGACTTGTAGAGAGTTCAGATACTTTTTTGGTCAATTCAGCCACTTTTTGTTCGAGGGATGAACTGGAAGGTGCAGCATTAGCAGCACTGACATAAGCTGGAGTAACAAGTTCATTAATTTTGTCAGCCATTGCTGCTAAACAGGTTAGATCTTCATTGGAAGAAGCAAGAATTATTTGTATGTTATTAGGGAGACGCGAAAGCCATAGTGACTTCAACAAGTCGTCACTAAAATGGCTTCCGGCCAGATCACGCATTCGTGACAGCAAGTATGAAGGTCGCTGATCTCCAAGTTCAAGTCCTTGTAGTAAAGTACGTATTTTTGAAGATTCACTTTCTGAATAGATTTCAATGAGCCGCTGTTTCAGTTTGGAGTATTTATCACAATCAGGTGGTTTGAAAATTAAGTCATGCACTGAATTCAGAATATCAGACTCAATTGCTGCAACTACATGGTTGAATTTTGTAGAATCCTCACTAATGCGAGCGATAGAAAATTGTGCTTCGATCTGAGCGAACCACAATGAAGGATTATTTTTCCAGAAAGGCGGTGGCTTCACCGCAAAGCGTGTGATTTGTGGCTCTGATGGAATATCGTCGGACATACTGATAGATAATTTTCACTTTAAATAATAAACACTTAACAGCACAAATATTGTAGCATGAAGATACACTATTGATATTTTACCATGATAACAATAAATATTTTAACCATGCATAAAAAATTTACGTAATGATACACACACAAATAAGACAGGATCAGCAATTACACACACAAATAATATTTTACCGAAATGCATTTGAAAAGAAACCCTTATTTGAGAAAAAAGTGATGCGTTCATTTTGTATTGCGCACACACAAAATCACCACTTCACACTGCTAAGGCACTTTCGAAGGAAAAAGGAAATCACTCCTGTAGCACGTGGGAAAGAAATTCACTACTTTCGAACACTGAGGGAAGAATTTTCCCGTAGCACGTTGCACAAAAGTTACTGATGTGGCACATTTAGCGAAAATCACTGTTGTAGCACATTTGTCGTTGAATGATCGAAGAATTATTGCACGACGGCGAAGTCAGCGGAACGGAACAGATCACATTGATGATTTGCTGAAGCTCCTTGCGATGATATGCACGACTTTGAAAAAAAAAACACAAGCAATATATATCAATACTTCTAGAAATAATTGAAGGGGTACGTTGTAGCATACGTTTAATGTCCATATTCGTTGTTACTTTTAGTCAGTTCTTCAGAATGCCTTGGATGCACGTGGCTTAGGGTCGTTGAAAATCCATTGTCAATAGCGTGCTCAGTCAAAAGGTCACCACTTTTGGTGGTCGAGTGTGCTTAATGCATGATATAATTAAAGAAAATAAGAATAGACAATCTCCTATAACAAAAGAATATATTAAGTACTAAATTACAATTTAAATTACATTGAAGAGATCAACACAGAGCTCGGAACACAGTTCGTGCTACCTTCGCGTACAGTTGTGTGTCGAGGAGTCTGAGTGAGTAAAGATGTCGCTTTGCTGCTCCGATTAAGAACTGGATTTTACACGTGGCGCCATCTCATGAATAGAAGTTGAAGTATCTGTCGGAACGCCACAGTACTCCCCCCCCAAGTACCATCGGTACGTTATAAGTACTTTGGGTTAAATTTAACCTTTCTTCCAGATCTGGTAGTTTTAGGTTGCTCCTTAACGGGATGTAAGCTTTCTTCCGGGAGTGATGTTGATGAGGAAGTTGTTGGATCTTGCATTAGAAATGCTGGTTTGAGACGATCGATTCCAATCACTGATTGTTTGCCATTGCAGATGATGGTGAAATGTTTCGGTGTTCGTTTGACAACTTTGAATGGACCATCGTATGAAGGTGTTAAAGTTGGCTTGATTGCATCGTTGCGCACGAATACGTGCGAAGATGTCTCAAGCGCAGGATGTACAAAATAGCTTGGCTGGTGATGCGAAGATGCTGGGGTTGGCGAGATATTGCTCAAGGTCTCACGTAAACGTTGAAGGAATGTTGGAGGGTCGATAACTGGAGTAGATTCTGGGTGAAAGAATTCACCTGGCAGACGGATGGTTGCACCATATAACATTTCAGCACAAGTGCTACCAATGTCTTCTTTGAATGCTGCGCGAAGACCAAGCAAGACTAGGGGTAAGGCTTCTGTCCAGTGTGTGTTACTGTGGCACTTCAGACCTTGTTTGAGAGATCGGTGAAAGCGTTCCACCATGCCATTTCCAGATGGATGGTATGGTGTTGTGCGAATATGGCGAATGCCAAGAAGAGAGGTGAGGGATGCACACAAGTGACATTGAAATTGTCGGCCTTGGTCAGTAGTGATGGTGGTAGGCATGCCAAATCTTGAAAGCCACTGAGAGATGAATGCTCGAGCTACAGTTTCAGCGGATATATTTTCAATAGGAATGGCTTCAGGCCATCTTGTGTACCGATCAATACAAGTGAGGAGGTAAGTGTAACCATTTGAAGGAGGCAATGGGCCAACCAAGTCTAAGTGCACATGATCAAAGCGTCTTGCTGGAAGGTTAAATTGTTGAATGGGGCTGTGAGTGTGACGGGATACTTTACACCGTTGACATCTAATACATGAACGAGTCCATTCTGTGATGTCTTGATTCATTGCTGGCCAGACAAATCTGTCTGCGATCAGCTTTTTGGTGGCACGGATTCCAGGATGTGCCAAATTGTGGAAGGCATTAAACACTTCACGTCTAAAATTGACAGGAATATAGGGACGTATTCTATTGTTCTCTATGTCACAGTAAATTTTAAGCGTTGGATCAATGTGCAGCGGTTGTAACTGAAGGGAGGTTTGTGGATTTGAGATTAGGTTCTTGAGTTCCTCATCATGCAATTGAGCTTTTGCAATTTCAGAGAAATCTGGGGTAGTGAGGTTGATATTGTTTACCCGAGACAAGGCATCAGCGACACAATTATCAGTACCAGAGACATATCTGATATCTGTACTAAACTGGGCGATGAAATCCAGATGTCGAAGCTGACGAGGAGAACATGAGTCAGAGTTTTTCCTAAAAGCGAAGGTTAATGGTCGATGATCGGTGAAAATGATGAAGTCGTGTCCTTCCAAGTTGTGCCGGAAGTATTTAACAGCACAGTACACAGCAAGTAGCTCTCTGTCATATGTGCTGTATTTCCTTTCTGCAGTAGTGAGTTTTCTGGAAAAGAATGCCATTGGGGAAAGTCCTTTAGTGGTATGGGCTTGAAGCACTGCTCCTATGGCCGTGTCAGATGCATCTACCATTATAGATAGCTGATCACTAGGTGAGTGATAAGAAAGTGTGGCTGCATTTGCCAGATCGTGTTTGCATTGCACGAATGCTGCAGATGCAGATTCAGTCCAAGGGACAGCTCGTTGATCGTTTTTTTTTTGCTATTCTTCAGAAACTCATGTAGGCAGGCTTGTGTTTTTGCGGCATTTGGCAGAAAGCGTCGGTAGAAATTTAACATTGCTAGAAAACGCTTCAGCTCAGAGATGGTTTTGGGCTGAGGTAGGTCGTTAATTGCTTTGACTCTTTCCGGTAAAGGTTTAACTCCGTTCGGGGTGATAAGACATCCAAGAAAGGAAACTGAGGTTTGACCAAGTACACATTTGGATGGATTTAGTTTTAATCCATGATCTTTAAGGCGAGTGAAAATCTGACGCAGATGTTGAAAATGTTCTTCCCCATCTGTAGATGCAACCAGGATATCATCAAAATATGGAATGCAGAAATCGAGACCAGACAGTACTTGGTGTATGAAACGCTGAAATGTTTGGCCAGCATTGCGAAGGCCAAATGGCATATATAAGTACTCAAAGAGACCAAATGGTGTAGTCACTGCGGTCTTAGGCACATCTTTTGCATGCACTGGGATCTGATGATATGCTCTGGCAAGATCGAGGGTAGAAAATATGTTTGTTCCATGAAAAAGATGGGTACAGTCTTGGATATGTGGGACTGGATATCTGTCAAGGACTGTGATGGCATTAAGTCGACGATAATCTCCACAAGGCCGCCAGTCACCATTAGACTTTTTAACCATGTGAAGTGGACTGGCCCATGGACTTTTAGATGGGCGAATGGTTCCCTGTGCTAGCATGAATTCAAATTCTTTGCGAGCAGCTTTTAGCATCTCTGGAGAAAGACGACGAGGCTTGGAAAATACAGGTGGGCCATGTGTTTCAATGTGATGATACACTTCTGGCTGATGAGTATGCTGCCCTGATTTTGATGGGTTTAAAATGTCAGGGAATTCTGCTAATAACCGATGAAACCGTGTGCTGCCCGATAAAACACTTATGTTGGTAGGTACGTTTGATACGTGAGAAGCTTGGCCCTGTGATATCAGCTGAGTTGTAGCATCAATTAAGCAATTATTCTTGACATCCACTAGAAGGTGGAAATGTGTCAAGAAGTCGACACCAATAATTGCGTGAGTTACATCCGCAATAATAAAAGGCCAGTTGAAAGTCCGGCGCAAGTTTAAATCAAGTGTCAATAGTTTGGTGCCGTAGGTTGCAATTTGGGTACCATTGGCTGCATACAGTACAAGTTTATTAAGTTGGTGAGCATTTGTTTTAGTTCTCGGGAGCACTGATATGTCAGCTCCAGTATCTACTAGAAAACATAACTGAGTTGAACGATCAGCCAGTACTATTCTGTCGATGTGGCGGACATTCTGTTGGCCAGCAGAAGACCGCCCATTTAGTTTCCCGCTTGTACAAAAGTGCATGGAGGGGCACACTTGCGAGCCAAAATTCATATGATAAAAACATATGCCACTTGTGGGATCTTTGTACTGCGTTCGAGTATTGTGACGAGATCGATTCCTGCTTCGAGCACGAAATTTATTACGTGGGCCCTGATTTGATCGATTGTATCTCCGTGAAGCATGAAGACTTGTAGAGAGTTCAGATACTTTTTTGGTCAATTCAGCCACTTTTTGTTCGAGGGATGAACTGGAAGGTGCAGCATTAGCAGCACTGACATAAGCTGGAGTAACAAGTTCATTAATTTTGTCAGCCATTGCTGCTAAACAGGTTAGATCTTCATTGGAAGAAGCAAGAATTATTTGTATGTTATTAGGGAGACGCGAAAGCCATAGTGACTTCAACAAGTCGTCACTAAAATGGCTTCCGGCCAGATCACGCATTCGTGACAGCAAGTATGAAGGTCGCTGATCTCCAAGTTCAAGTCCTTGTAGTAAAGTACGTATTTTTGAAGATTCACTTTCTGAATAGATTTCAATGAGCCGCTGTTTCAGTTTGGAGTATTTATCACAATCAGGTGGTTTGAAAATTAAGTCATGCACTGAATTCAGAATATCAGACTCAATTGCTGCAACTACATGGTTGAATTTTGTAGAATCCTCACTAATGCGAGCGATAGAAAATTGTGCTTCGATCTGAGCGAACCACAATGAAGGATTATTTTTCCAGAAAGGCGGTGGCTTCACCGCAAAGCGTGTGATTTGTGGCTCTGATGGAATATCGTCGGACATACTGATAGATAATTTTCACTTTAAATAATAAACACTTAACAGCACAAATATTGTAGCATGAAGATACACTATTGATATTTTACCATGATAACAATAAATATTTTAACCATGCATAAAAAATTTACGTAATGATACACACACAAATAAGACAGGATCAGCAATTACACACACAAATAATATTTTACCGAAATGCATTTGAAAAGAAACCCTTATTTGAGAAAAAAGTGATGCGTTCATTTTGTATTGCGCACACACAAAATCACCACTTCACACTGCTAAGGCACTTTCGAAGGAAAAAGGAAATCACTCCTGTAGCACGTGGGAAAGAAATTCACTACTTTCGAACACTGAGGGAAGAATTTTCCCGTAGCACGTTGCACAAAAGTTACTGATGTGGCACATTTAGCGAAAATCACTGTTGTAGCACATTTGTCGTTGAATGATCGAAGAATTATTGCACGACGGCGAAGTCAGCGGAACGGAACAGATCACATTGATGATTTGCTGAAGCTCCTTGCGATGATATGCACGACTTTGAAAAAAAAAACACAAGCAATATATATCAATACTTCTAGAAATAATTGAAGGGGTACGTTGTAGCATACGTTTAATGTCCATATTCGTTGTTACTTTTAGTCAGTTCTTCAGAATGCCTTGGATGCACGTGGCTTAGGGTCGTTGAAAATCCATTGTCAATAGCGTGCTCAGTCAAAAGGTCACCACTTTTGGTGGTCGAGTGTGCTTAATGCATGATATAATTAAAGAAAATAAGAATAGACAATCTCCTATAACAAAAGAATATATTAAGTACTAAATTACAATTTAAATTACATTGAAGAGATCAACACAGAGCTCGGAACACAGTTCGTGCTACCTTCGCGTACAGTTGTGTGTCGAGGAGTCTGAGTGAGTAAAGATGTCGCTTTGCTGCTCCGATTAAGAACTGGATTTTACACGTGGCGCCATCTCATGAATAGAAGTTGAAGTATCTGTCGGAACGCCACAGTACTCCCCCCCCAAGTACCATCGGTACGTTATAAGTACTTTGGGTTAAATTTAACCTTTCTTCCAGATCTGGTAGTTTTAGGTTGCTCCTTAACGGGATGTAAGCTTTCTTCCGGGAGTGATGTTGATGAGGAAGTTGTTGGATCTTGCATTAGAAATGCTGGTTTGAGACGATCGATTCCAATCACTGATTGTTTGCCATTGCAGATGATGGTGAAATGTTTCGGTGTTCGTTTGACAACTTTGAATGGACCATCGTATGAAGGTGTTAAAGTTGGCTTGATTGCATCGTTGCGCACGAATACGTGCGAAGATGTCTCAAGCGCAGGATGTACAAAATAGCTTGGCTGGTTATGCGAAGATGCTGGGGTCGGCGAGATATTGCTCATGGTCTCACGTAAACGTTGAAGGAATGTTGGAGGGTCGATAACTGGAGTAGATTCTGGGTGAAAGAATTCACCTGGCAGACGGATGGTTGCACCATATAACATTTCAGCACAAGTGCTACCAATGTCTTCTTTGAATGCTGCGCGAAGACCAAGCAAGACTAGGGGTAAGACTTCTGTCCAGTGTGTGCTACTGTGGCACTTCAGACCTTCATTGAGAGATCGGTGAAAGCGTTCCACCATGCCATTTCCAGATGGATGGTATGGTGTTGTGCGAATATGGCGAATGCCAAGAAGAGAGGTGAGGGATGCGAACAAGTGACATTGAAATTGTCGGCCTTGGTCAGTAGTGATGGTGGTAGGCATGCCAAATCTTGAAAGCCACTGAGAGATGAATGCTCGAGCTACAGTTTCAGCGGATATATTTTCAATAGGAATGGCTTCAGGCCATTTTGTGTACCGATCAATAAAAGTGAGGAGGTAAGTGTAACCATTTGAAGGAGGCAATGGGCCAACCAAGTCTAAGTGCACATGATCAAAGCGTCTTGCTGGAAGGTTAAATTGTTGAATGGGGCTGTGAGTGTGACGGGATACTTTACACCGTTGACATCTAATACATGAACGAGTCCATTCTGTGATGTCTTGATTCATTGCTGGCCAGACAAATCTGTCTGCGATCAGCTTTTTGGTGGCTCGGATTCCAGGATGTGCCAAATTGTGGAAGGCATTAAACACTTCACGTCTAAAATTGACAGGAATATAGGGACGTATTCTATTGTTCTCTATGTCACAGTAAATTTTAAGCGTTGGATCAATGTGCAGCGGTTGTAACTGAAGGGAGGTTTGTGGATTTGAGATTAGGTTCTTGAGTTCCTCATCATGCAATTGAGCTTTTGCAATTTCAGAGAAATCTGGGGTAGTGAGGTTGATATTGTTTACCCGAGACAAGGCATCAGCGACACAATTATCAGTACCAGAGACATATCTGATATCTGTACTAAACTGGGCGATGAAATCCAGATGTCGAAGCTGACGAGGAGAACATGAGTCAGAGTTTTTCCTAAAAGCGAAGGTTAATGGTCGATGATCGGTGAAAATGATGAAGTCGTGTCCTTCCAAGTTGTGCCGGAAGTATTTAACAGCACAGTACACAGCAAGTAGCTCTCTGTCATATGTGCTGTATTTCCTTTCTGCAGTAGTGAGTTTTCTGGAAAAGAATGCCATTGGGGAAAGTCCTTTAGTGGTATGGGCTTGAAGCACTGCTCCTATGGCCGTGTCAGATGCATCTACCATTATAGATAGCTGATCACTAGGTGAGTGATAAGAAAGTGTAGCTGCATTTGCCAGATCGTGTTTGCATTGCACGAATGCTGCAGATGCAGATTCAGTCCAAGGGACAGCTCGTTGATCGTTTTTTTTTGCTATTCTTCAGAAACTCATGTAGGCAGGCTTGTGTTTTTGCGGCATTTGGCAGAAAGCGTCGGTAGAAATTTAACATTGCTAGAAAACGCTTCAGCTCAGAGATGGTTTTGGGCTGAGGTAGGTCGTTAATTGCTTTGACTCTTTCCGGTAAAGGTTTAACTCCGTTCGGGGTGATAAGACATCCAAGAAAGGAAACTGAGGTTTGACCAAGTACACATTTGGATGGATTTAGTTTTAATCCATGATCTTTAAGGCGAGTGAAAATCTGACGCAGATGTTGAAAATGTTCTTCCCCATCTGTAGATGCAACCAGGATATCATCAAAATATGGAATGCAGAAATCGAGACCAGACAGTACTTGGTGTATGAAACGCTGAAATGTTTGGCCAGCATTGCGAAGGCCAAATGGCATATATAAGTACTCAAAGAGACCAAATGGTGTAGTCACTGCGGTCTTAGGCACATCTTTTGCATGCACTGGGATCTGATGATATGCTCTGGCAAGATCGAGGGTAGAAAATATGTTTGTTCCATGAAAAAGATGGGTACAGTCTTGGATATGTGGGACTGGATATCTGTCAAGGACTGTGATGGCATTAAGTCGACGATAATCTCCACAAGGCCGCCAGTCACCATTAGACTTTTTAACCATGTGAAGTGGACTGGCCCATGGACTTTTAGATGGGCGAATGGTTCCCTGTACTAGCATGAATTCAAATTCTTTGCGAGCAGCTTTTAGCATCTCTGGAGAAAGACGACGAGGCTTGGAAAATACAGGTGGGCCATGTGTTTCAATGTGATGATACACTTCTGGCTGATGAGTATGCTGCCCTGATTTGGATGGGTTTAAAATGTCAGGGAATTCTGCTAATAACCGATGAAACCGTGTGCTGCCCGATAAAACACTTATGTTGGTAGGTACGTTTGATACGTGAGAAGCTTGGCCCTGTGATATCAGCTGAGTTGTAGCATCAATTAAGCAATTATTCTTGACATCCACTAGAAGGTGGAAATGTGTCAAGAAGTCGACACCAATAATTGCGTGAGTTACATCCGCAATAATAAAAGGCCAGTTGAAAGTCCGGCGCAAGTTTAAATCAAGTGTCAATAGTTTGGTGCCGTAGGTTGCAATTTGGGTACCATTGGCTGCATACAGTACAAGTTTATTAAGTTGGTGAGCATTTGTTTTAGTTCTCGGGAGCACTGATATGTCAGCTCCAGTATCTACTAGAAAACATAACTGAGTTGAACGATCAGCCAGTACTATTCTGTCGATGTGGCGGACATTCTGTTGGCCAGCAGAAGACCGCCCATTTAGTTTCCCGCTTGTACAAAAGTGCATGGAGGGGCACACTTGCGAGCCAAAATTCATATGATAAAAACATATGCCACTTGTGGGATCTTTGTACTGCGTTCGAGTATTGTGACGAGATCGATTCCTGCTTCGAGCACGAAATTTATTACGTGGGCCCTGATTTGATCGATTGTATCTCCGTGAAGCATGAAGACTTGTAGAGAGTTCAGATACTTTTTTGGTCAATTCAGCCACTTTTTGTTCGAGGGATGAACTGGAAGGTGCAGCATTAGCAGCACTGACATAAGCTGGAGTAACAAGTTCATTAATTTTGTCAGCCATTGCTGCTAAACAGGTTAGATCTTCATTGGAAGAAGCAAGAATTATTTGTATGTTATTAGGGAGACGCGAAAGCCATAGTGACTTCAACAAGTCGTCACTAAAATGGCTTCCGGCCAGATCACGCATTCGTGACAGCAAGTATGAAGGTCGCTGATCTCCAAGTTCAAGTCCTTGTAGTAAAGTACGTATTTTTGAAGATTCACTTTCTGAATAGATTTCAATGAGCCGCTGTTTCAGTTTGGAGTATTTATCACAATCAGGTGGTTTGAAAATTAAGTCATGCACTGAATTCAGAATATCAGACTCAATTGCTGCAACTACATGGTTGAATTTTGTAGAATCCTCACTAATGCGAGCGATAGAAAATTGTGCTTCGATCTGAGCGAACCACAATGAAGGATTATTTTTCCAGAAAGGCGGTGGCTTCACCGCAAAGCGTGTGATTTGTGGCTCTGATGGAATATCGTCGGACATACTGATAGATAATTTTCACTTTAAATAATAAACACTTAACAGCACAAATATTGTAGCATGAAGATACACTATTGATATTTTACCATGATAACAATAAATATTTTAACCATGCATAAAAAATTTACGTAATGATACACACACAAATAAGACAGGATCAGCAATTACACACACAAATAATATTTTACCGAAATGCATTTGAAAAGAAACCCTTATTTGAGAAAAAAGTGATGCGTTCATTTTGTATTGCGCACACACAAAATCACCACTTCACACTGCTAAGGCACTTTCGAAGGAAAAAGGAAATCACTCCTGTAGCACGTGGGAAAGAAATTCACTACTTTCGAACACTGAGGGAAGAATTTTCCCGTAGCACGTTGCACAAAAGTTACTGATGTGGCACATTTAGCGAAAATCACTGTTGTAGCACATTTGTCGTTGAATGATCGAAGAATTATTGCACGACGGCGAAGTCAGCGGAACGGAACAGATCACATTGATGATTTGCTGAAGCTCCTTGCGATGATATGCACGACTTTGAAAAAAAAAACACAAGCAATATATATCAATACTTCTAGAAATAATTGAAGGGGTACGTTGTAGCATACGTTTAATGTCCATATTCGTTGTTACTTTTGTCAGTTCTTCAGAATGCCTTTGATGCACGTGGCTTAGGGTCGTTGAAAATCCATTGTCAATAGCGTGCTCAGTCAAAAGGTCACCACTTTTGGTGGTCGAGTGTGCTTAATGCATGATATAGTTAAAGAAAATAAGAATAGACAATCTCCTATAACAAAAGAATATATTAAGTACTAAATTACAATTTAAATTACATTGAAGAGATCAACACAGAGCTCGGAACACAGTTCGTGCTACCTTCGCGTACAGTTGTGTGTCGAGGAGTCTGAGTGAGTAAAGATGTCGCTTTGCTGCTCCGATTAAGAACTGGATTTTACACGTGGCGCCATCTCATGAATAGAAGTTGAAGTATCTGTCGGAACGCCACAGTACTCCCCCCCCAAGTACCATCGGTACGTTATAAGTACTTTGGGTTAAATTTAATCTTTCTTCCAGATCTGGTAGTTTTAGGTTGCTCCTTAACGGGATGTAAGCTTTCTTCCGGGAGTGATGTTGATGAGGAAGTTGTTGGATCTTGCATTAGAAATGCTGGTTTGAGACGATCGATTCCAATCACTGATTGTTTGCCATTGCAGATGATGGTGAAATGTTTCGGTGTTCGTTTGACAACTTTGAATGGACCATCGTATGAAGGTGTTAAAGTTGGCTTGATTGCATCGTTGCGCACGAATACGTGCGAAGATGTCTCAAGCGCAGGATGTACAAAATAGCTTGGCTGGTTATGCGAAGATGCTGGGGTCGGCGAGATATTGCTCATGGTCTCACGTAAACGTTGAAGGAATGTTGGAGGGTCGATAACTGGAGTAGATTCTGGGTGAAAGAATTCACCTGGCAGACGGATGGTTGCACCATATAACATTTCAGCACAAGTGCTACCAATGTCTTCTTTGAATGCTGCGCGAAGACCAAGCAAGACTAGGGGTAAGACTTCTGTCCAGTGTGTGCTACTGTGGCACTTCAGACCTTCATTGAGAGATCGGTGAAAGCGTTCCACCATGCCATTTCCAGATGGATGGTATGGTGTTGTGCGAATATGGCGAATGCCAAGAAGAGAGGTGAGGGATGCGAACAAGTGACATTGAAATTGTCGGCCTTGGTCAGTAGTGATGGTGGTAGGCATGCCAAATCTTGAAAGCCACTGAGAGATGAATGCTCGAGCTACAGTTTCAGCGGATATATTTTCAATAGGAATGGCTTCAGGCCATTTTGTGTACCGATCAATACAAGTGAGGAGGTAAGTGTAACCATTTGAAGGAGGCAATGGGCCAACCAAGTCTAAGTGCACATGATCAAAGCGTCTTGCTGGAAGGTTAAATTGTTGAATGGGGCTGTGAGTGTGACGGGATACTTTACACCGTTGACATCTAATATATGAACGAGTCCATTCTGTGATGTCTTGATTCATTGCTGGCCAGACAAATCTGTCTGCGATCAGCTTTTTGGTGGCTCGCATTCCAGGATGTGCCAAATTGTGGAAGGCATTAAACACTTCACGTCTAAAATTGACAGGAATATAGGGACGTATTCTATTGTTCTCTATGTCACAGTAAATTTTAAGCGTTGGATCAATGTGCAGCGGTTGTAACTGAAGGGAGGTTTGTGGATTTGAGATTAGGTTCTTGAGTTCCTCATCATGCAATTGAGCTTTTGCAATTTCAGAGAAATCTGGGGTAGTGAGGTTGATATTGTTTACCCGAGACAAGGCATCAGCGACACAATTATCAGTACCAGAGACATATCTGATATCTGTACTAAACTGGGCGATGAAATCCAGATGTCGAAGCTGACGAGGAGAACATGAGTCAGAGTTTTTCCTAAAAGCGAAGGTTAATGGTCGATGATCGGTGAAAATGATGAAGTCGTGTCCTTCCAAGTTGTGCCGGAAGTATTTAACAGCACAGTACACAGCAAGTAGCTCTCTGTCATATGTGCTGTATTTCCTTTCTGCAGTAGTGAGTTTTCTGGAAAAGAATGCCATTGGGGAAAGTCCTTTAGTGGTATGGGCTTGAAGCACTGCTCCTATGGCCGTGTCAGATGCATCTACCATTATAGATAGCTGATCACTAGGTGAGTGATAAGAAAGTGTAGCTGCATTTGCCAGATCGTGTTTGCATTGCACGAATGCTGCAGATGCAGATTCAGTCCAAGGGACAGCTCGTTGATCGTTTTTTTTTTGCTATTCTTCAGAAACTCATGTAGGCAGGCTTGTGTTTTTGCGGCATTTGGCAGAAAGCGTCGGTAGAAATTTAACATTGCTAGAAAACGCTTCAGCTCAGAGATGGTTTTGGGCTGAGGTAGGTCGTTAATTGCTTTGACTCTTTCCGGTAAAGGTTTAACTCCGTTCGGGGTGATAAGACATCCAAGAAAGGAAACTGAGGTTTGACCAAGTACACATTTGGATGGATTTAGTTTTAATCCATGATCTTTAAGGCGAGTGAAAATCTGACGCAGATGTTGAAAATGTTCTTCCCCATCTGTAGATGCAACCAGGATATCATCAAAATATGGAATGCAGAAATCGAGACCAGACAGTACTTGGTGTATGAAACGCTGAAATGTTTGGCCAGCATTGCGAAGGCCAAATGGCATATATAAGTACTCAAAGAGACCAAATGGTGTAGTCACTGCGGTCTTAGGCACATCTTTTGCATGCACTGGGATCTGATGATATGCTCTGGCAAGATCGAGGGTAGAAAATATGTTTGTTCCATGAAAAAGATGGGTACAGTCTTGGATATGTGGGACTGGATATCTGTCAAGGACTGTGATGGCATTAAGTCGACGATAATCTCCACAAGGCCGCCAGTCACCATTAGACTTTTTAACCATGTGAAGTGGACTGGCCCATGGACTTTTAGATGGGCGAATGGTTCCCTGTGCTAGCATGAATTCAAATTCTTTGCGAGCAGCTTTTAGCATCTCTGGAGAAAGACGACGAGGCTTGGAAAATACAGGTGGGCCATGTGTTTCAATGTGATGATACACTTCTGGCTGATGAGTATGCTGCCCTGATTTTGATGGGTTTAAAATGTCAGGGAATTCTGCTAATAACCGATGAAACCGTGTGCTGCCCGATAAAACACTTATGTTGGTAGGTACGTTTGATACGTGAGAAGCTTGGCCCTGTGATATCAGCTGAGTTGTAGCATCAATTAAGCAATTATTCTTGACATCCACTAGAAGGTGGAAATGTGTCAAGAAGTCGACACCAATAATTGCGTGAGTTACATCCGCAATAATAAAAGGCCAGTTGAAAGTCCGGCGCAAGTTTAAATCAAGTGTCAATAGTTTGGTGCCGTAGGTTGCAATTTGGGTACCATTGGCTGCATACAGTACAAGTTTATTAAGTTGGTGAGCATTTGTTTTAGTTCTCGGGAGCACTGATATGTCAGCTCCAGTATCTACTAGAAAACATAACTGAGTTGAACGATCAGCCAGTACTATTCTGTCGATGTGGCGGACATTCTGTTGGCCAGCAGAAGACCGCCCATTTAGTTTCCCGCTTGTACAAAAGTGCATGGAGGGGCACACTTGCGAGCCAAAATTCATATGATAAAAACATATGCCACTTGTGGGATCTTTGTACTGCGTTCGAGTATTGTGACGAGATCGATTCCTGCTTCGAGCACGAAATTTATTACGTGGGCCCTGATTTGATCGATTGTATCTCCGTGAAGCATGAAGACTTGTAGAGAGTTCAGATACTTTTTTGGTCAATTCAGCCACTTTTTGTTCGAGGGATGAACTGGAAGGTGCAGCATTAGCAGCACTGACATAAGCTGGAGTAACAAGTTCATTAATTTTGTCAGCCATTGCTGCTAAACAGGTTAGATCTTCATTGGAAGAAGCAAGAATTATTTGTATGTTATTAGGGAGACGCGAAAGCCATAGTGACTTCAACAAGTCGTCACTAAAATGGCTTCCGGCCAGATCACGCATTCGTGACAGCAAGTATGAAGGTCGCTGATCTCCAAGTTCAAGTCCTTGTAGTAAAGTACGTATTTTTGAAGATTCACTTTCTGAATAGATTTCAATGAGCCGCTGTTTCAGTTTGGAGTATTTATCACAATCAGGTGGTTTGAAAATTAAGTCATGCACTGAATTCAGAATATCAGACTCAATTGCTGCAACTACATGGTTGAATTTTGTAGAATCCTCACTAATGCGAGCGATAGAAAATTGTGCTTCGATCTGAGCGAACCACAATGAAGGATTATTTTTCCAGAAAGGCGGTGGCTTCACCGCAAAGCGTGTGATTTGTGGCTCTGATGGAATATCGTCGGACATACTGATAGATAATTTTCACTTTAAATAATAAACACTTAACAGCACAAATATTGTAGCATGAAGATACACTATTGATATTTTACCATGATAACAATAAATATTTTAACCATGCATAAAAAATTTACGTAATGATACACACACAAATAAGACAGGATCAGCAATTACACACACAAATAATATTTTACCGAAATGCATTTGAAAAGAAACCCTTATTTGAGAAAAAAGTGATGCGTTCATTTTGTATTGCGCACACACAAAATCACCACTTCACACTGCTAAGGCACTTTCGAAGGAAAAAGGAAATCACTCCTGTAGCACGTGGGAAAGAAATTCACTACTTTCGAACACTGAGGGAAGAATTTTCCCGTAGCACGTTGCACAAAAGTTACTGATGTGGCACATTTAGCGAAAATCACTGTTGTAGCACATTTGTCGTTGAATGATCGAAGAATTATTGCACGACGGCGAAGTCAGCGGAACGGAACAGATCACATTGATGATTTGCTGAAGCTCCTTGCGATGATATGCACGACTTTGAAAAAAAAAACACAAGCAATATATATCAATACTTCTAGAAATAATTGAAGGGGTACGTTGTAGCATACGTTTAATGTCCATATTCGTTGTTACTTTTAGTCAGTTCTTCAGAATGCCTTGGATGCACGTGGCTTAGGGTCGTTGAAAATCCATTGTCAATAGCGTGCTCAGTCAAAAGGTCACCACTTTTGGTGGTCGAGTGTGCTTAATGCATGATATAGTTAAAGAAAATAAGAATAGACAATCTCCTATAACAAAAGAATATATTAAGTACTAAATTACAATTTAAATTACATTGAAGAGATCAACACAGAGCTCGGAAAACAGTTCGTGCTACCTTCGCGTACAGTTGTGTGTCGAGGAGTCTGAGTGAGTAAAGATGTCGCTTTGCTGCTCCGATTAAGAACTGGATTTTACACGTGGCGCCATCTCATGAATAGAAGTTGAAGTATCTGTCGGAACGCCACAGTACTCCCCCCCCAAGTACCATCGGTACGTTATAAGTACTTTGGGTTAAATTTAATCTTTCTTCCAGATCTGGTAGTTTTAGGTTGCTCCTTAACGGGATGTAAGCTTTCTTCCGGGAGTGATGTTGATGAGGAAGTTGTTGGATCTTGCATTAGAAATGCTGGTTTGAGACGATCGATTCCAATCACTGATTGTTTGCCATTGCAGATGATGGTGAAATGTTTCGGTGTTCGTTTGACAACTTTGAATGGACCATCGTATGAAGGTGTTAAAGTTGGCTTGATTGCATCGTTGCGCACGAATACGTGCGAAGATGTCTCAAGCGCAGGATGTACAAAATAGCTTGGCTGGTTATGCGAAGATGCTGGGGTCGGCGAGATATTGCTCATGGTCTCACGTAAACGTTGAAGGAATGTTGGAGGGTCGATAACTGGAGTAGATTCTGGGTGAAAGAATTCACCTGGCAGACGGATGGTTGCACCATATAACATTTCAGCACAAGTGCTACCAATGTCTTCTTTGAATGCTGCGCGAAGACCAAGCAAGACTAGGGGTAAGACTTCTGTCCAGTGTGTGCTACTGTGGCACTTCAGACCTTCATTGAGAGATCGGTGAAAGCGTTCCACCATGCCATTTCCAGATGGATGGTATGGTGTTGTGCGAATATGGCGAATGCCAAGAAGAGAGGTGAGGGATGCGAACAAGTGACATTGAAATTGTCGGCCTTGGTCAGTAGTGATGGTGGTAGGCATGCCAAATCTTGAAAGCCACTGAGAGATGAATGCTCGAGCTACAGTTTCAGCGGATATATTTTCAATAGGAATGGCTTCAGGCCATTTTGTGTACCGATCAATACAAGTGAGGAGGTAAGTGTAACCATTTGAAGGAGGCAATGGGCCAACCAAGTCTAAGTGCACATGATCAAAGCGTCTTGCTGGAAGGTTAAATTGTTGAATGGGGCTGTGAGTGTGACGGGATACTTTACACCGTTGACATCTAATATATGAACGAGTCCATTCTGTGATGTCTTGATTCATTGCTGGCCAGACAAATCTGTCTGCGATCAGCTTTTTGGTGGCTCGGATTCCAGGATGTGCCAAATTGTGGAAGGCATTAAACACTTCACGTCTAAAATTGACAGGAATATAGGGACGTATTCTATTGTTCTCTATGTCACAGTAAATTTTAAGCGTTGGATCAATGTGCAGCGGTTGTAACTGAAGGGAGGTTTGTGGATTTGAGATTAGGTTCTTGAGTTCCTCATCATGCAATTGAGCTTTTGCAATTTCAGAGAAATCTGGGGTAGTGAGGTTGATATTGTTTACCCGAGACAAGGCATCAGCGACACAATTATCAGTACCAGAGACATATCTGATATCTGTACTAAACTGGGCGATGAAATCCAGATGTCGAAGCTGACGAGGAGAACATGAGTCAGAGTTTTTCCTAAAAGCGAAGGTTAATGGTCGATGATCGGTGAAAATGATGAAGTCGTGTCCTTCCAAGTTGTGCCGGAAGTATTTAACAGCACAGTACACAGCAAGTAGCTCTCTGTCATATGTGCTGTATTTCCTTTCTGCAGTAGTGAGTTTTCTGGAAAAGAATGCCATTGGGGAAAGTCCTTTAGTGGTATGGGCTTGAAGCACTGCTCCTATGGCCGTGTCAGATGCATCTACCATTATAGATAGCTGATCACTAGGTGAGTGATAAGAAAGTGTAGCTGCATTTGCCAGATCGTGTTTGCATTGCACGAATGCTGCAGATGCAGATTCAGTCCAAGGGACAGCTCGTTGATCGTTTTTTTTTGCTATTCTTCAGAAACTCATGTAGGCAGGCTTGTGTTTTTGCGGCATTTGGCAGAAAGCGTCGGTAGAAATTTAACATTGCTAGAAAACGCTTCAGCTCAGAGATGGTTTTGGGCTGAGGTAGGTCGTTAATTGCTTTGACTCTTTCCGGTAAAGGTTTAACTCCGTTCGGGGTGATAAGACATCCAAGAAAGGAAACTGAGGTTTGACCAAGTACACATTTGGATGGATTTAGTTTTAATCCATGATCTTTAAGGCGAGTGAAAATCTGACGCAGATGTTGAAAATGTTCTTCCCCATCTGTAGATGCAACCAGGATATCATCAAAATATGGAATGCAGAAATCGAGACCAGACAGTACTTGGTGTATGAAACGCTGAAATGTTTGGCCAGCATTGCGAAGGCCAAATGGCATATATAAGTACTCAAAGAGACCAAATGGTGTAGTCACTGCGGTCTTAGGCACATCTTTTGCATGCACTGGGATCTGATGATATGCTCTGGCAAGATCGAGGGTAGAAAATATGTTTGTTCCATGAAAAAGATGGGTACAGTCTTGGATATGTGGGACTGGATATCTGTCAAGGACTGTGATGGCATTAAGTCGACGATAATCTCCACAAGGCCGCCAGTCACCATTAGACTTTTTAACCATGTGAAGTGGACTGGCCCATGGACTTTTAGATGGGCGAATGGTTCCCTGTGCTAGCATGAATTCAAATTCTTTGCGAGCAGCTTTTAGCATCTCTGGAGAAAGACGACGAGGCTTGGAAAATACAGGTGGGCCATGTGTTTCAATGTGATGATACACTTCTGGCTGATGAGTATGCTGCCCTGATTTGGATGGGTTTAAAATGTCAGGGAATTCTGCTAATAACCGATGAAACCGTGTGCTGCCCGATAAAACACTTATGTTGGTAGGTACGTTTGATACGTGAGAAGCTTGGCCCTGTGATATCAGCTGAGTTGTAGCATCAATTAAGCAATTATTCTTGACATCCACTAGAAGGTGGAAATGTGTCAAGAAGTCGACACCAATAATTGCGTGAGTTACATCCGCAATAATAAAAGGCCAGTTGAAAGTCCGGCGCAAGTTTAAATCAAGTGTCAATAGTTTGGTGCCGTAGGTTGCAATTTGGGTACCATTGGCTGCATACAGTACAAGTTTATTAAGTTGGTGAGCATTTGTTTTAGTTCTCGGGAGCACTGATATGTCAGCTCCAGTATCTACTAGAAAACATAACTGAGTTGAACGATCAGCCAGTACTATTCTGTCGATGTGGCGGACATTCTGTTGGCCAGCAGAAGACCGCCCATTTAGTTTCCCGCTTGTACAAAAGTGCATGGAGGGGCACACTTGCGAGCCAAAATTCATATGATAAAAACATATGCCACTTGTGGGATCTTTGTACTGCGTTCGAGTATTGTGACGAGATCGATTCCTGCTTCGAGCACGAAATTTATTACGTGGGCCCTGATTTGATCGATTGTATCTCCGTGAAGCATGAAGACTTGTAGAGAGTTCAGATACTTTTTTGGTCAATTCAGCCACTTTTTGTTCGAGGGATGAACTGGAAGGTGCAGCATTAGCAGCACTGACATAAGCTGGAGTAACAAGTTCATTAATTTTGTCAGCCATTGCTGCTAAACAGGTTAGATCTTCATTGGAAGAAGCAAGAATTATTTGTATGTTATTAGGGAGACGCGAAAGCCATAGTGACTTCAACAAGTCGTCACTAAAATGGCTTCCGGCCAGATCACGCATTCGTGACAGCAAGTATGAAGGTCGCTGATCTCCAAGTTCAAGTCCTTGTAGTAAAGTACGTATTTTTGAAGATTCACTTTCTGAATAGATTTCAATGAGCCGCTGTTTCAGTTTGGAGTATTTATCACAATCAGGTGGTTTGAAAATTAAGTCATGCACTGAATTCAGAATATCAGACTCAATTGCTGCAACTACATGGTTGAATTTTGTAGAATCCTCACTAATGCGAGCGATAGAAAATTGTGCTTCGATCTGAGCGAACCACAATGAAGGATTATTTTTCCAGAAAGGCGGTGGCTTCACCGCAAAGCGTGTGATTTGTGGCTCTGATGGAATATCGTCGGACATACTGATAGATAATTTTCACTTTAAATAATAAACACTTAACAGCACAAATATTGTAGCATGAAGATACACTATTGATATTTTACCATGATAACAATAAATATTTTAACCATGCATAAAAAATTTACGTAATGATACACACACAAATAAGACAGGATCAGCAATTACACACACAAATAATATTTTACCGAAATGCATTTGAAAAGAAAACCCTTATTTGAGAAAAAAGTGATGCGTTCATTTTGTATTGCGCACACACAAAATCACCACTTCACACTGCTAAGGCACTTTCGAAGGAAAAAGGAAATCACTCCTGTAGCACGTGGGAAAGAAATTCACTACTTTCGAACACTGAGGGAAGAATTTTCCCGTAGCACGTTGCACAAAAGTTACTGATGTGGCACATTTAGCGAAAATCACTGTTGTAGCACATTTGTCGTTGAATGATCGAAGAATTATTGCACGACGGCGAAGTCAGCGGAACGGAACAGATCACATTGATGATTTGCTGAAGCTCCTTGCGATGATATGCACGACTTTGAAAAAAAAAACACAAGCAATATATATCAATACTTCTAGAAATAATTGAAGGGGTACGTTGTAGCATACGTTTAATGTCCATATTCGTTGTTACTTTTAGTCAGTTCTTCAGAATGCCTTGGATGCACGTGGCTTAGGGTCGTTGAAAATCCATTGTCAATAGCGTGCTCAGTCAAAAGGTCACCACTTTTGGTGGTCGAGTGCGCTTAATGCATGATATAGTTAAAGAAAATAAGAATAGACAATCTCCTATAACAAAAGAATATATTAAGTACTAAATTACAATTTAAATTACATTGAAGAGATCAACACAGAGCTCGGAACACAGTTCGTGCTACCTTCGCGTACAGTTGTGTGTCGAGGAGTCTGAGTGAGTAAAGATGTCGCTTTGCTGCTCCGATTAAGAACTGGATTTTACACGTGGCGCCATCTCATGAATAGAAGTTGAAGTATCTGTCGGAACGCCACAGTACTCCCCCCCCCAAGTACCATCGGTACGTTATAAGTACTTTGGGTTAAATTTAATCTTTCTTCCAGATCTGGTAGTTTTAGGTTGCTCCTTAACGGGATGTAAGCTTTCTTCCGGGAGTGATGTTGATGAGGAAGTTGTTGGATCTTGCATTAGAAATGCTGGTTTGAGACGATCGATTCCAATCACTGATTGTTTGCCATTGCAGATGATGGTGAAATGTTTCGGTGTTCGTTTGACAACTTTGAATGGACCATCGTATGAAGGTGTTAAAGTTGGCTTGATTGCATCGTTGCGCACGAATACGTGCGAAGATGTCTCAAGCGCAGGATGTACAAAATAGCTTGGCTGGTTATGCGAAGATGCTGGGGTCGGCGAGATATTGCTCATGGTCTCACGTAAACGTTGAAGGAATGTTGGAGGGTCGATAACTGGAGTAGATTCTGGGTGAAAGAATTCACCTGGCAGACGGATGGTTGCACCATATAACATTTCAGCACAAGTGCTACCAATGTCTTCTTTGAATGCTGCGCGAAGACCAAGCAAGACTAGGGGTAAGACTTCTGTCCAGTGTGTGCTACTGTGGCACTTCAGACCTTCATTGAGAGATCGGTGAAAGCGTTCCACCATGCCATTTCCAGATGGATGGTATGGTGTTGTGCGAATATGGCGAATGCCAAGAAGAGAGGTGAGGGATGCGAACAAGTGACATTGAAATTGTCGGCCTTGGTCAGTAGTGATGGTGGTAGGCATGCCAAATCTTGAAAGCCACTGAGAGATGAATGCTCGAGCTACAGTTTCAGCGGATATATTTTCAATAGGAATGGATTCAGGCCATTTTGTGTACCGATCAATACAAGTGAGGAGGTAAGTGTAACCATTTGAAGGAGGCAATGGGCCAACCAAGTCTAAGTGCACATGATCAAAGCGTCTTGCTGGAAGGTTAAATTGTTGAATGGGGCTGTGAGTGTGACGGGATACTTTACACCGTTGACATCTAATACATGAACGAGTCCATTCTGTGATGTCTTGATTCATTGCTGGCCAGACAAATCTGTCTGCGATCAGCTTTTTGGTGGCTCGGATTCCAGGATGTGCCAAATTGTGGAAGGCATTAAACACTTCACGTCTAAAATTGACAGGAATATAGGGACGTATTCTATTGTTCTCTATGTCACAGTAAATTTTAAGCGTTGGATCAATGTGCAGCGGTTGTAACTGAAGGGAGGTTTGTGGATTTGAGATTAGGTTCTTGAGTTCCTCATCATGCAATTGAGCTTTTGCAATTTCAGAGAAATCTGGGGTAGTGAGGTTGATATTGTTTACCCGAGACAAGGCATCAGCGACACAATTATCAGTACCAGAGACATATCTGATATCTGTACTAAACTGGGCGATGAAATCCAGATGTCGAAGCTGACGAGGAGAACATGAGTCAGAGTTTTTCCTAAAAGCGAAGGTTAATGGTCGATGATCGGTGAAAATGATGAAGTCGTGTCCTTCCAAGTTGTGCCGGAAGTATTTAACAGCACAGTACACAGCAAGTAGCTCTCTGTCATATGTGCTGTATTTCCTTTCTGCAGTAGTGAGTTTTCTGGAAAAGAATGCCATTGGGGAAAGTCCTTTAGTGGTATGGGCTTGAAGCACTGCTCCTATGGCCGTGTCAGATGCATCTACCATTATAGATAGCTGATCACTAGGTGAGTGATAAGAAAGTGTAGCTGCATTTGCCAGATCGTGTTTGCATTGCACGAATGCTGCAGATGCAGATTCAGTCCAAGGGACAGCTCGTTGATCGTTTTTTTTGCTATTCTTCAGAAACTCATGTAGGCAGGCTTGTGTTTTTGCGGCATTTGGCAGAAAGCGTCGGTAGAAATTTAACATTGCTAGAAAACGCTTCAGCTCAGAGATGGTTTTGGGCTGAGGTAGGTCGTTAATTGCTTTGACTCTTTCCGGTAAAGGTTTAACTCCGTTCGGGGTGATAAGACATCCAAGAAAGGAAACTGAGGTTTGACCAAGTACACATTTGGATGGATTTAGTTTTAATCCATGATCTTTAAGGCGAGTGAAAATCTGACGCAGATGTTGAAAATGTTCTTCCCCATCTGTAGATGCAACCAGGATATCATCAAAATATGGAATGCAGAAATCGAGACCAGACAGTACTTGGTGTATGAAACGCTGAAATGTTTGGCCAGCATTGCGAAGGCCAAATGGCATATATAAGTACTCAAAGAGACCAAATGGTGTAGTCACTGCGGTCTTAGGCACATCTTTTGCATGCACTGGGATCTGATGATATGCTCTGGCAAGATCGAGGGTAGAAAATATGTTTGTTCCATGAAAAAGATGGGTACAGTCTTGGATATGTGGGACTGGATATCTGTCAAGGACTGTGATGGCATTAAGTCGACGATAATCTCCACAAGGCCGCCAGTCACCATTAGACTTTTTAACCATGTGAAGTGGACTGGCCCATGGACTTTTAGATGGGCGAATGGTTCCCTGTGCTAGCATGAATTCAAATTCTTTGCGAACAGCTTTTAGCATCTCTGGAGAAAGACGACGAGGCTTGGAAAATACAGGTGGGCCATGTGTTTCAATGTGATGATACACTTCTGGCTGATGAGTATGCTGCCCTGATTTGGATGGGTTTAAAATGTCAGGGAATTCTGCTAATAACCGATGAAACCGTGTGCTGCCCGATAAAACACTTATGTTGGTAGGTACGATTGATACGTGAGAAGCTTGGCCCTGTGATATCAGCTGAGTTGTAGCATCAATTAAGCAATTATTCTTGACATCCACTAGAAGGTGGAAATGTGTCAAGAAGTCGACACCAATAATTGCGTGAGTTACATCCGCAATAATAAAAGGCCAGTTGAAAGTCCGGCGCAAGTTTAAATCAAGTGTCAATAGTTTGGTGCCGTAGGTTGCAATTTGGGTACCATTGGCTGCATACAGTACAAGTTTATTAAGTTGGTGAGCATTTGTTTTAGTTCTCGGGAGCACTGATATGTCAGCTCCAGTATCTACTAGAAAACATAACTGAGTTGAACGATCAGCCAGTACTATTCTGTCGATGTGGCGGACATTCTGTTGGCCAGCAGAAGACCGCCCATTTAGTTTCCCGCTTGTACAAAAGTGCATGGAGGGGCACACTTGCGAGCCAAAATTCATATGATAAAAACATATGCCACTTGTGGGATCTTTGTACTGCGTTCGAGTATTGTGACGAGATCGATTCCTGCTTCGAGCACGAAATTTATTACGTGGGCCCTGATTTGATCGATTGTATCTCCGTGAAGCATGAAGACTTGTAGAGAGTTCAGATACTTTTTTGGTCAATTCAGCCACTTTTTGTTCGAGGGATGAACTGGAAGGTGCAGCATTAGCAGCACTGACATAAGCTGGAGTAACAAGTTCATTAATTTTGTCAGCCATTGCTGCTAAACAGGTTAGATCTTCATTGGAAGAAGCAAGAATTATTTGTATGTTATTAGGGAGACGCGAAAGCCATAGTGACTTCAACAAGTCGTCACTAAAATGGCTTCCGGCCAGATCACGCATTCGTGACAGCAAGTATGAAGGTCGCTGATCTCCAAGTTCAAGTCCTTGTAGTAAAGTACGTATTTTTGAAGATTCACTTTCTGAATAGATTTCAATGAGCCGCTGTTTCAGTTTGGAGTATTTATCACAATCAGGTGGTTTGAAAATTAAGTCATGCACTGAATTCAGAATATCAGACTCAATTGCTGCAACTACATGGTTGAATTTTGTAGAATCCTCACTAATGCGAGCGATAGAAAATTGTGCTTCGATCTGAGCGAACCACAATGAAGGATTATTTTTCCAGAAAGGCGGTGGCTTCACCGCAAAGCGTGTGATTTGTGGCTCTGATGGAATATCGTCGGACATACTGATAGATAATTTTCACTTTAAATAATAAACACTTAACAGCACAAATATTGTAGCATGAAGATACACTATTGATATTTTACCATGATAACAATAAATATTTTAACCATGCATAAAAAATTTACGTAATGATACACACACAAATAAGACAGGATCAGCAATTACACACACAAATAATATTTTACCGAAATGCATTTGAAAAGAAACCCTTATTTGAGAAAAAAGTGATGCGTTCATTTTGTATTGCGCACACACAAAATCACCACTTCACACTGCTAAGGCACTTTCGAAGGAAAAAGGAAATCACTCCTGTAGCACGTGGGAAAGAAATTCACTACTTTCGAACACTGAGGGAAGAATTTTCCCGTAGCACGTTGCACAAAAGTTACTGATGTGGCACATTTAGCGAAAATCACTGTTGTAGCACATTTGTCGTTGAATGATCGAAGAATTATTGCACGACGGCGAAGTCAGCGGAACGGAACAGATCACATTGATGATTTGCTGAAGCTCCTTGCGATGATATGCACGACTTTGAAAAAAAAAACACAAGCAATATATATCAATACTTCTAGAAATAATTGAAGGGGTACGTTGTAGCATACGTTTAATGTCCATATTCGTTGTTACTTTTAGTCAGTTCTTCAGAATGCCTTGGATGCACGTGGCTTAGGGTCGTTGAAAATCCATTGTCAATAGCGTGCTCAGTCAAAAGGTCACCACTTTTGGTGGTCGAGTGTGCTTAATGCATGATATAATTAAAGAAAATAAGAATAGACAATCTCCTATAACAAAAGAATATATTAAGTACTAAATTACAATTTAAATTACATTGAAGAGATCAACACAGAGCTCGGAACACAGTTCGTGCTACCTTCGCGTACAGTTGTGTGTCGAGGAGTCTGAGTGAGTAAAGATGTCGCTTTGCTGCTCCGATTAAGAACTGGATTTTACACGTGGCGCCATCTCATGAATAGAAGTTGAAGTATCTGTCGGAACGCCACAGTACTCCCCCCCCCAAGTACCATCGGTACGTTATAAGTACTTTGGGTTAAATTTAACCTTTCTTCCAGATCTGGTAGTTTTAGGTTGCTCCTTAACGGGATGTAAGCTTTCTTCCGGGAGTGATGTTGATGAGGAAGTTGTTGGATCTTGCATTAGAAATGCTGGTTTGAGACGATCGATTCCAATCACTGATTGTTTGCCATTGCAGATGATGGTGAAATGTTTCGGTGTTCGTTTGACAACTTTGAATGGACCATCGTATGAAGGTGTTAAAGTTGGCTTGATTGCATCGTTGCGCACGAATACGTGCGAAGATGTCTCAAGCGCAGGATGTACAAAATAGCTTGGCTGGTTATGCGAAGATGCTGGGGTTGGCGAGATATTGCTCATGGTCTCACGTAAACGTTGAAGGAATGTTGGAGGGTCGATAACTGGAGTAGATTCTGGGTGAAAGAATTCACCTGGCAGACGGATGGTTGCACCATATAACATTTCAGCACAAGTGCTACCAATGTCTTCTTTGAATGCTGCGCGAAGACCAAGCAAGACTAGGGGTAAGGCTTCTGTCCAGTGTGTGCTACTGTGGCACTTCAGACCTTCATTGAGAGATCGGTGAAAGCGTTCCACCATGCCATTTCCAGATGGATGGTATGGTGTTGTGCGAATATGGCGAATGCCAAGAAGAGAGGTGAGGGATGCGAACAAGTGACATTGAAATTGTCGGCCTTGGTCAGTAGTGATGGTGGTAGGCATGCCAAATCTTGAAAGCCACTGAGAGATGAATGCTCGAGCTACAGTTTCAGCGGATATATTTTCAATAGGAATGGCTTCAGGCCATCTTGTGTACCGATCAATACAAGTGAGGAGGTAAGTGTAACCATTTGAAGGAGGCAATGGGCCAACCAAGTCTAAGTGCACATGATCAAAGCGTCTTGCTGGAAGGTTAAATTGTTGAATGGGGCTGTGAGTGTGACGGGATACTTTACACCGTTGACATCTAATACATGAACGAGTCCATTCTGTGATGTCTTGATTCATTGCTGGCCAGACAAATCTGTCTGCGATCAGCTTTTTGGTGGCACGGATTCCAGGATGTGCCAAATTGTGGAAGGCATTAAACACTTCACGTCTAAAATTGACAGGAATATAGGGACGTATTCTATTGTTCTCTATGTCACAGTAAATTTTAAGCGTTGGATCAATGTGCAGCGGTTGTAACTGAAGGGAGGTTTGTGGATTTGAGATTAGGTTCTTGAGTTCCTCATCATGCAATTGAGCTTTTGCAATTTCAGAGAAATCTGGGGTAGTGAGGTTGATATTATTTACCCGAGACAAGGCATCAGCGACACAATTATCAGTACCAGAGACATATCTGATATCTGTACTAAACTGGGCGATGAAATCCAGATGTCGAAGCCGACGAGGAGAACATGAGTCAGAGTTTTTCCTAAAAGCGAAGGTTAATGGTCGATGATCGGTGAAAATGATGAAGTTGTGTCCTTCCAAGTTGTGCCGGAAGTATTTAACAGCACAGTACACAGCAAGTAGCTCTCTGTCATATGTGCTGTATTTCCTTTCTGCAGTAGTGAGTTTTCTGGAAAAGAATGCCATTGGGGAAAGTCCTTTAGTGGTATGGGCTTGAAGCACTGCTCCTATGGCCGTATCAGATGCATCTACCATTATAGATAGCTGATCACTAGGTGAGTGATAAGAAAGTGTGGCTGCATTTGCCAGATCGTGTTTGCATTGCACGAATGCTGCAGATGCAGATTCAGTCCAAGGGACAGCTCGTTGATCGTTTTTTTTTGCTATTCTTCAGAAACTCATGTAGGCAGGCTTGTGTTTTTGCGGCATTTGGCAGAAAGCGTCGGTAGAAATTTAACATTGCTAGAAAACGCTTCAGCTCAGAGATGGTTTTGGGCTGAGGTAGGTCGTTAATTGCTTTGACTCTTTCCGGTAAAGGTTTAACTCCGTACGGGGTGATAAGACATCCAAGAAAGGAAACTGAGGTTTGACCAAGTACACATTTGGATGGATTTAGTTTTAATCCATGATCTTTAAGGCGAGTGAAAATCTGACGCAGATGTTGAAAATGTTCTTCCCCATCTGTAGATGCAACCAGGATATCATCAAAATATGGAATGCAGAAATCGAGACCAGACAGTACTTGGTGTATGAAACGCTGAAATGTTTGGCCAGCATTGCGAAGGCCAAATGGCATGTATAAGTACTCAAAGAGACCAAATGGTGTAGTCACTGCGGTCTTAGGCACATCTTTTGCATGCACTGGGATCTGATGATATGCTCTGGCAAGATCGAGGGTAAAAAATATGTTTGTTCCATGAAAAAGATGGGTACAGTCTTGGATATGTGGGACTGGATATCTGTCAAGGACTGTGATGGCATTAAGTCGACGATAATCTCCACAAGGCCGCCAGTCACCATTAGACTTTTTAACCATGTGAAGTGGACTGGCCCATGGACTTTTAGATGGGCGAATGGTTCCCTGTGCTAGCATGAATTCAAATTCTTTGCGAGCAGCTTTTAGCATCTCTGGAGAAAGACGACGAGGCTTGGAAAATACAGTTGGGCCATGTGTTTCAATGTGATGATACACTTCTGGCTGATGAGTATGCTGCCCTGATTTGGATGGGTTTAAAATGTCAGGGAATTCTGCTAATAACCGATGAAACCGTGTGCTGCCCGATAAAACACTTATGTTGGTAGGTACGTTTGATACGTGAGAAGCTTGGCCCTGTGATATCAGCTGAGTTGTAGCATCAATTAAGCAATTATTCTTGACATCCACTAGAAGGTGGAAATGTGTCAAGAAGTCGACACCAATAATTGCGTGAGTTACATCCGCAATAATAAAAGGCCAGTTGAAAGTCCGGCGCAAGTTTAAATCAAGTGTCAATAGTTTGGTGCCGTAGGTTGCAATTTGGGTACCATTGGCTGCATACAGTACAAGTTTATTAAGTTGGTGAGCATTTGTTTTAGTTCTCGGGAGCACTGATATGTCAGCTCCAGTATCTACTAGAAAACATAACTGAGTTGAACGATCAGCCAGTACTATTCTGTCGATGTGGCGGACATTCTGTTGGCCAGCAGAAGACCGCCCATTTAGTTTCCCGCTTGTACAAAAGTGCATGGAGGGGCACACTTGCGAGCCAAAATTCATATGATAAAAACATATGCCACTTGTGGGATCTTTGTACTGCGTTCGAGTATTGTGACGAGATCGATTCCTGCTTCGAGCACGAAATTTATTACGTGGGCCCTGATTTGATCGATTGTATCTCCGTGAAGCATGAAGACTTGTAGAGAGTTCAGATACTTTTTTGGTCAATTCAGCCACTTTTTGTTCGAGGGATGAACTGGAAGGTGCAGCATTAGCAGCACTGACATAAGCTGGAGTAACAAGTTCATTAATTTTGTCAGCCATTGCTGCTAAACAGGTTAGATCTTCATTGGAAGAAGCAAGAATTATTTGTATGTTATTAGGGAGACGCGAAAGCCATAGTGACTTCAACAAGTCGTCACTAAAATGGCTTCCGGCCAGATCACGCATTCGTGACAGCAAGTATGAAGGTCGCTGATCTCCAAGTTCAAGTCCTTGTAGTAAAGTACGTATTTTTGAAGATTCACTTTCTGAATAGATTTCAATGAGCCGCTGTTTCAGTTTGGAGTATTTATCACAATCAGGTGGTTTGAAAATTAAGTCATGCACTGAATTCAGAATATCAGACTCAATTGCTGCAACTACATGGTTGAATTTTGTAGAATCCTCACTAATGCGAGCGATAGAAAATTGTGCTTCGATCTGAGCGAACCACAATGAAGGATTATTTTTCCAGAAAGGCGGTGGCTTCACCGCAAAGCGTGTGATTTGTGGCTCTGATGGAATATCGTCGGACATACTGATAGATTATTTTCACTTTAAATAATAAACACTTAACAGCACAAATATTGTAGCATGAAGATACACTATTGATATTTTACCATGATAACAATAAATATTTTAACCATGCATAAAAAATTTACGTAATGATACACACACAAATAAGACAGGATCAGCAATTACACACACAAATAATATTTTACCGAAATGCATTTGAAAAGAAACCCTTATTTGAGAAAAAAGTGATGCGTTCATTTTGTATTGCGCACACACAAAATCACCACTTCACACTGCTAAGGCACTTTCGAAGGAAAAAGGAAATCACTCCTGTAGCACGTGGGAAAGAAATTCACTACTTTCGAACACTGAGGGAAGAATTTTCCCGTAGCACGTTGCACAAAAGTTACTGATGTGGCACATTTAGCGAAAATCACTGTTGTAGCACATTTGTCGTTGAATGATCGAAGAATTATTGCACGACGGCGAAGTCAGCGGAACGGAACAGATCACATTGATGATTTGCTGAAGCTCCTTGCGATGATATGCACGACTTTGAAAAAAAAACACAAGCAATATATATCAATACTTCTAGAAATAATTGAAGGGGTACGTTGTAGCATACGTTTAATGTCCATATTCGTTGTTACTTTTAGTCAGTTCTTCAGAATGCCTTGGATGCACGTGGCTTAGGGTCGTTGAAAATCCATTGTCAATAGCGTGCTCAGTCAAAAGGTCACCACTTTTGGTGGTCGAGTGTGCTTAATGCATGATATAATTAAAGAAAATAAGAATAGACAATCTCCTATAACAAAAGAATATATTAAGTACTAAATTACAATTTAAATTACATTGAAGAGATCAACACAGAGCTCGGAACACAGTTCGTGCTACCTTCGCGTACAGTTGTGTGTCGAGGGGTCTGAGTGAGTAAAGATGTCGCTTTGCTGCTCCGATTAAGAACTGGATTTTACACGTGGCGCCATCTCATGAATAGAAGTTGAAGTATCTGTCAGAACGCCACAGTACTCCCCCCCAAGTACCATCGGTACGTTATAAGTACTTTGGGTTAAATTTAACCTTTCTTCCAGATCTGGTAGTTTTAGGTTGCTCCTTAACGGGATGTAAGCTTTCTTTCGGGAGTGATGTTGATGAGGAAGTTGTTGGATCTTGCATTAGAAATGCTGGTTTGAGACGATCGATTCCAATCACTGATTGTTTGCCATTGCAGATGATGGTGAAATGTTTCGGTGTTCGTTTGACAACTTTGAATGGACCATCGTATGAAGGTGTTAAAGTTGGCTTGATTGCATCGTTGCGCACGAATACGTGCGAAGATGTCTCAAGCGCAGGATGTACAAAATAGCTTGGCTGGTGATGCGAAGATGCTGGGGTTGGCGAGATATTGCTCAAGGTCTCACGTAAACGTTGTAGGAATGTTGGAGGGTCGATAACTGGAGTAGATTCTGGGTGAAAGAATTCACCTGGCAGACGGATGGTTGCACCATATAACATTTCAGCACAAGTGCTACCAATGTCTTCTTTGAATGCTGCGCGAAGACCAAGCAAGACTAGGGGTAAGGCTTCTGTCCAGTGTGTGTTACTGTGGCACTTCAGACCTTGTTTGAGAGATCGGTGAAAGCGTTCCACCATGCCATTTCCAGATGGATGGTATGGTGTTGTGCGAATATGGCGAATGCCAAGAAGAGAGGTGAGGGATGCACACAAGTCACATTGAAATTGTCGGCCTTGGTCAGTAGTGATGGTGGTAGGCATGCCAAATCTTGAAAGCCACTGAGAGATGAATGCTCGAGCTACAGTTTCAGCGGATATATTTTCAATAGGAATGGCTTCAGGCCATCTTGTGTACCGATCAATACAAGTGAGGAGGTAAGTGTAACCATTTGAAGGAGGCAATGGGCCAACCAAGTCTAAGTGCACATGATCAAAGCGTCTTGCTGGAAGGTTAAATTGTTGAATGGGGCTGTGAGTGTGACGGGATACTTTACACCGTTGACATCTAATACATGAACGAGTCCATTCTGTGATGTCTTGATTCATTGCTGGCCAGACAAATCTGTCTGCGATCAGCTTTTTGGTGGCACGGATTCCAGGATGTGCCAAATTGTGGAAGGCATTAAACACTTCACGTCTAAAATTGACAGGAATATAGGGACGTATTCTATTGTTCTCTATGTCACAGTAAATTTTAAGCGTTGGATCAATGTGCAGCGGTTGTAACTGAAGGGAGGTTTGTGGATTTGAGATTAGGTTCTTGAGTTCCTCATCATGCAATTGAGCTTTTGCAATTTCAGAGAAATCTGGGGTAGTGAGGTTGATATTATTTACCCGAGACAAGGCATCAGCGACACAATTATCAGTACCAGAGACATATCTGATATCTGTACTAAACTGGGCGATGAAATCCAGATGTCGAAGCCGACGAGGAGAACATGAGTCAGAGTTTTTCCTAAAAGCGAAGGTTAATGGTCGATGATCGGTGAAAATGATGAAGTTGTGTCCTTCCAAGTTGTGCCGGAAGTATTTAACAGCACAGTACACAGCAAGTAGCTCTCTGTCATATGTGCTGTATTTCCTTTCTGCAGTAGTGAGTTTTCTGGAAAAGAATGCCATTGGGGAAAGTCCTTTAGTGGTATGGGCTTGAAGCACTGCTCCTATGGCCGTATCAGATGCATCTACCATTATAGATAGCTGATCACTAGGTGAGTGATAAGAAAGTGTGGCTGCATTTGCCAGATCGTGTTTGCATTGCACGAATGCTGCAGATGCAGATTCAGTCCAAGGGACAGCTCGTTGATCGTTTTTTTTGCTATTCTTCAGAAACTCATGTAGGCAGGCTTGTGTTTTTGCGGCATTTGGCAGAAAGCGTCGGTAGAAATTTAACATTGCTAGAAAACGCTTCAGCTCAGAGATGGTTTTGGGCTGAGGTAGGTCGTTAATTGCTTTGACTCTTTCCGGTAAAGGTTTAACTCCGTACGGGGTGATAAGACATCCAAGAAAGGAAACTGAGGTTTGACCAAGTACACATTTGGATGGATTTAGTTTTAATCCATGATCTTTAAGGCGAGTGAAAATCTGACGCAGATGTTGAAAATGTTCTTCCCCATCTGTAGATGCAACCAGGATATCATCAAAATATGGAATGCAGAAATCGAGACCAGACAGTACTTGGTGTATGAAACGCTGAAATGTTTGGCCAGCATTGCGAAGGCCAAATGGCATGTATAAGTACTCAAAGAGACCAAATGGTGTAGTCACTGCGGTCTTAGGCACATCTTTTGCATGCACTGGGATCTGATGATATGCTCTGGCAAGATCGAGGGTAAAAAATATGTTTGTTCCATGAAAAAGATGGGTACAGTCTTGGATATGTGGGACTGGATATCTGTCAAGGACTGTGATGGCATTAAGTCGACGATAATCTCCACAAGGCCGCCAGTCACCATTAGACTTTTTAACCATGTGAAGTGGACTGGCCCATGGACTTTTAGATGGGCGAATGGTTCCCTGTGCTAGCATGAATTCAAATTCTTTGCGAGCAGCTTTTAGCATCTCTGGAGAAAGACGACGAGGCTTGGAAAATACAGTTGGGCCATGTGTTTCAATGTGATGATACACTTCTGGCTGATGAGTATGCTGCCCTGATTTGGATGGGTTTAAAATGTCAGGGAATTCTGCTAATAACCGATGAAACCGTGTGCTGCCCGATAAAACACTTATGTTGGTAGGTACGTTTGATACGTGAGAAGCTTGGCCCTGTGATATCAGCTGAGTTGTAGCATCAATTAAGCAATTATTCTTGACATCCACTAGAAGGTGGAAATGTGTCAAGAAGTCGACACCAATAATTGCGTGAGTTACATCCGCAATAATAAAAGGCCAGTTGAAAGTCCGGCGCAAGTTTAAATCAAGTGTCAATAGTTTGGTGCCGTAGGTTGCAATTTGGGTACCATTGGCTGCATACAGTACAAGTTTATTAAGTTGGTGAGCATTTGTTTTAGTTCTCGGGAGCACTGATATGTCAGCTCCAGTATCTACTAGAAAACATAACTGAGTTGAACGATCAGCCAGTACTATTCTGTCGATGTGGCGGACATTCTGTTGGCCAGCAGAAGACCGCCCATTTAGTTTCCCGCTTGTACAAAAGTGCATGGAGGGGCACACTTGCGAGCCAAAATTCATATGATAAAAACATATGCCACTTGTGGGATCTTTGTACTGCGTTCGAGTATTGTGACGAGATCGATTCCTGCTTCGAGCACGAAATTTATTACGTGGGCCCTGATTTGATCGATTGTATCTCCGTGAAGCATGAAGACTTGTAGAGAGTTCAGATACTTTTTTGGTCAATTCAGCCACTTTTTGTTCGAGGGATGAACTGGAAGGTGCAGCATTAGCAGCACTGACATAAGCTGGAGTAACAAGTTCATTAATTTTGTCAGCCATTGCTGCTAAACAGGTTAGATCTTCATTGGAAGAAGCAAGAATTATTTGTATGTTATTAGGGAGACGCGAAAGCCATAGTGACTTCAACAAGTCGTCACTAAAATGGCTTCCGGCCAGATCACGCATTCGTGACAGCAAGTATGAAGGTCGCTGATCTCCAAGTTCAAGTCCTTGTAGTAAAGTACGTATTTTTGAAGATTCACTTTCTGAATAGATTTCAATGAGCCGCTGTTTCAGTTTGGAGTATTTATCACAATCAGGTGGTTTGAAAATTAAGTCATGCACTGAATTCAGAATATCAGACTCAATTGCTGCAACTACATGGTTGAATTTTGTAGAATCCTCACTAATGCGAGCGATAGAAAATTGTGCTTCGATCTGAGCGAACCACAATGAAGGATTATTTTTCCAGAAAGGCGGTGGCTTCACCGCAAAGCGTGTGATTTGTGGCTCTGATGGAATATCGTCGGACATACTGATAGATTATTTTCACTTTAAATAATAAACACTTAACAGCACAAATATTGTAGCATGAAGATACACTATTGATATTTTACCATGATAACAATAAATATTTTAACCATGCATAAAAAATTTACGTAATGATACACACACAAATAAGACAGGATCAGCAATTACACACACAAATAATATTTTACCGAAATGCATTTGAAAAGAAACCCTTATTTGAGAAAAAAGTGATGCGTTCATTTTGTATTGCGCACACACAAAATCACCACTTCACACTGCTAAGGCACTTTCGAAGGAAAAAGGAAATCACTCCTGTAGCACGTGGGAAAGAAATTCACTACTTTCGAACACTGAGGGAAGAATTTTCCCGTAGCACGTTGCACAAAAGTTACTGATGTGGCACATTTAGCGAAAATCACTGTTGTAGCACATTTGTCGTTGAATGATCGAAGAATTATTGCACGACGGCGAAGTCAGCGGAACGGAACAGATCACATTGATGATTTGCTGAAGCTCCTTGCGATGATATGCACGACTTTGAAAAAAAAACACAAGCAATATATATCAATACTTCTAGAAATAATTGAAGGGGTACGTTGTAGCATACGTTTAATGTCCATATTCGTTGTTACTTTTAGTCAGTTCTTCAGAATGCCTTGGATGCACGTGGCTTAGGGTCGTTGAAAATCCATTGTCAATAGCGTGCTCAGTCAAAAGGTCACCACTTTTGGTGGTCGAGTGTGCTTAATGCATGATATAATTAAAGAAAATAAGAATAGACAATCTCCTATAACAAAAGAATATATTAAGTACTAAATTACAATTTAAATTACATTGAAGAGATCAACACAGAGCTCGGAACACAGTTCGTGCTACCTTCGCGTACAGTTGTGTGTCGAGGGGTCTGAGTGAGTAAAGATGTCGCTTTGCTGCTCCGATTAAGAACTGGATTTTACACGTGGCGCCATCTCATGAATAGAAGTTGAAGTATCTGTCAGAACGCCACAGTACTCCCCCCCAAGTACCATCGGTACGTTATAAGTACTTTGGGTTAAATTTAACCTTTCTTCCAGATCTGGTAGTTTTAGGTTGCTCCTTAACGGGATGTAAGCTTTCTTTCGGGAGTGATGTTGATGAGGAAGTTGTTGGATCTTGCATTAGAAATGCTGGTTTGAGACGATCGATTCCAATCACTGATTGTTTGCCATTGCAGATGATGGTGAAATGTTTCGGTGTTCGTTTGACAACTTTGAATGGACCATCGTATGAAGGTGTTAAAGTTGGCTTGATTGCATCGTTGCGCACGAATACGTGCGAAGATGTCTCAAGCGCAGGATGTACAAAATAGCTTGGCTGGTGATGCGAAGATGCTGGGGTTGGCGAGATATTGCTCAAGGTCTCACGTAAACGTTGTAGGAATGTTGGAGGGTCGATAACTGGAGTAGATTCTGGGTGAAAGAATTCACCTGGCAGACGGATGGTTGCACCATATAACATTTCAGCACAAGTGCTACCAATGTCTTCTTTGAATGCTGCGCGAAGACCAAGCAAGACTAGGGGTAAGGCTTCTGTCCAGTGTGTGTTACTGTGGCACTTCAGACCTTGTTTGAGAGATCGGTGAAAGCGTTCCACCATGCCATTTCCAGATGGATGGTATGGTGTTGTGCGAATATGGCGAATGCCAAGAAGAGAGGTGAGGGATGCACACAAGTCACATTGAAATTGTCGGCCTTGGTCAGTAGTGATGGTGGTAGGCATGCCAAATCTTGAAAGCCACTGAGAGATGAATGCTCGAGCTACAGTTTCAGCGGATATATTTTCAATAGGAATGGCTTCAGGCCATCTTGTGTACCGATCAATACAAGTGAGGAGGTAAGTGTAACCATTTGAAGGAGGCAATGGGCCAACCAAGTCTAAGTGCACATGATCAAAGCGTCTTGCTGGAAGGTTAAATTGTTGAATGGGGCTGTGAGTGTGACGGGATACTTTACACCGTTGACATCTAATACATGAACGAGTCCATTCTGTGATGTCTTGATTCATTGCTGGCCAGACAAATCTTTCTGCGATCAGCTTTTTGGTGGCACGGATTCCAGGATGTGCCAAATTGTGGAAGGCATTAAACACTTCACGTCTAAAATTGACAGGAATATAGGGACGTATTCTATTGTTCTCTATGTCACAGTAAATTTTAAGCGTTGGATCAATGTGCAGCGGTTGTAACAGAAGGGAGGTTTGTGGATTTGAGATTAGGTTCTTGAGTTCCTCATCATGCAATTGAGCTTTTGCAATTTCAGAGAAATCTGGGGTAGTGAGGTTGATATTGTTTACCCGAGACAAGGCATCAGCGACACAATTATCAGTACCAGAGACATATCTGATATCTGTACTAAACTGGGCGATGAAATCCAGATGTCGAAGCTGACGAGGAGAACATGAGTCAGAGTTTTTCCTAAAAGCGAAGGTTAATGGTCGATGATCGGTGAAAATGATGAAGTCGTGTCCTTCCAAGTTGTGCCGGAAGTATTTAACAGCACAGTACACAGCAAGTAGCTCTCTGTCATATGTGCTGTATTTCCTTTCTGCAGTAGTGAGTTTTCTGGAAAAGAATGCCATTGGGGAAAGTCCTTTAGTGGTATGGGCTTGAAGCACTGCTCCTATGGCCGTGTCAGATGCATCTACCATTATAGATAGCTGATCACTAGGTGAGTGATAAGAAAGTGTGGCTGCATTTGCCAGATCGTGTTTGCATTGCACGAATGCTGCAGATGCAGATTCAGTCCAAGGGACAGCTCGTTGATCGTTTTTTTTTGCTATTCTTCAGAAACTCATGTAGGCCAACTTGTGTTTTTGCGGCATTTGGCAGAAAGCGTCGGTAGAAATTTAACATTGCTAGAAAACGCTTCAGCTCAGAGATGGTTTTGGGCTGAGGTAGGTCGTTAATTGCTTTGACTCTTTCCGGTAAAGGTTTAACTCCGTTCGGGGTGATAAGACATCCAAGAAAGGAAACTGAGGTTTGACCAAGTACACATTTGGATGGATTTAGTTTTAATCCATGATCTTTAAGGCGAGTGAAAATCTGACGCAGATGTTGAAAATGTTCTTCCCCATCTGTAGATGCAACCAGGATATCATCAAAATATGGAATGCAGAAATCGAGACCAGACAGTACTTGGTGTATGAAACGCTGAAATGTTTGGCCAGCATTGCGAAGGCCAAATGGCATATATAAGTACTCAAAGAGACCAAATGGTGTAGTCACTGCGGTCTTAGGCACATCTTTTGCATGCACTGGGATCTGATGATATGCTCTGGCAAGATCGAGGGTAGAAAATATGTTTGTTCCATGAAAAAGATGGGTACAGTCTTGGATATGTGGGACTGGATATCTGTCAAGGACTGTGATGGCATTAAGTCGACGATAATCTCCACAAGGCCGCCAGTCACCATTAGACTTTTTAACCATGTGAAGTGGACTGGCCCATGGACTTTTAGATGGGCGAATGGTTCCCTGTGCTAGCATGAATTCAAATTCTTTGCGAGCAGCTTTTAGCATCTCTGGAGAAAGACGACGAGGCTTGGAAAATACAGGTGGGTCATGTGTTTCAATGTGATGATACACTTCTGGCTGATGAGTATGCTGCCCTGATTTGGATGGGTTTAAAATGTCAGGGAATTCTGCTAATAACCGATGAAACCGTGTGCTGCCCGATAAAACACTTATGTTGGTAGGTACGTTTGATACGTGAGAAGCTTGGCCCTGTGATATCAGCTGAGTTGTAGCATCAATTAAGCAATTATTCTTGACATCCACTAGAAGGTGGAAATGTGTCAAGAAGTCGACACCAATAATTGCGTGAGTTACATCCGCAATAATAAAAGGCCAGTTGAAAGTCCGGCGCAAGTTTAAATCAAGTGTCAATAGTTTGGTGCCGTAGGTTGCAATTTGGGTACCATTGGCTGCATACAGTACAAGTTTATTAAGTTGGTGAGCATTTGTTTTAGTTCTCGGGAGCACTGATATGTCAGCTCCAGTATCTACTAGAAAACATAACTGAGTTGAACGATCAGCCAGTACTATTCTGTCGATGTGGCGGACATTCTGTTGGCCAGCAGAAGACCGCCCATTTAGTTTCCCGCTTGTACAAAAGTGCATGGAGGGGCACACTTGCGAGCCAAAATTCATATGATAAAAACATATGCCACTTGTGGGATCTTTGTACTGCGTTCGAGTATTGTGACGAGATCGATTCCTGCTTCGAGCACGAAATTTATTACGTGGGCCCTGATTTGATCGATTGTATCTCCGTGAAGCATGAAGACTTGTAGAGAGTTCAGATACTTTTTTGGTCAATTCAGCCACTTTTTGTTCGAGGGATGAACTGGAAGGTGCAGCATTAGCAGCACTGACATAAGCTGGAGTAACAATTTCATTAATTTTGTCAGCCATTGCTGCTAAACAGGTTAGATCTTCATTGGAAGAAGCAAGAATTATTTGTATGTTATTAGGGAGACGCGAAAGCCATAGTGACTTCAACAAGTCGTCACTAAAATGGCTTCCGGCCAGATCACGCATTCGTGACAGCAAGTATGAAGGTCGCTGATCTCCAAGTTCAAGTCCTTGTAGTAAAGTACGTATTTTTGAAGATTCACTTTCTGAATAGATTTCAATGAGCCGCTGTTTCAGTTTGGAGTATTTATCACAATCAGGTGGTTTGAAAATTAAGTCATGCACTGAATTCAGAATATCAGACTCAATTGCTGCAACTACATGGTTGAATTTTGTAGAATCCTCACTAATGCGAGCGATAGAAAATTGTGCTTCGATCTGAGCGAACCACAATGAAGGATTATTTTTCCAGAAAGGCGGTGGCTTCACCGCAAAGCGTGTGATTTGTGGCTCTGATGGAATATCGTCGGACATACTGATAGATAATTTTCACTTTAAATAATAAACACTTAACAGCACAAATATTGTAGCATGAAGATACACTATTGATATTTTACCATGATAACAATAAATATTTTAACCATGCATAAAAAATTTACGTAATGATACACACACAAATAAGACAGGATCAGCAATTACACACACAAATAATATTTTACCGAAATGCATTTGAAAAGAAACCCTTATTTGAGAAAAAAGTGATGCGTTCATTTTGTATTGCGCACACACAAAATCACCACTTCACACTGCTAAGGCACTTTCGAAGGAAAAAGGAAATCACTCCTGTAGCACGTGGGAAAGAAATTCACTACTTTCGAACACTGAGGGAAGAATTTTCCCGTAGCACGTTGCACAAAAGTTACTGATGTGGCACATTTAGCGAAAATCACTGTTGTAGCACATTTGTCGTTGAATGATCGAAGAATTATTGCACGACGGCGAAGTCAGCGGAACGGAACAGATCACATTGATGATTTGCTGAAGCTCCTTGCGATGATATGCACGACTTTGAAAAAAAAAACACAAGCAATATATATCAATACTTCTAGAAATAATTGAAGGGGTACGTTGTAGCATACGTTTAATGTCCATATTCGTTGTTACTTTTAGTCAGTTCTTCAGAATGCCTTGGATGCACGTGGCTTAGGGTCGTTGAAAATCCATTGTCAATAGCGTGCTCAGTCAAAAGGTCACCACTTTTGGTGGTCGACTGTGCTTAATGCATGATATAATTAAAGAAAATAAGAATAGACAATCTCCTATAACAAAAGAATATATTAAGTACTAAATTACAATTTAAATTACATTGATGAGATCAACACAGAGCTCGGAACACAGTTCGTGCTACCTTCGCGTACAGTTGTGTGTCGAGGAGTCTGAGTGAGTAAAGATGTCGCTTTGCTGCTCCGATTAAGAACTGGATTTTACACGTATCGCCATCTCATGAATAGAAGTTGAAGTATCTGTCGGAACGCCACAGTACTCCCCCCCCCCAAGTACCATCGGTACGTTATAAGTACTTTGGGTTAAATTTAACCTTTCTTCCAGATCTGGTAGTTTTAGGTTGCTCCTTAACGGGATGTAAGCTTTCTTCCGGGAGTGATGTTGATGAGGAAGTTGTTGGATCTTGCATTAGAAATGCTGGTTTGAGACGATCGATTCCAATCACTGATTGTTTGCCATTGCAGATGATGGTGAAATGTTTCGGTGTTCGTTTGACAACTTTGAATGGACCATCGTATGAAGGTGTTAAAGTTGGCTTGATTGCATCGTTGCGCACGAATACGTGCGAAGATGTCTCAAGCGCAGGATGTACAAAATAGCTTGGCTGGTTATGCGAAGATGCTGGGGTTGGCGAGATATTGCTCATGGTCTCACGTAAACGTTGAAGGAATGTTGGAGGGTCGATAACTGGAGTAGATTCTGGGTGAAAGAATTCACCTGGCAGACGGATGGTTGCACCATATAACATTTCAGCACAAGTGCTACCAATGTCTTCTTTGAATGCTGCGCGAAGACCAAGCAAGACTAGGGGTAAGGCTTCTGTCCAGTGTGTGCTACTGTGGCACTTCAGACCTTCATTGAGAGATCGGTGAAAGCGTTCCACCATGCCATTTCCAGATGGATGGTATGGTGTTGTGCGAATATGGCGAATGCCAAGAAGAGAGGTGAGGGATGCGAACAAGTGACATTGAAATTGTCGGCCTTGGTCAGTAGTGATGGTGGTAGGCATGCCAAATCTTGAAAGCCACTGAGAGATGAATGCTCGAGCTACAGTTTCAGCGGATATATTTTCAATAGGAATGGCTTCAGGCCATCTTGTGTACCGATCAATACAAGTGAGGAGGTAAGTGTAACCATTTGAAGGAGGCAATGGGCCAACCAAGTCTAAGTGCACATGATCAAAGCGTCTTGCTGGAAGGTTAAATTGTTGAATGGGGCTGTGAGTGTGACGGGATACTTTACACCGTTGACATCTAATACATGAACGAGTCCATTCTGTGATGTCTTGATTCATTGCTGGCCAGACAAATCTGTCTGCGATCAGCTTTTTGGTGGCACGGATTCCAGGATGTGCCAAATTGTGGAAGGCATTAAACACTTCACGTCTAAAATTGACAGGAATATAGGGACGCATTCTATTGTTCTCTATGTCACAGTAAATTTTAAGCGTTGGATCAATGTGCAGCGGTTGTAACTGAAGGGAGGTTTGTGGATTTGAGATTAGGTTCTTGAGTTCCTCATCATGCAATTGAGCTTTTGCAATTTCAGAGAAATCTGGGGTAGTGAGGTTGATATTGTTTACCCGAGACAAGGCATCAGCGACACAATTATCAGTACCAGAGACATATCTGATATCTGTACTAAACTGGGCGATGAAATCCAGATGTCGAAGCTGACGAGGAGAACATGAGTCAGAGTTTTTCCTAAAAGCGAAGGTTAATGGTCGATGATCGGTGAAAATGATGAAGTCGTGTCCTTCCAAGTTGTGCCGGAAGTGTTTAACAGCACAGTACACAGCAAGTAGCTCTCTGTCATATGTGCTGTATTTCCTTTCTGCAGTAGTGAGTTTTCTGGAAAAGAATGCCATTGGGGAAAGTCCTTTAGTGGTATGGGCTTGAAGCACTGCTCCTATGGCCGTATCAGATGCATCTACCATTATAGATAGCTGATCACTAGGTGAGTGATAAGAAAGTGTGGCTGCATTTGCCAGATCGTGTTTGCATTGCACGAATGCTGCAGATGCAGATTCAGTCCAAGGGACAGCTCGTTGATCGTTTTTTTTTTTGCTATTCTTCAGAAACTCATGTAGGCAGGCTTGTGTTTTTGCGGCATTTGGCAGAAAGCGTCGGTAGAAATTTAACATTGCTAGAAAACGCTTCAGCTCAGAGATGGTTTTGGGCTGAGGTAGGTCGTTAATTGCTTTGACTCTTTCCGGTAAAGGTTTAACTCCGTACGGGGTGATAAGACATCCAAGAAAGGAAACTGAGGTTTGACCAAGTACACATTTGGATGGATTTAGTTTTAATCCATGATCTTTAAGGCGAGTGAAAATCTGACGCAGATGTTGAAAATGTTCTTCCCCATCTGTAGATGCAACCAGGATATCATCAAAATATGGAATGCAGAAATCGAGACCAGACAGTACTTGGTGTATGAAACGCTGAAATGTTTGGCCAGCATTGCGAAGGCCAAATGGCATATATAAGTACTCAAAGAGACCAAATGGTGTAGTCACTGCGGTCTTAGGCACATCTTTTGCATGCACTGGGATCTGATGATATGCTCTGGCAAGATCGAGGGTAAAAAATATGTTTGTTCCATGAAAAAGATGGGTACAGTCTTGGATATGTGGGACTGGATATCTGTCAAGGACTGTGATGGCATTAAGTCGACGATAATCTCCACAAGGCCGCCAGTCACCATTAGACTTTTTAACCATGTGAAGTGGACTGGCCCATGGACTTTTAGATGGGCGAATGGTTCCCTGTGCTAGCATGAATTCAAATTCTTTGCGAGCAGCTTTTAGCATCTCTGGAGAAAGACGACGAGGCTTGGTAAATACAGTTGGGCCATGTGTTTCAATGTGATGATACACTTCTGGCTGATGAGTATGCTGCCCTGATTTGGATGGGTTTAAAATGTCAGGGAATTCTGCTAATAACCGATGAAACCGTGTGCTGCCCGATAAAACACTTATGTTGGTAGGTACGTTTGATACGTGAGAAGCTTGGCCCTGTGATATCAGCTGAGTTGTAGCATCAATTAAGCAATTATTCTTGACATCCACTAGAAGGTGGAAATGTGTCAAGAAGTCGACACCAATAATTGCGTGAGTTACATCCGCAATAATAAAAGGCCAGTTGAAAGTCCGGCGCAAGTTTAAATCAAGTGTCAATAGTTTGGTGCCGTAGGTTGCAATTTGGGTACCATTGGCTGCATACAGTACAAGTTTATTAAGTTGGTGAGCATTTGTTTTAGTTCTCGGGAGCACTGATATGTCAGCTCCAGTATCTACTAGAAAACATAACTGAGTTGAACGATCAGCCAGTACTATTCTGTCGATGTGGCGGACATTCTGTTGGCCAGCAGAAGACCGCCCATTTAGTTTCCCGCTTGTACAAAAGTGCATGGAGGGGCACACTTGCGAGCCAAAATTCATATGATAAAAACATATGCCACTTGTGGGATCTTTGTACTGCGTTCGAGTATTGTGACGAGATCGATTCCTGCTTCGAGCACGAAATTTATTACGTGGGCCCTGATTTGATCGATTGTATCTCCGTGAAGCATGAAGACTTGTAGAGAGTTCAGATACTTTTTTGGTCAATTCAGCCACTTTTTGTTCGAGGGATGAACTGGAAGGTGCAGCATTAGCAGCACTGACATAAGCTGGAGTAACAAGTTCATTAATTTTGTCAGCCATTGCTGCTAAACAGGTTAGATCTTCATTGGAAGAAGCAAGAATTATTTGTATGTTATTAGGGAGACGCGAAAGCCATAGTGACTTCAACAAGTCGTCACTAAAATGGCTTCCGGCCAGATCACGCATTCGTGACAGCAAGTATGAAGGTCGCTGATCTCCAAGTTCAAGTCCTTGTAGTAAAGTACGTATTTTTGAAGATTCACTTTCTGAATAGATTTCAATGAGCCGCTGTTTCAGTTTGGAGTATTTATCACAATCAGGTGGTTTGAAAATTAAGTCATGCACTGAATTCAGAATATCAGACTCAATTGCTGCAACTACATGGTTGAATTTTGTAGAATCCTCACTAATGCGAGCGATAGAAAATTGTGCTTCGATCTGAGCGAACCACAATGAAGGATTATTTTTCCAGAAAGGCGGTGGCTTCACCGCAAAGCGTGTGATTTGTGGCTCTGATGGAATATCGTCGGACATACTGATAGATTATTTTCACTTTAAATAATAAACACTTAACAGCACAAATATTGTAGCATGAAGATACACTATTGATATTTTACCATGATAACAATAAATATTTTAACCATGCATAAAAAATTTACGTAATGATACACACACAAATAAGACAGGATCAGCAATTACACACACAAATAATATTTTACCGAAATGCATTTGAAAAGAAACCCTTATTTGAGAAAAAAGTGATGCGTTCATTTTGTATTGCGCACACACAAAATCACCACTTCACACTGCTAAGGCACTTTCGAAGGAAAAAGGAAATCACTCCTGTAGCACGTGGGAAAGAAATTCACTACTTTCGAACACTGAGGGAAGAATTTTCCCGTAGCACGTTGCACAAAAGTTACTGATGTGGCACATTTAGCGAAAATCACTGTTGTAGCACATTTGTCGTTGAATGATCGAAGAATTATTGCACGACGGCGAAGTCAGCGGAACGGAACAGATCACATTGATGATTTGCTGAAGCTCCTTGCGATGATATGCACGACTTTGAAAAAAAAAACACAAGCAATATATATCAATACTTCTAGAAATAATTGAAGGGGTACGTTGTAGCATACGTTTAATGTCCATATTCGTTGTTACTTTTAGTCAGTTCTTCAGAATGCCTTGGATGCACGTGGCTTAGGGTCGTTGAAAATCCATTGTCAATAGCGTGCTCAGTCAAAAGGTCACCACTTTTGGTGGTCGAGTGTGCTTAATGCATGATATAATTAAAGAAAATAAGAATAGACAATCTCCTATAACAAAAGAATATATTAAGTACTAAATTACAATTTAAATTACATTGAAGAGATCAACACAGAGCTCGGAACACAGTTCGTGCTACCTTCGCGTACAGTTGTGTGTCGAGGAGTCTGAGTGAGTAAAGATGTCGCTTTGCTGCTCCGATTAAGAACTGGATTTTACACGTGGCGCCATCTCATGAATAGAAGTTGAAGTATCTGTCGGAACGCCACAGTACTCCCGCCCCCAAGTACCATCGGTACGTTATAAGTACTTTGGGTTAAATTTAACCTTTCTTCCAGATCTGGTAGTTTTAGGTTGCTCCTTAACGGGATGTAAGCTTTCTTCCGGGAGTGATGTTGATGAGGAAGTTGTTGGATCTTGCATTAGAAATGCTGGTTTGAGACGATCGATTCCAATCACTGATTGTTTGCCATTGCAGATGATGGTGAAATGTTTCGGTGTTCGTTTGACAACTTTGAATGGACCATCGTATGAAGGTGTTAAAGTTGGCTTGATTGCATCGTTGCGCACGAATACGTGCGAAGATGTCTCAAGCGCAGGATGTACAAAATAGCTTGGCTGGTGATGCGAAGATGCTGGGGTTGGCGAGATATTGCTCAAGGTCTCACGTAAACGTTGAAGGAATGTTGGAGGGTCGATAACTGGAGTAGATTCTGGGTGAAAGAATTCACCTGGCAGACGGATGGTTGCACCATATAACATTTCAGCACAAGTGCTACCAATGTCTTCTTTGAATGCTGCGCGAAGACCAAGCAAGACTAGGGGTAAGGCTTCTGTCCAGTGTGTGTTACTGTGGCACTTCAGACCTTGTTTGAGAGATCGGTGAAAGCGTTCCACCATGCCATTTCCAGATGGATGGTATGGTGTTGTGCGAATATGGCGAATGCCAAGAAGAGAGGTGAGGGATGCACACAAGTGACATTGAAATTGTCGGCCTTGGTCAGTAGTGATGGTGGTAGGCATGCCAAATCTTGAAAGCCACTGAGAGATGAATGCTCGAGCTACAGTTTCAGCGGATATATTTTCAATAGGAATGGCTTCAGGCCATCTTGTGTACCGATCAATACAAGTGAGGAGGTAAGTGTAACCATTTGAAGGAGGCAATGGGCCAACCAAGTCTAAGTGCACATGATCAAAGCGTCTTGCTGGAAGGTTAAATTGTTGAATGGGGCTGTGAGTGTGACGGGATACTTTACACCGTTGACATCTAATACATGAACGAGTCCATTCTGTGATGTCTTGATTCATTGCTGGCCAGACAAATCTTTCTGCGATCAGCTTTTTGGTGGCACGGATTCCAGGATGTGCCAAATTGTGGAAGGCATTAAACACTTCACGTCTAAAATTGACAGGAATATAGGGACGTATTCTATTGTTCTCTATGTCACAGTAAATTTTAAGCGTTGGATCAATGTGCAGCGGTTGTAACTGAAGGGAGGTTTGTGGATTTGAGATTAGGTTCTTGAGTTCCTCATCATGCAATTGAGCTTTTGCTATTTCAGAGAAATCTGGGGTAGTGAGGTTGATATTGTTTACCCGAGACAAGGCATCAGCGACACAATTATCAGTACCAGAGACATATCTGATATCTGTACTAAACTGGGCGATGAAATCCAGATGTCGAAGCTGACGAGGAGAACATGAGTCAGAGTTTTTCCTAAAAGCGAAGGTTAATGGTCGATGATCGGTGAAAATGATGAAGTCGTGTCCTTCCAAGTTGTGCCGGAAGTATTTAACAGCACAGTACACAGCAAGTAGCTCTCTGTCATATGTGCTGTATTTCCTTTCTGCAGTAGTGAGTTTTCTGGAAAAGAATGCCATTGGGGAAAGTCCTTTAGTGGTATGGGCTTGAAGCACTGCTCCTATGGCCGTGTCAGATGCATCTACCATTATAGATAGCTGATCACTAGGTGAGTGATAAGAAAGTGTGGCTGCATTTGCCAGATCGTGTTTGCATTGCACGAATGCTGCAGATGCAGATTCAGTCCAAGGGACAGCTCGTTGATCGTTTTTTTTTGCTATTCTTCAGAAACTCATGTAGGCAGGCTTGTGTTTTTGCGGCATTTGGCAGAAAGCGTCGGTAGAAATTTAACATTGCTAGAAAACGCTTCAGCTCAGAGATGGTTTTGGGCTGAGGTAGGTCGTTAATTGCTTTGACTCTTTCCGGTAAAGGTTTAACTCCGTTCGGGGTGATAAGACATCCAAGAAAGGAAACTGAGGTTTGACCAAGTACACATTTGGATGGATTTAGTTTTAATCCATGATCTTTAAGGCGAGTGAAAATCTGACGCAGATGTTGAAAATGTTCTTCCCCATCTGTAGATGCAACCATCAAAATATGGAATGCAGAAATCGAGACCAGACAGTACTTGGTGTATGAAACGCTGAAATGTTTGGCCAGCATTGCGAAGGCCAAATGGCATATTTAAGTACTCAAAGAGACCAAATGGTGTAGTCACTGCGGTCTTAGGCACATCTTTTGCATGCACTGGGATCTGATGATATGCTCTGGCAAGATCGAGGGTAGAAAATATGTTTGTTCCATGAAAAAGATGGGTACAGTCTTGGATATGTGGGACTGGATATCTGTCAAGGACTGTGATGGCCTTAAGTCGACGATAATCTCCACAAGGCCGCCAGTCACCATTAGACTTTTTAACCATGTGAAGTGGACTGGCCCATGGACTTTTAGATGGGCGAATGGTTCCCTGTGCTAGCATGAATTCAAATTCTTTGCGAGCAGCTTTTAGCATCTCTGGAGAAAGACGACGAGGCTTGGAAAATACAGGTGGGCCATGTGTTTCAATGTGATGATACACTTCTGGCTGATGAGTATGCTGCCCTGATTTGGATGGGTTTAAAATGTCAGGGAATTCTGCTAATAACCGATGAAACCGTGTGCTGCCCGATAAAACACTTATGTTGGTAGGTACGTTTGATACGTGAGAAGCTTGGCCCTGTGATATCAGCTGAGTTGTAGCATCAATTAAGCAATTATTCTTGACATCCACTAGAAGGTGGAAATGTGTCAAGAAGTCGACACCAATAATTGCGTGAGTTACATCCGCAATAATAAAAGGCCAGTTGAAAGTCCGGCGCAAGTTTAAATCAAGTGTCAATAGTTTGGTGCCGTAGGTTGCAATTTGGGTACCATTGGCTGCATACAGTACAAGTTTATTAAGTTGGTGAGCATTTGTTTTAGTTCTCGGGAGCACTGATATGTCAGCTCCAGTATCTACTAGAAAACATAACTGAGTTGAACGATCAGCCAGTACTATTCTGTCGATGTGGCGGACATTCTGTTGGCCAGCAGAAGACCGCCCATTTAGTTTCCCGCTTGTACAAAAGTGCATGGAGGGGCACACTTGCGAGCCAAAATTCATATGATAAAAACATATGCCACTTGTGGGATCTTTGTACTGCGTTCGAGTATTGTGACGAGATCGATTCCTGCTTCGAGCACGAAATTTATTACGTGGGCCCTGATTTGATCGATTGTATCTCCGTGAAGCATGAAGACTTGTAGAGAGTTCAGATACTTTTTTGGTCAATTCAGCCACTTTTTGTTCGAGGGATGAACTGGAAGGTGCAGCATTAGCAGCACTGACATAAGCTGGAGTAACAAGTTCATTAATTTTGTCAGCCATTGCTGCTAAACAGGTTAGATCTTCATTGGAAGAAGCAAGAATTATTTGTATGTTATTAGGGAGACGCGAAAGCCATAGTGACTTCAACAAGTCGTCACTAAAATGGCTTCCGGCCAGATCACGCATTCGTGACAGCAAGTATGAAGGTCGCTGATCTCCAAGTTCAAGTCCTTGTAGTAAAGTACGTATTTTTGAAGATTCACTTTCTGAATAGATTTCAATGAGCCGCTGTTTCAGTTTGGAGTATTTATCACAATCAGGTGGTTTGAAAATTAAGTCATGCACTGAATTCAGAATATCAGACTCAATTGCTGCAACTACATGGTTGAATTTTGTAGAATCCTCACTAATGCGAGCGATAGAAAATTGTGCTTCGATCTGAGCGAACCACAATGAAGGATTATTTTTCCAGAAAGGCGGTGGCTTCACCGCAAAGCGTGTGATTTGTGGCTCTGATGGAATATCGTCGGACATACTGATAGATAATTTTCACTTTAAATAATAAACACTTAACAGCACAAATATTGTAGCATGAAGATACACTATTGATATTTTACCATGATAACAATAAATATTTTAACCATGCATAAAAAATTTACGTAATGATACACACACAAATAAGACAGGATCAGCAATTACACACACAAATAATATTTTACCGAAATGCATTTGAAAAGAAACCCTTATTTGAGAAAAAAGTGATGCGTTCATTTTGTATTGCGCACACACAAAATCACCACTTCACACTGCTAAGGCACTTTCGAAGGAAAAAGGAAATCACTCCTGTAGCACGTGGGAAAGAAATTCACTACTTTCGAACACTGAGGGAAGAATTTTCCCGTAGCACGTTGCACAAAAGTTACTGATGTGGCACATTTAGCGAAAATCACTGTTGTAGCACATTTGTCGTTGAATGATCGAAGAATTATTGCACGACGGCGAAGTCAGCGGAACGGAACAGATCACATTGATGATTTGCTGAAGCTCCTTGCGATGATATGCACGACTTTGAAAAAAAAAACACAAGCAATATATATCAATACTTCTAGAAATAATTGAAGGGGTACGTTGTAGCATACGTTTAATGTCCATATTCGTTGTTACTTTTAGTCAGTTCTTCAGAATGCCTTGGATGCACGTGGCTTAGGGTCGTTGAAAATCCATTGTCAATAGCGTGCTCAGTCAAAAGGTCACCACTTTTGGTGGTCGAGTGTGCTTAATGCATGATATAATTAAAGAAAATAAGAATAGACAATCTCCTATAACAAAAGAATATATTAAGTACTAAATTACAATTTAAATTACATTGAAGAGATCAACACAGAGCTCGGAACACAGTTCGTGCTACCTTCGCGTACAGTTGTGTGTCGAGGAGTCTGAGTGAGTAAAGATGTCGCTTTGCTGCTCCGATTAAGAACTGGATTTTACACGTGGCGCCATCTCATGAATAGAAGTTGAAGTATCTGTCGGAACGCCACAGTACTCCCCCCCCAAGTACCATCGGTACGTTATAAGTACTTTGGGTTAAATTTAACCTTTCTTCCAGATCTGGTAGTTTTAGGTTGCTCCTTAACGGGATGTAAGCTTTCTTCCGGGAGTGATGTTGATGAGGAAGTTGTTGGATCTTGCATTAGAAATGCTGGTTTGAGACGATCGATTCCAATCACTGAGTGTTTGCCATTGCAGATGATGGTGAAATGTTTCGGTGTTCGTTTGACAACTTTGAATGGACCATCGTATGAAGGTGTTAAAGTTGGCTTGATTGCATCGTTGCGCACGAATACGTGCGAAGATGTCTCAAGCGCAGGATGTACAAAATAGCTTGGCTGGTTATGCGAAGATGCTGGGGTTGGCGAGATATTGCTCATGGTCTCACGTAAACGTTGAAGGAATGTTGGAGGGTCGATAACTGGAGTAGATTCTGGGTGAAAGAATTCACCTGGCAGACGGATGGTTGCACCATATAACATTTCAGCACAAGTGCTACCAATGTCTTCTTTGAATGCTGCGCGAAGACCAAGCAAGACTAGGGGTAAGGCTTCTGTCCAGTGTGTGCTACTGTGGCACTTCAGACCTTCATTGAGAGATCGGTGAAAGCGTTCCACCATGCCATTTCCAGATGGATGGTATGGTGTTGTGCGAATATGGCGAATGCCAAGAAGAGAGGTGAGGGATGCGAACAAGTGACATTGAAATTGTCGGCCTTGGTCAGTAGTGATGGTGGTAGGCATGCCAAATCTTGAAAGCCACTGAGAGATGAATGCTCGAGCTACAGTTTCAGCGGATATATTTTCAATAGGAATGGCTTCAGGCCATCTTGTGTACCGATCAATACAAGTGAAAAGGTAAGTGTAACCATTTGAAGGAGGCAATGGGCCAACCAAGTCTAAGTGCACATGATCAAAGCGTCTTGCTGGAAGGTTAAATTGTTGAATGGGGCTGTGAGTGTGACGGGATACTTTACACCGTTGACATCTAATACATGAACGAGTCCATTCTGTGATGTCTTGATTCATTGCTGGCCAGACAAATCTGTCTGCGATCAGCTTTTTGGTGGCACGGATTCCAGGATGTGCCAAATTGTGGAAGGCATTAAACACTTCACGTCTAAAATTGACAGGAATATAGGGACGTATTCTATTGTTCTCTATCTCACAGTAAATTTTAAGCGTTGGATCAATGTGCAGCGGTTGTAACTGAAGGGAGGTTTGTGGATTTGAGATTAGGTTCTTGAGTTCCTCATCATGCAATTGAGCTTTTGCAATTTCAGAGAAATCTGGGGTAGTGAGGTTGATATTGTTTACCCGAGACAAGGCATCAGCGACACAATTATCAGTACCAGAGACATATCTGATATCTGTACTAAACTGGGCGATGAAATCCAGATGTCGAAGCTGACGAGGAGAACATGAGTCAGAGTTTTTCCTAAAAGCGAAGGTTAATGGTCGATGATCGGTGAAAATGATGAAGTCGTGTCCTTCCAAGTTGTGCCGGAAGTATTTAACAGCACAGTACACAGCAAGTAGCTCTCTGTCATATGTGCTGTATTTCCTTTCTGCAGTAGTGAGTTTTCTGGAAAAGAATGCCATTGGGGAAAGTCCTTTAGTGGTATGGGCTTGAAGCACTGCTCCTATGGCCGTATCAGATGCATCTACCATTATAGATAGCTGATCACTAGGTGAGTGATAAGAAAGTGTGGCTGCATTTGCCAGATCGTGTTTGCATTGCACGAATGCTGCAGATGCAGATTCAGTCCAAGGGACAGCTCGTTGATCGTTTTTTTTTTGCTATTCTTCAGAAACTCATGTAGGCAGGCTTGTGTTTTTGCGGCATTTGGCAGAAAGCGTCGGTAGAAATTTAACATTGCTAGAAAACGCTTCAGCTCAGAGATGGTTTTGGGCTGAGGTAGGTCGTTAATTGCTTTGACTCTTTCCGGTAAAGGTTTAACTCCGTACGGGGTGATAAGACATCCAAGAAAGGAAACTGAGGTTTGACCAAGTACACATTTGGATGGATTTAGTTTTAATCCATGATCTTTAAGGCGAGTGAAAATCTGACGCAGATGTTGAAAATGTTCTTCCCCATCTGTAGATGCAACCAGGATATCATCAAAATATGGAATGCAGAAATCGAGACCAGACAGTACTTGGTGTATGAAACGCTGAAATGTTTGGCCAGCATTGCGAAGGCCAAATGGCATATATAAGTACTCAAAGAGACCAAATGGTGTAGTCACTGCGGTCTTAGGCACATCTTTTGCATGCACTGGGATCTGATGATATGCTCTGGCAAGATCGAGGGTAAAAAATATGTTTGTTCCATGAAAAAGATGGGTACAGTCTTGGATATGTGGGACTGGATATCTGTCAAGGACTGTGATGGCATTAAGTCGACGATAATCTCCACAAGGCCGCCAGTCACCATTAGACTTTTTAACCATGTGAAGTGGACTGGCCCATGGACTTTTAGATGGGCGAATGGTTCCCTGTGCTAGCATGAATTCAAATTCTTTGCGAGCAGCTTTTAGCATCTCTGGAGAAAGACGACGAGGCTTGGAAAATACAGTTGGGCCATGTGTTTCAATGTGATGATACACTTCTGGCTGATGAGTATGCTGCCCTGATTTGGATGGGTTTAAAATGTCAGGGAATTCTGCTAATAACCGATGAAACCGTGTGCTGCCCGATAAAACACTTATGTTGGTAGGTACGTTTGATACGTGAGAAGCTTGGCCCTGTGATATCAGCTGAGTTGTAGCATCAATTAAGCAATTATTCTTGACATCCACTAGAAGGTGGAAATGTGTCAAGAAGTCGACACCAATAATTGCGTGAGTTACATCCGCAATAATAAAAGGCCAGTTGAAAGTCCGGCGCAAGTTTAAATCAAGTGTCAATAGTTTGGTGCCGTAGGTTGCAATTTGGGTACCATTGGCTGCATACAGTACAAGTTTATTAAGTTGGTGAGCATTTGTTTTAGTTCTCGGGAGCACTGATATGTCAGCTCCAGTATCTACTAGAAAACATAACTGAGTTGAACGATCAGCCAGTACTATTCTGTCGATGTGGCGGACATTCTGTTGGCCAGCAGAAGACCGCCCATTTAGTTTCCCGCTTGTACAAAAGTGCATGGAGGGGCACACTTGCGAGCCAAAATTCATATGATAAAAACATATGCCACTTGTGGGATCTTTGTACTGCGTTCGAGTATTGTGACGAGATCGATTCCTGCTTCGAGCACGAAATTTATTACGTGGGCCCTGATTTGATCGATTGTATCTCCGTGAAGCATGAAGACTTGTAGAGAGTTCAGATACTTTTTTGGTCAATTCAGCCACTTTTTGTTCGAGGGATGAACTGGAAGGTGCAGCATTAGCAGCACTGACATAAGCTGGAGTAACAAGTTCATTAATTTTGTCAGCCATTGCTGCTAAACAGGTTAGATCTTCATTGGAAGAAGCAAGAATTATTTGTATGTTATTAGGGAGACGCGAAAGCCATAGTGACTTCAACAAGTCGTCACTAAAATGGCTTCCGGCCAGATCACGCATTCGTGACAGCAAGTATGAAGGTCGCTGATCTCCAAGTTCAAGTCCTTGTAGTAAAGTACGTATTTTTGAAGATTCACTTTCTGAATAGATTTCAATGAGCCGCTGTTTCAGTTTGGAGTATTTATCACAATCAGGTGGTTTGAAAATTAAGTCATGCACTGAATTCAGAATATCAGACTCAATTGCTGCAACTACATGGTTGAATTTTGTAGAATCCTCACTAATGCGAGCGATAGAAAATTGTGCTTCGATCTGAGCGAACCACAATGAAGGATTATTTTTCCAGAAAGGCGGTGGCTTCACCGCAAAGCGTGTGATTTGTGGCTCTGATGGAATATCGTCGGACATACTGATAGATAATTTTCACTTTAAATAATAAACACTTAACAGCACAAATATTGTAGCATGAAGATACACTATTGATATTTTACCATGATAACAATAAATATTTTAACCATGCATAAAAAATTTACGTAATGATACACACACAAATAAGACAGGATCAGCAATTACACACACAAATAATATTTTACCGAAATGCATTTGAAAAGAAACCCTTATTTGAGAAAAAAGTGATGCGTTCATTTTGTATTGCGCACACACAAAATCACCACTTCACACTGCTAAGGCACTTTCGAAGGAAAAAGGAAATCACTCCTGTAGCACGTGGGAAAGAAATTCACTACTTTCGAACACTGAGGGAAGAATTTTCCCGTAGCACGTTGCACAAAAGTTACTGATGTGGCACATTTAGCGAAAATCACTGTTGTAGCACATTTGTCGTTGAATGATCGAAGAATTATTGCACGACGGCGAAGTCAGCGGAACGGAACAGATCACATTGATGATTTGCTGAAGCTCCTTGCGATGATATGCACGACTTTGAAAAAAAAAACACAAGCAATATATATCAATACTTCTAGAAATAATTGAAGGGGTACGTTGTAGCATACGTTTAATGTCCATATTCGTTGTTACTTTTAGTCAGTTCTTCAGAATGCCTTGGATGCACGTGGCTTAGGGTCGTTGAAAATCCATTGTCAATAGCGTGCTCAGTCAAAAGGTCACCACTTTTGGTGGTCGAGTGTGCTTAATGCATGATATAATTAAAGAAAATAAGAATAGACAATCTCCTATAACAAAAGAATATATTAAGTACTAAATTACAATTTAAATTACATTGAAGAGATCAACACAGAGCTCGGAACACAGTTCGTGCTACCTTCGCGTACAGTTGTGTGTCGAGGAGTCTGAGTGAGTAAAGATGTCGCTTTGCTGCTCCGATTAAGAACTGGATTTTACACGTGGCGCCATCTCATGAATAGAAGTTGAAGTATCTGTCGGAACGCCACAGTACTCCCCCCCCCCAAGTACCATCGGTACGTTATAAGTACTTTGGGTTAAATTTAACCTTTCTTCCAGATCTGGTAGTTTTAGGTTGCTCCTTAACGGGATGTAAGCTTTCTTCCGGGAGTGATGTTGATGAGGAAGTTGTTGGATCTTGCATTAGAAATGCTGGTTTGAGACGATCGATTCCAATCACTGATTGTTTGCCATTGCAGATGATGGTGAAATGTTTCGGTGTTCGTTTGACAACTTTGAATGGACCATCGTATGAAGGTGTTAAAGTTGGCTTGATTGCATCGTTGCGCACGAATACGTGCGAAGATGTCTCAAGCGCAGGATGTACAAAATAGCTTGGCTGGTTATGCGAAGATGCTGGGGTTGGCGAGATATTGCTCATGGTCTCACGTAAACGTTGAAGGAATGTTGGAGGGTCGATAACTGGAGTAGATTCTGGGTGAAAGAATTCACCTGGCAGACGGATGGTTGCACCATATAACATTTCAGCACAAGTGCTACCAATGTCTTCTTTGAATGCTGCGCGAAGACCAAGCAAGACTAGGGGTAAGGCTTCTGTCCAGTGTGTGCTACTGTGGCACTTCAGACCTTCATTGAGAGATCGGTGAAAGCGTTCCACCATGCCATTTCCAGATGGATGGTATGGTGTTGTGCGAATATGGCGAATGCCAAGAAGAGAGGTGAGGGATGCGAACAAGTGACATTGAAATTGTCGGCCTTGGTCAGTAGTGATGGTGGTAGGCATGCCAAATCTTGAAAGCCACTGAGAGATGAATGCTCGAGCTACAGTTTCAGCGGATATATTTTCAATAGGAATGGCTTCAGGCCATCTTGTGTACCGATCAATACAAGTGAGGAGGTAAGTGTAACCATTTGAAGGAGGCAATGGGCCAACCAAGTCTAAGTGCACATGATCAAAGCGTCTTGCTGGAAGGTTAAATTGTTGAATGGGGCTGTGAGTGTGACGGGATACTTTACACCGTTGACATCTAATACATGAACGAGTCCATTCTGTGATGTCTTGATTCATTGCTGGCCAGACAAATCTGTCTGCGATCAGCTTTTTGGTGGCACGGATTCCAGGATGTGCCAAATTGTGGAAGGCATTAAACACTTCACGTCTAAAATTGACAGGAATATAGGGACGTATTCTATTGTTCTCTATGTCACAGTAAATTTTAAGCGTTGGATCAATGTGCAGCGGTTGTAACTGAAGGGAGGTTTGTGGATTTGAGATTAGGTTCTTGAGTTCCTCATCATGCAATTGAGCTTTTGCAATTTCAGAGAAATCTGGGGTAGTGAGGTTGATATTGTTTACCCGAGACAAGGCATCAGCGACACAATTATCAGTACCAGAGACATATCTGATATCTGTACTAAACTGGGCGATGAAATCCAGATGTCGAAGCTGACGAGGAGAACATGAGTCAGAGTTTTTCCTAAAAGCGAAGGTTAATGGTCGATGATCGGTGAAAATGATGAAGTCGTGTCCTTCCAAGTTGTGCCGGAAGTATTTAACAGCACAGTACACAGCAAGTAGCTCTCTGTCATATGTGCTGTATTTCCTTTCTGCAGTAGTGAGTTTTCTGGAAAAGAATGCCATTGGGGAAAGTCCTTTAGTGGTATGGGCTTGAAGCACTGCTCCTATGGCCGTATCAGATGCATCTACCATTATAGATAGCTGATCACTAGGTGAGTGATAAGAAAGTGTGGCTGCATTTGCCAGATCGTGTTTGCATTGCACGAATGCTGCAGATGCAGATTCAGTCCAAGGGACAGCTCGTTGATCGTTTTTTTTTTGCTATTCTTCAGAAACTCATGTAGGCAGGCTTGTGTTTTTGCGGCATTTGGCAGAAAGCGTCGGTAGAAATTTAACATTGCTAGAAAACGCTTCAGCTCAGAGATGGTTTTGGGCTGAGGTAGGTCGTTAATTGCTTTGACTCTTTCCGGTAAAGGTTTAACTCCGTACGGGGTGATAAGACATCCAAGAAAGGAAACTGAGGTTTGACCAAGTACACATTTGGATGGATTTAGTTTTAATCCATGATCTTTAAGGCGAGTGAAAATCTGACGCAGATGTTGAAAATGTTCTTCCCCATCTGTAGATGCAACCAGGATATCATCAAAATATGGAATGCAGAAATCGAGACCAGACAGTACTTGGTGTATGAAACGCTGAAATGTTTGGCCAGCATTGCGAAGGCCAAATGGCATATATAAGTACTCAAAGAGACCAAATGGTGTAGTCACTGCGGTCTTAGGCACATCTTTTGCATGCACTGGGATCTGATGATATGCTCTGGCAAGATCGAGGGTAGAAAATATGTTTGTTCCATGAAAAAGATGGGTACAGTCTTGGATATGTGGGACTGGATATCTGTCAAGGACTGTGATGGCATTAAGTCGACGATAATCTCCACAAGGCCGCCAGTCACCATTAGACTTTTTAACCATGTGAAGTGGACTGGCCCATGGACTTTTAGATGGGCGAATGGTTCCCTGTGCTAGCATGAATTCAAATTCTTTGCGAGCAGCTTTTAGCATCTCTGGAGAAAGACGACGAGGCTTGGAAAATACAGGTGGGCCATGTGTTTCAATGTGATGATACACTTCTGGCTGATGAGTATGCTGCCCTGATTTGGATGGGTTTAAAATGTCAGGGAATTCTGCTAATAACCGATGAAACCGTGTGCTGCCCGATAAAACACTTATGTTGGTAGGTACGTTTGATACGTGAGAAGCTTGGCCCTGTGATATCAGCTGAGTTGTAGCATCAATTAAGCAATTATTCTTGACATCCACTAGAAGGTGGAAATGTGTCAAGAAGTCGACACCAATAATTGCGTGAGTTACATCCGCAATAATAAAAGGCCAGTTGAAAGTCCGGCGCAAGTTTAAATCAAGTGTCAATAGTTTGGTGCCGTAGGTTGCAATTTGGGTACCATTGGCTGCATACAGTACAAGTTTATTAAGTTGGTGAGCATTTGTTTTAGTTCTCGGGAGCACTGATATGTCAGCTCCAGTATCTACTAGAAAACATAACTGAGTTGAACGATCAGCCAGTACTATTCTGTCGATGTGGCGGACATTCTGTTGGCCAGCAGAAGACCGCCCATTTAGTTTCCCGCTTGTACAAAAGTGCATGGAGGGGCACACTTGCGAGCCAAAATTCATATGATAAAAACATATGCCACTTGTGGGATCTTTGTACTGCGTTCGAGTATTGTGACGAGATCGATTCCTGCTTCGAGCACGAAATTTATTACGTGGGCCCTGATTTGATCGATTGTATCTCCGTGAAGCATGAAGACTTGTAGAGAGTTCAGATACTTTTTTGGTCAATTCAGCCACTTTTTGTTCGAGGGATGAACTGGAAGGTGCAGCATTAGCAGCACTGACATAAGCTGGAGTAACAAGTTCATTAATTTTGTCAGCCATTGCTGCTAAACAGGTTAGATCTTCATTGGAAGAAGCAAGAATTATTTGTATGTTATTAGGGAGACGCGAAAGCCATAGTGACTTCAACAAGTCGTCACTAAAATGGCTTCCGGCCAGATCACGCATTCGTGACAGCAAGTATGAAGGTCGCTGATCTCCAAGTTCAAGTCCTTGTAGTAAAGTACGTATTTTTGAAGATTCACTTTCTGAATAGATTTCAATGAGCCGCTGTTTCAGTTTGGAGTATTTATCACAATCAGGTGGTTTGAAAATTAAGTCATGCACTGAATTCAGAATATCAGACTCAATTGCTGCAACTACATGGTTGAATTTTGTAGAATCCTCACTAATGCGAGCGATAGAAAATTGTGCTTCGATCTGAGCGAACCACAATGAAGGATTATTTTTCCAGAAAGGCGGTGGCTTCACCGCAAAGCGTGTGATTTGTGGCTCTGATGGAATATCGTCGGACATACTGATAGATAATTTTCACTTTAAATAATAAACACTTAACAGCACAAATATTGTAGCATGAAGATACACTATTGATATTTTACCATGATAACAATAAATATTTTAACCTTGCATAAAAAATTTACGTAATGATACACACACAAATAAGACAGGATCAGCAATTACACACACAAATAATATTTTACCGAAATGCATTTGAAAAGAAACCCTTATTTGAGAAAAAAGTGATGCGTTCATTTTGTATTGCGCACACACAAAATCACCACTTCACACTGCTAAGGCACTTTCGAAGGAAAAAGGAAATCACTCCTGTAGCACGTGGGAAAGAAATTCACTACTTTCGAACACTGAGGGAAGAATTTTCCCGTAGCACGTTGCACAAAAGTTACTGATGTGGCACATTTAGCGAAAATCACTGTTGTAGCACATTTGTCGTTGAATGATCGAAGAATTATTGCACGACGGCGAAGTCAGCGGAACGGAACAGATCACATTGATGATTTGCTGAAGCTCCTTGCGATGATATGCACGACTTTGAAAAAAAAAAAAAAACACAAGCAATATATATCAATACTTCTAGAAATAATTGAAGGGGTACGTTGTAGCATACGTTTAATGTCCATATTCGTTGTTACTTTTAGTCAGTTCTTCAGAATGCCTTGGATGCACGTGGCTTAGGGTCGTTGAAAATCCATTGTCAATAGCGTGCTCAGTCAAAAGGTCACCACTTTTGGTGGTCGAGTGTGCTTAATGCATGATATAATTAAAGAAAATAAGAATAGACAATCTCCTATAACAAAAGAATATATTAAGTACTAAATTACAATTTAAATTACATTGAAGAGATCAACACAGAGCTCGGAACACAGTTCGTGCTACCTTCGCGTACAGTTGTGTGTCGAGGAGTCTGAGTGAGTAAAGATGTCGCTTTGCTGCTCCGATTAAGAACTGGATTTTACACGTGGCGCCATCTCATGAATAGAAGTTGAAGTATCTGTCGGAACGCCACAGTACTCCCCCCCCCAAGTACCATCGGTACGTTATAAGTACTTTGGGTTAAATTTAACCTTTCTTCCAGATCTGGTAGTTTTAGGTTGCTCCTTAACGGGATGTAAGCTTTCTTCCGGGAGTGATGTTGATGAGGAAGTTGTTGGATCTTGCATTAGAAATGCTGGTTTGAGACGATCGATTCCAATCACTGAGTGTTTGCCATTGCAGATGATGGTGAAATGTTTCGGTGTTCGTTTGACAACTTTGAATGGACCATCGTATGAAGGTGTTAAAGTTGGCTTGATTGCATCGTTGCGCACGAATACGTGCGAAGATGTCTCAAGCGCAGGATGTACAAAATAGCTTGGCTGGTTATGCGAAGATGCTGGGGTTGGCGAGATATTGCTCATGGTCTCACGTAAACGTTGAAGGAATGTTGGAGGGTCGATAACTGGAGTAGATTCTGGGTGAAAGAATTCACCTGGCAGACGGATGGTTGCACCATATAACATTTCAGCACAAGTGCTACCAATGTCTTCTTTGAATGCTGCGCGAAGACCAAGCAAGACTAGGGGTAAGGCTTCTGTCCAGTGTGTGCTACTGTGGCACTTCAGACCTTCATTGAGAGATCGGTGAAAGCGTTCCACCATGCCATTTCCAGATGGATGGTATGGTGTTGTGCGAATATGGCGAATGCCAAGAAGAGAGGTGAGGGATGCGAACAAGTGACATTGAAATTGTCGGCCTTGGTCAGTAGTGATGGTGGTAGGCATGCCAAATCTTGAAAGCCACTGAGAGATGAATGCTCGAGCTACAGTTTCAGCGGATATATTTTCAATAGGAATGGCTTCAGGCCATCTTGTGTACCGATCAATACAAGTGAGGAGGTAAGTGTAACCATTTGAAGGAGGCAATGGGCCAACCAAGTCTAAGTTCACATGATCAAAGCGTCTTGCTGGAAGGTTAAATTGTTGAATGGGGCTGTGAGTGTGACGGGATACTTTACACCGTTGACATCTAATACATGAACGAGTCCATTCTGTGATGTCTTGATTCATTGCTGGCCAGACAAATCTGTCTGCGATCAGCTTTTTGGTGGCACGGATTCCAGGATGTGCCAAATTGTGGAAGGCATTAAACACTTCACGTCTAAAATTGACAGGAATATAGGGACGTATTCTATTGTTCTCTATGTCACAGTAAATTTTAAGCGTTGGATCAATGTGCAGCGGTTGTAACTGAAGGGAGGTTTGTGGATTTGAGATTAGGTTCTTGAGTTCCTCATCATGCAATTGAGCTTTTGCAATTTCAGAGAAATCTGGGGTAGTGAGGTTGATATTGTTTACCCGAGACAAGGCATCAGCGACACAATTATCAGTACCAGAGACATATCTGATATCTGTACTAAACTGGGCGATGAAATCCAGATGTCGAAGCTGACGAGGAGAACATGAGTCAGAGTTTTTCCTAAAAGCGAAGGTTAATGGTCGATGATCGGTGAAAATGATGAAGTCGTGTCCTTCCAAGTTGTGCCGGATGTATTTAACAGCACAGTACACAGCAAGTAGCTCTCTGTCATATGTGCTGTATTTCCTTTCTGCAGTAGTGAGTTTTCTGGAAAAGAATGCCATTGGGGAAAGTCCTTTAGTGGTATGGGCTTGAAGCACTGCTCCTATGGCCGTATCAGATGCATCTACCATTATAGATAGCTGATCACTAGGTGAGTGATAAGAAAGTGTGGCTGCATTTGCCAGATCGTGTTTGCATTGCACGAATGCTGCAGATGCAGATTCAGTCCAAGGGACAGCTCGTTGATCGTTTTTTTTTTTGCTATTCTTCAGAAACTCATGTAGGCAGGCTTGTGTTTTTGCGGCATTTGGCAGAAAGCGTCGGTAGAAATTTAACATTGCTAGAAAACGCTTCAGCTCAGAGATGGTTTTGGGCTGAGGTAGGTCGTTAATTGCTTTGACTCTTTCCGGTAAAGGTTTAACTCCGTACGGGGTGATAAGACATCCAAGAAAGGAAACTGAGGTTTGACCAAGTACACATTTGGATGGATTTAGTTTTAATCCATGATCTTTAAGGCGAGTGAAAATCTGACGCAGATGTTGAAAATGTTTTTCCCCATCTGTAGATGCAACCAGGATATCATCAAAATATGGAATGCAGAAATCGAGACCAGACAGTACTTGGTGTATGAAACGCTGAAATGTTTGGCCAGCATTGCGAAGGCCAAATGGCATATATAAGTACTCAAAGAGACCAAATGGTGTAGTCACTGCGGTCTTAGGCACATCTTTTGCATGCACTGGGATCTGATGATATGCTCTGGCAAGATCGAGGGTAGAAAATATGTTTGTTCCATGAAAAAGAAGGGTACAGTCTTGGATATGTGGGACTGGATATCTGTCAAGGACTGTGATGGCATTAAGTCGACGATAATCTCCACAAGGCCGCCAGTCACCATTAGACTTTTTAACCATGTGAAGTGGACTGGCCCATGGACTTTTAGATGGGCGAATGGTTCCCTGTGCTAGCATGAATTCAAATTCTTTGCGAGCAGCTTTTAGCATCTCTGGAGAAAGACGACGAGGCTTGGAAAATACAGGTGGGCCATGTGTTTCAATGTGATGATACACTTCTGGCTGATGAGTATGCTGCCCTGATTTGGATGGGTTTAAAATGTCAGGGAATTCTGCTAATAACCGATGAAACCGTGTGCTGCCCGATAAAACACTTATGTTGGTAGGTACGTTTGATACGTGAGAAGCTTGGCCCTGTGATATCAGCTGAGTTGTAGCATCAATTAAGCAATTATTCTTGACATCCACTAGAAGGTGGAAATGTGTCAAGAAGTCGACACCAATAATTGCGTGAGTTACATCCGCAATAATAAAAGGCCAGTTGAAAGTCCGGCGCAAGTTTAAATCAAGTGTCAATAGTTTGGTGCCGTAGGTTGCAATTTGGGTACCATTGGCTGCATACAGTACAAGTTTATTAAGTTGGTGAGCATTTGTTTTAGTTCTCGGGAGCACTGATATGTCAGCTCCAGTATCTACTAGAAAACATAACTGAGTTGAACGATCAGCCAGTACTATTCTGTCGATGTGGCGGACATTCTGTTGGCCAGCAGAAGACCGCCCATTTAGTTTCCCGCTTGTACAAAAGTGCATGGAGGGGCACACTTGCGAGCCAAAATTCATATGATAAAAACATATGCCACTTGTGGGATCTTTGTACTGCGTTCGAGTATTGTGACGAGATCGATTCCTGCTTCGAGCACGAAATTTATTACGTGGGCCCTGATTTGATCGATTGTATCTCCGTGAAGCATGAAGACTTGTAGAGAGTTCAGATACTTTTTTGGTCAATTCAGCCACTTTTTGTTCGAGGGATGAACTGGAAGGTGCAGCATTAGCAGCACTGACATAAGCTGGAGTAACAAGTTCATTAATTTTGTCAGCCATTGCTGCTAAACAGGTTAGATCTTCATTGGAAGAAGCAAGAATTATTTGTATGTTATTAGGGAGACGCGAAAGCCATAGTGACTTCAACAAGTCGTCACTAAAATGGCTTCCGGCCAGATCACGCATTCGTGACAGCAAGTATGAAGGTCGCTGATCTCCAAGTTCAAGTCCTTGTAGTAAAGTACGTATTTTTGAAGATTCACTTTCTGAATAGATTTCAATGAGCCGCTGTTTCAGTTTGGAGTATTTATCACAATCAGGTGGTTTGAAAATTAAGTCATGCACTGAATTCAGAATATCAGACTCAATTGCTGCAACTACATGGTTGAATTTTGTAGAATCCTCACTAATGCGAGCGATAGAAAATTGTGCTTCGATCTGAGCGAACCACAATGAAGGATTATTTTTCCAGAAAGGCGGTGGCTTCACCGCAAAGCGTGTGATTTGTGGCTCTGATGGAATATCGTCGGACATACTGATAGATAATTTTCACTTTAAATAATAAACACTTAACAGCACAAATATTGTAGCATGAAGATACACTATTGATATTTTACCATGATAACAATAAATATTTTAACCATGCATAAAAAATTTACGTAATGATACACACACAAATAAGACAGGATCAGCAATTACACACACAAATAATATTTTACCGAAATGCATTTGAAAAGAAACCCTTATTTGAGAAAAAAGTGATGCGTTCATTTTGTATTGCGCACACACAAAATCACCACTTCACACTGCTAAGGCACTTTCGAAGGAAAAAGGAAATCACTCCTGTAGCACGTGGGAAAGAAATTCACTACTTTCGAACACTGAGGGAAGAATTTTCCCGTAGCACGTTGCACAAAAGTTACTGATGTGGCACATTTAGCGAAATTCACTGTTGTAGCACATTTGTCGTTGAATGATCGAAGAATTATTGCACGACGGCGAAGTCAGCGGAACGGAACAGATCACATTGATGATTTGCTGAAGCTCCTTGCGATGATATGCACGACTTTGAAAAAAAAAAAACACAAGCAATATATATCAATACTTCTAGAAATAATTGAAGGGGTACGTTGTAGCATACGTTTAATGTCCATATTCGTTGTTACTTTTAGTCAGTTCTTCAGAATGCCTTGGATGCACGTGGCTTAGGGTCGTTGAAAATCCATTGTCAATAGCGTGCTCAGTCAAAAGGTCACCGTTTTTGGTGGTCGAGTGTGCTTAATGCATGATATAATTAAAGAAAATAAGAATAGACAATCTCCTATAACAAAAGAATATATTAAGTACTAAATTACAATTTAAATTACATTGAAGAGATCAACACAGAGCTCGGAACACAGTTCGTGCTACCTTCGCGTACAGTTGTGTGTCGAGGAGTCTGAGTGAGTAAAGATGTCGCTTTGCTGCTCCGATTAAGAACTGGATTTTACACGTGGCGCCATCTCATGAATAGAAGTTGAAGTATCTGTCGGAACGCCACAGTACTCCCCCCCCCCAAGTACCATCGGTACGTTATAAGTACTTTGGGTTAAATTTAACCTTTCTTCCAGATCTGGTAGTTTTAGGTAGCTCCTTAACGGGATGTAAGCTTTCTTCCGGGAGTGATGTTGATGAGGAAGTTGTTGGATCTTGCATTAGAAATGCTGGTTTGAGACGATCGATTCCAATCACTGATTGTTTGCCATTGCAGATGATGGTGAAATGTTTCGGTGTTCGTTTGACAACTTTGAATGGACCATCGTATGAAGGTGTTAAAGTTGGCTTGATTGCATCGTTGCGCACGAATACGTGCGAAGATGTCTCAAGCGCAGGATGTACAAAATAGCTTGGCTGGTTATGCGAAGATGCTGGGGTTGGCGAGATATTGCTCATGGTCTCACGTAAACGTTGAAGGAATGTTGGAGGGTCGATAACTGGAGTAGATTCTGGGTGAAAGAATTCACCTGGCAGACGGATGGTTGCACCATATAACATTTCAGCACAAGTGCTACCAATGTCTTCTTTGAATGCTGCGCGAAGACCAAGCAAGACTAGGGGTAAGGCTTCTGTCCAGTGTGTGCTACTGTGGCACTTCAGACCTTCATTGAGAGATCGGTGAAAGCGTTCCACCATGCCATTTCCAGATGGATGGTATGGTGTTGTGCGAATATGGCGAATGCCAAGAAGAGAGGTGAGGGATGCGAACAAGTGACATTGAAATTGTCGGCCTTGGTCAGTAGTGATGGTGGTAGGCATGCCAAATCTTGAAAGCCACTGAGAGATGAATGCTCGAGCTACAGTTTCAGCGGATATATTTTCAATAGGAATGGCTTCAGGCCATCTTGTGTACCGATCAATACAAGTGAGGAGGTAAGTGTAACCATTTGAAGGAGGCAATGGGCCAACCAAGTCTAAGTGCACATGATCAAAGCGTCTTGCTGGAAGGTTAAATTGTTGAATGGGGCTGTGAGTGTGACGGGATACTTTACACCGTTGACATCTAATACATGAACGAGTCCATTCTGTGATGTCTTGATTCATTGCTGGCCAGACAAATCTGTCTGCGATCAGCTTTTTGGTGGCACGGATTCCAGGATGTGCCAAATTGTGGAAGGCATTAAACACTTCACGTCTAAAATTGACAGGAATATAGGGACGTATTCTATTGTTCTCTATGTCACAGTAAATTTTAAGCGTTGGATCAATGTGCAGCGGTTGTAACTGAAGGGAGGTTTGTGGATTTGAGATTAGGTTCTTGAGTTCCTCATCATGCAATTGAGCTTTTGCAATTTCAGAGAAATCTCGGGTAGTGAGGTTGATATTGTTTACCCGAGACAAGGCATCAGCGACACAATTATCAGTACCAGAGACATATCTGATATCTGTACTAAACTGGGCGATGAAATCCAGATGTCGAAGCTGACGAGGAGAACATGAGTCAGAGTTTTTCCTAAAAGCGAAGGTTAATGGTCGATGATCGGTGAAAATGATGAAGTCGTGTCCTTCCAAGTTGTGCCGGAAGTATTTAACAGCACAGTACACAGCAAGTAGCTCTCTGTCATATGTGCTGTATTTCCTTTCTGCAGTAGTGAGTTTTCTGGAAAAGAATGCCATTGGGGAAAGTCCTTTAGTGGTATGGGCTTGAAGCACTGCTCCTATGGCCGTGTCAGATGCATCTACCATTATAGATAGCTGATCACTAGGTGAGTGATAAGAAAGTGTGGCTGCATTTGCCAGATCGTGTTTGCATTGCACGAATGCTGCAGATGCAGATTCAGTCCAAGGGACAGCTCGTTGATCGTTTTTTTTTGCTATTCTTCAGAAACTCATGTAGGCAGGCTTGTGTTTTTGCGGCATTTGGCAGAAAGCGTCGGTAGAAATTTAACATTGCTAGAAAACGCTTCAGCTCAGAGATGGTTTTGGGCTGAGGTAGGTCGTTAATTGCTTTGACTCTTTCCGGTAAAGGTTTAACTCCGTACGGGGTGATAAGACATCCAAGAAAGGAAACTGAGGTTTGACCAAGTACACATTTGGATGGATTTAGTTTTAATCCATGATCTTTAAGGCGAGTGAAAATCTGACGCAGATGTTGAAAATGTTCTTCCCCATCTGTAGATGCAACCAGGATATCATCAAAATATGGAATGCAGAAATCGAGACCAGACAGTACTTGGTGTATGAAACGCTGAAATGTTTGGCCAGCATTGCGAAGGCCAAATGGCATATATAAGTACTCAAAGAGACCAAATGGTGTAGTCACTGCGGTCTTAGGCACATCTTTTGCATGCACTGGGATCTGATGATATGCTCTGGCAAGATCGAGGGTAAAAAATATGTTTGTTCCATGAAAAAGATGGGTACAGTCTTGGATATGTGGGACTGGATATCTGTCAAGGACTGTGATGGCATTAAGTCGACGATAATCTCCACAAGGCCGCCAGTCACCATTAGACTTTTTAACCATGTGAAGTGGACTGGCCCATGGACTTTTAGATGGGCGAATGGTTCCCTGTGCTAGCATGAATTCAAATTCTTTGCGAGCAGCTTTTAGCATCTCTGGAGAAAGACGACGAGGCTTGGAAAATACAGGTGGGCCATGTGTTTCAATGTGATGATACACTTCTGGCTGATGAGTATGCTGCCCTGATTTGGATGGGTTTAAAATGTCAGGGAATTCTGCTAATAACCGATGAAACCGTGTGCTGCCCGATAAAACACTTATGTTGGTAGGTACGTTTGATACGTGAGAAGCTTGGCCCTGTGATATCAGCTGAGTTGTAGCATCAATTAAGCAATTATTCTTGACATCCACTAGAAGGTGGAAATGTGTCAAGAAGTCGACACCAATAATTGCGTGAGTTACATCCGCAATAATAAAAGGCCAGTTGAAAGTCCGGCGCAAGTTTAAATCAAGTGTCAATAGTTTGGTGCCGTAGGTTGCAATTTGGGTACCATTGGCTGCATACAGTACAAGTTTATTAAGTTGGTGAGCATTTGTTTTAGTTCTCGGGAGCACTGATATGTCAGCTCCAGTATCTACTAGAAAACATAACTGAGTTGAACGATCAGCCAGTACTATTCTGTCGATGTGGCGGACATTCTGTTGGCCAGCAGAAGACCGCCCATTTAGTTTCCCGCTTGTACAAAAGTGCATGGAGGGGCACACTTGCGAGCCAAAATTCATATGATAAAAACATATGCCACTTGTGGGATCTTTGTACTGCGTTCGAGTATTGTGACGAGATCGATTCCTGCTTCGAGCACGAAATTTATTACGTGGGCCCTGATTTGATCGATTGTATCTCCGTGAAGCATGAAGACTTGTAGAGAGTTCAGATACTTTTTTGGTCAATTCAGCCACTTTTTTGTTCGAGGGATGAACTGGAAGGTGCAGCATTAGCAGCACTGACATAAGCTGGAGTAACAAGTTCATTAATTTTGTCAGCCATTGCTGCTAAACAGGTTAGATCTTCATTGGAAGAAGCAAGAATTATTTGTATGTTATTAGGGAGACGCGAAAGCCATAGTGACTTCAACAAGTCGTCACTAAAATGGCTTCCGGCCAGATCACGCATTCGTGACAGCAAGTATGAAGGTCGCTGATCTCCAAGTTCAAGTCCTTGTAGTAAAGTACGTATTTTTGAAGATTCACTTTCTGAATCGATTTCAATGAGCCGCTGTTTCAGTTTGGAGTATTTATCACAATCAGGTGGTTTGAAAATTAAGTCATGCACTGAATTCAGAATATCAGACTCAATTGCTGCAACTACATGGTTGAATTTTGTAGAATCCTCACTAATGCGAGCGATAGAAAATTGTGCTTCGATCTGAGCGAACCACAATGAAGGATTATTTTTCCAGAAAGGCGGTGGCTTCACCGCAAAGCGTGTGATTTGTGGCTCTGATGGAATATCGTCGGACATACTGATAGATAATTTTCACTTTAAATAATAAACACTTAACAGCACAAATATTGTAGCATGAAGATACACTATTGATATTTTACCATGATAACAATAAATATTTTAACCATGCATAAAAAATTTACGTAATGATACACACACAAATAAGACAGGATCAGCAATTACACACACAAATAATATTTTACCGAAATGCATTTGAAAAGAAACCCTTATTTGAGAAAAAAGTGATGCGTTCATTTTGTATTGCGCACACACAAAATCACCACTTCACACTGCTAAGGCACTTTCGAAGGAAAAAGGAAATCACTCCTGTAGCACGTGGGAAAGAAATTCACTACTTTCGAACACTGAGGGAAGAATTTTCCCGTAGCACGTTGCACAAAAGTTACTGATGTGGCACATTTAGCGAAAATCACTGTTGTAGCACATTTGTCGTTGAATGATCGAAGAATTATTGCACGACGGCGAAGTCAGCGGAACGGAACAGATCACATTGATGATTTGCTGAAGCTCCTTGCGATGATATGCACGACTTTGAAAAAAAAAACACAAGCAATATATATCAATACTTCTAGAAATAATTGAAGGGGTACGTTGTAGCATACGTTTAATGTCCATATTCGTTGTTACTTTTAGTCAGTTCTTCAGAATGCCTTGGATGCACGTGGCTTAGGGTCGTTGAAAATCCATTGTCAATAGCGTGCTCAGTCAAAAGGTCACCACTTTTGGTGGTCGAGTGTGCTTAATGCATGATATAATTAAAGAAAATAAGAATAGACAATCTCCTATAACAAAAGAATATATTAAGTACTAAATTACAATTTAAATTACATTGAAGAGATCAACACAGAGCTCGGAACACAGTTCGTGCTACCTTCGCGTACAGTTGTGTGTCGAGGAGTCTGAGTGAGTAAAGATGTCGCTTTGCTGCTCCGATTAAGAACTGGATTTTACACGTGGCGCCATCTCATGAATAGAAGTTGAAGTATCTGTCGGAACGCCACAGTACTCCCCCCCCCCAAGTACCATCGGTACGTTATAAGTACTTTGGGTTAAATTTAACCTTTCTTCCAGATCTGGTAGTTTTAGGTTGCTCCTTAACGGGATGTAAGCTTTCTTCCGGGAGTGATGTTGATGAGGAAGTTGTTGGATCTTGCATTAGAAATGCTGGTTTGAGACGATCGATTCCAATCACTGATTGTTTGCCATTGCAGATGATGGTGAAATGTTTCGGTGTTCGTTTGACAACTTTGAATGGACCATCGTATGAAGGTGTTAAAGTTGGCTTGATTGCATCGTTGCGCACGAATACGTGCGAAGATGTCTCAAGCGCAGGATGTACAAAATAGCTTGGCTGGTTATGCGAAGATGCTGGGGTTGGCGAGATATTGCTCATGGTCTCACGTAAACGTTGAAGGAATGTTGGAGGGTCGATAACTGGAGTAGATTCTGGGTGAAAGAATTCACCTGGCAGACGGATGGTTGCACCATATAACATTTCAGCACAAGTGCTACCAATGTCTTCTTTGAATGCTGCGCGAAGACCAAGCAAGACTAGGGGTAAGGCTTCTGTCCAGTGTGTGCTACTGTGGCACTTCAGACCTTCATTGAGAGATCGGTGAAAGCGTTCCACCATGCCATTTCCAGATGGATGGTATGGTGTTGTGCGAATATGGCGAATGCCAAGAAGAGAGGTGAGGGATGCGAACAAGTGACATTGAAATTGTCGGCCTTGGTCAGTAGTGATGGTGGTAGGCATGCCAAATCTTGAAAGCCACTGAGAGATGAATGCTCGAGCTACAGTTTCAGCGGATATATTTTCAATAGGAATGGCTTCAGGCCATCTTGTGTACCGATCAATACAAGTGAGGAGGTAAGTGTAACCATTTGAAGGAGGCAATGGGCCAACCAAGTCTAAGTGCACATGATCAAAGCGTCTTGCTGGAAGGTTAAATTGTTGAATGGGGCTGTGAGTGTGACGGGATACTTTACACCGTTGACATCTAATACATGAACGAGTCCATTCTGTGATGTCTTGATTCATTGCTGGCCAGACAAATCTGTCTGCGATCAGCTTTTTGGTGGCACGGATTCCAGGATGTGCCAAATTGTGGAAGGCATTAAACACTTCACGTCTAAAATTGACAGGAATATAGGGACGTATTCTATTGTTCTCTATGTCACAGTAAATTTTAAGCGTTGGATCAATGTGCAGCGGTTGTAACTGAAGGGAGGTTTGTGGATTTGAGATTAGGTTCTTGAGTTCCTCATCATGCAATTGAGCTTTTGCAATTTCAGAGAAATCTGGGGTAGTGAGGTTGATATTGTTTACCCGAGACAAGGCATCAGCGACACAATTATCAGTACCAGAGACATATCTGATATCTGTACTAAACTGGGCGATGAAATCCAGATGTCGAAGCTGACGAGGAGAACATGAGTCAGAGTTTTTCCTAAAAGCGAAGGTTAATGGTCGATGATCGGTGAAAATGATGAAGTCGTGTCCTTCCATCCTTCCAAGTTGTGCCGGAAGTATTTAACAGCACAGTACACAGCAAGTAGCTCTCTGTCATATGTGCTGTATTTCCTTTCTGCAGTAGTGAGTTTTCTGGAAAAGAATGCCATTGGGGAAAGTCCTTTAGTGGTATGGGCTTGAAGCACTGCTCCTATGGCCGTGTCAGATGCATCTACCATTATAGATAGCTGATCACTAGGTGAGTGATAAGAAAGTGTGGCTGCATTTGCCAGATCGTGTTTGCATTGCACGAATGCTGCAGATGCAGATTCAGTCCAAGGGACAGCTCGTTGATCGTTTTTTTTTTGCTATTCTTCAGAAACTCATGTAGGCAGGCTTGTGTTTTTGCGGCATTTGGCAGAAAGCGTCGGTAGAAATTTAACATTGCTAGAAAACGCTTCAGCTCAGAGATGGTTTTGGGCTGAGGTAGGTCGTTAATTGCTTTGACTCTTTCCGGTAAAGGTTTAACTCCGTACGGGGTGATAAGACATCCAAGAAAGGAAACTGAGGTTTGACCAAGTACACATTTGGATGGATTTAGTTTTAATCTATGATCTTTAAGGCGAGTGAAAATCTGACGCAGATGTTGAAAATGTTCTTCCCCATCTGTAGATGCAACCAGGATATCATCAAAATATGGAATGCAGAAATCGAGACCAGACAGTACTTGGTGTATGAAACGCTGAAATGTTTGGCCAGCATTGCGAAGGCCAAATGGCATATATAAGTACTCAAAGAGACCAAATGGTGTAGTCACTGCGGTCTTAGGCACATCTTTTGCATGCACTGGGATCTGATGATATGCTCTGGCAAGATCGAGGGTAGAAAATATGTTTGTTCCATGAAAAAGATGGGCACAGTCTTGGATATGTGGGACTGGATATCTGTCAAGGACTGTGATGGCATTAAGTCGACGATAATCTCCACAAGGCCGCCAGTCACCATTAGACTTTTTAACCATGTGAAGTGGACTGGCCCATGGACTTTTAGATGGGCGAATGGTTCCCTGTGCTAGCATGAATTCAAATTCTTTGCGAGCAGCTTTTAGCATCTCTGGAGAAAGACGACGAGGCTTGGAAAATACAGGTGGGCCATGTGTTTCAATGTGATGATACACTTCTGGCTGATGAGTATGCTGCCCTGATTTGGATGGGTTTAAAATGTCAGGGAATTCTGCTAATAACCGATGAAACCGTGTGCTGCCCGATAAAACACTTATGTTGGTAGGTACGTTTGATACGTGAGAAGCTTGGCCCTGTGATATCAGCTGAGTTGTAGCATCAATTAAGCAATTATTCTTGACATCCACTAGAAGGTGGAAATGTGTCAAGAAGTCGACACCAATAATTGCGTGAGTTACATCCGCAATAATAAAAGGCCAGTTGAAAGTCCGGCGCAAGTTTAAATCAAGTGTCAATAGTTTGGTGCCGTAGGTTGCAATTTGGGTACCATTGGCTGCATACAGTACAAGTTTATTAAGTTGGTGAGCATTTGTTTTAGTTCTCGGGAGCACTGATATGTCAGCTCCAGTATCTACTAGAAAACATAACTGAGTTGAACGATCAGCCAGTACTATTCTGTCGATGTGGCGGACATTCTGTTGGCCAGCAGAAGACCGCCCATTTAGTTTCCCGCTTGTACAAAAGTGCATGGAGGGGCACACTTGCGAGCCAAAATTCATATGATAAAAACATATGCCACTTGTGGGATCTTTGTACTGCGTTCGAGTATTGTGACGAGATCGATTCCTGCTTCGAGCACGAAATTTATTACGTGGGCCCTGATTTGATCGATTGTATCTCCGTGAAGCATGAAGACTTGTAGAGAGTTCAGATACTTTTTTGGTCAATTCAGCCACTTTTTGTTCGAGGGATGAACTGGAAGGTGCAGCATTAGCAGCACTGACATAAGCTGGAGTAACAAGTTCATTAATTTTGTCAGCCATTGCTGCTAAACAGGTTAGATCTTCATTGGAAGAAGCAAGAATTATTTGTATGTTATTAGGGAGACGCGAAAGCCATAGTGACTTCAACAAGTCGTCACTAAAATGGCTTCCGGCCAGATCACGCATTCGTGACAGCAAGTATGAAGGTCGCTGATCTCCAAGTTCAAGTCCTTGTAGTAAAGTACGTATTTTTGAAGATTCACTTTCTGAATCGATTTCAATGAGCCGCTGTTTCAGTTTGGAGTATTTATCACAATCAGGTGGTTTGAAAATTAAGTCATGCACTGAATTCAGAATATCAGACTCAATTGCTGCAACTACATGGTTGAATTTTGTAGAATCCTCACTAATGCGAGCGATAGAAAATTGTGCTTCGATCTGAGCGAACCACAATGAAGGATTATTTTTCCAGAAAGGCGGTGGCTTCACCGCAAAGCGTGTGATTTGTGGCTCTGATGGAATATCGTCGGACATACTGATAGATAATTTTCACTTTAAATAATAAACACTTAACAGCACAAATATTGTAGCATGAAGATACACTATTGATATTTTACCATGATAACAATAAATATTTTAACCATGCATAAAAAATTTACGTAATGATACACACACAAATAAGACAGGATCAGCAATTACACACACAAATAATATTTTACCGAAATGCATTTGAAAAGAAACCCTTATTTGAGAAAAAAGTGATGCGTTCATTTTGTATTGCGCACACACAAAATCACCACTTCACACTGCTAAGGCACTTTCGAAGGAAAAAGGAAATCACTCCTGTAGCACGTGGGAAAGAAATTCACTACTTTCGAACACTGAGGGAAGAATTTTCCCGTAGCACGTTGCACAAAAGTTACTGATGTGGCACATTTAGCGAAAATCACTGTTGTAGCACATTTGTCGTTGAATGATCGAAGAATTATTGCACGACGGCGAAGTCAGCGGAACGGAACAGATCACATTGATGATTTGCTGAAGCTCCTTGCGATGATATGCACGACTTTGAAAAAAAAACACAAGCAATATATATCAATACTTCTAGAAATAATTGAAGGGGTACGTTGTAGCATACGTTTAATGTCCATATTCGTTGTTACTTTTAGTCAGTTCTTCAGAATGCCTTGGATGCACGTGGCTTAGGGTCGTTGAAAATCCATTGTCAATAGCGTGCTCAGTCAAAAGGTCACCACTTTTGGTGGTCGAGTGTGCTTAATGCATGATATAATTAAAGAAAATAAGAATAGACAATCTCCTATAACAAAAGAATATATTAAGTACTAAATTACAATTTAAATTACATTGAAGAGATCAACACAGAGCTCGGAACACAGTTCGTGCTACCTTCGCGTACAGTTGTGTGTCGAGGAGTCTGAGTGAGTAAAGATGTCGCTTTGCTGCTCCGATTAAGAACTGGATTTTACACGTGGCGCCATCTCATGAATAGAAGTTGAAGTATCTGTCGGAACGCCACAGTACTCCCCCCCCCAAGTACCATCGGTACGTTATAAGTACTTTGGGTTAAATTTAACCTTTCTTCCAGATCTGGTAGTTTTAGGTTGCTCCTTAACGGGATGTAAGCTTTCTTCCGGGAGTGATGTTGATGAGGAAGTTGTTGGATCTTGCATTAGAAATGCTGGTTTGAGACGATCGATTCCAATCACTGATTGTTTGCCATTGCAGATGATGGTGAAATGTTTCGGTGTTCGTTTGACAACTTTGAATGGACCATCGTATGAAGGTGTTAAAGTTGGCTTGATTGCATCGTTGCGCACGAATACGTGCGAAGATGTCTCAAGCGCAGGATGTACAAAATAGCTTGGCTGGTTATGCGAAGATGCTGGGGTTGGCGAGATATTGCTCATGGTCTCACGTAAACGTTGAAGGAATGTTGGAGGGTCGATAACTGGAGTAGATTCTGGGTGAAAGAATTCACCTGGCAGACGGATGGTTGCACCATATAACATTTCAGCACAAGTGCTACCAATGTCTTCTTTGAATGCTGCGCGAAGACCAAGCAAGACTAGGGGTAAGGCTTCTGTCCAGTGTGTGCTACTGTGGCACTTCAGACCTTCATTGAGAGATCGGTGAAAGCGTTCCACCATGCCATTTCCAGATGGATGGTATGGTGTTGTGCGAATATGGCGAATGCCAAGAAGAGAGGTGAGGGATGCGAACAAGTGACATTGAAATTGTCGGCCTTGGTCAGTAGTGATGGTGGTAGGCATGCCAAATCTTGAAAGCCACTGAGAGATGAATGCTCGAGCTACAGTTTCAGCGGATATATTTTCAATAGGAATGGCTTCAGGCCATCTTGTGTACCGATCAATACAAGTGAGGAGGTAAGTGTAACCATTTGAAGGAGGCAATGGGCCAACCAAGTCTAAGTGCACATGATCAAAGCGTCTTGCTGGAAGGTTAAATTGTTGAATGGGGCTGTGAGTGTGACGGGATACTTTACACCGTTGACATCTAATACATGAACGAGTCCATTCTGTGATGTCTTGATTCATTGCTGGCCAGACAAATCTGTCTGCGATCAGCTTTTTGGTGGCACGGATTCCAGGATGTGCCAAATTGTGGAAGGCATTTTAACACTTCACGTCTAAAATTGACAGGAATATAGGGACGTATTCTATTGTTCTCTGTGTCACAGTAAATTTTAAGCGTTGGATCAATGTGCAGCGGTTGTAACTGAAGGGAGGTTTGTGGATTTGAGATTAGGTTCTTGAGTTCCTCATCATGCAATTGAGCTTTTGCAATTTCAGAGAAATCTGGGGTAGTGAGGTTGATATTGTTTACCCGAGACAAATCATCAGCGACACAATTATCAGTACCAGAGACATATCTGATATCTGTACTAAACTGGGCGATGAAATCCAGATATCGAAGCTGACGAGGAGAACATGAGTCAGAGTTTTTCCTAAAAGCGAAGGTTAATGGTCGATGATCGGTGAAAATGATGAAGTCGTGTCCTTCCAAGTTGCGCCGGAAGTATTTAACAGCACAGTACACAGCAAGTAGCTCTCTGTCATATGTGCTGTATTTCCTTTCTGCAGTAGTGAGTTTTCTGGAAAAGAATGCCATTGGGGAAAGTCCTTTAGTGGTATGGGCTTGAAGCACTGCTCCTATGGCCGTATCAGATGCATCTACCATTATAGATAGCTGATCACTAGGTGAGTGATAAGAAAGTGTGGCTGCATTTGCCAGATCGTGTTTGCATTGCACGAATGCTGCAGATGCAGATTCAGTCCAAGGGACAGCTCGTTGATCGTTTTTTTTGCTATTCTTCAGAAACTCATGTAGGCAGGCTTGTGTTTTTGTGGCATTTGGCAGAAAGCGTCGGTAGAAATTTAACATTGCTAGAAAACGCTTCAGCTCAGAGATGGTTTTGGGCTGAGGTAGGTCGTTAATTGCTTTGACTCTTTCCGGTAAAGGTTTAACTCCGTACGGGGTGATAAGACATCCAAGAAAGGAAACTGAGGTTTGACCAAGTACACATTTGGATGGATTTAGTTTTAATCCATGATCTTTAAGGCGAGTGAAAATCTGACGCAGATGTTGAAAATGTTCTTCCCCATCTGTAGATGCAACCAGGATATCATCAAAATATGGAATGCAGAAATCGAGACCAGACAGTACTTGGTGTATGAAAAGCTGAAATGTTTGGCCAGCATTGCGAAGGCCAAATGGCATATATAAGTACTCAAAGAGACCAAATGGTGTAGTCACTGCGGTCTTAGGCACATCTTTTGCATGCACTGGGATCTGATGATATGCTCTGGCAAGATCGAGGGTAAAAAATATGTTTGTTCCATGAAAAAGATGGGTACAGTCTTGGATATGTGGGACTGGATATCTGTCAAGGACTGTGATGGCATTAAGTCGACGATAATCTCCACAAGGCCGCCAGTCACCATTAGACTTTTTAACCATGTGAAGTGGACTGGCCCATGGACTTTTAGATGGGCGAATGGTTCCCTGTGCTAGCATGAATTCAAATTCTTTGCGAGCAGCTTTTAGCATCTCTGGAGAAAGACGACGAGGCTTGGAAAATACAGTTGGGCCATGTGTTTCAATGTGATGATACACTTCTGGCTGATGAGTATGCTGCCCTGATTTGGATGGGTTTAAAATGTCAGGGAATTCTGCTAATAACCGATGAAACCGTGTGCTGCCCGATAAAACACTTATGTTGGTAGGCACGTTTGATACGTGAGAAGCTTGGCCCTGTGATATCAGCTGAGTTGTAGCATCAATTAAGCAATTGTTCTTGACATCCACTAGAAGGTGGAAATGTGTCAAGAAGACGACACCAATAATTGCGTGAGTTACATCCGCAATAATAAAAGGCCAGTTGAAAGTCCGGCGCAAGTTTAAATCAAGTGTCAATAGTTTGGTGCCGTAGGTTGCAATTTGGGTACCATTGGCTGCATACAGTACAAGTTTATTAAGTTGGTGAGCATTTGTTTTAGTTCTCGGGAGCACTGATATGTCAGCTCCAGTATCTACTAGAAAACATAACTGAGTTGAACGATCAGCCAGTACTATTCTGTCGATGTGGCGGACATTCTGTTGGCCAGCAGAAGACCGCCCATTTAGTTTCCCGCTTGTACAAAAGTGCATGGAGGGGCACACTTGCGAGCCAAAATTCATATGATAAAAACATATGCCACTTGTGGGATCTTTGTACTGCGTTCGAGTATTGTGACGAGATCGATTCCTGCTTCGAGCACGAAATTTATTACGTGGGCCCTGATTTGATCGATTGTATCTCCGTGAAGCATGAAGACTTGTAGAGAGTTCAGATACTTTTTTGGTCAATTCAGCCACTTTTTGTTCGAGGGATGAACTGGAAGGTGCAGCATTAGCAGCACTGACATAAGCTGGAGTAACAAGTTCATTAATTTTGTCAGCCATTGCTGCTAAACAGGTTAGATCTTCATTGGAAGAAGCAAGAATTATTTGTATGTTATTAGGGAGACGCGAAAGCCATAGTGACTTCAACAAGTCGTCACTAAAATGGCTTCCGGCCAGATCACGCATTCGTGACAGCAAGTATGAAGGTCGCTGATCTCCAAGTTCAAGTCCTTGTAGTAAAGTACGTATTTTTGAAGATTCACTTTCTGAATAGATTTCAATGAGCCGCTGTTTCAGTTTGGAGTATTTATCACAATCAGGTGGTTTGAAAATTAAGTCATGCACTGAATTCAGAATATCAGACTCAATTGCTGCAACTACATGGTTGAATTTTGTAGAATCCTCACTAATGCGAGCGATAGAAAATTGTGCTTCGATCTGAGCGAACCACAATGAAGGATTATTTTTCCAGAAAGGCGGTGGCTTCACCGCAAAGCGTGTGATTTGTGGCTCTGATGGAATATCGTCGGACATACTGATAGATAATTTTCACTTTAAATAATAAACACTTAACAGCACAAATATTGTAGCATGAAGATACACTATTGATATTTTACCATGATAACAATAAATATTTTAACCATGCATAAAAAATTTACGTAATGATACACACACAAATAAGACAGGATCAGCAATTACACACACAAATAATATTTTACCGAAATGCATTTGAAAAGAAACCCTTATTTGAGAAAAAAGTGATGCGTTCATTTTGTATTGCGCACACACAAAATCACCACTTCACACTGCTAAGGCACTTTCGAAGGAAAAAGGAAATCACTCCTGTAGCACGTGGGAAAGAAATTCACTACTTTCGAACACTGAGGGAAGAATTTTCCCGTAGCACGTTGCACAAAAGTTACTGATGTGGCACATTTAGCGAAAATCACTGTTGTAGCACATTTGTCGTTGAATGATCGAAGAATTATTGCACGACGGCGAAGTCAGCGGAACGGAACAGATCACATTGATGATTTGCTGAAGCTCCTTGCGATGATATGCACGACTTTGAAAAAAAAAACACAAGCAATATATATCAATACTTCTAGAAATAATTGAAGGGGTACGTTGTAGCATACGTTTAATGTCCATATTCGTTGTTACTTTTAGTCAGTTCTTCAGAATGCCTTGGATGCACGTGGCTTAGGGTCGTTGAAAATCCATTGTCAATAGCGTGCTCAGTCAAAAGGTCACCACTTTTGGTGGTCGAGTGTGCTTAATGCATGATATAATTAAAGAAAATAAGAATAGACAATCTCCTATAACAAAAGAATATATTAAGTACTAAATTACAATTTAAATTACATTGAAGAGATCAACACAGAGCTCGGAACACAGTTCGTGCTACCTTCGCGTACAGTTGTGTGTCGAGGAGTCTGAGTGAGTAAAGATGTCGCTTTGCTGCTCCGATTAAGAACTGGATTTTACACGTGGCGCCATCTCATGAATAGAAGTTGAAGTATCTGTCGGAACGCCACAGTACTCCCCCCCCAAGTACCATCGGTACGTTATAAGTACTTTGGGTTAAATTTAACCTTTCTTCCAGATCTGGTAGTTTTAGGTAGCTCCTTAACGGGATGTAAGCTTTCTTCCGGGAGTGATGTTGATGAGGAAGTTGTTGGATCTTGCATTAGAAATGCTGGTTTGAGACGATCGATTCCAATCACTGATTGTTTGCCATTGCAGATGATGGTGAAATGTTTCGGTGTTCGTTTGACAACTTTGAATGGACCATCGTATGAAGGTGGTTAAGTTGGCTTGATTGCATCGTTGCGCACGAATACGTGCGAAGATATCTCAAGCGCAGGATGTACAAAATAGCTTGGCTGGTTATGCGAAGATGCTGGGGTTGGCGAGATATTGCTCATGGTCTCACGTAAACGTTGAAGGAATGTTGGAGGGTCGATAACTGGAGTAGATTCTGGGTGAAAGAATTCACCTGGCAGACGGATGGTTGCACCATATAACATTTCAGCACAAGTGCTACCAATGTCTTCTTTGAATGCTGCGCGAAGACCAAGCAAGACTAGGGGTAAGGCTTCTGTCCAGTGTGTGCTACTGTGGCACTTCAGACCTTGTTTGAGAGATCGGTGAAAGCGTTCCACCATGCCATTTCCAGATGGATGGTATGGTGTTGTGCGAATATGGCGAATGCCAAGAAGAGAGGTGAGGGATGCGAACAAGTGACATTGAAATTGTCGGCCTTGGTCAGTAGTGATGGTGGTAGGCATGCCAAATCTTGAAAGCCACTGAGAGATGAATGCTCGAGCTACAGTTTCAGCGGATATATTTTCAATAGGAATGGCTTCAGGCCATCTTGTGTACCGATCAATACAAGTGAGGAGGTAAGTGTAACCATTTGAAGGAGGCAATGGGCCAACCAAGTCTAAGTGCACATGATCAAAGCGTCTTGCTGGAAGGTTAAATTGTTGAATGGGGCTGTGAGTGACGGGATACTTTACACCGTTGACATCTAATACATGAACGAGTCCATTCTGTGATGTCTTGATTCATTGCTGGCCAGACAAATCTGTCTGCGATCAGCTTTTTGGTGGCACGGATTCCAGGATGTGCTAAATTGTGGAAGGCATTAAACACTTCACGTCTAAAATTGACAGGAATATAGGGACGTATTCTATTGTTCTCTATGTCACAGTAAATTTTAAGCGTTGGATCAATGTGCAGCGGTTGTAACTGAAGGGAGGTTTGTGGATTTGAGATTAGGTTCTTGAGTTCCTCATCATGCAATTGAGCTTTTGCAATTTCAGAGAAATCTGGGGTAGTGAGGTTGATATTGTTTACCCGAGACAAGGCATCAGCGACACAATTATCAGTACCAGAGACATATCTGATATCTGTACTAAACTGGGCGATGAAATCCAGATGTCGAAGCTGACGAGGACAACATGAGTCAGAGTTTTTCCTAAAAGCGAAGGTTAATGGTCGATGATCGGTGAAAATGATGAAGTCGTGTCCTTCCAAGTTGTGCCGGAAGTATTTAACAGCACAGTACACAGCAAGTAGCTCTCTGTGATATGTGCTGTATTTCCTTTCTGCAGTAGTGAGTTTACTGGAAAAGAATGCCATTGGGGAAAGTCCTTTAGTGGTATGGGCTTGAAGCACTGCTCCTATGGCCGTGTCAGATGCATCTACCATTATAGATAGCTGATCACTAGGTGAGTGATAAGAAAGTGTGGCTGCATTTGCCAGATCGTGTTTGCATTGCACGAATGCTGCAGATGCAGATTCAGTCCAAGGGACAGCTCGTTGATCGTTTTTTTTTTGCTATTCTTCAGAAACTCATGTAGGCAGGCTTGTGTTTTTGCGGCATTTGGCAGAAAGCGTCGGTAGAAATTTAACATTGCTAGAAAACGCTTCAGCTCAGAGATGGTTTTGGGCTGAGGTAGGTCGTTAATTGCTTTGACTCTTTCCGGTAAAGGTTTAACTCCGTACGGGGTGATAAGACATCCAAGAAAGGAAACTGAGGTTTGACCAAGTACACATTTGGATGGATTTAGTTTTAATCCATGATCTTTAAGGCGAGTGAAAATCTGACGCAGATGTTGAAAATGTTCTTCCCCATCTGTAGATGCAACCAGGATATCATCAAAATATGGAATGCAGAAATCGAGACCAGACAGTACTTGGTGTATGAAACGCTGAAATGTTTGGCCAGCATTGCGAAGGCCAAATGGCATATATAAGTACTCAAAGAGACCAAATGGTGTAGTCACTGCGGTCTTAGGCACATCTTTTGCATGCACTGGGATCTGATGATATGCTCTGGCAAGATCGAGGGTAGAAAATATGTTTGTTCCATGAAAAAGATGGGTACAGTCTTGGATATGTGGGACTGGATATCTGTCAAGGACTGTGATGGCATTAAGTCGACGATAATCTCCACAAGGCCGCCAGTCACCATTAGACTTTTTAACCATGTGAAGTGGACTGGCCCATGGACTTTTAGATGGGCGAATGGTTCCCTGTGCTAGCATGAATTCAAATTCTTTGCGAGCAGCTTTTAGCATCTCTGGAGAAAGACGACGAGGCTTGGAAAATACAGGTGGGCCATGTGTTTCAATGTGATGATACACTTCTGGCTGATGAGTATGCTGCCCTGATTTGGATGGGTTTAAAATGTCAGGGAATTCTGCTAATAACCGATGAAACCGTGTGCTGCCCGATAAAACACTTATGTTGGTAGGTACGTTTGATACGTGAGAAGCTTGGCCCTGTGATATCAGCTGAGTTGTAGCATCAATTAAGCAATTATTCTTGACATCCACTAGAAGGTGGAAATGTGTCAAGAAGTCGACACCAATAATTGCGTGAGTTACATCCGCAATAATAAAAGGCCAGTTGAAAGTCCGGCGCAAGTTTAAATCAAGTGTCAATAGTTTGGTGCCGTAGGTTGCAATTTGGGTACCATTGGCTGCATACAGTACAAGTTTATTAAGTTGGTGAGCATTTGTTTTAGTTCTCGGGAGCACTGATATGTCAGCTCCAGTATCTACTAGAAAACATAACTGAGTTGAACGATCAGCCAGTACTATTCTGTCGATGGGGCGGACATTCTGTTGGCCAGCAGAAGACCGCCCATTTAGTTTCCCGCTTGTACAAAAGTGCATGGAGGGGCACACTTGCGAGCCAAAATTCATATGATAAAAACATATGCCACTTGTGGGATCTTTGTACTGCGTTCGAGTATTGTGACGAGATCGATTCCTGCTTCGAGCACGAAATTTATTACGTGGGCCCTGATTTGATCGATTGTATCTCCGTGAAGCATGAAGACTTGTAGAGAGTTCAGATACTTTTTTGGTCAATTCAGCCACTTTTTGTTCGAGGGATGAACTGGAAGGTGCAGCATTAGCAGCACTGACATAAGCTGGAGTAACAAGTTCATTAATTTTGTCAGCCATTGCTGCTAAACAATTTAGATCTTCATTGGAAGAAGCAAGAATTATTTGTATGTTATTAGGGAGACGCGAAAGCCATAGTGACTTCAACAAGTCGTCACTAAAATGGCTTCCGGCCAGATCACGCATTCGTGACAGCAAGTATGAAGGTCGCTGATCTCCAAGTTCAAGTCCTTGTAGTAAAGTACGTATTTTTGAAGATTCACTTTCTGAATAGATTTCAATGAGCCGCTGTTTCAGTTTGGAGTATTTATCACAATCAGGTGGTTTGAAAATTAAGTCATGCACTGAATTCAGAATATCAGACTCAATTGCTGCAACTACATGGTTGAATTTTGTAGAATCCTCACTAATGCGAGCGATAGAAAATTGTGCTTCGATCTGAGCGAACCACAATGAAGGATTATTTTTCCAGAAAGGCGGTGGCTTCACCGCAAAGCGTGTGATTTGTGGCTCTGATGGAATATCGTCGGACATACTGATAGATAATTTTCACTTTAAATAATAAACACTTAACAGCACAAATATTGTAGCATGAAGATACACTATTGATATTTTACCATGATAACAATAAATATTTTAACCATGCATAAAAAATTTACGTAATGATACACACACAAATAAGACAGGATCAGCAATTACACACACAAATAATATTTTACCGAAATGCATTTGAAAAGAAACCCTTATTTGAGAAAAAAGTGATGCGTTCATTTTGTATTGCGCACACACAAAATCACCACTTCACACTGCTAAGGCACTTTCGAAGGAAAAAGGAAATCACTCCTGTAGCACGTGGGAAAGAAATTCACTACTTTCGAACACTGAGGGAAGAATTTTCCCGTAGCACGTTGCACAAAAGTTACTGATGTGGCACATTTAGCGAAATTCACTGTTGTAGCACATTTGTCGTTGAATGATCGAAGAATTATTGCACGACGGCGAAGTCAGCGGAACGGAACAGATCACATTGATGATTTGCTGAAGCTCCTTGCGATGATATGCACGACTTTGAAAAAAAAAAAACACAAGCAATATATATCAATACTTCTAGAAATAATTGAAGGGGTACGTTGTAGCATACGTTTAATGTCCATATTCGTTGTTACTTTTAGTCAGTTCTTCAGAATGCCTTGGATGCACGTGGCTTAGGGTCGTTGAAAATCCATTGTCAATAGCGTGCTCAGTCAAAAGGTCACCACTTTTGGTGGTCGAGTGTGCTTAATGCATGATATAATTAAAGAAAATAAGAATAGACAATCTCCTATAACAAAAGAATATATTAAGTACGAAATTACAATTTAAATTACATTGAAGAGATCAACACAGAGCTCGGAACACAGTTCGTGCTACCTTCGCGTACAGTTGTGTGTCGAGGAGTCTGAGTGAGTAAAGATGTCGCTTTGCTGCTCCGATTAAGAACTGGATTTTACACGTGGCGCCATCTCATGAATAGAAGTTGAAGTATCTGTCGGAACGCCACAGTACTCCCCCCCCAAGTACCATCGGTACGTTATAAGTACTTTGGGTTAAATTTAACCTTTCTTCCAGATCTGGTAGTTTTAGGTTGCTCCTTAACGGGATGTAAGCTTTCTTCCGGGAGTGATGTTGATGAGGAAGTTGTTGGATCTTGCATTAGAAATGCTGGTTTGAGACGATCGATTCCAATCCCTGATTGTTTGCCATTGCAGATGATGGTGAAATGTTTCGGTGTTCGTTTGACAACTTTGAATGGACCATCGTATGAAGGTGTTAAAGTTGGCTTGATTGCATCGTTGCGCACGAATACGTGCGAAGATGTCTCAAGCGCAGGATGTACAAAATAGCTTGGCTGGTTATGCGAAGATGCTGGGGTTGGCGAGATATTGCTCATGGTCTCACGTAAACGTTGAAGGAATGTTGGAGGGTCGATAACTGGAGTAGATTCTGGGTGAAAGAATTCACCTGGCAGACGGATGGTTGCACCATATAACATTTCAGCACAAGTGCTACCAATGTCTTCTTTGAATGCTGCGCGAAGACCAAGCAAGACTAGGGGTAAGGCTTCTGTCCAGTGTGTGCTACTGTGGCACTTCAGACCTTGTTTGAGAGATCGGTGAAAGCGTTCCACCATGCCATTTCCAGATGGATGGTATGGTGTTGTGCGAATATGGCGAATGCCAAGAAGAGAGGTGAGGGATGCGAACAAGTGACATTGAAATTGTCGGCCTTGGTCAGTAGTGATGGTGGTAGGCATGCCAAATCTTGAAAGCCACTGAGAGATGAATGCTCGAGCTACAGTTTCAGCGGATATATTTTCAATAGGAATGGCTTCAGGCCATCTTGTGTACCGATCAATACAAGTGAGGAGGTAAGTGTAACCATTTGAAGGAGGCAATGGGCCAACCAAGTCTAAGTGCACATGATCAAAGCGTCTTGCTGGAAGGTTAAATTGTTGAATGGGGCTGTGAGTGTGACGGGATACTTTACACCGTTGACATCTAATACATGAACGAGTCCATTCTGTGATGTCTTGATTCATTGCTGGCCAGACAAATCTGTCTGCGATCAGCTTTTTGGTGGCACGGATTCCAGGATGTGCCAAATTGTGGAAGGCATTAAACACTTCACGTCTAAAATTGACAGGAATATAGGGACGTATTCTATTGTTCTCTATGTCACAGTAAATTTTAAGCGTTGGATCAATGTGCAGCGGTTGTAACTGAAGGGAGGTTTGTGGATTTGAGATTAGGTTCTTGAGTTCCTCATCATGCAATTGAGCTTTTGCAATTTCAGAGAAATCTGGGGTAGTGAGGTTGATATTGTTTACCCGAGACAAGGCATCAGCGACACAATTATCAGTACCAGAGACATATCTGATATCTGTACTAAACTGGGCGATGAAATCCAGATGTCGAAGCTGACGAGGAGAACATGAGTCAGAGTTTTTCCTAAAAGCGAAGGTTAATGGTCGATGATCGGTGAAAATGATGAAGTCGTGTCCTTCCAAGTTGTGCCGGAAGTATTTAACAGCACAGTACACAGCAAGTAGCTCTCTGTCATATGTGCTGTATTTCCTTTCTGCAGTAGTGAGTTTTCTGGAAAAGAATGCCATTGGGGAAAGTCCTTTAGTGGTATGGGCTTGAAGCACTGCTCCTATGGCCGTATCAGATGCATCTACCATTATAGATAGCTGATCACTAGGTGAGTGATAACAAAGTGTGGCTGCATTTGCCAGATCGTGTTTGCATTGCACGAATGCTGCAGATGCAGATTCAGTCCAAGGGACAGCTCGTTGATCGTTTTTTTTTTTTGCTATTCTTCAGAAACTCATGTAGGCAGGCTTGTGTTTTTGCGGCATTTGGCAGAAAGCGTCGGTAGAAATTTAACATTGCTAGAAAACGCTTCAGCTCAGAGATGGTTTTGGGCTGAGGTAGGTCGTTAATTGCTTTGACTCTTTCCGGTAAAGGTTTAACTCCGTTCGGGGTGATAAGACATCCAAGAAAGGAAACTGAGGTTTGACCAAGTACACATTTGGATGGATTTAGTTTTAATCCATGATCTTTAAGGCGAGTGAAAATCTGACGCAGATGTTGAAAATGTTCTTCCCCATCTGTAGATGCAACCAGGATATCATCAAAATATGGAATGCAGAAATCGAGACCAGACAGTACTTGGTGTATGAAACGCTGAAATGTTTGGCCAGCATTGCGAAGGCCAAATGGCATATATAAGTACTCAAAGAGACCAAATGGTGTAGTCACTGCGGTCTTAGGCACATCTTTTGCATGCACTGGGATCTGATGATATGCTCTGGCAAGATCGAGGGTAGAAAATATGTTTGTTCCATGAAAAAGATGGGTACAGTCTTGGATATGTGGGACTGGATATCTGTCAAGGACTGTGATGGCATTAAGTCGACGATAATCTCCACAAGGCCGCCAGTCACCATTAGACTTTTTAACCATGTGAAGTGGACTGGCCCATGGACTTTTAGATGGGCGAATGGTTCCCTGTGCTAGCATGAATTCAAATTCTTTGCGAGCAGCTTTTAGCATCTCTGGAGAAAGACGACGAGGCTTGGAAAATACAGGTGGGCCATGTGTTTCAATGTGATGATACACTTCTGGCTGATGAGTATGCTGCCCTGATTTGGATGGGTTTAAAATGTCAGGGAATTCTGCTAATAACCGATGAAACCGTGTGCTGCCCGATAAAACACTTATGTTGGTAGGTACGTTTGATACGTGAGAAGCTTTGCCCTGTGATATCAGCTGAGTTGTAGCATCAATTAAGCAATTATTCTTGACATCCACTAGAAGGTGGAAATGTGTCAAGAAGTCGACACCAATAATTGCGTGAGTTACATCCGCAATAATAAAAGGCCAGGTGAAAGTCCGGCGCAAGTTTAAATCAAGTGTCAATAGTTTGGTGCCGTAGGTTGCAATTTGGGTACCATTGGCTGCATACAGTACAAGTTTATTAAGTTGGTGAGCATTTGTTTTAGTTCTCGGGAGCACTGATATGTCAGCTCCAGTATCTACTACAAAACATAACTGAGTTGAACGATCAGCCAGTACTATTCTGTCGATGTGGCGGACATTCTGTTGGCCAGCAGAAGACCGCCCATTTAGTTTCCCGCTTGTACAAAAGTGCATGGAGGGGCACACTTGCGAGCCAAAATTCATATGATAAAAACATATGCCACTTGTGGGATCTTTGTACTGCGTTCGAGTATTGTGACGAGATCGATTCCTGCTTCGAGCACGAAATTTATTACGTGGGCCCTGATTTGATCGATTGTATCTCCGTGAAGCATGAAGACTTGTAGAGAGTTCAGATACTTTTTTGGTCAATTCAGCCACTTTTTGTTCGAGGGATGAACTGGAAGGTGCAGCATTAGCAGCACTGACATAAGCTGGAGTAACAAGTTCATTAATTTTGTCAGCCATTGCTGCTAAACAGGTTAGATCTTCATTGGAAGAAGCAAGAATTATTTGTATGTTATTAGGGAGACGCGAAAGCCATAGTGACTTCAACAAGTCGTCACTAAAATGGCTTCCGGCCAGATCACGCATTCGTGACAGCAAGTATGAAGGTCGCTGATCTCCAAGTTCAAGTCCTTGTAGTAAAGTACGTATTTTTGAAGATTCACTTTCTGAATAGATTTCAATGAGCCGCTGTTTCAGTTTGGAGTATTTATCACAATCAGGTGGTTTGAAAATTAAGTCATGCACTGAATTCAGAATATCAGACTCAATTGCTGCAACTACATGGTTGAATTTTGTAGAATCCTCACTAATGCGAGCGATAGAAAATTGTGCTTCGATCTGAGCGAACCACAATGAAGGATTATTTTTCCAGAAAGGCGGTGGCTTCACCGCAAAGCGTGTGATTTGTGGCTCTGATGGAATATCGTCGGACATACTGATAGATAATTTTCACTTTAAATAATAAACACTTAACAGCACAAATATTGTAGCATGAAGATACACTATTGATATTTTACCATGATAACAATAAATATTTTAACCATGCATAAAAAATTTACGTAATGATACACACACAAATAAGACAGGATCAGCAATTACACACACAAATAATATTTTACCGAAATGCATTTGAAAAGAAACCCTTATTTGAGAAAAAAATGATGCGTTCATTTTGTATTGCGCACACACAAAATCACCACTTCACACTGCTAAGGCACTTTCGAAGGAAAAAGGAAATCACTCCTGTAGCACGTGGGAAAGAAATTCACTACTTTCGAACACTGAGGGAAGAATTTTCCCGTAGCACGTTGCACAAAAGTTACTGATGTGGCACATTTAGCGAAATTCACTGTTGTAGCACATTTGTCGTTGAATGATCGAAGAATTATTGCACGACGGCGAAGTCAGCGGAACGGAACAGATCACATTGATGATTTGCTGAAGCTCCTTGCGATGATATGCACGACTTTGAAAAAAAAAACACAAGCAATATATATCAATACTTCTAGAAATAATTGAAGGGGTACGTTGTAGCATACGTTTAATGTCCATATTCGTTGTTACTTTTATTCAGTTCTTGAGAATGCCTTGGATGCACGTGGCTTAGGGTCGTTGAAAATCCATTGTCAATAGCGTGCTCAGTCAAAAGGTCACCACTTTTGGTGGTCGAGTGTGCTTAATGCATGATATAATTAAAGAAAATAAGAATAGACAATCTCCTATAACAAAAGAATATATTAAGTACTAAATTACAATTTAAATTACATTGAAGAGATCAACACAGAGCTCGGAACACAGTTCGTGCTACCTTCGCGTACAGTTGTGTGTCGAGGAGTCTGAGTGAGTAAAGATGTCGCTTTGCTGCTCCGATTAAGAACTGGATTTTACACGTGGCGCCATCTCATGAATAGAAGTTGAAGTATCTGTCGGAACGCCACAGTACTCCCCCCCCCCAAGTACCATCGGTACGTTATAAGTACTTTGGGTTAAATTTAACCTTTCTTCCAGATCTGGTAGTTTTAGGTTGCTCCTTAACGGGATGTAAGCTTTTTTCCGGGAGTGATGTTGATGAGGAAGTTGTTGGATCTTGCATTAGAAATGCTGGTTTGAGACGATCGATTCCAATCACTGATTGTTTGCCATTGCAGATGATGGTGAAATGTTTCGGTGTTCGTTTGACAACTTTGAATGGACCATCGTATGAAGGTGTTAAAGTTGGCTTGATTGCATCGTTGCGCACGAATACGTGCGAAGATGTCTCAAGCGCAGGATGTACAAAATAGCTTGGCTGGTTATGCGAAGATGCTGGGGTTGGCGAGATATTGCTCATGGTCTCACGTAAACGTTGAAGGAATGTTGGAGGGTCGATAACTGGAGTAGATTCTGGGTGAAAGAATTCACCTGGCAGACGGATGGTTGCACCATATAACATTTCAGCACAAGTGCTACCAATGTCTTCTTTGAATGCTGCGCGAAGACCAAGCAAGACTAGGGGTAAGGCTTCTGTCCAGTGTGTGCTACTGTGGCACTTCAGACCTTGTTTGAGAGATCGGTGAAAGCGTTCCACCATGCCATTTCCAGATGGATGGTATGGTGTTGTGCGAATATGGCGAATGCCAAGAAGAGAGGTGAGGGATGCGAACAAGTGACATTGAAATTGTCGGCTTTGGTCAGTAGTGATGGTGGTAGGCATGCCAAATCTTGAAAGCCACTGAGAGATGAATGCTCGAGCTACAGTTTCAGCGGATATATTTTCAATAGGAATGGCTTCAGGCCATCTTGTGTACCGATCAATACAAGTGAGGAGGTAAGTGTAACCATTTGAAGGAGGCAATGGGCCAACCAAGTCTAAGTGCACATGATCAAAGCGTCTTGCTGGAAGGTTAAATTGTTGAATGGGGCTGTGAGTGTGACGGGATACTTTACACCGTTGACATCTAATACATGAACGAGTCCATTCTGTGATGTCTTGATTCATTGCTGGCCAGACAAATCTGTCTGCGATCAGCTTTTTGGTGGCACGGATTCCAGGATGTGCCAAATTGTGGAAGGCATTAAACACTTCACGTCTAAAATTGACAGGAATATAGGGACGCATTCTATTGTTCTCTATGTCACAGTAAATTTTAAGCGTTGGATCAATGTGCAGCGGTTGTAACTGAAGGGAGGTTTGTGGATTTGAGATTAGGTTCTTGAGTTCCTCATCATGCAATTGAGCTTTTGCAATTTCAGAGAAATCTGGGGTAGTGAGGTTGATATTGTTTACCCGAGACAAGGCATCAGCGACACAATTATCAGTACCAGAGACATATCTGATATCTGTACTAAACTGGGCGATGAAATCCAGATGTCGAAGCTGACGAGGAGAACATGAGTCAGAGTTTTTCCTAAAAGCGAAGGTTAATGGTCGATGATCGGTGAAAATGATGAAGTCGTGTCCTTCCAAGTTGTGCCGGAAGTATTTAACAGCACAGTACACAGCAAGTAGCTCTCTGTCATATGTGCTGTATTTCCTTTCTGCAGTAGTGAGTTTTCTGGAAAAGAATGCCATTGGGGAAAGTCCTTTAGTGGTATGGGCTTGAAGCACTGCTCCTATGGCCGTGTCAGATGCGTCTACCATTATAGATAGCTGATCACTAGGTGAGTGATAAGAAAGTGTGGCTGCATTTGCCAGATCGTGTTTGCATTGCACGAATGCTGCAGATGCAGATTCAGTCCATGGGACAGCTCGTTGATCGTTTTTTTTTGCTATTCTTCAGAAACTCATGTAGGCAGGCTTGTGTTTTTGCGGCATTTGGCAGAAAGCGTCGGTAGAAATTTAACATTGCTAGAAAACGCTTCAGCTCAGAGATGGTTTTGGGCTGAGGTAGGTCGTTAATTGCTTTGACTCTTTCCGGTAAAGGTTTAACTCCGTTCGGGGTGATAAGACATCCAAGAAAGGAAACTGAGGTTTGACCAAGTACACATTTGGATGGATTTAGTTTTAATCCATGATCTTTAAGGCGAGTGAAAATCTGACGCAGATGTTGAAAATGTTCTTCCCCATCTGTAGATGCAACCAGGATATCATCAAAATATGGAATGCAGAAATCGAGACCAGACAGTACTTGGTGTATGAAACGCTGAAATGTTTGGCCAGCATTGCGAAGGCCAAATGGCATATATAAGTACTCAAAGAGACCAAATGGTGTAGTCACTGCGGTCTTAGGCACATCTTTTGCATGCACTGGGATCTGATGATATGCTCTGGCAAGATCGAGGGTAGAAAATATGTTTGTTCCATGAAAAAGATGGGTACAGTCTTGGATATGTGGGACTGGATATCTGTCAAGGACTGTGATGGCATTAAGTCGACGATAATCTCCACAAGGCCGCCAGTCACCATTAGACTTTTTAACCATGTGAAGTGGACTGGCCCATGGACTTTTAGATGGGCGAATGGTTCCCTGTGCTAGCATGAATTCAAATTCTTTGCGAGCAGCTTTTAGCATCTCTGGAGAAAGACGACGAGGCTTGGAAAATACAGGTGGGCCATGTGTTTCAATGTGATGATACACTTCTGGCTGATGAGTATGCTGCCCTGATTTGGATGGGTTTAAAATGTCAGGGAATTCTGCTAATAACCGATGAAACCGTGTGCTGCCCGATAAAACACTTATGTTGGTAGGTACGTTTGATACGTGAGAAGCTTGGCCCTGTGATATCAGCTGAGTTGTAGCATCAATTAAGCAATTATTCTTGACATCCACTAGAAGGTGGAAATGTGTCAAGAAGTCGACACCAATAATTGCGTGAGTTACATCCGCAATAATAAAAGGCCAGTTGAAAGTCCGGCGCAAGTTTAAATCAAGTGTCAATAGTTTGGTGCCGTAGGTTGCAATTTGGGTACCATTGGCTGCATACAGTACAAGTTTATTAAGTTGGTGAGCATTTGTTTTAGTTCTCGGGAGCACTGATATGTCAGCTCCAGTATCTACTAGAAAACATAACTGAGTTGAACGATCAGCCAGTACTATTCTGTCGATGTGGCGGACATTCTGTTGGCCAGCAGAAGACCGCCCATTTAGTTTCCCGCTTGTACAAAAGTGCATGGAGGGGCACACTTGCGAGCCAAAATTCATATGATAAAAACATATGCCACTTGTGGGATCTTTGTACTGCGTTCGAGTATTGTGACGAGATCGATTCCTGCTTCGAGCACGAAATTTATTACGTGGGCCCTGATTTGATCGATTGTATCTCCGTGAAGCATGAAGACTTGTAGAGAGTTCAGATACTTTTTTGGTCAATTCAGCCACTTTTTGTTCGAGGGATGAACTGGAAGGTGCAGCATTAGCAGCACTGACATAAGCTGGAGTAACAAGTTCATTAATTTTGTCAGCCATTGCTGCTAAACAGGTTAGATCTTCATTGGAAGAAGCAAGAATTATTTGTATGTTATTAGGGAGACGCGAAAGCCATAGTGACTTCAACAAGTCGTCACTAAAATGGCTTCCGGCCAGATCACGCATTCGTGACAGCAAGTATGAAGGTCGCTGATCTCCAAGTTCAAGTCCTTGTAGTAAAGTACGTATTTTTGAAGATTCACTTTCTGAATAGATTTCAATGAGCCGCTGTTTCAGTTTGGAGTATTTATCACAATCAGGTGGTTTGAAAATTAAGTCATGCACTGAATTCAGAATATCAGACTCAATTGCTGCAACTACATGGTTGAATTTTGTAGAATCCTCACTAATGCGAGCGATAGAAAATTGTGCTTCGATCTGAGCGAACCACAATGAAGGATTATTTTTCCAGAAAGGCGGTGGCTTCACCGCAAAGCGTGTGATTTGTGGCTCTGATGGAATATCGTCGGACATACTGATAGATAATTTTCACTTTAAATAATAAACACTTAACAGCACAAATATTGTAGCATGAAGATACACTATTGATATTTTACCATGATAACAATAAATATTTTAACCATGCATAAAAAATTTACGTAATGATACACACACAAATAAGACAGGATCAGCAATTACACACACAAATAATATTTTACCGAAATGCATTTGAAAAGAAACCCTTATTTGAGAAAAAAGTGATGCGTTCATTTTGTATTGCGCACACACAAAATCACCACTTCACACTGCTAAGACACTTTCGAAGGAAAAAGGAAATCACTCCTGTAGCACGTGGGAAAGAAATTCACTACTTTCGAACACTGAGGGAAGAATTTTCCCGTAGCACGTTGCACAAAAGTTACTGATGTGGCACATTTAGCGAAAATCACTGTTGTAGCACATTTGTCGTTGAATGATCGAAGAATTATTGCACGACGGCGAAGTCAGCGGAACGGAACAGATCACATTGATGATTTGCTGAAGCTCCTTGCGATGATATGCACGACCTTGAAAAAAAAAACACAAGCAATATATATCAATACTTCTAGAAATAATTGAAGGGGTACGTTGTAGCATACGTTTAATGTCCATATTCGTTGTTACTTTTATTCAGTTCTTGAGAATGCCTTGGATGCACGTGGCTTAGGGTCGTTGAAAATCCATTGTCAATAGCGTGCTCAGTCAAAAGGTCACCACTTTTGGTGGTCGAGTGTGCTTAATGCATGATATAATTAAAGAAAATAAGAATAGACAATCTCCTATAACAAAAGAATATATTAAGTACTAAATTACAATTTAAATTACATTGAAGAGATCAACACAGAGCTCGGAACACAGTTCGTGCTACCTTCGCGTACAGTTGTGTGTCGAGGAGTCTGAGTGAGTAAAGATGTCGCTTTGCTGCTCCGATTAAGAACTGGATTTTACACGTGGCGCCATCTCATGAATAGAAGTTGAAGTATCTGTCGGAACGCCACAGTACTCCCCCCCCCAAGTACCATCGGTACGTTATAAGTACTTTGGGTTAAATTTAACCTTTCTTCCAGATCTGGTAGTTTTAGGTTGCTCCTTAACGGGATGTAAGCTTTCTTCCGGGAGTGATGTTGATGAGGAAGTTGTTGGATCTTGCATTAGAAATGCTGGTTTGAGACGATCGATTCCAATCACTGATTGTTTGCCATTGCAGATGATGGTGAAATGTTTCGGTGTTCGTTTGACAACTTTGAATGGACCATCGTATGAAGGTGTTAAAGTTGGCTTGATTGCATCGTTGCGCACGAATAGGTGCGAAGATGTCTCAAGCGCAGGATGTACAAAATAGCTTGGCTGGTTATGCGAAGATGCTGGGGTTGGCGAGATATTGCTCATGGTCTCACGTAAACGTTGAAGGAATGTTGGAGGGTCGATAACTGGAGTAGATTCTGGGTGAAAGAATTCACCTGGCAGACGGATGGTTGCACCATATAACATTTCAGCACAAGTGCTACCAATGTCTTCTTTGAATGCTGCGCGAAGACCAAGCAAGACTAGGGGTAAGGCTTCTGTCCAGTGTGTGCTACTGTGGCACTTCAGACCTTGTTTGAGAGATCGGTGAAAGCGTTCCACCATGCCATTTCCAGATGGATGGTATGGTGTTGTGCGAATATGGCGAATGCCAAGAAGAGAGGTGAGGGATGCGAACAAGTGACATTGAAATTGTCGGCCTTGGTCAGTAGTGATGGTGGTAGGCATGCCAAATCTTGAAAGCCACTGAGAGATGAATGCTCGAGCTACAGTTTCAGCGGATATATTTTCAATAGGAATGGCTTCAGGCCATCTTGTGTACCGATCAATACAAGTGAGGAGGTAAGTGTAACCATTTGAAGGAGGCAATGGGCCAACCAAGTCTAAGTGCACATGATCAAAGCGTCTTGCTGGAAGGTTAAATTGTTGAATGGGGCTGTGAGTGTGACGGGATACTTTACACCGTTGACATCTAATACATGAACGAGTCCATTCTGTGATGTCTTGATTCATTGCTGGCCAGACAAATCTGTCTGCGATCAGCTTTTTGGTGGCACGGATTCCAGGATGTGCCAAATTGTGGAAGGCATTAAACACTTCACGTCTAAAATTGACAGGAATATAGGGACGCATTCTATTGTTCTCTATGTCACAGTAAATTTTAAGCGTTGGATCAATGTGCAGCGGTTGTAACTGAAGGGAGGTTTGTGGATTTGAGATTAGGTTCTTGAGTTCCTCATCATGCAATTGAGCTTTTGCAATTTCAGAGAAATCTGGGGTAGTGAGGTTGATATTGTTTACCCGAGACAAGGCATCAGCGACACAATTATCAGTACCAGAGACATATCTGATAACTGTACTAAACTGGGCGATGAAATCCAGATGTCGAAGCTGACGAGGAGAACATGAGTCAGAGTTTTTCCTAAAAGCGAAGGTTAATGGTCGATGATCGGTGAAAATGATGAAGTCGTGTCCTTCCAAGTTGTGTCGGAAGTATTTAACAGCACAGTACACAGCAAGTAGCTCTCTGTCATATGTGCTGTATTTCCTTTCTGCAGTAGTGAGTTTTCTGGAAAAGAATGCCATTGGGGAAAGTCCTTTAGTGGTATGGGCTTGAAGCACTGCTCCTATGGCCGTGTCAGATGCATCTACCATTATAGATAGCTGATCACTAGGTGAGTGATAAGAAAGTGTGGCTGCATTTGCCAGATCGTGTTTGCATTGCACGAATGCTGCAGATGCAGATTCAGTCCAAGGGACAGCTCGTTGATCGTTTTTTTTTTTTGCTATTCTTCAGAAACTCATGTAGGCAGGCTTGTGTTTTTGCGGCATTTGGCAGAAAGCGTCGGTAGAAATTTAACATTGCTAGAAAACGCTTCAGCTCAGAGATGGTTTTGGGCTGAGGTAGGTCGTTAATTGCTTTGACTCTTTCCGGTAAAGGTTTAACTCCGTACGGGGTGATAAGACATCCAAGAAAGGAAACTGAGGTTTGACCAAGTACACATTTGGATGGATTTAGTTTTAATCCATGATCTTTAAGGCGAGTGAAAATCTGACGCAGATGTTGAAAATGTTCTTCCCCATCTGTAGATGCAACCAGGATATCATCAAAATATGGAATGCAGAAATCGAGACCAGACAGTACTTGGTGTATGAAACGCTGAAATGTTTGGCCAGCATTGCGAAGGCCAAATGGCATATATAAGTACTCAAAGAGACCAAATGGTGTAGTCACTGCGGTCTTAGGCACATCTTTTGCATGCACTGGGATCTGATGATATGCTCTGGCAAGATCGAGGGTAGAAAATATGTTTGTTCCATGAAAAAGATGGGTACAGTCTTGGATATGTGGGACTGGATATCTGTCAAGGACTGTGATGGCATTAAGTCGACGATAATCTCCACAAGGCCGCCAGTCACCATTAGACTTTTTAACCATGTGAAGTGGACTGGCCCATGGACTTTTAGATGGGCGAATGGTTCCCTGTGCTAGCATGAATTCAAATTCTTTGCGAGCAGCTTTTAGCATCTCTGGAGAAAGACGACGAGGCTTGGAAAATACAGGTGGGCCATGTGTTTCAATGTGATGATACACTTCTGGCTGATGAGTATGCTGCCCTGATTTGGATGGGTTTAAAATGTCAGGGAATTCTGCTAATAACCGATAAAACCGTGTGCTGCCCGATAAAACACTTATGTTGGTAGGTACGTTTGATACGTGAGAAGCTTGGCCCTGTGATATCAGCTGAGTTGTAGCATCAATTAAGCAATTATTCTTGACATCCACTAGAAGGTGGAAATGTGTCAAGAAGTCGACACCAATAATTGCGTGAGTTACATCCGCAATAATAAAAGGCCAGTTGAAAGTCCGGCGCAAGTTTAAATCAAGTGTCAATAGTTTGGTGCCGTAGGTTGCAATTTGGGTACCATTGGCTGCATACAGTACAAGTTTATTAAGTTGGTGAGCATTTGTTTTAGTTCTCGGGAGCACTGATATGTCAGCTCCAGTATCTACTAGAAAACATAACTGAGTTGAACGATCAGCCAGTACTATTCTGTCGATGTGGCGGACATTCTGTTGGCCAGCAGAAGACCGCCCATTTAGTTTCCCGCTTGTACAAAAGTGCATGGAGGGGCACACTTGCGAGCCAAAATTCATATGATAAAAACATATGCCACTTGTGGGATCTTTGTACTGCGTTCGAGTATTGTGACGAGATCGATTCCTGCTTCGAGCACGAAATTTATTACGTGGGCCCTGATTTGATCGATTGTATCTCCGTGAAGCATGAAGACTTGTAGAGAGTTCAGATACTTTTTTGGTCAATTCAGCCACTTTTTGTTCGAGGGATGAACTGGAAGGTGCAGCATTAGCAGCACTGACATAAGCTGGAGTAACAAGTTCATTAATTTTGTCAGCCATTGCTGCTAAACAGGTTAGATCTTCATTGGAAGAAGCAAGAATTATTTGTATGTTATTAGGGAGACGCGAAAGCCATAGTGACTTCAACAAGTCGTCACTAAAATGGCTTCCGGCCAGATCACGCATTCGTGACAGCAAGTATGAAGGTCGCTGATCTCCAAGTTCAAGTCCTTGTAGTAAAGTACGTATTTTTGAAGATTCACTTTCTGAATAGATTTCAATGAGCCGCTGTTTCAGTTTGGAGTATTTATCACAATCAGGTGGTTTGAAAATTAAGTCATGCACTGAATTCAGAATATCAGACTCAATTGCTGCAACTACATGGTTGAATTTTGCAGAATCCTCACTAATGCGAGCGATAGAAAATTGTGCTTCGGTCTGAGCGAATCACAATGAAGGATTATTTTTCCAGAAAGGCGGTGGCTTCACCGCAAAGCGTGTGATTTGTGGCTCTGATGGAATATCGTCGGACATACTGATAGATAATTTTCACTTTAAATAATAAACACTTAACAGCACAAATATTGTAGCATGAAGATACACTATTGATATTTTACCATGATAACAATAAATATTTTAACCATGCATAAAAAATTTACGTAATGATACACACACAAATAAGACAGGATCAGCAATTACACACACAAATAATATTTTACCGAAATGCATTTGAAAAGAAACCCTTATTTGAGAAAAAAATGATGCGTTCATTTTGTATTGCGCACACACAAAATCACCACTTCACACTGCTAAGGCACTTTCGAAGGAAAAAGGAAATCACTCCTGTAGCACGTGGGAAAGAAATTCACTACTTTCGAACACTGAGGGAAGAATTTTCCCGTAGCACGTTGCACAAAAGTTACTGATGTGGCACATTTAGCGAAAATCACTGTTGTAGCACATTTGTCGTTGAATGATCGAAGAATTATTGCACGACGGCGAAGTCAGCGGAACGGAACAGATCACATTGATGATTTGCTGAAGCTCCTTGCGATGATATGCACGACTTTGAAAAAAAAAACACAAGCAATATATATCAATACTTCTAGAAATAATTGAAGGGGTACGTTGTAGCATACGTTTAATGTCCATATTCGTTGTTACTTTTAGTCAGTTCTTGAGAATGCCTTGGATGCACGTGGCTTAGGGTCGTTGAAAATCCATTGTCAATAGCGTGCTCAGTCAAAAGGTCACCACTTTTGGTGGTCGAGTGTGCTTAATGCATGATATAATTAAAGAAAATAAGAATAGACAATCTCCTATAACAAAAGAATATATTAAGTACTAAATTACAATTTAAATTACATTGAAGAGATCAACACAGAGCTCGGAACACAGTTCGTGCTACCTTCGCGTACAGTTGTGTGTCGAGGAGTCTGAGTGAGTAAAGATGTCGCTTTGCTGCTCCGATTAAGAACTGGATTTTACACGTGGCGCCATCTCATGAATAGAAGTTGAAGTATCTGTCGGAACGCCACAGTACTCCCCCCCCCAAGTACCATCGGTACGTTATAAGTACTTTGGGTTAAATTTAACCTTTCTTCCAGATCTGGTAGTTTTAGGTTGCTCCTTAACGGGATGTAAGCTTTCTTCCGGGAGTGATGTTGATGAGGAAGTTGTTGGATCTTGCATTAGAAATGCTGGTTTGAGACGATCGATTCCAATCACTGATTGTTTGCCATTGCAGATGATGGTGAAATGTTTCGGTGTTCGTTTGACAACTTTGAATGGACCATCGTATGAAGGTGTTAAAGTTGGCTTGATTGCATCGTTGCGCACGAATAGGTGCGAAGATGTCTCAAGCGCAGGATGTACAAAATAGCTTGGCTGGTTATGCGAAGATGCTGGGGTTGGCGAGATATTGCTCATGGTCTCACGTAAACGTTGAAGGAATGTTGGAGGGTCGATAACTGGAGTAGATTCTGGGTGAAAGAATTCACCTGGCAGACGGATGGTTGCACCATATAACATTTCAGCACAAGTGCTACCAATGTCTTCTTTGAATGCTGCGCGAAGACCAAGCAAGACTAGGGGTAAGGCTTCTGTCCAGTGTGTGCTACTGTGGCACTTCAGACCTTGTTTGAGAGATCGGTGAAAGCGTTCCACCATGCCATTTCCAGATGGATGGTATGGTGTTGTGCGAATATGGCGAATGCCAAGAAGAGAGGTGAGGGATGCGAACAAGTGACATTGAAATTGTCGGCCTTGGTCAGTAGTGATGGTGGTAGGCATGCCAAATCTTGAAAGCCACTGAGAGATGAATGCTCGAGCTACAGTTTCAGCGGATATATTTTCAATAGGAATGGCTTCAGGCCATCTTGTGTACCGATCAATACAAGTGAGGAGGTAAGTGTAACCATTTGAAGGAGGCAATGGGCCAACCAAGTCTAAGTGCACATGATCAAAGCGTCTTGCTGGAAGGTTAAATTGTTGAATGGGGCTGTGAGTGTGACGGGATACTTTACACCGTTGACATCTAATACATGAACGAGTCCATTCTGTGATGTCTTGATTCATTGCTGGCCAGACAAATCTGTCTGCGATCAGCTTTTTGGTGGCACGGATTCCAGGATGTGCCAAATTGTGGAAGGCATTAAACACTTCACGTCTAAAATTGACAGGAATATAGGGACGCATTCTATTGTTCTCTATGTCACAGTAAATTTTAAGCGTTGGATCAATGTGCAGCGGTTGTAACTGAAGGGAGGTTTGTGGATTTGAGATTAGGTTCTTGAGTTCCTCATCATGCAATTGAGCTTTTGCAATTTCAGAGAAATCTGGGGTAGTGAGGTTGATATTGTTTACCCGAGACAAGGCATCAGCGACACAATTATCAGTACCAGAGACATATCTGATAACTGTACTAAACTGGGGGATGAAATCCAGATGTCGAAGCTGACGAGGAGAACATGAGTCAGAGTTTTTCCTAAAAGCGAAGGTTAATGGTCGATGATCGGTGAAAATGATGAAGTCGTGTCCTTCCAAGTTGTGTCGGAAGTATTTAACAGCACAGTACACAGCAAGTAGCTCTCTGTCATATGTGCTGTATTTCCTTTCTGCAGTAGTGAGTTTTCTGGAAAAGAATGCCATTGGGGAAAGTCCTTTAGTGGTATGGGCTTGAAGCACTGCTCCTATGGCCGTGTCAGATGCATCTACCATTATAGATAGCTGATCACTAGGTGAGTGATAAGAAAGTGTGGCTGCATTTGCCAGATCGTGTTTGCATTGCACGAATGCTGCAGATGCAGATTCAGTCCAAGGGACAGCTCGTTGATCGTTTTTTTTTTGCTATTCTTCAGAAACTCATGTAGGCAGGCTTGTGTTTTTGCGGCATTTGGCAGAAAGCGTCGGTAGAAATTTAACATTGCTAGAAAACGCTTCAGCTCAGAGATGGTTTTGGGCTGAGGTAGGTCGTTAATTGCTTTGACTCTTTCCGGTAAAGGTTTAACTCCGTACGGGGTGATAAGACATCCAAGAAAGGAAACTGAGGTTTGACCAAGTACACATTTGGATGGATTTAGTTTTAATCCATGATCTTTAAGGCGAGTGAAAATCTGACGCAGATGTTGAAAATGTTCTTCCCCATCTGTAGATGCAACCAGGATATCATCAAAATATGGAATGCAGAAATCGAGACCAGACAGTACTTGGTGTATGAAACGCTGAAATGTTTGGCCAGCATTGCGAAGGCCAAATGGCATATATAAGTACTCAAAGAGACCAAATGGTGTAGTCACTGCGGTCTTAGGCACATCTTTTGCATGCACTGGGATCTGATGATATGCTCTGGCAAGATCGAGGGTAGAAAATATGTTTGTTCCATGAAAAAGATGGGTACAGTCTTGGATATGTGGGACTGGATATCTGTCAAGGACTGTGATGGCATTAAGTCGACGATAATCTCCACAAGGCCGCCAGTCACCATTAGACTTTTTAACCATGTGAAGTGGACTGGCCCATGGACTTTTAGATGGGCGAATGGTTCCCTGTGCTAGCATGAATTCAAATTCTTTGCGAGCAGCTTTTAGCATCTCTGGAGAAAGACGACGAGGCTTGGAAAATACAGGTGGGCCATGTGTTTCAATGTGATGATACACTTCTGGCTGATGAGTATGCTGCCCTGATTTGGATGGGTTTAAAATGTCAGGGAATTCTGCTAATAACCGATAAAACCGTGTGCTGCCCGATAAAACACTTATAATAATTATATATATTAATTATATCTTTTACCATACTGGTTGCCATCTTTCATTGTGCATTCTTCAATATTTTTTGGTACTTACGTATTAACACAAACACCTGGATCAGTTTGGTGGTCTTTATAAATGAAAAGAGAAAAATACTTATCAGGAGAAGTACATTGTTTTTGCAGCTTGCTTTTAGCATAACCAAACTATTAATATTTATCCAAGTTGGCAAAATGTTATCAACATATCAAAGGAAAAAACATTTAACAAATTTTAAAATACTAATTTGAATTATTAAATAAAAATTATATGATAGTTTAAAAAAAATACATTTTCCACAAATTTTTTGTCTAAATTTTTAGCACTTGTGCCAAGTGATCTGTTTTCACTTAAAAAAAAAAAAAAAAAAAAAAAAAAAAATCAGAGAATTACATAAACTTGATACTGCATGCCTTGTCTATGTACCAAATTCATCTCATAGTTGTTTCCATTAGAAATTTTTGTACTAAAATGTTCTATTCCTGCAGAACTTTTAACACAGCTTCGTCTTTTGATGGTAAGCTCCACAAGCAGTATTTTAAATCTGAAATTAATCTAAAACAACTATTCGTATCTAAAATCCATTGGAACTTGAAATACAACATGAGAAACACATATGAAAATGGTGACATTGCTTGAATGAAAAATTGTCATGAGCATGTTACCTGAAAAATTTTGATACATAATCGTTGCCAGAGTTTGACACATTTTTGAAAATTTGGTAACTTTTATTAAGGTGGTTTCAATAATATGCAAATATTTTTTATTCTTATGATTGCTTCATTGTATACATTTGCCCTTTCCCTAGAGTGCAGCACAATACCACAAGTTTTCCAGCCAAATGCGGTATGCATTTCAAGTTTCTATACATTTATATAAATTTTAAGAGAGTAAAATATTGACAAAAACTGCATTAAGTTTTCAACTCTTGTTTTGTTTTTCATTAAAAATTTGCTACCATTATGTATAATTCATTTTTTTTAATGTAAATGTTTTTAAGTATTTGTAGGATAAAGGCAAATTACACTTATTCATTCTTTCTTTGATATAATACATGTAGCTCTTTACCTGAAATCAATGTTTGTCAAATTATTATGCATAAATTAGAAGTATGCATGTTTCTCTTAGGTCAGTTATGTTTCAGGAACTATCTTTAATGAATTGTATAGAAAATTGTGGACGAGGTGTTAGGTGTACAGGAACATGGTATATTATAAACATGTATAGTATCTCATAGTATATAAACTCATAACTTTGATTATGCAGTATGCTTTGTATATTATTTCTGAAAGCATGTATATTTCAATCAAGATTGTCGAGTAAACTTTTCTTGCTTTATGCTATCTCTGAAAGCATGTATATTTCAGTCAAGATTGTTGAGTAAATTATGCTTATTTTATGCTTTTTTACATTAGAAAATTCCACAACTTTATCACGAGGAAATCTGCAATGGCATTTAGGAATGACAAGTTTGTATCTATTACATAAAATCTAATGTTTTCTGGATTCTTCTTTTCCTTTTCCTCCCAACAGAAAAACTTTAATGGTATAAATCAGCGGTTTTCAACCTTTTGACTGTAGTGTACCATCTAAGCAAAAACTGAAAAACATTAATACTACCACTAATTTTACAATGATTATTTTTCAATTCCTCAATAGAAATATTAAAAACATATATATATTGCCATTTGCACACTCTTTGTATTAAATATGTACACATAAAAAACTATTAGATTAAAAACTGATGATTACTTAATTATCAAAATTAAATTTAATTAAGTTAATTATTCACTTGATTATCAAAATTTCAGTTATAATACTTTAATATTTAATGTCTTTATGTCTGCTCTTATTTCATTTAATGGTAAATTAGGATCCACTTTTTATTTTGATGTATATTTATATTTCAAATTTAACATGGAAAAAATCTTTTTTCACACAAACAGGTTGTGCGAAAAGACAATACAAATTTGATAGCTTTATTTGAAATGCCTTTAAATTCTTTTTTTCGGTTCAGCCAGAAGTTAACAAGTGTGTCATTTTCCAAATCTTCAAGTCGATTTCGATCGAAGGAAATTTCTATTAACTATTCTTTTCTTTATGAGATTTTTGAATTTCATAGTTAAAAATATTTTGTTTCTTTGCATACCACCGGCTGAGAACCGCTGGTATAAATTAATTATAACAGATGTAAATTAATATTTCTCATACAAAAGAGTTATTTCAATTCTTTATTGCGAACATTATATACAGAGTATGTCTTTTATTAACAACAAGATTTTAAGAATTTAAAATAATAATCATTAAATCCTCTTGATCTATAAACAGTCTTAAAAATTATAAAGGGAAAAAAATTGAAAGTTAAAGAAATCAATATTATGAATTGTTCCTTTTTAGAGAAGTTTCATTGTTTAATTAATTATAAAAAGTGTTTTACATTATGAAATATAAAAATTAAGAACATTTGAATTTGAATGAATATTTTAAAATTTTCCCTCAGATAGAAGCTCAACTATTCGAAGCAGGAGACCGAAGAGAAAAAAGGAAGAGAGATGATATTACAGCTGCAGAAAAGGAAATAATTGAAACGTAGAAGAATATATTAACGTACTGTGTGAAATATGTGACTTGTATAAGCAATCAGTTGCAAATCAGTCTGCTGTCATATAAAATCAAAATCTAATTATTAATTTATTAAAAAAATAAATCATGCATTTCAAATATTACAGTGTTTTCATTCTTGTATGTATTTCTGCAGTGTGGGATTCATATTTTAATTGTAAAATTTACTACTTTCTTAATTTTATAAAATTTTGTGATTATAAAAATTATTTAAAAGAAATTCACAGATCCATTATATGACATAAACATTATAATAATTCTAATACCACTATTATAAGTCTCGTGAAAATATTTATGCATTTTACACAGCAATTATCTTTTTCCTGGAGGAAAATGGGAATAAGACCTGTAAGAATCTTTAGTCAATGTATTACGAATTTTAATTTTCAGATATAACACGAAATGAATTAAATTGTTTTTCAATTATGTTAATAAGTTATATGAATGAGATGTGGTATTAAAAATTTCATTTCTTTTTATCATTGAAGAAATAACATTCGATATCCTACCGCTCCATAACAATGGCAGATAAAATTGACATTCTAATTTCGAAGTTCTAAAAATACAGAGATGACAACTATTAAAGTATGGCTAATGTCTAGTTTACAATAACAATGTTGAGTCGCCTACTAAAAATTAGGTGAATCAAACTGTATTTATTTTCCCCCTTCTCTTTTTTTTGGCTGAAAAACAATTTATTATACACTCATGATTTTACTTAAATGTATTTCTTTTAATGGCAAACCCACTGAGGTAAGTATGCAGTAAGTTATTATAGTGAATGCGTAATGATGATATAAATCTAAATTCAGCAAACAATCTTTCCCTTACTTTAATGTTTTAAAATCTAGAATTAAAAGAAAAATGTATGTTCTTTAAATAATACAAGAGGATATGGAGGCATAAATCATAGGCTGTTTATTCTTTACATATTATGCTAATCAGGAATTGGAGCAAAACCCTGCTTAATCGAAGAATACGCTCACAGGAATGGTGGAGGAAAATTGAACTGTCCAATATTTGTTTTGCCCACCTCCAAGAAGACATAAACAATATAGAGTAAACATAATACATAAACAGTATAGAGTGAAATAATTGTTTTTAGGAAATACATTTAAATATCTTTGACAGAAGAATATGTCAGTTTTAATTTATACTATAATAAATAAGCATGAAGTTCTTATGCTATTAAATGTGTATTGTCACATGGAAATTTTCTATCTTGTCCCACGGAAGGGGACGAAAGGGAAACATTTGACTTTTTGGAAGAAACTGAATTTCGGTGCAGTAAATCTTATTGCTAAGTTTAAGATAAATTAAGTGCAATGCTAATTTATATTGACTTACTATTGTAAATCATGACTGGCATACCAACACTAATATATATATATATATATCAAGCCTATTAAGTTATTTCTGGTAGTCAAGAGTTTTTAAACATAAATGATGGAAACAAGAAATTCAGAGGGAAGAACAATAATGATAAAGGTTGTCAGTATGCATTTGAAACCAGGACAAATAAAATTATTTAGGATTATTATTATCAATTAAAATCATTTAGGGTTGTGCATTTAGTTACAGGTTTAAATATAAACCATGGCTTGTGGGTCCCCAAGAATATATTATGAAAGTAATTTTTTTCATAATATATTCTTTATTATCCATGAAGGGGGTTTCACCTTTGCCAGAGGTTCATTGTTGCCCACTTTGGGTTTTTATTATCGAGTTTCAAAATTTAAAGATAATTCATTGTGCAATGCAATTTCAACATGCACTGACTGAAAACTTTCTGAAGGTACCAACTCATCATCTTCAAACACATCAATCTCAGGATTTTCAACACAATACCTTAAGCATATATTATGTAAAATGGCCACCAGATATGACCATTTTACATATTTTGCTTTGTGAATACAATAGTGTTCCACCAGTATCGTGCAGTACCCTAAATCTTGATTTGATCTCTATAGCTGCACGAACTTTTCTGTGCTTCTCATTATAGAGATATTCCCGTAATAAAATGGGAATATAATCCACTATCTCCCAAAGATATGCACGATGCGACAAAATACTATCTAGATTTTGTTTTAGTCCACTCCATATAAATGCATCATAAGTATTGCCTGGCCATTGTCCTATCGCATAGAGAACCCTCAGACCAGCATTCCATACCTAGAAAAACATAAATCCTAAGTCAAAAGAAAGTTTCATCTGAAATTTTAATACACAGATTTTTAACATTAAATATAGTTGATATATTAATAAATCAGTCTTTTTAAGGAGTTTACTTTCCATTTTTAACAAAAATATGTCACTGTTTTTTCCATTATTAAAAAATATGCAATAAAACAAACACACAGACACACACACACACACACACAAAAAAAAAAAAAAAAAAAAAAAAAAAAATTACAGCTACCCTTTTTTCATTAAATTGTAGTAATTATAGTAAATAGGTGATTCTAAAATTTATTTAATATCTATACTTCACTATAATTATAGTATAGATAGCTTTTTGTTATTATTATTCGAATAATAATGAAACATTCTTGCAGTAATTTGAAATGACTATAATATTATACTTATTATCATATATTTCTTACCTTTTCACCATTAATGGAAAATTTATTTTTCCGGTTAATGAAGACAAAACAAAAATTAATATCACCACACTCGCAACATCTGCGGTTTCATTTGTATGTAACCCAAAATAATTCTTGGTAAGCTAGGTAGAATCACATTTGTGATTGCACTCCAGTTCTTTTACAGCTGGTCGAAAGAATTAACATCTACTGTATGTGGAAATAGCGAACAAAACAGTAAGAAATTGGAACAATTACCTGTGGACAACTTGTATTCATAGCATTCTAAAATGAGCTTTTGGTAAAATTTGACCGCAAATAAAACAGTAGTAATGAACGAATGTTTTTTCACGAAGTGGGTCCAATACTTTCACAGCAGGGTTATTTCATGCATTCTGCAGAGAGACTGATGTATGGTTTGTTGTAACTGCTGTATACAAATGTCTGGCTCAGAATTCCACAACAGTAATTAGCACAACTTTCATGGTTGATGGTATAATATGGAGGTACCAAAAATTAGTATTATCACAGTAACTGCAAGATGGCTTATATTTCTAAAACTCAGTTAACACATCTCATGCAGAAAGAAAATATTATCGAGTTTCATACTTAAATCAAGGTCACTGAAAAGTGGTAAAAGCAATCTGCTTAAGAAAACAGATGCCTCTGTAGAGGACTTTCTATGGAAAACTGGCTTTCATTCCCATTATACATGGGCAAAACCAATGTCATGTAATATAATAATCTATTAGTAAATACATTTAATTTCTTTGTATTTATTTATGTCATGCTGCTTTTCGTGTAATTTAGTATGATAACCTTATAAGTTTATTTAATTCTGATCATGGTCTACGGAAGTAAGGTAAGTCACCTGTTATCGAGAATATCAAGTTATTAATACTTATGTGAAAATCTGCAATAACTTTTCATATCATAAGAGATTTATGAATGTGTATATAATTTACATGTGTAGTTATTATGCAAGATCTATAGAAAGTATCCAAAATTACCGTGACTTTAATCACACTGTACAAACAGGCAAGACATTATACATTAGGAGAAAATTAACTAATATTTTGGGGGATGAAATACTATTTTACATATGGCAACTGTTTAAACAGCTGAGAAAAATTCATGCTTTTTCCCCCTACAGTTACAGAATATATATATATTGTTTCATAAGAATAAAAAGTAAAGTTAAATTTAAATAATTCTCATGCGCCATTGCTGCAAAGAATGAAATTTGAATTTAACAAATATTCTCTATTCATATAAAGTTAATTTAAATTATGAAATTTTAATTGCATACATATCAAAGATTAATTATTGCTGCAAACTAATTTACTATATCACTGAAATTCTAGCATATGTAAATTAAATGCACGTATCTAAAACCATGAAAAAATATATAATATTCCAAAAAACTAATCCCAAATATATACATATATATATATATCTCAAAGACAGGCATATGCATAATTTCTGTTAGAAAAACAATTTCTCCGAGATTACGTTTTAGAGTAATTAAAACAATAAATTAATGGTGATATTATTACTGCATTCCAAAATTCGAAGTAATTAACGATTTCGATCATTACTAAGAAAAAAAAAAACGGGATGAAAAAGAAAGAATCCTGATACAATAACATTAAAAATTTGTGTGTTTACGTATAAAAATATATAATATTCTCAAATAGGTCATTTAAGCATAGTCTTTGATTCGGAAACATTTCCAGAAGTATTTTAGTTTTCATAATCTGAAGTAAAAACAAACCTGCTTTCGAAAAGAATATCCATTGGCAGTTGCCTTCAGAAAAGGTTTCAATTCATTGAAGCAAACCGATTTAATCTGAATCAACTGAGGAATTCACGCTCCGACATTTCAAAAGCATTACGACTGTCTCTTAAATGCCAAGGAATTCGATCAGCATTTCTCCGATTTCTTAAACGTTTGAGTAAAATCACTTCAGCCATCTTGTTTACAGTCGCTGTTAAGAGTTTGCGGCAGGTCAGGAGTAGCCGCAAAATTCCTCTATGGCAGTGACGTATTTTCAGTAGGCGTGTCCGAAAAGCGTTGCACTTGAATTCGGTTTTGCAATGCAAGTGCGATTACCATGATAAGCGTTGCACTTGAATTCGCCCCTTAGAGGAGCCTTACTTCGCACCCATGGAAGTTAGAACAGCATCGTTGTTCCCACCTTCTTATTCGCAGCTAAACTTAATTTTTCGCCCTGTGGGCAGAAAGACTTAGTGGATGCAACACCAAATATATCTGTACTTTGTCCGATGGAGTGCATAACAAATGATGAGAAGCCAGAAGTACAGTTTGCACTTACCTGCAATATTTGTAACGAAAAGTTTTCGGGTATTGATCTTTTAAAAAAACACTGTGCTTCGCATTTAAACTGTCCAACTCACATATGTAACGTCTGTCAGAAAACGTTTTCACGTAAATATACTTTGCAGATTCACTCATTAATACATTCCGGTAAAAAGCCTCATGTCTGTGATATTTGTAGTAAACGTTTTACTCAGAGAAGTGATTTAAATAAGCACTACCGCCGTCATGCCGGGTTTAAGCCAAATATTTGCGATATCTGTGAAAAGGGATTTGCACAAAAATCTGATCTTAAAAAACATTATATGGTTCATACTGGAGAAAGACCCCATGCATGTGCGATTTGTGACAAAAGATTTGCTCAGAAATCACACCTTAATGATCATTTTCTGATGCACATTCAGTTAAAACAATATAAATGTAATGTCTGCGATAGACAGTTTCATATGAAACAAAGTCTTAAAAAGCATTCCATCAAACACGAAAATAGAAAACTCTGTGAATGTAGTTACTGTGATAAAAAATTTTTTGCTAATCATGCGTTACAAAAGCATTTAATGATACATACCAAGAAAAAAAATGTTTGTAAAGTATGTGCTTCAGAATTTTCTACATTGGAAGAATTGAAAATGCATCATAACACTCACATAGGCGAAGAACCTTTTGTCTGTGAAATTTGTGGCAAAGGATTTTTCCTAAAAAACCGGCTTAGTCATCATCTGTTGAGTCATGATAAAATCAAACCACATGTTTGCAATGTTTGTAACAAAAGTTTTAAGCAACGTGTACATCTAAGAGATCATTCTATGATTCATACTGGAGAAAAACCACATACTTGTTACATTTGTTGTAAAAAATTTATTCAGCTATCATCATTACAAAGGCATTTTGGGACTCATACTGGAGAAAAACCACATAACTGTAGTATTTGTAAAAAATCCTTTTCACAGAAAAGTGATTTAAATAAACATTTAGTGAGCCATACCGGAGAAAAGCCCTACAAATGCAGTATATGTAAAAAGGGATTCTCAAGGAAAGCTTATCTCACTGAACATATCACAAAACATTCTGATTCCAACACTGTCTGAGAATTCTCTTTTATTATATGTTAATATTTAACATTAAAAATTAATCAAAATGCTTTGAAACATGTGATATGTTAAGGTATCTTATTTAAAAACTTGTTCCGTATTTGTTTATTATATTTGTTATACATTGTTTTAATGAAATGCAGAAGAAGTAATGAAAAACAGATTATATTGTCTGAAGAATTAGTGTAATCATCAGTTTATTAAAATTTTCTTTTCATGTCACTTTATTTCCAACAGAGTTTATGATATCATATTGTTGCTGAGATATTAAATGCTATTTAAACAATTACTTAATAGTGAAGGAGTGAAACAGCATTAATTAGCATAAATAACTAGATATTAGTGCCTAGGCTAAATTATTTATTTAAGAACTCTAACGTTATATAAATCACAACTATGAAATTAATTATTTTATATTACAAAGTAATAAATCACATACTGTCATAAGATATATGTTAGTCATCAGAATTTACACTAGACATTTTGAAGTATTTAGCATGCATGCCAATCATGAATTTCAAGAAGTCATACATTTTTTTTTCTTGTATTCTAAATACAGTATTAAAAAAATGAGTTTCTTAATTAAAAAATGCTGATAATTCTGTCTTGGTTTCTTTATTAGCAAGAAAATGAACTGGCTGTTTTTCTTGTATTCAGTCTCCTGCAGAAATGCCTTCATGAAGAACTTCTGTATCTTAAAAAAGATAGCTATTAAATTGTCTAATATAATTAACCTAACACTCTGTAAAATATAGCTCTTGTAGCAAATTCATTTTATTACAATCAGAAATATGCAAATAATTTCTATCCAGTATTTTTTCATCATCCATGTTCAGCAGAGTGAATGTAAGATATTGATTATGTGAAGTAATTTATTTATTTTTTTTATAATTATTGAATTTTACTAGTGTTACTTAACATATATAAAAATACTATTATGGATTAATGTAAACTATTAATTTTAATATTTCTGAGGATTTATTTTTCTGTTAAGTCTAAATAGAGAACATTTTTGATTTTTCAGTTTATGTTAATATTTGAAATCATTTTTTATAGTAGAACCCTTGCATGTGATCTCTGTTGCAGTTAGCAAAAGCTGATTACTGTTAAAAGGTTCAGATTAAAGTCTTTGGATTCCATTTTGTCAGATACCATCAATTAGTACCTTGCAATCAGAATTGAGATGAAACTTAATGAGACAGTCTTTATATGGTTTATTGCTGATTGAATAATTTAATTGAGGCAATTCTAGGCAAAGTGATATCAAAATCCACAGAAAAATGGATACTTATGTATTAATGCAACCACCTTAATAGAAGTTGCCGAATTTTGAGAATGTGGCAAACTCTGGCAACCATGCTCATAACAATCCTCATTTTATCAAATCCATGCCGCCATTTTAATATGCATTCTTATTTTGTTGTATTCAAAGTTCCAATGGTTTTTATAAATAAATCATGGTATTTTTTCCTTAAATTTATTTTTAAAATGCAATGTGTAGAAGTTGGCAATGAGAAAAAAAACTGTGGTAAAATTTCTCCAAGAAATACAGAATTTTGCTGAAAATTTTCTAAATTAATGTAAGGAATAAAGGAAACACATTTCTTCGATAGCCAAGGGTTGCACAAAGGCGAGTCTTAAATTTTCAGAATTTGCCAACTACGTGCATAGCTATTCTGAAAACCATGCCGATAACAATCATTCAGTCAGGCCATACCGCTGTTTTCATATTTCATATACATTATTTTTTGTTGATTCAAAGTTCCAGTGGTTTTTGTAAACAAATCATTATATTTTTTACCTTAAACTTAGTTACAAAATATGAGCTTGTGGAAGTTGCCAGCAATGGAAAAAGCTACACGAATGCATAATTTTTCTAAAATTTTTTTAAAGGGCATAAAAGGAAATGTGTTTCCTCGATATCTGAGCGTTGCATGAAGCCGAGTTTATACAGTTCTCTGATGTTTTTTTAAGTGAAAACAGATAACTTTGTACATCAGCAGAACAACACAAAAAAATTTGAGAAACAATATAAGTGTTTTTTTTTCTCATGAATCCTTATTTAATAATTCAAATTTGTATTTTGAATTGCTAAAGTATGTTTTCTTTTCATATGTTGACAGTGTTTACAAACATAGTTAATATCAATAGTTTAAGAATCTTTCTAAAAAAAAAAAAAAAAAGCCAAAAAAACAACTAACTTTTACCTTTTCATGTGCCAAAAATCGCCAAATTCTGCCAATGTGGTAGCATTAATATGCAAGTACTGAAAAATGTAAATGTAATCACTATTGTCTATACAGCACTGTTTTAAAGCTTACCAATATGTAATATATTGTAATCATATTTAAATGCATAAAAACATTACATTTTTATGTCTTAATAGTATGTTCATGCATAAGAATATATATATCTCATAATTTAAATTTTAAAATTAGTTCAAAATGTTTAGAAAATTTTATATTGAGGATTCTACCAAGCAGTTTTCTGCTTCAGAAATCTTGCACATTTTCTGAATGCTTATAAATGCTCAGAAAAGGTTTCAAAAACTGGTACTTGCATTTGATTGCAGATTAAGGATAAGTGATTTGGCTTCTTTTTTTGGTCTAATTATTTTATTGTTATTCTGCATTTTTGATTGTTATATAGCGTCAAAAGTAAAATTAGAGGAAGAAGATTAATTTGAATGCTATAGTTAATTTTTAAAGGTGCAGAGTTTAGCTATCTGTTATCATTATTGGTTGTAAATACACAGAGCCTATATATTATAAACTATTTGAGAAGTCAAACAACAAGAATCAGCATTATGTTTGTAAATTTTGCAGGATTAGTTTTGATAGTTTAATTACAGAACAAACTTCCTCAGCTGCCAAGTGCAAAATATTTTTATCTAAATGGGTAATAAACATCATAATTTCTGGTGATGGAATAGGGTGGTTTTTTATTTTCCTTTGTATGATGTAGCAAAATCAAAAGTACTCGTTATTAATAAATTATTAATCTGCCACTGTTTGTTTCAATATGTGATTATTCATTTATGAGTTCCAGAGGCTGTGTTGAAACTAAATAACATTTGCATAATCCGAGTTCAGAAAACAAAACATTTATTTTACATATTTTAAAGAAATAACGTTCTGAAACAACATGTTTCATCTACACAATCAATCGACGCTTTCACCAGAGCATTACGCCATCAAACTTGGCACACAAGTTCAAATTGAAGAATTACAGAAGCGTTGTTGCCACACAAGAAAAGACATATAGTTACAACTTCACACAATAATAAAACAAAAACACACTTTTGAAAAATAGACAATAATAATAAAAATAGTAATAATAAAATTCTTAACAATATTTTCTCGATTATGCAACAGGCTGAGTGGTAAAATCCCTGAACATTGGTAGTTCCGACCTTGGTTTGATTCCAGGCAAACGGGCTGGCTGTATAAGTATTTTCATGGTTTTCTCCATGTGCAATATGTATACAGGCCAGTTTCCCTTATAAAGTCCTCCACAAAGGCATCCTTCCTCTTAGGCAAATAGCCGTAGTGTGCTTTGCCATAATCAGTGAAACAAAACCCAAATCATTTATGAGTTATTATGTTACTTTGAAAGATTAACCTTAATTCACAATTTTGATCTAGTATATTTTATGAGGAAATAGGTGCAAATATGGATTGTCATGATCGCAAAAGAATGAAAATAATATGCTAAGCATTTTTAAAAGAAGCTTTACTAATATGTGTTTATTACTCAATCACCAAATACTAATAAGTCAATTTGAAATGTAGCATGTAGGTTGGATAAGAACATAGGTTATTAAACATCACAAATTTCAGCTGTATTCTTGAAGGCAGGTCTGAAAAACGATACTTCAAACATCAATGAGTTTTTTAAAAATAAAAATAAGAAATAAGTACTACTTTAGACTTATGAAATGTAACTTTAATTTTAATGTAACTTAAATTTTGAAAACCATTGTGTTTCTGCTTGACTGCAATATTATCTCCACTGGCAACATCTGTTATGTTTATAAACCATCAAATGTATTTATTTCATTATTTTGTCACAATCTTATGTAAAACACAAGCTATGAAATAGTGAATCAAATTATGGCAGCTTATTATCCTAATGAATTAAGGTAATAGGAATTGCTAGATAATTTGAAAGAAATCTTGCAGCTCTAAAGGATTAAATTCATAATGAATGACAATCATAAAAATAAAAGGAAGTAAAATTATTTCAATTTTTTTTATAATGTTGAAGTTGTATATGTGAATAGCATGCTTTAAATTATTGTTATTATTATTATTAGTACAGTACAAAGTCCATAATCCACACGTCCATTATCCGGAATGACCTATAATGTGGACCTCAAACCAGAAACTTACGCATGCGCGTAAAGCGTTTACCCATGCGCTTCCGATAGTGAAGTGACAGAGAGGTTATTGAAAACAAAAAAAATTCAATTGACAAGTTAGTCGGTATTCTCGACAGAGCAATTACAGGACTTGAACAGTAGAACTTTGTAACTGAACAAGAAAGTATGTCTGTTTATAGAATTAAAAAGAAAGAATTAGAACAAAAAACAAAGCAACTTAAACAACTTACATTAAAAGAAATGTTTAATAAAGTAAACAAATAAATAAAGCTTTTTTTTTTGTAAATTTTGATACCCTTTAGATCATAATTGTGATATCTGGCGACTGTTTGGCGATCAACAGAGCATGCTTGGCGCAGGTAGCTCTTCTCCGAGAAGGGTTAATGTATTTATTAAGAGTTGCATGTTAGCCTCGGAAGAGGAAGGTAGTATATTGTACTATGCGGTAGGAGCGACGTACTGCTCTGAGTAACTATTATATTATGCTTTGAATCATATATTTAATAAATGTTTTTTTTGTCTTGCTAAATGGTGCCTTGTTAAACCACGAAGTCATCACAACACGCTCTCTTACGAGAAAACCAGAGAGGTTAGAAGCTTAGAGCGTTGAAAACGAAAGAGAAGTAAAGTTAAGCCTAATCCACTAAAGAAGCGCGCTTTTGCAAAAGGGAGTAGAAACGTGAGAATTATTTAATCAAGAGTTTGAAAGGCTTGATTCTAAAGGAAAATAGAAGAAAATGTTCAAAAACGCAAAGAAAGAGGATTTAGTAACAGTTCTATTGGAAATTGGCGAAGAACCATCTCAAGATTTGAAGCTGGTAGAACTGAAACACAAACTCCAGAATAGCAAGGAATACATCGAAGATGCTGATTTCGTGAAAGAAATTCTGATTACTACAGTGGAGAATAGAAAAAGAAAAGAAGAAATGGAAAGAATGCAAATGGAAGAAGAAAGAATAAGAACAGAAAGAGAACACAAAATAGAATTAGCGAAGATTCGAGCAACTCAAAATGAAGGAAGTAGAAGTCCAACACCTTTAATCCAAAACACAGAACGAGAAACCGAAATTTCCCTGGACAAGCTGATCAAAGGAGTAGAAACACTGACTATACCAGTACCGAAGAGAGCAGAAAAATGGAATATATTTTTCGATTCTATCGAAAGAGCATTTAAGCACAAGAAGGTTCCCGAAGAATACAAATCAGAAATATTATTGAAATTAATTGGAGAAAAAGCTTCAGATGTTCTTGTTTATATAAAGGAGGAAGATCTGCAAAATTACGAAAAAGTGAAAACTCTTGTTCTGAAGGAATATCAACCTACTCCTCAAACCTGTTTAGAAAACTTCAGAAAAACTAAACGTTATTCCGGCGAAACGCATATCCAGTTCGCTTCAAGACTAACAGCTACATGGGACTATTACTGCAAGTCAAGAGAAATAAAGGATTTCGAAACACTCAAGGAGTTAATTATTTCCGATAAATTATTCCAAGCTTTAGATGAAGAAACAGCTGCACACGTCACAATACGCCAAGGAAATAAATGGCTGAAGCCTCAAGAATTAGCTACAGAATGTGATATTTATTTCACGGCCAAAGGAAAATCTTTCGACGAAGTTCGAAATGGAATTAAGTGATCACCGAGATTCCTGGATACGACATGTGCACAAGACAAATATATTCCGCCACCCATGAGAAAAGAATATCCAAAACACGAAAGATCTTATGCGAGAAGAAAAGAATGTTATATTTGTGGAAATTATCAACACATCGCAAGAGATTGCTTAGACAAAAGAAGAAAGAACGAAACTGCAGTAAATAAGAAGAGAAAGGATGATTCCAAAGCTCAAAAAAAAAAAAAATTCAAACAGAACATCAAAAGAAGAAGCCATCGTAGCTAAAGTAGACTCATCCCATCTACGATCCGAATTCGCAGAACGCATCGTTCAACCACTGCAAAAAGTAGATATTTTTATCAACGCTGAGAAAATCGAAGCTATCGTAGACTCTGGAACGCAGATAACGATCGTACATTCATCGCTCATTCCAAATTTAGAGGAGAGAGAAGGAGGTAAAATATTGCTAACACCTGCTTTTGGACAACCAATTGAAGCAAAAGTTTGCCGTGTACCTATTTACCATAAAGATCATGGAAGCAATATATTTAATTTTGTGGATACATTAATTGCAGTGACTGATAAGCTAAATGTGCCTTGCCTAATAACTCCAGAAATATACGAACTGTTGATTAATCCTGCGGCAGAAGAACCAAACGCAGAAAGAAATAATTATGGAAGCGAAAACGCTCGGAAGTTTATTCGCCAATGCACAGTCAAACGACGGCGTCGATTCCCCCTGCTAACGCTTATGGAGGAGAAAAACGAAGGGGAGAAGGCGAGTGTTTATGTAAACACAGACTTATCGTCTGCTGAACGCCTTCACGAAGAGCAAGCTAACTGTCCGTCGCTGAGAGAAGCATTGAAGCTAGCAATAGAAAAAAAAGGAAATTATTTATTTATTGATCATCTTTTACATCACCAAGAAAAAATATTAGGACAGACTGTTTTTCAGTTAGTGCTTCCACTTAGTAGAAGAGCGCAAGTGTTGGAATTAGCACATAGTTCCATTTTCGGTGCACATCTTGGAATAAGAAAAACAAAGGAGCGAATACGATATTCATTTTATTGGCCTGGATTAGCACAAGATGTCGAAACCTTTTGTAAAACGTGCAAAGATTGTCAGTTGAAAAGTCCAGAAAAGCGATCTGACAAGATTCCCATCACACCGGTCAGAAGGCCAGGATTACCTTTCGAAACAGTTAACATCGACGTTATTGGACCTATAGAACTTCCCTCTGCTAGGAAACATAAATATGTGTTATGTCTGGTAGATCAACATTCCCGATGGCCAGAAGCCATTCCACCGAGAAGTTTGACAGCAAAAGCCACTTGCGACGCGCTTTTGGAGATTTTCATGAGAACAGGAATCCCTAATACAATAGCTAGTGACAACGGAAGTAACTTTGTTTCAAAATTAACTAAAGAATTCCAGAAAAGACTAGGTTCTCACCCTAGGTTCTCTACACCTGCTTACAGTGCTTTAAATGGATTAGTAGAAAGATGGAACAAGTCCTTCAAGCAAATGTTACATCATGTCATCAGGACTGATCCTTCGAATTGGGATAAGCACATCCCATACCTGCTCTTTGCATACAGAGAAGTACCAAACTGCACCACGGGTGTCTCACCATTTCAGCTGATGTATGGAAGACAACCAAGAGGTCCTTTAGCAGTACTGAAGTCTTCATGGTCAGGAGAAATACCTATACCACCTAATCTAAGTGAATCGGCAGTGGATTACTTACAGCTTTTAAAAATAAGGTTAGAACAAGCCAATTTAATTGCAAGTGATAAACAACAAAAATATGCTGACTACTTTAATCGGAGATCAATACCAAAAAATTTCAAAATCGGAGAACAAGTTTATTTACTCATACCAGATTCACATAACAAGCTCTATGCACAATGGACTGGTCCAGGAGAAATCGTGAATCATTGCCCACCTCATTCCTATAAAGTAAAACTACCTGATGGAAAGATCAAACATGTTCATGCAAATAAAATTAGAAAATTCCAAGCTAGTGTCATTGCAGTTGGAGTGATGTTTGAAAATGAAGAAGAATTTGGAGAAATTATAACTTTACCAGGAAAAGATCTCTCGACCCCCTGGAAGATTTTAAAATAGATGCAAATCTGAATTTAGAAAATTTGAATCCGCAGCAGAGAAGAAAATTGATAGCTCTTATCAACAAACACCGAGCACTATTCACCGGAAAGCTGAAAATAGCTAAAGTTGAAGCTCATAAAATTAGATTAATACCCAATATGGAGAGGAAGAAACCTTACATTTATAGGATTCCTGAAGCATTGAAACCCAAGGTCGATGAAGAAGTAGAAGAATTATTGAAATCGGGACTAATAGAAGAAAGTAATGCAGAAATAGCTCATCCAGTAGTTTGTGTAAGCAAAAAAAATGGAGATATCAGATTGTGCTTAGATTATCGAGCTTTGAATGCAGTGACGAAGCCAGATGACTTTCCTATGCAAAATGCCATTGATTTAATGTACAGTATAGGAAGAGCCAACGTCATAACAACTTTGGATTTGCTGAAAGGATATTGGGCAATTCCCATGGAGGAACAAAGTAAAGAGTACACATCCTTCAAAACTCATCGAGGTCAATATCAGTTTAAAGTGCTACCCTTTGGATTAAGGAACGCAGCAGCAACTTTTCAGAGAGTAATGAATAACGCGCTGAAAGAATTTCAACAATTTTCAAGAGCCTATATTGACGACATAGCTATATTTTCCACGGATTTCGACAGTCATCTCCAACATCTGGATAAAGTTTTCACCAAATTAGAGTCACTTGGATTTACTATCAATTCGAAGAAATGTTCGTTTGCAAAACCTCAAATTAAATATTTAGGACACATTATTGGATCAGGAAAACATCAACCAGATTCCGAGAAAATAGAGGCAATCAAGAAGCTGGAAACGCCGAAAACGAAAAGAGATCTTAAAAGTCTGTTAGGACTATGTAATTATTATCGCGATTATATCCCAGGGTATGCAGAGATCGCCTACCCACTCACAGAACTCACGAAAAATAAACAACCGGAAATACTCGAATGGAAAGAAATTCACGAGTCAACATTTCAACAACTGAAGGAACGATTAGCGATGTCAACGGAGCTGATCACCCCAACACTGCAGGATCCGTTTGTCATTCATTCTGATGCATCTCAAATCGGAATAGGTGCATGTTTATCACAGCAAAGGGGAGAGAAGCAATTTCCCATCTGCTACGCGAGCAAGAAATTATCGAAACCTCAACAGAGTTGGCCGACTATAGAGCGTGAAGCTTAAGCTATAGTATCATCCTTGAACCGGCAGGTTCGTTTCAACGGGCGCCTGGACGGAAGGGTCCTATCCCGATCGAGGGTGCGTCACTTTTCGAACTTTGTGAGCATAGTTGTTCGGCAGAGTGATTATGGGTCTGTAGGCAGAGTGAATGATAAGCCATAGATGACATACAGTCCAGTTGAAAGATAATTTGACGATACCTGCACTTGGGGAGAAGTATTCGGAGGCTAACTCCTAGGTTGAAAGTCGCTGCGCTGAGGCATAGAGGGCGGCGTCGATGGGCGGAGAGAAATCTTGAAACCTTTAGGTCATGTGGGTGGTGATGTCCAATGGGAGCAAAAGTTGGAATTTGGAAATAGAGCTGAGGGGTCTCATGCAAGCAGGTGTATTTTACTCACAGGTTAACGATAAATTCAAGAGTTTTTTTTTTTTTTTTTTTAGTTAAAGATGTTGGCTTCCTCACATATTGTAAATAGAATTAATAGTTTTTCCATGGGTGTATCTGCTGCTTTTAATTGGTGTAAGTTATTTTTGAGAGTAGAAAAGAATTTAAATATGTTATTGTGGCCGAAAATATTATTGAGTTCTTTTAGTGTGGAGAAAATGTCGGTGAAAATGTTCGCGTTAGATGTAGTGTTGGGTGTCTGGTTTCTAGTGTCTTGTGTATTGTTGGAAGTGACTTGTGCGTATGTTCTGCCTTGTGTGAAATTTGGGGTGCTATTGCTTTGTGCAAAAGTGTGTTTTGGTGAGTTATTTGTATTTCTGTTTTTGGGGAATTTCTCGCAACCGCGGTAGGAAGCTGGATGATTTTTTTGGCAGTTTGCGCATGTGGGGTTATCTAATTTACCTTGTGTTGGGCAGTCTGTTGTTTTATGTTGTTGTGCGCATTTAACACACCTAGGTAGGAAGAAACAATTGTCTGATGAGTGATTAAAGCGTTGGCAGTTGTGGCATTGTGGTGTAATGTTTTTGTTGATGTATTTTTCAATTGTGATAATGAACATACCTAGGTGTGTTTCACTGTAGATTTTGTCGATGTTTGGTGTTGGCATGAGTTGTATCTGAAATAGTGGCATGGGTTGTTTGGTTTTGAATCTTGTGAGTTGTACTACTTTGCATACATTGTATCCGAGGTGTGTGAGTTCCGTGGAAATTTCATGTGTGTCAGTGGTAATGGGTAAGCCTCGGATAACTACTTTAATTGGGCGTTTGTGCTTGGGTGTAATGATATAATGTTCGATGTTATGTTTTTGTAAGTCTGTGGTGAGTTGTCTGTGATCATCTGTTGTTGATGGTAGTAACTTGAGATATTCTCCATTTATTTTGGCGTAAAATGTGGCATTAGTCAGTGTAGCGAGTATCTTGATGCACTGGTTGTGTGTGGCGCCATCTATCGGCTTAACCATAATTGGTGTAGGTGCGCTATATTGGGGAAGTCTTGTATCTGGTGTTTGCGAGCTGTTAGTTTGTGTTGTGGGTTGGGTGGAATGGGTGTCAGGTTGCGAGAGTGCTGTGTAGCTGTTTTGGGTGGGTATACTGTTGGGTGCAACATTTACGGGTACCTTAGCAGTTTTGTGTGGTTTTTTGAATCCTTCCGTGTCGTCGTCACTGACTGAATTATCACGCGGTTTGCGTTTCTGTTGTGTGATTGGCTGTGTAATGCTTGCATGGGAAAGAGCAATAGTCAACTTACCCCTCAGCTGATCCAGCAGAGTCTTCTTCTTTTCTATCTCCTTTTTCAGAATGTCCGAATGATAGTCCGTGTCCGTGACTGGTCTGTTGGCCGATAAGTACCGGATGGTTCCGTAATAGGTAGTAATGCTCCTTTCTACTTCAACGATTTCTTGTCGGAGTGTAGCAATTTCCAGCTCCGTAAGAACGTGCCCAGCATTGTCCTGGTCCATATCAGTGGCCGTCGCATTCGAGGTGTCCGCAACAGGATCCATACCTTTATCCGGTGGAACCGATGGGCATTGAAGAAGTTTGAACCTTGGATATTCAGTTCATCAGTGAAAATTGTGACCGATCATAATCCTCTAGCCTTTATAGTAAGAAATGCTCCGCAATCGTCCAAATTACAATGACGGGCCATAGCTTTGCAGAAATATAATCTCGAAATAGAACATTGCCCTGGAAAAAAACTGTCAAACGCGGATGCATTATCCAGACTTCCCACCTGTGAACTTTGAACATTAATTTACTGTTCGTCTTCACTAACATTTTGTATAGTTAATAATTAGATAGTTTTTTTTTTTGCTTTTCATAATCATTTTACAATTTTGTGCAAATAAGATGTTTATGTAATTTGAAATATATAGAGAAATTATTGGATAACAAATATTCGAGGTAAGTGGTAAATTTAGATATTTGTCTCCCAAGGATTTAAATCATGCTGCAGCATCATTAATTAAAAAGAACGTTAAGAATATAATTTTATATATATATAAGAAACTTAATAATTTTACTGTCATCATTGGAATAATACTAGGGTATATTTTAAACATGTTTGTAAAAGAAAATATCAACTTGGTTTCTTTGAATTAAGAATTGATAAATTGTTACAATAATAATAAGGTTCGGAACAAGTGAAGTTAAAAATGAGTTATCTATGTTTATATACAAAAATGTGTTGGTTATATTTATTTATGTTTATATATGTTTTTGCAGTAAATTGTAGTACAATTGTAGGTATTATGTTGCAAATGTCTATAGTAATTGAGATTTGAAAATTAGGATAGAATGTATTAAAGTATATGTAGTTTTTTCTCTTTTTCAGGTTGATCGCAAACAGTTGCTAGATTTTAGTTTCCAGATTGCTGATTGATTTGTAAATAATATCAACAACAATCTTACGACGGGGGTGTGATATCTGGCGACTGTTTGGCGATCAACAGAGCATGCTTGGCGCAGGTAGCTCTTCTCCGAGAAGGGTTAATGTATTTATTAAGAGTTGCATGTTAGCCTCGGAAGAGGAAGGTAGTATATTCTACTATGCGGTAGGAGCGACGTACTGCTCTGAGTAACTATTATATTATGCTTTGAATCATATATTTAATAAATGTTTGTTTCGTCTTGCTAAATGGTGCCTTGTTAAACCACGAAGTCATCACAATAATTGCTCTTTATTTCATAAATTACGATTTAATATTTTGAATTGTATAATTTCTGCATGCCATCTTGCCAGATTTAAATTAATGATATATAATCCGGAAAAACCCCTAATCCGGAATCGCCGAAGTCCCGATGGGTTCGAATTACAGACTTTGAACTGTAATATTAAAATTATATGATTATTTTTATTCTGTTAAATAATCTGATATAATCCACACTTGATACTAATTATCACAATTGTGCATTTATGTTTGCCTTACCTGTAAGCACCTGTTCTGAGAAATGCCCTATTTTATTTTGATTTCCTCCCATTTAAATGTGCATTGAAATCATATGCTTTATACTTTACAAGATAGTAACTTTTAATCCAAACTTATTGGGTGACTAAGGACTTATATTTTGAGAACCACTGGTTTTTTGTTTGATTGTTACTTTGTCTTTACTAGTAGTAATTTCTCTGGTTGAAATTCATTAGAGGTTTTCAATACAGTATGGGAACAGTGTTCCATCATGTACAAGTATGTATGAGTGGATTGAAAAGTGGCTCGACAAGTGTGATGCATGAAGAAGATGTAGGATATCTGAATGTCTTTAATGTGACTACCCTTGCAAGAAAAGAGTCAGCAAGCTCAAGAGATGCTACCAGTAAACTATTGAATTACTTTTCAGTGCCAATAGGGTTTAGCATACAGCACAAGCACATTGGGATTTACCATTGCTTATTCAACTGCTGCAATAATGAAGGTAAAAAATTGTTTTGATTAGAATAATCACAAGAGGTGAAATATGGATCATCACTGTGAACCAGAATTGGGCATAATTCAATTACAATGTAACTGATTAATAATTGAATTAAGTGCAATTGCTAATACAAGTAATTAAATTACAATGCAATTAGTTACTTATATTCACAATTGTAATGTAACTGCAGCTACAATTACAATATAATTATAATTTGAAATCCTTCACTTACAATGTAACTGTATTATGAATCGTATAACTACAATGTAATTGTAACTGCAGTTAATTCAGTTAATTAACATAATTGTATTATAAATTGTACAATTACAACAGAATTGTAATTGCAGTTAATTTATTTACAATGTAATTGCATGATTTATAATTACAGTTGCATCTACAATAAAATTATAATCACAGTTATAATATACAGGGTGTTTATAAAGTCCCGGACTCATTTTGATGTTTAATAACTCATAAAATAATAGATTAAAATTAATAACATAAATGGTTAGATAGACTCAAAAAGTTTCATGACCCTCGTCAATGAACTTCCACGTGTGTCCCCTTCATCGCACAGAGAATATCAAGTCGATATTCAATTTTACGCCAGGTACTAGCAAGCATGTTGGCATCCACAGAGGCTATTGTGGTTGTAATTCTGGCTTTTAGATCATCAATGTTTGACACTTTCCTTCTGTAAATGTTGTCCTTTACAAATCCCCAAAGGAAAAAGTCTAGTGGCGTTATATTAGGTGATCTGGGTGGCCAAGGAATTGGACCTCCTCGCTCAATCCATCTTCCTGTAAAATGGTCATTCAAAGAACTATGAACGACGGTACCCCAATGACGTGGTGCACCATCGTGTTGCAAAAAGACATGTGGCTGAAGATCTTCTAGTTGTGGAAATACAAAGTTTTTCAACATGTCTAAGTATATGACTGATGAGACCGTTTTTTCTGTAAAAAAGAAAGGCCCAATGACTCGGTCGTGCATTAGTCCACACAACACATAAACCTTTGGGGAATGCCTTTGTGCCTCATGGTATTCATGGGGGTTTTCAGATCCCCATATGCGCACATTATGGCAATTAACAATGCCAGAAAGATGGCAAAAACAAAAGAGAAAAATGCAATTAATTAGCAGACGATATTTAGAAAAGTACAGATATTTAGACTGGAAAATGAAATTATCTGAAATTAAACACACGCACAGATGATATTTACAAAAGTAAAGATATTCAAACCTGAAAAGGAAAATATACAAGTTTTCCATCATTAAAGGCCATAAGTTTGTTTATATCTTCATTATTTTTTATGAGTTATTAAACATCAAAATGAATCCGGGACTTTATAAACACCCTGTATATATTACCTAGAATTACAATTAAATTTACTAGTACTCACAATTTATTATTCCCTAACAGATGCACATTATTTTTACTTACGATATAAAATATTGTCCTTGGAAAACAAAATTTGCAGACATGTTCATGCTTCGTAAACTGACAGACAGTATGAATGGAAATAATCTTCAAGTAGCTTTTGGGAAGTGCACAAAATATAAGATCTTAATTAAACTTTCACATGTTCTCACTTATATCAGTTTCTCAGAATATTGTTCTTCAGCAGAGCATAAGATCTTTAATTTCTCTTTAAAATTTAAGCTATCTTTTATTGACGGGAAAAAGGTGGTAATTACTTTATAGTTGAAACTATAATTAATGCAACTATAATTGCAATTGTAATGGCACTTAGAATTCCAATATAACTGCAAGAGCAATTAAATTTATTGGCATAGCAATAATCAAATATCTAAGACTTTTACTTTAATTGTGGTAGATTGATTATTTCTATTTGAATTTCAGTAAACAATCTACATGTTTGAGTATCTTTGTGGTTTTTCTTTCCATAAATACAAACCAGTTTACCTCAGAAAGTCCTCCATGAAGACAACCTTACCCTTAGACAATGGGAGACCTACAGTTATCGATTCCCAGCCTAGAAACCTCCCTGAGCCCTCTCATTATAATTATCACCATTTAAAATGTCAGCACAAATATATAATTAACATTTATTTAACTAAAATGATTTGGAAAACAAAAAATCTTAAGATTAAAGAAAATATAACTTACATTTAGCAAACATATTTAAAAAAAAGATGATTAATCTACCATTTTTTATGTTTAAAAAAATGTTTTCTAGTTTTTCTGTCAATAATATATATACACTCTTTTGTAAAAAAATCGAAGCACCAAGAAGGACTTTTGCGATCGTGACGAAATTTGGTATGCAAAAACATCTTGATCGAACATGCAAATGTTCAAACTTTCAAAGCAAATAAACAGGAATTGTGATCATAGCACTTATTTCTAGTGCACAATTCGAAAAGTATAAAACCAGTAACAAAGGCAGAAAATTTATCTTTTTTTGTTGCTGCCATTGTAATTCCATAAAGAAGCAACTAAAGATGCCATTATGATGATATCGAAGACCTTACAGACAACTAAATGACTTCAAATGTCGTTGCATTGTAGGGTTGCGTGAAGCTGGGTGGTCATACCAAGCAATAGGCTGCCTGCCACCTGCAGCGTACAGACAGTGTTCTGCAAAGATGTTGACAGCAATGGTTGAATGAAGGCTCTGGAAGGCCAAGGAGCACAAATCCAAGGCGAGATGGAATGATTGTTTGCCAGGCCCGAACTGCCCCAACGATATCATTGTCGACTATTCAACACACTACAGCCACATCTATACCTCCCGTGGTACCGTCCACTATCTCATGGTGCTTGTCTGAGGCTGGGTTACCCTCACAAAGGCCTTTAAAACATTTGCCTTTGACCCCCAAACATCGGTGGTGTCGCAGTTGATCATAATGGCTGCCACCAGACTGGCATCATATAATGTTCAGCGATGAATCTTGCTTCACTCTTGAAGCAGATAATCACCGTGTTTGTGTCTGGACAGGACGAGGACAGCGGTCCTAAGCCTTTGTTTTACAAAGGCATACAGCCATAACCCCTGCTGTAATGGTGTGGGATGCTATTTCTTATGACAGCAGGTCATCTTTAGTCATCCTCCATACATCTTTAATAGGTCAATGATATGTTGATACCATCCTGTGGCCGGTTTCATTATTCTTCATGGCAAGTCACCCTGAGGCCATTTTCCAACAAGATAATGCCAGGGCACATATCACTCACATATCTCTGGATTGTCTCCGTACGGTTGATACTCTTCCTCAGCCAGCAAGGTCATCAGACCTTTCACCAATCAAGCATCTCTGGGACATAGTAGGATGCCAGATTCGGGCATCAGAAAATATCGCAGATCTGGTGCGACAACTGATGAATGCCTGGCAGAATGTGTCCCAGGATGACATTAGGAACCTCTACCACTCCTTGCCTCAACGAATTCAAGCAAGCACTGCCGCCAGGGGTGGTTCGACCAACAACTAATTTGAACACTCAATGGGTGATTGTGAACCATGAACAGGTACTATGACCTTGATTTTTTAATCATTTTAATCATCTTCCTTCATGGTGCTTCGATTTTTTTTTTATATAATATAAGTATTTTTTTGCATGTAAGTTTTGAAATTTTTTTTACAACTTCATCAAAATTAATGTTTTTAGCTACTTTATTTTCAATGAAAAGGATTGCCAAACTGTTAAGTCTTACTTGGCTCATAGTTGATCAAAGATTGCTTTTAATCTTCTTCAATTTTGAAATGGTTCTCTTACAAGGAACCGAAAGAAGGAACACTTACAAGGAACTGAAACATGATTAAGTCTTTAGAGCAAAATGTAAGTTAGGGGCTGATTTTTGGAAGTCTATTTTCACAATAACATTTTTAATGCAACTCATTTTTTACTTTCATCCTTTTTTATATTCCTACATATAGACACATATAAAAACTTAAGAATATGTGAAGGACTTCCCTGATCAGAGGCCTGTGGCGATTCACCCCTGCCCTTAAATACTTTGCTGCATTAAATTATACTATACTACTGCATTCAATTATACTTTGCTGCATACAATTATACTGTACTCAATATTACACTGTTGCATCAATGAACTCGTACTTTTGTTTAATAAATGTCACTTTTTTTAATTTAGAATATTTCTTGCCACAAAACTTACTTTAGATATTTATTGCGAATATGCTAAGTATTTAATAAAGGCCTTATTCATAGTTAATACCGTTACTATAATCAAAATCGTAAAAACAACCTTGTATTTAGCGTATATTGAAACACTTAATCGATTTCGAGGGCAGCTAAAGGTCCCTCCTCATCAGGAGAAAGAAATACCTAGGTATTTCGCTAAATACAAGGTTGTTTTTACACTTTTGATTGTCACATTAGCGTGTTTCTCTTCTAGTCTACCATTACTATAAGTTGCACTTCACACATTTATTAAGCAGGATTGTTTCAAATAAAATATTATGCCATTTTCTACAGGCAAATTTCATCCTGAGTCATTTAATAACTTTTATGCTCATTTTATCCTGAAGCTACGGAAATAGTTTGGGAAGGTGCATCCACTTGTAAAATATGTAATATGTTTTAACTATTTATTAAAAACATGGATTATATTCCGTGTACCGAAAAGTTTTGTCCATTTTTGGAGTAAAACAAAATATAAATTTTTCTTACCGTCAATGAACTTTATTAAATAATATAATTGCCATTATTGTTAATGACTTCTTGCCAACGTGAGAGCAATTTGTATAATCCATTTTTGAAAAATGTATCTTTTGATGCGAAAAATTGAACTAGTGCTTGTTTGATATCTTCTTCATTTTTGCCCTTCAAAAAATTTTGTAAGAGCAAAAACAAATGATAAACAGAGGGTGCTAAGTCCGGGGAATATGGTGGATGCGACAGAACTTCCCAGCCTAGTTCTGTAATTTTTTAACGAGTCCCCAAAACAGCACGTGGCCTGGCATTATCATGACGCAGTATATTGTCCTTCCTATTGAACGTTGCCGACCTCTTTTCTTGGACTGTTGTCTTTAAACTATCCAGTTGCTGACAATACTTCTTCGAATTGAGCTTTTCATTCAGTTTTGAAAGCTCATAATGTATTTGTCCTCAAATGTCTCACCATATACACAACATTCTCCTTATTCAGAGTCAAATTTGGTTTAGAGGTGGAAGGGCTAGGTTTTCCGGGTTCCCTTTTCCTTACGATGTTTTCGTAGATAATCCACTTTACATCACCAGTTATCATCCAGTTCAAGAAGGGATCGATTTTGTTCCAAGCAAGCAGAGATGTGCTTATGAGGACTCGATCATCCAAATTCTTCTGACATAATTCATGTGGCACCCATCTTCAATATTTCCACACCAATCCTGTCTTCTGAATATGGTCCAGAATGGTTTGATGAACTGTCTTTCTGCAATCTTCAATTTTATCAAAAAAGGATTTTACTCTAACATAGTCTTAACAACATCGTCGTCGTTCAAAGATGGTCACCCAGATCGTGGGTTATTTGAAAAGTCGAAATCACCTGTTTCAAATTTTCCGAGCCATCTTCAGCATGTCTTATCAGAAACTATACCTTCACCAAACACTTTTGATAAATTTCTACATGCTTTTGTAGCATTTCTCCCTTGTTGAAATTCACATAAAATACAGTGGCGTAAATGAACTTTATCAGTAGCCATGGGTACATTATCACTTCACACTTAAGACTAATGTGAACCAACTTTGTTTTAGTTAATTTGCTAAGTCAGTATGCATACATTAAGTGATAAAAAAATACAGCTGAACATGTACTTAAGTGTCGAAAATTGTTGCCGTAGAAACGAACAGAACTTTCTGGTAGACCAAATATTTAATAAAGCCCTATTTTATAGTTAATATCATAACTTCAATTTAGAATTCACTCAATAGTTATGCAAGATGATCTTGCATGGAACATAAGGCCATTTTTTTGCATTCAACATCCACCAGTAGCTGAGTGGTAAGATCACTCATATTATTAGTTCGAGCATGGTTTAAATCTTGATGAATAAAGGCTGGCTGGATAGCCCTTTTCATGGTTTTCCCCACTGTAATATGAATACCAGAAAGTTTCCCTTAGAAATTTCTCAACAAAGCACCTTTCTCATTAGGCAGATAGCATTTGTGTGCTTTGCCATAATTCATATAAGCTAATCTTCTGGAACAGTCATCTGCAGGCACTTAATAATGCTTATTTTACCTGAAGCTTTCAAAAATAAAACTTACAGGTGCATTCATTTGTAAGTAAATAATGTTTAACTATTTATTGAAAATATGTGTTGTATTCAATAATAAACTAATTTACAGCTAGGACTATTGCTAACAATTTTAATACATGTAACAAATAGTATAATTATGGACCACAGTAACTTCTCTACTAGCTTTGGCAAACAGGGATTCAGTTGTATAAGTTTATGAAAATTAATTTAGCCTGTTATGGAGTCCTTTACAAAAATGGGAAGACTAAATGAAGCTTTCGTAAATTATGCCTTATATATTAAAAAAAAAGACCATTTCCCTTAACAAAACCTCCACAAAGGCACTCTTTTCCATAGGCATACAGTCTTTGCTTGCTTTCCCTTAAAATCGAATAATTCAAATCCACATATCTTTCGAAACATCATAGACACATATTTATTTAACAATTGTTATGGATATTTAGTTCTACATGAAAGAGCCAAAATTAGTTCCTGTAAATAAATTCCTCTTTAATTATATTTCTTTTATATATTTACTCAAAATATATTTAGTTCTTAACAAAGGATTAGTTCATAATTTATTTTGTTATTACATGCAGAATTAATAGCAGATAGAAAATACTAATAATTATCTTATAGGTGATTATCCTTTATTACATAACAACTTATTATCCAAAATGGTAAACCATTTGAGTAATGGATATATTGTCATGTATGGCTGTGTAAATGAAATTATTACAGGCAATCACTTTCCTAATTAAGTATTTATAATTACAACGTAACTATAACTGGATTATATAACTGAAATTACACTGTAATTGTAATTAGATTTCACAATTTACAAAGTAATTGCATTATCTAATTAAAATGTAATTGCAATTACAAACACCAATTACACATTTTCCCAACTCTGCTATGAACTATATGCTAAAAACCAGATTATGATATGGGAACATCTAGGATTGGCAATGTAGAAGAAATTCAAGACTGTCATCTGTGTCAAAGAAATCTTTAACTATTTTTAAGGAATTAAAAATATCTAGACTGTAAGACTACCTGGGAATGAAGTGTATTAGTACACTTCAGTATTAGTACAAACAGTACAAAGTACACTGATTTGCTGTCCAACAAATTTACACCAGGCCTATTATGAAAGAAAGTTCTGTTGAATGACAATGCATGTCCACACATACCCTATGACCACTGACCATTTGGGTTTGGAAGTACTGGCAAAACTTACCCATAGTCTCTATTGCTCCTTTTGATTTTCACCTGTCTATTGCTCTTTCTGATTTTCACCTTTTTGAACCATAGAGATGATTTGCAAGGTAAAGGACTGTAAGACCCAGGTAGACTGTAAGTCCCAGGTAGACTGTAAGACTACCTGGGAATGAAGTGTATTAGTACACTTCAGTATTAGTACAAACAGTACAAAGTACACTGATTTGCTGTCCAACAAATTTACACCAGGCCTATTATGAAAGAAAGTTCTGTTGAATGACAATGCATGTCCACACATACCCTATGACCACTGACCATTTGGGTTTGGAAGTACTGGCAAAACTTACCCATAGTCTCTATTGCTCCTTTTGATTTTCACCTGTCTATTGCTCTTTCTGATTTTCACCTTTTTGAACCACAGAGATGATTTGCAAGGTAAAGGATTTTCGTAGGACAAAGAAGTGCATGAAATGTGTACAAATGGTTGTATGACCAACTGAAAGTCCTTTTCTTGGACAGAAGGCTGTGTCCATAAAGTTGTTCAAGAACGACTGAAACTGACTGCGTATAAATTGCAGACTTGTCAACAAATCAAACTTCATCGTTCATACGGAATTTTCTGCAGACATACTTGTCTATATCAGTAATGATGATCAGTTTTTCAGAAACCCATATTCAGTGACGAAGTAACATATTTCAGAAGATGTTAATCAATACAATTGCAGAATTTGGGGGACAGAAAACTCATATTACACAAGAGAATTTAAATGAGCTAACCCTAAAGTAAATGTTTCATGTGTACTAACTGATAACAAAGCAAACGGTTCCTCCATTTTTCTCAGAGTTTTCAATTAATTTGTGGTTTTACTTTGATATGCCAAAAATTGTTTGCTGTACCACAATTGGAAGAAATGCAGTGAAACTTTTTTTTTCCTAACAAGATGGGGCCACGTCACTGAGCTACACATGTGCATGATATCCTTGATGAAACATTCCTAGATTGTTGGATTGGTAGAGCAGGCCGATTTTATAGTCTACCCATTCTCTGGATGTTACACCATGACTTATATTTCTGGGGATACCTGAGGAGCTGAGTTGATGCTGTAGAGATTGACAGCATTGAAGAATTAAAAAAAATCAAGTCACCAGAGAAGCAGCTATTATAACTCTGCAAAATAACATCTAAAAAAGAAAACTGAGAACAGACTCGACATTCATCAAGCAAATAATGATACTCATGTTGAAGTGTATTAATAAAAAAATATTTGAAATGCTAAATAAATTTCAATTAGTTTTTCTGAATTATTTAAAATTTATTCTTCTTCTGAATTATTTAAAACATCTTTATTCAATCAGTAAATTATGGACACCCAGTATATTAAAAAAATTTGTGCACTGAAATATGGCTAAATCATGAAAAACTTATAATATTCACCAATTTCTTTTTATAACAGACTCAAAATATACAGTTCATCAATATTTTTATGTAAAGAAAAACAAATATTCAAGAAATAAAATAATTTATTCATTTAAAACAAATTTATATATAACAGCAACTTTCTGTTAAATATTAACTTTTTTTAAACCTATAAACATAACAACCTAAGATCTAAAAAGCTTTCTACATTTAATCTAAAACTGTTAACAACTGTTTCATTACTTACATTTGTACAAAAGCTAAATAAATATCATGCTACTTGAATTAATAAAATGCAAAAAAAGATATTACACAAATTAATTAGAAGATGAGGACATCAACCAAGTCATTAAAAAATTTTCAACAAGCATATCAGATTAATGAAATCAAAAAAATATAAATAGTTTAAAGATTGTTGAAAATTCATAGCAATTATAAAACAGATGCAGCTATATAATGATCTAAAAGTAGCATAGTGTTGTTGCATTTCATAATAATTTAGCAACCATATTAGTGATTTTTAGATTAAAATGTATCAGGTTCTTCACAATTTAATGTCCAGTGCCCAAACATTTCACAATTATTACAATATGGACGTTCTTCCAATTTTCGACTTCCTGCAGGCCTTAACTGTGGAACAGCTTCTTCAATGAAAGACTCTTGCTTTGGGCAGTCATCAGTATCATGGATATCGAACATATCACAGATATCACAAAACAATCTTGGAGGTAATTTCTTGGTTTCATTGCTATTAAAGAAATTATTATCATATAAAAATACAAGCAACTCTAAAATATGCAATAAAAACTTTACTATATAATTACATAACAAGCACTGCAGAAAACAGCAATAAAAAATTTAAGCATATTTATTAAGTACTGCAGAAAATAGACCATGCATTTTAATGAACATATTTATTCATTACTGTGCTTCATTCGCATTTTCTAAAAGAGAAATTAAGTAAATGTCAACTGAGCAACAAAAGGCATAACTTTAAGCAAAATTTTCAACACGCCCCCCCAAAAAAAACATTAATGGAATAAAAATTTACTGTCATTATTTAGGATCATTTAAAAATGAAATAATTTCATTTATTATAAAAAAATTAAATGACACATATATACAAATGGGACAAACATAACATTTGAAATTAGGCAAAAAAGCACCCTTATTTTTGGCATAATTTTGAATAAAATTCTATCAATTTCAAGGGTGATCAGACTCAAACCCCTGTTGATCATGAGCAAAAACATTTTGAAAGATTTTTTTTTTTTTTTTTGCCTAATTTCTTACATATTCATTAGTTTTATTATTTCAAGCTAGATTTTATTTACCAACACATAAGATTGTTTTTTTCATTTAACAATAAATATACAAAAATAATTAAAGAAATATGAATGTAAAATTAAATTGAATGTTGACTAAATGTATAACCTTTTCCCAATTCAAAATATAAGTTCAAAATTAAAGTGACATGTCTTAAAAAATAAAAACTCTTAATAAATGTTATACTAAGGAATCAAATACTTTTCAATAATTATTCAGTAATAAATTACACAAAATGCCAAAGTAGATTATGAAAGAATTTTTCAAAGACATTAAGTCTGCACTAGATTATGAAAGAATTTGAAAAAGACATTAGCTCTGCACTATAAGTCTTTGCAACATTTGGTATTTCTTTTTTTTACATGTCTTTCTTGGCTTAGCATTCATCTTTCTATTGGCTTCACATCATGAACTTAGAAGTGACTCTATTCAAATGCAACGCTCTTTCACACAGCTACTGTTTGTAGTAGGGAGAAATGGGGATTTGAAGCAGTTTCCCCTTCAGGACCGGGTCAGATGCACATCGTCTTCCATCCCTTAACCCATAAACCACTGTGAACAATGATGTCACAAACGCGAATCAGATTGGTGGATTTCTAATGTTTGCTTACATCTTTTTTAACATTTTTTACTATTGTTATAGAACGCCATCAGAGTTTAGCTCTTTAATTAATGAAAATAAACTTAAATTAATTTAAAATGTGATTTATATACAAGATCAAATGGTTAAAAGAGGAAAAGAAATCACGTATGCTGCTGAACAGTTTTAAATAAAATGTTTTATGGCTGTTAAAATTTCAAACTTTGCTTTTTGGAAGGGGGAAAAATTAATGTTATTAATATTAATTATAAATGTTTAGAAAATATATTATAATTAATTCATATATTAAAATTTTTTTGAATGTGTTTTACAAAGATTTTAAATGAAAGCTTATAATTTATGTTTATATTGACCAACTGAATAGCACTAGGTTTTATTATATATATATATGTATGTACTGAAATTCAGTAATAAAATTTTTAAGATATTTGAAATGATTTCATGACCATTTAGACAGTTTATATTCTTCACGCTGCGTTTTCTCAGTTTGCATTTTTTCAATAAATCCTTTTACTTGGAGTCCTAAAACTTATATGGACTAAATATTTAATATTTTTACTGCTTATTTAAAATTATATACTTTGTGGAAACAAGGATAGGTCTTGCAAAATATTGAAAAGAAAAATGATCTGAAGTGAAAATGTGATTGAGATCATATTTGTTTCATAGGTTTTACATAAAAATATGTTTTTAATTTTTCTCAGAAACTAATTCATTAATTGCAAAATCAATCCTTAAAGTTATTAAGAACTCTGTAATAAATATAATAAGAAAATTTGGGGGGATAACATTGAAAACTGTAGGCAAAGAAATACATTTTAATTGTTAAACTTTTCTTCAAAACATTTAAATAAAAAAAATTACTGGCAAAAAAAAAAAAAAAATTAAGCTTAAAATCATTTTGTCTTACAAAACCATTTAATAATAATAATAAAAAGTAGGTGAAAGTTCTTAAATAAAAAAAATTATTAAAAAAGTATCGAGTCCCCTGGTTGCGTTGAAGCCGATATCAGCATCTTTATCTTTAATTTGAACGGTATTTCTGCAATACCCAGCATCAGATAACCTTTCTGTACTTGTGTAAAATTTCCATATTTCGTACGGTTTCATCTAAATTTTTCGATGATATTGCATCCCCAGGTATCTATAAAAGCGACTGTTTTACCAAGTCCAGCGAGCAGTTCGTTGCAAGTCCGCTGTATTATTTGCTAAAATTAAGTGAAGCGCGCAATCGTGCAATGAAGTATGGGAAATCTTCCATTTGCTCTGCTCTGGAAAGGTAGGAACATTCTACCAAGTTCTACCTCCATTTCTGAGTTTGCTCTGCTTTGGAAAGGTAGGAACATTCTACCAAGTTCTACCTCCATTTCTGAGAAGCAGTTAACGCTTGTTAGGCGTGTGAATGGGACACGTTGGAAGTACTGGTTTTCGCTACCGGTCGAATCTGCTCTTGTGAACGGGGCTTATGCGATACACTCCAGCAAGGACTATTGCCATATTTTTGTTTACTCTATCACTAGAGAATCTTATTAGAAACTTTTGCGGACTCAAAAAACGCTTAATTTGTGTTCCACTGGGTTAGCGTTGTCCACGGTTTTCAAATCAAATGGCAACGAAAAGCATTTCACTTGAGCCAAAGAGGTACTTCAAGAATTTCTTTCTGAAAAGCAATTTTTAATTTCCTGATTGAACACCTATAGTTTAATATAAAAAAATGGTTATCTATTTATCTTTTCTACATAGAGGATATTGTAAAATCCATAAATTTACAATCCAATGTTAGCAGGAAAAGCATCGTGTAGAATAACATGGAAACTCTTACCCCATTGGAGTATTTAATTGCTAAGGATCTCATGAATCATTTAATCAAGTATGCTAAGATTATTTAAATATTTTAATGCTGTAACATTTTTCTTTAAAAGAGATGAATGTTTGAATCTCGAGTTAAAAGAGTAATTTCTTTGAGTTAATCAAATAAATGAAAAATCAAAGAGCTGATTCACACCTCAATGGAATTTTTAGAACTGGACAGCAAATATCAGAATAGATCCAATATCTTTACTATTATAGTGGCAATTAAATGCAGTGAACAGAAAAGCACTTTTGAAAGTTAAATAAAATTAATGATAAAAACACTGCACATAAACATAAAAACATTGTAGAGTTTGAAAGGAAATTTGCCACTTAGTTGATAAGGCTGGAAATATTATACCTCTCTTCCGCAAAAATGAGAAATGAATTTCAAATGAAATTATTTTCCATGAATATTATCATTGAATTAAAGTTCTGAAAACTTCTACTTACTATCAAAACAATTCACAGATCAAAACTATAAGTATGCTGCCAGAGTATAATATTCAGGTGTAAGCATATGCTGCCAGAGTCTTCTTGTGATATATGTGTAATAAAAATAAAAGTTGAAAAAGTGTATTCAACTATAATTGATAGTGATACAAATATTAAAATAATCAGAATGGCTATAATGAATTATAAAGTGGAAGATAATATTATGAAGCTCTTCCAAACAAATAAGCAGTATACAGTTAGCCACAAAAGTCTGCGTACAGACTAAATTTTAAATTTAAAAAAAAAAAACAAAAAAAAAAAAAAAAAAAAAACACTTAAAGCATAGAAAAATGTATTTTAATCATTGAATGTTTTTTCTTCTATTAGCTAAAACTGTAAGCTTAAATAAAAAGTAAATAATATCAGTGCAATACTTTTTACATTTTTCCAAAAATATATTTTGTCAAAAAAAAACTCAGAAACTCCCTCCAATAAGTCTGCGTACACTTTAAAAAAAAAGCAAAATATAAGTTTTTTACATTACTTCAATACTTTGTAGGATATCCTTTATTCTTCAAAACAGCTTGCACACGTCTGGGCATTGACTGAACTAGTTTTTCAGTGCCATCCGACATAAATTTCGCCCATTCTTCCTGCAATTTACTAATTAGCTCATTTCGAGACGTAATATTGTGTTTTCGAATTCGTTTCTCCAATTTTGCTCACAAATGTTCGATTGGACTGAGGTCTGGTGACTGTGGAGGATTACGCAACTGTCTTGGAGTGTGATAGAGGAGATATTCCTTCACAATTTTAGCTGTATGTTTCGGGTCGCTGTCTTGTTGGAAAATAAAAGTATTAGAAAGGGTTTAAATTTCGAGCACTGTCTCGTAGATTTTTCTTCAGAATATCCAGATAAACATACTTATCCATGACTTTATCAATAATGTGAAAATTTCCAACTCCTTTCGACGACATACACCACCATACCATCACACCGCCAGCTCCATGTTTGACAGTTGGATTTAAATTTCTCAGATTCAGTTCTGTTCCTGGTTTTCTCCATACAATAGGGTGGCCATTAACTTTAAATATTGTAAATTTACTTTCATCTGATCAAATTACATTGTTCCAGAAGACCTGCAAAAAGTTTAAATATGTTTTCGCTAAAGCAATTCTTTTCTTTCTATTTGTCTCGGAAATGTATGGCTTAGACCTAGGTTTGCGTCCATGATAATCGGCCTTTCGCAGCACTTTTCGTACAGTTTCAGGAGAAATTTCCTTGTTGCTAGTTAAAAAAATGCCTTTTACAATGCTTGCAGCAGAAAGTTTAGGATTTTGTTTAATTCGTAAAAGAATTTTTCTTTCTTCTCTCTGCGTTAGCTTCTTCAGTCTCCCACATCTTGGTTTTACAGCAGTGTCAAGATAGTTTTGAATAACTCTCTGCACACTAGAAAATGGTTTTCCAATGGTTTTACCAATATAACGTAGAGTTTACCTTCATCTCTCAATTTGATAATTATTTGTCTTGTAACTAAAGGAATTTCTTTATTGGTTGTCATTTTCGTCAAAGAAAATAGAAATAACAACTTCCAATCAAAGTGAAATTTGCTTCGGAAATCAATGACCTTAAAAGTGTAACCTTCTTTGCATTCTCAAGTTTGAAGTTTAAAAGTTACATAAGAAATCCCTCGCCTCCTTCGCGTTGTACGCAAACTTTATTGGCTTTGATTTCTGACCACTTATCTTTTAAAAATTAGTGTGCATAAATTATTAGATATGTAAATATTACAGTTAAATAATTTCAAAGACCATTATTGAAACTAAATATTTAAAAAATAAAACTTTAAGAAACTACCCTTTTCGCACCTTAAAATTTGGATTTGATATTACTTTTCTTGATGTACGCAGACTTTATTGACTAACTGTATATGTTCAACTTTTGGTAAAAGATACCCTAATGTAAACAAATGATACTTTATTGAACCTTCCCTTCTGAATAAATATATAGTTTAAAAATGAAAAATTAAAGTAATTCTAAATGAAGTATTTTGAAGGTTGTAACATCCTCCTACAAGAAGGGCTGAGTGAATTTAAGTATTATTCAATGATAAATGGATCTGTTGAGTACTTTTTATCTAAAAATAAATCAATATATTTTTGAGGGAAAATATCCATTCATATTTTAGATTTTTTTAACTATTCAAAATCTATAACATCTTCATGATAAATAACATACATACATCCTCACAGGGTTTTTGCCTGGAAATAATACTTACACAGTATGTAAAATAAGCATATTTAATAAATACCTAATAGTAGTAAACCTAAAACTACATATAAGAAAAATGCAACATATAATACCCAGAGATCATATTGTCAGCTTAGTGGCAATTATACATTCAAAAAACTAACAATTTTTTTTTTTTAAAGATATATAGATGAAAATTATGTGGAAGAAAACTAAACATATGCTTCAGTACTCATTGGTGTGATTTTACTGCAATCTGCACTAACAAAACCATAAATATTCTCATGAACAATTACAATTTAACTTAATATTTACTCATTTTAAATTGATAGATAATTTATCTTTACAATCCTTATGTACAATAGTTTAAATTTCAGTATAAATCCTATTACTTTCTTTTATGTCTCATAGAACATAAAATATTTTATTTTACTTATCTTTCATTATTATTTGATCAATCTATTAACATATCCATTATTTAAATTTTATTTTAATTGCTACCAACTATACAATCTCATAAGTAATTAAACACTGTTTAAAATTGCCATACACACACCAAAGAAAATTAATTTCAAAGTGATAAAATAAAATAAATGCATGCTTTAGAAATTTAAAGAACTTATTTTCTTTTTTTTTTTTCTTCTAATGAAAATTTTTTATTTAGCAAAGAAAATTAAGTACAGAAAACAAACATAACAGTGAATGAATTTCAAAATATAAAGAAACATATGGATGGGGTAAAATGTTTATTACCTGATGTTGGTTATCCGTATCATATTTTGCTTGCATCAAGTAATAAACAATATTATGAAAGACCATTTACAATAATTAAAATACATTACATTCATTTAAAAGATGAGAAAAACTTTAAAGTACATATATGTATAATTTTGCAAACTTTTGTAGGATTTACACACTTTCTATAATATATCATTTATTTTATCCTCCAAGAAATGCTTAATATGTAAGAATTTGCAACCAAATAAAAATTTACAAAACATTCGGCATTGTGACATTTTGATTACTTCACTAATTAATACCTAATTTTTCAATACTCTAATTTAATCAATAAAGTTCAAATTAATTAAATTTGCTTACAAGGTTACATTTAATACAAAGTATTAAAATCTCTGAAAATAAACACAGTCAGTCTACAGTACACACAACATAAAAATGTGATATAATTTATAATAGATTTCTATTGTTTGAATCCATTTAATTATAAACACTGTTAATAATTGGAGACACAATGAAACAATGATGCTTTAAAAACCCTCTTTATCTATATTAATATTAAAAAAATTAAAACAGACATTTCAGCTTTTTTTTTTAAAGCTGAGATTTCATTACATTGGGGGAAAAAATATTTCCTATTACATAACAAAGGAGCTAAAATGTTATGCTAAATGGGCTTGCCTGATAACAATAGTCTCTACACTTATTTTCGTCATACACTGTATATTTTAATTATATATACAGTCAAAAGTCATTAATTCGGATACCCATAATCCGGACCTCGAAGCTAAAAAATTTCTGCGCATGCGTCGCGTTTGTGTGTGCGCGTAAGACCTTTACGGCTGCGAATATGGGTGTGCGCATAAAACGTTTATGCATGCGTGTTTAATGTATAAAGGACGGTATAAGCTAAGCTAAAATTATCTAATTCAGTTAATGTTGCAGATTGCGTTGTTCCTTAATCTTCGAATTGGATCCGGCTTATTATTTTTTGCAGACTGTTAGAGCAATTTTATAAAAGTAAGCTTGAACTTTCGATTATATCAAATAGAATTTCCGATATATATTTGCTAATACGTAAAGAATCTAAAGCGAAAGTATGTTTCGAAATCCGAAATCTGTTTATCAATTTCACGCTGCTCGGCGGGGGGAATGCCGCGGTGCGCAATGAATTGGAAGTTGATCTGTCAGCACTATCCTTATCTTCAGGGCAGATGTTTTTATTTTATTTGGCTTATAATTCTTTACTAAATGTAGTATTTCATCTTGATGTACTCCATCTTTGATATGATTTAAAACAAGTTCCTCGTCATTATAATTCGCTTCCAATAGTGAAGAAAGTAACAGAGGTTATTGAAAACGAAAAAATTTCGATTGACAAATTAGTCGGTATTCTCGACACAGCAATTATAGGACTTGAACAGCGAAACTTTGTAACTAAACAAGAAATTATGTCTGTTTAATAGAATTAAAGAGGAAGTATTATCACATGAAACGAAGCAACTTAAACAACTTACATTGAAAGAAATGTTTAATAAAGTAAACAAATAAATATGAAGCTTTTTCTTTTTGTAAATTTTGATACCCTTTAGATCATAATTGTTCTTTATTTCATAAATTACGTTTTCATATTTTTAATTTCATAATTTCTGCATGCCATCTTACCAGATTTAAACTGATGATCTATAATCCGGAATCACCGAAGTTCCGATGCGTCTGGATTAACAACTTTTGACTGTAGTTCGAAATGTATTGAATTTATTAAATTTAACTTTATTCTCCTTTGCATTCAAACCTATATTATTTTTGTATTGATACATTTACGCATTCAAAATGTATATAAAACTCTGTTTAATAATAATAAAAACTTCCATTCCTATAAAGATAGCCCGGTTGTGATGAAACTTGATATGCATACTAAGCAGCAGATAAAGAAGTCATTAAAGCTGAATAGCAATCAATCTACTTAGTAAATAAAATTCAGAACTATTAAATTAGTATAATGTACAACTCTTCTGATAGCAAAGCATCAAGATATTTCATGTGGGATAAGACTTATACAAGTGTCAAATGCTGTCATGCAAACTTTGAAGGCCCCCTTACTATTCTAATTAACAAACGTTTTTTTCTAAAACCCCTTAAAATCTCTTCCATTAATTTTGATACTCATAAATAAACATTGTTAGTGAACAGCAAACATCCCAAATTCCCTCTTCCCTTCCTTTAAAAAAAAAAAAAAAAAAAAAAAAAAAAAAAAAACTTACATGTGCATACCTTTTATTCATTCAATCAAATAAAATTTAGATAACAACAAAAAGGAAAATTTATTAAATTACTCTGTTAAGAATAAAAAGCTGTTATAAAAAAAAAACTTTTTTTTTTTTATTCTTAACAGAGTAGTTTAATGAGTTCTATTAAATTTTCCTAATAAGTATTACTGTTTTCACGGGCAAAAATATTTACTACAATTTTGGAATTTAAATAAATATCTTAACATTTAAAAATATAATCTTTTCACTTGTTTTTAATAATAGGACAACTTCTGTGACTAGAAAATTAATGTATGTAGGAGAGCCTAAATATATATCCCTCCCTCCATCGTTTAGGGACATAGATCATGCAAGTAAATAGGTGTTAGCCTGGAGCTTCTTGTCTGCTGTTTCAGATTGTGACAACAAATAAAAACCAAAGTCCAACAATTCTCATCAAAGGCTATATATATATATATATGGAGTAAAACGAACCCATCATCCTCAGCTAGAAAGAAGTTCAAGACAACACAATTTTGTTGACAATTTGCTCTCGAGTTTTCTGGCATACTTGCAGTGTTTTGTTACTGGACTTTTTGGGAAAGGTGGAACAATCAATGTTGTGTAATAGTGTCACATACTGACAAGACTGTAGACTGTAATTCACAGGAAGCAGTAAAAATTTTTCCTGTAAAGTGTGCTTCTTCTGGACAACAATGTAAGACTACATATAGTGGTGGTAACAGTTGGAAACCATTTTTGATTATTGTCACCTTCATTTGATACCATATTGCTACCCTTGGCTAAGATTGCCTTATCCATCTGCCCTACAGTTTTAACCTGGCACCAAGTGATTTCCACTTCTTTTTGACATTAGAGATGGCTTTCAGAGAAAGGAATTTTGGCACTAATGCAGAAGTAAAAAAATCACTGAGCAGCAGTTCTTCCGATAGTAAGATACAAGATTTTTCACCTGTGTTATGACAAATCCATTAATGCCCATGGTGATTATGCAGAAAAATAAAGTGAGCTTACTTCTTTACATTCACAGTTTGTTATTTGTCTTGAATAAATATACTGTCCATAATAGCCTACGGAGACTTACTGTTTGAAACTCCTTCATAAATATATATTGTTGTGAAATGTACAGGTGCGGTGAAATAGCTTCCCCGCAAAAGGGTTGCCACATTTGGCGAGAAATCATCCATTTGACGACATACCATGGATAGATATAGAACCTTCTGGAATGAATTCTTACCAGTTTAGCCCAGAATGTTCTCGAACACAAAAACTATATAAACCCTGCTGGTCTACAGTCAGTTAGTGCATGTGCCTCGTCTGGAGTGCGCCTTAGTTAGTATCAAGTGTGTGCTTCATCGAGAGGGCAAGAGAGAGTGCGAGATAGTGTGTCTCTCATCTAGTTAGTCCCTGTGGAGATGATCGAGTTAACAGCTGGCCAGCGAGTGCCGAGTGAATCGACGAGTTCATCGAAGGAGTCTGTTAGTGTATCGTGGTTAGTGCATCATCGAGAGAGCGTGTTGAGCTCCGGGAATGACTGAAACGAAAAGTCAGGAGCTGTGCTCTGAGTGTCATCGAGTGCATCGCGAGTTGTCTCGAGAGTACGTGGAGTTCCGAGAACAATCAAGCAGAGTCGGGAGCTGTACTCTAGTGCTTTGCCGTGAAGCTGTCCCTACTGTGATAGCCTGATAAGAGGCTGACCTGCTAAATTTAAGCATATAAATAAGCGGAGGAAAAGAAACCAACAGGGATTCCCTTAGTAGCGGCGAGAAAACCGGGATGAGCCCAGCCCCGAATTCCGCACCCTTCAGGTGTTGGAAAATGTGGCGTATAGGAGTGAGCGTTCCGGAGGTTGACTCTGCGGCAAGCCCCCCCTGTCCGGGGCTGTTACCCAGAGCGGGTGCGAGGCTCATAGCTGCTAGGTCTCCTTTGAATGCGATCTCCTGGGAGTCGGGTAGCTTGGGAGTGCCACCCTAATCGGGTGGTAAACTCCACCTAAGGCTAAATACTGCCGTGAGACCAATAGCAAACAAGTACCGTGAGGGAAAGTTGCAAAGAACTTTGGAAGAGAGAGTTCAAGAGTACGTGAAACTGCTCAGAGGTAAACGGGTGGGCTATATATTCAATTTTCCTTCTCTGTACTAGACTTCTAGTATAGTTTTTCTAGACCTTTCACAGTTTAAATAAACTCATTTTACTTTCAAGAAAAGTTACAATTTTTTTATATATGTTATCAATATATGTATTTGACTAAAAAAACATTATTTTATTATCTCTTAACAGCTACTCAAACATAGAGGATATGTTTTTAATACTTTGCATCTGTTTTAGTATCCATAAGAATTAAGTTATAAGGTATTTCTCCTGCCTTCTTAGCGAGCGAAAACTATAATGAACATGTGATGTGAAACAATAACTGGTTTGATAATAGTCATCTGCTTTTCAATACAGCAGTCAGATTTATGTATTGCTGGAGCAAAGAATTAAATATTTTTTATATTACGCAACAAAGAGTTAGAAGACTCGGGTCTAGACACACTTTGAAACAAGAACCTGGGCTGGAAGCCACATCATGTGTATAACACATAGAGAAATAGCATGACTTTCTTGACATAACGAAAGGAAATGTTGAGAATTAAAAAAAAAAAAAAAAAAAAAAAAAAAGAAAATATCTTGAAGGCGCATAATTAAGTCTTCGCATAAACAAACAAGCTACTCCAGATAAGGATGCCAAGGGGCTGACTGCTGTCAGACTGCTGCTGATCTAAAGAAAAAAAGATATAAAGTGAACTGGGCCGAGGCCTGAGCCCACGATCAGAAAGTCCAAAATTTTTGCTGCTATGCTCTATCTGTTTCGCTATTGGTCCGTTATGGATCACATGCTTTACTTCTCATTAGTCCTCTAATTCGGCGAATTGGATGAGTAACATTGCTGCTTGAAAGCCAGTTTGTAATTTTTCAGCTGAATTGTTCGCAGTTTTAATTTTTCCGATGAATGAGATAATAGATGTAAGGAATGCATTAATTTTTTCATCTTTTAGCCGGGCTATTGCAACGTTTAAGTCTTTTGGAGGTGGGGTAATTTTTCCTTTGATAAAGATATTTTTCTGCACTGGATCAGTATTCATTTTAGAACGGGGAAATTTTCTTCTGTTAGTTCTGGGGCTGTGGGCTTTTCTTCTCAAATTTCTTCTTGTATTCACTGCATTCTCTATAACTGCTCACATAGTTTTGTCTGCAAAAAATATATTTGAGATTTTCCTCTGGTTTCATGGTGCACTGGTTGCTATGATGTTGGTTTCCACACTTTACACATCTCACAGGATTATTGTAACAAAATTGAGAGTGTCCAAATTGTTGGCAACGATAACATTGCACTGGTCTCTTTCTTGGATTAAATTTTTCTACTACAACGTTAAAACTAAAAATGTTATTTAGCTGGTGGATCTGGTTTCTTTCTGGGGTTTTCTTGAGCTCGAGTAAGAATATGGGGAGTCTTATTTTTTTCTCTTTTATGGTTCCTGGAAAATCGTTTAACTTTCTCAATTGAATAATTCCCGCATTCTAAGTCTTGCTGTATGGCTTCTTCCTTTACAGATGTGGAGAGGTTCTTCATTATAACTCATATCGGCTTTTCACAGTCGAATTGGTATGAGTGAAATGGGATATTCTTTTCTTGTTGGAGTTGGTTCATTTTACTGTAGTCGTTCAGATTTTTGGTATAGACAAAAATACATTTACTTCTTATCTGGCTTTCACGGGGCTCAGAACAATTTTTCTTAAACAGTTCATCTAGTAGCATCCAATCACTTTCTTAGTGGGAAAATACAATGGGTGGGGGTGGTACTTCTGCATTGGCTCCTCTTTCATAGTTCTCCTCGGAAATTTTTCTAAGTAGCTGGAAATGATTTTCCTGTGGCATTTCCATCGGTTCAATATTTTCCATGATTTTTGCAGTTTTCTTTGGTGTGGTCAATTCTCCTTCCGTACTGGGATTATTGGCAACTTGGTCTATTCGTTGTTTGCTTTTGAGATGTTGCGTATATTCCTTTTGTGAATTCTTTCCCAATTCTATCTTTCTCCTCTGGAGTCTTAGCAGTCTCCACTCTTTTTGTGAAATCCAAGTGTCTCTTCACAAAATCAGCTCCATGCATTTCAATAAGTTTACGTATTTCCGCTTCTCGAGCTTCTTCGGCATCTTTCACCTTCCTGTGGGGAGTCAGTTGACTTTCGTTCTCAGACATTGCTTTAGATGTCTTGGCTTTACCTTTTTTCTGGAGTCGGGGGGTCTTTCAAAAATTCATCTCGTCTTGAGGTGGTCGGTTGAAATTGTTGATTGCTCGGAGTCTGTATAATCGTTGTAGTCATCGTCGATGTTGTGTGTCCCAAAAAAGGACATAATTACCTGTGAAACCAAGGGAATCACACTCACTGTCAACAAAAGTTCTCAGCAAACAAAAAGTAAACTCACTGCCTATGGGACTGGGTTGCGTATATATCGAAATGAAAAATCTGAAGAGTTAGAAATGTCTGACAATGCTGTATTAAACTGAAATAATTAAATAAATCTGCATTCTTAATAATGAGGCTGAAGAACAGAAAATGATTGGCGGAAAAAATCTAATAATTGAAATACATGCAAGCCATTTTAGAAAGAGAAAACACAATGCTGGACATTTATTGTTGCCCCAATGAATTTGGTGAGAAATTTGCTGGGGAAACAAAAGAAATTTTTTTGGTTTCAGTTCCTTATACAAATACAGCAATACTAATACAGAATATAAAAAAAAAAAAAACATTAAGCAAGGAAGTATCATCTATTCTGATTGTTGTCTTGTGAAAAAATCTTAACTGAAAGAAGCTGGATCTATGTCCAATACAATTTACACCTTGTCTATCCTGAAACTGAAGTACATATACAAAACACAGAAAGAATGTGGTGATCTGCAAAACAGCATAACAAGAAGCACAGGGAGACAGCCCATCACTACCTTGAATTGCACTTTCATAAAAAATCATCAGACCGCAGCAAAGTGGTTGCACTAATATGCAAGTACGTAAAAGGATTGGCGAGTTTTATTTTTCAATTTTTCTGGGGAAGGGGATACAAGCCCTGGTTTCCTTATCAAAATGTAGCACTAAAATTAACTAACTTGACAATATAAAAATTATTCTTTCAACATATTATTCATATAAAAATTTTATATTGTCATAACCATGCACATTGAACTCAAAATAAACAAAAATATATATATCCAAAATTTTTATAAAATTTACTGGAAAGGCACTGAGGAAATACATGGTCAAAATAGTATAAATGAAAAATAGAACAACTTACAAATTGAAATCATTCTCATCCCAACAAGTCTTCTGTAATTCAAGCTCTTTTGCTAAATCTTCATTCTTTTGCCTCATATCCACAATTATAGAATTCAAAAAGTCAATCTGAAAATATATAATATAATAACAAAAGGATATTATAAGAATGTTTCTGATTGGTTTAGCAAAGAAAGTATTAAAAACCTACATTTTAATAGTTCTATGTTTAAAATAAGAAAATAAACAGTGAAAGGTGTTACATTTAAAAATATATATCACAGATAAAAATTAAAACTTATAGAGTTTAAATATAAAAAGATATGAATTACTTTTAATGATACAAATCAAATATACTTAATCTATAAAAGATATAACAATCTTTTAAAATAAGCTTCTTTTCATAACTTATATAAGCTTGTTAGATTTTATATTAACAATTAATTAACAACAATTTATTATTATACAGACAATACAATGTTAATTACCTGACTATATAAGGATTCTTTTTCTTGATCTTCAGTTATATCTTTTGAATTATCTGTAACTAAAAATGAACATATTATGATTAATTTGTAAAAGCTTTCAAAAACAAACATTCTGAAATTATTACTGTCATTCTGCAAATATCTATTCTAAACTGAAAAATAGTATCTGATTTTTTCAAAACCTCAAAAATGAAGATGCATTTCTATATGTGTGTGAGGAAGTGAAATTTGAAATTGTGCATAAATTTTTATGATTTAAAATATTTAACCAATTATTAAATAACAATATAATTTCAGATATTATGTTTCAAAAGATAAAACTGAATACTAATGAATATTTTAAAATTCATTTGAATAACTCAATAATTAATAAATAAAATTTAAATGTTGGATAATATTTAAGCTATTGCTATACATGATACAGTAGAAAGTCCAACATCCGGACTCGTCAGGACCCGGCAATTCCAAATTTGGGATTTTTCCAGATATTAGATCATCAATTTAAACTTAGTAAGATGGCATGTAGAAATTGTAAAATTAAAAATATGAAATCATGATTTATGTAATAATGAATTAATTATGATCTAAAGGGTATCAAAATTCCCCCCCCCCAAAAAAAGTATTCTCATTTTAAGTAACTTCTCTGTCACTTTCTTCACTATTGGTAGCGGTATTTTTTGGATCTAGAACCATACTACAGATTTCGCCATTCATTAATTGATTAATGATTGAGAAGCATTGTCATCACAATGAAAAACTTCTTTTATATCATCTTCAATTATTACCACTTCTCCACATTTCTTTACAAAATTCATTAATTGGAAAATTTCACCTTTGTTTTGTGATATCCGAAAACCTTTAAAATTAGCGGCCATCATCAACAAATTTAGCTATCCTTCACTATACATATTTGGCTACGCATCATAAGCTTGGCGACTAATGACAAGTTGTTCCCTTAAATTTTATCTTGCTTTTATCGCGCACTGAGACAATTAAGCCTGAATTGTATTAATTTAGTTATTTATTATACTAATGTCTATTTCTTGCACATGCTTAAGGCTTATCTGAGTTCTGAATAAATAAAGTCCCACATATACTTAAGCCTTATTGAGAGCCGGCGCTAGATTCAGTCTCTGTGGCTCCTGAATTTTGCAACTCGATACGAGCCCTGGCGCCGGTTCTGGGTTTATGTGAATAACAAATCAGTTATTCTTAATTCAGATAGTCCTAAATATAATCTTTGGATCTATGAATATCATCAACAAAATCTATTTTTAGCATAGGGAAAGAAATTTTAGGTAAATTTTTCCTCATCAACATTTTTTAGTGCATTTAACTTAAATCTGTAATCATCGCCAAGCATAATGTCAACATAAAAGGTTACCATACTCCTTTATTATTCAATTACTAAGATAAAAAAAAAAAAAAAAAAAAAAAAAAGTTTAGGTATCGCTACATGAGTCATTTCTCAAGTTGTCATGTTTTGATAAACATGCGGTGATGAAAGAAAAGTACAGTCAAAAGTCGTTAATTCGGACACCCATAATCCGGATCTCAAAGCTACAAACTTTCTGCGCATGCGTCAAAGCGACGCGTATAGGCGAAACGTATAGGCGTTTACGCTTGCGCGTAACACCTTTACGGCTGCGAATATGTGTGCGCGCATGCGCATAATACGTTTACCATGCGTATTTAATGTATAACGGACGGTATAAGCTAAGCTAATATTATCTATCATTTAATGTTGCAGATTGCGTTGTTCCTTAATCTTCGAATTGGATCCGGCTTATTATTTTTTGCAGACTGTTAGAGCAATTTTATAAAAGTAAGCTTGAACTTTCGATTATATCAAATAGAATTTCCGATACATATGTGCTAATATGTAAAGGATCTAAAGCGAAAGTATGTTTCGAAATCCGAAATCTGTTTATCAATTTCACGCTGCTCGGCGGGGGGGGGGGGGACATTGCGGCGCGCAATGAATTGAAGTTATCTGTCAGCAGATTTTTTCTATACATATAATAAAAAATAAACAGAAGATAAATATAGTATAAATATACAGAAAGAGAATATAGGTTTTAGAATTATGGCTTACATGCAAAGACTAAATGCCCTTTAATCAAGACTAAATACTACAATATACAGTCAAAAGTCATTAATTTGGACACCCATAATCCGGAATGATCTATATCCAGCCTTCAAAGCTAAAAACTTTCTGTGCATGCGCCGCATTGACACATGCGCATAGGCGTTTACGCGTGCGCGTAAGACCTTTTTGTTGGCTTTAGTTTTCCACATGCAAATTTTGATCGGAGGTAAGCTAATGTGGTTGCTGCTGATTGGCCGAGTATATATATATATGTACGCCGGTATCAGCGAATGCATCTTGTTTCTTGTTCTCTTGTGTGATTATCAGTTAGCATTATGCTAGTTTGCTTTCAATCAAATGATCTTAAAATGTAAAGGCTACAGTGTTAGCTCTTCTATTTTATTTACGGAATAAAGCAAGAATTTTATTTAGTTTAGTCTTAGCTTTATTTAAGGGAAGCAAAACATGCTTTGCCTTTATCACCACTTCCAACAGGGTTATGGGCCCAGCGCCAACAGCTAATCAGTCATCCAGTTCAACTCAGCATTGAAGGAAAGTAGGTGAAGAGGGCCGTTATCCACGAAAAGAAGCTGACCTGTCTTAGAAGTTTGTTCAAGTCGTTGTGCTCACACTTAATTGAAGATGTCATTACTACCTGAAGGTTTTGAGTTGTTAAACCATGACAACTGGGATCGATGGAAAGTCGACATGAAAATGCTGTTACTGGATATAAATTGTTGGAGCTTCATAGAGGACAAAGAAGAAGAATTAGATAAAAGTGCAACAAGGTGTGAAAAGCAGGAGTTCACACTGAGGGAGAACAGAGCCTTCACTACATTATATTACGGAATTAAAGCTGAGTTCAGGCCGCTGATACAAGAATGTTCAAGTGGTAAAGAAGCGTGGGAAGTTCTACAGAAGCAATTCGAACCCAAAACAAGAGCAAGGATAATTCAGTTACTGGATGAATTTTTTTAGTATTAGATATATGCCAAATGAAGAAATAGGATTATTCATCGCAAGAATAAGAATGACTGCAAAGAAGTTGGCTGAAGCTGGTCACAACTTGGCAGATCTTTTTAAAGGATTCCAGGCAATAAGGAGATTACCCCAGGAATACTCCGGCATTGTACAATTGATCTATAGGTGGAAGGACGAAGATTTTATGCTGGAAAGAATTGCTGAAGAGCTGGTAAGGGAAGAAAGCCAACTTCGCCAGGTAATTGCCGATTTAGAAGACAGCAAGGTAAGCGTGTTTAATACTATTAGTGTAAACGCAGGGAAAGATAAAGTTGAAAATAAAACTAAATCTAAGAAAAAAATGGGGAATATGAGAATAGGACCTTGTTTCAGATGTCATAAATTTGGGCACTTAATTGCTCAATGTAAAGAAAATGTAAGTAAAAATCAGAAGTTTAAAATAGACGATAAAAATGGACAATTTAAAGATAAAGAATTAATGTTAGTAGAAAATTATGTAACAACTACAGATAAAGGAGGTAACGCAGATAAATTTAATTGGGTTGTAGATACTGCAGCTACAACTCATTTCTATAATAATAGAAATTTAATGACAAATTTCGAAGAAATAAACGATATACGTATGTCTTTAGCTGTATTAAATTGTGAAAGTAAAGTACTAGGAAAGGGTACTGTCAAATTTGCAGTAAAAGTAGGCAATCGAATAAATTGGATCGAGTTATATAATGTGTTATATAATCCAAATCTAAGAAGAAATTTATTATCGGGAGCAAGGTTAGAAAAGGCTGGTGCTCATTTTGTGATTTCAAAAGGGAAGATGTGGATATACTTTAATAATTGGGATAGATTATGCTACGCTAAACGATATGACGGACTTTATCACGTAAAACCATTTAGATATGCAACAGGTAAAAGGGAAGCTGGTTATGGTACAGAAATTGGAAAGTTAAATAAAGTAGACGATGCAATGCTGTGACATTGGAGATTTAGCCACGTAAATTTTGATTATATTAAGAAAATTAGTAAGAATCAAAGCGTGAAAGGGTTACCAGAAATTGAAAAACCAATAGAGAAGTGTAAATTGTGTATTATTGCTAAATCTAGTAGAATAACTTTTAAAACCATTCCGAAGAGATCGGATAAACCATTGCAGTTGGTTTATTTAGACGTTTGTGGCCCACTACCAGTTCCATCTAAGGGTGGGAGTAAATATTTTCTTGCTATTGTAGATGACTATAGTGAATTAGTAACAGTGTATTGTATGAAAAATAAAAACGAATCGTTCTACAACTTTAAGAATTATCATAGGCAAATGGAAAGACTGACGAATAGAAAATTAATAAGTATACGCACCGATAATGGTGGGGAATTCTGTAACAGGCAATTCGAAGGGTACTTAGCCGAAAATGGAATTAGTGTTGAACGCACGAACGCATACACCCCAGAAGAGAACGGTGTGTGTGAACGTTTTAACCGAACAGCATTAGACGCAGTTAAAGCTATGCTTAATGATGGTAAAATGGGAAAAAAATGGTGGGCAGAAGCTCTTGGCTGTTTCGTACATACGTGGAACAGAGTATGTCATAAAAGCAACCGAACCCCTTATGAAATGTTCCTAAATAGAAAACCCAGTGTTGTTTATTTTAAAGTATTTGGTTGTAAAGCCTATGTTGGCGTGCCAAAACAGATTAGGAATAAATTAGAAATGAGGTGCAAAGAAGGAATCATGCTAGGATATGCGAAGGAAACTAGGGGTTATAGGATATGGCTGCCAGAAGAACGCAAATTAATAGAAACCTGTAATGTGAAGTTCGATGAAAAACTGTATGCAGCAAATGGCATCCTGGAACAGAAATCAAAACCTAAATTTAAAAGACTAGAGGAATCTGAGCAATTAGCAGAATCAGATGAAGAACAGGAAATTTCTAGAGAAGAAATAAAGTTGTCAGATGACAAATCTACTCCGAAAGAAGTATCAGACTTAAACTGGCAAAGAAAAGCAGTTAAAAGGCCAGATGGAACACGTACAAATATATATTATTATGTAGAGGGAACAGACACCCGTTTTAGATCCTATAATGATATTGAAAAGTATTGCGAGGCAAGAAATATTAAATATAAAAAAAGATAAGTTCGATTTTAGTGGAAAAAACGAATACTCGGGGAAAGTTAATTTCGTAGAACAGGAGACTAGCTCTGTGTCTGAAGAGGCAAATTCCGTAGAAATAGTTATCCCACAAAATTTTAAAGAAGCACGAAAATCAGTAAATGCCCAAGAATGGGATAAGGCAATGAAGGAAGAAATCGACACAATAAAGAAAAGAAAGGTTTGGGAATTAGTCGAAAAGCCAGAAAATAAAACTATAATAGGAAACAAATGGGTCTATACGCTAAAAAGAAATGAAAAGAATCAAGTGGTTAGATACAAAGCACGCTTAGTAGCACAGGGATTCAGGCAGAAAAGAGGTGAAGATTTTGATGACGTTTACAGTCCTGTAGTAAATTTTTCAATCATAAGAATATTTTTCACTATACTGGTATGTTTATATGGATGGACTAATTGTCAGTTAGATGTAAAGAACACATATTTATATGCAAACCTAAATGAGAAAATATATATGACCCAACCAGAGGGATTTATCGAAGAGGAAAATAAAGTGTGTTTATTACACAAGGCAATTTACGGTCTACATCAAAGCGGCCGTGGATGGTTTTGTGAATTTGAAAGTACTTTAGAAAATCTACATTTTAAGAAAATACAATGGTGTAATTGTGTTTATAAGGGTTCAAATGTAATTCTCTTGTTATATGTAGATGATATTGTGATTTTTAGTAAAGATCAATATAGTATAGATAAAGTAATTTCACAGCTAAGTAAGTTTTTTGATCTTAAAGTATTAGGCAAAACTAAAACGTTACTTGGAATTGAATTCTTAGAGAATGAAAATGGGTTTTTTTATACATCAGCAAAAATATATCGAAGAAATTTTTGAAAAATTTAAACATTTCCAGATACCAATAACTTCACTTCCCATAGCTAACAAAATTAGATTGTCCATCTACAAGTGCAGAAATTGCGGAAATGCATACATTACCCCTTAGAAATCTGTTAGGATGTTTAGTTTTTATAGCTAACAGGACAAGGCCTGATATTACATATGCAGTGAATATCTTATCACAATTTCAGGAGAATCCTGGAGTTAGGCATTGGGAAGCATTGTTGAAATTGCTTGGTTATCTCAATAGTACTAAATTATATAAGTTAAACTTATCGAAGATTAAACATCTAAATTTATATTGTTATTCAGATGCTGATTATGCAAGTAATAGAGATGACCGCGTGTCCACAGGACGATTTATATTATATTTAGATGAAGTACCGGTAATCTGGAAAACTGTTAAACAAAAATGTGTAAGTTTATCAACCATGGAAGCAGAGTATATCGCCTTATCTGAAGCAGCGAAGGAATTAATGTGGACGAAAAATGTCTTACAAGATGAAATTTTAAAGTTTAATTTAAGAGAGTGTAAACTATTTTGTGATAACAAGTCTGCCATTGATTTTTCTAGATCACAATAGAAAATCGCCGAACTAAGCACATAGACGTAAAATATCACTTTGTTAGAAGACTAGTAAATGATGGAGTGTTTGACCTTGAATTTATCACCAGTAAATTAAATACTGTCGACTTATTTACAAAAGCAGCGACTGCTGTTAATTTAAGAAAGTTTTGTTTAGATGTTTTCAGTGTTTAAAGACAATAAGTGTTTTCGTATAATAGAATTGAACTAAGAACTTCTGTGAAAGTTTTGTTTTTGTCTTTGCATGGGGAAAAGAGGGCCGTTTGTTGGCTTTAGTTTTCCACATGCAAATTTTGATTGGAGGTAAGCTAATGTGGTTGCCGCTGATTGGCCGATGACGTTAAGATCGGCGGGTTGGCCGAGTATATATATATGTACGCCGGTATCGGCGAATGCATCTTGTTTTTTGTTCTCTTGTGTGATTATCAGTTAGCATTATGCTAGTTTGCTTTCAAACAAATGATTTTAAAATGTAAAGGCTACAGTGTTAGCTCTTCTATTTTATTTACGGAATAAAGCAAGAATTTTATTTAGTTTAGTCTTAGCTTTATTTAAGGGAAGCAAAACATGCTTTGCCTTTATCACCATTTCGAACACTTTTACCACTGTGCATATGCGTGTGCGCAAGCACAGAATACATTTTTGCATGCGCGTTTTATGTATAACGGATGGTATAATCTAAAATTATCTAATTATCTATTTCAGTTAATGTTGATGATTGCGTTGTTCCTTAATCTTCAAATTGGAACCGGCTTATTATTTTTTGCAGACCATTACAGCAATTTTATAAAAATAAGCTTGAACTTTCGATTATGTCAAATAGAATTTCCGATATATATTTACTAATGTGTAATGGATTTACAAAGCGAAAGTATGTTTTGAAGTCCATTAAACAAAAAAATGAATTGCTGCAAAAAATGGATAAAGGCATATCTTTTGTTTCTCTAACCATTCCGAAATCTGTTTATCAATTTCATGCTGCTCTGCGCGTGGGGGGGGGGGGGACGCTGCAGCGCACAATGAATTGGAAGTTGATCTGTCAGCACTATCCTTATCTTCAGGGCAGATGTTTTTATTTTATTTGGCTTATGATTCCTTACTAAATGTAGCATTTCATCTCGATGTACTCTGTCTTTGATATGATTTAAATCAAATTCCTCGTCATTATAATTTGCTTCTGATAATGAAGAAAGTGACACAGAGGTTAATGAAAACGAAAAATTTCGAATGACAAATTAGTCGGTATTCTCGGCACAGAAATTATAGGACTTGAACAGCGGAACTTTGTAACTGAACAAGAAATTATGTCTGCTTATAGAATTAAAGAGAAAGTATTATCACATAAAACAAAGCAACTTAAACAACTTACATTGAAAGAAAGGCAAATTTTCTGTAACCGGCCCTTGGCTATTTTTTGGCCGATGTAAACAAATCCGAAATTTCGCCAAGTGCCGGTAATGGAAACATCCCCCTTTAGATCATAATTGTTCTTTATTTCATAAATTACGGTTTCATATTTTTAATTTTATAATTTCTGCATGCCATCTTACCAGATTTAAACTGATGATCTATAATCCGGAATCGCCAAAGTCCCGACGAGTCAGGATTAACGACTTTTGACTGTTTAACAAATAATGATTCGCCAGGTTGGCGTCAAATCAACAATGTATCCATGTGGAATGTTTCGGTTTGAGATGTGTGCCAAAGCAGATATGCAGCAACGGAGCCAAATTATGATTGTACAAATATATGCTAAAATGATTATTTCTTCAATAACAAGGTATTTTATTTAATGTTGAAGTGAAATTAAGAATCGGGACTCTCCAGATGTTTCATTGTGCGCAGATGGGGAAATCAAATGTGCACGTGTAAAGCCTACGAGAAAAACAATATTCGTGGTTTTGAGGTCCGGATTTTCGATCATTCCAAATAATGAACGTCCAGATTTCGGACTTTGTATTGTAATTATAATTAAATAAAAAATAGATAAAAATTCATCCTTCTTGAACTAACATGCTTAAGTAAGAGTGATATTCTAAATACAGTACAAAGTCCGCTATCCGGACGTCCGATATCCGGCATGATCTAAAATCTGGACCTCAAAACCACCACCAACTTTTTTTTTTTTTTTTGCAAGCTTTACGCATGTGAATTTGATTTTTCCTCCCATAATAAAACATGTGGAGAGCCCTGCTACTTAATTTCATTTAGGGCAGTAATTAAAATACCTTGTTATTGAAGAAACAATAATTTTAGCATAAATTTTTCAGATCAATAATTTGGCTCCTTAGCTGTGTAACTGCTTGGCATAAATCTCAAACCGAAACATTTTACATAGACACATTGTTGATTTTACACCTACTAGTATTTTATATCGCTGAAGCCAAACTAGCAAATCATTATTTATTATATTTTGCTTTCATCACTGCTTGTTTATCAACACATGACAACTTGAGTAATGACTCATGCAGTGATGCCTAAACATTTTTTTTTAATATTAGTAATTGAATAACAAAGAGTATGGCAACCTTTTATGCTGACATCATGCTTGGTGATGATTACAGATTAAGTTAAACATGCTAAGAAATGTTGAAGAGGAAAAAATTTTACAAAAATTTCTTTCCATATACAGTCGAAAGTCGTTAATTCGGACACCCATAATCCGGAATGATCTATAATCCGGACCTCAAAGCTAAAACTTTCTGCGCATGCGCCGCGTTGACACATGCACATAGGTGTTTACGCGTGCGCGTAAGACCTTTACGACTGCGCATATGCATGTGCGCAAGTGCAGAATACGTTTTCGCGTGCACGTTTTATGTATTACGGACGGTATAAGCTAAAATTATCTAATTATCTATTTCAGTTAATGTTGATGATTGTGTTGTTCCTTAATCTTCGAATTGGATCCGGCTTATTATTTTTTGCAGACTGTAAGAGCAATTTTATAAAAGTAAACTTGAACTTTCGATTATGTCAAATTGAATTTCCGATGCTGGAGCTCCCAAAGGATCTACAATACGAAAGTATGTTTCGATGTCCATCAAACAAAAAGTGGAATTGCTGCAAAAAAATGGATAAAGACATGAAGAAGGTGACAGAGAGGTTAGTGAAAATGAGGTTAGTGAAGTATTTCATTTTTAAAAATTACGCTCAAACCTGCTGCTTCAATATTTTTGACAGAAATTAATTGTCCATTTAATTTTGGAACATAAAGAACATCTTTTACCATTATTTCAACACCATTCTTAGTTTTGCAGCAAATGTCACCAATTCCTTCCACTTCTAAAACCGCCGATTTAGATGTGCATTTAACAGTTCCACCCTTAGGCTTAATTGAGGTAAACCATTCATTCCTTGTGAGAAGTTGCACTGGAACCAATAATAAATTGATCATGCACAAGGATTTCCAGTCATAAAAGTCATTGCAGGTGATGCATACTTATTACTATTTGAATTTGCCTGCTTTTTAGAATTATCAAAACATTCACTTTTGAAATGACCAGTTTTCCCACAGCTATGACAGACGCAGTTCTTTTTTCTACAAAATTTAGCAGAATGTCCTTTTCTTTTACAATAAGTACAAAAATGTTCTTTACGAGCACTAATAAAAACACAGTTGTGCATATTTGGTTTAGAATACTTATTTCCACTTTTGTAATTGATCATAAGATATTCACAATCAATAAGTCTGCTTGTAACAAAATCCAAACTCAAATTATCACTTGGTTGATTTTCTAGTCATGCCTTAACATTTTCATTTCTTTGGCAATGACATTAAAAACTTTTACACGCCGTCCCATAAATGATGCATTGAATTTAAAATTTTATAAAAAACACAATTTTATTAATATTGCTTTGTACAAATTATTATATGGAGAGTAAATATGGATTGATGTTTTAGTAGAAATATAATTCTTTTAAAAGAAAAATTATCTTGATAAAAAAATTCATTATTTCACCTTTTCCCCTTTTTTTCTAAGAGCAAAATTCAGGAATTCATATGAAATTAAAAATTCAACAAATGTTTTTAAAACTCAATGAGGATATTTAAAAAGGATCATTTTATGCATAGACAGTAAGTTATCATAGAAAGATGATTATTATTTTTTACTATGAGGTAAGAAATGCGGATGTTCCAGAAAGGGAACATTGGTGTGTAAAGGTATATTTTTTAACATGATGAAATTACTTTGATTGCCATGAATAGAGGCACGGAGAAAGATTTTCCAAATGTGAAAAGTTCCAATAAGTGTGGAAAAAACGGATGCTTATGACTGTTACTCTGTTTTCGACTTCCATATATCCCCCTCCTTTCCTTTCACGCATTCCCATAAGGGTTTGAAGTGAGTTACTCTTAGCTGCTAGAGAAAAGCACTTGGAGTTTCTTGATAGGCTAGATGCTAGGGGTTGTTTATGATCAGTGAAAAAGGCATATATTTCGGAGTGTGGATTTCATTATTTTGCCATTGTTTGCATTTTTTTCAGTTCATGAAGATACGCTACGCTGATAAAATGGCTCATTCAAAACCATTTCAGACTATTGAAGAAGCATTGGAATATTTTTATTCATTATCAGATGATGAAGGGTGTAGGCTTCCTATGTTTCTGCTTAATCTATGTTACTTCCGAATAACGTTGACAAATTCACTTGCTAATGAAAAAGTGCAGACAAAAATGAAGCTTCGAATTAGAATGTTGATAATCATGTTTTACAAAAATCATGTAAAAAAAAACTAATTGTTTCTTGCCAATGTTCCATTTATGGAACATGTTATAAAACATTAAGAAAATTTAAAAAAAAAAAAAAAATTTTTTTTTTTTTTTTCTTAATTCTTATATTTGAGTTTTAAATTTATTTTTCATAATAAAACGTTTATCTTACTTTTGCATCATAGTTTGGTGTGTAAAAAGTTAAAATGTAAATAATAACATCAAAGTTACTTACTTCAGATCCAGAGACGCGTAGATTACTAACCAAGTTCATTATGTTGTCTCATTGACAGATCTTTGGATTTTCTTATGGTAGCTAAATGTTTACGCGTCAAAATTTGATTCACTACTCTTTAGCACTGCTACAGCTTGCAGTTTCTTCCATATTTTACATGCCGTGTCTTCACGTTGAAGAGAAGCAATAATATTTTCACTTAAAAGTGCAAGAATTAAGGCGTAAGCCTTTTTTGATTTCAAAACATCTGCAGTTCTGTCCGCACTTGCTTCTGTTTCCAAAAATGTATCAAATTCCTTTGCAGTAAATACTGCTTGAACTGTTTGACACCAAACAGCAAAGTTATTAATGCCATGAAATGGCACAACACCAAAAGCCTCCTTCTCACTTCCGGTTGAAAAGTCATTATTCACGAAAAATCGAAACAAAATCATGCGAATGATAAATTATGACACTGGCATAGAAGGTTCAATTAGAAAAAATATCAGCACATTTTAATTTTGATGAACCACGCTCTGCTGTTGAACATTGAAAATGCCATGGTTCAAAAAACAAATATTTATTACAGAGGCAATATGCAGAGATACACGCACAGAAATACACGCAGAGAGTGAAAACGTTTACAGAAGTTATATATATAACTTTACAACAGATCATGGTTTAACAAAACGTAAACAAGACACAATAAACAACCAATTAAAAATAATGCAGAATGGGATTAAGTTTCAGAATAATTCGGACCTGACCGAAGGCTATGCTTCTTTTTAACCAATAAGAATGCGATTACAAATATCTCAACAGTAATAAATGAAGACAATATAACAGTCGGATGTTTCAAATTCTAACGCATATTTATTATATAGCATGTAAAACTTCAATATCAGAAACCAATGATTTCAAAATGACTTTATGCCATATACTTAAACAAAACCATGCACTATAAGCACTGTAATCTTTATGTCCTACTAAGATATAATTTTTGGCTGAATGCATATGAAATACAGTAGCTTTAGATATTAAGTAAATATCCATCACAGATATACCATATTTGCTAAAAATTGAAGCTCAAAATTATTAATTATGAATTTTGATTCAATCTTGGAGCAATTATTAAATGCATTCCCATAACATGTAGAGAAGACACAGTTCTAATAAAAATTCTTACATTTAATTTTCTGTAAATTTCAAGTTTATTGTAAATTTTCATACATGCATGATAAAAATTAGCATTGATTTAGATTACTGAGAATAAGAAATTCTAATAAATCAATTACTGAAAGACTAAATCATCTAGAATCATTAAAAATTCTAAAAGATGAGTTTGCTTAAATAAATTTATAATAATCTAATCGCATGTTTCCTGTAAATAAAATGAAATATAATTGGCTGTAGTACTTTGAATGTTAGCAGATTATAAAATTTAAATAATTATTGTATGACACCTTTTTTTCTTCACACATTTCAGTCATTTCTAATTTATAATAAAATAGCAACAATTTTTTACATATTCTAATTTAAATCCCACATTAGGTACCAGCTCAACTTCAAGCAAGAATGTCTTTTTTGTGCGATGTCTTAGGAAGAGCTACATTTATTCTGCTACTCATTAAATTATAAAGAGGAGGGGATAATGACTGAATTTTATCAGGCATGTAATTTAAGGGGAAAAACAGTTATTAAAAAACCTTAAACCCATCAGTCTACTTCAGATGAGTCTTTTTTTTTTTTTTTTTTGAATAGGAATATAACATTTTTGAAGAAATTTCTAACCTAATTATCTGACCAGTGATTAAAAATTAACGCATTCCTTAATTAAAAAATATTGTAACTGAGATTTATTACAGTAAAGAAACAAGTATGCAATCAGCATAAAAATTTTTAAGACTGAATTCAATAAAGTAAATAAATTTTGATGTGTTCTGATGCTATTCTGAATTTTTTAAACCCGATGAACAAAACCTTGTTCCTCTTCTAAAGATAACTTTTTTTAACCTTCCTCATTCGCACTGCAGCCCAGTAAATAAAAGCTAATTTAATTAGAAAAACTGAAATTGAAGTACAGTCATTTTGATACAAGGATAATAATCAACCAGATAAAAGCATTATAAAGATATTCACCTCACATATAATATTTAGTAAATCAGACTACTTATGCTTTTAATTTTGATCATCGATACATCATGATTCACCGATACGTCTAAAGGCTGCAATTGGCTAGTCAGTCCACCAGGAATGACAGCTATCTGAGTTTTTAATTCTCTCGCTTTATTCTTTATGGTTTCAGTTCGATGGGTGCTTAACTGATCCAAAACCAAAAGAGAGGGTTTCTTAAGAGTCCACCGGGTCGCCTCGCCCATATGTTCTGTAACCATAGTTTCATTCCAGCTTCGTCCATTCAGCCTTTGGAAGAACATGAACAATTACACCCGTTGGAAGATTTTCTTTTGGATGAGTTTTTCTTTTGAATATGAAAAACGGCAGTACTGTATTTGATGGCATATAAGACACACTTTTTTTCTTAAATTTGGTCTCAAAAAAGTTACCTGCATCTTATACGTGAAGCACACAGGTTAACCTTCAATACTGAATGCTATTTTTAGCCCGGATAAAGATCTAGACACGCATAACTTTTTCTACATCTACATGTTTATGGCCTTCTAAATAAGGGTGCATTTTATATGCCGTCAAATACGGTAGTTTTGTGCCATCAGCACAACATGTTAGAACTACCGTATATTGGGTTTTTTCATGACCTGTGGTTTTTATGGTTATTGATTTAGACCCTTTAATACTCAGTCTTGTTGGATGGTACATCAAATGTGAGTGAAATTTCATCCATATTTCCTATTTGGCTGAGCTCAAAAGAAGTTTTCTTGCATGCATTTATAACAAAACTATGAAATGCTAGTACTTTTTCTTCATAATCTGCTGGCATTTTCTGTGCAATAGTTGTTTTTGTGCGCATTGATAAGCCTTGCCTTTTCATGAACCTGTAGCACCAGCCCTCAGACCCTGAAAAGTTCTGATTCCCATGTTTTTCTTCAAATCCTTTGGCCTCATTGATTATCATTTTAGTTGAAACACTTATCCCAGATTTCCTCTTACCTATAACCCACATTTTTACGGCATTTTCAAGTTCAGGCCAAGATGGAGCTGGGCATCGAAGGTTATATTTTTGTTTTTTAGCAGCCTTCAGTTGATCTTCCTGCAGTCGCCAAGTACGTATCATTTTTTCGGTAGGTGGTGGACCGAAATGCCTTGCTGCTGCTCTGTTTCCATGCACTTTGGAGTAATTTAACACTCCTAGTTTATATTGAATTGCATAGCTTAATCTCTTGTTTCCTGTAGTCATATTTTCCAGGGTATTTTTTTAAACAAATAGTTTTAAGCACCAATACCGACATGTGTGTCGGCTGAATCAAAGAAAGTCCATGTAAAGAAGGAAAGGCTCCACAGACGTAATGTGACTGTCGAACCCGTTCGAACTTCGACATCAGCTTCGAGCTTTGGCGCTTTTTAGCGACAGATATTTTATCACAAAATAATTATGGCAGATGTAGAAAAAGTTATGTGTGTCTAGACCTTTATCTGGGCTAAAAATAGCATTCAGTATTGAAAGTTAACCTGTGTCCTTCACGTATAAGATGCAGGTAACTTTTTTAAGACCAAATTTAGGAAAAAAAATGCGTCTTATATGCCGTCAAATACGGTAAATGCTATACTCTCAAATACTTTAAATCTGAAAGAAATCTGGCTGGTTAACTTTATATTTTACATAATATCAAGTATGAATAATTTATTGTTAAGCAGTAGTCAAGTTAGCATTAAAATAATAAATAAAGATATTTTACACAACTACTGTCAACAGAGACTATGGTTTTGTCTATCTGAAAGCTTACATAACATACAATGTTTCCTTTGCATACAACAATCTTCTAAAAGTAATATCAAGCTCAAACATTAACATTTTTCTATTGTAAAATAACAGTTTTTTGTATTAAAAATTCACTAAAAGCTATTATAAAAGCTTTTAGTGAATTTTTATGCAAACTAGTTGTATACAATTAGCTTGTGCCACTACTTTCCAGTATATATATATATATTTAAGAATATATATATTTAAGTATTTTGTATTCTTAAATATATACAGATGATTTATCATAATAAATATTTTACCTGCAGTTTTTTTCTGTAATAAGGCCTCTAATTCAATTATTTTACTTTTTAAAGATAAGTTTTCAGATTCTACTTGTGATAGCTTCAAACTCTCAATAGATTGCTGATCTGTTTTTATTGTTTCAGCCTAAGGATAAAAAATATTATGTAACTTTCTCTTATACTTAATCCCTATAAAAAACGAAAACAATATATACATGCCAAGATGATCTAAAAAAAGTTATAAATAAATAGTCCTTGAAATAAAAGATTTATTTAATTATAAGAATGATTTTATTAAATATAACAAATTATGAATTAAGACACAACACGCCGAACAAATACTAATTCAGAAGTCAAACAACAAATTTTGAAAATATAACGCTGATTTTTGTTGTTTAACTTCTGAATTAAATTATGAATTATTAAACATTTGATTAGAATATTCATTGAATTCATAGTAGATTTTACATTTGTAGATTAAGTTAACTGCAATTAATAATCACAAGTATATTGATAACAAAACCTAATAACATTTCAGGTTTGATTATCAACAATTAAATACACTGATGTCTAAAATTATCTTTATGTGGACCAAAGCACTGGTTTCTCAAATACTGTTAAGTAACAGAATGAATTTATTTGAAATGATACAGCATCAAAACAGAAAAAACATAATGAAAAATCAAATATGAAGACATACAACACAAAAATGTATCATGAAACCAACTGAAATAATATGTAGGAACAAAATTTTAAGGGGGAAGTGAATATCTCAGAAAACAAATAGATACTTCTGACATTAACAGAACATGTGATCACTAACTAATATCATAATAAAATTATTTATATATCATAATATAATAATAATATATAATTTCATACTCTTAATAAGAAGGTTAATTAGAATTTAGGAGACTGAATTCTACTTCTCCATCATTATAAGCTTTAAGGCACTGTAATGTATTCAGCTATTTTCTTTATGAGCATTCCACAGTTCACATAAAAGTTATTTTCTTATGACCAGTTAGCAATTCTCAGAAAAGCTGAATGTGATCTTTAATCACATACCATTCTCAAGTCTGTTTTCTTTCATGGCAGTCAAAAGGAGAACATTTTTTCATTCCTGAGAAAAACTGGAACATTGGAATCCCTTGTACTAAACCCCAGGCATCTGTTTAAAGGTATATTATTATGCATCAAATGCTTGCCACCGACCGCTCTGTAGGTGCAGAATTCAAAGATAACATCCCAAGTTTAAGTCTGGAAATTTTCATGAAAAATTTCTCAGGCCTGTCAGTATTATACCTGCAAACAATCAGAGTGCTCTCGCTAACCAACAGACGCTCTGAAATTTTGGGTAAATAAGAATTCAGGAAGTCTTGCTGACACTAAATTTTGCCAATCAATAGTTCATGGAAAGTCATCAGTAAGTTCTCTGTGAAATTCAATCTAGGAGATAGGGCTAGGCAGGTTTAAAAAAATTCATCTGCTAAGTTTGTTTCATATGGAAGTGGGCTACCATTTACAAAAAGAACCATATGCAGCTCTAAACAGCCTTCCCTATGGTTATAAAATTTCACCGCAACATAGCATGGAAGTTACAGACCTTCCATCAAATACAACAGAGAAATATTCTAGTGATTATTACTGTTCTCCATATTACAACACTACATGGACTAACCATAATAGTTCTTAATGTCAGTGGGAAAATTTCATATTTCTAGCTTCCTTTGCTGCAAATGTATTTACAACCAGATGTTAATTTGAACATTGATTCATCGCTGAAAAGAACACGACCTACTGCTACAGATACCAAGATCTTATGTTCTTTTGTTCAGTTCAGGTAAATTAATTCACTTACAGATATTCAGGTGCCTATCTGTTGTTAAGCAAATGAAACATACACCACTTAATTTATAGATAAAGGAATTCATCCTTCTGTATATAGCATGCCACAATACAAAGCAGTAGCAGCTGCAATCTCTAAGCTTAGGTGTTTAGCAATCAAGTTCCTGCTGGGATGACCAGAAATAAATCTCCAAAAAGCAGCTGGTCATCCCCCCTGCCACAACCTAATTTTAGTCTTCAAGTAATAGTTCAGATTTTAGTCGTATTCATAGAGGGGAAACTGTCAATCTTGAAAGAGTAAACATCTTATATTTCTCTAAACATCTTGCATCTAAATGGCTGACAGATATCAACTTTAGAAATTCTATAAAATGATATGTCAGTATCAAAAAAATTTTTTTGAATTAATAATAAACTCTGAAATAAAATCCTAAATTTCAGATGTTAGATGGGGCATACTTCACATAAAATGTTGCACTGCCTTTGCATACCTTCATGATCATTATTTGCATTAAAAAAAAAAAAACTGGATTAGACAATAATAATTAAATTTGCCTTTTGTTTATCATAAAAAAAATCTGACTGACTCATTACTTTATAAAGTTCTATTATTTCCCTGTCTATACAGAATATTAGACATCAGTGTATTTTTTAAATTGCTTGAATATTATTTTCATTTTTTTTAAATTCAAGAAGTATTCACTAAAGGAAAAAAGTACATAAATCTGCTTATAGTTTATCAAACAAATAAATAACAAATTAACACCTGCATGTGATGAAAAAATAAGTTATTTTCAAAAGTAAAATATCACATTACAGTAAAGGCTTCTAGTGAAAATTACATGTAATATAATGAGAATCATTTTGGACATGGAGTACCTCTGCTTAATTAAGCAATTACCTCCATATCATCATTAAGAAATATGAATTTATTCAGAAAGAGCATAGCTAAAGTTATGAAAAAGAATTGTTATGGGTTTAAAGGTCCAAGAGCAGTGCAGGATTACGTATAAGCTACACAAGCTATAAGCTTAGGGCCCCCACTTTCTTAAAGGCCCCCCAAAATTAAAATATAGTACAAATATAGTAAAGCAGACTTAGGGCCCCATATCTCAAATAGCTTAGGGCCTTATCAAGTCTATATCCACCTCTGTCCAAGAGATGAATAAGAAGTCCCCACAATGGGATGATAAAAGTCTTCAAACAGCTCTTTTACCTGAGAGGGGGGCAGGAGAACCCAAGGAGAGCCAATTGAGTAGTGAAATAGGTGATAATTGAGGTGATTACTGGTATGCGATAGCGTGAATAGCAGTCAAACGGGTTAAAAGAGCAAGAAGTGGGAGCATTGTCCAGGCTTAGGGAAAGGAATTAAGGTAAGTGTAAAGCCAGTAAAGATTGTTAAATGCCTTTATTCAGTGGTTGGAGGGGTATGGAAGAGATCACTGACCTAAAGAACTGATTGCAGGGTGTAAAGAAGTTACACGAGGAGGCAAAATCAGCTGTTCTGCTTTCGGACAAAGAAGTCAAAGACTGTTCTGGCTAAAAAATTGATACGTACGAAGCATGCGCTGTTAGCTAAACGCAATTTTTATTCTAAGAATAAATAATGATGTTTTATTAAGTAATTGTGTTGAAAGATTAACTAAGGTGTATTTAATATTTTAAGTAGTTAAAATTAAAATTACTAGCACAGATAAAATATTAACAGAGTTTAATTTAGTTAAATTAAGAGATGATTAAAAAGAGAATCACTTTGGTAATTTTTACTAAAAACAATTTTTGTGAATGTGAAACGGAAAACAATATCCAAACATTCATTCAATCAATACAATATTTAATAATATCTATTAGTGATTCTGATTTAGTTTACTTATTATCTCTTTAAGTTTTTTCTTTAATCTGCATACATTAAATTGATAAAATATTCCTAATATAGTTCTCCCCCTGGGGTGGAGGAGGAGAAAGAAGCAGTTAAAAAACTGTAAGATAACATATAAACAGTATATAAACTTGCATAAATATTTCAAACTGATTTCTTCCCAGCCTGAACACTGTGGAAAATTTCTGTATGCATTAGATCAACATTTAAATAAAAATTATACCATAAAATTGTCTTACCTTATATGCTTCACATTCGTTTTCTTTCTGATGAAGTAAATCCTGATTTGCAGTAAGAACACGTTTCAGTTCTAGATTTTTGCTTTCAATATCAGTAATTCTAAAAAATACAAATTAAATTCCTGCTCATAATCTTATTACCTACAAATTATTAACGCATAAAGATTCCATTAGAAAGGAAGGCCTGAAAATTTAATAGAACAAAATTATTAAACAGATGTAATTTTTATTTTTGCTTTCAGCCTTCGTCCAAACGAGTTTTTAAAATTTAATTAATTAATTAGTTGTTTCACATTAATTCTTTGGTGTTTTTAATAAACTTTTGCACATATAAGTTGCAAATGCAAGCAATATTTTGAAAGTATGGTCTAACCAAGTTAACTGTTTACCTAACAAGTCAACAACCTACAGCCATGCTTCGCAAGCTATTTTTAGATTCAGTACTGGCGAGTGAGATGATTTACTAGTTAATAGGTTGGTATTAGGCATATATGAATTATAGTGGAGCTAATGTTTAGTAGAGCACATTCTTTTAACTAAATACTTTAGAATAACTTGAAACCTGAAAATAGCAGTGGACAGTTTTTGTTCTAAATTTCAGCTGTGGTCTATCTCTACTAGCAAATAATACATAGTTGAGTTTTAACTTTATACATTATTGCAACTCAGTTACGATTAATTTAAATATGGAAAAGCATGCGAGAGCTATCTGCCTAAGGGGAAGGATGCTTTCATGGTGGACTTTCTTATGGAAACTAGCTTATATATATATGTATGTTACACATGAGGAAAACCACGAAAATGCCCATACATGTCTATTTCCTGCACATGCTTAAGGCTTATGAGTTTTGAATAAATAATTCCCATATATACTTAGCCTTATTGAGGGCAGGTGATAGATATCTTACGGCCTGATTATGGCCTCTGTGGGTCCTAAATTCTCGGCCGGTGCAGCCATACGAGCCCTCGTGCCGGTTTGGGGTTTATGTGAATAAAAAATCAGTTATTCTTAATTCAAATAGCTCTAAATGTAATCTTTGGGTCAATGAGTATCATCAACAAAATCTATTTTTTGCATATGGAAAGAAATTTTTGTTAAATTTTTCCTCGTCAACAGTTTTTTAGCACATTTAACTTAAATTTGTAATCGCCGCCAAGCGTAATGCCAATATAAAAGGTTATCATACTACTTTATTATTGAATGAATGGAATGATTATGAAAGGAATGTACTTATTATTAACGGACAGTATAATAAATAACGATTTGCCAGGTTGGCATCAAATAACGATGTATTTATGTGGAATGTTTCGGTTCTAGATGTGTGCCAAGCAGATACGCAGCAACAGAGCCAAATTACTGATGGTACAAATTTATGCTAAAATGATTGTTTCTTCAATAACAAGGTATTTTATTTAGTTTCGAAGTGAAATTAAGAATCGGGACTCTCCAGATGTTTTATTATGCACAGAGGGGGTATCAAAGGCGCATGCATAAAGCCTAAGAGAAAAACCTTGTTGGTAGTTTTGAGGTCTGGATTTTAGACCATTTCGGATATTGGATGTCAGAATTTCGGACTTTGTACCATACTCATAAACCAAAGAATTACATTTAGTGCTTTTTGAATTAAGAATAACTGATTTGTTTTCACATAAACTCAGAACCAGCACTAGAGATCAGATTGCCGAATTTTAGAGATGACAAAATTTTGGAATTTAGAGAAGCACCGAACAACAAAATTAAGGGACAATAAAATATTTAGAATTTAGGGAAAGCACTGAAACCCAAAATTTAGAGGCAGCAGAAATTTAAAACTTAGGAAACCGCTTGGTAGCAGAATTTATGACGTGCATGTGCATATTTAAGCATCTGCAAGAAATATACGTAAGTATAATAAATAACTAAACTAATACAATTCAAGCTTAATTGTCTCACTGCATGATAGAAGGAAGATAAAATTTAGCGGAACAACTAGTCTTCCGTAGCCAGTCTCATGATACATAGTCAATAATGTATAGCGGATGCTATTAAGCTAGACTAAAATTATACTTTACAGATTCCAAGAACTTTCAGTTAATATAGTGGATTGCACTGCTCCTTAACTTTCTGAATTGATCCAGCTGATTAGTTTTTCAGGCTGTTATTATTACAGCATTTTGAAATTAAAGCTTGAACTTTCGATTATGCCAAAATAATTCTGGAGCTGCAACAGGATCTACAAAGTGACAGCATTCATAAACAAAAGGTGCAATTGCTCAAAAAATGGATAAAGGTATATTCATCTCATTCAAGGAGTATGGCATGGGATAATCAAATGTATACGACATAAGAAAACAGAGAAAGGAACTTTTTGAATTTTGGGGGGATTTCGATGCCTCACTCACAATGAAAACAGGAAAAATTTTAAAAATTAAGTTGAAAAATGATTTGTTATGCTAAAAGTGATGGTCAGACAGTGTTGCAGCAGGGGCGTGACCTTGATGGGTCCAGTGCTTATGGCTAAATATTTCATGAAGAAATGAACAAAGTCAAAATATTTCATGAAGAAATGAACTTAAAAAATGAATGCACATATTCGACAGGTTGGTTAACCAAATTTAAAAATCGCCATGGTAATAGCAATCAAAAATTTCAGGTGAAAGAGCTTCAGTTGATACTGAAGCTGCTGAACTATTTGCAAATGAATTAATTTAAATCCTTAATAATGAAAACTTGATGAAACTGGTCTTTTCTGGCCATTAACTGGTACCGCGAAACACCTTGGCAACCTCTACAGAAAGGGCTCTAGCAGGCGTCAAAGATTCCAAAGCGAGATCAACAATTTTAACATGCGCAAATGATGCAAGTATGCACAAGTGTAAACTTTTAATAATCGGGGAAAAAAAACAGGACCTCAAGCATTTAAAGGAGTAAACATTTTCCTCATTATATATCATGCAAATAAAACAAAATATGGATGACACAAGCATTAATGAATGTTTGGTTTGAAAATCATCTCATACACGAGGCTCAACAACATTTGAATTCAGTTGGTGTACATAATAACGCAACAATTGCCCTCAATGTATAATAACTGTTCGATCTGCATTTCAATGAAGTTTTAGTGAAAGATAATGTATCTGTATTATTTTTTTCTCCAAACTGTATGTCCATCATTTAGCCTATGGATAATAAGAGTAGTGCATGTGCTGAAATGCAAATATAAAGAAGCATTTTTAAAATCCATGCTAAATTTCTTGAACAATAGCAAGATTATTCAAGAATATTTTAGCATAAAATCTGCTGTGTGAAGCATCGCAAGACCGCGGGAGGATGTGTCTCCAGATAATTTTAAAACTGCTTGGCATAACTTACGGCCAGCTACTATATTTCATGGTAGGATGATGAAGATGATAGCCGTGAATCTGAAGATTTTCGGGTATTGCAAACCAAAGGTGAAATTTTCCAATTAGTGAAATTTTCCAATTAATGGATTTCGTAAAGAAATTTAGAGAAGCAGTAATAAATGAAAACGATAAAACAGAAATTTTTTATTGCAATGAAACCCCAATCATGAATCAATTAACGGATGGCAGAATCTGTATGGTTCTAGATCCAGAAAATATCGCAACCGATAGTGAAGAAAGTGACGAAGAGGTTACTGACAATGAAAAAATTTCGATTGACAACTTAGTCAGAATGCTTGACACAGGAATTACAGGACTTGAACAATGGAACTTTGTAACTGAACAAGAAATTACATCTGTCTATAGAAATAAAGAGAAAATATTAGCACAAAAAAAAAAAAAAAAAGAAGCAACGTAAACAACTTACATTAAAAGAAATGTTTAATAAAGTAAACAAATAAATATTAAGCTTTTTTTTGAAAATTTTGATACCCTTTAGATCATAAATGCTTCATTACCATGATTCATATTTTTTATTTTATAATTTCTACATGCCATCTTACTAGATTTAAACTGATGATCTAATATCTGGAAAATTCCCAAATCCGGAATTCCTGAAGTCCCAATCATAGACTTTGTACTGTATGACTTTATTCTTTGTATGGCTATTAAATTACACATATGTTTGGCTGCACTTCATTTACGCTTAATTCCTTGAATTATGCTAATTTTATTAACTGATACTCAAAACAAGTCTATAATGACATAAAAAAATGCAAATTTTGAAATTAAATATCATTGTCAAGTTTTGTTGTAGGAGAGACAAACTTCCTGTTTTTTTATTTTTTCATAACAAATACAAATTTTGTCACTTAAAGTACTTCTGTAATTGGAAGTATATGACATGACCAACGATTGCCAAAATAAAGGCCAGGTGAGGGACATATATATATAAAATAAGAAATTTAGAACTAATATTTCACAAAGACCAAAAATCTAATTATTCTAACTAGAATTTACTTTGTTTTTCCCTTGCTTTGGTGAAGGGCTAGAATTTTCGGGAGAACTACTATAATTAAAATACATTGAAATGGTTCATTGGCTAATTTTGAATACAGAAAAACAAGGATTTTTGTATAAGATAGATTTCAATGTTCCTCCCCCCTGACAAAGCGGCACTGAAGTTGGTTGAATTCTTCTTCTGATATGTTTATTTTTCTTTAAATTTCATTAATTTTTTGAACTGGGGTATTGCTTACTTGAAATTTATTAATTATGAATTTCAATTTTTGGTCTTTGTGAAAAAGTAGTTCTAATTTTTTTTACTGTATGTCTTTACTTATATATATTTTACTAGCAATCTTTTTTGGAAATTTTGCTATGAAATATATTGTATTATGCAAATGTGTAATATATAATATCAGGGGGAAAAACAACCTAAACATTAAACTTACACAAAAAAAAAAAAAAAAAAAAAAAAGAAACATGACAATAATATAAAATAAAACAAGAAGGGATTTTTTCCACCATATTCGCTTAATAATGGAAATTTCAATTACTTAAAATGTTTTTTTCTGGCACTATGCACTTAAAAGACAGACAGTTTATCAAAATGATAATAAGACAGACAGTTTATCAAAATGATAATATTAATACTTACATTTTTGTCTTTTCTTCAATAATCTTTTTTAATTCTTTCTCCTTATTTTGAAGCTGAAATGTAAAGAATAAAGTAATGAGAGAAAACATTTCACAACAAATACATAAGAGAAAACCTCAGCATAACATATCATTTCATAAGATGTAATTATTAAAATAAAAACACATGAGAAATCACGACTTTTAAAAATTCATAATTGAAATGATACTGCATAATTAAGTGGTAAATCATACGATTCTTAGGAACTAAAAGAAAAGAATTTGGATATTTTAATTTATTTGAAAAAATTCGCGGGAGAAATGTTTTTCTGCTAAAATTTATGACTTTGTAAACATTTATATTTTTAGCATTAATCAATGAAAGACATTTTTGATGTCATAATATACTTCAGCCTCATTTCACTGTTAAGCCTTATTTTCACCACTCAGGTAGGCATATACTCTAACTCTTAAGCCCTGTTCACAAGAGCAAATTCGACCGGTAGTGAAAATTGATTTTTCCATCGACCGGTAGTGAAAATTGATTTTTCCAACGTATCCCGTTCACATGGCGGCGAGCATTAACAACTTCTCTGAATTGGAGGTAGAACATTCCTACCTCTCAGGAGCAGGGCAAATGGGGAGATTTCCCATACTGCACTGCGTGATAGCGCTGTTCACTTAATGACTGCTCGCTGGACCGTCAGTGAAACAATCGCACTGGTAGATATCTGAGGACGCAATATCATCCAAAAAAATTACATAGAACTGTACGAAATATGAAAATTTGTAAACAAGTACGGACAATGCTATTTGATGCTTGGTATTCCAGAAATACCTTTCAAATAAAACCAAAGACGCCCATATCAGCTTCAACTCGACTAGAGGATTTGATACCTTTTGAATGAGTTTTTTTTGTTTAACAACTTTCATCTAGTTTTATGAACGTTATTAAATGGTTTTGTAAGACGAAATAATTTTAAGCTGACAAAAAAAAAAAAAAAAAAAAAAAAAAAAAAAAATTCCAGTATTTTTTTTTAATTTAAATTGTTGGAAGAAAAGTTTAACAATTAAAATGTCATTCTTCTCTCACAACTTTCAATAATTTTTCCCCTATTTTCTTATTAGAAAGTTCTTAATAACTTTAAGGATAAATTTTGCAATTAATGAATTAGTTTCTGAGAAAAAACAAAACACATTTTTATGCAAAAACTTTGAAACAAATATTATCTCAATTATATTTCCACTTCATACAATTTTTCTTTTCAGTATTTTGCAAAACCCATTGTTATTTCTATAAAGTATATAATTTCAATTAAGCGGTAAAAATATTAAATAATTTAATCCATCTCTATATAAGTTTTAAACCTTTAAATAAAAGAATTTATCGAAAAAATGCAAACTGAGAAAACGCAGTTTAAAAAATATAAGCTGTCTATATGGTCATTAAATCATTTCAAATTGCTTAAAAATTTTATTACTAAATTCCATAGATAGACATAGATATAAAATAAACCCAGTGCTATTCCATTGATTAATATAAACATAAATTACAAACTTTTATTTAAAATCTTCGTAAAACATGTTCAAAACAATTTTAACAGATGAATTAATTATAATATATTCTCTAAAACGTTTATAATTAATATTAATACTTATTAATTTGTCATTTTATTCCTTTTTTCAAAAAGCAAAGTTGAAATTTTAGAAGCCATAAAACATTTTATTTAAAACCACTCAGCAGCATATGTGGTTTCTTTTCTTCTTTTAATCATTTGATCTCATACATAAATTGCATTTAAAATTAATTTAGGTGTATTTTAATTAATTAAAGAATTAAACTCCGATGGCATTCTATAGCAATAGTAAACAATGTCAAAAAGATGCAAGTAAATGTTAGAAATCTGCCAAATCTGATTCGCGTTTTTGACATCATTCATTGCTCGCCATGGCTTATGGGTTAAGGGATTGAAGACGATGTGCATCTGAACCAGTCCTGAAAGCGAAACTGCTTCATATCCCCGTTTCTCCCTAATACAAATGGTAGATGTGCGAAAGAGCATTGCATGTGAACGGGGCTTTAGAGGAGGGAAAGGAGAAGTAAATAGGACTGCAATATGAGTGGTTGTTTACTGTTATACATGTATATCTCCACACCATTTATTTTTCATCCCACTTGATGTCATTCTTTTGCCTTAGGTCTTACAGTGTTGATTCCATTTCAGGTTTTCTGCAATTCTACTACTCAAGGACACAAATTATGTTAACTGCAGAGTATCATGCAAGTCACTATATTTAGTCTTTTCAGTTTACAAATCTTATTATAAAAATCTAATTATTGGGAAGCATTTTATAATGCAAGAACATATTATTGATATTTATTTAGCTTAAGTGCTCACAAAGCATTAAGGACTTACTTAAGTTGAAGTGATTAAAAACTTTTTCTCAAGTATTTTTAGTAATCTTAAATATTTGAAAACAATGTATAATTAAATTAAAAATATAAATACTGTTCTTAAAAATTGAGATAATTATAAAGTACTTTAAAAAAAGAAGCGATTTTGTAGAGTTATTCATTAGGTTTTATTGAAGCAGGAGTGAAGCAGTGAAAAATGTGAAATGCCCTCACCAGGACTTGAACCTGGACCTCTTGAATATGAGCCGAGTGTGCTGCCGGCATGCAGAAAGAAGGGAGAAAATGCCTTATATACTTCCTTTTTTAAAGGGTGACTGGGGATTAGGGGACCCAATCATCAGATCCTGGTGGTTAGATCATCATCCACCACCTTTTTGTTCAGGTACCACTGTAGAATCATTAGGTTGTTTTAAAGCAGGAGTACATGAAAAATGAGCAATGATGTCACAAAAACTCGAACCTGGATCTCTCAAATATTGCACTGGAATGTGCTACATTGCACCACGAAAGCAAGTAGAAAGGAAAGAGAGAATACCTTATAATTTAATAAAATTATAAGATGCCTGAAGACAGAATACCAACATAAGTATAATAAAAAGCAACCAAAAGTGAAGATCATGAATAGAAACAAACAAATAGATAAAGGGGGGGACTATCTGAATTCTCCAATTATATATATGTATACTGTGCATGCATACACACACATACATAAGTTAGTGGGCTTTCACTCCTTGCCATGATGGTAATGTCATCATCTAAATTAGGATTTGGTTTCTTTCCTTTCATTTTTAAGCAAAGGTATTTGAAGAATATAAAAACTACAATGCTGATATTTATGCATAAGCATGAAAGCAATACATAACAGACATTTTTGTTATGCTGTCCAAATGGTAGCTATTTTATTAACATCATGATATCATTCTGAAGTACTATAATATGCTAAGAATCTCTTTGGCATTGCTACAGTCCAATCTGTGTTCCTCCTTCATTTTATGGTATTTAAGTCAAATTTAAGCGTGTTCTTCTACATGGTAATTAAAAGTATATTTTTCTTACCTCTCACTGCAATGTACATTTTAGTTTGACTTTTACAGCAAGCAAACAAAAGACAACTGTGAATTCAGTTTACTTGCATTAAATATAATATAACATAGGCTATGTTTGTAGGCTATAATCGCAGAAGAGTTTTCACATATAGACACAGCATTTTCAGTCTAGAAACTTTCTAAACAGCACTCATTCATATTTACATATATTAAGACAATAAAAAAAACATAATACAGATAAATGCTGTCTCAAAACTTACACAAAATTGAAGCAAATAGGATATATATATATATATATATATATATATATATAAAAAAAAAAAAAAAAAAAAACTATAGTCAGACCTATATTTTTTACATTTGCAATGTTTTTTTAAAACTGGTTTTCTTTTTGCTACTCATTTTTGGTTTTGAATATATAATGTTTACGCATTATATGATCTTCCAGATATAAACCAATTATAACAATAAATATTATTTTGTGTACAGACATTACTTGCAATTAATACTATTTTTTAGTGACTTACAACTTATATGCACACATTTGCCTATTTATCTATACATGTGTATATCTCATAATGCATTACATATATATTCGCAAATGAATTTCTGTTTAGTATGTCTTAAAAAATTGCTTGCATAAAAGGTTAGATAATAATACAGTGATATAAATGAGCTATAATTTGTTTGGGACAATTAGCTACTCTCTATTAAATAGAAGAAAATGATAGAACAGGATTTGACCAAGTGATGACAGAAGCAGTATTTGGAAGCTCTACTACTATGACAGATGTTAACCGCTTGCATGATTATCCCGAGTTATCTCGGGTTCGTATTTATTGCAGTTAATTATTATCCCGAGAAAACTCGGGCGAAGCAGAATTTGTTAGTACAATTTCTTTTATCACGGTTTTATTCGGTCTGGAGGAAATGAAAGGAAATGTGCAGCTTTGATTGGCAATTTGCCAAATTTTGTTGTTTGCACGATTCTTTTGGAGGGACTGGCCACGTGTTTCCCTATTGTATAGTATACATTGGCTTGCGGATTAGTAATGTATAAAGAAGGATGCATGCGTTGAAAAAAAATAAAATAATGGCGATGATTTTTCAGATAGTGATTATGAAGAAGTGGAAAAAAAAAAAAAAAATCAAATCCAACGAGACAGTGTACTCTGTGCTCCCGTGAAAGAGATTCCAGCGGTAAGAAAAGAGACCAGATACCAGTGTAGAATGTCAGGTATCACTCTGTGTTGTCCCTTGTTTCAAAAACTATCATACAAAGATTAATATTTCACTTTTTTCCGTTTGCCCGAGATAACTCGGGATAGTAAACTGATATTAAAAATAAATACCTTCAAAAAATTAAAAATTCAACTTAAAACCTTCAAAAATTTTGATTTGTTTCATTTTGTTGTATTTAATAATAAAATTTTAAAAATGTGATGATTTTTTGCAATTTTTTTCAAAAAAAATTTGTAAGGGAAGCGGTTAATGCTGCTCAAATTTGATTTTTATAAATATCTTGTAAGGTTTTATCCTAAGTTTTTTAATAGTTATCTTTAGTTAAAGCTACTTTCCTGTGACTCCTAATTTCAGCTTACAATTTCTTACCAGAATGTGTTTCTAGAATTGTGTTTAATGCAAATGAGTAAGAGTGGTATTAAAGTTGAAGTTCCACTGACTTCATGAGGGAGACAGAGTTTCTGCCTAGCGCGCAATCATCTTTTGGCTACATTTCTCTCTAGGCAATTACTATGCTTGGCCGTATTTCAGGTCCTTTGATAGATGTGCCAGCTTATTTGATATTTAGGGACAAACTACTTAGAATTTTTGCTAGCCTTAGCTTACTTTGAGTTCAAGCTTAAGAGGAGGCTTTGCTATACACTCTGAGAAAAGAGCTGACTATTTAATTCTTATTTGGAATAATAAAGGGAAATTAACCATTCTTGAGTTTAACGTCTCTGTTCCTGAACTCAAGCAATTATTCTCTTATCTGTTCAAGAGGTTCCTACACATTTAGCTGTTAGATAAAAGAGTGGAACCCTACAATCTAACTAAATCACTACCATAGTTAGTATTTTGATCTCAGGTATTATGGATCTCAGGTAGTATTTTGATTAATCACCTAAAATTTTATTATAGCCATATTTTGGTATTTATTGTAAAAAGAATTTCTTTAAAATTCACTCTATTTATTTACCATAGCGACACTATGGCGCTAGATTCACTTAACAGTATTATATTATATGTATTTCATTCACATTATAACTCAGAATGCACAAAATTTATATCATTTAAAGAATTATCTAATTGTCGCCACATGTTCTATTCAAATACTATATTAAAGCTAGAACGATGTATAAAAGAAATTAAGCAAACAAACAAACAAAAAAAAAAAAAAAAAAAAAAAAAAAAAAAAACAGTTTTTCACAGACAATTGAGCATTTCTCATTCAATTAATTCAGTTCTCACTTCGCGAGAAGGCGAAAATACATAAAAACTCAAAATATCTGTATTAAAAATTATGAAGTAAATCTTAAACACTTATTTCCTCAAAATTCCAGAAAGGATTAAGCATGATTTAAATAATAAATGAAGGCGTTATCTTTGTTGTTACGAAGCTAAGTTTCTCTAGATAGGCAACAAATCCGCTACTCAGCTGTTTCAAATGTAAACAAGCAATGGCCGCCATCAAAAAATTTATTAGGCTTAGCGGCACTTAAACAACTTTAAAATTGTTGATAATTCTAAAAATATTGCATACAGATTTACTAAAGGCATAAAAACCTTAACCAGAAGATAAGAACAACATAATTCAATCATTTTTAAAGCAAAAAATGTACAATTTACAAACATATAAGAGTAAAGAAACTGAGATTACTGAGCAGGGTAACAGAGTGGATATATATATATATATATATATATTTATATATGTTTGGTGCTACCGACTGAAACCAAAATACGAGGCACACATCTACATGTTATAGCAATCCTATATACAAAATTTCAACGTTCTGAGGCTACTCGTTTTTGAGTTATGCTAGATACGTACGTAAGTTCGTATAGACGCCACGAAAAATTCTCTTCAGAATTAATTTTAAAGCAGTTTTATAATTTTTTTGGTGGAAACGAGTCTTTTATTCTGTCCATATGTACAGATATCATGCAAAAACATCATTAAATTGCATTTGATAGTGGTCAAAATGGATATTTTCGTTGAAATATACTGCCTGAAACTTTTCGCAATTACAATACTTCCTTTTTACTTTGTACAAGGAAGTAAAAAGAAAATGAAATATCTGATTTATTGGAATTTTTAAAAATAGTAATTCAGTTTTGTGAACGAAACAAGCACTTAAGTAGAGAATTTAACTCAAGTACTTCAGTTGCATGACTGAAAACAAAATTTTAATTATTTACAAAAATCTATTCAAAGATATAGAAGATTTAATAAAAACAAAGCTGATTATAGCAAGGAAAATAAACTAATTTTGAGCATTCCTATTACTTTTGCATTTGTTGTTGATGTGAAAAATATATATTTTATACCAAACCTAAAAAACGATCACGATTCTGTTTCTTGTCCCTGATCAAAGGAACAGCGAAAACTATGCCTTAGAAAATATGACATGTGCTATTCCTGTCTTTTTAAAGGACATGTATATGAACAAAGTAAAATCAAACTATGTCTATGAAATTTGCAAAAGCAGTATGCATAACAAACTGTTCTACGATGAATCCATCATTTCTTCTTTCTCCCTAGAGTCTGGACACAGCAGCATTGTGACTATGCAAAAAGTTTTCACATGGCGAACACGCATGAATGAAAATACTTGCAAAATACTATTTGAAACCTGCTCAGCAGTTTTAATGGACAGTTCTCAAAATAAAGAGATTAATATTTTGTTAGATTATAGATCACAGTGATGCTTTTGGAAAGGCTAATTAGCTATACAAATGAAATTTCCCATCATTAGACAAGAAAAATCTAATCATTTATACTTTCAGTTCTAGAGTGCTAATATAGAAAATGTATGAAACAGTACAGTTTACTCTTTGCAATTCAAGTGATTCAGAAAAGATAATTAGAATTCAAGCGCTTTTCACTGACTTTATTTCTAGATCATAGTTTTGAAGTACTGCACAGTAAACTAATGCAGGTGTTTAAGAAAAGAACATTCAGCTGTCAAATGTAAATAAATCACTAGAAAACAAACTGTCTCTCCTTGTTGGAGCACAAATTTTGGGATATTTATTCAGGAGAAAAGGAACAATTGAACAAATCTCTGTTTGAAAAGGTTGTTCAAAGTCGAATCCCCCCAATCAGATTTAATTTCTAAGCAGAATGTTTCTATTATGAAAACTAAATGCTGCACCAAATAAAATAAAAAAATAACACAATTTTGGGAGTTAAATTCAATGGGGATAAATGATACACACAGAAGCAGTTCCAAATTTAATGAGTAATTTATTTCTCAATTTGATAGTAATTTAAAATTTGAAAATGAAATGTATACAATTAAACAATTCTGGGAAGAAAAACAAGGAAATATGATAGATTACTTCACAATAGCAATATGAAGATTTCATACCTTGAGTGCAAAAATGAAAGAAATTGATTGGGTGTAATGAATATAAGAACATTCTTAAGGAGCAATTCAAAATGAATTGTAAGAATTTTATATGTAAATATATTTTAATCGCCAAAGAGGGCATAAATCTTTCCTGATCTATACTTCTTGTTCTTGGATCTGGCAGCGCCAGTTGAATGCATGTTAGATTTGAATAAACTTGGAAGTTTTGAAACCTGATTCGTAATGTTCATTTAGCTTGGTGATTTGAATTAGTGTTTCTTAAACCAGGATAACTTGAATTATCCTGATGATTCCCTCTGATGTCAGGGAAACTAATGTATGCCCTTTGAAGTTGTTAGGAATAATAAGAAACATAAAAGAAGATATATTTAAATTAGATATGAAACCCCTTTTGGACATGATCGATGATTTGAAGAATTCAAAATGTAGCGTACTTCAAATGGCATCGAAGGTATTTCATCCTGTGGGAACTGCTTCACCTTTTCACTGTTGTAATAAGATTTTTAATTCAAGAAATATGGGAAAATAGATTAGGATGGGGCGATAAAGTATCAACTGCATTGGAGAAAAAATGGGAAAATTGGTGCTCTCAGATTCACCTTTTGATGAATTTGATAACTAGAAGAAAATTTTCCCTTTCTGCTGAAGCTAGTGAAAAAATGAGAATCGCATATATTTTTCCAACACTTGTCATAAAGCTTTCAGAGCAGTTGCACATTTTCCTTACATGTTAAGCGATAATTGTATATACAAGAGTTTCATAACTTCAAAATCTAGAACAGCACCTCTTAAGAGATTGACATTACTAGGGTTTGAACTAATGGAAGCTGTTATTGCATCTAGAATTTTACAATACTTGAAAACAAAATTTCAATTTTTCAGTTTTTAACGTATATGTGTGGTGTGATTTCTTAATTGCTCTTCACTAGATCAGAGGGAATGCTTTAAAATGGAAAACTTTTGTTTCAAATCTAGTACCTAAAATCCAGTACAAAATTCATCCTGCGAACTGGTATCACTGTAAAGGGAAAGATAATCCCACAGATTAGATACTTCGAGGAGTGATCATTGAAAAGTCCAGTTCAGCTGCAAGGCCCGAACAGCTTTGCGAGATGAAAAAAGAGTGGGTAAAGGGCTTTAAATACGAAATTACCCTAATATTTTTCCAGAAATGTCTTGCAAAAGAAGAATTAAATTGGATTAAATATCATCTTTTGTACACTAAATTAAATCGAATGTGAAATCTTTACTGAATTTAAATTAGTAAGAAAATTATACCGTGTTACTAATAGGGTGCTCTGATTCACATACAACACTAGAAATAAAACTAAATGATGTCAAGAACTAAGTGCTGAAGAACATGATGGTGCTGAAATGATTTGGACAAAAACTGTTCAGAGTGAAATTTTTGCTCAAAAGTTATCCTGTTTAAGACAAGGCAAAACAATTTCAAAAAACTTCATCAATTTTAGAATTTAATTCTTTTCTTGAGGAGGATGGGATTATGCATATTGGTGAAAGATTTCAGAATTCAGAACTTACCTCCTAAAACATCTGATTATTATGACTGCAAAAATCCTTTCTTTTTAGTGCGGAATGCAGACAGCAAAATATTTCCTGATGGAATTGTGAAACTTATGATAGAAATATGCAAAAGATGCTGGATAATGAAATGAAGACAAACTGTTAAGCATATCCTAACAAAATATATTCTGTGCAAGCAATTAAATTCCTCTCCTACTATACAAATTAAGTGCACAGTATATAGAATGGGACCAAAAAGTTCATTTGTTATATCCAGAGATTTGACTGTAATACAATGCATATGGTAAGTAGCACATTTTCCATTTACAGTACAATGTTAACACTTTTTAAAAATTATTCTGTATTTAAATCAGAAAATGTACTTTTAATTTTCACACACTATTAAATGAAATTGAAAACTAAAACATTCTTAAAGTTACACTATACATCACATCACTACTTTTTTTAAAATCTCTAGCATTCCTACCAGAAATTTTAGATAACCAAACAAATGTAATTTTCCTTTTAAAGAAATGTATGTAAAGAACATTGTAACAAAAGTTTTGCTAACTTAAGGAAACAATCTATTCTTTAATTTCTACATATAGCTTTTTATACAGAATACAACTTTTGTGGCAATAGTTAGCTATGGAAAGACAGGCATTAATTTATAACTAATTGAACTGTTTAGTAAACTTTATTTTTCAATAAAGAGACTACTGGATATTGCTTGCACTCCAGAAATACATTTTTCAGAAATACTTTATTTGTTTTTAGCATTTTGCTGTTCCTGCAAATTGTTTTATTTATGTTATTTCATCACTTATTTAGAAACACACATTTAAGCATAAAAGCTGATTTGTTCAAAATTTGGAGAAATTTACATGTATCCAAGTGATGGAAATAAGATTTAATTTTTCTATCCACCCAATATACTTAATTTCTCTCTTCCCCCACCACAAAAAGCTATTTCAACTGTTAGCACAAAACATTTTGAATACCAGACATATGTTATTAAAATGCAAGTAACCTCTGTTTTTTCAGACATTATGGCTGGCATATCTTGTACTTGCTTTTCCAGTATCTTGCATTTATCTTCAGATTCTTGTAGGTTTTGCTGTAACTCCTCTAAGACACTATGTTGTACATCTCTACAATGTGAAATTAAAATTTATCATTTGGGTAATAATTTGATGAAAACTATACAGAAAAGTGCTATTTATAGAAAAGAAAAATTTTTTACAGTTATTTTTTGCAACACAAGTATATATTTACTACAAGAAATAAAATTTCACAAACTATCTCAAATGCTATTTTTTATTTAAATTTTAGCATGTAGTTTCAACTGTGACATCTATGTAGAACTATCTGCATTAACAAAGCTCCTTCAGGGATGACTAGAAAACTCTCTTGTAACCAAGCCATTCCAAGAGGAACTGAATCTCAGATCTGAAACTATCAATATTTATGAATTAACTAATAGTTAAATCTAAGAATCCTTGATTTTTGACTCAAATACACAAATACTTTTAAAATGCATACAACTAACAGAATTTTTTAATCAAACTTTATGAATAAATGAGTTTCATGAAATTTTATTAAATAAGATAATATAAATCTATAATACTTTGAAATAATGTTCAACAATGTGAAAAACTTTTTCTTACGTATTGTTAGTGAACAATGTTTAATAGTATCTTTACATGCATATTTTCTGTTTGATAATAGCATGTTCAAATGTCTTGTAGTGATCTAAAACTATATCATAATTCATGTGAAAATCCAAACAACATATTAAAAAAAATTGATAGCTTTTAAATATTTTTAATGTATATCATATTTAGAAGCATATTCAATCTTTCTACAGCACTTCAATAATGAAAATATTTTCTTGAAAAACATCTTTCATTAAAATGTTTTATAAGTAGTAGTGAAAACTTAAAAACCACTGTCATTTTCTTCTCTCTTAATTTTTCAACTTGGGAGCTAGTAAGTATACACATACATTTATATATATCTATAAGTTCAAAAGTTATGAATGTTAAAATCATTTTCACTACTGATTTGCAACAAAGAAAGTATTTTTTTTAATATTAACATATATGAAATATTTAAATATTTGTAAACTTACAATTCATTTTTTAATTCATGGGCTGCCTGCAACTCAGCTTCTGAAACATCTAATTTTTGTTGGAGTTCTTGTTTATGCTGCGCAAACTGTGTTTGCATTCTATTAACTTCTGCTTGCAAAGTTTCTAATTTTGTTTCTCGGTCCTTAACAATTGCCTCCTGTTGAACTTTTTCTTCAAGAAGATTATCTCTAACTTGCTCTAGATTTTTTTTTGCATCTCTAGCTTGAAGTTCTTGCTTGGCAATCTAAAATATTTCATGTGATCAATTATACCTTTAAATACAATAAAATAACAGTGCAGTAGATGCTGCTACCTTAGATATCATACATTTCAGTGTATAATCAGTATTAATGTCAAAAAAGCAAACAAACAACAACAACAACAAAAATAATATGTTGTTAAAATTGTACTTGGAAGAGATGACAATATCCCATATTGAGCTAAGTTGAATATAAAACAGCTTCATACAAGATGACCACAATTTTTTAAGATATTTTACAAGAAAGAAAAAAATAGTCTCACTAATACCAGCTTGTCATTCTGATGGCTCCGAAGAAGAGAGGTAATTAAATTGTGTAATATTTTACCTTAAAAAATTCAATAAATATTTTAATTAAAAATTAAATTATAGGTGAAAAATTATCTTTAATAATTTATATTTTATCTTTAATAAGTTTAATAATTTATGAAACCATAATGAAAAGAAATAAAAATGCCAATCAAATATAATAAAAAACTATTTCACAAACCATTTACATCACAGTACCTTCAATACGATTTCTTGAACAAGGAGGATCTTTTGTAACATTTGGATGAAATTTGACACCATATTCTGAAAAATGTCTGTTACAATAACAAAGATTTCATGTTTAACTGAAATTTTCAACTCTTCCAAAACCCATAGGTTGCTCTGATATGCTTTTTTTCTGGTTTTCAGATATCTTCATAAAAAGAAAATGATCCAAACTGAGATCTGGCAAACATGCAGGCCAATCTATTCTGTTTGCCAGTGCTTTGGATAATCCTAACTAAGGAAATGGAACGAACTGGATGCATTCCATAGCAACAATAATATTAAAAAAAAATCAAAACACAAAACATGGATTTTCTGTAAACATGAACAATCACATCTTGCATAAGAAAATTTCCATTTTGTACTCATTAGATGCAAAAGAAATTAGACCTTACTGGTCCCAAAAATACCAAATTACTATAGGTATTTTGGGGGCCATTCCATATAAATATTTCTTGTATTTGTAATATTCAGTAATCTACTAATAATTAACTAATTTGTTGAAAAAAATAACTTTTTATAGCTAGAAACAGGAAAACTTAAATGGATTTACTTTTATTTCTTTAAATCAGTGATAGCCAATTGCAGACAGCTGGCCCGCATGCAATCAATTAGGCCCTATTCTATTAATCCATGACTAGATCCACAAAATTTATTATTATTGACCACAGATTTCCAAACTTGTGGATGAAAATAACACTACAAACTAACTCTGATAAACTCATTCTTTTCTTTAGTAAGGCAGAATGTAGTCCTTTTTTCGTGTGATTAGGTTAATGGAATTTATTATTAGTATTATTTTGATCTAAAAGCTGTTAAGTTTTAAAAAACCTTTTTACAGTCATTTACTACCCAAATTAAAAAATATCAAAATCTATAATTAAAATAAACAAATATATTATTACATATTTTCAAAAAATAAATGGCAAGTAACTTTCATTATTTTTTTACAATTAACCATAAGAAAAGAAAATTAAAACTCAGTCCAAAATTACCTCTACATGCACAAAAATATTGATTTTTCTGGAAAAATTAATGAAAGAAATGAATTAATTTTTGGCATGATACTATGCATCAGAAAAATACATGAAAAATCTTATGTGTGTTGCAAGACTTTGGAGCATCTGTAGGCCGTCAAAGATTTCTATCAAATACATGCAGAAAAGTACACCACTCTGACCACTTGACCTTACTACTGCTCATACTATCTCTCTCACCCAGAACTAAATATTCCCTAATGCAGGTGGGAATATTTTATGCTTGTGGCTTCCTTGGAGCTCATTTAAAACTAGACGCAAATTGAATTTTGATTCCTCACATACAAGAGGAACACAAGGTCTTGTTGCAGATACCAGGCCTTATGCTCACTTGCCCAATTCAGATAAGCTCTCTCTGTTGGGAGCATGGAGGTAGGAACTAAAAAGTAGAGGCCCTAAACGGTTTTCTCCATACACTGCTTTGCAGCACTGGTGATCCCTTCATGGTGACCAAACCATTGAGTGAGTAACCATTAAGATCAATCATTTTGACACGATCAGATGTAAATATTTTGTAATTACATTGTAAATATACATATAAATGTATATATTTTCTTTTTCTACAATATTTCAGAGTCCTAAGTATGTGAAAAGAATACATTTTTAAACAACATTTCATTCTGAATGGAATTAAATTCTATACTTTTCACAAAACAGTTTGCTTAGAACAATTTAATTTGAATGAAATATTTCCACAAGTTTTCGTTAATTACATTAGAAAAAAAATTTAAGGTAATTCGATTTTATTCGGTTAAAGATTATAGAAATTAAGATCAAAGTTTGTTGTATTATTAATATTAAAGTCACACTGGAGAAATGGTGCAGCACCAGGGCACCTGGGTCAGGGACCCTACCTCTTGTCGAACAAGTAAGTCATTTTGAATCATGTCAGCAAGTAACTAACATAAGATAATAACAAGCTATGTATATTTCAAGATTTTTTTTAATATTATATTTTTTATCGAGTTTTTATCATATTTCATAATTTTAAGAACAATCTTAAAAGGAATACAGTAAATGGTGAATCTAAGAGATGAAAGTATGCGAAGATCAGAAAAAATCAGTAGACCTAAAATGTCATCTGGAAAAGCTGAGAAGGGGGAATGAGCTGGTTAAAAGGAATAAAGTAAACGGTGAATCTAAGAGACGAAAGTATGCGAAGATCAGAAAAAATCAGTAGACCTAAAAGGCCATCTGGAAAAGCTGAGAAGGGGGGGGGAAGAGCTGGTTTTAACCTAATTCAAAAATATTCATAACATATATACAAGTAATAGGCATATAGTATGAATTTCCTGGTGCACTTAAAAATAAAATTTAGCAAACAGAACCTTAATTAGTGACACAATTTAAGTACATCACAACATAACACATTAATTATCGATTAGTCGATATGAATACTAAGTATGGCCATAACCTGTTTACTTTTATTTAGATCATTTACTTCATAATCGTAAATCCTTATAACGGGGTTGTTGATGTTAACAAGATTCACATACAAATTCTGGGACAGACGGCAGTAAAAATACCTCAGTTGCTCTATACCTAATTCTTCATGTAACTTTTGATTTCGAACATACCAAGGTGAGTTGGTGATCTGTCTTAAAACACACTTTTGTGCCTGTTGCAATTTTTTCCGATATGATTTTCATGAACACGCTCAAAACGGGCAGGCATAGAATAATATGGGACATAATATGGTTTTATAAATAAGCAATTTGTTGTCTATTGAAAGGACACTGTTTTTGAGAAATTAAGGGATGAAGTGTGATTTTACTAACCTGAAACTTTCTAAGGATAGATGTTGAGTTTGGGTACCATGAAAGAGTTTCACTGAGAATCAGCCCAAGATAAAGGACTTCCTTGGCCCATGGGATGACTTCTTCATAAAGTTGCAAGTTTTGACTGAATTTATTCTTCTTGGTAAATATGATTGCTTGAGTCTTGTCCACATTAACTTTGATTTTGCATCTTGTCAGCCAAGTCTCGAGTAGGTTTATGTAGTCTTGTAATCATTGTATTGCTGCGCTAACAAATGCACTTTGTGAGAGGATCGCAGTTTCGTCAGCATACACTGTGAGTGGGAATGTCATTCACATAAATATTAAATAAGGTAGGCCCAAGTAGACTCCCCTGGGGAACACCTGCAAGGATTGCCCTACATGTCGAAAGTGTATTTGAGATGGGAACGACAAAGTGTCCACAGGTTAGGTAGGATTTAACAATGTTTGTGATGTAACCCGGGAAGTCCAGGTTGTGTAGTTTGTAGAAGAGTGTGCCTTGATCATCCTGTTGCTTATGGAGTTGTAGCCAGAGCTCTTGTTGTTCTTCAGCTTTCTAATGTAGGCACAGACTTCCGACAGCATGACTAGGATCGTGTTATGTGTGGGTGGGCTTGACATATAATTGTTGTGAAAGTCAGCAATTAGTTGTTCTGTAGTGGGATCATGAATGATGTTAGTGGGGAACTGAAATTCCAGATGCTGTGGTAAAAGTTCTGCTTTCTCTTTCTCTGTAATGGATCCTTTGAGGGCCTTGAAGGGGCAGAATGTTGTTGTTGCATTTTTTATACTTTTTGACCACTTTCATCAGAGTTATCATTTTTAAAGAGAGGCTGCCAGTGAAGTTGAGAATAATAATTAGTGTGAGACTCGACTGTGTCACACACCCTATTGAAAATAGTTTTGTCCTGCCTGGATCTGGTTTTCTGAAACTCCCTCTTGGAAGAATTGTTTTTTGATGAGCTGGCAAAGTTCTTTGGATCTGACAGGTTTAGGTTGTTTCACATCTCTCTGAGAAATTTTGCCGATGCCTATAAAATTTCTCAGAGAGTTTACCTGTGAAGTAGCTGTACTTCACAGGTAAACTCCTCGATTAAGCTATCAATGTCATTACCTGAATGTATTGTTGGGATAGTGTATCGAATGTTGTTTAGAGCTTTGGCAAAAGTTTGCCAGTCAGTTTTAAAGGTTCTTTTGACTGGTGTAGTATAACTACTGATATTCAGGACCAAATGGACTGGATTGTGGTTGCAGGATAATTCACCCAACACAAGCATCCAGCGGAACACTGATGTTTCTGAGGTGGAAACTGGAAGTATAATAAAAGACGGTACACTACTGGATCCACTGGAAGTCTAAAGGGCTGTTCCTGCTGGGGTTTATCTGAGCTAACAGACAAAGCTGAAGTAGCTGACTCATCTCCAAAACCAGTTTTTCCCCTTAGAATGGCAAGTTGAAAAATCTGAACTACAAGCGTAGCAGAGCTAGTCGACACATGCAACTGACTCCGTTAGCTCAGATAAACCCCAGTGGATCCAGTAGTATACCGTGTTGGAGTATTTGGAGTTGCTATGTACAACGAGGCCGTGTGGGCTAAATTAAAGATTACATTGCCAGTAGTGCAGGGTTGCCACTCAAACACAAGAATGAAATTCCCTGACTTTTCCAGGTTTGTTTCAAGAAAATTCAAAGATATCTGCATACAGGGTTCGTACACATTTCCTTACATGAAAATTAAGGACTTTTAAAGGACCATCAAAGAAAAAATTAAGGACCTATCAGCAAACAAAAAAACAAATAGAATAAAGCAATTATCCATACAACCGACTTCATGCTTGTAATTTCACTTTAAGAAACCAACAAAAGTATGTATTATGCACTATTATTAAATTCAATTTAATACTTACCATAAAACAATTTTGAAAATTAAACTAACTCCCTACAAGTTATGAAGTAGATAACATTAAATTAGGAACATAATTTCTTGAAAAACATGTATAAGTGTATTTTACACTAATAACAGTCACTATTTTAGAGATTTACATGATTATTATTTAACTTATTTGATATTTATTTAAACACAGTCAACTACTATTATAATCACAATGTAAGAATATTTTGCAGATTAAAATAACTGATTTGTAAACATAAAATTTAGTTCCTTGGTTTTTTGAAGGATACTAGAATAATAAACTGTACAATAAAAGAAACAAAACATTTGTGCTTTTTTTAAATCTGAAATCTTTTCAGCTATTTTAACATCTAATTTATTTAGGTCTATTTCCTTTTCTTTAACTATTCTTCTAAGTTCATTTGCTTTGATAAACAAATCAATGTTCCCGCTGGTCTCAGCTTCATCTGCTAAAGCATCTACTTCTTCATTAATATCTTTAATGTCCCTTTGAAGAAATTTTTTCTTCTGCTTCATATAATCAATTTCTTCCTCAATAATATTTCTTTTTCTCTTTGAATTTTCAGATTTAGTTAAAGATTTTTGTTCTTCTAAATACTGCATATATTTAGACCTTGAAGAAGCTGCTCCTGATCTCATTTCTTTATTAATTTTGATATTAAGAACACCTCCAGAAAATTTTATGTAATCAAATAAAAATGAAAAATGTATGATGAGTCACTTAAATTTTCAATTTCAATTGCTTTATTTACAGAGAAGCCCCTTTCCACAGAGGCCTGTCCATGTTACAAGATAAGAATCATTTTCACTATTTTCCATACTTTTGAATAGTGAAAATCATGAAAATAAGAAGTGAGAAATGTGTCAAGAGAAAGATTTTGAGGATCAAAAGTAGAAAATTCATGTAAATTTGTCTTAACTACTTTGTCTAGAAACTCTCTAAACTGCAGCAGAATTTCATCAATATCATCTTGTAAAACACGTTTATTCCGCATTAATACTGTTAGAACTATTTTCATTTAGTTCTGGGTTTTCTCTGGACTTTTAACCATCGATTGCGGGTCTATACAAGATGTATTTCGAATAAGAGAATAATTTATTGGACATTTAGACATTAAGTGTTGTACCATTGTTAAGACACATTGTTGACCTTCTTGTTTCAATGCAAAACTTTCAACTTGTGAAATGTCCTTCTTGCGGCATTTATCATTCATTAATTGCTCAGCAATGAATCCCAAATAAACTTTACTTTTATCATTATAACAATTTGGATCATTAAATTTATAAAGATTTTCTGCTTTAGTTATTTTTGAATATTCTAGTTTCAAAATTTTAAAGTGCTGAAGGCAATCATTTACAAGTTTTAAGATATTTCAGCAAAAAAGGGAATAAGTAGTTTATCACTTTGATAATATTCAAGGAAAGGCAATAATATTTTCGACAGAGAGAGAGAAAAAAAAAAAAATAATAATTTTATAAGAAATGTTTTATCTTTAGTTGCCTCCAAAATATTTGTGAAGGATTTTGATGAATTTTTTTAAACTTTCCCATTTCAACTTTTTTAATGTACAGTCGCAAGTCATCCCATATTTCAATGGCTCTTTCAATTGCTGGGACATTTTGCAACCATCGGTAAAAGCAGAACTTCACGGGTAGCTTTTTTAAGCCAGATATACTTAAAAAATCTTCACGTCCAGTTTACTGCATCCATCAATATTTGTAAGAGTTTTGACAAGTCTAGTTTTTCAACACATTCATAAAATTTGGATAAAATAATTTGACTTGTTGCATGCCCTATAAATGCAGAAGTAAGGTACTGAATTCTGATCTTATTTTCTTGATGCCAGTACCTCACATGAATATCTAGTTGCTTCTTTTGATTTGTCAGATTAAGACTCTCATCAAATAATAATGTAAAAAACTCAGCATTTTTACAATGCTTTAGTAACAAAGTTTTAAAATAAGGGCCAAGACCAAAATAACAGATATAAGCACATTTTCAGGTTTGCCACTCAAACAGGAGAATGAAATTCCCTGACTTTTCCAGGTTTTCCAGGTGTGTTTCAAGAAAATTCCAGTCTATCCGCGTAATGTACGTTGGCTGTGCTAAGAGGTAAATTAATTATGGTATTACTTGTATTGTGTAGCAAATTCATTTAATTATTCAATAAATCCCAGAGGACATTTATTCTTAATTATTCTTGGTATACTTTGTTTGATAATTTTGTTTAGTTTTCCACTTAAGAAACTTAATAAAATTTAAGATATATATATTGGATAACAAATGTATGTTTTATTTAATTATTACTCATGATCATCACCAGTTTAACACGAGGCTAATCCGGTCCTTATAAATCACAACGCAATGCTAAATAGTTAAGTTAGATTTTAGGTAAATTTAATTTGCATGAGGTATGTTCTTAAAAGGCACCTTAACACTTGAAAACACAAATATAATTATAATAGTTGTTGTTTTCTCCACTGAAGATTGAGATTAAAATCTTCCCAATCTGGAATAAAATAAGGCTTTTTTGCAGACATTCTGCAGCTAAACGAAAGAAAGAAATCTATTTTAATAAATCGAGGTATTTTATATTTATTTTGCAGCATACATAAGGAAAAAATATGTGCATTAAATTTCGTGATGGTATGTCATCATACTGCTATAATTAATTTCAGGATTATGCCAGAGAAAATTTCCTGAAATTTGGAAATATTATTTACTAATGATAAATAAATTTAGAGGGTAGAAGCAACATTAAATTATATGAATAACATAAAAATAATTACTTAAAAATTGAATTTGAATAATCAACGATATTTTAGGGAATATAGTTATATTACATGGCTAGCCTAGATGACTGATTACTATTTTTTTATTTTACTGCAAAGTGGCAAGGTATTTATTAAAAAGAAAAAAAAAAAAGGTTTAAAAAGATTTTGCGGTAAAATTCTAGTATACGGTAAGGCTTTGGCACGATTTTGAAAATTGTCGCCAAGACCAAAATGACCCGTTTACTGCGCATCAAGATGTCGCCAAATCCCATTATTATCTAACCAAAGAACGTCTATGTAAAGAAGAAAAGGTTCCATACAAGTAAAATGCTATTACGCCGCTAAAATGCGGAGGGAAAATTTGCCAAGGGATTTGGCGACGGAACCTGGCGGCCAGAATTTCCCTCTCCGCGATGTGTACAGGAAATTGAGAAACACGTGTTAAGAAGAAACGCTTTTTGACAAAAAGAAAACTACGAAAAATAATTTTTAAATTATTGCGAAAAAATCCAAGAAGAAAAGTTTTACCAAAGGACGTTTCTTCTTGGATTTTTCGCAATAATTTTAAAAACGGATTTTCGTAGTTTTTTTTCCCCCTGAAAATAACTAATCCATGAATTAATTTACTTGCGCCAAAAAATATTTTCTTTTCCTTTAGTTTAACCACTTGCGCTAAGACTAAACTTCACGGTTGCGGTGCCGTGTGCTACAATATAACAAGCCGTAAAGTGTCTCATTTACGCCGCTCCGCATCTGCGAGTGCAATCCAGAGCTGTAACTCGAGAAATAAACAATCTCGTTGTTAGGCGTCGTGTGCACCACGTTATTTTCATTTTTGCGATAAATGCTTATCGACGTGGTGCTCACGTCGCTCGCGGTTTGAGACAAAAGCATCTTGACGTGCGTGGCACGTCTTTTTAAGCGCAAGTGGTTAAAGAAATTTTAAACGATATTCATTTTATGAACTCTTGATAACGTGACCTTCGAACTTCGACACCGGTTTCGAGCTTTGGCAACAGATATATCAGACATGCACAGCTGTTTTCCCTCTATGATGGAACGAAGCCACAGCCACGTCTGTTGCAGAGAGGTTTTCCTTCTTTACAATACATATTCTTTGATTCTAACCTCCATGGTACCGTATACTAGGATTAAACCCATTTTGTTTTATACGAGAACAGGTACTTTCTTTAGTTCATGCATTGCACATGCGATTCTCGAGAATATTGGAAACCAAAAGTTGCTTTGCCTTTCTAAAAGACAATCAAATTGGAGCTGCGAAAATTGGCTCTATGCCAGCTACCCGAATGACACTCACGTGATACATAATTCGCCAAAAAAGTTACCTCTTCCGACGTCGGCGCAAAAATCGCTTTTTTTGGCGGGATCGTTGTATGAACTTCCCTGACTTTTCCAGATTTTGACAAAAATACTTAAATTCCCTGACTTTTCCCTGAATATTTTGGTCAATTTTCGAATTCCCTGACTTTTCCCGGTTCTCCAGGTTTTCCAGATAGCGTTGCAACCCTGATTTCTTTTCACCACATGAAAACTGTTTTGCAATGGAACTATCCGGGAACATTTTAGTGAATAACGGCCCAATATCATCGCACGATTTAAAAGAATAGTGGCTTTTGATGCACTTAAAAGCCCACAATAATTCTGCATATGTAACTTCAGATTTGAAAAGAAAAGAATTGATTTTATTATTTTCTACACTTATTGATGTTGAATTAGCAGTTACATCTTTTCCTGAAGTAGATGCTTCTTCTAACTTGACAAAATTCATGACATAATAAGAAATCTATATATATATAATAAGAAATGTATACTGAAAATATACATTTTTTACTATATATATATATACATATACAGTACAAAGTCCGAGATCCGGACATCCAATACCTGGAATGATCTAAAATCCGGACCTCAAAGCCACCACCAACCAATTTTTAAGGGCTTTTTTGGAGGGAAGGGGTATGCTTTACGCATGCGCATTAGATTTTTTTCCTCATCATAAAAAAACATGTCGGAAATCCCGATTCTTAATCTCAGTTTGGCGCTAAATAAAATATCTCATTATTGAAGAAATAATTATTTTAGCATAAATTTGTGTGATTAGTAACTTGATTCCATAGCTGCGTATCTGCTTGGCATAATCTCAAAACGAAACATTTGTTAATTTTACGCCAACTAATATTTTATATTCTTGATGCCGAAATCGCGAATCATTATTTATTGTATTTTGCTTTCATCACCGCATGTTTATCAACGGATGACAACTTGAGTAATGACTCATGCAGTTACGCCAAATAACAGAGTATTATCCAATTACAGATTTAAGTTTAATGCTCTAAAATGTTGACAAGGGGAGATTTAACAGAAATTTCTTTCCTTATGCTAAAAATAGATTTTGTTAATGATACTCATAGGACAAACGATTATATTTAGTGCAATTTGAATTAAGAATAACTGATTTGTTATTCACATAAAGCCAGAACCAGCGCCAGAGCTAGCATGGCCGCACCAGGCGGCAGAATTTAGGGAAAAACAAAAGTTTTTCATTGCGATGACAATGCCCCAATCATCAATCAATTAACGGAGGGCGAAATCAGTAGTATGGTTCTAAATCCAGAAAATACAGCTACCGATACTGAAGAAAGTAACAGAGAGGTCGCTAAACGAGAAAAAATTTTGATTGACAAGTTATTCGGAATTCTCGACACAGCAATTACAGGACTTGAACAATGGAACTTAATAACTGAACAAGAAATTATACGTCTATAGTATTAGTCTAAAGTATTAGCAAAGAAAACAAATCAAACAACTCACATTGAAAGAAATGTTTAATAAAGTAAACATATAAATATTAAGCTCTTTTCTTTTGTAAATTTTGATACCCTTTAAATCATAAATGCTTCATTATTTCATAAATCACGATTTCATATTTTCAATTTTATAATTTCTACGTGCCATCTTAGTAGATTTAAAATGATCTAATATCCGGAAAAATCTCAAATCTGGGATCGCCGAAGTCCAGACCTCAATACGAAATGTATATTTTCAGTTAAACTTCTACCCAATAACTTTAGTAATTCATGAAAGTTAATTTTGCGTCTAGTTAATTCAGGAAAATTAGTTTCAATTAGTTGTTTTCAGCTTTGAAAATTTTTAATTAGTTGTTTTCAACTAATAATTGTATCGCCATTAGCAAAAATAATGCATTACTATCAACAGCATAGGATTAAACCAAATACTTAATTGTTTATTGAAGCTTCAAAACGTATTTCCGAACTTCACTTTTTCTCGGCTAGCGTTACCGAATTTGCCCTTGGCGACCTAAAATCGAAATGGAGCCAACAGATTTCCCGCGAAATCGATAACAGACCATCTGCAGAAATAAACTCATAATCCCGATATCCCAGACATATAGTATGTGCAAAAGAGAATAAACTCCGTAGAAGGTGATAAAAAACTAATTTATGGCTTAATTGAAACAAACACAGAAACTAAGCTAAGCAAAACCGTGTAAAAACAAATTCAAATGATAAAACAAAACTTAATTTTCATGAGAATTTTCAGCGCTGACTCTCCCATTCTAGAAATTTCAATTTGTTTCAGACAAATACCACATTTAGCTTTATAAGGATTGTCATCCATCAATATCCAGTCTTTGTAGTCAGCTTGATGAAGCCGCAGTTTATTGAAAATGCACTTTCCAGGCATCTCGTTCCTATTGGCGTCGGAAGGGTTGTGACCTTCCAGGTTGGGACTTAGACTTAGACTCTATAATTGACCGAGCTATTGCGAAGAGCAATGTTGCCGGTTCCAAAATTAAAGCCCAAGGGCACTTGACATAAATAAATCCGGACGTGGAGAAAATCTCAGATGAGAAAACGGAGATAAGGGGAAGAAGAGAAGTACCAAAAGGAGCAAGACAATCCAATCGGACAAGTTCGCAAAAGGTGACGAGCGATCATAGCTTTCAAGGAGGACTCAAGACAATGGAAATCAATGACAACAATACGAGAAGATACACTACAGCAATAGTTCCAACGACAAATTCAAATATAATTAAACAACATCAATCAGTAGTGCTAAATACAACACAATACAAAACAACTATACAACACAATTTAAATACAATTATACAACGAAGAAACAGAAGAACTTCAATCAGAATCAGATGCATTGGAAGTGTAAATAGCTAACAATTGAGGATCTAAGTGAAAAAGTTGTCGTCTCCTCCCATGAAGGTGTGGGCTGCAAGTGGTCTGACGCTTCTATCTTCGAAGAGAATTTCATAATTAAAAACTTGGGAGTAATTAACAAAGTCACATTGCACAGCTTTGTTGAAGAATTTTTCATTAGATCTTCTGATGTAATCTGGAATCGTCTCAAGTTTTAAGTCTCTGTGTAAAAGTTTATTGCGGATAAGATAGGGAGAGTCAGTAATAATGCGCAGAAATTTGTTTTGCACTACCTGTAATTGATGCAGTTGAGTTTGAGTGACCGTGTTCCAAGCAGGAGCAGCATAACAAAGTATCGGTCGAATGCAAGTGGTATATATATGCTTTTTGGTACGCAAGCTAAGATTTGAATATTTTCCAATGACCGGGAGAAATCTGCATATTATGCTCATGGCTTTGCTCTTGACACTATTAATGTGATTAGACCATGTGAGCCTTTGGTTCAAAATAATTCCTAAGTATTTGGCCTTTGTGACCAGAGGAACAGCTTCCTGAAAAAGGTATAGGTCTTTAAAAGTAATGTTTTTCTTAGTTTTGCTAAGAATTAAAAGTTGTGACTTGCTAGCATTGATTTTTACTCGCCAATTTGTGCACCAGTCTTCTACGGCATAGAGGTAATTTTGCATTTTGTCTATTGCATGATTAGCTTGAATGGATTTAATTGCAATCGCCGTATCGTCGGCATAACATGCTAACAGAGAGTAATTGTCCAAACCAGGGTGAGGAAAATCTGATATGTAGAAAAGATATAGTACTGGACCGAGAATACTTCCTTGTGGGACGCTGGATCTTATAGGTCTTGAATTGGATTTTTCATTTCCTTGAGCGACGAAGAAAGTGCGGTTTTGCAAAAAGGAGAAGATCAGAAGAATGAACTCTCTAGGAAGTCCCAAGTTGATAAGCTTGAAGACGAGCCCCTCATGCCAGACGCGGTCAAAGGCTTTTGCCACGTCCAGCATAAGGAGCGCAACACTTTGCTTGTTATGGAATGCAGATCCCACAAATTCTACAATTCTTACTAGTTGTCGAGTAGTACTGAGGTTTTTTCTGAATCCGTACTGATCATTAGGTAGCAGGTGAAGAAAAGGTTCCAATCTAGTGAGAATAAGTCTTTCATAAATTTTACCAAGGCTGGATAACAAACTGATAGGACGATAGCCATCAGGCTTGGTCACATCTTTACCCGGTTTGGGAAGAAGAAAGATCTTGGCTTGCTTCCAAGGATCAGGGAAATAGTTGAGAGCAAGACAAGCGTTGAGAATACTAGCGAATTTACTGATAAGTTTTCTAGGTAAGTTACGAAGCATTTTATTTGTAATTTGATCACTTCCAGGAGCTTTTTTGATGTTGAGATATTTAATAATATTAGTAATTTCCATAGGAGAAGTAAGCCTTGGGATATTATGAGCCGAAGAAGAATGAAGCCAGGAATACACATAGTTTTCGAGAACATCTTTAAAGGTCTGATTCATAGGCTCCATATTAGGAGTAAACTGCTTTTCCAGGTATTCAGCGAAAATATCGACTTTATCTTTAAGTGAGTAGGCAATTTTAGTATCCGTATGAATAGGTCTATTATTAATACTACCTCTTTTAAGATTTTGAAGATACTTCCACAGAGAACCATCATTAATATTAAGTTTAGATATAAAATCTTCTCTTGTTTCCTTTTTAAAATCAGTGATAAGTTTCTTGATTCTTCTATTAAAAATATTGATTTCTCTTTTAAGGGCAGGGTCCCAGTTACGGTGCCAAAGCTTCAGCAATCGGTTTCTTTCTTTGATAATGTCTCTGATACTGCGAGGAAGTCGAATATTATTGTTAGTTAATTGAATGGTAACTGTAGCATCTCTGAAAGCTTTCAGTATACTGTCAGTGAAGATATGAATGGCAAGATCGATATCCTGTTTGGTAGAAAGTGAAGTGAAAATACGAGGATGTTTGATTAAGATATTGTGAAAAGTAATCCAGTCAGTATTATTTCTTGTAATAGGAGGGTCTTCTTTAGAAACACCAAGAGAAGCAATGACAGGTACATGATCAGATGTAAGTTCTGCCTTGACTTCCAAGGAAATAGGGATAGAAGTATTTGTAAGGATAATATCCAAGATGTCCGAGAGATTTGGAGAGGCAGGACGATAAGTGGCTTCAGAAGGTACATGTAATGCGACAGGATGATTGCAGATAAAATTATGCATAATACGTCCATTGGTGTTAGAACGACGACATCCCCATTCAAGGTGCTTAGCATTCATGTCTCCGGCAATAATAACTTGCTGATCTTTAGGAAGTAAGTTTTTTAACATATTTTCAGAAAGTCGGTTTCGTGGTGGATTATAAATAGCCGTAAAATGGATGGTACCAAATTGTGGGAGTATAACAGCAACAGTCACACTTTCGAATCCAGAAGCAGAGTTTGTCGAGACAAGACAGGATTGCAGAGAGTTTTTAACAAAAATTGCAGCTCCTCCTCTTCTTTGTGAAAGTCTATCACCTCTGTAGGTGCGATAATTAGCAATATACAGTCTATCGGCAGGAACAACATGCGTTTCAGAGATCATGCCAATATCTATGTTATATTCTATAAAAAAGTCCGAAAGTTCATCAATTTTGTTAACAATGCCAGCAGCATTCCAATAGCAAAGTTTAAGCGAATCTGACTTATTGAATATGCTGGTCAGAATTAGTTTCATCTGATACTGTATTAGTGGCATTTTGACGGATGTTTTGCGCAAGGAGTTGTATTCCTGAGTTTACAGGTTGGGATTGCTCTAATTTTGGCAAATATTTTCAGAATCCCCCCCTTTTTTTTTCTCGAGCACCTTCATCATCACTTTCGCCTCTTAAAGAACTCCCGGCTTCACGCTTTCGTCACAATCTGCCTAAATTTATGGATAACACCTGTTTCGAAAGATTGGGTGAATAGCCAATCAGACACCGATACTTTCGTTCGGGTAGGTAATTGTTTTTTTTTTTTTTTTTTTATCGTTTGCAACGCAAATCAGCCAACAGATTGGTTAAGAGCCTGTAATTTTATTTCCATATTCATGAGAAATCGCAATTCACAATTAGAATGGCAATCATTAGAAATGATAAGAAATGTCGATACTTTCGTTCGGGTAGCTAATTGTTTTTTTTTATCGTTTGCAACGCAAATCCGCCAACAGATTGGTTAAAAGCCTGTAATTTTAATTCCATATTCATGAGAAATCGCAATTCACACTTAGAATGGCAATCATTAGAAATGATAAGAAATGTCAAATGAGCAAAATTAAGGACCGTTTATTCATTTTGGCCAAAATTAAAGACTTTTAAGGACCGTACGAACCCTGTGCATAGTGCATATTGGCTTTGCTGAGCACAAATTAATTATGGTACCACTTGAAAACACAAAAATTTGCCAGTTACATATGACTTTATATAATATATATCCCCAATTAGAAGTTGTTTCCCCCTCTGAGGACTGAGATTAGAATCTGCCCAATCGAGATTGTAAAATGTCTTTACTGCAGACATTTTTCAGCTAAAGGAAGAAAGAAATCTATTTAATGATGTTTTTATTTATTTAGCAGCATATATAAGTAAAAAATTGTGCACTAAATTTCGTGATGGTACATCATATTACTGCTAGAATTAGTTTCACAAGTATGCCAGAGAAAATTTCCTGAACTTTGAAAGTATTACTAACTAATAATAAATAAATTCAGAAGGAAGAACTTACATATGAATAACATTGATATAAAGTTCACTACGTAAGGATAAAAAACTGAATGACAAAAATCGATGGTATTTTGGTGAATATATACAGTAAATAGTTAGCCCAGATGATTGATTATTATTTTTATTTATTTATTTTACTGCAAAATGACAAATAAGGCATTTAAGAAAGAAGAAAAAGGTTAAAAAGATTTTGTTTCATATGAGAATGGGGAGAATTTACTTTCGTTCAACTTGCACTGCACATACGAATATCTGGATTTTCGAGGTTACTGGAAACCAAAGATGCTGGTAACTTGCTTTGTCTTTCTAAAAGACAATCTGATTGGCTCTGAGAAAACCGGCTCCACGTCAGCTGTCCGAATGACATTCACATGATACATGGCTCCCCAAGAAAGAGATCACTTCCGACACTGGCGCAGAAATTGCTTTTTTGGGGATTTCAGGATGAAATTCCCTGACTTTTCCATATTTTGACTAAAATATTTAAATTCCCTGATTTTTCCCCGACTTTTTAGCCAATTTTCAAATTCCCTGACTTTTCCCGGTTTTACAGGTTTTCCAGGTAACCCTGATAGCGTTACAGTTACAGCAGAGTTACAGCAGTTCCATTGCGCGGTTCTAGCGTTCAGATCTCTATCTATAATTATATGTCTGCCAAATGTGAGTAATGTGTTGAGATCAGCCTCAACAACTGTATGGAGCTTTGATGGTGGTATATAAATAGAGACAAAAGTGTATGTTGTGCCTGTCTTTATTGTGATGGAAATAACTGTGACCTTAATGGGTAAAAGCTGTAGGATTGTTATTTGATAATGAGGAATGCAGCATTTAACAAGGAGGGCAGTACCTCCTCCTCTCCTTCTGTCAGCAGTTATGGCTCTATTGAATCGATATAACAAAGCCTCGGAACAGTGCTTTACACATAGTGCGGAGTTGGCCCCTCCTTCCTTCCTTACCTCCATGGGTGGGAGATCAGTGAAACTCATACCATTGGTTTTCTGGCAGAAAGCCTTTATCATAATTAAACCTTAGGTGCATAAATTGGAACAGAAATATGTCAATGTAGATTACACAGATTTTAAAGCTGGTACATAGATTGCATGACAAGAAGTTCCACTGGTAACTGCAAACTCTCCAAGATGAGTTTAAGATGGTTCAGCAGTTATTGACAGATAATGATTTTGAAAAGCAACTGCTTTTATGATTTCATAATTATAAAAGTTTTATAATTGTTTCTCTTTAAATTATTTTCAGTGGACAGAAACAGCCTATCTTTAATCATTAAACCATTTTGCCACTTCTTAAATTGCCTGACTTGTTTCTAAATATGAACAGTTCTCCACTTCAAAGATTCCCATACAGTATTTTAAAGTTATAAAGAAATATTTTGACCTAAAATTAGAAATGAAAATAAGAATTATAGAAATCTGCCAAGAGAAAGACTTTGTGTACAATGTTTGCTACACCTTTGTACAATATCGTGCTACTACTTGCATTTTAGGAGCAGACTGATTGAATAAAGGTAATTAGATTTGTTTTCTGAATATTCTATTAAATACATATATAAATCAGATTGATTGTTCATGTAATTTTATTTATATGCAAATACAGATAATTTTCAGCAATAATGTAAAATTGAATCTGTTTTTAACAATATTAAAATATGAAGAGAAATATAAGAAAATACTTTACTTTAAACATCTGCAAGACATGTAAAAAATAATTTTTAATATTATCAAAATATAAAATACATAATATAAAATGCTGATGGAGGGAAAAAAACTCTCTCTCAGTTTATGTTGATGGCAATATTTATAACAAAGCCCTCATTACAATCTTGGTTATGAAGTGAGAAACAATTTAGTACGAGTAGATTAGAATTTAAGCACTATTGTCTGCCTTTCAGATTTTCAAAGTTATAATTCTCCTTAATTAATAATCAAGTTAGATCAAAGTGCGATTTCAGATAACAGACTCAATAAGACTTCTGAGATAACAGTTTGACATTCCCCTTATTTGCTAAACTTGAATAACCTTCATTTTTCAAGGGCATTTCTTATATTTTTTCACTTAAATACAATAAAAAAATTTCGCTTCAAGTTTTAAATAATTCATGAACATTCAATAGCATCTTTTATTTTATTAGTAAAAGATGAATAAGCAATCATACACATTTATAACAGCCTGAAACTTTGAAAATGATTGATCTAAAAAGTATACTTGCATTAGCATCATCTTATTGCATAAAACATTTGTAAGAAAAATATTTATCAGTGCTTATATGTAAGAGAGTGGATTAAAGCAGAAACCTTTCTGTCCTGATTTCACATTCCTGATTATAACAAATTTACATTGCAAATATCAAAAATAAAAGAATCTAAGTACATAAATGTTCATAATCTACTATATAGAATGCAAAATTCAATAAATTATTACAAGACATTAAGAGAATATACTTACTTCTTCTTTCTGAGCTAACACTTTTGAATACTTTTCTTCCAAATCTAAAATCTTTTCATTAAGTTCTTTATAAACTTTTGAAGTATCTTGCATTTTTGATTCTATGAATGATTTATTAGTTTCCAATTCATGTGTTAACTGTTCGATTTGCTTTTTTTGATCAGAAATCTGAGATGTCAGATTAGTAATAATTGCACCCTTTTGTTTTAATTCTTCCCTTCTTTGCAGATTATCTTCTTCTAACTTGCTTATTTCCTTTTTAAAGAACTAAGGTAAGAGTAGGCAAAAATAAAAATAAATAAATAAAATACATGAGAATTTTCATAACTAAAGTTGTTTATTTACTATATTACTTTTTATACAATATATTTTGCTATTACCTGTTTACTCTCCTCAAGCTGTCTTTCTTGCTCAGACTTGAAATCATTAATAAAAGTCTCTTTACTCTGTAGAAGAGCAACGTTATTTTCGTTCTGTTCTTTCAGTTTCACTAACTGGGCAGCTGAAACCTCCATCATTCTGCTAAGTTCATCAAATTGACTATCTTTTTCTTTCACTATGTTTCTTAAAGCAGTAATTTCATTTCGTTGTTTACTCAACTCTTTCTCTTTCTTCTCTAAGAGTTCAGCATTTTTAGCTAATTCGTTTTGAACATTCTTTAAGATCTATTGAAATATATATGAAAACATATCAATAAAGTCTTTAATTTTAAAAATTCAAATAGTAATGCATATGTATCATAACTTAAAACATACCTTTTACTTTTATATTGTTTGCACCTTATTAATAGCAAAACACACATGCATTTGAAATGAAGAAGTCACAAGCATTTCAATTTTCGGAGGCACAAATAGAAAAGTTTTACACCTTATTTTTAATAGCAAAACACACATGCATTTGAAATGAAGAAGTCACACGAATTTCAATTTTCAGAGGCACAAATAAAAAAGTTATTGTGAAGGTTATGAATATTTTATAAAATTTTACTTCTAAGTTGGAGAGGAACTCATTGTTTTCTATCAAAAACAAATTCTCTTAACTTTTGTTAAAAAAAATTATATTATGAATGCAACAACATTCAGTACACATTACAATACCTAATTTTTTATATTATTAACATGACAAAAACTTGTTTATAATTTGGTTACATAATAGTCAGGAAAAAAAAAAATGTTAACAGTACCATAATTAAATGCTAACAGCTCAATAATTTTACAAATCCAGCAAGATTATGGATTATTCAAAAAATAAAATATAGCATTAAAAAACTTTTGTTATTATTAAGCATACAAAATATAGTGATACGAGTTAAGGTATTTTACTCCTAGTTTTATCAGAGAAATTTGTAGTTGTAAGATTGCACAAGCAAATAAAAAATACACAATCTCCCTTCAGAGCATTTCCCATTGTCAATCTTGTTGTGTTCAAACATTATTATTAAGTTATTGTATATTGTATATAATAAAATTTATATCATCTAGAAATTATGCAATCTATATATGAATGTAATTAACACATACATTGACGAGCTAAAACATTATAACCATCCTCACATTTTTCAATGAAATGAAGGGCCCACGATTAAGTGAGAATGGTATTTAACTGCTGCTGGAAAAGTAATCATTCTTGCACTTACTTTTGCGAGTGATGGGAAAGGGTGCTGATCTAAGTGAATTTGATAGAGGGCCGATTGTAATGGCCCAAAGATTTGAAATGAGTACCTCTGAAACTGCACGACTGGTAGGTTGTTCTCGATCTGCCATTGTTAGAATTTATGTAAAGTGGATAAATGACAGTGAAAAACAACAGTAGATGGACAAGGTGCTGGATGTCCATGCATCATCAAAGAAAAAGGATGTCTGAGAATGTTTCGCTGGTACAATTGTTTCGCTGACAGCCCAATACAATACAGATCCAAGTGCAAATGTTTTGGAACACACAGTTCAGTGGATAATGTTGGATATGGGACTGTGCAGCAGACGTCCCGCTTGTGTGCCTCTGTTGACCAAGTGCCTACGGGCCCACCAGTGGCCAAGCGGTAAAGTCGCTGAACACTAGTAGTTTGGTCCGAGGTTCAAATCCCACGAACAGGCTGGCTGCATGGGTGTTTTCGTGGTTTTCCCCATGTGAAATGTGTATATGAGCCAGTTTCCCTTAGAAAGTCCTCCACGAAGGCATCCATTCCCTTAGGCAGATAGCACTTGGGGCTTTGTCATTATCACATACAAACAACTATGCCTATGGTAGGCCCGGGAACATCAAGATTGAACCATGGATTACTGAGAGATAGTTGGATGAAACACAATTTCTCAATCATCAATCACATTGATGGTTGTGTCAAAGTACACCATCTTCCAGAAGAACATTTGCTCCCCCCTGTATAGCAGGTCATACACAGGCTGCTGATGGCCATATTATGCTTTGGGGGTCACTCCCATGGGTAGCTCTGAAACCCTTTGTTATGGAAGAACAGATAATGAAAGCTGTGGACTATCTGAACATAACTGCAGATCAGTTGCACCCTTACTTGGTGTCTGTTTCGCCAACTGGAAACTGAATCTTTTCAGCATGGCAATGCCCCATGTCAGAAGGCTTGAATTGTGTCAGAGTGGTTTGAGGAGCATAAGAATGAATTCCAATTAATGTTCTGATCTCAACTTTGTGTGACAACTACATTGATACATTTAATACAACCTGTCCCCAGTCATCTACCAAGAACTTGTAGCTCAACATCAAGGTGACTTGCAGTTGTTTTGCAAGTCAAAGATAGTGCAACACATTATCGAGTAGGTGGTCATAATGTTTTGCCTCTTCAGTGTGTGTGTGTGTAATTATATGAGTATATTTACACACACATTGTCCACAAAAGCACTTGTGAGGTACCATTGGCCATAGACACATACTTCCATTTACAAAAATGTTTTACAAGATAAAAAGATTCATGCTCTGGCATTTTTAAATTTAAAGGAATCAATTTTGTAAAAATTAAGAATTCTAAATTTTTTACAAGTTCTTCTGGTTCCTATATTTATTTATATATGGAAAAAATTTGTACTCCTTATGAAAAATAAAATACACAATGTTTGACTTCTGTACAATAAAATTTAACCAAGATATTTGATACAGAAACTGGGAATCATATTCAGAGGCCATACACAAATTAAAGAACAAAATGTTTGCATCTGTATATAACTAAAAATAAAAACCACTTAGAAAAAGGTTTTTGATATTAAGAGATTAAATGATGAGCATTTCTATGCAGATTATTGTGAAAAATAATGATCAATATTTTTTTTCTTTTCCCCAAAAGGGGCAATATTTATGAAATGATCAATAATATGAAAATGATAAAATTCCTTTTCATAGAGTTTTATTAAAATTGTATTCTAGAAAACAAAGACAGGCTTCAGTACCATTGCATTAATAATGAAAAATATTTGTACTTTACTGTATTTTTTACAATTAATTACCACATTAAGATTTGAAAGCAGTAAGACTTAATGAAAATAATGTAATTTTAGCAGACCTTAAGATTTTGCACCCCTTCCTGTTTGCCAAGAATGGAAATCATTTCATTCTAAAATTCTGTAACATCAATTTGGTGCCTGCCTGATGCTTCATCAAAGGACACGTCTTCCCTTGCTCTCCCTACCTATGCTACTAAATTGTAAACTTCAAGTTGAATTTCAGACTTTAAAACTTAAAAATTACTTGTGAAAATTCTTTCTATATGCAAAATGTAACAAAATTTTAAACAAAGAGGCTAGTAAATCACAAAAGAATATCATCTAATGGGGGGTGGTATTTAAGGAAGAAAAAAAAAAATCAACCTTGAATTTTCATAATTTATTATTAATTGGCCCTTTAATGCAAATTTAAAATGATGTCAAATATTGGAAGTTTTGAAATTAAATATCTCGATCAATTTTGCTGCATGGGAGTCAAAACTTTTGTGTTTTATTTTTTATAATGAGTATGGAATTTTCCTGAATATAGGGACTGAAGGAACCCGTAAAAAGTTAGATTGCATATTTTATACAAAATTAATTTTTAAAAGTTAAAAAATATGAAAACATATCATTGCATCATTTAAAACATTTCTGTAACTGGAAGTTTGGCTACAAAAAATAAAGACTGGGCAAGGACCCTTACATATGTGTGCATGTGTGTGTATATATATAATTACAAAATCAAAGCACAAACATGCATAGCACTTTCGTGCACACACACACACACACACACACACATATATATATATATCAAATCAATAGTCAAATAATATATTATTGAGGAAAGTGTAATAGTTTGCTTAAACACAAAAATTTATACTTTTACTGAAACCAAAAACAAAGATCACTTCTTTTTAATTCAATTCCAACCGATTAATTTTTTTATTGAAACTGTGACAGCTAAAACTATGCATTAAAAATACACTGAATAAATTAAATGCATACACAAAAGTACATTACAAGGAAACATTTTCTATACCTCTTCCTTCTTTTCCAACTCAGTCTGAAATTTTGCAGAAGTTGCTAAAAGTTCTTCCTGATGCAAAACTAATACTTCTTCTTTAGATTTTAAAGTGCTACTCATTTCTTCTTTCAACTTTTTCAACTGCTTAGATAGTTCAGTTATATCACATTCTCTCTCTTCTAACTTACTTTTCAGAGAACAGAAAGCTACTTCTTTTTCTTTTAGAATATATTGTTTTTCAGTGATGATGGCAGACATATTTTCTTTTTCTTGCTGAGCTTTAGTCAGTTCCTGTTAAATGTAGATTAAATTTTTAACTTAAATTTACACATAGAATTTATACAAGTAAAATTTTTCTCTTAATGATTTTTTTTTAAATCTCTCTCTCTCTCTCTCACACACACACATATATATATATAAGGTTGTTGCTGGCCACTGTGCCACTCCCCTAGACACCAAGTTTTTGAATGTGACATACAGGAATGCCAGTTACTCCAGAGAAAAATCCATTTATGGCACACCTGCTTCCTTTTCTTGAGGAAGCAGGCAATTTAATCCAGGGTTCTCGGACTTAAACTGTATATGGGCCCAATGCTGAAACAGCTGATGAGTGAGTATTTTTTTAAAACAAAATGAAAATTTTTTATTAGCAAAATAAAAACTAAAAATATTTCACTTACAAAATTTTATCAGAGCATACATACAATTGATAATATTGGAAAGAAAAAATTGTTTTCTATCTGAAATCTAAAGTTTAGTGCTTGCAAGACAATTTTGTCACTTTGTAATTCAAATATACTGACAACTAGACATTAAATTTTCAAACTAACATTTATTTAAAAACATTTTTTTTTTTTTTTTTTTTTTTTTTTTTTACATTAGACTAACTAATGATGGCATTACAAGTCTGACAATCTTGGATAGAATTACTAGAAATTATCTTCATCAAAGATTGTAGATGCTTATTGGTCAACTGTGCTAGTGGGTTCTTTTCTTATTAAATTTTCAACTAAAATATGTTTACATATAAATGTATTCACAAACAAAATGACTCTTAAGTGCAAAAATTCATAGCTGAGCTTTTTTTTTTTGACAAGTACGAACAAAAATTAATAAAATACGTATTTTCAAACATTTGAATAAGATTTATATTACACTGTAAATTAATTAGCTCCATTTAGAGATTTTCCCCTGCGTTATTTATGTACTTTTTAAATGGTAATGAAAATAATGTAAACTCAGACTTCAAATAACTAAAATCTTGAAAGTTTTGCAACACCGTATTTCTAGACAAATATACAACTGGAATGTATTTGCAGGCTGCCAGTTTGAGACTGTTTTAATTAATATTTTCCAAGCCTAGATATTTTTTTTTATTATTTTGATTTATTTATTTTCATTTGGTGGTTCTGAGGTCAGATATTTAGATCATCCTGGATATTGGACATCCAAATTTCAGATTTAGTACTGAATATATATATATATAATTACAAAACAATTTTTTGAAAAAAAATTTAATCATGTCTAGTATTTTTATGCTCCAGAAAAATTATCATTAAAGACATAAAATAAGAAATTTAGGACTAATTTTTCAGAAAAACCAAAAAATTGAAATTCATAATAAGAAATTTCAAATAATCTTATAAATGCAACAAAGAATTTAAAAAAAAATTAAAACCAAAACTTTTCAAACAAGCAAAACCCCATTTAAAAAAAAATTAAAGAAAAATGAACAAAAACAGAAGAGGAATTCAATTAACTTCAGCAGTACTTCGTAAGGGGGGGAGGGAGGAACATTGAAATCTCTCTTCTACAAAAATCCTTGTTTTTCTGTACCCAAAATTAGCCAATGAACCACTTCAATGTATTTTAATTATAATAGTTCACCCAAAATTCTGGCCCTTCCCCAAAGCAAGGAAAAAACAAAGTAAATTCTAATTAGAATAACTTTAAATAACGAGAATTCTATTTCATTAAAAGAAATGAAAATGAAAGGCAAAAAAAAACAAAATACTTCAGTGAAAAATTTAAATCCAAATGTTTACCTTTAAACAGATAATCTAAAGACTAAAATGTGAGTGAAATTAAAAAACATAGTTGAAATAAACCTAATTAAAACACACAAGAAGTAATTAAGCACTTTCATTAGACACCAATCTAAATTATGAGATGTGTAACAGTAGGGACGTACAGGTTTGCCATTTTGGTTTCATTGGCGAAAGTATAAAAAACCTTGGTGAGAAAGTAATCACTCAAAAGGCTAAAATATAGTACGAAAGATGTAATTTTGAAACCCAAAGAAAAACTTTTAAATATTTCAATGACAATTTATATTTATTTCAGGCAAAGAAAAATATTGCATATTAAATGAATGAAATTTAAGTAAATTCAGACTCTTTTAAAACAAAAATGGGAATACAAAATTATTTAGTGAAAAATTAAAATTAAATTTTAAAATCAATTAATCCTTAAAATATAGACTCAATAAGTTGCCCAAAAAGTGATCAAAATGTTTTTAATAATTGGTTTTGTAGATATGAGTAAAAAAAAATCTATAAGGTTGAATTTTAGTTTTTTAATTTTGCAATTTAAAATTACGTAAAAAGGTCGAAAAATGAAGTAATGGAATTATGTTAGAAAAGTCTTCTCGTCATGGGCTTATCATGACAACTTTGAATATATGTAAGGCCATGCTTAGTAACAGAATAGTAATTAAAAAAATATCCTATATACCCTTTAAAACATCCTTCATTATCCTTCTCTTTTTGAGCTTTCAGATAAAAAATTCATTCTTTTAAAAGTACATTAATCCAGATTTCTTTAATATACTATTAATGAATTTTAAAGGAATTTCATTATCTTTTAAAATTTTGGTAAGAATTAGAACTTCTTCTTTTTGTGTTTCTATTTTAGTGTAAACTTTTTTAATTCTACTAATTTGGTTAAAAATAGTATTTGCAATAACTTTTTTAGATATGTTAGAATTCCAATTTATAAGTTTATTAGTAGAAAAATTAAAATCTTTTATGAAAAAGTTTCATTTCCGTTAGTTTATGAATAAATATTTAGATAAAGATATATTATTTCTTGTTTGGTTTTTATTTGAGTTTTAGACTATTTGGGTAGATGTTGCTGTTTTCAATGAGATTAAAATTGTTCAAAGTAATAATATCATCAATATATCTATAAGTGTGTTCAAATTTACTGAAATCATGGTTAGAAAGGCTCTTAAGGAATTTAAATTCCTTAGAAAATAGAAATGGGTTAAAAATATGAGTGGAATATAGCTTCCCATTACAATTCTTTGTGTTTGCAAGTAAAGAAATTCTGAATGTTTAATATAGTTAAACATTCAGAATAGCGAAAAATATAGAAATTCTTTCCACTTTTTGTAAATTCAGAATATTCAGTATTTCCGGAAAAAATTCTGCCATTTAAAAAAAAAACCTTTTGTAGATTTCTTGGAGTGGCAGGGCTGTGTAGAGGTTTTCAAAGTCATAGCGGTTAATATTGTAAATTTTAAGATTTTAAATTTCTTCAATGATTTTAGAGTTGACATAAATAATCCAGCAGAAGCTTTTGTCTTCTTTAACTTGTTCAAAAACTACTTTACAAATAGATTTAAGTTGATTGGTAAAAACATTATCAAAATTCTTCTTGAAGTTTCTGGTACTATTGGCTATAAATCTAAATTTTACAGGATTTTTATGAAGCTTTGGCAAGGCATAGAAGACCGGCAAATCTGTTATTTGTAATGAAGAGAGATATTCTCCTTGTTTTCGTGAAAGGCAGAAATTTTGTTAATAACAGTTCTTTCTTTATTTTTGCAGATACTCTAGGTAGAAGAATTTTTTAGTTCATTTTCAATTATATCATTGTAGAATTTTTTCCACAAAATACTGAAATTATTGTTTGCTTTATAAATTTTTGCTATCGTAAACTGCTTTTTTAATTGTGAAAATTTCAGAAGAAAATTTTTCCAGTTTTTAATTCCTTTAAATCCTTGAATTTTTCTCAATTTTCTTTTTGCTTTGAGTAATAATCTCATTCTTCCATTCTTTAAATAGATGTGAAGGTAAATGAAATTGAGAACTAATTTTCAAGATGAAATTATCAATATTTGTAGAAATATTTTCTATGCAATTTCTATGCAATTTATTAATGAATTTAATAGGTCTAAATTTCGTTCCTTTTTTCATAAGCAGTCTAATTTATTAATTATGAATTTCAGATTCTGGTCTTTGTGAAAAATTAGTTCTAAATTTCTTACTTTTTATATATATATATAAATTAATAAAAATCAAAACATGAAGTCAGAAAGTTATGCAAGATTAACATACACTCACGTAGAAAATTATTTTCACATCTAAGAAATAATGGATTTTGTATGAAATGTTTCCCTATTCCACCTTGGTTTGTTGATAATCTCAATTATAGGCGATCATTAAAATCTAAGCCCATTCTGACTTTTTTTAGATTCCCTCCTCAACAAACTTTTCATGTTTCTTTGCATATTTCACAAAAAAAAAAAAAAAAAAAAAAAGAAAGAAAGAAAGAAAGGAAAAAAGAAAGAAAAGTGTTCGCTCCTAGCTCTTCACTTGCATATTTGAGTTATTTTACTTTACATTTTTAAGAACATTATGTTGATTGAAAAGGAAATCTCAATTTTAAACATTATCTTGTGGTTAAGAATAAATCAAATCACTTAATGGCATCCCTCCCAAGAAGTACAAATTTATGAATTTGTGTGGAATGATACACATAAATAACACAATAAAAAAATTAGGAGCACTGCATGTGACGTAAAACTAGAACAAGACATTAAAAATGGTAATAATATATTATAAGCAGAATTCAGAAAAAATTAAGGCTTATGAAGCGAATATGGGACATGACCTCCTCTGACTTATGTGCACATATCACAACCTGTTTTCATGTTGGCAATGTTGTTATCCACAGTTTGGGGAATTAAATTCCACTGCTCCATCAATTCAATCTTAAGGGCATTTGCATGTCTAAGAGAAGTTTGCTCCCTTTTTCCACGGTAGTCCTGTAAGTCCTCTATCAGGTTAAGATAAGAAGATTTTGTTGGCCAAAGTAATCGCTCGATGTCTTCCCTTTCAAAGAATTCATCAATGAAGTTTGCTTTATAGATGAACATTAAATCAGTTATTTTGATTTTGTAAGTCAGATCCATATGCACTCCTGAAAGTCTTAAGGTTCTAAGACATTCTGATATCCATGGCCAGTCACAGATCCACAGTTAAAAATATGTAGGGACATATATTCCCTTGATCATTGTTCCTCCCTATACCATCACACCTGCATTACATCATGTCCCATAATGTTAGCAGGAAGATTTTGCATTCCTATCTGCCTCCAGATGTTAACATGTTTTAATCATCACAATCAGATATTAAACTAAACCTTGACTCATCAATAAAGAGAACACGAGACCATTGGTGTTCACCTCATTTCTGTTGTTCTTTGTACCAATTAAAGAGATCCCTCTTTTGAACACAGTTAAACACATATCCTTCGCTTTTTGGAATAAAGACCTTTTTCATTAAGATTTCTGTACAGAGTTTGCTGGGATACAACAGTTCCAGTGGCGTCTAAGTTCTGAACTTAACTGCCAAGCAGTTGACTACTACATACATTTATGACAGGCAGATACTGCCAGATATTGGTCTTGAGAAGTAGCTGTTATTCGTTCATGACCTTGCCCAGATCTCCTTACAACAATTCCAAAAAAAGACTCTGAAATTGTTTCCATAGCATATAGACTACCTTTCTTAAAATATTCCCACATCTCACTGCTTTCATGATTGTCTGCCCTGCTTCTAAATGACTGATAATTTGTCTTCCAAATGATACTTCAGGGGCATAACAAACTATTTTGAGTCCCACTCAGATATTCCTTTTGTGCAAAGCATTTGAGCATTTGCATATCAAAAACAATTTTGCCACTTTTGATTGGATAATGCTAATTAGGCCTGTCTTTTACATATTCCCAGCAAAAATGAATTACATCGATTGGATATTTTCATGGAATATCAATATTTTTGTGTATGAGTGTTTATATGATACTCAGAAGAAGGTTTCAATCAAAATAACTGATTTCAGTATTATGTAGGAAGAATAGTAAAATTGATTAAAAATATTTCAATGGATTAAAAAAAGAAAAAGGATTGTGGCAAAAACATACCATTTCTAAATGTAGCAATGTAGAATAAAATCTTCTAGCATAAATTTGATAAAATTTATATTTAATAATTACTTCTTATATGCCATAAGATAATACAGAAAATATAGGCTCATATTTTAACTATTTGCTGTGTTATGTTAATAAGCACACTAAGTCTTACAATACTTTTTGTTTTAATCGATTTGCAGTTTTTATTCCCTTTTCCTTTTTTAAACAGCTTAGACAAGAATGCAGCCTATTAAATATGACTCCCCATTCAATACCATTCTGTATCATTAACATAGCAATGCCTAGCAAGTACTAGAAGAAAAATTTCAGCTCTAAATCCGTGACAGGGATTACAGTGTAATTAACTAAAAGTAAGAGATAATACATATAATTGTTACAGTTGGAGTAAGCATCAGAAGTGGTAGCCATTTACATTAAACTTATAATATTTAGATGATGGTTACCTTATCTAAATCATTTTTTAAACTGATACTCTCTTCTTTAATTTTTGTCAATTCATTCTGAAGTGACATAACATGTTCACTGCTATCTTTATTTAGCATGTCAATTTTCTGTTCAGCCAGATCTAACTTGGATTTCATTTGTAAATTTTCATCATCCTTTTGCTTCAAATTTTCTTGAAGAGATTGTGCTGCTGCTTCTTTTTCTGATAATTTCTTTTTGATAGATTCTACTAAATTATTTAGAGTATCAATCTGTTTCATCAAATCAGAAATTCTCTGAAACAAAATAAACAGAAAATGTTAGACATACGAAGTTTCAAATGGCATATAAATTAAAGTAAAACACTACCGCAAAAGATGTTCAGTAAGTTCTTTATCCTGTTTCTTAGATGTTACTGAGAGTGATAAATGAAATTCATTTCCTCCCTTCTTTAACAAAGAAGCTGTAATCTGAAGACTACAACAGTTTTTTAAATCTAGTTCATGAAATCAACTATGTCTGTTATAGTTACTGATTTCTGATGAGTATTTTAGTCTACTTGAAATCTGACTACAACTTTGTCAAAAGCGGATAAAATTTAGCTAATTAGGAATAGCTATGCCTTTAAATGTTAATCCAAACATTTTTCTTCAGTCTTCATTTTTTTTTAATGTCATCTAAAGTTAGAAAAATGGATAAGAAATAACTACAATGAAGTTCTTTAAAACTTAACCCTTTTCAACGCAGTGCGTTCGGTGTGAACGCACCAAAAATATTCCCTCTTTAGACACTGAAAATAATCAATAAATATCATGAAAACTAGACTAATGGTTACTTTTAATCTTTTTTATGAATAATAGATGGCAGCACCACACAAGCAAATCATTAACGTTGAGATATATTCTGTTTTTAAAGACACTGAATTTTTAAAGAAATGTTTCAGATTTTTGTTAAATATAAAGAATATCAATGAAAAAAAATCTTTATATAATTTTGTTGTTCATATGCTAATCTGACTATACTGTATTACTTTTAATTTTTACCTTTGAAATATTGCGTATAGTGAAGCCTTCAGTGTAGTGTAGCGCCTGTCACGTGGAAGTGAGTCACAGAATCTGGTCTTGTGCTTCAAACACCGTGGGTGGGGGTTAAAGTGCAGATTTATTTATATTTGTTTTTATTCGTTTCTGTTTTTGGTATTTTTCAACGAGAGCAGACCCTTTTTTTTTCTCTTCCTTTAATCATGCATAGTTTGCTTTTGATTTCTGTAGATTTTTATTTGTATATATATTTAATAATTATTTTTTTCTAGTCAATAATTAATTGTAAATATTATAGTACTTTAATTATTTTTCTTATAAATTTTAAAATTGTGTAAATGGCTCGAAGAGGCCTCAGCTTTACCAAAGCAATCAGAGTTTCCTTTTTTTTATTCCGTTTTTTTTTGGGGGGGGTGTAGAGTAGCATGCCTCCCCGTGGTGCACCCTGGGTTATGCTAAATCTGCTACAGAGATCAGATTCTACTGTTTTTAAATCATAGACAAAGTATTTTACTGTAATACGTGCTTCACAGCAATGCTCACCTATCGCAGCTCATGCGGCTCAGTGTATTCGCTTCGAACACACCCACAAAATGGAAACGGTTTGTGCAATCTTTGTAAAATTATTCCTGCATACTCTCCTAGGCCTAAATAGACTGCCTATAAATTTTTTTGGTGAGTAGCGTGGCAGAAAAGGTTAAATTAAACAAAGGTTGGAATTTGGATTATTAACTTTTAAAGCCTTAAGGAAAACCTAACTAACCATTTATGGATATTTTTTAGTATTTTAGAGGCAGAGAATTGGAGAGTCAGGTCTTCCAGTTAATGAAGCATAATACAGTTCTTTCCTTTTCTTTGAATAAACAATTATGTTCTCTGATGCAAATTTCAAGGCTTGCTTTGTTTGATCAATGCAGTGCAAGCCATACATGCAAGAAATACTATAGATTAACCATTTATGGATATTTTTTAGTATTTTAGAGGCAGAGAATTAGAGAGTCAGGTCTTCCAGTTAATGAAGCATAATACAGTTCTTTCCTTTTCTTTGAATAAACAATTATGTTCTCTGATGTGAATTTCAAAGCTTGCTTTGTTTGATCAATGCAGTGCAAGCCATACATGCAAGAAATACTATAGATATCCTATTGTTCATTTCTGGAAGGAGTCATTAAACACCAATTATAAATTGTATTAATAGAAAGAAAAAAAAATCTAAAAGTTAATACCTAAGCAAAATATGATACAGTTCTGTAATTAAATGAAAGAAGAAGTGGAATAACTATTAAAATGTTATGATCACTTGGTGTGAAAAATATTTTGACCTGAGATGAAATAAAAATTTTTCAAACACTTATTTAATAAAATATTAGGGAGATGGAATTTCAGTAAATAGCACTGCTGGCATTTTAAAGGAAACAGCTAAAAAGTGTTAAATCTGCATAACAGATAGAACATGATAAGACATGAAAATGATTTAGCTACCTTGCACTTCTGTAAACAGCAGGTGCCTGCAGAGCCACTTTGAATCAATGTAAAAAACAAGGAACAGTGTTTTTTCATGTGAGAATTGTCTTTATTTGTTTGACTAGATATATAGGGTATTTCTCGGCTAAGAAGACAGAAGATGCAGCAATCTGCATAAAAAAGTTTACACTGTGATTGAAAATTATTATATCACCAAATTACTTCTCGCATAGGTTGACAATTGACCACCGCCAAGTGAATTTGGAGCCAACAGCTGTAGGAAGGACAGATTGGACATGCAGGCTCAAAAATGCCTGAGAAATCTTGTGCAAATGGCCGTATAGACTGCACAGCCCTGCCACACATTCTAATGCAGGAAATATGAAATGAGGCATGGCAAAAAATGTCTGTACATACAATGAGACACTGTCTAGAGAGAGTTATGAACTATGTCTGTACAGTGGCTGTTGTCTTAGCTAACTTTAATGGTACATCACAATAGCACACTGAATGATGTACACTGCACAAAAAAAAGGGGGGGACAGTTCTATACCTCCCATTCTACTGGGCCGATCGACAAAATTCAACTTGCGTTTTTCATGTCTTGAAAGCGCGACTTAGGATATATATTAGATTTATATATATAGCATTGTTCTAATATAGGTATTTTGACACCAAATTGGACTTTTTCTGAAATAACATACCAATTTTTTCCCATATTTCAATTCTACAACTCAAATTATGCCACACTACTAAGTTTTGTAAAAATTGCAGGAGTAGTTTTTCTTTTTTTTTTTTTTAAATTAGCTCTCAAAATTTTAGCTCCTCAATGTTAATTAAGTTTGGTATATATTTATTAATCCCTTTCTTCTTATTAAATGTCTTTTATTCTTCCTTTCACATTTCAAAATTTAGGTTCATTCTGAATAAAATTCACCCATTTTTTATGATTTATTTTTTAAATTTGAATTTTTAAATAATTTAAAAAAATTTTTCAAAAACATTTTTGAATTATAATCTATAAAATGTTTACCATCATCTTAAAATAGACGTAATTCTAAACATACCTGCAAAAAATTACAGTTTTGTAATCAAAATTTTCGAAGATATATGTGATAAAGCTCAGTTAATTGACAAGGGGGAAGACTGATGCTATATAAATAATAGATCTTTATAACAATTATGCTATTAACATATTCCAAAAGTTTAATTTATTTTCAATCATTTATGGTTTCAGATAACAAACTGAAATTTTCCTTCAATTTTTCTTATAGTGAAATCTGATTGCATGTAGAATTTATGAAAAGATTTATTGAAGCCAAGCTTAAGGTCTGCTTCTCAGACTTAACTGGCAGAGTTTTTTTAGGGAAAGAACAATGCAAAATTTTTGGCCCTGACATTGTCTATATAATGACTGAGTTAGCTAAAGTGTAGCTTTTTTTTTTATCACACAACTATTCTTTGACCATCCTTTTATTGAAACAGTTTAAATACAGACACACTGAATAACCTTAATTTCACTTAATGATGCTTGTGCCTATTTAATAATTAAGTCTGTGTCAATTTCTGAATGAACGGCTCAAATACTGGGATTTGGGTGATTTTATACAGCCGTTGCCAGCATACTTCATTATTATTGGCGATTTCAGTGGCCACAATCCAATTTGCTAATGTAGTGCCATAAACTCTGATGAGATATATACAAAGCAAATATCTAATTCATCCTTTTATTTTAATAATGTTCTAAGAATCTACTGTTACCAGCCAATAAAAGCTTTTCATGCTCTTGATTTACCCTCTTTTCTGTTTCACTGGCAGAGTCGTAGCTAGGATTTTCAGCGCCCAGGGACAACTGAAGATTTCGCGCCCCCTACTGCTTGCCAAGGATGGAAAACATTTAATTCTAAAATGTCATAACATCAGTTTGGCGCCCCTTGGATTCTGCGCCCGGGGTCAGATGCCCCCCTTGCCCACCTCTAGCTACGCCCCTGTTCACTGGTGTTGAGAATGATCCTCACAACTTGAATTACTTCCTAAACTTTTTCCTTTTACAGAAGACAAAATATGTTACATTTTAGAAATTAAATTATTTTTTTTTAGACAGGCCAAGAGGATATCATTTTGTTTCAAGCTGTACTCAATGAAGAAATGCCAAATAAAGGCCTATTCATGAATCTTGAAATCCATTACTAATAGAGTTCTTCAGGTAGCTAAACACTGAAGAATGTCATCCTCAAGATTTCCAAAATTCTCAAAGCCATATAAGTACCATCAATGCAAGGGAAAATAGCAAATAAAGCCTGTGGATTTTCTGTCAATATACAATCTTTTGATTTTAAAAATATCCAAAATAAAAGATGGGTCCAAGAAGGGCAATGGAGACACATACAGGTTTACAAAGATCTCAACATAACAGAATCCTTGTACAAATGATTTATGCAGAACATACAACTATATCACATGCAGAAAATATAGTGTTTAGCTGAGAGAGATGTTTGTATGCTGTTTGCATACATAATGAGACATCATCTTGAGGGGCACAGATAGTTCACAAGGTGGTCACTGCTTTGCTTACCTTTAATTATATAGCACAGATGTGTGTAGCTACAATGCTCACTTAATGATTCATATGGATGCATGAGTGGTATGACATTATCTTCTCAGGCTAATTCTGCTTGTGCATGAAATATGAGCATGCATTTACATATGGTACCACTGTGCACAATATTCACTAGAATCTTGCCTTCTGAATCTAGGTAGTACTGGAAGTTATGTTAGAGGATGTGACTGAATAAGTCTTGCTTATGTCTGATACACATACCTAGCTCTCTGAACAATCAGCATTACACTACAGACGTTTATAGCCCATGGTTGTCTGATACCTTCAGACATATCACAGAGCCAATTTCTAACAGGAAAATGCACGAACAATCATTGCACTCAACATTTAATGCTTCATTGATATACAGTCAAAAGTCTTTAATCCGGACTCGTCGGGACTTCAGTGATTCCGGATTATTGATTTTTCCGAATTATAGATCATCAGTTTAAATCTGGTAAGATGGCACGCAGAAATTATAAAATTAAAAATATGAAACAGTAATTTATGAAATAAAGAACAATAATGATCTAAAAGGTATCAAAATTTACAAAAAATGAAAGCTTAATATTTATTTGTTTACTTTATTAAATATTTCTTCCAATGTAAGTTGTTTAAGTTGCTTCGTTTTATGTGATAATACTTTCTCTTTAATTCTATAAACAGACATCATTTCTTGTTCAGTTACAAAGTTCCGCTGTTCAAGTCCTATAATTGCTGTGTCTAGAATACCGACTAATTTGTCAATCGAAATTTTTTCGTTTTCAATAACCTCTGTGTCACTTTCTTCACTATCGGAAGCGAATTATAACGACGAGGAATTTGATTTAAATCATATCAAAGACGGAGTACATCGGGATGAAATACTACATTTAGTAAGGAATTATAAGCCAAATAAAATAAAAACATCTGCCCTGAAGATAAAGATAGCGCTGACAGATCAACTTCCAATTCATTGCGCGCCGCAATGTCCCCCCCCCTGCAGAGCAGCGTGAAATTGATAAACAGATTTCAGAATGGTTAGAGAAACAAAGGATATGCCTTTATCCATTTTTTGCAGCAATTCCACTTTTTGTTTGATGGACAACAAAACATACTCTCGCTTTGTTGATCCTTCGGCAGCTCCAGCATTGGAAATTCTATTTGGCATTATCAAAGTTCAAGCTTACTTTTATAAAATTGCTCTAACAGTCTGCAAAAAATAATAAGTCGAATCCAATTCGAAGATTAAGGAACAACTCAATCTGCAACATTAACTGAAATAGATAATTTTAGCTTAGCTTATACTGTCCGTTATACATTAAACGCGCATGCGTAAACGTATTATGCGCATGCGCACATGCATATGCACATGTGTCAAAGTATTGCGTGCATGCGTGAACACATTATGCGTTGACGCATGCACAGAAAGTTTGTAGCTTTGAGGTCCGGATTATAGATCATTCCGGATTATTGGTGTCCGGATTAACGACTTTTGACTGTACAAATTACTCTACTTTAGCCAATGCATTCATCAGATATTTTCTTGAATGAATGTATCACATCTATGGTGTCACGCAAACTGACATGGCAAAGACTATCAGCAGCTAAAACAAATGAATTCTGGCTCCATGAACTGCAATATCCCAAAATATCATCTGAAGTCTTTCCAATTTATGCTTTGCTATACAGCAAGTAATTGTTACTCACAGGGGCCACATTTAAGAATGGACTTAAAACACTTGTCCGATATATGTGAAATTTCAATGATTTTATCTTTGTATTATAAATAATTTATGAAATAAATTTAGCTGTGTTGTCATTTGCCCTTGCCAGCATTACAATTTTAATGCCCAAGTAAAAAGTTGAGCTGCTGAGTAACAGCTGACCTGAAGAAATTAACATAGTTAAATGTAAATGAATAAGCAAAAATATGCTAATTTTTGCTTAGTAGAATGACAGGATATGGACTGACAAGCAAGGTTTAAGATATGCAGTAATACAGAAATTAGATTAACTGCATGTATCTAGAATGTTGAGAAATGGAAGAGAATTAGATACCTTGCATTAAAAATTGAATTGAATAGCAGGATCTAGATATTCAGACATCTGGATTACGACAAGGAGAACTTAAGTTAGTTCTTTTTTTGAAATTAAAGCAAGTGTACCATCAAATAGCAGACGCAAACTGGAAATTAATATTTTATATAATTTCAGAAACATGTAAATATCAGCAAGAATGACACCTTTCAATCTGATCTCAATCGTTTTGTGAACCAAGTATGTTTGGTCAAGAAAAATATAACATTAATAAATCAATTTTGGTACAAGAAAAATGTAATTCAGTTTTTCTAGGTACTTTAATGTAACTTCTATAGAACAATGTAGAGAGTGATTTTGCATTAAATGAAAACATAATTCAATTAATCAATACAAGTATTTTAAAAACAAGATTAAGCACTTTTTTAGAATGTAACTATTATCTAATAAAGATATATAGAAATTATTAAATCTAAATAATTAGTGGGTAAAGGAAATTTGTTTCAAATCTAATTTTTCAGATTCCAGCTCAACACTTAAAAGTTTAGCACTTAAAACTTTGTATTTATGAAATGTGTAAGTTACACTAATATCTCTATTTGTAGAATGTGGGTAAGTTAGCAACACATCCTATTTATAGACTGCACATAGACTGCCAGCTATTACAGCATGTAATAACAGGCCAGCTAAAAAATTTCTATTGATAGATGTCATGGAGTGAAGGTTTGCAACAGTTCTCAGTGGAAAAGCTTTTTTTGCACATAGTGAAAATCACACCTGCTAAGGTATTAATAACAATAAAGTTTGACACATTACCTCTTCTTTAGTATGAATTTCAGATAAAGCCGCCTCTTTTTCTTTATTCAGAATTTCACACATGTCTTTCATAGCAACAGCTTGCTTTTTTAATTCAGCACATTCAATTTCAGTCTCTGATAATTTTTCTGTCGCTGCCAACAGTCGAAATTCTTGCTCTGATAACAGTTTTTTTGTCAACTGATCTTCTTCAGACAAGGTTTTAATTTCAGACTGCAAGTTGTGCATTTCCTGTGAAAAAGAAATTTTCAATTATATAATTCAAAATTTTCAATTATACAAAAAACATATTTTTATGTGTTTAAAACTACTTTTTAAAATTATGTCTAGTATTAAAATAAAACTTACATCATTTCCCTTTTTAAGACTTTCTAACATGTTTGAAGTACAGTCAAACTCTATTACAATGAACAACTAAATATAACAACAAACTTTTGAGTCACATTCTATTTCCTTTATGCTTAATATCATTTTATATGACGATAGCAAACTTTCAAATATACGTAATTGGATACAGCAAACATATTTCTCTGACTAAAATACGTTTTGTAATTTTGTCCAGGATTTCATCAAGTTTTGACTATAGATCCTTATCAGCCTAACCTAAAGATGGCGAATCTTTTGAGCTTGGTGACTCAAACTTGGAAAAACTCTTGCTTAACTCTGGTGCTGTGTCGCATATAGAATCCATTTGCCACCTGTTCCATCCATCTGCCAAGAATGCAGATGAAGGCACCTGAGGCAAGTGTAGCACATGTTGATAATGACAAGAGTTTACACATGTTGATAATGCAAAAGACAAAGAGTTTTGTAATACACAATCATTTGTGTTCATCTAGAGTTCTGGAAGTAAGTAATGCAGGTCACGCAAAATGAATACATGGGTCACTAACGATATGCATGTCACAGATATGCCATCAATGGCCTAAACCATGTTAAAGATGTTAGGCTCTTTTCCATGTATGGAAGAATGACCACTATCAAATGCAATTTAACAATTTTTTTCCTTACATCTGTACGTAAGAACAGAATAAAGGATTATTTTTCGGGTTGCAAAAAGGATTTAAAATGGATTCAAAAAAGATTTTTTCATGATGTCTGTATGTATGTATGCATGTATGTATCTTGCATAACTCAAAAACAACTTGCCTCAGAACATTAAAATTTTGTATACAAGACTGCTATAAGATGTAGTTGTGCACTTGCAATCTGCTGCACCAAAAGTATATATATATCCACTCAGTTATTCGGCTGCGTAAGCTCATTTTTTTATTCTTACATGTTGGTAAAATGTATATTTTTTGTTTAATTGTTGTTTAAGTGCGGCATAAAGTGGCCATGTTTAAGTGCCTAATTTTTTTAACATAGCAGCTATACTTGTTTACATTTGAAACTTAACAGAATAAGTGAATTAAGTCAGTTTCTGCAAATTCAGTGTGATTTTTGTCAAGTGGGTTTCTTATGTTAGTAATTGAATAATAAAGGAGTAAACCTTTTATGTTGACGAGGAAAAATGTACCACTAATTTCTTTTGATATGCTAAAAATAGATTTTGTTGATGATATTCATAGACTCAAAGATAACATTTAGGGCTATTTGAATTAAGAATAACTGATTTGTTATTCACATAAACCCAGAACCAGCGCCACGGCTTGTATGGCCGCACCGGGTCGCAGAATTTAGGTCCCACAGAGACTGCATCAGGCGATAAAATATCTAGCACCGACCCTCAATAAGTATACAAGGGAATTTATTTATTCAGAACTCTGATAAGCCAAGAATCATGTTCAAGAAATAGACATAAGTATAATAGACTAAACTAACACAATTCAGGCTTAATTGTTTTAGTGCCCGATAGATGCAAGATAAAATTTAATGGAACTTGTCGTTAGTCGTCAAGCTCATGATGCATAGCCAAATATGTATAGTGAACGATAACTAAATTTGATGATGATAGCTGTGAATTTTATTTTGGAAATTTTGATTCCCTTTAGATCAATGCTTCATTATTTCATAAATCACGATTTCATTTTTTTTAACTTTATAATTTCTACATGCCATCTTACTAGATTTAAACTCATGATTTAGTATCCGGAAAAATCCCAAATCCGGAATCGCAAAGTCCCGATGATTTCAACCTTTGTACTGTATTCCAAAATGCAAAAACAATTCAAAGAAAATTTGGTAAAAAAAAAAAAAAAAAAAAAAAAAAAAAAAAAAAAAACACTATTGAAAATTACTTGTCTTTTTCAAGTAGCAGCAAAAGAAATTTCAACAGAACCACGTTTCTGAATCATATCTAGACTATTTTTAAAACTGGATACATTTAAAAATTGTAGGAAATGCCAACTAAGAAAACTGAGTTAAAATTAAGATAATTAAAGTGTTTCAAAATTGCAACTAAGTAAATTAAAAATAAATTTTATTAATCAAGGCATAACCTGCTCTGATGTAACCTCAAAAAATGAAAAAGAAAAATTCTCCAGTAAGAAACAGAAAAATCAAAGGATATATCAAAATATGTAGGTTATTTGCAAAATTAATACAAAATTTGAATCTTTGGGTAAATAAATCAAAAGGAATGTAAATATTTTGTTGTTCTTATGATTTCTAATCAATTTTGAATGTCCTAAATTTATACTTTTGTATTTGAGTTTGAAAATGAGACAAGTAGAGGATATATCTTTTAAAGTAAGCATCCTGTTTAGTTATGTTCTTAATGAGCAACTTTAATTTTAAAGAATTTTTTGCTAGTTATTTTGTTTAACAGGATTCTTTTGGCTTAAATGGACTAATGTCTTTATTTTGATTCAGCATTAATTATGACATATGATTTGGATCTAGTGAAAAATTCGATACTTACTTTGAAGTAAGATGAAACACTCTCTCTTAATTTAGTTATAATTGATGGTAGATTGGAAACACTCTCTCTTAATTTAGCTGTTTTTAATTGATGGTAGATTGGTTCATCACCTTGATAAGTCAATTAATCTGTGATCAATTACAAGAGCTACTTTTTATTTGACTTACTTTTGATTTTGGTATATTTGCAATTAAAGATTTTTCTTTGCAGAATTTTATATTTTTAAAGCATAGGAGGTCTAGAAAGCACCAATTTAAAATCCTAATAAAATACTGACAAAAAAGTTTCTTCTTTAACGGTTTTCAATTCAATTTCTGTTCCTTGGAGATAGTATTTAGAAATTTTTCTTATTATGAATTATTGGTGTGTGTTTGTGTAAAGATAGCAAAAGAATTTCCAATGCGAAAAATCAAGAGCAATAAGACAAACAAATATTAAAAGTAATGTGCTAAACAAATATAAAAAGCAAAGGGCTACACAAATATTAATTAAATTTCAAACAAACAAAAAGCAGAACTGCTGAAAAAACTTTAATTAATTAATTTCATTTTAAAACCACTCTTTTAAAATGAAAGTTATATGCTTCAAATGTAGTAAGTTGGAAACTGGGAAAATAAAATTGAATAAATCATTTCAAATAAATTAATTTGAAAAATAAAGGCAGAAAAATGAAGGGAAAAAAAAAGTAAGAAAGAAAGAGAGAGAAGAAGAAGAAGAAAGAATATTAGTGAGTAACATTTCATAATTGTCTCAGAGAAAGAATCGAGTTGAGTTGCAGTTGTGAAGTTGGAGAAAAGGAAATATAAAAAGCAAGAATAGAGTTGCAATATTTTTTGAAAAAGAAAATGCGGTGAAAAATGGAAATCGAACTGGTATTAATTTCACAATATTAATTAATTAAAAAGGTATTGAAAATACAATTAGAAAAACTGTTTAAAAACATCATTAATTTGAAAAAATAATTGAAAAAAATCTCAAGTGGACGTCCAATATCCAGACCTCAAAGCCACCAATAATTTCTTTTTTTGTATGATTTACGCATGCGCACTTGATTTTTTTCCCTCCCACAACAAAACATGAGGAGAGTTCCAATTCTTAATTTCACTTCGGCATTAAATAAAATACCTTGTAATTGAAAAAACAATTATTTTAGCATAAATTTGTGTGATAAATTTGGTTTAGTAGCTGCATATCTGCTTGGCATACATCTCAAACTGAAACATTCTACGTAGAAACATCGTTGATTTTACACTACTAATATTTTATATTTCTAATGCCAATCTGGCGAATCAAATCGTTATTTATTATATTTTGCTTCCATCACCACATGTTTATTAGCATATAACAACTTGAGTAATGACTCATACAGCAAGTGCATGTGCTGAAATGCAAATATAAAGAAGCATTTTTAAAATCCATGTTAAATTTCTTGAACAATAGCAAGATTATTCAGGAATGTTTTAGCATAAAATCTGCTGTGTGAAGCATCGCAAGACCGCGGGAGGATGTTTCTCCAGATAATTTTTAAAGTGCTTGGCATAACTTACGGCCAGCTACCATATTTCATAGTAGGATGATGAAGATGATAGCCGCGAATCTGAAGATTTTCGGATACTGCAAACCAAAGGTGAAATTTTCCAATTAATGGATTTCGTAAAGAAATTTAGAGAAGCAGTAATAAATGAAAACAATATAACAGAAATTTTTTATTGCAATGAAACCCCAATCATGAATCAATTAACAGATGGCAGAATCTGTATGGTTCTAGATCCAGAAAATATCGCAACCGATAGTGAAGAAAGTGACAAAGAGGTTACTGACAATGAAAAAATTTCGATTGACAACTCAGTCAGAATGCTTGACACAGGAATTACAGGACTTGAACAATGGAACTTTGTAACTGAACAAGAAATTACATCTGTCTATAGAAATAAAGAGAAAACATTAGCACAAAAAAAGAAGCAACGTAAACAACTTACATTGAAAGAAACGTTTAATAAAGTAAACAAATAAATATTAAGCTTTTTTTTGAAAATTTTGATACCCTTTAGATCATAAATGCTTCATTACCATCTTTCTTTCTTTCTTTTTTTTTTTTTTAATTTTTTTATTTCTACATGCCATCTTACTAGATTTAAACTGATGATCTAATATCTGGAAAATTCCCAAATCCGGAATTCCTGAAGTCCCGATCACAGACTTTGTACTGTATGACTTTATTCTTTGTATGGCTATTAAATTATACATATGTTTTGCTGCACTTCATTTACGCTTATTTCTTATTTCCTTGAATTATGCTAACTTTATTAATTGATACTCAAAACATGTCTATAATGACATAAAAAAATGCAAATTTTGAAATTAAATATCGTTGTCAAGTTTTGTTGTAGGAGAGACAAACTTCCTGTTTTTTTATTTTTTCATAACAAATACAAATTTTTCCACTTAAAGTATTTCTTTAATTGGAAGTATATGACATGATCAACGATTGCCAAAATAAAGGCCAGGTGAGGGACATATATATATAAAATAAGAAATTTAGAACTAATATTTCACAAAGACCAAAAATCTAATTATTCTAACTAGAATTTACTTTGTTTTTTCCTTGCTTTGGGGAAGGGGTAAAATTTTCGGGTGAACTACTATAATTAAAATACATTGAAATGGTTCATTGGCTAATTTTGAATACAGAAAAACAAGGATTTTTGTATAAGATAGATTTCAATGCTCCTCCTCCCTCACGAAGCGCTACTTAAGTTAATTGAATTCCTCTTCTGTTTTGGTTCATTTTTCTTTAAATTTCATTAATTTTTTGAAATGGGGTTTTGCTTGTTTGAAAAGTTTTGCTTTTAATATTTTTAAAATTCTTTGTTGCATTTATAAGAGTTTTTGAAATATCCTAATTATGAATTTCAATTTTTGGTCTTTGTTATTTTTGGTTATTATTGTTATATTTGTGAAATATAAATTTGTGAATTATTGTTATATTTGTGAAATCCATAATTTATGAATTTCAAATAATCCTATATATACGTTGCAGAATTTTAAAATGTTAAATCCAAAACTTTTAAACAAGCATTACAATTCAAAAAAATTTTTAAACAAAATTTAAAGGAAAAAAAAACATAACAGAAGGGGAATTCAATGAACTTAAAAGCAACTTTGACGGGGGGGGGGGGGCATTCAAGAATTAACTTTAATTTCATTCAGTTAATAAAATAACTTATTTTTGTCAAAATTTAAAAATTTCATTGAAGTCTTTAAAAGTTTTTCTTTTGGTTAGAATATTCCACCTTTTGAGCAATTAGGAGGGCATTTTGAAAAGTAAAGATACACCGTATGCCAGAGGAAAAGAAAAGTTTTGGTGAGCAAGTTGGCAACACAGGTGTTAACCTTGAACCGTTAGCTTTCTCTTCGCGGTCATTCGGCATTTCAATGTAGATTCTGGTTGGAGTAGGTTGTGTTTAAAATGGCTGCGCCGATTCAGAATCCCACCAAAAGCGAAGTGCACTCTGTCATACATTTTCTTCATGCAAAAGGTCAGCGACCAGTGGATATTCACAAAGAAATTGTTTCTGTTTATGGGAACATTATGAATCGACAAAATGTAATGAATGACGTCATTTCTCTGAAGGTAGGACCGATGTTCATGACGAACAAAGAACAGGTTGGCCATCTGTGATCTCTGATGCCCTTCTTCAGAGAACAGAGGAAGCAATTCGTGCGAATAGACATCTCAAATTGAAAGAATTGCATCAGATCATACCGGAAGTGTCAATGACAACTCTTTACGAAGTTGTGACTGTCAAGTTAGGGTACAGGAAATTGTGTACGCACCGAGTTCCAACAGGCGGCAACCTTCTATGACTGTGGGATACAAAAGCTTGTGCACCGACTTAACAAATGTTTGGATAACGGGGGTGATTATGTCGAAAAATAATAAATAATCCAGTAAATAAGATGTAACTGACATTTTCTAAATAAATATTTTTTTAAGGAATGTGAGCCATTGTATCTTTACTTTTTGAAATGCCCTCGTACTTTCTCATCAAGGTTTTTTAATTTTGCCAATGTAGCCAAAATGGCAAACCTGTATGTCCCTATTACAATGATTTTCTTAGTTTTGACTGGTGTCTAATGAAGGCACTCAAAGTGTTTAATTACTTATTACGAGTTTTAATTAAATCTTTTCACCTAAGATTTATAATTTCACCAATGTTTTAAATCCTTTAGATTATATGCTATATGTTTAAAGGTAAAATTTTGATTTATATTTTTGACTTCAATATTCTGTTATTTCACTTGCATTTTCAATTCTTTAAATAAAATAAAATTCTCTTTACTTAAGGTACAAAATTCTATTAGAATTTACTTCGTTTTTTTCCTTGCTTTGGGGAAGGACCAGACTTTTCGGGTGAACTATTATAATTAAAATACATTGAAATAATTCATCAGCTAACTCTGTCTACAGAAAAGCACAAATTTTTGTAGAAGAGAGATTTCAATGTTCCTTCCACTGATGAAGTGACATTAAAGTTGATTGAATTCCTCTTCTGTTATGCTCTTTTTTCTTTAAATTCCATTAAAAATTTTTTTGAATAAATTTATTTAAAAGTTTTGGTTTTAACATTTTTAAAATTCTTTGTAGCATTTATAGGATTGTTTGAAATTTATTAATTATCAATTTCAAATTTTTAGTCTTCATGAAACATTAGTTCTAAATTTCTTACTTTATTTATATACTTTATATATATATATATATACACACTTTTGGTACTGCTGATTGCAACAAAAAAGAAAAGTGCAGTAATAGATATTATAGTAGTCTTGCATACAAAATTTCAATGTTCTACCACTAATCATTATTCTGTCATGCAAGATACATTCACATATCATACACATGTCATGAAAAGTATCCTTTTCATCCACATTACAGATTGTTTTGGAATAAAGAATACTTTACTTCTGTCTGTACACACAGACATTACCCCGTCCCCCCCAAAAAAACATTGAAATCTGATAACTGAAATTTTTCCCAATTCCAAAGCTTCCTTTGTTTTCTACAAGAAAGTAAAACGGTTTAAAAATGTGAATGCTGAAAAAAAAAAAATTAAATTTTATTTAAAAATAGATTTATTTTTAATATTTAAATTTTTAAATATATAAAATGTATGAAAAAGGAATAAAAAATTATCATTTAGATATAAATCAGAAATGTGGCTCTGTTGAAAATTCTTCAGCTGTTCCTCACAAAAGATCAAGAAATTTCAACAACTTTTTACAAGAAATTTGAATAGTTTCTGTATTTTGTAATGTTTATGATTATATTTCATATATTTCCTTTTGGGTAGCAGCCTACCTTTCGTTATTAAATTTTGATTTCCTGACTATATATGTAAGATATAACAAAATGCGATAGCTGCTTAAAAAAAAAAAAAAAAAAAAAAAAAAAAGGGCGACCTCAAAATTAACATTTTAAATTTGGTGCTCTCCCACTAAATTTATCTCTTCTCCAAAATTTGAGATACTTCGACGTTATGTAACGCTACACGTCCTTTTTCAGGTCCTTACAAAATTTTAAAACAATATTCTGAAGTTACTTTTGAAATTGATTAGCCTAATCTTCTAACTAAAAAGAAATTGTTCATTCAACCAGACTCAGACCTTTTAATCTGGCTAATAAATTTAAACTAACAATTAGAAATAGCAGAATTTCAGTTTCTGTGCAAAATTAATTTAATTTTCCAAAATTCCCTATTAATTTTTTTTTCCTGATTATGACATTTAATACCTGATCTAGATTTTAAACCCTAACTATGACAAATTATTTTTCTCAATCTTGACCTTTCCCAGTCTGGCTCCTTTCCTCTCCTACCTTTCCATCTTCCCAAAGTTTTTCTATTCAAAATTTGCTGTATGTCCCCCATAGACCAGAAGATGAGAAGAGAAAAAACTCTACGAACACATTTTGAAAATCTGGATTTTATACCAGATTTTCTTTCAAAGATGAATGTTTTATTTACTTTTTTTGACACTAGGTTTTACACTATGTGTATTAATCCTTATATCTTCTCTTTAGGGAGGATGCAAGAGGTGATAGCACATGCCAGCTGTCCCCCTAGGTATATATACTCCTAACACCCCCTTAAATGTTTTTCTTATTTTTGTTTGTTAAGAGATTCAACTATGGTCATGAGACTGACTTAATTTAAAAAAAATTTTTTTTTTTTTTTACCAATTACAATCCTCTGATCATAGTTTAGCATAGAAGTGCTAACACACACAAATTTTAAAACAAAATGTTTCTTCTTTCTTCTTATTGTAGGGTAAAACTTACATTTTTTTTTTTTTTTTTGCAAAACTTAAAAGACTTCAACTTAATTATACAAGTTAATTGTCTTAATTTCAGTTTTTAATTTTGTATAATGCTGTATTGTTATTAATATGAAAGATTTTAAAATGAGAAACAGAAAAAACTTTAGCAATTGTACAATGCTAAAAACCAGTTACTATGTTTACAGAACAGAGTTTTTTTTTACCTGTTGTAATTAAGCATCCCCCAAACACCAGCAAGTTAGTAAGCTGCTGATTTCATTGGAGGGGACATGCCAATTTAATCGTCAAAGTGTTAGTGTATTGCAATCCTATTATCATTTTTTTATATTGAAATTTTTGTTGTATTAAGCATCTGTATCCTAAATAAGAAGAATTTATTTAATTAATTACGAAATTAAATATTATATTTCACTGAATATAAAAGTTAATTTCATTGAACATGAGTTAAATGGATGTTATAAATATGTAAATTAAAAATGTTATAAATATGGATGTTATATTTTACTGAATATAAAAGTATATGAAAGTTCATAATTCAAAACATAATATAACAGAAATGTGTTCATCTACAAAAATTTGAAAGACTTTTTAGTGAACCTTTACTTTGAAAGACTTTTAGTGAACTTTGAACATTTACCTGGTGGAACGTTTTTATCAAGAGACTTCTTAAGCAATTTTCATTAAACATTCAAAAAGACATTGGACATTTTTTTCAAAAAGAATTAAGGACTATTAAAATTATATTTGTCTTAATTTATTAATTTATTTAGAAATTATATTGTTACTGCAATAATTGTAAATTAATTGTTGAAGTTTTACATAATCTATGTATGAGAAAGGTCATGAATTAACAGGAAATTATAACAGGACACAGGTAAACCTAACTGCTATGCCCTTGATGCTTCTTCAGTTTTAGTATACTAAAATTTCTGTTGCTTCACTAATACTTTTCTGCCACCCTGCTCTCCTGACCTTTCTTTTGAAGGAGAGGAATATGTAAGATATAACAAAATACGATAGCTGCTTTAAAAAAATAACTGGCAACTTCAAAATTAACATTCTAAATTTGGAGCTCTCCCCGTAAATTCACCTGTTCTTCCAAATACGAGATCTTTTGACGTTATGTGACACTACTGACTAACCAGCCATAGATTAGCTGTACTTTTACATTAAACTTGGTATAAATGCTCTGGCAAACTAACTGCATCACTCTTTTCCTAGCTTCCACCTTGCTAATAGCTCCTCGCTTGAAGGCTATTGACTGTTTTCTTTATACTGCCATTAAATTTGTAGTTAATTTAAAACAAATTATAAGTTAAATTATAACAAGATTGTCTATTCTGTTGATAATTTCCTGGATCTAAAAGCATGAAACTACTAGGCATATTTATATTTTGTTTTTTTAAATGTTTTGTATATATATATATACAGTATATGCACACACTGCATGACAATTTTTATGAATACATTTTATACCTTTATTCTTAATGAATGAAGATTCTGCATGTATTTTTTTGCATTGTGGAAACACAGCAGCATCTAGAATCACCGAATTGTGAGCACAGTCCTGCACATGAGCATTTGCACCTCGAAGGTCCAAATTTTGAATTCTAGATTGATTTTTAATTATTTGATGTTTTGCGTGAATTCAGTAAATACTGTTTAACACAGAAATTTTAAGGTAAATGTATTGCCATTTGGCAAAGCATAAGATATTTTTCTTTGAAATTTAATCAGAGAACTCAGCAGTTTAAAAGAAATGTGCAAATGTGCTGCTACTGCACATTTGCAGTATCTTCCACTCACCAGAATGTTGCCATTTGGCAAAGTGTACAATATTTAATTTTCAAATTTAATCTGTCCTTATTGATGAACAAACTAAATGATTTAAAAGCTACAAACACAGGTCTTAATAATATTTGTTTTTTATGTTTTAATCTAGTTATTATATAAAAAATGCCTTTAATTCACAATATGTCTAATTAAAAACATTAAATATTTTTATGAACTTACTTAAGCTGGACTCATTAAAATTCTTGCACATATTTTTCTTTTTTATAATGACTATTTTAGTTACTGTACAAACAGTTAATTTATAAAATATACTTGAATTATCATTACAGATATTTTTTTTATTCAAGAGAAGAAATAAAAAAAAAAAAAAAAAAAGTGACATTAAAAATAAGTAGATTATTACTCATCAAAAGGTATGTTTAAAATATCTTTTAATATATAATATATTACTAATCAGTGAAATAAAACTATCTTCTCATTTGTCAATGACAAGAAAATTATAACTAAAATACCCACTGTATGAAGAGTATGTCTTTTATTGTTTATGAATCGCAGTATTATAATTTTTTTATGCTCATTAAATGGTTTCATATAAAAATACTGGAAAGATCTGTTTTAGTATTAAAAGGTTTCACCTTCAGCAAAATAGCACACTTCATGAAATTTATGGTTGATCTTATTATTTTACATTAAAATGTTTATTAATTACACAGGGATATTTTTCATAATGCTTTAATTAAGCATTACGAATAATTTACAAATTGGAATTCTTACCCTAAGGAGATTATGCAAAAAGTTATACAACTCTTTTAGCTATAAAATAGTAATATTCCCCTTATATTATTATTATTAAAAACTCCCCCCTCCAAAAAAGAGATATAATGTATATTGGAGAGCAAATTATTCTTAAATCTCATACAGTTCTATGTTAAGTTAATATCTTTTGAATTTCTGCATTGTGATGCATGAAAGAGGAAGATAAAACTGATTATAAAAACTACAGAAAATAATTTGCTTACTTTTTTATATTTCTCTTCACTATGTTCTTTTCCTTCTTTTAGATGACGCAATTCAACCTGCAGCGAATTTACTTCTTCTACCTTCATTTTCATTTCCTTTGTTGCATTTTCTTCAGTTTGCTCCAATTTTTCTTGCATTCCTAATGCAACTTTATTAGCCTCATCTATTTTTGCATGTAAAGAAGCAATTTCGTCCAATTTTGATTGAAGTTGATTCTCTTTTCCTTCTAAAGAAATTGCTAATTGCTCTACCTTCTGCATCAATTCAAGCATTTTCTATATGAATAAAAGTTTATATTCATAAAATCAACAAGTCAAAAAATAAATATACCTCTAAAATTGCACAAACATCATTGAAAAATTATTATTGTTATTTTTTAATTCTCTAATATATATTTGATGGAGTATTATGAGAGATATATAACATTAAATTTTAGGAAAGCTTATACCAAATCAAAATAAAAATCTAAATCAATAATTTTTAAATGCATGAATAATTTAAGAGAAAATCATTAAAAAAATTACTATGTATTTATGGAAATGAAGAAATAACACAAATAATTTAAATATTTTCAGCATTTTTAAAGTTATCAGGAAGAAAAGCTGTACCAAAATTTTAAAATTAATTGCCTCTCCCTCCAAACAAAACCCAGAACTTTTAACAGCATCTAAAGCAAGGGCAAGGAAGTAAAAATATACCCAGAAATAATAAATTTTTTATCTTAAAATAATGCATTTTTTTAACTTAAAGATATTAATTAAACAGAACAAAATATATGTAAAATAATACCTCTTCCTTTTGAAAGCCTTCAGATTCAACCTGAGATTTAAGCAGAGCAATATCATCCTCTAAACACTTTCTTGTAGCTAAACTTTCTGCCAATTCAGAATCTCTTTGACTAAGTGCTTTATTTAAGACATTTTTCTGATTTTCAAGTTCATTTATGGTCTGAGAATGGCTTTCTAAGCTTTGTTGTATATTAAAAATTTCTGAATTCTTCTCCTGAACAACACTTTCTATATCTTTGATTTGATTGGATTTAGTATTTAGCTCTTCACTTAGTAACTTAATTTGCTAAATAACAAAGAAAAATAACAGTAAAACTCAACAAAAAGTACAATTTTTGCATTGTTGAAAATAATAATAATAAAAAAAAATGCATAAATCAACAGCAACATAAGCTAAACAAATATATATAAGAAAATAGCAAACTACAGGAATCAAAGCTGTAAAATAATAATGCATAAATTAAATTAAAATTAATTAAAATATTGCATCATAGATCTTTTAAGTATGGTTAATATTTTGACACTTCATTTACAAATTTCCATCCAGATTTTATTCCTCTTTAAGCTAGATATATTCAAACATCAACAAAAAACAATAAAATTAGGAATGCAGGTTTAAACAATTTTTAAACAAAAGAAAACAAACAAGTTAGAAATTCAGACATTAATGCATCAATACATTTATGTAAAAACATCTATTGAAGAACAAATTTTGAAACTTAAGAAACATGAAATGAAAGCATTGTAATTTTTAGACCATTTAAAGCATCAATTTATACTTAAATGTTTTTAATAGTTGAATTAACATAAGAAAATACCTTTTCTTTTTGAAGATTTTCAGACTCAATTTCAGATTTAAATCTAGAAATTTCATCTTCTAAAGCCTTTTGCACAGCTACGTTTTGAGTTAACTCTAAAACTTTCTGGTTTAATACTTGGTTTAATTCACTTCTCTGATTTTCAAGTTCAGTTATGGCTTGAATTTGACTTTCTAAATTTTGCTTCAGGTTATAAATTTCTGTGTCCTTGTCTTGAATAATCGTTTCTTTATCTTTGATTAGACTGGATTTAGTTTTTAGTTCTTCATTTAGTGATTTAATTTGCTAAATCATAAAAATAAATCTTAATAATATGCAGTATAAGTAAAAGCACTATGTTAAGACTAAAAATAAATATAACAGCAAAGTGATGAGAAGCAAAGCAACAAAATAACAAAATAACTGTACTGTCATGTTACAAATAATTTTGTGTTTTAATTAATTTTCAAATTTTAATCAAATCAATTTTGAAAAAGAGATATTTCAAATAAAATACATTAGTAAGGTAAAAATAAAAAACATAAAAGCTTAAAATCAATTTTTTACAAAATCTGCAACTTTAGATAAAAATATGAATATGCTAAAATTTCATGTGAGTCTGAAAATATACTGGGAATACTACACCAATACTTATTCCAAGATGCATGTCAAAACCAAACCACATATTTTTTTAGAAAACTAAAATCTTAAAAATACAGCAGTTTATAAAGCATATACAGGATACTAATTCAGAAGTCAAACAACAAAAATCAGCGTTATATTTACAAAATTTTCACAGGACTAGTTTCAATGGTTTTACCGAACCGCCATCCTCAGCTGCAAAACCGCAAATGAACAAGATAGGAAATAATGATTAGATAAGATAAGAAAGCGTGAACAAAAATAAGCAAGTGGCACCATCTGTTAGTGAAACCAGAACTAAAACATAATTTCTTTAAAGGCCGAAGGCAAAGTTGGATTGGAATTAGGATCGTTAACTAGAACAGAAAGATTTTTATGAATGTGAAATGCCTCTAGAAAATCCAGTTCTCCAATGGAAGATGTTTTTTGAATAATTTTGGCAGCAGAAAAATTGAAAGTGTGATATTCGGACCAACAATGTTGAGCAACAGAAAACTTTTGTGTTTCCTTTTTTCTAACATATGCCTCATGTTCCTTGACACGAAATTTTAAGGCTCTCTTAGTTTGGCCAATGTAAATTAAACCACACTGGCAAGGAATCCTATAAATACCCCAGGAATTCATATCCAGAATGGGGTCCTTGAGTATGGAACTCGGAATTTTATTGATGAAAGAATGAACAACCCGAAAGTTAAATTTCTGCAAAATATGTGCAACTTTATAGCTAATTGATGGAAAGAAGATAATGACAACAGAGTTTAAAAATGTATTTATCATCGTTTATAATCTCCTAAAACAAGAGTGTGCTTTTTAGTGTGTTGAGATGAGAATTTTTTAACTGCTTGATTAATAATGTTGGGTGGAAAGCCCCTGTCAATAGCTATTGCTTTTAAATAATTTAGTTCTTCATCAAGGGCTAGTTTGGAAGAGCAAACTTGAACAGCACAGAAAACATAGGTATAAAATGAAGCTAACTTTTGTTTAGTCAGATGACATGATTTAAAGTGTGGTGGAAGGCAAACCGATGAAGGTTTACGGTAAACCATAGTACTGAAGTTGGATGTATTACGTGTGACCAGAATGTCGAGAAACGGAAGAGAATTGCAAGTCTCAAGTTCAAAAGTGAACTGAATAACAGGATCAATAGAATTCATTGTTGAAAGAACTTTATTTAAATCATCTTTATTACCTTCAAACAGGGTAAAATTATCGTCTACGTAGCGGAACCATGCCGGGAAGTTTAAAGTTTCAAACAATTTTGATTCATAATAATGCATGTAGATATCAGCCAGGATGGGACTGTGTCTTAATTATATACAGGATGACCGGAAAAGAACTGATGAAAAACAGAATGACTTATACATCCAAAATTAACACATTTATTGCACTGCAAGTTATACAGCTGGAACCCCAGAAATATTTAGTACATCTCTATGTAAGTGCCATATATAGCTAATATAATGTCTCAGTGATATTCTACCTCATTCTAAAGATTCAAAGGCATTACTGGTATGACTTAAATCTGACTGTTTCTGTAATTCAGGTATGAAGAACTCCACTCTGTACCAGTCTTCCCAGGGGAGGAAAAAATCAAGTTCTTCTTTCCAACTGCATAAGCCACAATGCAATAAACAGATTTATTTCATATAAATGTGTCATTTTTTATCACTTCTTTCCCTGATAGCCTGTAGTTAAATTTATTTAATTTGAAAATTTTCAATCTTTCTTAAAAAAAGAAAAAAAATATTGCTTTGCATACTAAACTCATCTGAAATAAAATTGCTCTTAAAAAAAGGCTTTGTCATTCAGCTGAGTTCTTGAATGCAAAATGATTTGGGGATGCCTAGCAGCCATAAATGTCTGTTGAAGAGTTATAAATACTAAATATGGTATTGTTATTAAACTATGCAAAGACACTATATTTTGTGAGCAACTGATTTTAGGATCTATGAAACTATATTTATGATTGACAAATCTTCAAATCAAGCACCTAGAGAAGTTTTCTAAGAATCTGGCCATGCTATGGATATGCTTTTTAATGAGTGACTTTGTATTAAATAGTGTTCTTACAGATACCATCAAATATTAGCTATCGTGAAAAAAACATGGCTATAATTTTTATGCTTGTATACAAGCTTTTATCCACATCTATGATCAAATTTAGGACATTTCCATTTTATTTATTTTTTTTTAATGTTTTACAAAGGATGCAGCTCAGATTTTAAGCATATAATTATTAACTACTATAGAATAATTTGACATATTAAGCCATTTTTCACATTCTTTACATTTTTAACAGCTTTAGTAAGATGGCAACTTTTAATATTAACTCATTAACATTAGAAAGTACAACAGCATCAATCCTTTGCACCCAGCTTACACACAAGCACCCCAATTTATATTTTCATTTATTTTGTTTTGTTTCTACATTAATTATGTAAAGATAATAAAAAAATTATTTTTTCTCTTAAATGAATGAAAAATGTATTTTTGCAACATATACCCAAAACTAACTGGATATGTCCCGATTATGATTATTTCATTTTTAAAAAGGATTTTCAGAGCTATTACTAATAAAATATAATTAAAAAATTAATGAAATAAAAAAGAAGCCAAGGGCTAATAGATTTCCTAATTAATGTTTACAAGATACATATTTGCAAAACAGCATGTAAAGATTATTGATATGTAATGAAATATTATTGAATTAAATCAGATAGGTGTGTATGGCTTTTTTATTGAATTACAATAACAAAATTTTCACATATTCATCTGAATTAAATTTTTAAAAATAGATACCATATTGTTTTATATTTTATAATTTATACCAACAGAAAAATTAAACGATGATAAATACATTAACAGCAAGTTTAATTTCAAATGGCCTTGAAAGAAGAAGTAGGGGTCCGCATAATTGGAGTTCAGGATAATTGAAATTTGGGCAACTGAAATTCTATCACACTCACATATGAGAAACATGAAGAGTTTAAAACTATATTATAATACACACAATGAAACTAAAATTAAGTTATTATGGACAGAATTTGAATTTCATTTAAATCACATGAAAAAGCATTCTAATGTCTTTAATGAATTGGAAAGCCTAACAAATTTTATACCTCACCAAGATTTGTAATTATATCAGCTGCTTCCCCCTTTGCTTGCTCAGCTTGCATAGCAATCTGCTTATTCAGATTTTGATTATCATCAGTTAGCTGTGTAACTTTTTCAAGTTGAATACTTAACTCATTTTTTAAATTTGAAATTACATCTTCTTTTTCTTGTAAAGCGTTGTTAAAAATCACCAGGTCAGCTTTAATCTTTTCATAGTCATTTAACTTACTTTGTAACTGAATAACATCAACGGAAATTTTCTAAAAGGGGGGAAAAAAGAATACACATTAAATATTTATTATAATGAAAGCATTTAAATGATTTCACCATAAAAAATGCCACTTAACAGAATTTAAATACTAGAAATATCCACTCAACAGAATTTACCATAAAACTATTAGTTTTTGCATAGAAAGGAACAATTTTAGCATTCCTTATTTTATTAACCCCTTCCGGTAAAATGACGAGTCTAGCTCGTCACCGGTTTTTCATGTCATATCGCACAATGACGAGCTACACTCGTCATTGGTTTTTCATGCCATATCGCACAATGACGAGCTACACTCATCATGCATACTGTTGAATATGATAATTAATTTAGTTTAAAATTTCTAGTGTACTGAATTTGGCAACACCTTTTTCACTTGTGGAAATATCACAGATCCTATCACATATTGTTAACGTTAGAATTTCTTGGTACAAGTCATGGCCGAATTGTTGTTAGTCTGTAAGATTTCATTCTTGTAAAAATTTAGTGTGAGCATCGATCAATATATATTTCTGTAAAGGAAAAATGGTACTTTTCCGTTTGGCCAGCGCAAATTAAGTCGCCGAGTGTTGAGTTTCATGAAGTGTGTAAGATTTATTTATGGTTGGTGTGAAGAATTAACTTCAGTTAAATGGTGTGAAAAGTTCTTTCAATATTGTTCCAAAATTCAATATTTAAATATTTTTTATTTATGCATTCAAAATAAAAAACATTTTAGAACTAACATTTTTATGTGTATACTGTGTGTTGTCGCCAATAAAGTCTGCTTGGCGAGATTTGCGCCGACGAAACGGGAAAAGTACCGGAAAAACGTGTTGTATAGTAAATACCGTAATGGATAAAAGTTTTGCAGACTATGAAGGTCAAGGTGATCGGAGCGATTATGAAGAATCAGAAGAAATAAGTGTACACTTACCTGATACTGAAAATGAAGATAATGATAGTGAAATATTACCAAGAAAAAGATTCAAATACTAGGATAAATCCAAAACGAAGTATAAAAGAAATTAAACAAATAAAAAAGAAACAGTTTTTCACAGATGATTCAGCTCCCCTTACCTAATGTGTGCATGCGCTACTCACAAAAATTCTCCTCTGTCCAAGACAGACTGGCGACATTATTTGCTGCTAATACAAAACACTTATTTCCTTGAATTTCATTATATAATATAGTCAAAATGATAAAAAAAATTACAATTAAAATTAAAGAGTTTCTACGCAAGGCAGGCAACAAGGCAGATTTTTCAGTGCACAAAAATGAAAGTTTAATTTTGGTCCCACTTGGCAAAATGACACTGAAGGTGCAAAAAGACTTAATTCATTATTCTGCTAAGTTTCAAATGTACACAAATATGGTTGCTATGGTTTAAAAAAAAAAAAAAAAAAAAAAAACTGATGTGTACACCACATGACTTCCTTGTACGGAATATTTAATTATACGCATTTTTTCTTGCATTTCATTTAAACTTATTGGATTGAATTAAATCTACTTCACAGACAACGCATAAACCACAATAGAATAAATGCATTCTTTAAAATTCACTCTATTTGTTTACCATAGCGACACTCTGGCGCTAGGATCACTTAACAGTATTATATTTCGTTCATATTATACCTTGGAATGCACAAAATTTATATCATTTAAAGATTTATCTAATTGTTGCCACAAGTTCTATTCAAATACTATAATAAATCTAGAACGATGTATAAAAGAAATTAAGCAAACAAAACAAAAAAGAAACAGTTTTTTCACAGACGATTGAGTATTTCTCATTCAATTAATTCAGCTCTCACTTCACGACAAGGCAAAAATACATAAAAACTCAAAATATCTGTATTAAAAATTACAAAGTAAATCTTATTTCACACTTATTTCCTCGAAAAAATTCCAGAAAGCATTAAGCATTATTTAATTCGCAATAATAAATGAAGGTGTAATCTTTGTTGTTGCCAAGCTAAGTTTCTCTAGATTGCCAAAAATTCCACTATCCTGCTGTTTCAAATGTAAACAAGCAATGGCTGCCATCAAAAAAATTATTAGGCTTAGCTGCACTTAAACAACTTTAAAATCGTTGATAATTCTAAAAATATTGCATACAGATTTACTAAAGGCATAAAAACCTTAACCAGAAGATAAGAACAAGATAATGCAATCATTTTTAAAGCAAAAAATGTACAATTTACAAACATATAAGAGTAAAGATACTGAGATCACTGAGCCGGATAACAGAGTGGATATATATATCTAAATATATTTATATACGTTTTGTGCGGCCGATTGCAACCAAAATACGAGGTGCACATCTATATATTATAGCAGTCCTATATACAAAATTTCAACGTTCTGAGGCTACTCGTTTATCAGTTATGTGACATACGTACGTACGTATGTACGCACGCACGTTCGTACCGACGCCACGAAAAATACTCTTCAGAATTCATTTTAAAGCAGTTTTATAATTTTTTTTTGAGGAAAAGAATATTTTATTTTGTCCTTACATACAAATATCACATCGCTAAATTGCATTCGATAAATTGCATAAAATCAAAAACATCGCTAAATTGCATTCGATAGCGGTCAAAATGGATATTTTCGTTGAAATATGCTGCCTGAAATTTTTCCCGATTACAATACTTCCTTTTTACTTCGTACAAGGAAGTAAAAATTAGGGTTATTCGCACATAAACAACTTTTAAATTGTTGATAATCCTACATTTACTGCACGCAGATTAACTAAAAGCATAAAAACCTTAACCGGAAGATGACAACATAATTTAATCATGCACAATTTACCGATTAAAAAATGCACAATTTACCAACAAATAAGAATAAAAGAATTGAGCTCACGTAGTCAAATAATATAGTGAGTATGTATATATATTTATATATTTTTGGTGCTGCTGATTGCCACCAAAGATTGAGGTGCACAACTGTATATTATAGCAGTCGTATATACAAAATTTTAATGTTTTGAGGCTACACATTTTTGAGTTACGCGAGATACATACATACATACGTACGTACATACAGAACACTACAAAAAAATCTCTTCTGAATCCATTTTATCAGTTTTATAAATCGTTTAGGAAAAAGAGGCCTTTATTCTGTCCTTATGTACAGATGCCACACAAAAACATCGTTAAACTGCATTCGATAGTGGTAAAATGGATATTTTCATTGAAATATGATATCCGAAATCTTTCATGATTACAATACTTCCTTTACTTCATACAAGGAAGTAAAGATATTTTTTCAACACCACACAATGATAAATATGCAAAATATTTTTTTATTATGACACCAATAAAATAGGCAGCCTATTTTTCTGTGATTAAGATCTGGGAACAAAACTGAATTCAAACATGCTCTGAGTAGAGAGAAGGAGGGGACTCTGCATTAGGAAAAGCTGCTAAAATGTGATTATAAGAGATAGCTGTCTCAAAATGTTTATTACCAACCTTGTGCCAATTTTCCACTTATTATGAAGAAAAGTTTATTGGAGTACCCAACATTACGAACAAGTTTATTGGAGTATCCAACATTACCAAGTAAGTGATGATCAAGTAATGTGCATCAAGTAAGTGAATTTTATATTACCTTTTTGTAATGAAGAACCTGATGTGACATTTTATGGTGCTCAAACAGGCATGCCAGGTTTTTGAAGTTCTAATAAACTGAATTTGAATGTTGAGTAATAAGTTTGAAGATTTTAATACTTGTTCTTCAAATATTTACTAGAAGAATAATTTTGTTTTCTACATGCAAGTTAATTACTTCTTGTTCTTGAAACATATATTTGTATATGTGTTGAAATCTAAGAAGAAAATGTCACAAGACAAAGCAGATATATTAAAAAAGAAAGGAGTATCTTAAGCAATGCCATTATGCAACTATTTAAAAAAATCGAAAGTGAATCAGATAAATCAGAAGTTAGTGTTAGCTTGCAGAATTTTATTAGAACAGTTCAATGTTAAACCCTATGCACTTTTTAATACCGATGCAAAATTTGAATTAGTTTTGAGTGAAGACAAATTTTAAAATGAATATGAAATTGCAGAACAATGCTGCGAGAAGAAACAATTATGAAAATTTAGGCTTAAGAAACTTATTAAAAAAACTTAACAATGACTTGAATGCTTATATTTCAGCAGTTTTGATACAGGACTTTTTTTTTTAAGTGGCTTAATTACACTAAACATTCAGTAAATGCAAAATGTACACCAATGTTAAACTACCAAAACTTTTGATTCTCATATTTTATGGAGACAGTAGTCAGTGGCTTAATATTTGGAACAGTTTTAAGTCTTCAATCCATAATAATGAATGATTGAACAAGGTACAAAAATTAATTACCTGAAGGCATATTTAGCTGCCAGTGGAGTTCAAGAATTTTCATTATCGCCAAAATATTATGATTCAACAAATTCAAATCTTGAACGATCATTTTGGAAGGACAGGCATTTTTATAAATGCTCATATGAATAATTTGCAGAGCGCTGACCCATTAAAAAATTCACATGATAAAAAAGGATTCGAAATTTGAATGATAAAGTACAAATACAGATAAGATGTCTTGAAGTATTAGATGTTATATCGGATTATTACAGCACTTATTCAATGATTCTAAAATTACAGGCTTGGAAATTGACACTTAAATTTAATAGAACACAAAATATCAGCATCAATTACAAATTAAAAGATTTAACGAAATTTTTACACATAGAACTGTCATTCTGTGAATGCACAAGGTCAACGATTTTGCAACAGAAAGAAAAAAAAAAAAAAAAAAAAACTCAGATTGGTGACAATCTTCCCTCCCTGCAATGAAAAACACATCTGGTCTTTCAAAAAGAATGATGGCAGATTCCTTTCCAGCTTATTGTTAGGCGAAATAGAGATATTTTGAGAAAGAAAAGTGCTTGCTTATAAATGTTTAAATTCACATCATTTAGCGCAAGACTGCAAAGCAGAAGTAAGTTGTTTTGTTTGCAACAAACAAGAGATAGAAAATAAAGAACTTTCAAATTACACAAAATGTTCAGAAGTATATTCACAAACCAATGCATCGTTTGCTGCTTGGTTTCTAGAATGAAGTGACCACATCTCATCATTTATGGATAATGAGATGTTGACCACGTCTCATCACCCATAAATAACAATCCTGTAAGGGTAATCGTTGCCTTCATTGCAGTATCACTTCAGAAAAGCCAATGCTGCTCCCAAGCGTTTTGTTTGCTGTTCAGGCGTAATGTTCTTTGGCACCTACCTGTTTCACAATTTCTGGAAAAACTTGATGATTTCATGTATGACAGTTTGCGATAACTGCAAGAAATTACTACTGAGCTCCATAAGCATAAAGTGACAATTCTGAAGAATACATTGCAGCATCTGCTCCACAAGGCCATGGATGAGGGATGGACATTTCGCCCACCTATGGAAAAATCCCAAGACCAATGACAAACCATCTGCTTGCTCTTCTATCTGGTCCATACACTAAACATAATTGATGATAGATTTGAATCATGGCTACCTTCTGTGTGTTCAAATACGTTATCACGTACCTCCCCGCACAGTTGGCGGAAGATGAAACATCTCTGCACACTATAATGATATTGTTACATTTTTTTTTCTGACACCAGTTGTTACGTTATTTTCTTCCTTCACGTTCATACGGGAGGGTACTGTGGATTTGGAGAGAATAACGACGACAGCACTTGATGGAATATCGAAACACACTTTATTTAGCCAATATTAATCAGGACAGCTCCAAAATCACGTTTTATAGTCGTCGAAGAACTACTATAAATATGCTGACGCAATCAGCGACACAGCCTTCACACTATCAGGCTATAACAGTCGAGACAGCTTCACTGCAAAGCACCAGAGTACAGCTCCCAACTTTGCTCGGCCGTTCTCGGAACTCCACATACTCTCGAGACTCTCCACGCTACAATTCGAGATGCACTCCACGACACACAAAGTACAGCTCCCGATTCTTCGGTTCAATCGTTTCCGAAGCTCAACACGCTCTCTCGATGATGCATTAACCGCGATACACTAATAGACTCCTTCGGTGCATCGACGATCCACTCTGCTTTCGCTGCTCGGCTGTCAACTCGATCCACTCCGCATGGACTAACTTGGGACACACTGACTTGCCATACATGAGGCACACTCTCTGACTGCACACCAGCAGGGTTTATATAGCTTTTGCCTTGTGTTTGAGAACATTCTGGGCTAAACCGGTAGAAATTAATTCCAGAAAGTTCTCCATCCCTGCATGGTATATCGTCAATTTTGGCGACTCTGGCGTCCCTTGCCATTTTATGGCAACCCTAAAACTGCTTTGTGGGGAAGCCATTTTACCACGCTTGTACATTTCATAACAATATTAATGTATGCAATCGGGGAAATTACAACTGCTGCATATGATAGCCCCACCCACAAACCATTCTGCTTGTACCTTTGAGTTTCAGTCCTTTTGCAGTACCATCTTTTGGCGATTTGGGAAACTTAATTTTTGGACAACTCTTGTAAGTAATGAAATAAGGAAATAAATGCAGTATAATCATTGTCTTAATCAACAATAAATATCTTCCTTAGAAATTTGCTACTAATTTTAAAGTAATAGACGTAATCTCACATTACTGATGTCAATAATTCTAATGGCTTCGACACAATTAAACTAAGAAATAATAACAAATGATATTACTTTACCATCAACAACATTTCACTATGGTTTAATTTACAATTCAGACTTATGCTAGATTAAAAATGCAGCGAAAATTTGTAACTTTACATTAGAATTAGAGTAAATAAATGAAATTTAAAATTTGAAATTTAAATTTTTTAGAAAAGCTATGAGACAATCAATTTAAACGGTTAAATTTAGGCTTCACTAATTTTTGTGTTATTTTACTTTTGTTTTAGCTCAGGGTTTCTAAAACTTTTCTTAGTCATGACACCTTTTTATAACCGAGATTTTTTTGCGACCCCCAGGAACCCATAATATTTACAAAAATTTTGTAAGACCTCATAAGTATTGTGCAAATCCGACTCACGCATGAGTGAAACTGGCAATTTTTTCACTTGTACTGTAATATACTATTGCAGTTTTAGGTCATTAACTTGAATTTGTAATTTTAAGACATAAAAAATGTGAAAATTTTAAATAAGTAACAGACAAAATGACAGCGTCAGGTGCAAAGCAAGGAAAATGAACGTTTATATCATAAAAAAATCTGATATGTACACCACATGACTTCTTTGTACGGAATATTAAATTATATGCATTTTTTCTTGCATTTCATTTAAGCTTATTGGATTGAATTAAATCTACATCATCGATAGCACATAAACCACAATAGAATAAATGCACTCTTAAAAAAATTCACTTGTTTACCATAGCGACACTCTGGCGCTAGGTTCACTTAATAGCCTTATATTTCGTTCATATTATAACTCAGAATGATCAAAATTTAGGTCATTTGAAGAATTACCTAAACGTTGCCCCATGTTCTATTCAAATACTATAATAAATCTAGAACGATGTACAAAAGAAATTAAGCAATCAAAACAAAAAAGAAACAGTTTTTCACAGACGATTTAGTATTTCTCATTCAATTAATTCAGTTCTCACTTTGCGACAAGGCAAAAATACATAAAAACTCAAAATACCCATATTAAAATTACAAAGTAAATCTTAAACACTTATTTCCTCGAAAAAATTCCAGAAAGGATTAAGCATGATTTAATTCGTAATAATAAATGAAGGCATTCTCTTTGTTGTTGCGAAGCTTAGTCTCGCTAGATTGGCAACAAATCTACTATTCTGCAGTCTCAAATGTAAACAAATATGTCTGCCATGTTATTTAAAACTTAAGGCTTAACCGCACTTAAGCAGCTTTTAAATTGTTGATAATTGTACAAATATTGCTTGCAGATTTACTAAAGGCATAAAAACCTTAACTGGAAGATAAGAACAACACAATTCAATCATTTTTAAAGCAAAAAATGCACAATTTTCAAACATATAAGCGTAAAGAAACTGAGATCACTGAGCCGGCTAACAGAGTGAATGTATATACTATAAATATATTTATATACGTTTGGTGCGGCCGATTGCAACCTAAATACGAGGTGCACATCTACATGTTATAGCAGTCCTATATACAAAATTTCAACGTTCTGAGGCTACTTGTTTTTCAGTTATGCGAGATACGTACGTACGCACGCACGTTCGTACAGATGCCACGAAAAATTCTCTTCAGAATTCATTTTAAAGCAGTTTTATAATTTTTTTGGAGGAAAAGAGTTTTTTATTTTGTCCTTACGTACAAATATGACGTAAAAACATCATTAAATTGCATTCGATAGCGATCAAAATGGATAGTTTCGTTGAAACATGCTGCCTGAAACTTATCGCGATTACAATACTTCCTTTTACTTCGTACAAGGAAGTAAAAAATGCGTTGAAATGCTTTCATTTTTTTCTTTATCTGTATTGTTTTATCTTTATCTATTTTCAGATACATTGTGTAAAAATATTTGGTAATTGTAAAAATATGTATTGTAATAACTTACAGAAATATCAAAACTGCTAAAATTTTTGGCTACTCCCTGCTGGAGGTCCCATGACCCACAGTTTAAGAAACCCTGTTTTAGCTAATCATTTTACATCACAGTTTTTGTCTAGAAACAAGTTATGACCTTGTGATGAATTAATTAATAATGATGAAAGGAAATTAATAATGATAAAGTCAATGGGTGACAAATGATATCTTCTCTGGCATAGCAGATAAATCTCAGCATTTCACTTTGTAATTTCTGATAACTCAGATGATCTACAGCATCTCCTTTCATCACCAAATGATCCCTAGTTTACATCCTAATCAGTGGATCAGCTGCAATCAAGCCAATCTTGTGGCCTGTTTAGTCATAACTATTGATACTACTGAATAATATCTATCAAACATAGCTACATAATTTACTTTTTATCTTCAAATGTGTAAATATGAGGCTGGTTCTAAGTATAAGTGATACAGACAGCTGATTAGAGGGTCAGTTTTGAAAGGCAGTAGCTAAGTTGTTCTCATAAGTAGCAACTAAATAAAGGTATGTATAATCAACAAACTAAATTTAACCCCTTAAGGACCAGTGTCAGGAGAACGAAGCGCAGTCACGGGACCGGACCCGCTGAAATGAATCGTCGCTACCAGCCTAAGTTTACCAAAAAAAAAAAAAAAAAAAATTGTATGTTATCAGCATTTTGATATTATGACTTCAATTTTTGAAGTTGCGTATTTAATGTACTTGTTTTTAATGTGTATTAATATAAAAAATATCACATCAATAGAAATAAATTAAACAGGCAAAATACTAAAATGATTACTACACACACAGAAATATGCACTATAAACATAAAAAGAAATTACAAATAAGAAATAAAAACTAAACAAGAATTACCTGTAGGTAATTAAATTCCAATTTAAAAATTCTGCTGTGTGTGAAATAATTCAAAACAAGGATTGACACACAGTCCTACCTTGCATATTTTGCACTCAAAATACGTTTTATGTGCATCTTTCGCTTTTCCTTTGCTTTAGCAAAGCATCCTCTCCTACTTTTACTACTTTTTCCGTCAACATAAATTTTCGGAAACTGTATTCCAGTTAGATGGAAAGGTGGAGTGTCCGGTGAGTTTGGACGAATTTTTAAGTTTTTAAGTAAGGTCTCTTAGCCATGGCTAACGGAATGAAACTGAATATAACCCCAACACATATCCCAAAACTTCTTCAAAAGACACTCAAAAATATTTCATCCTCAAACCCTATGTGACATCAGGTTTATATTAGAAAACAGCATCTACGATGACTGGAAAGTGATCAAGGAAAGACCCCAACTGGCGGGATATCCATTACTGATCATGTCAATCTATACATTATATATAATTACATTATATGTAAAGTAAATACATTATATACCAAAATACAATACCTGCATCATTATATATAATGACCATTCAGAGCATTATATATAATAACCTATTAAATCGAGTTAGAAAAACAAAAACGCTGGAATTTTCCTAAAAAATGTGAGAAAGACACATTACACATCGAGAAAGCTGATAGTCTTTCGCCTTCTGTAATAATGCTGCAATGTTACTTTTTAATTAACCAAGAAAGCTTATGTTGAGTTTCAAAATAAATAGGAAAAAAAAAAAATCCTAACAAAATAAAACAAAAACGCTTGTGCTTCTTTAATTCACAGGCACACTTATAAAAAGCCGTGATTTCCAGTTTGTTTATTTCAATAAATCTCTCAAAACCAGAAGCACAAAACAGAAACTAATGCCAGTACATGAAGGTCAAATGCCATATGAATCAACCTATGTGAAAACAATTACCACTTAGCTCCACTTACTGGCTTTTAAAAATTCAAATAAATCATTGCATTTTAATGTTGCGTATATGCGACGCTGGGCTCGTAGGAGCAGAATCATTGCATCGCATATATGGACACTTGGCTGGTAGGAGTGGAATTGTTGCGTTGCATATACATGATGCTGGTCCTAAACGGGTTAAATGAGAGACCAGCTGTACTGATCATTTAGAGCACTGAAAAAGGAGTAGGCTTTTACATAAATAGCTTAAGTTAATGCTTATTTTACTTGAAAAATAACACATTAGTGTGGTTTAATTAAATGTAAACAACATATTTTTGGCGTTTAGTACATATTTTTCTATTTACATTAGATAAAGTCTAACTTTTCACTAATTTGATTTATATCACTTCAGGCATGTAGCACAAGCATAAAAGAAAGCTAGGTAGTTAATAAGTTTGATACTTTTGATTTTTTTTTTAATGAGAAGCAGCAAATGAGCATTTATCTTACCTCTTTTTCTTCTTGCAGATTATGTACAGCTTTTTGCAATTCTTCAATTTTTTTTAAGCTTTCAACATGAACTGCATTCTCTTGTTCCTCTTTCACTGGACTTAAATTTTCACGATTTTCAATAATCTCTTTAATATTTATAAATTTATTGCCCTGTCCACAAAAGAATGCGTACACATAAAAAACATATTTCTATATAAAGCTCATTAACTTATATTTTTACACTTTTTAAAAAATAATATGCATAATTCAGACCTTTCAAACTTACCAAATTTTCAGAAGCAAATTTTTCAATACGTTCCACAAGCAGATTTTTTTGTTGCAGCTGCATCTGCGATGAATATTGTAAAATTATAAATAAATGTCAATTTACATAAATTTATTGCTCAGAAAAATGATTTGCATGTAAAATTAAACATACTAAACTTGTTAACCTTTCTCTTATAAAACAACTAAAATAAAAAATTTTAAAACCCAATATAGCCTAGCAATCAAAAGGTAAATTTAAATTTCATACTTGTTTGAAAATTCACAATGTTATGAATTCATTAAACATACTTATAAACACATAATTATACTATTGACCATTAAAATTGCTACACCAGGAAGGAAAACAAATAGCAGAATCTTTATTACTGTTCATATATGTGGATTAGCATCGTTCATTTATAATCGGATGACGCGACAAGCTGTGAGAGGAAATCTTTCACTTTTTCGCTGACGAAGGCAGACGATTCCGCCATTAAGACGATGACGCGATTCAAAGATGTTTGCTTGTAAAATGCGATTCCTTCTCTTCGTTTGTAAATAATCTCATCTATTTCCTTCTATGTATGTAATTACTTTGTAGTTTGTAGCAACTATTCATGTTTCATTAAATATTCAAGTTATTTGTAAATTGGACTAGTTTATTAGCCCCTAGACAGCCACATTGGAAGTAAGTTTACGAACATCATATTCCTAGACAGTAAGTACCGATTCTACAGATTTGGGCGCTCAGGCCGGTATGAGCCTAGGAAGAAGCATTATGAATATTACAAAATAAGTAAGTTTTGTTTCGATTATTTCCACATTGTTACTTCTAAGAATAGTGTTCTATGATACTGTGAATTAAGATGACTACCTTAAATTCTATTCCTAGAATTTCAGATTCTTTAAAGACTGGGCCTACTAAGTCAATTAAACTTTTACATCAAATTGTGTTTGGAACTTTAGGTGATCGAAAAAATAGAGCTAGATTGCGTAACTTTTGTGGTTTTCCATCTGATTTTAATATTGAAGAAACAAAACAAAAATTACTTAAAACTTTTACTGCAAATGATTTTATTTCTGTGTGAAATTTGTTACATCTTAATTATGATTCAAATCCTGATAAAAACTGTGATTTAATATTGAATAGTCTTTGTGATTTTAAGCTTTTAAAATCCGAAAGTGATGACAATGATGAGTTATCTGAAAATGAAAGTGTTTATGATTCTGATAAAAATGATGATATTAAGTCTGTCCTGTCAGAATCACCTCCCATAAATAACTCAGTGAATGAAAACATTAATAATGCCTAGCAATATTTCCTTACATTTTCGTGATATTTTAGAAACTGTTTCTTAATTTAATGGCACTGATACATATCCAGTTGAATCCTTCATTGGTGATTTAGAAGGATCTTTTAAATTATTTAAGTTATCGGAATTACAGAAAATTGTGTTTGCTAAAAAATTGCTGGTTCTGCTAAAGTATTTATTAGGTCTTTGAAAGGTATCATATCATGGGACAAATTAAAGGAAAATCTTTTATCTGAATTTGGTTCTAAAATAAACAGTGCACAATTTCATAATTTGTTACAGAAACGACACTTAAAACCTGGTGAATCACTTTCCGAATATTTAATTGCCATGCGTGAAATAGCCAGTCGCTGTTGATGATTCATCAATTCTTGATTATGTAATCAATGGGATACCAGATCAGAGTAGTAACAAAATTGTTTTGTACGGTTGTAAAACTATTTCTGAATTCAAAGAGAAATTAAAAATTTATGAGAAAATTCGCGTTCCAGATACGAAGAATAAGGGTTATTCAAGTACTAACACACAAAATAAAACACGCGCTGTACCTAGTAAGATTAAAGAGCCAAGGTGTTATAATTGCGGAAGTTTAGGTCATAAGTCTAATTTTTGTAACAATAAGAGTAAAGGATTTAAGTGTTTTAAATGCAATTTGTTTGGACACAAAGCCGTAGATTGTTCGAAAACATCATCTAAAAATATCCAAGATGCTAAAGCTGTTACTCCAATAACTCAGACTTGTCAGAAAGAAATGCATAAAATTGTTAATTTGGGTAATTTGCAAATTGATGCTTTAATAGATACTGGTAGTCAGGTAACGTTAATCCGAGAAGATACACATAAGAAGATAGGTTCTCCTGAACTTAAGTCGGCAGATCTACAGTTAACGGGGTTTGGTAATGGGAAAATTAAGCCTATAGGAAGATTTGAAGGTGAATTCGAAATTGATGGTTCTTCATTTCGATCAAATATTTGTGTTATTGCAGAAAACAAAATGTTTTTACAAGCGATCATTGGTACTGATATTATAAGGCAAGGGGAATTAACTGTAAATAAAAAAGGAGTCGAAATTAGAAAATTGCAACCTGAAAACTATTTGATGTGCATTCGTGATATTTATAATGACGAGGAAATTGATTTAAGCCATATCAAAGACGGAGTACATAGAAATGAAATACTACACTTAGTAAGGAATTATGAGCCGAATAAAATAAAAACATCTGGCCTGAAGATGCGAATAGTGCTGACAGATCAACTTCCGGTTTATTGCTCGCCGCGACGCTTTCCCCCAGCTGAGCAGCGTGAAATTGATAAACAGATTTCGGAGTGGTTGGAGAAACAAATCATTAAACAAAGCTGTTCTGATTACGCAAGTAATATCATGCTAAGTAGAAAAAAATGTGGCTCATGGAGACTTTGAGTGGATTATTGGCGCCTGAATAAAAAAATAATTCGCAATCGCTTTCCTCTGCCATTAATTGATGATGTTATTGATAAATTACAAGCAGCAATGGTATTTACAACACTAGATTTAAAGAACGGATTTTTTCATGCTGAAGGGGACGAGGAAAGTAGAAAATACACATCCTTCGTGACACAAAACGGACAGTATGAATTTCTGAGGGTCCCGTTCGGTCTTGCCAACAGCCCAAGTGTTTTCCAAAGATACATGTACGATATATTTTGTGATCTTTTAAAGGACAATATTGTTGTAATCTATATGGACGACATCATTATTCCTTCCAAAAATGAAGCTCAGGGAATTCAAAAATTGAAACGCGTATTACAGACTGCATTGGAATATGGACTAGAACTAAACATTAAGAAATGTCAATTTTTGAAGCGCGAAATCGAATTTTTAGGACACAAAATTAAAGATGGGAAATTATATCCTTCTTCTTCTAAAACGAAAGCAGTAATTAACTTTCCAGAACCTAGATGTGTAAAAGATGTTCAAAGTTATTTAGGTTTAATTGGTTACTTCAGAAAATTTATACCTAATTATTCATTAATTGCAAAACCGCTTAGTGATTTACTGAAGAAAGATTCTAAATTTAAATTCAAAACTAAAGAACTTTATGCTTTTAACGAATTGAAACGCATATTGACATCAGAACCTGTTTTGTGTATTTATAATCCGAAAGCAGAAACCGAAATACACACTGATGCTAGTGCTGACGGTTATGGTGCGGTTCTGTTACAGAAATCCTTAATTGATAATCAGATGCATCCGGTTTATTATATGAGTAGGAAAACGACAGACATTGAACGTTAATATTCGAGCTACGAATTAGAGGTTAAAGCAGTAGTAGAAGCTCTTAAAAAATTCAGGGTGTACGTATTAGGCATACCATTTAAAATCGTGACAGATTGTAATGCATTCAAACAAACTATGAGCAAGAAAGACATTTGTACTAAAATATCTAGATGGGCATTAATGTTACAAGATTAGGATTACACAATCGAACACAGATCTGGCACCCGTATGGGACATGTGGATGCTCTTAGTCGAAATCCTGTATGTATGGTAATTCAAGATGGTATAACATTTAAAATAATTCAAGCTCAAGAAACTGATGAAAATATAAAAGTTATAAAAGAAGTTTTGAAGTCTAAGCCATATGAAGATTATTGTTTGCGGAAGTAGTACCTGAGATTCTGAAAATTGAAGTACTTAAAGACGCACATGAACGAGGTCATTTTGCTGCCAAACGTACTGAAGAACATGTGAGACAACATTTTTATATCCCTAAATTGAAAGAGAAAATTGAAAAATGTATCGCAAATTGTATTACCTGTATACTGGCCAACCGGAAATCTGGAAAGAAGGAAGGATTATTACATCCTTTACCTAAAGAAGATATTCCTCTAAGCGCTTACCACATAGACCATTTAGGACCTTTGAAGAGTTCTAACAAGAATTATAAATACATTTTCGCGGTTATTGATTCGTTTACAAAATTTGTTTGGTTACATCCAAATAAAACCACCTCTAGTGAAGAAGTAATAGCTAAACTTGAAATTCAAAAATCATTATTTGGAAATCCCTGCAATATAGTAGCTGACAGAGGTACTGCATTTACTTCTCAAGAATTTGCTGATTATTGTACTAAGAAAAATATTCATCTATCGTTAATCACAACAGGATTACCAAGAGTCAATGGACAAGTAGAGCGGTTGAATTCCACTATCATATCAGTCATTTCAAAGTTGGCTATAGATGACCTTACGAAATGGTACAAACACGTAAATGATGTCCAGCAAATAATTAATTCGACTTTTCAGAGGAGTATCAATTCAACACCCTTTGAGCTTTTGTTTGGTACGAAGATAAAGACGAATAAAGACAGGAAGATTAAAGAACTAATAGAAGCTAAAATCCAGAAGGATTTTATCGAGTCTAGAGAAAATCTACGTAAAGAGGCAAAAGAGCAGATTCGGAAGATCCAGGAAGAGAATCGAAAGACTTACAATCGAAGTCGAAAACTCCCTCGTAAATACAAGATCAATGATATGGTAGCTATTAAACGCACTCAACTAGGGCCAGGTATAAAGCTAAAATCTAAGTTTTTAGGTCCATACAAAATCACCAAGGTGAAACCTAATGACACATACGATGTGGAGAAGGTTGGTTTTACCGAAGGACCTTTCAAGACTAGTACCTGTGCTGAATACCTGAAACCATGGACAGACGATCTTTGATAATGAAATACCAATTTTGATGATTCCTAATTATAAACTTTTTCCCAGGTTGACAAATTTCTCCCGATTTGACTAATGGACTTGGACTATTATTTTAAAGACGTGAACTAATTTAAGAAGACTGAAGATGATGTCTAAGGATGAAATGTATGAAGAAATACGGCTTAAAAAAGATGATTTTGAGAAGACGCATTCGAATGACGGATCTTGAAGATATCTAAGACACATTCAGAAGACGTATCCAGACGGTATCTAAAAAGACGCATTTAGAAGACGTATTCAGATGATGTTTAAGAAGACGTAAATATGAAGATGAATTGTTCCAGTCAACATCAAAGACGTGTTTGTAAAATACATGTATTCAGATAGACTGTTCAAGATGAACGAACACTGAAAGAGCATTTAAGAAGAGCTAACGCCGTTATTTCTGAGGATGTTAAGATGATGAGAAAAGATGGCTGAAATAAACCATTTAAGACGACTTTTCCATCAATAGTAACTAAAAATCTCTTTTTTTTTTTGTTTTTTTTAAATTTTATTTTTCAGATCCCTAGATGTGGACAGTGGTGCTGCGAGAATGCGAGGCCGCATTCCATCAGGATGGACAAGCAGTTGTCGGTTGGCATCGTTCATTTATAATCGGATGATGCGACAAGCTGTGAGAGGAAATCTTTCACTTTTTCGCTGACGAAGGCAGACGATTCTGCCATTAAGACGATGACGCGATTCAAAGATGTTTGCTTGTAAAATGCGATTCCTTCTCTTCGTTTGTAAATAATCTCATCTATTTCCTTCTATGTATGTAATTACTTTGTAGTTTGTAGCAACTATTCATGTTTCATTAAATATTCAAGTTATTTGTAAATTGGACTAGTTTATTAGCCCCTAGACAGCCACATCGGAAGTAAGTTTACGAACATCATATTCCTAGACAGTAAGTACCGATTCTACATATATAATAAAATGGGAGAAGACATGATTAAATTTGTGGGTGGTTTAGGGCATACAACATGCAGAATTCAGTACACAAAGCTACCATCTCTGGAAGTAACAATGGCTATAACCTAGCTGGGCAACTAATATATGCCAGAGTATGTCAATCATAGTGGCTGATGAGCGGTGGCATGCCAGTTTCTTAGCAACCCATGACTAGGGAAAAAGATGTGGGGAACATTCTGGCTAGGATAACAGTCAAACACCCTTTGTATTGAGGAAAGTCAAGACAGCATGGGCAACATGCGATTGCGCATGATGTTGTTGCAATGTTGTTACAATTATGTTGCAACATGATGTTGCTGAAAGATGGTGTCATATAGACATTGAAGAAAAGGCACAGCTACTTGCCTTAGCACGTCAGATATTTAGTGGTGGCTGTCCACAGCATAGGCTATGCAAATAAGAACTGGGATGTGTACCTAATGGCACCTCATATTAGCATGCTAGGTGCTGGGCTCATATGATGATAATGAACGTAACAGGGTTCATAGCCACATTTTAGTTAAAAAAATAAGCACCTGTCTAATTACATCATACACAACTGTATAACCTTCAAAATTAAGACTTGTAATTTAAAATATGAGAAATGAAGTACTTATTAAGAGAGAATAAGCATTACCTCAACAATGGAAAATAATTACTTTTTTTGTTTTTGATTTTAATTTTAAATAATAGTTCAATTTACAGAACTAGTTTACAATGAGAGAAAAAAAAAATTATGAAGAACTAAACTATGTTACAAGATTTAATGATGAAATTTCAGTTCCAAATAGAGAAAATAAATAATAATAAGGCATATTTATTATATTCGCTTGGAACCTAATAATAAATACAATTTATTTTTCCACTCATATTGATATTTAAATAATTTAAATCTAAATTCTGAACATTTTCTAAATTTTCACTGTATATCAGTTTTCTCTTAACAGATATTGCAAGCAAAGTAATTTAAGTAAAAAAGAGGAACATTTTTGAAATCAGAAGACAGAAATTTGCTTCATGCAGTCATCTTTAACAGTAAAAGCTTAACTAACCTGCATACTTGGAAATTGACGAATATTCGGACAGTCGAGTGTAACTTGAAGGAGCGGAGGGGAGGGATAGACTGTAGCCGCGTTTTTCATTCTAATTTTCAACAGATGGCGTTAAATTTTCGGAATAGAATCATTCTTCGCTTTGGTTGGTAGACCGCAGAACTTTTAGTCCTATTCAATCCAGATTGAAAAGTGACCAAAAGAAAAAAAAAAAAAAAAAAAAAAAAAAAAAAAAAAAAAAGGTCCGTTGCTTGTTTTGCATCGAACTGTTACAGTTTCAATATTCAAGATTTTGCTGAGAAAGGGGAGACATCCCAACCTTAGTAATGCATAATGTATTGGCCAAAAAAATGAAATTATTTCGACTATTCGATTACTTTCCCTTTATTTAAGCCATTCCGAATATTATTTCTTAGAAAGCTAATTTGTGTTAAAACACAACCATTGTTTGGAAGTTTACTATACTTCAGCAGTTACTGCAACATTCAACAAAGTTAAACATTCATACATATGCTCATAATATAAGCATAACGATCATAATAAACATGAATATGAACTGACCAAGCAGAACGAGAATGCAAATTTTTAAGATCTTGATAAAAATTCAAATGCGTGTAGTATAAACGCGTGAGAGATAGAAAGGTCAGCAGCTTCCTGCAAAGCATGATCGATCACATAGCGAAAATACATGCTGCAAAGTCTACTGCCGAAAAGATAACTGAAGGATTTAGAGCTGTGATGATGCTTGTGAAGTTTGCGGATGATGAAAATTAAGGATTATTTCTGTGCATCTTAGTGGAACTTTTTTCATTATTATGATCATGAACACGGCTATCCATTATTGCAGCAGTTTTTCACCTGTTCGATTTTATGCTCCCGTTATTTTTTGGACATGATTCGAAACAATTTAGTCATTCTACAAGGGGTAGGGTTCTCGTTAACCCAGGTACCCTGGTGTTACACAATTTCTCTTCGTGTTCACTGATTTCAGGAAATTCGAGTTTTCTACACTGTATTTGTAGTATTGAAAAATTTACTTACTTGATGATCTATTTTAGATTTTTGAGAAGATGGTTTCAAACAACATATTTACTTATATCATGTTTTGAACTGGTGCATTCATCATTAGATTCATGCTCGAGATGAACATGGAAATGACACACTTTTTTGCATCACACTAATATGGATTGTTACAACATTTTATATAATTTTACTTCTTTAAAAAGGTTTCAATGGTTAAAAAGGTTTTAATGGTTCTTTAAAAAGGTTTCAAGGTGATCAATGTTTTTTTTTTTTTTTTTTTTTTTTTTTTTAATTCACAAATTAAAATCCTGATTTAAATCATCTATTTTAGTCACCTGATTCAATGACACACACAGAGATATAAATGAACACTTTATATGTAAATATAAAACTAAATAGAATAAAGTGAAAAGAAACAAATATCACCCTGAAGTTTGCTGAAAACTGTATTCGAAATTATGGGCAAATGATGTAACGGAAATCATGCAATAAAATTAAATAAAAAATAATAATAGGCCAATGCCCAGCTTCAAAATTGCAAAAGAAACTTCAAACTAAGCCATCAATGTCGATGATTAGAAAAAGAGATATATATTAAAGATAAAATTTAATGGAATTAATTGATAGCGAAAAAAAAGGAGGAGGAATACAGATATCAAAATAGTAACATGGACCGATTTGGGTAATTCATTTTCTTACAGGCATTTTAAATATCTACATTTTGATTAAACTTATTCTTCAAGAGGTTAAAACAAAAAAATGGTAACTTTGCAAATAAAGTAACTAGAAGTTCTCAGGTACTGTTCTGTTATCAATTCAGATATCGCCAAAAGCTGATGATCTGGCAAAAAATTCAAAGCATAAAAATAATTGCCAAAATACACTCATGTCATTAAATTAAGGATAATTCGGAGTCATGCGGAAATCGAACTCTAAAATAAATATATCACCTGTAAAATCACTACACACATCTTCAAGAATCATATGCAAATTTCAGGAAGTAACCAGATGACACCGAGGGTAGGTCACAATAACGAGAGTGTAAGAGAGTGATATACAGTGAAAAGTCGTTAATTCGGACACCCATAATCCGGAATGATCTATAATCTGGACCTCAAAGCTACAAACTTTCTGCGCATGCGTCGCGTTGACATAGGCATTTACGCGTGCGCTTAAGACCTTTACGGCTGCGAATGTGCGTGTGCACATGCGCATAATACGTTTACGCATGCGCACACGCATATATTAATGTATAATGGATGGTATAAGGAAAGCTAAAATTATCTAATTCAGTTAATGTTGCAGACTGTGTTGTTCCTTAATCTTCGAATTAGATCCAGCTTATTATTTTTTGCAGACTGTTAGAGCATTTTATAAAAGTAAGCTTGAACTTTCGATTATGATTAAATAGAATTTCCGAATATATTTACTAATATGTAAAGGATCTACAAAGCGAAAGTATTTTTCGAAGTCCTATAAACAGAAAGTGGAATTGCTGCACAAAATGCATAAAGGCATATCTTTTGATTATCTAATGATTCCAAAATATGTTTATCAATTTCACGCTGCTCTGCGGGGGGAGGGAAACGATGCGGCGCGCAATGAATTGGAAGTTGATCTGTCAGCACTATCCTTATCTTCAGGGCAAATGTTTTTATTTTATTTGGCTTATAATTCCTTACTAAATGTAGTATTTCATCTTGATGTACTCCGTCTTTGATATGATTTAAATCAAGTTCCTCGTCATTATAATTCGCTTCCGATAGTGAAGAAAGTGACACAGAGCTTATTGAAAATGAAAAAATTTCGATTGACAAATTAGTCGGTATTCTAGACACAGCAATTATAAGACTTGAACAGCGGAACTTTGTAACTGAACAAGAAATTATGTCTGTTTAATAGAATTAAAGAGAAAGTATTATCACATGAAACGAAGCAACTTAAACAACTTACATTGAAAGAAATGTTTAATAAAGTAAACAAATAAATATTAAGTTTTTCTTTTTGTAAATTTTGATACCCTTTAGATCATAATTGTTCTTTATTTCATAAATTATGGTTTCATATTTTCAATTTTATAATTTCTGCATGCCAACTGATGATCTATAATCTGCAATCGCCAAAGTCCCGACGAGTCCTGATTAACGACTTTTCACTGTATAAAGGAATACAGGCAAAGAAGTAAAATTGTTAACAGGCCCTTTATAAGCATTTCAGTCCAATAACCAAATAGTTATGACACAAAGGATGCATTTGAATGATTTTTTACGTGGTAGAATTATCGGCCGTCTGGAATGTGGGCATACCCACATGTACCACATGGAATGTGGGAAGTATCAGACGAACTTGGAATTGCCCAGAGTGTCATCTCCAGGCTTTGGCAACGATTCCAAGATGATGGTAATGTGAGTAGACGTTACAGCACAGGTCGCCCCAGAGTTACAACGCCGAATGAGGACCGGTATTTGGCAGTTACTGCCAAAAGAAACAGGCGGAGCACAGCCTGAGACCTGTCTCATCAGCCACTGTTCAAGGCAGGTCGTGTACAGATGCTTAGGGTAGATTGGTCTATATGCTCGTAGACCTGTCAGATGCGTTCCACTTACTGCAACTCACTGTCGCCTGCGGTTAGCCTGGAGTAGTGAGCATGCACTGTGGACACCGCAACAGTGGGCTTGTGTGATGTTTTCCGACGAGTCCAGGTTTAGCTTGCAGTCTGATTCTTACCGGACTTTCATATGGAGAGCTCCAGGTACCCGTTACCACCAAGAAAACATCATTCAATGACACTGTTACAATGGTGTAGGAGTGTTCGTTTAGGGTGGAACTATTCTGGGTTCCAGAACTGACCTGCATGTTCAAATTGGAACCATGACAAGCTAAATCTATCGGGATGTCATTCTGGAACAACATGTACATTTGTTTCTGGAACAACATGTACCATGGGCGCATAATTTGTGTTTATGGATGACAACGCCAGTCCTCACCGTGCAAACATCGTAAGCGAATGCCTTCAATCGGAGGATATCACCCGTATGGACTGGCCAGCATTCTCACCGGACTTGAATCCAGTACAGCACGTGTGGGATATGCTTGGCCGACGAGTTGCAGCCCGTCAACCTCCTCCTACATGTCTACCGGAACTTTGGAGAGCATTGCTTTTTGAGTGGTGTAATATCCCCCAAGATCAGATCGTTAATTTAATACTCAGCATGCCTAGGCATTGTATGGACTGTATTGCATCGTCTGGGAGACATACAATGTATTAACAATCATACCAACCATGTAATATTGGTTTTTTGTAAATAGGTTTTTTTTTGTAATTTGCTCCAGGGAGAAAAAAATCACTAATTTTTTTAATAATATCAAACATATATCATCTGTTTTTGCTCTTTACCTTTTGTTTAATAAATAAGCTTTACAAATAAGTCAAATTTGTTTTGCTTCTAATTCTTCCTTTGCCTGATTTTGCATTATCCTTAATTTATGGACATGAGTGTATTTAAATTATGATAAATAAAATACAGAAACACCTAAGGGGAAAAATAACAGATATTTGTAAAACTAGAAATTTTTAATGTAAATTAAACAACTTGCCAAAGAAAGCAGGGGGGAAAAATCTTTTTATGGTTTTTAGTGCCTTTTTTTCAGACTGAATAATTCCTCATTCCTGAGGAAATTGTATGGAAGATATTTCATCATTAGGCAAGTCCAAATTTTCAAATCCATGGTAAATATATGGGGGGGGGAGAAAAGAAGAAGAAAAAGAAAGCTTTCATATTTTTTATTATGCCGAAAACAGAGTTTTTTTAACATTTTGTGTGTTACCTTTATTTATTAAATATCATGTTCTTTACACTTAAACTGTAAAATTCAATTCAACAGGAATATTGCAAAAAATAAATAAATAAATAAAATGAGCATATCTGTAGAATTTTCAATACACAGTCTTGTGCGCTGGATATAAAAACGTCCTCCCCCTCCGTACAGTGTTGCCATTACTCGCTTTCGTATTGTTGAGTTTCTTAATAAAAAATTCATTAAAAGTTTTACAAAATATGAAATAGATAATAAAACAAATTCCAAGTTCGGGCTTCCAGATGCCGATATTCTAGTGGAGGACAATTTATTGAAAATTTGATGTCTCTAGGTACCATTGTTTTTCGCAGTGTGAGAAACATACATACATTCATGCAGATTCTTCATTATTTAATTTCTTTAAATATAATTCAGGGATCTAATATTTGGTGGCAACATTTGCAAAGCGAACTGACATTTACAGTGAATCAATGCAAAATGTCAAAACGAAATTAATAGCCCTTCTGGGCTGATGCCCTTTGGGCTAAAAACACAAGTGGCCATTACATATTTGGAATTTGCATTTGTGTTGCCAATTTTGAAAGATATCATTTTACTTTTTAAAAAAAGTTACCATTGTAGCGACTTTAGAAGTAAACACTGGTTCTTCATATGAACAATATCTTGGCGAGTTTAGCAAAACAACAAACACTCCAATCCTGATAACAGAACAGTATCAGTTCTCATCTGCTCTTGATAGTCTGCATGAATAATAGTACTGAGATTTTTCTTTATGTCATTAGACATAACTTTATTAATTTCCTTACAGACAAAATACATTAATAGCCAGGGCAAAACTGACTAAACATTATGAAAGTTGAAGTATAGATTATTTCTTTGGGCTGAGCAAGGTTTAGAAATCAATGTATTGATCTGGATACTTGCTCCTTGTTCTAGTCAATGTGTAAAAATTCTGATCTTTATTTATTTATCATTTTATGATCACCTGTTTCATTTCTTGGTGCATGTGGCTGGAATGCAAACATGCAATCCACATCCTATGCAGTTTCTCAGTTTTACAACTATGCTTCAGTTTTGAAGTGAGCATATACAAAAAGGGGTGGGGTTATCTAAGCAAATATAAAATCAAATGATCTACTAATTCACTGTTCTCATCTATTAACAGTTTTTAAAAAATGATTTCTAGCAACTAAAATTTTCTATCAAAATATATATTAGGCAAATGCATGTAACTTGTACCTTTCCTAGTACTTTCAGGTTAGCTTTATCCTGAATTTAGACAATATTTCACATATGCCCCAGAATATCACCAATACTGTGAACTGCTTTCAGATAGTAGATTTTTCAGATAGCAGATAGTTTCAGATTTTGTTTGAGGTGATATTGGTGCATTTTGTCCACAATACTTCCGTCACTGATGTTTGAAACCCTTTACACTAATTATATATATGAATTATCTTTAGGGCTTTAAAACCAAATGTATATTTAAACATTCCGAGTGTTTCAGTCATCATGTTGTTGACTCTGAATAGACAATTTTACTTCAACCAGTTTCACAAGGTAAAATGCAGAACAAGATAAATAATACATTAAGTTATTCAAAATAAGCAAATGCACCGATCCAGGATTTGGAAAGAAAAGTCCAGAGAAGCAATAAGACTTTTAGCATTTATCAAGTGAATTCTTACAATTTTTTTGAGATGGCCGTTGGTATCGTCACATGTGTGATTTCTCAGTTATATCAAAAATATCCAACCCATACTTAATTCTATGCACTGAAAACATAATTATCACCTATGTCCAACAAGGTCTTGGTCTATGACGTCTAATTTAAGAATCACTTAAAATTTTGTTACAAATACATAATTAAATCTTACATTTCTAGTTATTAAAACATAATGCATAATTAAATATAATATTTCTAGTTATTAATACATAACTGCTAACAGTGCTTATTTAATGATAATGAAAAATTATATGTCTGTTAAAAATCATATAGCGTTTTTACTTATAAAAAAAATTGAGAAAATAATAATAATTTTCTTTCTCCCTCAAAAAATGTAGAAAATGAGCACTGAAATAAGTCTGTAAGAATGTTGTACCAGAGTACACAGACTATCTTAACAGGGCTTTAAATGCAATGTTCATTTTATTGAAGTTCAGAACAGGAAACATTGATGACAGTAAATAATAATTAATATGGTTCTGCAATGATAAAGTATTTTTAAAGCACGTAATTATGTGTTACAACACAATGTGCACACTACATTTTAATCATGCCTCTTTCAAGTCAAAGCACAGCGAAAGCATTTTATATAAGAAAATCCTAGTACATGTTTTACTTCAGAATTTCCTTAAACACAGAATAAAGTAATACAATATGTATTTCACTTATTTCCCTAATTAAAACTCAGTGTCAATTCTGGCTCTGTTTAAGCAATGGAGGCTGAATGAAGTATCTACTTTTGTCTGGAATTACTTTTATAATAAAACAACTCTTAAAAAAAATCTATGCTAAAAAAAAAAAAAAAAAAAAAAAAAAAAACTAGAGTTTAAAAATATAATCTCATTTCTTTAATTCAAGTAGCTTAATTAATAAGCTATTTGTATTAAAAGAATTGGGTTACATTTTTAAATAATGCATGAGAAAAACTAGATTTTAGCTGACTAATCAGACCAAAGCACTTAAAAGAAGCTAAATACAAAATTATATTACAAATCAATGCAAAAAGTACAATAAGTAATAAAGGGTAAAAATTTATATTTATATTTTTGAAGAACATGAAATATATAAAATATCAACTAAAATGTCTTATATTATAAGAGAAATATTTACCTCTAATTCACCTTTAGCAATTGTTTCTTCTTCAAACTGAAATTGTAAATCTTCAAGTTTCCTAAAATAAAATAATCCATAATTGCTTTTAACATGTTTGCTATAAATTATCTCTAGTTTTATCAATATACTTTCAACACATACATACTATGAAAAACTCCTAATGTTATATTGGTTATGAAAAACAAAGTGCAAAGATTTCTGAATGAATCATTAGGTGAATGTTATGAATAATATCTATTACTGATACTACTAGAATCAAATGAAGCAATTACAGTCAAAAGTCGTTAATCCGGACTCGTCGGGACTTCGGCGATTCCGGATTATCGATTTTTCCGGATTATAGATCATCTGTTTAAATCGTGTAAGATGGCATGCAGAAATTCTAAAATTAAAAATATGAAACCGTAATTTATGAAATAAAGAACAATTATGATCTAAAGGGTATCAAAATTTACAAAAAAAAAAAAAAGCTTAATATTTATTTGTTTACTTTATTAAACATTTCTTTCAATGTAAGTTGTTTCGTTTTATGTGATAATACTTTCTCTTTAATTCTATAAATACACATAATTTTTTGTTCACTTACAAAGTTCCGCTGTTCAAGTCCCGTTAATTGCTGTGCCGAGAATGCCGACTAACTTGTCAATCGAAATTTTTTCGTTTTCACTAACCTCTCTGTCACATTCTTCATGTCTTTATCCATTTTTTGCAGAAATTCCACTTTTTGTTTGATGGACATCGAAACATACTTTTGTTTTGTACGATCCTTTGGGAGCTCCAGAAACAAAAATTCTATTTGACATAATTGAAAGTTCAAGTTTACTTTTTTAGTATTGCACTTACAGTCTGCAAAAAATAATAAGACGGATCCAATTCGAAAATTAAGGAACAACGCAATCATCAACATTAACTGAAATAGATAATTAGATAATTTTAGCTTACACCGTCCGTTATACATAAAATGCGCACGTGAAAACGTATTCCGCGCTTGCGCACACGCAAATGCGCAGTCGTAAGAGGTCTTATGCGCACGCGTAAACGCCTATGCGCATGTGTCAATGCGGAGCATGCGCAGAAAGTTTTTAGCTTTGAGGTCCGGATTATAGATCATTCCGAATTATGGGTGTCCGAATTAACGACTTTTGACTGTATTAAGAAAAAACAATCCAGGTTATGAATATTGCAATGAGATTATACTTAAACCTTAAAAAAAAAAAGCTAAATTTACTCCAATTTGTTTTTATTGATTCTATCAAAAAAGACTATTAATTGAATGGTTTGGACAACTGAATTATATTAACTAAATGGTTGAATATTTTTGCACCTCACCAACCTATATACACAGGAGGTAATGCTTTCAGTCCAAAAATTCAGCAGAAAGGTTTCAAAAAATAAGCATGAATTAGGGTCTTCATGCCAAATTTTTATTCTTTTTAGAATGTCTGTTGTTTGATAGGGCAATTAAAATTACAGTTGGACGATTCTTCCGCCATCCATTTGCTTCACTTTTAGGCATCTTCTAGCATTTAGTTCTTCTTCTATAATTTTACCACAACCCAGCCTTTCTAGTTTATTATTGCAAACCATTTTGATGTGTTAAATATTAAATCAAAGTTTCTAGAAATGGCTTTTAAAGAGCTAGTAACCTCCCTAACCATATCATACACTAGGATTTAATCTAATCCTATTTTGTACACTCATGCATATTTGAAAATATTTCATTATTCACTCAGTATACTGTAATATTTTCAAATATGCATGAGTGGACAAAATTATTCTAAAAGTTGTTATTTTGTCCAGAACAGATTTCGCCATTTACCGTATCTGTGCATTTTGTATATCACTGGAAGCAATACTTTTGAAAGCAAATATTAATTCTGCATACAATCAATCATCTTGACAATCAAATGTGTCAAAAAGTTTTTAGGGCATCTCTTTTCTCGGAGTTTCTGAGCACCTCCTTTGATTTTTCATTTATCCATTCTACTTACCTAGAAAGTAGTGTAAAAAAATTCAGCTGCAATATTTTTTTGTCATCCACTTACACTATTAAGTGACACAATAAAATTTGCTATAGAATTTTCTTAATTACAGTTATAATATTCTCAGTTTTACAATTAAATTAGAATGTGACTGTAATGTATTTTCATAAATGTACTTTACTGCACACTGTCGACTACAGGCTATACTCTACCTCTACCTTACAGCCTACACCTACCATATATCTCATACAAGTTTGAGCGTGATATGTGGTCTGTAAATCCACGTCTCTCTCACATACATAGATCTCTCATTGAGTCATCTGTGTCAATTCGATCGTTTGGGTTTCTTGATCGGCCTGAAATTTCTCTGGCCCACTGGGCATCTGCCTGATTGCCCGCCGGACTTATCCACCACTGGGCAGGAGCCATATTTACTACTAAAAGAAACACTAGATTAAATGCATTTCACTCAAATGTGATTTACTAAAGCCTTCAATGTTCACTTGAAAATCATTCCTTCAAATGGCTACAGAAAGAGAAAACATCTAACTCCTAATTTATTCAGGTCAGGAATACATTCATATACAGTACAAAGTCCGAGATCCGGATGTCCAATATCTGAACCTCAAAGTCACCAACATTTTTTTTAAAGACTTTTAGTATGCTTTGTGCATGTGCATTTGATTTTTTCCCTGTAATAAAATACGTGAAGCGTCTCAATTCTTAATTTCAGTTAGGCACTAAATAAAATACCTTGCTATTCACAAAACAATAATTTTAGCATAAATTTGTGTGATAAATTTGGTTTCGTAGCTGCGTAACTGCTTGGCATACATGTCAAACCGAAACATTCTACATAGAAACATAGCTGATTTTACACTCCTAATATTTTATATCCCTGATGTCAACCTGGAGAACCATTATTTATTATATTTTGCTTTCATCACCACATGATAACTTGAATAATGACTCATGCAACGATGCCTAAATAATTTTTTTTATCTGAGTAACTGAATAACAAAGAGTATGGTAATCTTTTATGCTGGCATTACACTTTGCATTGACATTACTATTGACTTTATGTTCCATAGTTTTCCTCATGCAAATTTAGTTCAGAGACTGATTGGTGATTAACTAACATAGTTGCCGCTGACTGGCCGATGATGTAGTATCCGCAGGTTGACTGATGTTGTATATATACTCGGTGTTCGTAAACGTGAAGGAGTACACTGTTTTTTTTCTTTTCTTGTTTTTAAAGGTACAAGCTACTGTTAAAGCCTAGCTTATTTTATTTAAATTCATGAAGTAAAGATTAGTTTTATTTTATATTAGTCCCAACATTTATTTAAAGCAAAGTATGCTTTTGCAACTGCTCCAACACCAACAATTACACATTACAGATTTAAGTTGAATGCGCTAAGAAATGTTGACGAGGAAAAACTTAACAAAAATTTCTTTCCATATGCTAAAAACAGATTTAATGATATCCATAGACCAAACAATTAAATTTAGTGCTACTTGAATTAAGAATAACTGATTTTTTATTTACATAAACCCACAACTGGTGTCAGAGCTCATATGGCCCACTGGGCAGCAGAATTTATTAAAAACCAAAATTTTTGGAATTAAGAGAATCATCGAGCAGTAAAATTAAGGGAAGACCAGCTTATTAATTTTTGCAGGCAGTTATTATTACAGTTCAAGTTTATGAAAATTAAAATTTGAACTTTCGATTATATCAAAAAGAGTTCCTAATTCTGGAGCTGCAAAAGGATATTCAATGCGAAAGCATATTTCAATGTCCAGCCAACAAAAATGGAATTCCTGCAAAAAATGGATAAAAATATATCCACCTAAAAATTATGGGAGGAGTATGGCATTGGAAAGTGAACTGTATACGACATAACAGTAATAGGAATTTTTTGTGATTCCAACACCCCACTCGCACAAGTGTAAACTCTTTGTAATTGGAAAAAATACACGAGCTTGAGCATTTAAAGGAGTAAAGAATTTTGCCCTTATATATCATGAAAATAAAACAGCATGGATGAAATAAGTGTTCATGAATGATTGGTTTGAAAATCATTTCATACCAGAGGCTCAACAACATTTGAATTCAATTTGTTTACCTGATGATGCAAAAATTGTCTTGATTGTAAACACCGGGTTGGCTCATACTTCATTTAAAGTTTTAGTGAAAGATAATGTATCTGTTACTCTTCTTTCCTTTAACTTGTACGTCCACCATTCAGCCTATGGATATTGTAATAGTGCGGGCGTTGAAATGCAAATATAAAGTAGCATTTTTTAAACCCATGTTAAATTTCTTGAATAATGGCAAGACTGTTCAAGAAATGTTTACTAAAGAATTTAAAAAAATATTTTAGCTTAAGATCTGTGTGGAGCATCACCGAATTTTCAGAGGATGTGTCTTTAAAAAATGCTTGGCATAGTGTATGGCCAGCTTATATATTGCATGGTGAGGATGGGGAAGATGATGGTCACAAATTTTGATGTATTCAGATACTGTGAACCAAAGGTGAAATTTTCCAATTAATGGATTTTGTAAAAAATGTGAAGAAGTGATTTTAAATGAAGATGATATAAAAGAAGTTTTTTCATTACATTCACAATGCCCTAATCATCAATCAATTAAGGGACAGCGAAATCTGCAGTACAGTTCTAGATCCAGAAAATACCGCTACCAATAGTGAAGAAAGTGACAAAGAAGTTATTGAAAATGAAAAAATTTCATTTTATAAGTTAGACAGAATTCTCAACACAGCAATTACAGGACTTGAACAAAATGGAACTTTGTAACAGAACAAGAAATTATGTCTGTCTCTAGAAATGGTTGGAAACACAAGGGAAAGTATTAGCACAAAAAATGCAGCAATTTCAAAAATTTACATTCAAAGAAATGTTTACTAAAGTAAACAAATAAATATTACCCTTTTTTTGTAAATTTTGATACTCTTTAGATCATAAATATTTCATTATTTCATAAATCCCGATTTCATATTTTTAAATTTTTATTTTCTACATGCCATTTTACTAGATTTAAACTGATGATCTAATATCTGGAAAAATCCCAAATCTGGAATCGCTGAAGTCCCGACGAGTCTGGATCTTGGATTTTGTACTGTACCAAATTATTTCCCCCTTTTCTCAAAATACTAGAATAACATTCTTGTGCAAACCTACACTGAATATACCCCCCTCTATACAAAATTATTTAATTTCCTCAAGCATTTCTATCATGCATTACTGCTGCCAATTCAGTATACCACTGTTTGAAAGCCTACGAAAAATCTTCGAGTGAACGACTGCAAAAGATAACAGCACCACATGTGTATTTTTTATGTTTCTTCATAATGAAAAAAGAACAGCAAGCACACATAAAAATTAAAAAAAAGTAGTTCAATATTACAGGTATGCATGATACGCTAGAATATACAGTGTGCGGCTGATTGCAACCAAAAAGGGAGAAGCACAACTACATGTTATAATAGTCCCATATAGAAAATTTCAACAATCTAAGGCTACTCGTTTTTGAATTATACGAGGGCCATCCAGGAAGTAGATTACGTTTCCGTCTGTGTCCGCTAGGGGCGGGGCTAGCGCGGCCATCTTGGGGTCAGAGCGTTGCGCAGCTCAGTCTGCATCTAGCCGTGCTAGTGAGAGGTTCGTGCTGTGCTCCGTTCAGATACTGTGACGGTTTGAAATGTCTGCGTTAATTGAAAACACCTCAACACACTAAAGGCACACTCTTCTCATCTCAACACACTAAAAGGCACACTCTTGTTTTAGGAGATTATAAAAATTCTGTTGTCATTCCCTTCTTTCCATCAATTAGCTATAAAGTTGCACATATTTTGCAGAAATTTAACTTTCGGGTTGTTTATTCTCCCATCAATAGGGTTCCGAGTTCCATACTCAAGGACCCCATTCCGGATATGAATTCCTGGGGTATTTACAGGATTCCTTGCCAGTGTGGTTTAATTTACATTGGCCAAACTAAGAGAGCCTTACAATTTCGTGTCAAGGAACATGAGGCATATGTTAGAAAAAAGGAAACACAGAAGTCTTCTGTTGCTCAACATTGTTGGTCCGAAAACCACACTTTCAGTTTTTCTGCTGCCAAAATTATTCAAAAAACATCTTCCATTGGAGAACTGGATTTTCTAGAGGCATTTCACATTCATAAAAATCTTTCTGTTCTAGTTAACGATCCTAATTCCAATCCAAATTTGCCTTCGGCCTTTAAAAAAATTATGTTTTAGTTCTGGTTTCACCAACAGATGGCGCCACTTGCTTATTCTTGTCTAGGCTTTCTTATCTTATCTAATCATTATTTCCTATCTGGTTCATTTGCGGTTTTGCAGCTGAAGATGGTGGTTCGGTAAAACCATCGAAACCACCATCTTCTTGTTGTTCACCATCTTGTTGTTTGACTTCTGAATTTGTATTTACTCGGCGTGTTATTGTGTCTTAATTAGACAATGTATTATTAGCCTCAATACTCAATGAGTGTGTTTCACTATTGTGTTGAATCACTTTAAAAAAAAAGAGCTGGTATGTACACAACATGACTTCCTTGTATGGGATATTAAATTATACACACTTTTTCCTGCATTTCCTTTAAACTTATTAAATTGAATTAAGTCTACTTCGGCAATAGCGCATAAACCACAATAGAATAAATGCATTCTTTAAAATTCACTATATTTAATTACCATAGTGACACTTAGATGCTTGAACTGTTGTTAAAAATTTCTGTTGCACTGTGATTTAGGATACCTTTCAACAACTGAAAAAATGTTTTGCTGGAGAATTCAAGCTCATTACAAGCAACTGTCAGAGTTTGAAAGAGGTCATATCATTGGATTGAAAGAGGCAAGTTGGGTAAATCGGAGAATCGCTCATCATATGAGTTAAAACGATGTAGCGATTAGAAGATGCTGGAAAGAATGGGTGGACAATGGCAGATTTCAGAGTCATGATGGTAGCAGTTGACTAGGGCTATAACAGATCGGAAGGACAGAGTGATTGTCAGATCAGCTGTCACTGTGCCTGATTCATCCCTAACCACTAGACGTGTGACCCGCATACGAGTGTCCCCCCCCATGACCATTCACAGATGACTGATAGAGCAAAATCTACACTCATACCGACTGTTAAGCCACCTGCCACTCACACCTGCACACTGTCAAGCCAAATTACAGTGGGGATTGCTCAATCAGCTTGAAATGATGCTGACTGGGAACGTATAGTCTTTAGTGATTAATCCCGCTTTCAATTGTGTCGTGACGATCATCAAAGACACGACTAGAGATGACCAGAGCAGCGTGCCGATACTGCTTTCACTATTGCATGCCACACAGACCCTCAACCAGAAGCTTTGGTCTAGGTAGCCATTTCCTCTGATAGCTGGACCCCTGTGGTCGTCATTAGAGGCACACTTACAGCACTGCAGTACGTCAACAATTCTGAGATTTGTTTTGCTTCCATTCATTTTGCAGTACCCTGGCCTTATTTTTCAGCAGACCACATACAGCACGTGTTGCTATGAACTGTCTTACAGTTTGTCAAACATTTCCTTGGCCACCCAGATCGCCAGATCTCTCTCCCATTGAGCATGTGCGCGATATGATGGGAAGGTAACTGCATCTAAAAGGGAATGTTGATGACCAAGCCCATCAATTGGAGCAAATTTGGCACTAAATTCCGCAGGAGACCATACGGGATGTTTATCAATGTATGCCACACGTGCGGCAGCTTGCATCAAGGCTAGAGGTTGGTCAACACCGTATTGAGCTTGTTACTTTGTAACTATTTCGCTCTGAAATAAATCATTCAATTGCTTTGAAATTTTGATAATTTTTTATTCTGTACATTACCTTCCTATCCACCAATTCTTGACTCCATTGGATAACTCCTTCTTGGTGCGCCAATTTTTTTTTGTTATAGAGTGTATTTCCATTTAAAATTGAAAGATACAGAAAAACATAAAACACCAAGTACAGTTAAAAAAATTAAAAAACAATTTTTATAATTAAAATTACAGTTCCCATGCAAAAATTACCATGTTGGCCAGCAGGCAAGAAGGCAAATTTTTTGGTGCAAAAATCTAAGTTTCCTTTTGGTCTCACTCGGAAAAAGACACTGAAGGTGCAGAAATTAATTCACTATTCTGCTAAGTTTCAAATGTAAACAAATATTGCTGTTATGTAAAAAAATTAGATGTATCAACGCTTAAAAATTTATAACTGTTGATAATTCTACAAATACTGCATGCAGACTAACTAAAGGCATAAAATCCTTAACCAGAAAATAAGAATAACATAACTCATTCATTTTTAAAGCAAAAAACGCACAATGTAACCAACATATACAAATAAAAAATTAAAAAAAAAATAGATTCACTGAGCTGAGTAACAGAGTGGGTATATACATATATATATATATTTGGTGCAGCCGATTGCAACCAAAAAGGGATGTGCACAACTACGCATTATAGTAGTCATATATACAAAATTTCAATGTTCTGAGACTACTCATTTTTGAGTTATGCGAGACACATATGTACAGATGCCAAGAAAAGTCCATTTTAAATCAGTTTTATAATTTTGGGGGAAAAAGCGTCTTTTATTCTGTCCTTACATACAGATGTCACGCAAAAACATTGTTAAATTGCATTCGATAGCAGTCAAAATGGATATTTTCGTTGAAATATGGTGTCCAGAATTTTCCGTGATTACAATACTTCCTTTACTTCACACAAGGAAGTAAAAAAATTGATGCTGCCAACAAATGTTACTGCTAAGTCTTATTTTTAAATATGTAATACAGCAAATATTAAAAAAAAGTATGGCAACAGATTTCTATTGGAATTTTAGCTTTCAAACAATTTGTGGTTGTTAAGACATTGATTTGAGAATCTGAAACACTATATAACCAAAGGATATACCATGATTGATACAATATTTTCAGATCAAAGCATGAGAACTGATAATGCACATGAGCACATATAATTATCATTCTCCATCATATGGAAAAATAGAATAAAGAGTAGTGTTTATGATTAACAATGAGCCATAAAATTAGTAAGCAAATTAGATTTTGTTTACAAATGATCAATGGGAAGTGATAGTTTACTTAAAGCTCATTGCTATTCCATCAGTTCCATGTCTTAATATAGAACTGATGGGAAATCGTGGCAGCCACATCAGATTAGTTTAAACTGGAAATTATTTGACAATACACATTCCTATAATCTGAGAAAAACTAATCTTAACAATTGAATCTACCCATCAGATTAGTTGAAACTGAAAATGATTTGATAATACACATTCCTATAATCTGGGGAAAATTAATCTTAACAACTGAATCTACCCATAAGATATTCCACACTGATATTTTAACATGAATGAGAAAGTGAAAACTCTTACTAGCACTAGCAACTATTTGGTTGTTAGGAATCATCAAAGAACTATTAATAGATGAAAGCACGGAATAAATTTATCATTGGATGTTATATTTACTCCATGGAGATTCTTTATAATTTTGAAGTCATATCAGATTTGATCAATAATTTATTTTACATTAATTGATGAATTTAGAAGTTAATTGGTTACAACAAAATCACTTGCTTCCTCTCAAGTTAAACTATAAATTAGAACTTTTCACTGATAAACAACCAACTGCAAATTCTATTTTGATATCCAAAATGGCTTTTGTGGTATTTTCCTTTCTTCTTTTTTCTTTTTAGTTCTAAAATATCAATGTAAAAAAAAAAAAAATGCACTGTGCTAGGCTAAAATAAACAGATAGTTCATAGTTGCTTTCTTTTTTCTGTATGATGAAACTTCTATTACAAGACTTCTTTTCTGAGTATCTTGCATAAACGAAATTAATTAACAAGCTGCTTTTCACTGGACTAGTTTCACATGATACAACAACTAAAACAAAAATACAACTTATAAGGATCCTAGTTTGGTGGTGCACCATTAGCTACAAAATTGAAATGATAGTTCTAAACAGTATTCTTTCAATTGCTTTCCACTAATTATTTCATGCACTTCTTGATCATGTAAGGAATATAAATTTCAAAGGAGTTCTGAATAAACCAAGTTTGGTAACTTACTAAAAGAATTTCTTTAACTCTTCTATCCTTTTTTAAATTTTTCAACAGCAATGTTTCTGTATTGCTGTACATTCTATAGTGACTAAATATTCGTAAACAGATATTTAAATTATATTAACATGCAGTATAATAATATCTTGAAAAGCCTTATACATGAAGAAATTTAAGGAACTCAGTTTCCCCCCCCCCTCGAAACATAATTATTAGTCTTTCAGGCATCAGCTAAATTTTCCTACTGCTCTCTTTCTCACAGTCATTATCTTTTTATACATACTCAATCCCTCCTTTCTAAACCTCAAATTTTAAACAAGCATTTCAATTGCAAGTATGCAATTTCATGACAACATTGCTATTTTTTAATTACATAAAATGCAACTAAAAATTAACTTTTAACAAATTTTGATGATAAAGTGAAAAGTAAATTATTAATCTTAGCACTTTCTTGTTAAAGCAGCCACCATACTAAGTTATAAAAACTGGCAAACCAAAACATCCAATCTGTACAATGACAAATTCCATATTTCATATATCACCAGAAGCTTATGCGCTGGCCATTTTACTTTTACCAATGTAGTAAGTACCTTAATCTTTAATACTAAAATATTTTATAATTTTTAGTTGAAATGGGGAAAAATTGTTTTAACAAAAATAACTCATTTTATTAAAAGAATATACTTTTTCACATGATTAATAAATTAGATTTTATGAATTATTTATACAACCTTTTCTGACAAGCCAGTTCATCTTCGAGAATTTTTCGAGCATGACTTGCTTCTAATTGCTCTTTCTTCAAATCTAACGATTTAGCTTCAACCTAAAATTGAAAAATCAGTTTTAAAAAGTTCTGGTATTACATAAAAATCTCACTCTTCATATTGAACATTTTTTTTTTTTTTCATTATTTTAAAGTTTCAAGATGGAATGAAAAGTTAAAATGTATGCATTAAAAAAAAGCAGTTTTTTAAAAAGACAACTTTGTTTAGTCACAAAAATACCTCATTCCTGCAAGAGAATAAGCAAAGGGAACACACAGATTTCCAAAAGTATGCCATAGGAAATTACAAAAATTAACTTAAAAGAGAATGATAAAACAGTTAATGACAAAAACATCAGAAATGCCTCTTTTACTAGTATGTGGATAATGCATTACCTTGAATGAAAATTTTCATATAAAGAAGTATCAATTTTATAGATGCTGAGAATGTGTACAAAAAATGCACCCCAACGCTTTTACATCATTGTCCACAGTATAATATTTTGCTCATTTGCACTTAAATACCTTATTTTAAGTCAATGAATGATTTGTAACCAACGAGTGTTCTTCAAGCCATGCCTCAGTGGCAGGGATGCCTTCGTGGAGGACTTTCTAAGGGAAGTGGCTCGTATACACGTTACACATGGAGAAAACCATGAAAATGCCCATGCAGCCAGTCTGTTCGTGGGATTCGAACCGCCACTATAGAGAGAAAATTACACATCTGACATGTACCAACTGTGCAGTAATGTGATTGCCCACTATTTCAAGTTGCTATTTCATCATAACTACCAAATTTAAGTATTCAGGTAGAGAGTAATTCTTAAAATTCAAATGTATCAGATTTTTCATGTTATTTTAAAAAATACATTATATTCTACAGATTACTTTCGAGAAAATCCTTCAAAATTGGAAGAAAATTAAGCTTATGAAGAAAATAACTATTTGTATGTATAGTGATTTGCTTCCAGTTTGGTATCTAGACAATGTTTCATTCAGTATAATTTATGATTTACTTATATTCTAACCTGCTTGTTACAGGGTCTCATGAATCATTCTAAGCGAAAAGAAACCATCCGTCAGAAGAATTAACTTCTTTTCCATCAATTTAGTGCGATTTTTTTGTTCTTCATTTATAATGAGTGTAGAAAGTATTCATACAAGAGTGGTTTTCCATTAGAAACTATTGTTTTGATGTGCTATTTCTTCAAAAGGCAAAACTACTAATATTTCTACTAATAAAGCATAATTTTCCAAATACAAATATTTGGGGGGGGGGAACTGAAAGAGAATCGAATCAGCTTTTAAATATAAGAAAAACTAAAAATTGGTGATTTATAGATATGAAAAAAGGATTCATACATTAAAACAAAGCACATTTTTGTTAGAATTTTGTGATTTTTTTAGTTGCTTGATATCGAAAAATGGTAGCATACTTGATGCCCATTTGAGAGGTCCTAATGACTCTACAATGTTGAAAAATGGTGATATTGCTTTTAAAACTGCAGAAATGTTATATGCATGGTTTCCAGAATTTGGTAACTTCTACTAAAGTGGTTGCACTAATATGTAAGCACCATATATAATGTATGCTAATTTGTTGGAGCAACCAGTAATTTTCTAAACAAAACCGGGAAAAAATTCCATTTTTCTTTGAACATTTCAAATATTATGCAAAAAATAAGTAACAGGAAACATATGCTATTACCTAAATATATTAAAAACATGCAAATTTTTTCTATACATATAATAAAAAATAAACAGAAGATAAATATAGTATAAATATACAGAAAGAGAATATAGGTTTTAGAATTATGGCTTACATGCAAAGACTAAATGGCTTTTAATCAAGACTAAATACTACAATATACAGTCAAAAGTCATTAATTCGGACACCCATAATCCGGAATGATCTATAATCCGGCCCTCAAAGCTAAAAACTTTCTGCGCATGCGCCGCATTGACACATGCGCATAGGCGTTTACGCGTGCTCGTAAGACCTTTACCCACTGCGCATATGCGTGTGCGCAAGCGCAGAATACATTTTTGCGTGCGCGTTTTACGTATAACGGATGGTATAATCTAAAATTATCTAATTATCTGTTTCAGTTAATGTTGATGATTGCATTGTTCCTTAATCTTCGAATTGGATCCGGCTTATTATTTTTTGCAGACTGTAAGAGCAATACTATAAAAGTAAACTTGAACTTTCGATTATGTCAAATAAAGTTTCCGATTCTGGAGCTCCCAAAGGATCGTACAAAACGAAAGTATGTTTCGATGTCCATCAAACAAAAAGTGGAACTGCTGCAAAAAATGGATAAAGACATGAAGAATGTGACAGAGAGGTTAGTGAAAATGAAAAAATTTCAATTGACAAGTTAGTCGGTATTCTCGGCACAACGATTAACGGGACTTGAACAGCGGAATGTTCTAACTGAACAAGAAATTGTGTCTGTTTATAGAATTAAAGAGAAAGTATTATCACATAAAACGAAGCAACTTAAAACAACTCACACTGAAAGAAATGTTTAATAAAGTAAACAAATAAATATTAAGCTTTTTTTTTTTTTTTTTGTAAATTTTGATACCCTTTAGATTAAATTTGTTCTTTATTTCATAAATTAAGGTTTCATATTTTTAATTTTAGAATTTCTCCATGCCATCTTATGAGATTTAAAATGATGATCGATAATCCGGAAAAATCAATAATCCGGAATCGCCGAAGTCCCGATGAGTCCGGATTAACGACTTTTAACTGTATCAGTTTTATGTTTGAAAAAAAAAAAAAAAAAGAATATAGTCTAAAGTACAGATACACTGGGGAAGGGGGAATGTTTCCAAAAAATGAAGACTAAAAAAAACTAACTGAAATAAAACACAAAAGTGGATGTTTATATAAAATTAAGACGTATGGCTCATTGGTTTTAACTATGGCAGTTTAACAAAAAAAATGCATTCACACATATACCGTATTTGAGGGCATATAAGACGCACCCTTATTTAGACGGCCACACACAAGGAAAAAAAGTTTCAATAGCGTGGTTTCTTTTAGTTCTCACGTTTCGTAAAAGCCAAATAAACAATTATTGAATGCAATTACCTTCACGTATAAGACTGTGTCTTTCACGTATAAGATGTAGGTAACTTTTTTGAGACCAAATTTAGGAAAAAAAGTACGTCTTATATGCCGTCCAATACGGTATACACCATAAAATTAAACAAAATGATAAATCAACATTGTTCCTCATAACAGTCATCCTAATGTCAACCAACTGATGACTGAAAGAAACAGAAAATTTAAATGAGAAACAAATAAATCACGTTTCAACATTAAAGGACATTAAACATTGAAAAATAATGGAGTACGGAAAAATAATAGAATTACATTCTAAATTTGGCAGAAGTTTTGAATATTAAAATAAAAATTTAAAAATATTTTTTATTAATGAGAACACTTTCATTTTAATATGCACAATGCTCCAGTTTAGATTCATTTAGAATTGAGTGATTTTCAATCAAATTAGCATTAATTTATTGTTCTCTAAATGCATAATTTCATCAATTTTGTGAATTATGTTAAAAATTATTTAGTTTTATTTGGTAGTGGTAGTGAGTTTACTGGCACAAAACTCCAGAAGTCATCTATGACGAATACATATCCGATGCTTTCACACATGAGACACATCCAAAACACATGAGACGGAGAGACTAAACATTAAGACCATAGAAGTGTTTAAAATACAGAGAAGCTAAAAAATAATAGATGCTAAGATGAAGTTTCCTATAATGTACATAATGAGATAAGATTTGAACAGGTATAAAATCTTAAAATGTAAAATATACAAAGACGGAAATCATTAAAACACCCAGGTGCAACATCAAAGCAAATCAAATTAAATAGTAAATGAAGACTGAGTGTGGTAAATCTCGAAGGACGGAGAAGTATCACTTCTAACTCTTAGAAAAAGTATCACTTTCTAACTCTTTAGAAAATGAATAATCAGCCTCACGTGCGTTAATAAATGGTTCATTGACCATACGAGGGTATTCTTCCTCTAAAAAATGGCACCTTCCCGCCATAATAGACTGGAGTGAGGCTTTCCGAAATAAAAAGAGAAGAAATGGAAATATATCTGAAGGCAATGCAAAACGTAACAGTACTCCACATACTAACCCTAAAAGACCGTGCATAGTAAAGGAAAAAATAGAATAAAAAAAGGAATTGGATATAAATCAGACATGCGAATGTTTTCATTAGCATGCAGCGATTTAAAGAGCTCACCTCTGTTTATGCTTTCCCTCCCCCCCCTCGCAAAAGCTGATGAGTAAAATACCAAAATCAAGCAGAATATATCTAACTCAAGGTCAGGAACCTAAAACTGTGTTCATTTCAAAAGTAATGGACATAGGATGCCGTCTAGTGGCCTTCAGAAAAACGTTTCAGCTTAAAATGCGTATACGCATCACCCGTCCTCTGAATGCGACCTCTAGAGATGGCTGGATGGGACGCTCGGCTGTAAGAGGCATTCTTAGGGAATGCGTATATGGGATGCCTGTCCTGAAAGGGTTAAATATTGAATGTGTGGAAGGAAAGTCAGCTTCGAACCGAAAGTATTCGACCGAAAGCTGACTTTCGGTCGAATACTTTCGGTTCGAAGCTGACTTTCCTAATACTAACCCTAAAAATTTTATTTGCAGTACAACTGGAATTTGTGAACTTTTCAGATGAAGTTCCAGCTCAGGATGGACACCTCGTTTTCTACAGAAATGTATACAAGCAGTCTTCTGTTCTGAAAAACAAATCCATGATTTGTAGACCATGTCTGGATCCTGTTAAGAGCAATCTGCAATTACCTCTCCACATACCTTATATCTGGCCCTTGACAACTTATCTGGAGATCATCCACATATAAAGAACCTGAGACACTTGAAGGAAGTTCCTTTAGAACAGAGTTTATTTTTAAGCTGAAAAGTGTAACACTCAGGACACAGCCTTGAGGGACAACCTCTTCTTGTACAAAGGTATTGGACAGAACCGAGCCAACTCTTACTTGAAAAGTCTTAGCCTTCAAGAAGTTCTGAATAAAAATAGGCAGGTTTCCTTGCAAACCACTAACATGAACACTACACAAAATACCGTATCTCCATGCCTTATCATAAGCTTTTTCTACATCAAAGAAGACAAAAACTAGGTGGTTTCTTCCACCAAAAGCTTTATGAATAGAGGTTTCTAGAAGGAGCATATTGTTGATGGTTGTTCTGCCTCTACGGAAACCACTCTGATATGAGGAGATAATGTTGTTTTCTTCGAGGTAGTAAACTAGACGGCTATTTACCATCTTTTCAAACAACTTGCAAACACATTTGGTAAGGACAATCGGCCAGTAGTTCAAAGGATTCTTTGGGTTTTTGCCTGGCTTTGCTATAGGTATAACTTTCTTTCAGGAACTAGGAAAGGTGTGCTCCCTTCACACTTGATTGCAAATAGTGAGCAGCGCAGCCAGTGACTTAAAGGAAAGATGCTTTAGCATTTCCATAGTTGACTATATCTGAACCCAGACTAGATCTTTATGTATGGGATAGGGTTCTCTTTAGCTCACATGCTGAAATCCCCATTATAGGGTTCTAAGCTGGAAGAACTGAAAGAGATGGGCAATTTCTCGGAGTGACACTTGAGAGAAAGAAATACTGGTGGATAATTGGTGTCACTGAAAATGGCAGCAAATGTCTCACTGATGGCATTTGCAATTTCTGCCTTGTTTCTAATCACCTGGTCATCGTTCTCCAGAAATGAAAGTGAGTGGTTTTTATAAATTCCGCATCCCTTTCTAACTCTTTCCCAGACTTTTTTGCTTGGCGTAGAAGATGTTATCGATGACACGTAGGAGATAAAGGAATCCTTCTGGTTTTGCCGTCTTGCATTTGCTTTGGCTTTTTTGAAGGCAATAAGATTCGTCAAAGTGCGGTATTTACGAAAAACTCCCCAAGCTTTTCTTTTTTGTCTTAAACTTTCTTTACAATCACAGTTCCACCATGGTTTTGAGTACTTCCGGAGATTTGTAGATGTGAGAGGTATGGACTTTGTAGCTACCTCAATAATTCTATGTGTAATTTCCTTCACTGCTTCATCAATGGGCACATTGTTCACCATTGACTCGCTGATCTCAGAAAGTGAAGAAAAAAGTTTCCAGTCAGATCTATTTAAAATGAAACGTGCAGGTTCATTTAACGTGGATGATACTCCAAGGCCTGCAAATGAGATGCAGATTGGAAAGTGGTTGCTACCATAGGTATTACTTCTGACACTAAATGAAAAAAGTGGCAGAAGTGCAGGCGAACATATTGCTAGATCGATGACGTGAAATGTCCTGCTAGGCTGGTGGAAATAAGTAGGCTGATCATTATTTAGCAAAACTATTGAGTGATCCTCAATTGGCTTTTCAATTTGTCTTCCTCATGAATTTAAATCTTTACTGCCCCCGAGAGGGCTATGAGCATTAAAGTCTCCTAGAAGAAAAAATGGTTCTCTACGAGATCATACAAATTTTGTTGATCAAGGTGTTCATTCCGGGCCAAATAGATGGAACAAACTGAAACCAGAATACAAAATTAATTTCCACAGCGACAGCTTGGAGGCATGTCCTCAAATGGAGAGTATTTGACGGATAGTCAAGTGAAGTGAGAAGACCAACACCTCCGATGACACGGTCACCCACTGTATTATCTATTCTAGTGAAAGAATACCTCCGAAGCTTAGCTTATTGCAACGGTTTGAGCAAAGTTTCTTGTACCACCAAGCACACAGGATGATGGACATCGATCATACGTTTGATGTTCTCACAATTTTGGCAGAGCCACGACAGTTATATGAAATGAGGGTGGCCATTACGTTTCATGTTTATTTTTCTGGTGCTGCTTTTTTGTCTTTTGAGGACGAAGTTGTTTTGGGATTTCCATTCCCTCTTCTACTTCCATATTATCCGAGTCCAGGGTATCATATATAAAATCCTCAATTGAGCTATTGCTCAGATTTCGGCTTTTGTTAGCTGTTTTTTGTAGGCTTGTTTTTGGATTTTTCTGAGTTACTGTTTCTTTTTTCTGGATTGAAGTGGGTCTTTCTTGTTTTTATTATTAATTAGAGGCTAATTCAGAAGTCAAACAACAAAAATCAGCGTTATATTCACAAAATTTTCACAGGACTAGTTTCGATGGTTTTACCGAACCATCATCTTCAGCTGCAAAACCGCAAACGGTCCATTTGCGGTTTTGCAGCTGAAGATGATGGTTCGGTAAAACCATCGAAACTAGTCCTGTGAAAATTTTGTGAATATAACGCTGATTTTTGTTGTTTGACTTCTGAATTAGTATTTGTTCGGCGTGTTATTGTGTCTTAATTAGAGGCTCTTGGCTTTTTGCTGATGGAAAGAAAGATGTTTGGATGGCAACTGATCTCGTGGACTTAACAGCATTGGTAAAAGATAAATTTGGGCACACTTGTTGAGCTTTCCACTATTTTCCTGGCTTCAGCATAAGATATGTTTCTAGTTATTTTTGTCGCCTGAACTTCCTCTTCAGATTTATATTTGGGACAAGAGCGAGAAAATGCTCGGTGCTCACCCTTGCAGTTTACACACAATGGCGCAGTGGTACAATTATCACTATCGTGGCCAACAGTCGAGCATCTGGCGCACATAAGGTTGCCACCAGGACGTCTTAGAGGGACCAAACCACTGGCATTGGAAGCATCGCATTGGGTTGGGAATATATGGTCTTACGGGACAGTTAAGATATCCAGCCTTTATTTTCTTCGGCAAATCAGGCGATTTGAAAGTCAGGATCACGTGTTTCATGTCAATCAACTGGCCTTCCTTTCGCATCTTGATCCACCTAGCACCACAGACATTTTAGTCAGCTAACTCAGAGACGAACTCTTCTTCTGAAACAGACAGAAGGTAGATCTCCGAGATCACACCTCTACAGGAATTAAGTGTTTTGTGCGCTGACACGGTTATATACATTTGTCTAAGTTTGGTTTGTGGTGAAAGGGAAGTAGACTGAATGGCCGATGCAGTATCAATAAGCAGGTCTTCTGAACGGAGACGCTTTATGTTCCTTGGCTCACCTATGCATGAATGGATATATCTGCTTACTAGAAAAGGGGACATCTTTCGATGTTCGTGAGACAGATTAGAGACAACAAGGAAGCATAAATTCTCAGTAGTTTCCTTGGCATTTGGATCTGTACCTATTTTCTTACTTAGAGATTTATCAATAACCTCAATACTTTGGTCATTTTCATTTCATTTAAGAAACATAGAAGTGGGTACGACGGCACCGCCTACCACGGAGGCCAACAAGGGAACAGAGGCTACATTAGGGCTAGCTAGACCTATACACAAGCTAGACTAAGCCACAGACACAAGGACTAATGACCAGCCAACTAAGGTGCCTCCCATTTAGCTGAAGCAGAAGCCAAAGCAGCGTGTTGGAGACAGTACCTTGCCCCTCAACTACCAGAACCCTCCTTTCCAGCAACACGGGTCTCCATGTATGGCAAACATGTGGGCATTTTTCTCGCCACTCGAAAACAAGAGACAAGAGCTGTTCCAGTTTCTCGTGACGAGCCCCCAACCTCCGAAGAGGAAAACCACTAGGAAGAAAGGAAGGAAAAAAATTTCAGCTCAGAGGAGAGGAGACAAAAAAGAGAATAGACCACTAGGGCTCTAGGATCGTGACACCAGTCTCACCAAGATGATCCCCTGAAGGGCTAGGGTACCTCAGGATTGTCACAGCCATACTCACAAAAGTGAGCCCCTGAGAGGTAGTTTTATTTGGATTGGCATATTTATGCAAATAAATATTGATCACAAATTATTAATGAAAATTTACATTCAGTATTAAAGATTGCTATAGCGAGTTGGAACTGATTACGATGGAATAATCACAAAAGATTCAAAATTTTAGGTCTCACAGGAAGTATATATATTAATTAATAACTGTTTTTGCAGCAAAGTGTTTGTAATGAAAAGCTATTAATTTATAAAATTGTTGATTAATTATTCATGCCTTTTTTTTCTTACATGTGCATTTTACATTTGATTGAATCACATGCAGAGCTGTTGTGACCTGATGTTCACCATCTATGGCATACTTACAGTAAAAGTATGAAATTAAATACATAAAATGCTATTTTAAATTTTTTAATAAAATTTCTACTAGGAAGAGTTTTCTTCCTTTGCATCTTGGCAAACAATAATAACAGCTCAAAAGATTATTACCAAAGCATCCTCCCACCTTGCAAAAGCCCAGCCTGTATAATGCTATAAAAATGACCTTTTTAAGCTCATACTTAAAAGTATTTGGCAACCTCTTATAAAGTGTGTGGGGGGTGGTGCAGAATTAAAAAAAAAGGAAGAAACAAAAAAGATATTTCAACTGAATAAAAATCATGAATGGAAAAGAAATTAAAGTTTAATTTGCACTGCAAAGTGATTTATTCATTCCATTCAGCCCTCAAAATGTGAAAGTGCTAGGCCTTAAAAGAAAGTTTCTAAAGAACTGAAAAAATATACACATTTTTTTAAAATTAAAATTATGAACTACCTTTGCCAGTTTGCATCTAGTCATGTCTTATCAAAACATGCTTTCTTAATGATTTAAATACATTTGAAGGTACATTGTATATTATGTACTTGCTAAAATTACTGAATATACATACAGGCCTTAAAGGTTAAAGAGGTTTAAAAAACGATGTATAATAACTCCTAATCTCACCTCTTTATAATGACTAGCTAATCTTGCAACTTCTGCTCGTTCGAGATCACGTTCTTTCAGAAGCTGCTCAATGTGCTGGTTTGCTTCTTTTAAAGCTTCCTAAATGAGCACAGACATTATTTTCCTCTTGAAATACTATTACATTCAGAATAAATATTTAAATCATAAAGTCATAGCACTTCCATTTTTCTAAATACATAACATTCATTTGTAATTCCAAAACATATATGCATAAACATTTGTTTATAATTCCAAAAACATAAAAAAGGGAATATTTTACCTCCAACGCTCGATTATTCGTCATAATCCCCATGCCAGGACTTTTAATTTTCTAAAATAAAAGAAAACTACTGCACAAAAGGAAACTATAAAATCAATTTTAACATGCTACAGATGGAAGAAATTAATAAATTAAAAAAGTGCTTATTCTCTACCAATGTTTGTGATGCATAGAGTTAAAAACACCTTTAATAAAAAAAATTTCCAACTATTCATAAAAATTATCAGTTGGATATATTACAAATTATATCAATTAAATGCATTATAAATTATATTAATTAGATACTTTTTTTAAGTATAATATAAAAATGAAAATTAATAGGAAATACATTTATTGCTTTTGCAACATTGGTCTCATAAGCAATCACAATTCGAAAATAAACTAAATATTTTATGCAGAATAGTAATATTCTGAGGGCTACCAATTTACTAGGCCATGCAGAAGTTAAATATCATTTCGAATAGCATTGCTTACTACAGAATGTAAATAATAAGTGCCTTGGTAATTTAATATAACTTCATGACCATTTGAAGCACTTGATGAAAAATATAATGTGAAACACCAATTCAAAAATATCATCTAAATTTAGGCATAAATGAACTTTTAGAGGGCTAGCTGTATGTCATTTAAGCATTTGAGACTGAAAGCTTAATAAGGCAAATTATATGTTTGCAAAACTGAACCTTAATTTGTTTCTGGAAAAAAAAAAAAAAAGCAAACATGTGGCAATGAGTACATTTTTTATGACCATAAGCAAAAACAGCATGACAGAAATACAAAATGCAGTCAATGAATTTCATAAGAGAAACTCAATGAAATGTAAATAGATCATGAATTACCATTTATATGTATGTACTTGTGACAGTTACCTATTCATTATATCAGCAGCTACCTTGAAATTATAGTTTCAAAAAGTTATCCATACACCCAAATCAAAACTTTACTCAGGCATCCTACAGAGTAAAATTAAATTTGGTTTCTTTCTTTTGTGTGTGTGTGTGTGTGAGTCTGTTGTTACTACAGTCACTTTTTAGTTATTACATTGGCTTCTGTTATAAAAGATCTGTAAGTTATTAAATTGGCTTCTGCAAGCAAATATTAAAAAAAAAACTGCTTAATGCTTTAAATTAACTATTTACGCAAATGATTTTCACTTTATCTAATTGCTAATTAAGAATCAGATAATGAATTTTTAAAATAGTCATGATAAAAAAAATGTTGACGTATATATTCTAAGAAAATATTATTGAAAAATTTAAGGAAACAAATTTTAAATTGTGTTTTTCTGTAAATATTGACATAATTTACATACTACATTTATTGCAGAGATGATTTTTTTTTTTTTTCAATTTTATTAGTATCTGAAGACTTTTGTAATAAAATTTTTCTGTTTCCAAAAAGGTTTGGTTTGGTTTATTTGATTATGACAAAACACACTATGGCTATCTGCCTAAGGGGAGGGATCCCTTTGTGGAGAGCTTTCTAAGTGCCTAAATAATATAGTGAATCTGACTCCTACACATGGGGAAAAACACGAAAATGCCCAATCAGCCAGCCCATTTACCTGGAATTTAACCCAGGTCAGAACTACCATTCAGCAACTTAACTACTTGGCCATTGGTGGGCCTATTCCACAAAGAAAAGCACAATTTTCAAGTTGAATATTTTATATTTGAAAAAAGAATATTTAGAGAAAAAGATAAAGTAAATTAAAAAAAAAAAAAGAGAGAGAGAGAGAATTTTATAATTTCAGTTTTATGCATTACAAAATTTTGACATTGTTTCAAAAAAATAAAGTGTTCAAATTATATAGACATTGCATATACTTTGAAAACTCCCAATTTATATAATATTTTAATCATTTCTTAATGAAAACTGCATAATGTAAATCTAATCAACTATAAAGAAAACTTTTCAACAATGTACAGTAAAAATTAATTTTTTTCACCCCAAATCAAATTTTATGGTTTATTTGTTTCTGATTTTAATTATTCTAAGCTAACAATCAATCAGTTTGTTTACAGTACAGCATACAGAGTTAAATGAGTATAACATAAAAGTGAGTTTCCTAACATTATTATTTTTAAAAACAGATTTCAAAACAATTTTAGCAAACATGACTTTTCAAAAGCACAATGCTTGATTATTATTTTAACTTTTTAAAAAATACCAAATTTATAATTTTAAATAAAAAACTGATAAAAAGGAAGGGTAACAATGTGCCTAAATAATATAGTAAAGGCTTATTTTGCATATAAATATGAAAAGGTCTATGCATACAAAATAGGTGGTGAAGAAATATGTATAAAGCAGAACACAATCAACAATAAATTAAAATTCTTGAAATGTTTTACAAACTATACCAAAGGATGCTTAAATTAAAAACATTAACAACAATTAAAAAAAAGCTTGGAACACCAACAAACTAAACAGCAAATCTGATATTCAGTACATACCTGGCTGTTAGTTAGTGACGTTACACCTAACTTTACTCTGCTTGTGCGAGAGCAGTTGCTTACAGAGCTATTTAATGAATCCTTACTTGCAGTCCTCATAAGTGGAGTACCACGAGCAGAAGTAGATCTTGGAGGAGCTGTTCCACCAGCTCGAGATACTTTGTGCAATGGTGAAAACAATCCATATTTCATTTCACAAGAAAAATACCTAAAAAGTAAGAATTATAAATGAAGCACAAGACTAGAAGCAAATACTTTAAGCAAAACTCTAAAGAAAAAAATTCAAAGATAGTTTCTAGTTAAATACACAGCTAGTTACTCATTAACCAATACTTATCATTATGATGATGATGTTAGAGGTAATTTACCACCACTAAATATCCATTTTGCTGATGAAATTGTGCTTAATTGTAGAGGCATCGATAAAAAATAAGTCATATGATAAACAGATATGTGATCTAGTTTCTTCTGATCAAACCCTATATTCTTACAGTTCATTCCACATTATCAGTGTTTCACATAGGTTGTTTCCACATCTTAGAATAATTTCTATAAAGAGTTTAAAAAAGCAAATGTTTTGAAATAAACCATTTCTGGCAATAGTTTATTTGAAATGAGAAATATCATCTGCTACTTATAAATTTATTCTTCTTTTGACATATTGCATGTAAACAAGCTGGGGATTAAAGGATAGGTTTCAGAGCTTTCTGAAGAGAAATATTCTGATTTCATAACTCAGAAACACAGTAAAATGTCTGGCATTAAAATTTCTCTTCAGAAAATTGTTCTAAATTCTAAGCCCCAAAATTGTTCTAAGATCAGAAAAGGAAAAACCATCAATCATTACTTATATACAGAAGGAAGACTCTAAACGAATATCCAAAAATACATAGCTAGTTACTCATTAACCAACACTTATCATTACGATGATGATATTAGAGGTAATTCACTACTAAATACCCATTTTGCTGCTGAAACTGTGTTTATTGTAGAGCCATCAATAAAAAATAAGTTATATGGCAAATGCAGATATGATCAATGATTACTTTTATACAAACCATCAATCATATCAAATTTATAATAAATATTTAAATATTTATTAAAATATTTAACTTAAAATTTAATTAAACATTTTAATACATACTATTTCTAATGTTTCTAAAGTCAAATCGTTGGTAACAAGAGAAAATCCATTGATACAGAAATCAGTTGCTAAGTCCTTAAATATGAGTGTAGCAATAACAAATAAAATAAAAAGGCAAGATTTAGAACCTAAAATGCATAATAATCATCAGCTTTTCCTGAGACATGTGATTCGAAGCAGAATAATTTATAGAACCATGAATAAAAATTATTTAGCAGGCAATAAATGGAAATACATTATGATCCTTGACAAAACATGGGTTTTCCTAAATGAATGCAACAAAATAAAGTCTTATTTATCATCAAAAATGAAGAGAAAATAATGCCCAAACCTGGTTTTGTCAATGAAAAGAAAATTTCAGTGAGGATTTTAAGACCGTCACAGGATTCTTTTATACTGGAAAATAAAAAAATAAGAAGAGTGGGGGGAACATGCTAAAATCAACTTGACGTACTATCAAGAGAAAGTTTTAGTCCAATATTTAAAGAAGGAATTCATTCTTTATACCACTGACTTTCCAAGAGTAAAACTTTCTTAAGACAGAGCAACAAGTAAAATTTCAAAAATTACCACCACATTCCTTGAAAAAGTGAAGCCTGATACAGGTAATGCATATACACCTTTTCAAAGCATTCCTGCAAAGTTTTCTGATGTTTCACCTGTGGACTATTATGTCTTAAGTCTTTTAACAAGAGCTCCGGAAATTATGATGTAGACTTACAGTCCAGAAAAAAATATCTATCAGATTGAACAATGATTGAACTTTACATTTTAAGCATTACTTAAATAGCCCCAAAATTTTTCTAAAAATGCGTAAATCTTACATGCTCTTATATTAGGCAATAATTTTATTATAATAATTAGTACACTTTTGTTTCTTAAATAATATACAGTAATTTGAAGAATGTGAAAAATATAAAAAAATTCTGCTTTCACGACCTGGCAAGATACATAGTTACAAAACTGTAGGAAGAATGAGGGGAATCAATTAGAAGAAGATTCGACATGCATATAACAGATGATTACAATGAATAACAACAGTTTTGTTAAATAAATATTTTAATTGATTTTTCACTAGTCAAATTCAGTGCATATCCTAAGATGCACTTATTTTCTATTAAACACATAATGCGTTTACGCATGCGCGTAATATCTTTACGCATGCGCATAATTTGTTTATGCATGCACATTTAATGTATAACAGACGGTATAAGCTAAGCTAAAATGAACTAATTATCTATTTCAGTTAATGTTGCAGATTGCGTGGTTCCTTAATCTTGAAATTGGATCCAGCTTATTATTTTTTGCAGACTGTTAGAGCAATTTTATAAAAGTAAGCTTGAACTTTCGATTATGTCAAATAGAATTTCTGATTCTGGAGCTGCCAAAGGATCTACAAAGAGAAAGCACATTTCGATGTCCATTAAACAAAAAGTGGAATTGCTGCAAAAAAATGGATAAAGACATGAAGAAAGTGACAGAGAGGTTATTTGCTTCTCTAATCATTCCAAAATATGTTTATCAATTTCACGCTGCTCTGCAGGGGGTGGGGAAACGTCGTGGCACGCAATGAACTGGAAGTCGATCTGTCAGCACTATCCTCATCTTCAGGGCAGCTTATAATTCCTTACTAAATGTAGTGTTTCATCTCGATGACTCCGATATGATTTAAATCAATTTCCTCATCATTATAAATATCACAAATACACATCAAATAGTTTTCTGGTTGCAATTTTCTAATTTTGACTATGCATAATGTATGCTTTACGCATGTGCGCGTTGAAAGAAATGTTTAATAAAGTAAACAAATAAATATTAAGCTTTTTTTTTTGTAAATTTTGATACCCTTTAGATCATAATTGCTCTTTATTTCATAAATTACGATTTCATATTTTTAACTGTATAAATTCAGCATGCCATCTTACCAGATTTAAACTGATGATCTATAAACCGGAAAAATCATTATCCGGAATTGCCGAAGTCCGACGAGTCCGGATTAAAGACTTTTGACTGTAGTAATTTAAAAGGAAATGAGTAAGCTTTAGAAAAAAGCTGCCCCATTTCCTTTACTCATTTTTAAAGAAATGAGTGCCCCCAAACTCATTTCTTTAGAAATGGGTAAAGATTATGCATTTATTGGGTAGGCAAGAAAGTAATTTCGATTTGCACAAATAGACAGTGTTATGTTCCATTTTGTTATTCTTCTATGAATCTTATATATTTTTTTCTTTTGAGTTTTGGCAGCTGATACCTTTAGGTTGCTATAGAAACAAATTCCATGTATTTTTGTTCACAATTATTAGTTTATGATGAATTTTAACATGGGTGAAAACATAAAAATTTTTTGACTTAATTTACTTTTTGATTTTCTTTAAGGCAATGAAAGTGGCTGAGGCTTAAAAAGCAATACGTGAAGTTTATGGTGTTGATTGCTTAACAGAATGCACGTGTCAGAATTGGTTTAAAAAATTTTGTTTTGGAGATTTTTCACTTGAAGATGACCAATGTTCTGGCTGACCTTCTGAAATTGATATTGACAAATATAAAGCCTTAACTGAATTTAATTGAATTGTCATATAACTGTGTGAGAAATTGCAAAAAGGTTGTCTATCACACACAACAATTGAAAATCACATAAGATATCTTGGACTCATTAAGAAGCTCAATATTTGGATTCCACATAAATTGAAAGAAATTCACTTAAGACAATGAATCAATTTTTGCATTTCAAATGTAGTGCAATTTATCTTTTTCTAAAACTAATTATCAATGGTGATGAAGAATGGATCATCTACGATAACATTAATCAAAAATGATCCAAACATGATGGATCACACAAATGATATCAAAAGTTAAACTGCACCAAGAAAAGATCCTGCTGTCTGTCAATTTGGTGGGATGATAAAGGTGTTGTGTATTTTGAGCTGCTTCCAAGCAACTAATAGATGAACTCTGATGTTTACTACCAACAACTTATGAAATTGGAGGAAGCTATCTAAGATAAAAGGCCAGAATTGGCAAATCACAAAAGAACCATGTTCTAGAATGACAATGTGAGGTTTTGCGCATCTTTTGCAACACATAATGGAGCTTGGTTAGAAAGTGATATCGCATCCTCCATATAGCCCCAACCTTGCATGATTCGATCATCATTTATTTTGAAGTTTAAAAAACTTCTTAACCCTTTTGTGTCTAACAGGTTATATATGTCCCATAGCAAAATCAAAACATTTGAAAAGAAAGCACGTCTATTACAAATGTACGAGTCTGTGTCCTACTCGAGTAGTGGATTTTAACTCGAGTACTGGGATTTGGTTTCTTGTGAATTTCACCATGCTCTCTCAATCTATATCCAGAAAATGTATAAGAATGTGCGAGTTTCTTTACTGTCGTTGAAAAGTGATACACTGTTTATAGGGTTTCAACGCAAAACAAAAACAATAGTCCTTCAGAGACAAAGCCCCTTTGGACTGAAAAGGTGAAGCCCAACATAAATATAAAATCTGAGAATGGTATTATCTTTCCTGTATTTTCATATATTTTAACAAAATGCTTGACATTTGTGGACTTGCACTTCACTTGATTACATAGCATACAGTTTCAAAAAGGCTATAATATGAAAACATACTGATAACAAAGATATGCAAAATGATTTTTTTAATTCTAACTTGAAAATGCTTTGGATACTTCAAATGTATCATTTCTCTGGTTGCTAAAAATGGAAACTTGAAAATGCTTTGGATAAAAAGTTTGAAATGCATGGTATTGCTCTTTTGTCCACTTACATAAAAGGTAATTTTTAATTCAAATATAAAAAATTAAAATTATTACATACCTTTTCCCAGCAACAGAACCATCATTTTTTCCAACTGGTTCATCTAGTTCAATTCCAGCCCAGTCACCTTTAGCAAATTCAGTTTCACCAACAAATCTCAAAATTCCTGACTTGATGCCACTTGTAGAGTTTACAACTACTCTTTCTCCTATTCGTAATTTAGAGCAAACACTTTTTGTTGTGCTAGAAATATTTGAAGCAATAGGAGTTCTACTTAATGAACTTAAATTACTTAGAGTTCTAGTGACACCACTTCTAATTGATGATGGATCACCACCTTCTATGGTACTTCCAGGACATCTGGATAGTTTTTGGGGTCGAGCAAAGATGCCTCTTTGTGGTTCACAAGTGAAGTATTTCACACCAGCAACAGAGCCATCATTTTTCCCTACAGGTTCATCTAAGAGAATTCCAGCCCATACACCTGGAGCAAACTGAGTCTTTCCAATAAATTTGATGTAGCCAGGTTTAGAGCCATTGACCCACACTCTATCATCAATTTTGAAATCACAGGTACCATCAGATATATCTCCAGCTTCTAAAAAGTATATAAACAAAATATCAGTACTTTATTCTGATAAAACAGATAGGACAAATTAATACATATTTTGTATTTTCACGTAGAAGATGAGAATTTTTGGATTTTTTTAAAATCTAAATTATGGAGGTTGGTTTATACGTTGATCCGTAAATTTGGCAAAAACCTAGTATTTTTCTCTTAGCCACGTACAAGCGATAATAATGAAATACAGACCATTTTATTTTCTTTACTTTCTGCTTCTTATGAAAAAAATTTATTTCAAATAAAATGAGTTATTTGTTTCATGAAAATGAACTGCTTTATTTTTTAAATTGTTTATGCTGATGTTTTGTAAAAAAGTAAAAAAATCAATTGAAATTTTTTAGATATAAATTTTCAAAAATGTGATTGTAGGCAAAAATGCCTGTTTCTTTCAAGTTTTTTGTTATTCCACATCTTTGTTTTGTAATCCAATTTATTTTTTAAATAAATAAGTTTAATTATTTTAAATATGAACTATTAGTGTGTTATATTCATGATAAAAATTAATTACAGAAGTTTTTTCGCTAGCAAATCAATAATAAAATAATTTGTTTTCCACTTCACATCAAGTCTGTTACCATGGCATTATTTTAGTTTTAGGCAATTAGTTTATAAATCTGCCTAAAAGTAGCAGTACACATTCAGTGACATAGATAAACTAGTCAAGCTAAGTTTGACTACTTTGAATATGTATTGCCCCCTTAAGGGAGATTTATAAACTAATAGGGGATAAAATAATCTCAAGGTAATGGACTTAAAGTATAAGAAAAATTATTTTTATTGATTTGCTAAGTTTATATATTCTAAAATTTTCAATTGATGTTTCTATATTTTAAGTTGCAGAAATATATTTATAGTCATCGTTATACAATGCATTGCTGAAATTAAACTTTAAATGTTAATTTATCTTGAATTTTCTTTCTTTTCCTCTGGGACAACATATGTAAGCAAAATTTGAAAATGGGCCATACCCTTGACATAATAAATAATTTCTGTTGCTACTGACAGCACTCCAGCAATGATAGGAAGATACTAAATCTTACTGGCATGCTTAAAACAAGCTATATCGAATGTATTTTCAGTACACTGTGTCATTCATAGACATCATTTAGTCGCAAAAAATCGTAGTGAAGGTTTGCATGGATCACTAGATTATGTCATTAGGAGCAGTTAATAAAATCAAAAGGAATGCCTTCAATAGGAAATTATTTGTTCAACTTTGTTTGCAAAATGATGAAGACTATGATCGTTTACACAGAAGTATATTAGTTATCTAAAAGTGCATGTTTAAATTGATTTTATGCACTATTTGATTGTGTTAGAATTCTTGGAAAGCAATGACAATGATTTGCGAGACAATTTAATTAACTCAAAAAATGACAATGTAAGGTTTATCCCAAATTTATAACAGTTATTTTTAAGTTTATGCACCTTTCCTATCTCTCCTAGCTTCAGCTTACAAGTCCCTGCCAGAATGTGTTTTTAGAACCATGTTTAAAGCACATGAGAAGAAGTAGTATTTAAGTCAAAGATCCACCGACTTCAAGAAAGAGAATCAGAGTTTCTGACTAGTTTCTGACCTTTTGACTACATCTCTCTAAGCTGTTACTACGCTTGGCCGTATTACGGGCAATTAATAGCTTTGCTAGCTAATTCGATATATAAGTTGAACTTGTTTAGATCTGTATTAGCTTCGGCTAAACCTCTTTAATTAGTCATTAGTTAAGTTCTTATTTCTTACACTTTTAAGTTTAAGCCAAAGTGGAGGCTTTGCCATACAACCTAATAAAGAGGTCGACTGTATATCTTTATTTTGAGCAATAAAGGATAATTAAGCCTTCGTGAATTTACATTTCTATTTCTGAACTTAAGCAATTATTTACTAACTGTTCATTAGGTTCCTCAACACTTAGTTATTAGCTAATAGGAGGAACACTATACAGTACAAAGTCTGAAATCCAGGCGTCCATTATCCGAAATGATCTAAAATCCGGACCTCAAAAGCGTTTTTCTCGTAGGCTTTACACATGCGCATTTAAATCCCCCCTCCACGCATAATAAACCTTCTGGAGAATCTCAATTCTTAATTTTACTTCAACACTAAATAAAATACCTTTTTATTAAAGAAACAATCATTTTAGCATAAATTTGTATGATCAGTAATTTGGCTCCATTGCTGTGTATCTGCTTTGGCACACATCTCAAACCGAAACATTCCACATAGATGTAACGTTGATCTGACGCCAACCTGGCGAATCATTATTTATTATACTTTTCCTTTCATCACCGCATGTTTATCAACACACGACAACTTGAGTAATGACTCATGTAGCAATGCCTAAATAATTTTTTTTTATGTTAGTAATTGAATAATAAAGGAGTATGGTAACCTTTTATGTTGACATTACTCTTGGCCATGATTACAGATTTAAGTTAAATGCGCTAAAAAATTTTGATGAGGAAAACTTTAAAAAAAAATTTTTATGTGCTAAAAATATATTTTTAAATTGTACTCATAGGCCAAAAGACTACATTTAGTGCTATTTGAATTAAGAATAGTTGACTTATTGCTCACATAAACCCAGAACCAGCGGCAGGGCTCATATGGCCGCACTGCACTGTAGAATTTAGGATCGACAGAGACTGCATCAGGCGGTAAGATATTTAGTGCCAGTCCTCAATAAGGCTTAAGTACACTCATGTCCATAAATTAAGGATGTCGGAGTCACGCGGAAATCGAACTCTAAAATAAATATATCACCTGTAAAATCACTACACACATCTTCAAGAATCATATGCAAATTTCAGGAAGTAACCAGATGACACCGATGGTGCATCACAATGACGAGAGTGTAACAGATTGATATATAAGGAATACAGGCAAAGAGGTAAAATTGTTCGCAGGCGCTTTATAAGCATTTCAGTGCAATAACTGAATACAGTCAAAAGTCGTTAATTCGGACACCCATAATCCGGACCTCAAAGCTAAAAACTTTCTGCGCATGCGCCGCGTTGGCACATGCGCACAGGCGTTTTACGCGTGCGCGTAAGACCTTGACTACTGCGCATATGCGTGTGCGCAACTGCAGAATACGTTTTCGCCTGCACGTTTAATGTATAACGGACGGTGTCAGCTAAAATTATCTAATAATCTATTTCAGTTAATGTTAATGATCGCATTGTTCCTTAATCTTCGAATTGGATCCTGCTTATTATTTTTTGCAGACTGTAAGAGCAATTTTATAAAAGTAAACTTGAATTTTCGATTATGTCAAATAGAATTTCCGATGCTGGAACTACCAAAGGATCTACAAAACGAAAGTATGTTTCGATGTCCAACAAACAAAATGTGGAATTGCTGCAAAAAATGGATAAAGACATGAAGAATGTGACAGAGAGGTTAGTGAAAACGAAAAAATTTCGATTGAAAAGTTAGTCGGTATTCTCGGCACAGCAATTAACGGGACTTGAACAGCGGAATTTTGTAACTGAACAAGAAATTATGTCTTTTTATAGAATTAAAGAGAAAGTATTATCACATAAAACGAAGCAACTTAAACAACTTACATTGAGAGAAATGTTTAATAAAGTAAACAAATATTAAGCTTTTTTTTTTTTTTAATTTTGATACCCTTTAGATCATAATTGTTCTTTATTTCATAAATTACGGTTTCATATTTTTAATTTTAGAATTTCTGCATGCCGTCTTACGAGATTTAAACTGATGATCTATAATCCGAAAAAATCGATAATCCGGAATAGCCGAAGTCCCGACGAGTCTGGATTAACGACTTTTGACTGTTTATGATACAAAGAACGCATTTGGATGATTTTTACGTGGTAGAATTATCGGCCGTCTGGAATGTGGGCGTACCCAACTGGAAGTATCAGACGAACTTGGAATTGCCCAGAGTGTCATCTCCAGGCTTTGGCAATGATTCCAAGATGATGGTAATGTGAGTAGACGTAACAGCACTGGTCGCCGCAGTGTTACAACGCCGAATGAGGCAGTTACTGCCAAAAGAAACAGGCGGAGCACAGCCTCAGACCTGTCTCGTCAGCTCTCTTCAGCCTCTGGTACGACAATTTCAAGGCAGACCGTGTACAGACGCTTAGGGCAGATTGGTCTATATGCTCGTAGACCTGTCAGATGCGTTCCACTTACTGCAACTCACTGTCGCCTGCGGTTAGCCTGGAGAAGAGAGCATGCATTGTGGACACCGCAACAGTGGGCTTGTGTGATGTTTTCCGATGAGTCCAGATTTAGCTTGTAGTCTGATTCTCGCCGGACTTTCATACAGAGAACTCCAGGTACCCGTTACCACCAAGAAAACATCATTCAACGACACTGTTACAATGGTGTAGGAGTGTTCGTTTAGGGTGGAACTATTCTGGGTTCCAGAACTGACCTGCATGTTCAAATTGGAACCATGACAAGCTAAATCTATCGGGACGTAATTCTGGAACAACATGTACATTTGTTTCTGGAACAACATGTACCATGGGCGCATAATTTGTGTTTATGGATGACAACGCCAGTCCTCACCGTGCAAACATCGTAAGCGAATGCCTTCAATCGGAGGATATCACCCGTATGGACTGGCCAGCATTCTCACTGGACTTGAATCCAGTACAGCACGTGTGGGATATGCTTGGCTGACGAGTTGCAGCCCGTCAACCTCCTCCTACATGTCTACTGGAACTTTGGAGAGCATTGCTTTTTGAGTGGTGTAATATCCCCCAAGATCAGATCGATAATTTGATACTCAGCATGCCTAGGCATTGTACAGACTGTATTGCATCGTCTGGGAGACATACAATGTATTAACAATCATACCAACCATTTAATGTTGGTTTTTTTGTAAATAGGTTTTTTCTTTTGTAATTTGCTCCAGGGAGAAAAAAATCGCTAATTTTTTTAATAATATCAAACATATAGCATCTTTTTTTGATTTTTACCTTTTGTTTAATAAATAAGCTTTACAAATAAGTCAAATTTGTTTTGCTTCTAATTCTTCCTTTGCCTGATTTTGCGTAATCCTTAATTTATGGACATGAGTGTACATGTGGGGAATTTATTTATTCAGAACTCTGATAAGCCTTAAGTATGTGCAAGAAATAGACATAAGTATAATAAATAGCTAATACAATTCAGGCTTAATTGTCGCAATGCACAATAGAAGCAAGATAAAATTTAACGGAACAACTTATCGTTAGTAGCCAAGCTCATGATGCATAGCCAAATATGCATATAGTGAATGACAGTTAAATTTCATGATGATAACCGCTAATTTTAAAGGTTTTTTGATATCGCAAAACAATGGTGAAATTTTCCAATTAATGGATTTTGTAAAGAAATGTGGAGAAGCAGTAATAAATGAAGATGATATAAAAGAAGTTTTTCAATGTGATGACAATGCTTCTCAATCCTGAATCAATTAATGAATGGCAAAATCTGTAATATGGTTCTAGATCCAGAAGAAAATGACAAAGAAGTTACTGAAAACGAAAAAATTTCTATTGACAACTTAGATGGAATGCAGTTACAGGACTTCAACAATATAATTAAACAAGAGATTATGATTGTCTACAGAATTAAAGAGAAAGTATTAGCATAAAAAATGAAACAACTTACATTGAAAGAAATGTTTAATAAGGTAAACAAATAAATATTAAGTTTTTTTTTTTTTTTGTAAATTTTGTTACCCTTTAAATCATAAATAATTCATTATTTCATAAATCATGGTTTCATATTTTTAATTTTATAATTTCTACATGTCATCTTACTATATTTAAATTGATGATTTAATATCTGGAAAAATCCTGTTGGAAAATATGACTTATTGTAACCCTTTTTCTGCATCATCTCTCCTCCTTGAAATATTTATTAGGCTTAGTTCTTATTTTGAAGGGATATAGTAGTTACTTCTACTTCGTTTTCACTGCCACTGTTTGTGTCAAGAACGGACTGTTTCAGCCTAATTAAGATGCAAAAACGAAATGTGATGTTATGTCATCTGAAAAGCCGAGTTGTGCCGATAGCTGATTGGTTGCCGTGAGATGACATCATGCCTACTTCTGGTATAAGTACCTCGCATCACTCTGGCTCATCCCTACGACATTGCTCTCACTACTGAAGCTGATCCTGAGTTGCTGTCGTCTCTTCTTGATGTTCACGATAAGTATGTTTTCTTTATTCTTTCCGCCATTAGGTTAAAAGTTAGGATTCATGCATATCATGGACAAGGAGGCGATCGAAAACCGTATCAAATCTGTGTGTGATCACAGAAATCTGGAAGTTACCTGCGATAACTTAGAAAAACTTAAGCAACCTATGCTTTCTGAGTTTCATGCTTATCAAAATTCATTTAATCCAAATAATGTGACTGAAGTTCACTTAGCTCACGTCAATGCTATGGAAAAGGATATACAAATCTTAGAATTATACATTAATGAAATGAAACAAAAAGAAACCCTAAATAATCCAACAGAGGAAACAAATCAATCTGATATTACTGCTAGTCAAAAATCTAAAATCAAAAAGAAAACCACAATAGATAAAGAAGGATACATAACCCCTAAAAAAATTCTTAAAAGAACTCTATCAAATTCCGAAATTGAAGAACCAGCTCAAAAAAATAAATTTGAGGAACTAAACCCTGAAGACAATATGGAAGCAGAGGAAGGTAAATTTATTACACCCAACAAAAAAGCAGGACACATTCCCCCTATAGTCTTAGCAGACTTCATGGGGGATTGGGATAAGATGAAAGAAGATTTTGAAGAGCAATTAAATATCAAAAAATATCGTGGAAAACTAAGTGGAGGTACACTGACCATAAGAGTTTATGACTCAGACCACTACCGCACAGTTACTGAATACCTAACTAAACTACATATTCCTTTTCATACTTTTAAACTCAACAGTGAAAAGCCTATCAAGGCAATAATTAAAAAACTTCCAAAAACAGCTAATATGGAACTAATCAAAAACGATATTGCCCAAGAAGTTATCCCAATTAAAAAAATTCGACAAGTAATTCACACTATTGAAGGAAAGAAAGTTCACCTTCCTGTTTTTATAGCAGAATGTACTAGAAATAAAGAAGGTAAAAGAATATATGATCTAAAGAAACTCGGAGGTCTGGATGTCTTTATCGAGCCTTTTAAAGCTCGCCCTGGACCCGTGCAGTGCCAAAGGTACAGGCACACACGGGACAAAAGCCACTATAAACATCACTGTTTAAAATGTGCAGAGCCTCATGAAACATTCACTTGTAAACAAACAAAAAATGACAATAAACTCCCTGTCTGTGCCCTCTGTGGGCAAAATCACGTTCTTCCTTCAAAGGTTGCAGTAAACATCCTTATAATGTTCAGAAGCAAATCGAAGAATTTAAAGCTTTAAAAGAAGAAAAGAAAAAAGAACAATTTAAATTTAACAAAAAGAATTTTCCTTTACTCCCTGAGAACAAACTAAAAAATGTATGGAATACTTCCAAGAAAAATGAAAACACTAATAAAACAGAAGACACAAACTCAAACCCACTTGGCTTTTTTAACTGGATAAAAATCCAATTCACTCAAGTTAAAGAATTCTTCCAGAAATTTAAAACAGCAAAAACAATATTTGACAAACTAGAGGTCGGTATGGCGGCCTTCGAATATTTCTCAAATCTAAACTATGAATTTTAATCAAACTCATAGTCAAGTAAATTTTATCTCAGCTACAAATAGCTTCTTAAAGATTTGTTACTATAATGCAAACAGCATCAGATACCAACAAGTGGAAATTTCAAATTTTCTTACTAGACATAACATTGATGTTATGCTAGTAAATGAAACCCATCTCCGCTCTTGCGACAAATTTAAAATACAAGGCTACCGCATCTACAGAAAAGACAGAAGACATAATAGAGGAGGAGGAAACGCAATTCTCATTAAAAACCATATCAAAACAGCCAAATATGATTTAAACCCTGCTTGTACTATAGAAAATGCTGCAGTACTTATCTATAGTGGTTTTAGAGAACCTTTTCTTTTTATCTCCGTCTATAATCCCCCCTAAAGCACTCTTGATCTCAATAATCTGAAACTAAACTACTTACTGAAAATAACTACCCCACTTTAATAGCAGGTGATTTAAATGTTAAACATTCCTCTTGGAACTGTAGAGTCACAAATAGAAATGGAGAAATTTTAAGCAACTTCATCCACAATAGTAACATCAATCTCATTGCTCCTAATCACCCAACGCACTATACGCACAACGGACTACAAGATATTTTAGATATAGTTTTGATGAAAAACCTTCCTAATATTCCTAATCTTGATGTTCTCTCAGAACTTTCGTCTGACCATCTCCCTATAGTCTTCAACTTCTATGGATTTTATCCCCCTCTCCCTAAAGCTCATACAAAAGTTAATTGGTATATGGTTACCGAACAGCTAAATTCTGTAAACAGCAGAGCCACATTTCGTTATGACTGTGATATTGAGCTGGAAATCACCAGATTAAACTCCAAAATTCAAAACGCTATCGATAATGTTACCTATAAAGTCAAGAATAAAAATCCCTATGGCATCCCAGAAGAAATTAAATCTCTTATACAAGAAAGAAATAGACTTAGAAAAAGATGGCATATTACTCGCAATCCTACTGAAAAACATCATATTAATTATTTAAACAGAAAAATAAAAGAAGACATCGCCACCCATCGATCAAATTCGTGGGATAATTTCCTAGAAAACATGGATCTTTACCCAAACTCTGTTTGGAAAGTAGCTAAATCACTCAGAAATCTTTCACCCAATCAAATTCACCCCCTGTATAACATAGGCAAAGTTCACCACTTCGAAGACTCCATTGCTGAAACTCATGCAAAAGAATTAGAAAACATTTTTAAACGACATGAAAATAAAAATTCAGATCACGGAAAAGATATTAATTACTCTGTCAATAGCATCCTCAACAGTCCCATCATCAATTTTTTTACGCCTGCATCTCCAAACGAAGTTCAGCAAATTATTAAAAAATTAAAGAAGCGCAAAGCTAAAGGATATGACATGATTTCTAATGAAGCGTTGCAAGCTTTACCTAGAAGATGCATAGTCTTAATTACAAATATTTTTAATGCTTGTATTAGACTCAGCTACTTTCCATCGCAGTGGAAACACTTGATCATTGTTACCATCCCGAAACCAGGAAAAGATCCAAAGCTAGCAAAAATTACAGACCCATCAGTCTTCTGCCAGCGCTTGGAAAAGTTTTCGAACGAGTACTTAGTGCTCGGCTCCCCAATCATCTAGAACGCCTTAATCTAAGAGATAAGCATCAATTTGGATTCTGCAAAGGCCACAATACCACACATCAAATATTAAATTTAGTTGAATTTATTGCCCAAGAATTTACAAAAAAGAACAGAGTATCCGCATGCTTCCTCGATTTTGAAAAAGCTTTCGATCGAGTGTGGCATGCTGGCTTACTTCATAAGCTATCTAACTTCCTTTTACCAAACAGCTTTATCAAGCTTATGCATTCTTATTTTAAACATCGTACTTTTCAAGTGCACTGTGGTGAAGCAATCTCTTCAAAAAAAGTGATTTACAGTGGAGTAGCTCAAGGCAGTGTTTTAAGACCGAAGCTTTTTACAATATTCATAAATGATATGCCTCTACCTTTTCATTCTAATATACTCAAATATGCCGACGACACAGTCATCCTCACCAGTTCACGAAGTCCAAATAATGCTTTAGAGAAACTTCAGCTCCAAGTCAACATTATTAACAAATTTTGTCAAGACTGGAAAATCAAACTAAATACTGATAAATGCTGTGTAGTTCTCTTCTGCAGATACAGAAAAAATATCCCAGTGAATATAAATATCCGACTCAATAACCAAGATATTCTGTTGCCAACTCCTATAAATACTTAGGTGTCTATATTGACAAAACCCTAAATTTCAAAGATCATATTCAATATGTTACAATAAGGCTAACGCTGCTTTCATTGCTCTCTACTCATTAATTGGAAGAAACTCTAAGTTAAACCTCCGTACCAAGAAAAATATCTACATCTCACTCATTCGCCCAATAATCCTCTATGCAGTTCCAGCCTGGGCTACTGCCCGAAAAATAGACAGACAAAAATTAAATGTTCTTCAAAACAAAATCTTACGTAGCATAGTGAACGCACCCTGGTTCGTGCGAAATTCTCAAATTCACAAAGACCTGGATATCAACCCAATTCACCACCAAATCCTAATTTCTGCACACAACTTCTTTGAAGATATGAGAAATTCTCCCTATGAAGCTATTAAATCGCTTACAGACTATGACCCTACTATTGAGCACATTGTGAAAAGACCTCGAACGATCCACCAAAATTCTAAGTGGTGGTAGTGTATATAATGTTAAAAAAAAAAAAAAAAAAAAAAAAAAAATTACTATTCCTTTGCAGTTACTATTCAAGAAAGATGAACTTTGCAAAGTTTGGACCTTATTTTTCATCGATGAATTCTTCGTTTTACTACTTATTTAACCAAGATTTTTATTTTTACTATTTCGTATCGTGTGTTTTAAAATCAAAGTTCGTGGTAACACCAAGTGCTTACTCTCAGTCATTAGCCCTAGTGAGCTACATGACCTCATTTTCGCCTTTTACAATTTCCTATTCATTTAATGATTATATCGCAAGTTTAGAAGATTTTCAAGTGTTTCAAAAGACATAGGACACTTAAATTCACAGATAGATGTTGCTTTTATTATGTTCGAACTTTATTTATTTCCAAAAACTACAAAAAACTTCATTTTTCGAACTCTGACTCCTCGACCAATCTAAATGTCGGACGCTGATCACGTGTTTCTGCTCTTCTTGACTCACGCAGAAGCTTAGACTTTCATTTCGCTTCTCGCCACCATTTACGTATGTAATCACCCATGCTATGCCATGATATGCAATTTAGCAAAACTTATTTTATGAGTTCTCTCATTTATTGATCTTGCCTTCGGGCGCGATGTATTCTTAAATACACCTCTTAAATTTTTAACTTTATGGCCTATGGTAAAATGATAATATACTGGTAAGAGCTCCTAGTAGCTAAAGCCAGCAGTAAAGATATGATCCAAGATCCAAGGCTCATCCCCTCTAGTTCCTGCTTTCTTGGCTCTTGGGTGTGCGGTTTCCAGACCCTATTGAAAGACATTTTGCGATGCGTGCAGTCCGGGGATAAGTTCCTTGGTTCCAGTCTACAAGTTGGTTTTTCCCGAATAAGTTCCTTGGTTCCAGACTACAAGTTGACTTTTCCGGAATAAGTTCCTTGGTTCCTGTCTACAAGATGAGTGACTGCCGTGGGCGGCATCCATGTTCTTCATGAAGGCGGCATTTAACATAAGTTAGCGGCGATTCCTCGTGTTCAACTACTGTGAACGGAGTTAGGCTGGATTTAAGTGCTCTCAAGGACTTAACATAATTTTTAGGTGCTTTCTTGATTATTAAGCGTGGACCTATTGACAGTGTAGCTAATTTCATTTGAAACCACATAATTTCTGTTTAGAATACGTTTTTCGCGTATTGAATGCCAGTATTTTGGAGACCAGGTAAAATATTATTTGATATATGAAATTTTTGATAATGATGGTTATATTATAATTTCTAAGTTACTGATATTATTTAAATTTATTCATTGTGTTTTTATTTTTTTATATATTGTTAATAAATTGGTTAAGTTTGAAACCTTTTATTGTCTTCAATGTCTGCACATCACATAACTTTAGAGAGCCTCTATTGCTACTGCTGCTAAATGTTTAATTTTATAAACTTTAAACTTTGCTTTTGCATCAAATCCCAAATCTAGAATCGCTGAAGTCCCGACGAGTCTGGATTTCGGACTTTGTACTGTATTGGCACCCGAAGCAGCTTGGCAAACTATGCTGTTAAAAAACGAAAAATTTATGTTGATCCCTCTGACCTTTCAAATCCCTCAGCCACCAGCAAATAGTATGGAGGGATTCAGTTTGATTGCAGAAACCATGCAAGCAGCTATAAGACAGCTGCAAAATTTGATGACAAACGTTCTGCACTGACTTTCCAAGAGCAGTTGGACCTGCATTTCACGTTACACCCTGTGAACCAGCTGCAAAAGTTAAAATTGCTGCAGCTAACTTAAAAGGCCAGGCCCTGAGTTGGTTCAAGGGAAACGGGGGATCCAGGATCGGACACCTACACATAGGAAAACTTTAAAACCGTGCTATTGAAAGTGTTTCCCATAGTTAAAGACCGAGCGAAGCTAGAAGAGGAATTGCTTAGCAAATCTCAGACCAATTTTGATGAGAAGATGGACTTTATTCCTAGAAAAATTCAAATATTTAATTTATTATATGGAAAGATGCTGGATAATGAATTAATTGAAATGATATTGCCGCGTCTACTCCCATAAATTCAAGATTTTCTAGAAGTAACAAACCCTCAGATGCTAGAAAACATATATCAACTCGCTGTGAAGTTTCAGAGCAGATGAACTGCTGAAAACACAGGTTCAGGTAATTTCTGCCAGTATTCAAAGTTTTTGCCTCATCAAAGTAAGCAGAATTCTTGTCAGCAAGTGCGGAAAACTGAAGAAGGAGATAACAAAAAGAGGGGTCAGTTTAAAGCATTTGGAGATCACAGTAAGAAGCAGCAGAAGCAAGGGGCGGAAAATAAGGATTTAAACTGATGAGGGTAGCCAAGAAGAGGGCCTTGTTACCCCCTAGAAATTAAATTAAATACATTACTCATACAATATTTGGCCATGCCGGAAATTCATATCTTAATGAACAATGTTCCTATTACCGCCTTTCGTGATACTGGAGCTCAATGCTGCTTCCTGTCGCAAGACTTCTTTAAGCATTTTTGCAATTATAGGTTGTTTAAAACTATGGGACAGAGGGTTATTGCCACCCAAGGAAAACAGCGTGCCTACATGGGAAAAGTAGGGCTGCACATATAAAGAACGAGGTACAAAAAGTAAATTTTCTGGTAGTAAAAGATCTATTAACTTAGGTTATTTTTGAGGTTGACTTTTTACGTGCAGCAAGCGAAAAATTAAATTTTAAGAACTCTACTTTGCAGGTGCAGTTGGACACTGTTGAAGAAGAGGAGGGGGGGGCATGCCAGAGATGGATCTCGACCATCTTCAGGAAGAATAGAAAAAGAAAATGGAAAACGTGGTAAGACAGTTTTGTAAATTATTTGATGACAAACCTGATTTCTGTCAGATTGTGCAGCCCGAGATTAATGATGGAAATGCTGCCCCCCAATCTGGTCTAAGCCATATCGGTATGACCAAGCAAAAGAAGATATATTAAAATAGCATATTAAGAAAATGCTGAAGAATAAAATAATTGTTCCGAGTAGCAGCCCCTATGCAAGCCCAGTAGTTTTATGTAGAAAGGAAAACGGCCTGGAAAAAATTCCCCTTAAGTGGGTGGAAATAATTTCCCTTAAATGAGCATCGGCAAAAACAGTATTAGATTCGTTTTTAAATAAGTATATTTTAAAATATCAGGCCCCATTAAAAGTAATAGCTGATAATGGGAAACAATTTGTTAGTCACTTATTTAAAAATGTTTGCACAGGACTTGGTGGACTTAAAAATGGTACCGTTTAGTCTGCAATCGAATATTATGGAACGTGTAAACAAGAATATTATTTAAAATTATTCAGGGACACATTAAAAATTACCATGACCGTTCAGATAGCTGCATCAATGAATTAGGTTTTCCTTTAAGAATGGCGAAGCGCGATACAACGCAAAAGACCCCCTCCCCCGCAGAACTCTTTTTAGGGAGGAAAATTTTAACTCTCTTAGATAAACTCCTTTTGGCGAAGCGCGATACAACGCAAAAGAACCCCCCCCCCCCCGTTGAACTCTTTTTAGGGAGGAAAATTTTAACTCTCTTAGATAAACTCCTTTTTTTTTTTTTTTTTTTTTTGTGCAGCAAAGGGAAGAAGAATTTAAATTAAAGGACATTCAAGAAATCATTAATGAAATGATCAAAATTCCAATTTAGTGAGGCAGAAACAGAAAGTCTATTATGAAAGGAATATAGACGGGAGGTAAAATATTCTGTAAGTCAAATGTTTTGAAAAATCAAGAAATCCTTATTATCTGCCCCAGAAAACAGAGTCGCAAAAGTTGAGCCCAGGTTCGAAGGGCCTTTGTGATTGAAAGGATCACATACGCAAAGGTTTATTTAAAGGCTGTAAATGGCCACGAAATAATTGCAACCGTTGATAAAATTAAACCATACTATAGTTGTACTGATTTTGAAATCTTAAAAGATGTATTGCAGGATCCTGGAAGTGTGCCAAGAACTCCGATTAGCCAAGCAATGAGCTGGAATCCCTCAGCAGAGAAACGGAAGCAGGTGGAAAGTATGGAGGAAAGACCAGCTAAACGAATACAGCTGCGACAAAGTCCAATATTAGTGGAAAAGAGCAACCAGTTGGACACTGTAAAGAAAGTCCCGCCATAACGAGTTTCAGTGCCAGTGAAGAAATGAAATAGAACAACAGATTTAGAACCAGTGAAATGAGTGGCATCACAAATGGGTACGGAAGCAACGAAGGAGGCATCGCTAGATAGTCTTCGTTACCCGTTGACAACCATGCCAAGGGTCCCCACTTTTGAGGCCCAGGGCGAAGAATTCCCACAGGGAATAGAACAGCTAACATGTTATCCGTGCCATTTCAGCAATTTAGGAAGTCCAAATGGATGCCTAAGAATCTTCATTAAAGAAGTGCTCCTCCAGGAGCTCAAGAGAAGGGCCGAGTACCAGAACCCTCAACCTACCAGGAAGTCAGCCCAGTTCATCACCCGAGGGAAGAAACAAAAAGACGGTCCGGCAGAAAATACCAGCCATCCAAGGAGGAGAAACTTCATATGTCCTACCTGGAGACGTTTTGCCCCAAGAGAATGGTGGAGTTTAAAAACAAACAAACATAATAATAATAATAATAATAATAATAATAATAATAAGTGAAAATTTCTTTGTTTGCTTATTTTAGAATGCAAGTTCAATTTACATCATGTTGTTCAGTGTTGCTAAATGCTGTTAAAAGCAAGAATTTTGAATTCACAAGTTTGCGAGAAAGCATATTATAAATATCTTTTAGTTTGAAAGACTTGAAATAATGATGGAAATTGTTGTTAACTTGAACTTTAAAAGGTAAATTTTAGGAAAAGATGGTAAATTATGTATAGCAAGTATGTAACTTGTGATGTAAAGTGAATTTAAATTTTTATTGTTAAATGTGGAAAAATGTTGTTTTGAAAGTAAAAATTCTGAATGTCAGTTGTAAAAGTGCTTTAAAGTTAAACTTTGTTTAAGTATAAACATTGTTTAAATGCAGACTTGGTATAAATGCAAAATCTTGTTTAAATGAACGATTGGAAAGGAAGTACAGAATGAACGTGTTAAAAGTTAGGCTCTCCAACCAACACTTAAAAGTTTAAATCAAGCTCTCTTTAGCACATTAGGTGCAATTTTGTATTTAAGCAGTCTCTGAGGTCTCAAACATCAATTTTTAAAAACTCGCAGATGATGATGGTAATGTTGATTCACAGTAACACAACACAGGCACGCTCAATTCATTCAGAACAAATTTCTGGATGTAGCAGAAAGCATGAGGGAGGAAAATGAGTTAAAATGTGTGTGAATGAAATAGGATTTGTACACATTTATGCACATGGAAATTAAGGACTTTTAAGGAGCATTCATGAAAAAAATTAAGGACCTATCAGCAAATGGGAGCTAAAAAATTCAATTCATTCAGCTTATATCTGAATTTCACTTTTGTAATAACATTCTAAGAATAAAATAGAGCCGTAAGTAGGATGCATTCTTATTTAAAACAAATTTGAGAATGAAATCCACATTATAAAATTTATTAAATAGCAGTAAATATTTTACACGTATAATACTCGGACATATTTGAAAGAAGATTGGGGACATTTTATTTAAATTTTATTAATAGCTTTATGCTGATTTTTTCTTTTATGTCTCATTTTGCCATGTACTTACTCAGTCTAGAGGTTAGTAATTAGCAGGTAAATTTTATGTCAAATAGGATAGTTTAAAATGAGAAATAAAATCATAATCAGTATGATTTGTAACAGAAGATTAGTTGTTGCTAGTGTTGCTGCTTGCTGAGAGAGAAACCTGTTGATCAGGAAAAAAAAAAAAAAAAACTGAAAGCATGTTGTAGCATGGCTGGCAAGTTTTCAAAGTTAGTTGTGTTTTGTCTGTCTGAAGCAATTAGTGTATAAGGTATTTCTCCCACATTTCTTCGTGGTGTGGTGGTTTGCACACTTGGCTCGGTCCATGGTTTGATGCCCGGCAAAGGCGCTGCATATTTTCCATCTTTCCCGCTTCTAAAAAATACCTAATGTCTCTACAGAAGCGCCCAAACTAAAAGGGTGGTAGATGATGATTCTCATCACCCAGGTTTTTGACGATTGGGTCCTCTAAAACCCCAGTCGCCTTTAAAAGGAGGGAGTATATAAGGTATTGCTCCTGCCTTCTTGGCATGCCTTCATGGTGTGGTGGTCTGCACGCAAGTTCGTATTCCAGAGGTCCGAGGTTTGATTCTCGGTGAAGGCGTTTGTTCACTTTTCATTTGTTCCTGTTTAAAAAAAAAAATCCTAATGTCTCTACAAGTGTTGTACCTTCATATAGTTTCTGGGATTGTAACCTGGTTAATATATTTTAAGGTTCCAATAAGCCACTAATATAGCAGTAATAAGTTGTTTTGTGTTATTTTAAGTCTCACTAGATGCAAAGAATAAATTTAAAATACAATAGTTTTTACATTTTCGTGCTGTATTTTGTGGCCACAGTAATGATTAATGAAAAGCAATAACTTGCTTTAATATGCATAGATAACTTTTAAAGATGAGTAGTTAGTTATAAATAATTAAATTATAAATAAATACTCTCAGTCATTATAAATTTACATGACCATTATTAAAATCACAATCTAATAACATTTCACAGTTTAAAATACATGTAATTTATGACACTGATTCTTAAACGGTATTAGGGTTATTAACACATTAAAAGTTATAAAACAAAATATTTATGCATCTTTTTAACTCGAAGTGTTTCTATACATTTTGGCTAATTTATATCAATTCTCTCTTTCTTCTCTTTAAACGTCTTTTCTAACAATTAGAAATCTGTTTCAATACACAAACCAATGTTCCCATTAGTTTCTGCGTGATTTATCTCTTAACTTGTAGTCTCTCAATAGTGTACCTAACAAGGTTTTACGAGATCTGGTAAAAGTTAAATAATCCAAAACCTCTGATAGACATGAAGCAAATTATCGTTATGTCTGAAGGTAACTACAGCGTCACATAAAAATTTCAATAAACCTCTTATTTAAAAAGAACTTGGAACATACAGGCATGTTCTTATGTTGACAAAATCAACTACAGCTTTTGGTGATGCAAGTAAACAGGAACAGCCAAATTCAATCTAAAAATGTAGACTAGTATTCAAAGACTACACAATTTAAATTTAATCTAAGATCGCTCAAAAACTTCATCATAGAAACAAATTCAAATATTAGCAATGATAATGCAAAGATGAATAATTACAAATTATCAGATGTATCAGGAACTAAGGCAATATCCAAGTGGAAAGCAAAAACTTTCTGGCTTACAATCCAAAAAACTATCTGATTTGCATTATGGTGAGGAAATGGAAAGGGAAAGCTATAGTAAAGGCTAAAATTTTAAACAACTGATTAATTTGCATATGTATTCAGTTTCTTTCAATATGTTTCCTCTTCACTTCAGAATTTTTGGAATTAAAGATTTCTGTTATTCTAAAAAGCCAAATGCATTTAGAATATAAAGGAAAAGCTACTAATTTTAGTTCTTTGGTAATATGAATATTCTGAATAAGTATGAAATGATAAGTGGTAAGGGCTGGTTTGAGCCGATGAGGCAGAATTTTTAGATTTTAGTGACACGCCGAGCAACAAAATCTAGAAATGGCAAAACTTTTAGAATTTAGGGCAGGGACTGGGAGCAGAATTCAGAAGAGCATTAAACAGCAGAATTTAGGAAGGCACTAGGCACCAGAATTTAGGAACGACAGAGATTTCATCAGATGGGAAAAAGCTCACCACCAGCCCTGTGTATGATCCATTGAGACGAACAAGGTGAATCTTTTAAACTGTCAGTTTTTAATTTCTTTATTAATAAAAAATTATTTTTTATAAATGCTGTCCAGGCGAAAATATTAGAAATATTTTTGGTATTTTAGATGCTTGTGTCTAGTGAAAAGTTGAGAAAATAAAGAGAAGATAAACATGTTAAGAAAAAGACTTCTAGCATCAGAAGTACAACATTCAAACATTATATTCTCAGTGTCCTTACAAAAATTCTTCACAATGTAAGAAATTCATCATAAAATTTCTGTAAAATACATCCATTATGTGTTAATACAATGAAGATATTTTTTATTTTGTCACATTTTAATGGAGCCTTCTAGAATTGTGGGTCTGTAAAGCTTGCCTTCAAATCCTTCTAAACTTTCCAACTTGCAATGTCTAAAATCCTGAAGAAAAATTAGCCCTACCAATTTTGCAATAGAAAAAAGGCCAGAAATAGTTTTAAAAAAAATCAGTGGAAAAAAATGTGAAATTAATTTTATAGAGAAAACTGGTGCATATTCTAATAATTCTGAATATTCTGAAACAATTACATGGGAAAACTTTTACCATGAAAAAATTGAAAGCAAGAAATTTTTAATTAATTACATAGCTATTTTGCTTTTGCTATGAATTGTTTTGTAAAGTGTACTTTATAACATTTATTATCTTGCTAATTTTTCATATTCAAAATACTGTATAATAAGTCGCCAAAACGAAAAGTAATGTCTCTTCATAATATGACAGCAAAAAAATATAAATGTTTTATTTTAATGTTATTTCCTAAATATAATTTCAATATATTACCATTATTTCAGTTAAATTTATCAATGTTATAATGTTTTTAAAAACCATCGATGAAAAATTCCCAGATTTCCGAATTAAAATTTTTTTATAGAAAGTGATATTAAAACTGCCGAAATGTTGATAAGCCACCAAATTTCGAGCCGTTTTATAAAAGAATTCACATCCACAAAAGCAGAAAAATGTTTAAGAGCTCTTGATTAGAAAAAAATGAAATAATTTTGAAATAATGTTTCACGTCTTGCTCAGAAACTCAAGTACCCCCACCCTTTATATTAGAAATAGGAACAAATTATAACCCATGAACCCATTCAAAAGACAATCATATTTGTCAGTGAATCACCAAAAATATTCCTCCAAAATGATAATTCACACTCAAAATAGCAGTTGTAAAAACAAGATCGAAATTTCAGATGATTAAAATTAAGGACCTTCTGACGATTTTGGCTGAAATTAAGGACTTTTAAGAACCAAAAATCGATTAAAAAAATTTTAAGGACTCTTAAGGACCGTACGAGCCCCGTTAAAGCTGTTTGAGGGCCAAATAAATGTATTAATATGTATTTGGAAGGGGAAATGCAAAATTTTTTTGTAAAATCAAGTACTAATATCTTTTCCTTCCAGATATTTTGGAAGGACTAAAGCATATATCAAGCTGATATCAAGATTAAGATGTATGTGCTAGCAAGAATGTTGTAAATTGTAAGGATTATTTTTTCTTAGTTTTAGCTTAGCTTTAGATCTTTTGTAAAGTTGGCCCTAACAGTTACAATTCAATAATGAGAGTGATTTAAGAAAGCACAGTATTAGAAGGTTAACATTGAAGTGTGAGGAAGGTTTTGTAGAATTTAAACTCTTAAACAGTTTGTTGTGAGACCTTATTCTTCAAGTAGTTAAATTCTGGTGGGGAAAAGATGAAAGGTTTATCCTAAGTTTATAACAGTTATTTTTAAGTTTATGCACCTTTCCTATCTCTCCTAGCTTGAGCTTACAATTCCCTACCAGAATGAGTTTTTAGAATCACGTTTAAAATACATGAGGAGAAGTAGTATTTAAGTCGAAGTTCCACTGACTTTGAGAGTGCAGGCTTTTGACTAGCATGTGTTTGCCTTTTGGTCTTTCTAAGCTGTTACTATATTTGGCCATATTATGTGCCCTTGATAGCTTTACTAGCTAATTCACTAATTCGATATTTAGTGGCCAACTAGATCTGCGTTAGCTTTGGCTAAATCTTTTTAGTTAATCATTAGTTAAGTTCTTATTTCTTACACTTTTGAGATTAAGCCCAAATTGAGGCTTTGCTGTATGTCCTGAGAAAGAGGTCAACTGTATATCTTTATTTTGAGCAATAAAGGGTAATTAACCCTTCGTGAGTATATGTTTCTATTTCTGAACTTAAGCGATTATTGGCTTAGCTATTCATTAGATTTCCCAACATTTAGTATTTAGATAATAGGGAGGAACACTACAACATAGCTAATATGACTGATTTATTTGCCAAATTTAATGAAACTAATTTGAAACTACAAGGTGATCAACTAAATTTAAAAGCGTAATAAAACTAAAAGCGTAATATACGCGTTTGTTACAAAACATTTTCTGTACAAACAAAACATGGGAAGAAGAATGTTCTCAGTTTCCAAATCTTTTGAAATTGCAAAATAGAGATGAAGATTTGCTTGCTTATGTCAAGGCCTAACTGCTCTTCATACAGACCTGAAACGAAGATCTGAAGACATTTTACACTTGGATATTCCTGACTGGGTGTTGAACCGTTTTGCGCATGGAAAAGATCCTAAACACAGATGAATGCATACTAATACAGGAGCAGCTTATTGAAATATCCACAAATGAGTTACTTAAAAACCATTGTTTGAACAAAGATACCACAAATTCTGGTTACGAAAATAGATCCCAATTTTATATCCTGCATTATGGGTTATTGTACAGAAGTAGTTGACTGCTTTCCTGTCTTCCTATTTGGTAGTTGTGGATTCAGTACCCTTATAAACCTCATCACACACACACACCCAAAAAAGAAAAAAAGAAGAAAAAAAAAAAAAAAAAAAAAAGAAAAGAAACTGACTAGACATTAGTGTTTGTGAGAATTTGCAGCTGCTACTGGAAAACATTGAGCTGGATATAAATACACTCATATCATCAAGTTCATCAAGTCATTGATTTTTTTAAAATTTTATTTTAAACAAAAGTTATAATTCCAACAAATACTTCTTCAACAAAATGTTTTTATAAATTTGTAATTTTTATACTATGCATTTATGTAACTTTTTCACTTGGGGGTCCATGGCCAAATTTTGACTATAAAAGGGATCCATAGTTCGAAAAAGTTTGGGAACCACTGCTTTAAAACACTGCTAGGCATGATTCCCACTGCTCGCAGGCACTAACATTGAAAATGGCTATCAACCCATAGTAATATGAGCATGACATATATTAAACCCTTATCACATACGATATTTGTTGCCGGAACAAAACGTTTGCAGCAACAGTTCTGAGAAACGCCCTTTGGTGAAATAGTGTTACCATCTTCACTTGGTAAACAGCTGAAAGCCAAACAAGAATCACTTATCACTCAGATTGGCGAAAGTGACGTTTGCTTTCAAGTGACATTCGCTTCTTCGTGTTGTTTTGTATCGCTCACACGCTTTTCCTTTTAAACTTTATTGTTAGTAATGGAAGATAATAGAAAGGTGATTGCTATAAAGTTAATCACTTTGATCTCTACTCTGGCACTTCAAGTAACAGATAAACACACTTCTGGTTATAGTAATCAACTACATCAGTAATAGCCAAATTCTGTATATACTAAAAATAGTTTAAAACGTGTGCTGGATAAGTCTATTTATCAGACATTATTTATGTGTATTTTCTGTTGTCTGCATTGCAATGAAAATTTGATGGCTCACTGGAAAATTTGTGACCTATTGACCACCTTCTCACCTTGACCAACTTTATGGCTTATAATTATGTTCTGTCCATTCCACAAAAAAAAAAAAAAAAAAAAAAAAAAAAAAAAAAAAAAAAGACCTTTTTCATGACAAAAGTCTATATGGCTGATATTTACATCCTCACAGCCAGTAGATACTATTCAGCAAAATGAAGATCAAATAAAGCATATGAATACATGAGCAATCAACCACGTGCAAGTTGTTTACTGTCCCATAGAACACTCGGTAATACACCTAAAACACATTAATTATACCAACTCTAGAAATTAGGTGGTGCACATCATGAGTTTCTTTTATGTGATTATGGCAAAGCCTCGAGGGATATCTGCCTAACAGGAGGGATCCCTTTATAGAAGATTTTTTTTAAATTCGCTCGTATACCAGTTACAAATGGGGCAAACCAAGCAAACGTCATGTAGCCAGCCTGTTCGCGGCATTCTAACTTGAGACAGAACTACCAGTGTTCAACGACATTTCGGCCACTAGCAGGCCCATGCACTTAATTGGAAAGTGCAATTCATTATGTAAACAGACATGAAGGTGATAATCAGTTGTACACTGTTTTAAGTAATCAAATGTTATAAATGCACAGCTGTTACATTTCTTATTATTTATTAGTCATGTTTTTATTACGTACATCATACATATGATATAGTTATTAATTAACCCAATAACAAAATGTGTACACTCTTTAGTACTCAAATACTTATAAATTATTTTTCAACTGATTATTACATACCCATAATAATTTGCAAAGAACTGATAACTATAGCTGCTGCCAATTACATAATCGTTATCTGAATTAAAAGTAGCTTCAAATAAACTTCTTGGCAATGTTCATTTTTGTATTAATACATACATATATATATACACATCTAATAAGTCATATCTTTACATACAGATAGAGAGATGCGATGGTTTAGAAGTTGTTAATATATATTTATTAGTATTAATGTAATGAATAAGATTTATATTAATGAATGTATATACAAATATTTTTCATCATGCATAATAATAAATCCATAAATTTCCAATGTTTCCAATGTAGCATTTATAATAAAAGTATAGTTTCTAATGTATTTATAATCCAAAATGTATTTCATTAATAACATGAAAATAATAGACAAATTTAATGAGTATTCTCATTATTACATAAGCTATGCTTTTCTTTTTTTATGCAGTTTAAAATGTGTCACTGATTATGCAATTAACAATTTAAAAGATAAGTAATTAGGAGAAAAGCCGCACATATACAAACGGATTTTAAAAAATTATTCAACTTAAATTTAAGAAATCAAATTCTATTATATAATAGTGATAATACACGATCAGCACAAAATCCGACAAATTTGGCGAACGTTTGGCGACAAACAATTTGTAAACAAATCCAAACTGCAAGAACGTCGTAAAATACTGTCAACTCTGAAATTTCCATGATTATATATTTAATGAATATATACACATTTAAAAAATGACTCAGGCAGTTGTATTACAACAAAACAGCAATAATTAAATCGGCCTCTATTTCCACCGTCCATGACTTCACAGTGAGAGCCATCGCCATATTGAAAATTACCCGTTATCCTTCAGAAGCAGAACTTTCGTCTGATTGGTTGAACGTTCGAGGAACACGTCTCCAGCCGGAACATTTTCGGACAAGTTTTAAAATGTTGCTCGTAGCCGGGACATGTTCCTCCCAGCTAGACGAAACATTTCTCGGAAGCCTCCCGCTTAAAGCAGTGCTACTAGAATCTCGTTTCTCGGAATCGTCCCGGGTAAGCGCGTGCGTCCCTAGAAGTGATAGGGATATTACAATTTGCAAAAACAAGCAGTGTTTTTAGAGTGAGGATGTATTCAAAATTAAACTTTGACATTGATCTGTCTACACATAAATTCATTTTAAATAGCATTAAACATTTAGTGAAATAAGTTGCTTTTGTTATCAAAGATTAAAGATACTCTGGTAATCTTCTGTCTCATAAACTGAGGATCAAATAATCCAGTCATCTTCAAATTTTATCAACTCATGGAAACCTTAGAAAAGATTTTGGGGGAACCCCAAAATATCAATATGTTATACATATTTTATGTAAAGAAATTAATAAAAAGCATTCTATTTTTTATTTAGCAAAATTAATGCAATTTACTCATACTCCAGATGTCACTAACAGTTGCACCCTAGTAAATGGGGTGCGCTCGCATTTAAAAGCTAACTAAATGGATCTTTATATTTTTTAGCTAATAAACATTGTCAACTAGGGCGAGTACTTTATAATTTTCCTTTCAAATTTTGTTTGGGCTCACGGAACCATGAGATTTGACTCATGGAACCCTGGGGTTCTATAGAATACAACTGGAAGACCACTGAAATAATCTAACTCTCTGCGACTTTTTACACGATTGTTTGCAACTTTCTTCTGTAGGGCATTTCTGAATGACCAAGTGTATGTACTTCTACACACAATAATGAATAATCTTCAAAAGTGCATCAATGTTGCTCTCAATTTAATTATACCAAATACACTTCACAACATATGGCTGAAAACATGTTTTCATTGATGTTTTCTATATAAGTGGTGCACACATCAAATATTTATGGTTATTATGGCAAAAGATTTGTCGAGTTAGTCCTTCCAATGTTAAATTTATACCCTTTCTACACCCAGGATATTTTTTATGTTTGCCCAGCACATCCTATAGGATCAATAGATAACATTTTCTTAGGAATATTTGATTTCAAATATTGCTCCACTAGGGCTACTAATTAAAGGACAAAACTCTTCATTTACGTATTCATTTATTTTATTAGACTAAATAACGTTCTCTTCTCTTTTATAGAAGAAATTACAATTCTTTTATTAAAATATGTACTCGAAATAACATCTAATTATAAAAATTGCATATTATACTAATAATACATAATTAGTGAATTTAATATAGCTTGATTATTGTTATTAAAAATAATAAAGAATATATTATTATAATTCTTTAATAATATATTCTTTTATTATTTTTAATGACAGATTATCTTGAGAAATTTGAATAATATAAATGAACATGCAAATGACAAAGTTGGTTGGTTAATTTTAAGGTACAGTACACATGACTAACTATCCAAGAGAGATACTCTGTAGAGCATTTTCTTGTGGAAACAAATTGAACATTGCGCAAAAAAAGGGGGGACAGTTCTATATCTCCTGTTCTACTGGGCTGATTGATGAAATTCAAGTTGTGTTTTTCATGTCTTGAAAGTGTAACTTAGGATATGTATTAGATTTATATATAGCAGTATTTTGACACAAAATTAGACTTTTCTGAAATGGAAATTTTTTCCAGATTTCGATTCTACGACTCAAATTATGCCACTCTGCCAAATTTTGTAAAAATTGCACGAGTAGTTTTTTAAAAATTAGCTCTCAAAATTTTAGCTCCTCAATATTAATTGAATTTGATATATTTTTTTATTAAACTTGATTTTTTTTATTGTACTTGATTCCTTCTTCCAGAATTCGAAATTTAAGCTTAATCCAAATATAATTCATGCATTTTTATTATTTATTTTAAAAATTTATATTTTTAAATATTTTTTATAAAGTTTTTGAAAAATTTTTGTATTATAGCCTATAAAAAGGCATCTTAAAGTAGATGTATTTCTAAGCATATCTGCAAAAAATTAGAGTTTTTTGTTCAAAATTTCATAAGATATATGTGAATTTACATTTTGACGGTTTTGAAATTTGGTGTATTTAATATAAGCGATAATAACGAAAATGTGGTTCACGCACTTTGTTAAAATTATTTGAAAGAATGAACAATGGGCCATTTTTCTCTGGCGCAACAATGAAAAATAAAGAAAATAGGTAGGTTACTATAAATTAAGAATTCCGCCAAGTGAATCATTTTGGGTGCAAACTGAAAAAAACTGTCAAGATAAATTTTTAAATTTCTGCATAAATTTCTCACAAAAAATTACAAAATTTAATATCTAGGCATAATTTGAGTCGTAGAATCGAAATATGGAGGAAAAGGTTGTTATTTCAGAAAAAGACCACTTTTGTGTCAAAATACCTACGTTAGAATAATGTTATATATAAATCTAATCTATATCCTAAGCCGCGCTTTCAAGACATGAAAAACACAATTTGAATTTTATCAATCGGCTCAGTTGAATGGAAGATACAGAACTGTCTCCCCCTTTTTTCCCTCAGTGTACATGGAGACCCCATGCAGCCAGCTCATTGCTGGGATTTGGATCTACATTAAACTATCATGTTCAGGAGAATAATAAGGAAACAGCAATAAGCTACTCAATTGTGAAATGTAAAAAAAAAAAAAAAAAAGTATGATTCAGTGACCTGTCAAAAACTTTAAAATTTGAGAAAAATTATTTGGACAACTTTCAGCAGAACTAATACAGACAAATTCCAGTTTAAAGTGTTCCCCAGATCTACAGAATAGCATGCAGTAGGTATTCTGACACAGAAGAAGCATATATTAATGAGTAAAATATGGTAGTTTATTTGAAAACAGATACACAACACCAAGAATCTGAGCTTCTATTCATTTAAAGTTTTATACATACTCTATTTGTAACTTTCTTGGAACTTTGGATAGGATGGTTAGCAAAAATTAGGCAGGATCTCTGCCAACTTTTCTGCTTGATGGAAAAGTGCAATTCCATTTGGTTGTTGTGATTATCAAATTACAATCAAAATAACTTTAAAAAATATCAAAATATTATTAAGTTTTAATTCATAGTTTCACCAATTTCAAAAAATTTAAAAGGCATTTTCAGTGATGTCTAAAAAGGTAAAATTTTAAAGGCGTTTTCAGTGATGTCTAAAAATTTCTTGAAAATTATGGTACTGTTCTGTTATCAAGACCAAGCCCAGGAATGTAAGTATGCATGCATGGATGGATGGATGTGTTCATGCATGCATGTATATATGTACATACATATGTGTCAGTGTGCATACACACATTTATATGCACGTACATGCGTACACAGATACACTTTCTGAATCTGGTCCTGATAACAGAACGGTGCCAAAATTAAAATAATGCTTTTTAACATACCACTTTCATGATTAACTATCAGATGTTCTTGAAAGCAAACATAAATAGATTAATTAATTTATTAATCTACTTATGTTAACTATTATACTTTGAAATATCAACAGATGTCCTTTCTCCAAAATTTTTATTTAAAAAATCAGGTACTTCAGAAATAAACACTTACCAGACTGAATTTCAGAAGCTGTAGTTAAATTTGAAACAGAGGATGAACGTGAATGTGTTCCACTATCTCTTCCTGATGTAGGTATTTTTGAGACTGGAATGTTTTTTGATGGCTTATTTTCCATTTTAATATTAGTTCGATCAGCCATTTTCTCTTCACTTGGAGTCAAGCATAGAAACAGAACCTAGACTGTAAACAAAACATTTTTTAATAAACGAAAAAGAAAAAAAAAAACTACACGCAAGAAGAAGCTTTCAGCTCTAATGAATAAAGGATTTAAATGTATAAAATTTTGATAGTTCTTTATTATTACAGCTCCCACTTTTTTAAATACATAGTTACTTTTAAGAAGCATTTTTCATCCCAAGTCAAATGAACTCAACACATTATGATGGCGAACGGTGTTTTGTTGAATTTTATTCTCACACTCAGTGGAATACCACAGTCTTTCAACATTTAGTGTAAAAGAACTTAGACAATTAACAAAATAAAATTTATGGTTTACAGTAAAATGTCTCTGACATGCTCTCCAGTTCCTCAGCTTTATATGCTTGGCAACACTCTGAATAAATCATGAATACCTCTTGTATATGGTCAACAATTTTTGCCATGTGTGTAGTTGCCTCTTTATTTGGAATTCAAACAAGAAAGAATTTGCTAGTTTCTCGGCATATTCAGGTACTGTAGAAGAGCCCTGTCAGCTCCGTATTTCTCCGTATGAAAAAATTTTTGTTTACATTCACAATTTCTTCAGGGTCACCTATTTGTTTACTTGGATATCAAATAGAATAAACATGAGAGGAATCAAATGCAGCTCTCCAATTAAGAACTCAGGGAAGAACATGAACGAATTCATTTTGTTTGCTTTAGAGTTGGAGTGGTAGCCAAACTCTCAACCCTTCCACAGCCATGGCTGTTAAAGGCTTTTGTGCCCAGGACGTCCGCTACCAAACAAAAAAGACTACTGCTCACTAAACACTCTATTATAGAACAGCCCAGAGTCAAAATTGTACACTATGCTTATGTGATTGACCAGAACAATTCTCAAGATTCTGTGGCTGAGCGAGAATTGAGATACGATACAACGCATGTCTAAGCATATGACTACAGGCAGGATTAACCGCCTTTTTCTTACATTCAGAGAAGGTTTGAGCTGCAGGTAACTTGAATTTTTCAGTGATAACAAGGAGCTAAGTATGTGAGTAAGCCGCACAGGGTAGAATTTCCTAGCTGCGTGTTTCCAACATGCCTCAAACCAATTAATTTTACAGTATTTGATGGAGCATTGCCATACAGAAAAATGACTCTGTGTTATCTTTTTCAGTATTCTGGCCTTTTTCCAAGCAGCAGATTGTTCAAATCAGTCAATTGTTGTTGGTAATGTTTAGAATTAACCATTTCCCCAGGTTTTAACAGCTCATATTACACCACGCCCCTTTGGTCCCACCAAATAGCTTTCTGCTAAAGCGATTCAATCTTTGAAGTCGATGTGGATGGTGCACCCGTGTCTACCTAAGTCATTTTCGCTTTGGATTCTCAAAATAAATCCACTTTTCATCCCCTGTGATAAGATGCAAAAATGACTTCCTTTCACACCGAGCAAAGCAAAATGTCAACACTTGTTTTTGTGCTTTTCTATTTGCCTGTCATATAACTGATGTGGTACCCATCTACCAGTCTTCAGAATCTTTCCCATCTCTCGTAGCCTACTGGAAACAGTTTGTTGACCAACGCCCAACTGCTTGAGTTGTTTTTGTGAATCATTCTTCATTCAACAATGCTTCCAATTCCCCATTTTCGTACTTTTTTGACGGCTTTCCACATTCCTTGTCTGCAACATCGAAGTCACCACTTTTGAAATGCCAAAACCATCATTCACACGTGTCTTGCGATGCAGCATGTCTACTATAAGCTTCTCGAAGAAATCGGTATGATTCAGCAGCACTTTTCCTCAAATGAAAATAAAAAATTAATGTTGTCTGCAAATGCTCTATGTTTGGTATAAATTTGGACATACTGAGCACAACAACACAACACTATGCACACACTTTTCCAATTTATCACTCATGCACATCTGACACTTGTTGATGACACAACAAAATGGCACAGTGTCAAATCTTTATAGCACAAACTGCATTGGTGCACATCTGTTGTGCGAAATCTGCATTTCATTCTTGTACATCTGGTAGTCTCGAAACGGCATTTTGCATCGAATTGCTTTTCAAATTGTTGCCACCAAATATTATCATCCTCTACTATATTTAAAGAAATTAAATAATGAAGAATCTCCATGAAGTATGTTTCTAACATTGTTAAAAAACAATAGTACCTAAAGGCATCAAATTTTGAATAAAGTAGTACTCCATGCGAATATGGGCACCTGAAAGGCTGAATTTTGAATATGTTTATTATCTATTTCGTATAGTTTTACTGAATTGTTTATTAAAAACCTCAATGATATTAAAGTCAGCAGTGGCAACACTATTAGGAATAGAAGATTTTTTATCTCCAGCATGTAAGACTGTCTAAGGGAAATTCTAAATATATGCATTTTTTAACCTTCCAGCAATGGCATGTATGTGTGAGATACACTAGATATTAATTTCACATTTGTTTTGTAGGCCAGAGGGCACTATGCCCGCGTGTCCTTGGCTATTGTCTCCTCTTCATTCACCCTTCTTTCAGTTGTCTGCTGGATTTCGAGGGCATAATGGGAATCTACAGATTTACTATTTGTATTCCAGAAATACGCGCAACCATTGAAGTAAGTTTTTTTTATATTTAATTTCCTTTTTTATTATAGAAAATCTTTATTTTTTTTTTGCATCTAAAGCTTATGATTTTGTATAATTTGTGTGCGTAACTATTTTTAATGATAAAGTACAAGCACTGTATGTGTCACATATGTGCAACCATGTATGATATTTTTGTTCTTTCTTTTCAGTTATGGTGAATAAAAGTAAAATGCTCGACATGAATGACCCGAAGGATCTTGATATTATAAGAAATATGCTTTTATGCAGCAGTGATGACGATGAGGACATTATTTTAGATGAAAGCATTACAGATGAAGAACAGCGAATTTCAGAAAGAGGAGGCGATTCAGAATCGGAGATAAGTGCAGAGAGCAATTCAGAAGAGGAAAATAATGATGATAATGCTTCCGAAGTGTATATAGTTCATCAAAAGAAAAACAGAAAAGTTATCGATTCTCAGACAAGGTATAAAGAACCGTTTAAGAAAACTAAATGACTGCCTCGTAACATATGTGTTCATGTTCCTGGAGTCATCGGTGAAGCTAAATATCTAACAGATATTTTGGATGTATGGAAATGCCTCTTTACTGATAGTATGATAGAAATCATCGCTGAAGATATGAATAAAGTTTATTTCTTCTGTGAGATCTAATTATTCTCGTATAAGGGACAGCAGAGACACAGAGCAGAAATAAAAGCTCGTTTGGGCTTACTTTACTTAGCTGGTATTTATCATGGTAACAGAGTTAATCTTGAGGAACTGTGAAGAATGGATGATTTTAAAGTAGTAAATGAACTTGAAGAGATTTTTGTTTTTACTAAGAGCTTTACGACTTGATGACATAAACACAAGAGCAGAGAACGAAGAGAAGTTGACCACTTGGCTCCAAAAAGAAACATTTTTGAAAAGTTTGTCTCTAATTTCCAAAAGTGCTATTCACTTGGAGAAAATGTCACAATCAATGAAAAATTAGAAGGATTTCGAGAAAGATGTGGTTTCATTCAATACATTCCTAAAAAACCGAACAAACATGGCATAAAAATTTATGCCATGGTAGACGCTCGTGTTTTACACATACAGTATGAAAATTTATGCTGGAGTGCAGCCAGATTGTCCTTTTTACATAAGCAACAAACCAGAAGATGTTGTAAAATGGCTGACAGACTCTATTCATAACACTGGAAGAAATGTAATCACAGATAAACTGGTTTTCAAGTTTTAAGTTAGTATGAGATCTAGATGTAAAGAAAAAAAAAAAAAAAAAAAAATGTCATTTGTAGGTACTTTGAAAAAAAAAAAAAAAAATAAACCTCAACTTCTGGATCAGTTCAAGCTGATGAAAACTCGGGAACCCAATACAAGTCTTTTTGGATTTAGAAAAAATATAACACTTCTTTCCTATGTACCAAAACGTTATAGAAACATCATATTGATTTCAAATCTTCATGATGACGTAGCAATAGATGAAGATACCCAGGAACAAAAAAAGCCTGAGATTATCACATTTTACAATCGTACCAAAGGAGGTGTGGATACAGTGGACAAACTCTGTGCTTCCTACAATGTTGCCAGGAATACCAAACGTTGGCCTCTTGTAGTTTTCTTCTCTATGCTGAAAATAGAAGCAATCAACAGCTCCATAATTCATTCAACAAAAAATAGTGAAAAATTACTTAAATCTGCGAAAGCTAGCAAATGCTCTTGTGAAGGAAAACATTGAAAGAAGAAGCCCTACCTCTCTTCAAAGTGAGCTGAAATTAACATTATTGAAACGAAAAACAGAATTAGGTGTTGTTGAAGAAATGACTTCAGGGAAAAAAAGATGCAAACCCTGCCAAAATGACAAGCGCACTAGAATTATGAGGTTCAGATGTGAGATTTGTTTAAAATTCATTTGTCTAGAGCACTGTAAACATATTTGTTCAGACTGCAATGAAGTGATTATGAAAGTGATTTTTTATGTAATATTTAATGTGTTTTTATACTTACTGTTTAAAAATATAAAAGTTCAGTTGAAATATTGGCAGTTTAATTTTGTTTTACTTTCTAGTTTGGTAATTCTTTGGTCCTTTTTATATTGTTTTTGTGTTTTATACTTATTTTATTTTCCTTATTTTAAAGTTAATATTGTTTAACTCAATTGTACTTATTAACATTTAACTATTTACAAAATAATTTTAATGTTTTTGCTCTGGAAAATTTACTTTTTATAATAGCGTATCTAGGAAATATGCGCAACCTTTCTTGTTGGTGCAGAAAACGCGCCCGCTGGAAGGTTAATTATTTTTAGCCCAAATGCTCTCGAAATGTGTGTATAAATGAAAAAAATGCCCCATAAAATAAAATCTGAAAGCTTTCAGATTTTTTTTTTTTTTTTTTTTTTTTGCTGGTGGTGTAGATATTGGACATTCGGATTTTAGACATCATACTGTATCATGGAAATCAAGGTTATAAATGTTATGCAAAGACAATGACTATAACACTAAAATTGAGTGGGCTAATGATTTGAAATTTTTATATTTTTTAATGAAATGCTGGATTTTAGTAATCATTGATACTACATGCTGGAGCATACAATAATGAAACATACTGCAAAATACCTGTATCCCCTCAAGTACTTTAGATAAATTTCTTTTTTTTTCATTAAAAAAATTCACAATTTATAGTAAAAGTTTGCATGTAAAACAGTAAAATTTTCAGCAGTTGTAATTTTAATAGCCCAATCAGCAGTATTCTAATCTTCCACTCAAAAGTACTTTTAGCATTTGCGCATCAATAAAAGTATAAACACTTAAACATGCGCATCAATAAAGTATAAACACTTAAAATCTACTGCAGGCATAAATTCTAGACGACTTCATTTTCTACCTCAGGAAAATGATCATGCAGGAATAAAGCCAGCATATACCCTTCCTGACACAGAAAAAAAAAAAAAAAAAAAATTCCTCGCATTTCACAACCTAAAAGAAATTAGTTAAATGCATAGAAAAACATAAAGCATTTTAAATTTGTTTACATGTCAACTTTAACATATGTATGGCATTTACACAAAAATCAAACTTATAACCACTATATTTAAGGAGAAGTAAGTTTATTAATTTTACATAAATAAATATATAAGATTAAATAAATCATAAACAAGCTAATTTAAATCCTAAATAATTTATTTCAGCTTTTAAGAATACAAAACAGATGTTCACTTTTTTAAATCTCATGTTTCATATTTCATATACCATCATCAATAAATATTCATTTTATAGTTTTTTGGTTACCAACAGGTGGATGATAGATTGGTATGCGAATGTAGTTTTGATGGGAGAGAAATAAAAGTCAAAAATGTTGAGAAAAATTTGAATGGTACTAAGAAATACTTTCAAATTGCACTGCCAAGCAAAATACATCAAAACATAATCCAGCAAAAAATCTTTACATGTCAATATTAATTATTAGATACACTGCAAGAAAAACCATCAGGGTTTTATTGCAGTGTATATTATTCTTTCCATAAAATCATTTATGGGACATGCATAGAGAGTACACAAATGCAATAAACTATTTAAGAGCTTCTTGATGGCAGGGCAAATTATGTATTAAAATAATAACGAAAATTCCTTTTCCAGTTTTTCTCACTATTACATGCATTTTATTATTTTGAGTCTAGATTGGATGTTCTCTAAGGATTCAATCCAGCAATATCATGAGCATGAGAAATTACTACCACAAAATTCTTAAGAAATCGTTCTATACTTCTGTTAATTCCTAAAATCTGTAATGCAAAAGTACTAAGACAAATTAGAACAAAATGTTAAGTGTTGACGCATCACAGTAGGATTGCTTTCGAAGTCAAATATTACTTTTAACTACGTATATTTATTTTAAAAACTATACTTCACGATTTTTTAACAAAACTTCAATCAGACTACTGAAAACAGAGGTTTAGCTATACCTGAAAGGATAATACACATAGCTTATATAATAAAGATGTATGCTTTTTAAAGATGTCATCCAATACCAGGAGGTCATTATTTTTTAGAATCATCCACGTTTAAAAATTGCATGCATGAAAGCACATTAAACGAAAGAAGGTGATGTAATATTGGTCAATTTGTTTACATAAAGTCCTCATCTGTTGTACTTTAGATTTAAGCAAACCATTCCGTAATTTAATTCCAGTTAATTTACACTTAACCTGTAAATAAAAATCAATCCTAGTTAATTTTAATTTAATGTGTCATTCGCAATTGTTGAGAAAGATGCCATCTGGTAGTAATAGAATATATTCAAAATATTGAATTAATTTGAGTTCATTACGACAAAAAATAAATTTTTATATAATAGCATGCAGCATAACAATATATATATATATATATATGTGTGTGTGTGTGTGTCGATATTTGCATAAATAATTGCCTGTAAACGTGAATTGAGTTTGTTTTGGTTTTGACAACATGATTAAAAGTAATCCAACAGATGGCGCCTTACGATTAATGATAACAATCAAGGCAAGATTTTTAAGAGATAAATTAAATATCAAAACATTATTATTACGTTTAAATATGAGCGGCGATGGAGGTCCAAACGAGGTATGAGACTTTTTAGAAACTTTTGCTGTTTTATAAAAATGCGATGTTGGTCTCTGGAACGCGCGAGATTTTGATTTAATATTGTGGCAGAATAATACAGTTTCTCATATTTGTTTCCGGGCGAACATCAAATGTCAGTTACTAAGTGTTATCGGAATAACTTTATTTTTTTTTCGCGTACGCGATTAATCACCATTTTTAAAACCTGCTTGCTTTGGAAAAGTTTTCAGGGGGGGGGAAACTATTTATTAAAAAAAAATTCTGAAAATGAATCCACGTAAGTATTCGGAGACTTTCAACAAACGGTTTTATTTTAGAAAAAACACGCAAACAACGAGATTGAATATTTTTTGGATATTTTTTAGCTAGAATTACACTTTGGCATGGGTTCAATTCATTTATTACTATGAGAATGTTCTGTTTTGTACTCTTCCTCCATAGAAATTGCTCTTAGTAGAGCTTCAGAAGAAATGTCATGTTTCCCTATTCTTCCTCCAACTTGCTTAATGTATGTTCAATAAGATTTAAGTTTGGAGAATTTCGTTGCCCAGCTGGTATAGTGGTTAGTGACACTGGTTGCTGTAGCGATGGGCCCGGGTTCGAATCCCAGAAAAGGCATGGTTGTAACTATCCATCACTTCATAGGAGGCAACGGCGGTCAGCTATTGTGTGCTTCCAGAATGGAATGACCATCACATATTGCCATTGTAGTGGTGCAAGGCTACAGGCTATTAAAGCACCCGGCCATTAAAAAAGGTGTAGAGAACATGAAGTTTCAGAACATGAACTTCAGAACTATATAATAACCACAAGTGAACATTTATGTATGTAGTTGTTATGTTTCAGATTAAGACTTGAATGTATTTCGGGTACTCTTCTGTTATCGGTACGGGTTCCAGTGTGTGTGCATGTATACATACATATGTATGAATGTATGTTCACACATACATTTCTGAATCCAGTCCCAGTTTTTGTATATATATGCATACATACACATGAATGTTTCTGAACCCAGGCCCGCTAACAGAAGAGCAGAGCTTAAATTGTGCCGGTACCTCTTATTTTTTTGGGATATATTCTAATTCTAGTTGGAGTGCACCGGAGCCCTAAATAAGAAAGCTCTGGAACTTTTTTATGTAACGGAACAGTTATTTTAGTAGAGAATTTTATTTTTAGCAATAAAATTATATAAAAAAAAATCGCTTATTAAATTTAAATTTATCTCTTTACATTTTATTTAATTACTTTAATCTTTAATTATTTTAATACATTAATAATAAATTGTGAATTAATTAAACGATAATTACAAGTTAAACAATAATAAATATTAATTAATATTTTTCAATTAAAATAATTATTAATTAATTTGATACTCATTAACTATTTAATTTAAAAATTAGTAATGATTTTAATAGTCATTTTGTTTATTTATTTACTCTTGTTCCTCTTTCATAGGGCTCCGGCCCTTCTACTTTTAGAAATTAAGCCCTGCAGAAGAGTACCATATTTTGAAGTCGAAGTTTTCTTCCACATGCTTTCACTGCAAATATTTATACTTATCCATATTATTTTCTATAAAATGTATATTGGTTGATCTTTAGATTATGGTAACTTGGCGACCAACTCTGCTACAGCAACCCTCTATTTTTTTTTTCCGCCGCCATTTTGTCTTCACGAAGTAAAGACATGTTTCTTTTCTTTTTATTTACTGAACACTTTTTACAACAATCTACTAGCCAAATTACACTTATACTAGAAATTTTATCTAACAAAACTGTTTAATCATGACAAATATTCACTGCAAAATTGGGGAAAAGTGCACAATCGCAAACTCCTTGCTCATTTTTCCACAATAACACATACACATAAACCACTCCTTGCGCGTTTTTCCACAATAACACATACACATAAACCACGTACACGTAGACTTATTTTTACTTAAAAAAACATCCCAGAATTGCACAAAAATGGCATTGCGCACACTCTTCACTATATCCACGTACACTGCTTTTTTCTCATAAATTAGAAAAATTTCACGAAAATGCATGACAACTTTCTGAATCTTTAAACCCAGTAAAAAGAACATATATGAAATTACCTTATCGCAAAAAAGTATATACCCTTTCCAAATATGAACATTTCTACGTATAAAATAAATAAAATATCTAAAAACTTTTACCTCTAAATTATGTATTATATTCTAAACGTCACCAACGAATTCATACCGCAAACATTACAAATGCTTAGTGTCAAATATTTAAATTATTTCCATGCACATTTACTTCAGCTAAAACGTATACCAAATTCTTACAAACATAAAATTCACAAAATAACTATCATTTAATTAAAATATCACTAAACCATGTACTCGTCGACTTATTTTTACTTAAAAAAAATCCCAGAATTGCACAAAAATGGCATTGCGCACACTCTTCACTATATCCATGTACACTGCTTTTTTCTCATAAATTAGAAAAATTTCACGAAAATGCATGACAATTTTCTGAATCTTTAAACCCGGTAAAAAGAACATATATGAAATTACCTTATCGCGAAAAAGTATATACCCTTTCCAAATATGAACATTTCCACGTATAAAATAAATAAAATATCCAAAAACTTTTACCTCTAAATTATCTATTATATTATAAACGTCACCAACGAATTCATACCGCAAACATTACAAATACTTAGTGTCAAATACTTAAAATATTTTCATGCACGTTTACTTCAACTAAAACGTATACCAAATTCCTACAAACATAAAATTCACAAAATAACTATCATTTAATTAGAATATCACTAAACCATGTACACGTCGACTTATTTTTACTTAAAAAAACATCCCACAATTGCACAAAAATGGCATTGCACACACTCTTCACTATATCCATGTACACTGCTTTTTTCTCATAAATTAGAAAAATTTCACGAAAATGCATGAAAATACTCAACGTATACTACTCAAACATATTCCAAAATACTACAAACATATAACTCACAAAATCAGGATCATTAAATTAAAATATAATTAAATTAAAAAACACTACTTAAATAAGCACTTACATTAAATTAATAAAAATTAGATTACAATCCTAATTACTTTAAACTAAATCATTGCTAATAACAATTTTCAAATAATACCATTTTAATTTATTTACTCCTTACATTTAGAACAATGCATAAAAATAATATCCTCAAATGATTATAAATACTAACTTACCTAATCTTCTTCAGAATCTTCATTACGTCGCTGCAGTACTACTGCTAATTTCTAAATCCTAAATCCAGTAGTCAACTGGAAGTCTATTCACCAAGTAATAAGAAATTAATAAAATTTCACCTATACTCAAACTACTTTCAGTAAACCACGTACCCTTCCTTACACTCCGTTTCACAAAATGTCCATTTTCACCAGATTTCTTGCACAGCCATTCAAACTTATCTGTAATATCCTTCCTTTCACACAATCTCAACTTATTATTATTATCAGATAAACGCATTAAAAATTTAGAATTCACTTTACATGGCGCCATGCAATCCGAAAATGAATCAACACTATTTCACACAACACACAATGAAGCTTTTCCAAATTAACCCCCTTTTCCAATTAAAGAACTGTAATTTGTCCATTAATGTCACGTTTCACACAACACAGAATATAGCTAAATACGAAATTTCCAGATTTCCCCCCTTTTCTGATTAAACAACTTTAATTCGTCCATTAATGTCACATGACATATCTCATGATCTCTCATTTCCCTCACACAAAATAATGCGTAATCGGAACTGAGCGATTCTCACATTATTACCAAAGTCCTAGGTAGTAACCTTTATCGCCTCCAAAATGTCGCCAAACTACCAGTTACCATATTCCAAAGATCAGCTTGTATATTTCCTGTCCCAGAAGATTTCATCTTTCTCTACATAGCCATTTGCAGATCTAAATGTATTAAATTTTAACTCCTTTGCAAATAGAATCTTTTTTTTTTTTTTTTTTTTTTTTTTTTAATAAATCTTGGCTTCCATAAATTTTGTAAATGTCTGGTGTATTTTCCTTTTTTTCTTGTTGATAAAGAATTTGCTTCTTGCTAAACACCTGCTGTATCCAAATGCTGCAATATTTCTTCTTGCACTTTCAGGATTAATTTTTATTGGAAACCGTTTTTCTAAATCTGCTGTAAGTTTTGCAGCATTAGTTTTTGAGTTTATTTGATTTTTCGGTACTCTTCCGTTATCAGGACTGGATTCAGAAATGTATGTATGGACATATGTGTTTGTGTTGCATGCATATATGCTCGTACATACGAATGTGTACCATATAGTATATGCACATACATATGTACATTTCTGAATCCAGACCTGATAACAGAAGAGTACCGATTTTTCATAGATAAATTTCCTACAGCTTTGTATTAGCTTGGAATATGATGCTGGCTTCAGTGCACTTTCAACAGTATGCTTTACATAACAAGGATTTTTTGGATGTTTTGAATACTTTTACCATGTTTAAAATTATGACTAGTTTAACTTCTAAAGAACTTCTCATGAATATGTAGCATCTTGCTATGTTCAGATATGAAATTATCCATATATTTTGCTCAGATGTAGAACTATTAATACATTTTACTAAACAAGTAATAATTTTCAAATGCAAACTATAATTATGATGCATTTTGATTTTAAACAAAAAATTATGACAAGAAACTTAATCTGCCTCATCTCATATCAATGGAAGTTTTGAGTGTCTGAATTATTGTGAGTTTGTTAATAATAAATTGTTAATTTATTAATTGTTTGTTTGTAATTAAGTAAATTATTTTATTGCAATGAATATTTTGATGATATTTATTTTATTACAAGCAAGGCTTAAAATAGAGGAAAAAGTACTATAGTAGAAAAAGATCGAAGTCTGTGTTTCAATATTTAGTACAGTATCTGTGCATATAAACTTAAAAAACAGAAGTGTTAGAAAACAAACATGAACCACTGTATTTCTTGTACATGCATTCAGAATGAAATGTGAAAGCTGCCTATTGGAGAAGTTATATATTTTTATAATTTTCACTAATGATTTAGGTGTTTCATAATTTTATTGTTTTAAAATTTCATTCAAATTAAAAAATCAAAATTATTCTTATCATTCAATATAACGTGATCTTTTATCAAGTGTTTTTTTTTTGTTTGTTTGTTTTGTTTTGTTTTCTTTATTTTAATAAGGTTTCATAAACATTTAATACACCATGACAAATTGTACTGTCATTGTTTTGTTATGTTATCTGAAAATCCTCCTTTATTAAAGTCCAATTATATATTTTCCATTCTGAATTGTATGAAGAGTTTTACAATGCTTCCAGATGTCAAGGTATTGTGTTCTGATAGTCATTAGTAATGTTTGAGTGATTTTTTGGAAATTTTCTCTTTGCTCTCTTAAATGTCTACGAAAGCGTATAATACCCTTCTATTGTAAATAACTTATTTTCCTCTTTTTTTCAGTTTCACATGTTAATTTGTCTGTGTGTTTCCATTACAGCAGAGTCACCAATTATGCATATAAGTAATGCCGAATTACTATAAATGAGAAAATGGCTATGTGTGTTCTAGAAGCTGACAATGAAAGGAACATTAACCCTTTAACTCTCAAGTTATTTTCATGATTTGAGTACACAAATTGTCAAATTTTTTTATTGGAAAAACCAAATGTAGCCGAAATAAACATCTCCCGATATATATTCGGGTATGACAATACGATGCACTCAAAAAAAAAATTACCCCGAGAAATACTCGGGCGTGACATTTTCGAACACCAGTGAATCTCGGGCATGACAGTTAAAAGGTTAAATTGTCAACATAGGTATCTAGAATAATCAAAATTGTTGAATTTACTATCATGTATGCACAGTTTCAAACTGAGCACATTAAAAATGAGGTACATAAACACAAAAATGAGGTAATGCATCCTTACCAAAAAAAAAAAAAAAAAAAAAAAACACAAAGATGTATAGATGAGGCAATGCACCATATTACTGAAAAGTAGTATTTATGTGACAACCCATGATGTTGCTAAAAAATATTTTTGCAGCAATACATGATATTGGCAAAAAGTATTTATATTACAACCCAGGTATGCACATAGCATCTCCAAGGCAGCTTTCACTTCTCTAGACATTTCTGCAAGCATATAGTATAATGCGACTCGCTTTAAAACAGCATGCACTTCATTTTATGTCTCATTTTAGAATTTTGGTGCTAGGTTTGTGCTTGATGCTGAGCAGTTTTCTGATTTATACTTGTATTGTAATTGCGAAAAATTTCAGGCATCATGTTTCAACAAAAATATCCATTTTGACTGCTCTCGAATACATTTGAACAATGCTTTTGTGTGACATCTGTATGTAAGAACAGAATAAAAGAAACGGTACTATTCCTTTTTGAGGACCGTAAAAAATTGCAGCGAAAATATATGCGCAAAAGCGCCAAATCTAGCAAACGTGCCCATTTAACAGCGTGCCAAATCTAGCGTACCCGCTGATTTCAGATTGCGTAAGTTTATATAGTTCTATATTTCTTAAGACGCCATTGAAATACTAGTTTAATTTTTAAATCCTTTTTTTTTTATTTTAAATCCTTTTTTAATATCCTATGGATTTAACAATTTGGGAATTGCCCATGACGAAAAGTCGGCAATAGAATTTTGGGCAAAGTGCAGAATCACCCACTGTTTGACGTGTTTTTAAGAATTGCACATACTCGGTATCCATGTACACATCAACCTATTTTCACTTAAAAAAAACATCCCAGAATTGCACAAAAATGGCATTGTGCATTCCCTTGACTTTATCCATGTACACATCGACCTATTTTCACTTGAAATGTCAAAGAAAATTGACAAAAATCCAATTGTTTTTAGCCTTGTAAAAAGCGGCAAACAAATAAGTGGGTGATTCTGCACTTTAACGAGAATATTTTCAAAGAAAAGGCATCATTCATCATAGAGAATTACGTTTGAACAACCAACGAGATGAAATTATGCTTTAGCGATAAGTCGGTAGCGAAGTAGCGATGCAGACATTCATTCAGTTATGTTTAGCAATTTTTATATAAATTATAAATAAATTATAATAATGATCTGAAATAGTTATTTACTCTTTTGCTTCCATTCAGTCATGTTTAGCCTTTTTTATATAAATTATAATAATAAAAAAGTATTATATAAAATTAACCTTTCATTCTAAATTAAAACATCAATCTTAGATAGTTATTTACTATTATACTTCCTTTCTTGCCACAATTATTTTTGGCAGCTTTGGCATCAACAATAGTTTGGCGATTTTTTACGGCCCTCGAAACTGAATAGTACCAAAGAAACTTTTTCTCAAAACGGATTGTAAAATGGATTCAGAAGAGACTTTTTTCATGGTCTCTATGTCTGCATGTATCTCTTGTAACTCAAAAACAAGTAGCCTTAGAACGCTGAAATTTTGTGTACGAGACTGCTATAACATGTAATTGTCTACCTCCCTTATTGGTTGCAATTGGCTGCACCAAAAGTTCGACTACTGTTTACTCCTAATGCTGCGCGAATTAAGTAAACGGAAACTGCTCATTTCCATAACCTCAAAGGGTTAAGTGTTACTAAGCGTAATTAAGATGCCATTTGTTTACATTTGAAACTTAACTAGAATAGTAAATAAAGTCAGTTTCTGCTCAAACTTCAGCGTCTTTTTGTCGAGTGCGACCAAAAGTAAACTTTCAGTTTTGTGCACCGAAAAATCTGTCTTCATGCTTCGAGCCAGGTTACTTGTTTTTGCGTAGAAACTCCAATTTTAATTGTTAAATTTGTTGTTTTTTTTTAACTGTATTTGGCTTTTTATTTTTAAATGTATTTTACAGTTTTTGATGAAGGTGTTTTGAGTTTTTATGTATTACTTCCGTATACAAAGTAAAGGAAGTATTGGAATCACAAAATATACCGGCTTTCATATTTCAACAAAAATATCCATTTTGGCAGCTATTGCATGCAATTTAACAATGTTTTTGAGTGACATCTTTATGTAATTACAGAATGAAGGACTGTTTTCCCCAAAATGGGTTATAAAATTGATGTAAAATGGGTTCATAAGGTATTTTTTGGTTACGTTACGTATGTATGTCGTTACGTATGTATCTTGCATAACTCAAAAACGAGTAACCTCAGAATATTGGAATTTTATATATAGGTCTACTATAACATGTAGTCGTGTACCTTCCTTTTTGGTTGCAATAAACTGTACCAAAAATATATATATATATATATATATTGTTACAAATTTTGTATTTAGATATCTAATTTTAGTAGAATTATAATAAAAATTGTTCTATTTCTCTGTGCAATGCAGCGCAAGACAAATTGTAAGAGAAAGCTGTGCTGAAAAAGTAAGAATACAAAAGCACGTGCATTTACCATTTAGTAAATGGATATCTTTGTATTGAAACTGAGTAAATGTAATTGGTCACTATGTTAGCTGTAACCGTAATTCTATCCTCTTATAGCTTTCCAGTTTGAAAAAATGAAAGTACTAGAAATATCCTATGACTGGTTGAAAGCTATAAAAGGCTGGAGAGAGAGCATCTGAGTTCAGTTGCTTAGTTACTGGTTCCGCGAGAACTGAGATTTGTTTTTTCTTTAGGTATGCTTTGTATTGCGTTGTATTTAATGTTTTTACTAGTTTGAAATATAACTACTGATTATATTGTGTGATATTGTGAACGCTTGTACGAAAATATCTGAGGAAAATTCCAAAGTTCTGTTATATTTCTTTTGATCGGAATAAATATTATAAATATATTATCGGATGTGCATTCAATCCATTATGTAGTTAATCTGCATGCAATAGTTGTAGAAATATCAACAATTTAAAAGTTGTTTAAGTGCGGCTAAGCCTAATTTTTGTTTACCATAGCAATTATATTTGTTTGCATTTGAAACTTGGCAGAACAGTGAATTAAGTCAGTTTTTTTTTTTTTTTTTTTTTTTTTTTTTGCCAAGTGGAACCAAAAGTAAACTTTCAGTTTTCTGCATCGAAAAAATCTGCCTTGTCTGTGGGCCGAATTGCTTGTTTTTTTGCTTAGAAACTAATTTTAAGTGTAAAAATTGTTTTTTATTGCTTTAACTTTCGTGGTTTACTTTTTCTATATTTTTCAATTTTTAACCCTCTAACCAACAAGGTCGTATATATATATATATATATTCGTATATATGTATGTATATATATATTTTAACAAACATGTATACACGTAAAAAGCAAATTTAAAGTTAAAATAATTAAAAAATGTGCAAACATATAAAAGATTTAATTTTCGAACTAATCTACAATATCATTTAAATTCAGATAGCATAAGTAAATCAAATGAAAAACCAAACAATGAAAATAAATTCACCAATTTGGCAAATTAAAATTAATCTAAAAAATTATTATTATTATTATTTTTTAATGCATAAGTGAATGACTGTTGAGCAGGCAGGAGTCAGACTTATCAAGGGAAAGTTGCCTCCAAACCTAACTCTACAATCATTCAATTTGTGTTTCATCATTCATGCAGGCAAGGGTAAAAGTCAAAACTAAAAGTAAATACATAGTGAAGATTGTCCCCCCCCCCCAAAAAAAAAAAAAAAAAATACCAATAAAGTGGTACCTTGAGAAATTAGCAATTAAAATAAAGGTCTAAAAGGAAAATACCAATAATGAAGTATTTTGAGAATTAAGCCATGTAAAGTCTAGTATTAAATTAAATTTTTTAAAAAAATTAAATTTTTCAGAAAAATTAATTTAGAAACCAATGCATTTTAGAAACCCTTGTCTACAGAAACCTCCCCAACACGAATATGCATATCAATCAAAAAGGAACTAGACATAATTTATACAGCCTAGAATATTTTTTGTGATATCGGTAAGAACGCATATATTGTTATGGTTTTTGTATTGATTTATTTAGTTTGCTATTTTTAATAGAATTGTTATTAAATTGTTTCATTTCCCCGTTTAACGCTGCATGCGACTTATTTGAAGAGAGCGCTACGGCAGAAAAATTAAAATTCAGGAGCATGCACTTTTAATAAATAGATATCTCGTAATTTTACGGTTTTCCTTTTTGAGAAAATACCAGAATGTGCTCGTGCATTTAAAAAGCTTATAAATGGAGGAAAACCTCTCAATTCATAGTTGTTTAGAAAACTTCTGTTGTTTGCTGTAGCAAATTCGTGGTTTTTGTAAATTTTTTTAGAAACATTCCCAAGCTGTCAGTACCGTATTTACGTAAATCTAATGCGTATCGTTTTTGGCCAAATGTAGCATTCAAAATTGGGGTGCGCATTAGATTTGAGTGCAAAGTTTGCCGATGGCGTCAACCAAACTTAGATCGTAACAATGAATTACCGTATTTCTCGACTACATTTACCGTTACATTTATTGTTGACACATTATTGCATAGAGGATACAAACTGCAGAGTACGTAGTCATGAAATGGAAGGCAAACAGAGAAGAATGTCATATGATGCTACTTTCAAACGTAAAGTAATTCTTTATGCTGAAAAAAATGGCAATAGAAAGGCAGGGAGAGAGTTCAACGTAGTTGAGAGCAACGTTCGCTTGTGGCGGCAACAGATATTGGCACGGTTTGCAACTAAAGCTAGTAGAAAGAAATTCACTGGCCCTCGCAAAGGAAGACACCCTAAAATTGAAGAAAAATTTTTGGAATTTGTATGTGAAAGGATGAAGAATGGACAACCTGTGACTAGTGACACCATAAGAAATAAAGTAAAAGAGGAGACTGAAGTTCTTGAAATTACGAAACAAGAGTTTAAGGCTAGCCGTGGATCGGTTTATGAAGTGGATGGGCTTATCTCTAAGATGTCGTACAACAATATGGCAAAAGTGTCCTGCAGATTTTGAGGAAAAACTACTAACATTTCAGCGGTATGTCTTCTCACTTCGGAAGGAAAAGGATTTTTCAATGGGGCAAATTGGCAATGCTGACGAGATGCCAATTTCGTTTGATATGCCTTTTAACTACGCCATTACGGAGAAGGGGACTAGGGAAGTTATCATCAAAACTTCGGGATGTGAAAAACAACGCATAACAGTGATGCTGGCAATTACAGCGAACGGGTGCAAACTTCCCCCTTTCTAAATCTTCAACGGAAAACATGCCCTAAAACCCCTAAGAATGAAAAGCTGTGTCCAGATGATGTCCTGATTCGAAACCAAGAGAAGGGGTGGATGACGGAATCATTAATGCTTGATTGGGTCCGAAATGCATGGGAACGCCATCCCGGTGGGCTCTCCAATCCACCATCAATGCTTTGTCTGGATGCATTTTGTGGTCATCTCACCGATGACGTAAAAAAGAAGATGTACAGCCTAGGCAGTGATCTTGTTATCATTCCTGGAGGGATGACGTCTGTGTTACAATCCCTGGACGTTAGTATAAATAAACCTTTTAAGGGGTATGTTCAGGCGGAGTACGAAAAATGGTTTTGTGAGCTAAACCATGAATTGACCCCGACAGGAAAAATTAAGCGTGCTGCACCGCACATTGTTGCACACTGGGTTTCTGCTGCCTGGAAAAGCATCGAAGCACCAATCATTTTGAAATCTTTCAAGAAATGCTGCATTTCAAATTTATTGAATGGCAGTGAAGATGACGTGCTTTGGAACGCTGAGGATGACGATGATGATGATGAGGAAAGAAGAAATGAATCTGCTTCTGACGAAGAGAGCTGCGAGGATTCCAGTGATGAAAACATTAGTGAATAAAGACGTTTACTATTAATCACTGATTGTAGAAACTGTTAGCTAGATAGAAATGCTATGATTTATTTCATGTTCATATTTTATGATAGGTGCCGTATATACGGTAGTGGTAATTAACAATGATTGTTTCACATAACAATAGCCCATTAATAGGTTAATTCTATGTTCTACTATTTTATGTATAATTCCATTGTTGTATAAAATATGGTATCTAAATTTAAATAGAATTATCATACCATTGATTGATAGTTTATATACAAATCCATTGTTGTATAAAATAAGATTCAATAAATTCCTCATACCATTGATGCGCATTACATTTGCCGACAAACAATTTTTTTATTATTTAAAGTTTTAAAATGGAGATGCGCATTAGATTTGCATAAATACGGTATTTTTATAAGCCAACAGACATTATTAATACATGAAAAGAAAGAATACTTTAGATATAATTGATACATTAAAAAAAAGTTGGTACTCTTCTGGGATCGGGACCGTATTCAGAAATGTGTATGTGTATGGATGTATATGTCCATGTATGCGTGTATATAAGTATGTACGAGGGTTGGAACTTTAATAGTGGCAACTATTTATTTACAAGGAATACAAAAGTGATTCATGTCACCATGTTTTACAGTCCTTCAATATAGTCGCCAGCATTGTGTACAACCCGTTTCCAACGATGTGGAAGTCCAGGGTTCGTACGGTCCTTAAGAGTCCTTAAAAGTCCTTAAGTTTTTTGGAATCGATTTTTGGTCCTTAAAAGTCCTTAATTTCGGCCAAAATCGGCAGAAGGTCCTTAATTTTAATCATCGGAAATAGCTGCCTGTTTTTTATGACTGCCATTTTGAGTGTGAATTAGCATTTTGGAGGAATATTTTTGGTGATTCAACTGACAGATATGGTTATCTTTTGAATGGGTGAATGGGTTATAATTCGTTCCTATTTCTAACATAAATCGTGGGATTTTCGACTTTTATAGTAAAAGAAGTGCAGCATAAGTATTTTGAAATGATTTCATTTTTTCTAATGAAGAGCTCTTAAACAACTTTTGGCTTTTTGGGATGTGAATTCTTTTATTAAATAGCTCTGAATTCGGCGACTTATCAGCATTTTGGCGATTTTAAGATCAGTTTCTGTAAAAAATTTTTAATTTCGAGATCTGGGAATTTTTCGACATTTTTTTAAAACATTGTAACATGGATAATTTTCATTAAAATAGTGGTAAAATATTGAAATTATGTTTAAAAAATAACATTAAAATAAATTGTTTTTAATTTTTGCTGTCATGTTATAAAGTTCCATTTTGGCCACTTATTATACAATATTTTGAATCTGCAAAACAAGCAAGGTATAGGAAACAATTAACGAAACAGTTTTAGCAAAAGCAAAATAGCTATGTAAATAATTTAAAATGTCTTTTTAAATTTTTTCATGGTAAGAGTTTTTCCAATGAAATTGTCTCAGAGTATTCAGAATTATCAGAATATTCAGTTTTCTCTATAAAATTAATTTTACACCTTTTCCCTCTGATATTTTTTCTCAAAATATTTCTGACTTTTTATTGTTACAGAATTTTTCTTTAGGATTTTAGACATTGCAGCTTAGAAAGTTTAGAAGGATTTGAAGGCAAAATTTATAGACCCAAAGATTCTAGAAAATTGCAGAAAAATGTCTCCATGCTATTAACACGTAACGAATGTATTTTGCAGAAAGTTTACGATGTATTTCTTACTTTTTGGAGAAGGTCTGGAAGAACAAAGAAAACATAATATTTGAATGTTTTACTTCTGATATTAGAATCTTTTTCTTAACACGTTTATCTTGCCTTTATTTTCTCTAATTTTCACTAGACACAGACATGGAAAATATCAAAAATGCTTTTATTCTTATCAGAAGGACAGGCATTATAGAAAGAAATTTTTTCTTAGTAAAGAAATTGAAAACTGACAATTTAAATGATTCATATTATATGTCTGAATGCATCATACACAGGGCTGGCGCTAGGCATTTTCCCACCTGATGCAATCTCTGCGGATCCTAAATTCTGCTTCCAATGCCTGCTCTAAATTCTAAAAGTTTTGCCATTTCTAGATTTTGTTGCTTGGAGTGTCACTAAATTCTGAAAATTCTGCCACACCGTCTCTGTAACCAGCCCTTACCATATATATTTCATATTGCTTCTGAATGTTCATATTACTAAAGATATAAAATTAGCAGCTTTTCTATGCTTTCTAAATTTAGCGTTTTTAGTATAACAGAAATCTTTAATTTAAATTCTAAAATGAAAAGGAAACATGCTGAAGAAAGATATGTACTGCTATTAGTATGTACAGTTATTATTATGTAAATTACCTAGTTGTTTATAATTTCAGCTTTACTATAATTTCCCATTTCTGTTTTCTCACCAGAATGCAATTCGCTTAGATAGTTTTTAAACTGAGGTGTATGGAGTGTAAGACAGAGTGTGTTTCTGTTCTCCACATACTTGCTGCATTAGTTTCTGTCCAAAATGAGACATAAAAAAATCAACATAAAGCTAACTATTAATTTAGAAGTAAAACAACAATCTTAATAAGTCTAACTGTTAGTAAAATGTAAATAAAATGTCACTTATCTTCTTTCTAATATATCCAACTATTATAAGTGTAAAATATTTAATGCTACTTGATAAATTTCATAAAGTTTTATTTTATTCTATAACTTATTAATAATTATGTTAATTAAGTTATGTTTAATAGTAATGTATCCTACTTTTATGTTTAGGACAGTATTACAAAAGTGAAGTTCAATCACAGATAGTATTTTTAATTGAATTTGTTCAGTTCTCATTTGCTCATAGGTCCTTAAAAGTACTTAATTTCCGTGTACAGAAAAGCATAGGAACCCTGAAGTCGCAGAATACCTGTAGCAGCGCCTGTTTTGTTGATAGTTTGAATGGACCGGTCTACTGCTGCAAGAATCTCAGGAACAGTTTGGAAGCGAGTGCCACGAAGTGGTTTCTTCATCTTAGGAATTAAGTCATAGTCACAAGGGCTTAGATCTGGGGAGTATGGTGGATGGTAAAGCACTTCCCAGCCCCATCGCTTGAACAAATCAGTCACAGCTTGCGCTGCATGCGGCCGAGCATTGTCATGCAAAATGAGAGGAGCGTTCTGCAGAAAGTGTCGCCGTTTTTTCCTCAAAGCTGGTCGGAGATTGTGCTCCAAAAATGAGCAGTAATACTGCGCAGTGACGGTCTGCTGTGGGTGAATGGTATGTGTTTGGATGACACCATCACAGTTGTACACGAGAATCACCATAACTTTCACATTGCTGGGATTCTGATGAAATTTCGAACGTCGTGGTGACCCGTGATGACGCCATTCGTTTGATTGGCGTTTCAGTTCTGGCTGGTATGATCGCGCCCAAGTCTCATCCAGCGTAATGATACGGCGTAAAAAAGCATCTCCTTTGCGCTCATAGCGCTCCAGGTGGGTTCGGGCAGCATCGTATCGTAGCCATTTCTGCATTTCCGTCAATTGATGTGGAACCCATCGTGAAGCAATTTTTCTCATGGACAGGCGTTCCTTCAGAATTTGCAGCACAGTCGTATGCGCTAATCCTGTTTGTCCGGCCAGCTGACGAATCGTTTGGCGGCGATCACTGTCCATTAGTGTGGCAACAGCTTGCACGTCTGCATCGCTGACACTCGGACGACCTGGCCGCAGCATGTCTGCCACGTTTTGGCATCCTTCATTGAATGCTTTCACCCATCTTGCTACAGTTCTGTAAGGCAATGCAGATTCCCCGCAAGCCTCTTGAAGCCCTTGATGACACTGTCTTGCTGTACGACCTCCGGCACATATAATTTTTATCCAACATCGTTGTTCTTGTTTTGAAAACATCCTGACAACACTTACTTTAGACCGTGAGCTAATACAAGGATCCATTCTTCACATTACTCCACATGCGCGTGACGTAGGCAGGACGAGTCTTTTTGCTGAGAGGTAAGTTAGGTATGCAGTTCACGTGTGGTATACGCGATATTCTTTGGTTTTGTTGCGTAGCGTTTTTTCAGCTGTGTTGCCACTATTAAAGTTCCAACCCTCGTACATACGTATGTATGTATGTTCACATGTATACATATATACACACACACACATATATATGCACATACATACATACATACATTTCTGAATCTGGTCCCGATAACAGAAGAGTATCAAAAGTTTACACACAAAAAAAGATTTCATAACCACATTTTTCACCAAATCTTTTTTTCTTCTCCTGTTCTCCAATTACTCAGCGATTCGTTTTTGCCGAAAACAATGTAAAAAATTGCAGATATTCAGCTTCTTGCAAATACTGACAACCCTAGCTATCTACGAAACATATCTCCTCATTGTTGCCTCTAGAGATTTTGTGACGAAATTCTGTATTCTTGCAGATATTTTACAGTAGTCTTATTGGGAGGGGATTCAAAAATGTATGTATGTGTTCATGTATGCTTGTATATATGTATGTGTATAATACCCACACGCATACATGCACATTATACATACATTTCTGAATCTGGTATCAATAACTGAAACGTATCCATGTTTGCCCAGTTTTTTACATTGTTGACGATTGTTTTGGATATTAGAACAATTTAAATCTGGTAAATATTTATTTGTTTACTTTATTAAACATTTCTTTCAATGTAAGTTACTCGTATTTAAGTTGCTTCCACAAGAAATTCAAAAAGATCGTTTTCTTTTTTTTTTTTTTTTCGTCATGTACAGTTGACTTTCCAATACCATAATAATAATTAATTTTGAGACGGATATGCCTTTATCCATTTTTTGCAGCAATTCCACTTTTTGTTTAACGGACATCGAAACATGGTTTCGCTTTATAAATCCTTTGACAGCTTCAGAATTGGAAATTCTTTTCGACATAACTGAAAGTTCAAGCTTAATTTTTATAAAATTGTCGTAAAAATGACAGTCTGCAAAAAATAACAAGCTGGATCAAATTAGATTAGGGAGTAGTGCAGTCTGCTACATTAACTGAAATGCCTTAGAATCAGTAAAGATAATTTTAGCCTAGCTTAATAGCGTTCGTTATACATTATTGGCTGTGTATCGCAAGATTGGTGACGAAAGCCAAGTTGTTTTGCTAAATTTTGTCTTGCTTCTATTTCGTACTGAATTAAGCCTGAATTGTATTAGTTATTTACTGTACCAATGTTTATTTGCACATGCTGAAAACTAATCTGAGTCCTGAATAAATAAACTCCCACATATACTTAACTCTTTATCTAGGGCCGGGTCTAAATACCGCATGGTGCAGTCTCTACGGGTCCTAAATTCTGCTAAAAGTGCCTTCCTAAGTTCTAAATTTTCACCGCACCTAAACTTTGTATCCCAGTGCTTTTCCCTAAACCAATAAAAACCCTCATCCCTTAATTTTGCCACTCGGTGCTTTCCATGGAGGTAGGAACTAAGATAGAATGGCCCTAACCTGTTTCGCCCATACCATGCTCTAAAGCACTGGTGATCCCTACGTGGTGACCAAAAGATCTAGGGCCATTAAGTTCAATGGGTTTTGGCACACTCGGATGTAAATATTTTGTAATTACATCGTAAATATACATATAAATGTATATATTTTCTTTTTCTACAGTACTTCAGGGTCCTAAGTATATGAAAAGAATACATTTTTTAAACAACATTTCATTCTGAACGGAATTAAATGCTGTACTTTTCACAGAACAGTTTGCTCAGAATGGTTTAATTTGGATGAAACATTTTAACAAGTTTTCGTTAATTACATTAGAAAAAAATTTAAAGGAATTCGATTTTATTCGGTTAAGGATTACAAAAATTAAGATCAAAGTTTATTGTATTATTTCTTTCAATTTATACAGCTACTTCCTAAAATACTTTCTCAAGTATGACATGATTTTTTAGCTTCTGAAGCATGTTTTAAATCGGAAAATATAAGTCAATTTAAAATTAATGCTCTATTCGGTCCATTTCAAATTAGAGCACTTTTTATTTTAATAGCAAAATACTTTAAACAGTACTTAACTTTCTCTGAATATTTCTGAAAGAGAATAAAATAAGGATTTTTTAAAAAAATATTATTTAAAATTTGTAACTGAGTTATTACATAATGTAAGGGGAATAATTATTTTAATTATACTTATCAGATTATTTTTACATTTAATTTCAACAATACATATTCCAAAATTCTTTATTACTAATGTACGCATCTCATAGAATTTGCTTTACCATACCTTTTAACAGATTGCTTTCCAATACGAACAATTCTTGCTTAAATAGTTTTATAATGTATTTGTCAACAGGATTTCAATTTATGTTTACAATTCAATGCTAAGTTTATTATATATTTAGGTAATATTAATAATCATTATAAATTTAGATACATTATTTAATAATTAGATTTCTTCACAGTAACTTTCAGTTTTTTATTAATGAATAAATCCTTTATTTCAAATACATTTATAAATAATTTAATAAATATTTACGTGTTTTGTTAAAGGCAGATACATGCTTTTTGCAAGTACATGCATAAATACCCATACATATTTCATATTTTTCATTTCAGGCATGTGCAAATCTTTAATTTCTGTGCATTCACTATATTTTTTGAGTAAAGTAATTTACACTAATTTAACATATACCCGAAAGTTTTACATAAGAAATATGTATAAATATAACTTGAATGAAAATTATATGCATTATTTTTAATACCCACTGAAAAGTAAGTTTTTCTTCAAAATTCCTCCACGATGGCATCTCTCCCTTTAGGCACATAGCCCTTGCATGCTTTACTCTATTTAATAAAAACGTAACTTGACCTATATGCTAATTACAAATATTTTAACATGTATACTTTTATATTTGCATTTAGCCATCAAGTTTTAAACTTTTGACTTAAAACACGTTTCAGGATACATTCATCATCAAATTCAAAGCTTCTGATAAATATATTTTGGCAGAGTACTCAGTACTTCTTTTATTGATTTTACACAGTTTACTAATTCTCTGATAATATAATAAATAATAATAACTAAGTAAAACGTGTAAGCCTAAAGTGATTATTTTTCAGATATATGAAAATAAAATGATGAATTTAAAATGAGCAACAGTAAAGCCTTTCCTCTAAAAAATTTTAAAAAGTACATGTTACAATAATATGTGGATGTGAAAAAAATTTATTTTATTTAAAACATTTTGGTGTTTGGAACGTAAAATAAAAGTAGCGAATACTCTATCAAGGATATCGAAAGATGTATACTATTTTAAAGGTACCATAGGGCATTTTTCATTCTTTAAGCATCATATTTTTTTGCTAAAATCTATATTTTTGTAGTTCAGCAGCTTGGAATTTTAGAAAACAAATTCATAATCAAAATCGCTGTTGTTATTTATCGAAAAATAACCAAGATGTGATTTTGGGGTAAATGTCACTAAAGTATACAAATTGCTATTATCCATCACACTATGAATGTTTCTTTCATGCGAAAGTGTCCTGTTTTTCAATTTGTATGGAACTGTCGTGTGTCGAAATACTATAGTTGCGTGAACGAAGTTCATGTTTTTGGGCACCTGGGTAAGAGATCCTGTCCCAGTCTAGCAATTGGATCTGCTTCCGAATATTGGTGATCCTGGAGTTTATATTGAGTAGAGTAGCAATAATGAGCATAATGAGGAAGTATGGCAGATGAAAATTTTTTGTAGAGAGTTCTGAAGTAAATCGCAATTTTGAAGAGTGAAGATAGCAAAATTTAAGCAGAAGAAGCAGCATCGACAACAAATACTCTCAGAGAGTGACGAACGGAGTAGCGTGCAGACTGCAGTGACTAAGTTCCGAGGCTGAATTAAAGTTGGAGGCAGGAAAGCGAAGTGTGTGGCTGTGATAAGGAGGCTGATTGGAAGTGCGATGGTCATGTGTGCTAGGGCTAAGGCTCTTCTCAGTCCATACTAATTTTGAGGGAAGGCCGAAAAGTAAAGGGGGGGGGGGGTTATTTTAAAAGAAGCCTACAGGATTTAGAAAAAATTAAGCTTTTCCTATAAAACAATTTCAATTTCCTTCTGGAAGGAATCCGTAGCTTAGAATTAATTTTACAAGTATGTGAGGGGTAAGGAGATAACATATTGCAATACAGTAATGATAAGATTATTATTGTTATTATTATTATTATTTTAAAGGAGAGATTCTGGTTAAAGCTCGTGGCCTCCACATGTTGGAATGTTAACTAATGTTGAGTGTGTTTTTATTCAGGATTAGGTTCATTGAGCTCTTCTAACATTAGGAATAATGTGTACATTCTATCCATTTGAGTTTCTGCAGATCTCAGGTTAAGATTTTTTTTTAGTAGATTAGTTAATTTTGTAATTTGCCTTTGGCCGAAGATAGATTCAATTTCTCTTATGACTTGGAAAAATTCTTAAAATACAGATGGGTTTAAATTTTGGTTGCTTTTGAAATTAGTTTGCGTTGAGGATTTATTTGAACGAAATTGTTCAGTCCTATTGCTGTTGGTGGGTTTGCCGGAGCTGAGTCCTGATTGTTTGATGGAATGGGGTGTATATTTTCCTGTATTTTTGGACTTTTTGAGTTAGAATTTCGGAGTATAATTTCCTGGGGCCCTTGGGGAATTTTTCGCACCCCCTGTATTGGCAGTTGGCACAAACTGGGTCTTTAATAAATCCTTTTTTGGGGCCTGCAATAGATTTACGGTCCCTGGCGCATTTCACACAATGGGAATTCATCAGAAGCAATTTTCTGATGAATGGTGCCATTTCTGGCAGTTATGACATTGTGGTATTAGGTTTTCGTTTACATATTTTTCAAACTTTACTATGAAAAGTGATATATGTGTGATATTGTGTATTTCTCCTACATTGGGGGTGGGTATTAGCTGGACTTGGAATAAGGGCATAGGCTGCCGAGTTCTGTTTCTTGTCATTTGTGTGACCTTGTTAATTTTGAATCCTTGCTCAGTAAGAATTTCCTTTATCTCATCTATATCCATGTTTATGGGTAGACCTCCGATTACTACTTTAACTGGTTTTAGGTGTCTGCATGTATAATATAATGTTCAATGTTTTTTTCTTTAAGAAATTGTGTCAGAATACGATGACTGTCCGGCATGTTTGGTAAAATTTTGAAAAATTCGCCGTAAATTTGGCCAAAGAATTTAGCTTGGGATTGGTATGCTAGTTGCTTCATGTAGGTGTTGTATTTCATATTTTCTGGTGGTTTCACCATAACAGGGGGTACTGACTTAGGTTGGGGGGATGGGTGCTTGCTGGGAGAAATTATTATCTTGAGTAGCAGGAGTAGTATCAGATTGCGAGGGTACACTAACATTTGTATTATCCAGCAGACTAAATCTATTTTTAGTAATGATGTGGTTAGAAGCGTCTTTTAGGTTAACTGATTTTTTAATTTGCTTAGAGGATGTAGTTGGTTTGATGAAACCGTCGTTGTTAGAGTTTTCAGAAATATCATGCTGCTTCCTTTTGGAGTTAAAATTGCTGTCATTTAAAATAGGATTATCTAGTTTACTTTCTATACATTTAACTGCAGGGTTTTCTAGGGGGTTCCTAGCACGCAATGATATGAAATAGTCGGACTTACCCTGGAGGTACTCCATTTCAGACTTCATCTGTCGAATGTTACGAGGGTTGGGGTAAAAGCCATGGCAACTATTTTTTTCTTGTAGATATGTGAACGGATCACAAAACGTATATGTGTCGTGTGGAAGTTTTGCAGGCATAATGTGTATGCAGAACAATAAATGGCTCTGTGATAGCTGGCTCTGTAATCAGTCCGTTGGTGAGTGTCGTGCGAGATGGAAGTAACCGTGTTGAGCAGCGCGCTTACATCAAAATAACCGTTCTCCGAGGGAGAAATGCAATAGAATGTCACAGTGAATTAGTAGAAGCCCTTGGGAATAATGCCCTACCGTATCGTACAGTAGCGCGGTGAGTAGGAAAGTTGCAGCAAGGTCAGTGTCAACTAGTGATGAGGCATGCGCCGACGGAAGTTCAAAGGTGGTTGCACTATGCAATATACTCCGACCACTTTGCACGCTGGCAACAGGACGGCAATCAATTTTTGTCATGAATAATCGCCATCGATGAATTTTGGGCCAGGGCATACGAACCAGAACTGAAACGTCAGTCCGCGGAGTGGCAACATCCTGGATCACCAAGGCAGCAGAAGGTCCGTCAGAATCCATCTCCAGTCAAAATGATGGTGATCGTCGCGTATGACGTCAGGGGTGTCATTGCTTGCCACTTTGTTCCTCATGGCAGAACCAGTAACCGCACAGTACTACAGGGACTTCCTGGTGTGACAGGTATGATGTGGCATTTGGGATAAACGTCCGGATCTTGTAGACAGTGCAATAATTCTGCACGACAATGCAAGAGCACATACAGCAGAGTGTGTACGGCAGCTACTCCGACGTTGGAGATGGGAAGAATTGGAGCACCCACCGTACTCTCCTGACCTTTCGCCCTGTGACTTTGATCTCATTCCCAAGATTAAGAAACCAATACGTGGTAAGCGGTTTGCAACACGAGAGGACATTGCTAATGCTGTATGCCAACAGATGACCCAATTCACATAAGTGCGGCAAATGCTGAGGCTGATGGTATTCAGCGCCTCCCACATCGTTGGCAGAGTGTGGTGACAGTAGCAGGAGACTACATTGAGGGTCTTTAGGCCCAGGTTTGTCATGTCAACTTTATGTGTATTGCGTTATCATTCTTTTGCACGGTGAAGGCCACATTGCCCTGCATACTACTGTAATAAATTCGTGTCTTATGATATTTCATTGCTATTCATTGTCCACACATGTAGTTATGATTTTGTACTTTCATCTGTATAAGTCACATTTTCCAACCGGACTGGTATCTTCAAGAAAAAAAAAAAAATAGTTTCCATTACTTTTGCCCCAACCTACGTATTAAGCATCAGCGGAGTATAGCGGTCTGGATCTGAGATGGCTCCTGTAGCATCTATTTGTTTTTGGATTTTCTTAGTCTCTTCTTAGCTTCTAAGGCAATGATTTGTTTTCGAAGCTGCATAACAACTTTTTCCGGTTTAGTATCCAATTGTTCAGTTTCCGAGGCGGTCGATGTATCCATAGGGTCTTGGTCTTTAGCACAAGGCGTACTCCAGTCGATGATATGCTTATCTGACGGAGTAGTGGCGCCGGCAGGTGCAGGATCATGGGCTGATGCCGTAAGCGAAGAAAGAGCGACCTTCACCCACGAAGGCTGAAGGCAGTATCAGGATCAATGTTCCGTCTTACCTTCTTCGGGAACATGCAAGGACCTGACTCGGAACAGAGAGCTTACTAAAGCTATGTTCAAAACTGTGGGAAGTAGACAAGATACACAAGAAGGGTATACAAAACCCTTTATTTTTCTCTATTTACAATAACTTCCGTACTTCGGAATACACAGACCCGCTACTCGGGGTCTAACGTAAAAATATAAAAATAGAACTAAACTCTAATTTAACTTTAAACTAATAAACGTGGAAGATTGGCCTTATATTAACAGGAAGCCGTATGTAGTACAGAGAACTGTGAACACTACAATACGTTTAAAATTTATCAAGAGGATTAAAACCTCTGGCCTGGAAGGCAACCAGCAACTGCGTAAAACTTCTAAGGTAAGCGGCCTGCTTCGACTCACTGCTTCCTCTCTCTCGCTTGGCAAAAAGCCACAACTTAAATACTTGGCGTTCGCCAGACAAACTTTGCATAAATACTTTAACGCTTATAATTCTGGCCGGAAGTAGAAAATAAGAAGTGATAGTAAAGATTTAAAATAAAATAAACGTTAGTAAAACTTAAGATCCTTACATACTTCCCGCCAGAGTTAATTAGTTTGAAACTGAGGTCTAAAACGACCTTGTTGAAAACTTTTAGCTCTAGAATCTAACGCGAGGCCAATCTTTTATAAACATTTTTCGCTAGAAACTAGAAATTTAAAAGAAAGAAATTTGTTTTTACAATAGCAGCTCCCAGGACACACAATTGTTTTCATCTGTACTGCATCTAAACAGGAGCTTTTATTCAAATCTGGTTCCTTCCAGAGATCTGGAAGGAAAACTAGTGTAATGAAATGTTACAAAATGAAATGGCAAGTAACATGTATAATTATATTTCTCTTAACATTCTTATTTCATTCATGACTATTTTAATTATCTCTCCCCGTGCTCTCTGACATGTGTTGTAAAAGAACACCAAACACGAATGTGTTTCTGTCTACGTGTTCAACACTTCCTCCAATCAAAACACTAACGTGTTAAAATTCAACATACCAAGACCTCGTAACACACCCTAATTTCAACTCTAAACCCTGAGGTACTATTCTGAAAGTGGCTAACTCTGAAGTGTAGCGTCAGAGAGCCTAACTACATCATTCAACCTTTAACACATATTCACCATGATTTAATCTTTACAGTCACACGAATAACAAATTTTTAACATTACTTTCACTTTTACCATATCACGGTATTTCTAAACATTCAAAATAACAGTTCACATGTATACAAGAACATATCAAGATGCCGTTAATTTTACACATTTGAAAACATACATTAGTAGTACATTGTTAACTTCTGTTCTTTTCAAAGCAAGTGCCAATTCTTTCTACATTGAAATAATACTACATTTCAAAAAGTCTTTCAGACTAAAACTTCTTTCTTGTTAGAATGTTTTAAATAAAATTTATACAATAACTTTTTACAATATTTAAGTCTTTATACAACGCTATTATACATCAACTTTAGTTTTACGCGCGAGTAATTGAAAAACATAATACCAAAATCGGTAACAACTCATTTCTCGCCCTTTTGGCGATAAAGGTAGACCTCGCATGAGGTAAAACTTCTTGAAATCTGCCACTTGCAGTAAGAATGAAAGATTAACTTAAGTTTGCAAAGTAACATAAAATTTTACTTATCTTTGTGATATTCGGACATTCTTTTCTGGGCCCAGTCCTTAAAGGTAGTGCAGATAGTTGTTTGATTTATCCTCCTTCTTGTACGGGCTCGCCCTTCAGTGCCTTCCTCTAGATGCTTTCTTTTTTCTCCAGTTCGGTCACCCTTGAATACCTTCTTTTTCGCTTCTGCCTGTGGTCTTGGTCGTTTGATGGCAGCTGGTCTTGGCGGAACCGGGAAACTTCTTTCGTGTTCCTGCTTGGACCTCGTTGCTGGCCGTTCAAATTTTCCTTGTAACTTTTCCTCCGCCGCTGATGGCCCTTCCGCAGTTCGGCGACATTTGCTGCGGAGAGTCCTGTCGGATGAGTAGATCTTCCGTTTTAGAGCCGGGTTATAGTTGCCGTCATTTCTCCTGGTTCTCTTTGCATACGTCGTCCTTCTCCCTTCTTCATTCTGGGGGTGTTCGTGAACTCTCTTTTCTGGACGGTGGAACGGCTTCTTTTTCTTGCTACCTTCAATTTTCCCGCGGGGAAACTTTCTTTTCACTTGCTCCTGCCTCTTAATGGCTTGCCCTTGTACTTGTAGTTGTTCCCCCTCTGGAGCTTGTGCCTGCGGTGTCTGCCGTGCCGGATCCTGCAAAAGATCTGAAAATATTTGCATTTTATTACGATCATAGTAGGGTTTGATTTGATCAATGTTTGCGGAGCAGGTTTCACCATTTCTGGCTTTTAACACTACTACAGCGTGAGTTATTTTTTGTATAACATATGGTCCTTCAAATCGTGGAAAAAATTTGGCAGTTTTATTTTCTGGTGCTGAAGAAAGTGAATGCTTAATTTTTAAAACTTCATCCCCTACTTTATAAGTTACTCCCCGTCGTTTCAAGTCATAATAGAGTTTCTGTTTTCTCTGTGCTACTTCAGTATTCTTCTTTGCTTCCTTAATTAGTTTTTCTATATCACCCATTTTAAATTCTGGGGCTCTTTGTTGCACATAAAATAATTTATCTAACGGCGTTATAATCTTTCTGCCTAGAAATAACTCAGCAGGAGTTTTGCCCGTTGTATCATGTTTTGCGGTCCTAAGGGCGAAAGCAAATTCATTGACATAGTTATCCCAGCTTTTATGAAAATTTTTAACATAACTACGGATAATTTTCACTATATTTCTGTTGACCCGTTCCGCTATATTTGATTGCGGCCGATACGGGACCATTTTTAAATGACGTATGCCCAGTTTTTGGCACATGTCTTCAAATATATTACTTACAAATTGAGGACCATTATCCGATATAACTTTTAGGGGCGCCCCGTATTTTAAAATATATTTATTTAAAATAGAATCAGTAACTAATTTCGCGGAGGCTCGTTTTAAGGTAACAATTTCGATCCACTTACTAAAATGATCAACCATAACAAGGAGGTAGCGACTTTTATTTAACTGACTTTTTGGGAAAGGGCCCAATAAATCGATGCCAATTATTTCATTTGGAAATTCGGATTTAATACTATTTAGAAACCCGGCCGGGCGGAAATTAATATAATTAACTGCTTGACATGTTGGGCAGGACTGGACATACGCCCTTGTTAACTTTTGCAGTTCAGGAAAATAGACTGCCTCGTGTACGCGTTGGATAGTTTTTCGAATACCAGCATGAGAAGCTAAAGGGCTGTCATGGAGCTCCTGCAGGATATTTAATCTAAGACTAGCTGGGATAACAGGTCGAAATTCGTTGTTGGAATTCGTAGTTTTTGTATAGAATAATAGACCATCTATTAGTTCGTAATGGGCCGCCCTATTTCTTATCGCCACAATATCTTGGTGGCTAAAATTTTCAGGATCCTTTAAATACTCATAAATGCTTCCAAACTCAGGATCCTTACCCAGTTCGGTTATTACAGTTTCTCGGGAATTTATTGTACATGCTGTGAGCATTGCCACCTTTACAGTATTACCTTGTTCATCTATTTTAATTCTTGATAGGGCATCTGCTACGATATTTTCCTTTCCGGGGGTATGCTTGATTACCAGATTATATTCTTGTAGCTTGAGTGCCCATCTTATTAACCTTGGGGATAAGTTTTACCCTGAGTACAATCTAGTTACCGCCGCATGATCAGAGTATACTGTTATTGGCGCCTTTCCAAAATAGACTCGGAACTTTTGCACTGCTAACAAAACTGCAAGTGCCTCTCTCTCGGTCGCGGAATAGTTTCTTTGTGTTTTATTTAAAGTTCGGCTAAAAAATGCCACGGGCTGCTGATTTTGCGAAAGTACCGCTCCTACCGCATAATCCGAAGCATCCGCTGAAATTTCTAAATTCTCATCCTTTTCAGGAAATTTCAACACAGGGGCTTGCGTTAATGCTTGTTTTAATTTTTCGAAAGCACTATTGGCTTCGGCCGTCCACGACAATCTTGCCTTTTTCCTTTTTAATTTTAACAATGGTTCAGCAATAGCTGCAAAATTTTTTATAAAGGACCTATAATATGAACAAAGTCCTAGAAAAGAAGAGAGCTTCTTCGCCGTGTTTGGAGTCGGATACTTTTGTACAGAGATTATTTTTGATTCGTCTGTCACTATTCCTTTCTGAGATATCTTGTAACCTAAATATTTTAATTCAGGGGCTGCAAATTTGCACTTTTCGACATTAACTTTTAGACCGGCCTCATTTAATAAAGAAAACACCTGTCTTAAATCCTGTACATGTTGGTCGAGATTATCACTAGTAATAATGATATGGTCTAAATAGATAAATGTGGACTTTCCAAGAACAGGTCTTAACACAATGTCCGTACATCGCTGAAATGTTGCCGGCGCCCCTGAAAGGCCAAACGGCATACGCAAAAATGCATAAGTGCCAGACTTGGTTATAAAAGCAGTCTTAGGCACGTCCTCAGGCCTAACCCCTATTTGAAAATAACCAGTCGTCAAGTCTAAAGTCGTCATATATTTGGTGGATGTTATGTTCCTTAGAATTTCTTCAATTATGGGTAACGGATATACCGGATATTTAGTTATGGAGTTTAATTTACGGTAATCAATTGCGAATCTCCACCTTTTTGGATGTGTCAAAGGATAGTCATTATTTTTCTTACATAAAAGCACCGGGCTAGCATAACTACTTGAGATGGGCGTTATCATCTTTTTACGTAGCATATCGGTGATATGCCATTCTATAATTTTTTCCTTATTCTTATCATACCGGTATGCTTTGTGGCGAACTGGCATTGAGTCTCCGGTGTCAATACTATGGTTAGTAACCTGAGTAAATCCTGGAATATCACTAAATAACGAAGCAAATTCACTTACCACTTGTCGGATTCTTCCTTGCTCGTCATTAGGCAGGTGGCCAAGATTTAACATCGGCGGTTCAGCCTTTTCTGCACGAACTGGTTTCATTGTCAGCTTAAGGGACGCTTCATTAAAATCCAGCGTTGCTTGTGCTTCTGAAAGAAAATCTATTCCTAAGATTATATGTGCTTGCAGATTCTTTACTATAAAAAACATCACCTTTACTTGTTCGTCCTTGATACGGATATACAGCGGTACTTTACCTATACACTTACATTTTTCTCCTTGCGCCGCTAACACTGTCGTATTATCCGAATTATATATGCGGTATTTGCGAAAATACTTCCTAAAAAATTCTTCTGCCACACAGGAACACTGCGCGCCTGTATCCAGGAGTGCGGTGGCTGGGATATTATTCACCAACACTTCAACCTTCGGAAGAGTCAAATTTTTCACCATTACTGTATTTAACTTGATTAGGTTAACAAGGGTTTTCGTGGCCTTGGGATTTCCGAACCCTCTCGTCAGCAGAAATCCGTTTTAGTTTAAATTATTTTTCTTTTCCGTGCTTTCCTTCTTTTTCCACTGGCCTTGAGACTTTTTTCCTGGATTGCTATTGAACTGTCGACGTTCGCCGGCTGTTTTTGTGAATGCTCGGGTTTCCTTGCCCACTGATACGCTTTGCTTCCGTAGCCGTGTGCTTGAGTTTGCTGTAGTCTTGGCGCACCAAATTGGTTTCGCTGTTGATATTGGCGTCTTCTTTCAATGTCCGCCGTTCTTCTACTTTCAAACTGGATTGCTAGCTCAAATAACTTTTCCAGTGTAGTCGGATTTCTTAATTCAATAAAGTCTTGCACTTGGGGCAGTAACCTCGGCAAAATCACTTGAATTATCTCAGGATCCGGACGGTTTCCATACAAGAGTTTGAAGACGTGAATTTTTCTTAAAATAAAGCTTGAGAGATTTTCGATTCTTTGCTGATATATACTGAAAAGTTCCGTTTCTAATTTCGTACGATCCCTTACGACAGGGAAGGCTTTTACTCGGGCAGTCTTGAAATTTTCGTAAGTATAGGTGGGACTTCCTGCTTGACCCAAGAGACTTCTGCCTATACATTTGAACCAGTTAAGCGCTTGGCCCCTCAAAGCGCTGGTAGCTACGGTAACTTTTTGAAATTCGTGCACGGGGTAGAGCATGAAGTGGTCATCCAATTTTTCCAAAAAACTGGTTACCGGTGAGTTTCCATTAAATGTTGCTTCTGGTTTCATCGAAGCGGGCATGGTCTGGACGATGTAACCAAATCCTTCCAGGGCGGCAGCTGGCATTTGCGGATTCTGAGCCGCTTCTGCAGGCAGCACAGGTTCTTCTTGAAACTCGGCCATGGTTATTCTTCTTCGTTGGGCGCCACTATCAGGATCAATGTTCCGTCTTATCTTCTTCGGGAACATGCAAGGACCTGACTCGGAACAGAGAGCTTACTAAAGCTATGTTCAAAACTGTGGGAAGTAGACAGGATACTCAAGAATGGTATACAAAACCCTTTATTTTTCTCTATTTACAATAACTTCCGTACTTCGGAATACACAGACCCGCTACTCGGGGTCTAACGTAAAAATATAAAAATAGAACTAAACTCTAATTTAACTTTAAACTAATAAACGTGGAAGATTGGCCTTATATTAACAGGAAGCCGTATGTAGTACAGAGAACTGTGAACACTACAATACGTTTAAAATTTATCAAGAGGATTAAAACCTCTGGCCTGGAAGGCAACCAGCAACTGCGTAAAACTTCTAAGGTAAGCGGCCTGCTTCGACTCACTGCTTCCTCTCTCTCGCTTGGCAAAAAGCTACAACTTAAATACTTGGCGTTCGCCAGACAAACTTTGCATAAATACTTTAACGCTTATAATTCTGGCCGGAAGTAGAAAATAAGAAGTGATAGTAAAGATTTAAAATAAAATAAACGTTAGTAAAACTTAAGATCCTTACAGCAGAATCAAATACTATCAGAGCACTGTCAAGCAAGCTAATGAATTTAAGCAAAAAACACCCTGTCTGGTGACGAAAGCTTCGAAGCTGTGCTTCACTTCTAGTGTCGGTTTGACTACTCCTTCCTTTCTTACCTCCATGGTGCTTCCCCAAATTCCAAACATTTCATCTTCCCTAAATTCTGCCGTCCGGTGCCGACATATTTTGCCGCCGCTTGTGGGTTTATGGTGAATAACATATCAGTTATTCTTAATTGAAATAGCACTAAATGTAATCTTTTGGCCTATGAGTTTCATTAACGAAATCTATTTAAAGAAATTTTTATTGAATTTTTCCTCGTCAACACTTCTTAGAGCATTTAAAAATCTATAATCATCGCCAAGCGTAATGTTAGCATAAAAGGTTGCCATACTCTTGTTATTCAATTACTAATATATAAAAAAAAGTTTAGACATCACTGCATGAGTTATTACTGAAGTGTCATGTATTGATAAACATGAGGCGATGAAAGCAAAATATAATAAATAATGACTCGCCAGTTCGGCGTCAGGGATATGAAAATAGGTGAAAATAGTTTAAATGCCTTAAGATCGCAAGTGGCCTTTTCCTGTACACCCGTGATTTAAAGCGGTAATTTAGCACAGGTATAGTAGATCGCGAGTTCCTTATGAACCACGGACAGTCCGCCGCTTGTCTTAATACAATGTTTTGTAAAACTTGCAGTTTTTAATATTAGTTTCACTTGCATATCCCCAGACAGGGCAGGCATATGTGATGATGGAACGTAACATGGCTTTGTAAATGAGTAATTTATTGTCAATAGAGAGAACGCTGTTCCGAGCAATTAATGGGGTGAGTGTATGTTTATACACTCGGAACTTTCCAATGAGCTGTGTGATGTGTGGGGTGTATGTGAGACATTAGTCAAGGATAACGTCTAGGTATCGGACCTGCTTGGTCCAATGGATAGGAGTGCCATACATATTGACATGGACATTGTAATCAATATTGTTCTCTCTCGTAAAGAGAATTGCATCATATTTGTCCACATTAATCTTAATTTTCCAGGCTAAAAGCCAGGTCTCCATTGTGCGGATATGATTCTGTAGTGTTTGGATGACTGAGCCGTGAGATGAATTTTGTGATAGGATTACCGTATCATCAGCATACATTGCTAGAGTGGTGTGTTGGGTATGTGAGATGTCATTCGTGTAAATATTGAAGTAAAGCCGGCCTAAAATGGCCCATTGTGGGACCCCAGCCCTAATGGGCCTGAGGAAAGAGATTTTGTTGTTGACACGAACGACAAAGTGTCTATCCATAAGATAAGAATAGGTGATGTGAGTGATGTAATCTGGAAAACCCAGGTTTATGATTTTGTGCATGAGGCCCTCCAGCCAGTCTCTGTCAAAGGTCTTTGCTACATCTAGGAAGATGGCCCCAGTGATAGATTTATCTTGAAGATCTTGAGAGATCAGCTCTGTCACTCGATAAAGTTGATGGTTGGTCGAGTGCTTCTTTTTGAAGCCATGTTGCTTGGCGATCAAGGGATTGTTATCATACTGGAAAGTCAGTGTAAAGCTTTTCATGCTTATCAATCTCTTTATCACTTTCTTCCCAGTCAAGTTACGATATTTTCTGGATTCAAAAGCATTCTACAGACTTCTCCGTCCGTTAATTTATAAATGAGGGAGGGGTTATTGTCATCACAATGAAGACTTCAGATATATCACTTTCTTTAACATTTATTTGCATTTCTTCCAAATTCTAATAATCAAAAGATTTTTATGTGTCTTTCATACTACTTAACGCTTTTTTTGGGTGGGGAGTTATAGCATATTTCCTTAATGCCAGACATTACCAGTTCGGAGTCACATTTTAAAATCTAACTTGGCCACTGCCAGGGCCTAAATTCAGTGGAATCTAATTTTTTCTTTTCTCCTGTGTTAACAAAAGAGGACCATAATATATTTAAAATTTCCCTTCACACAAACACAAGTTTTCGAGCTTCACTCACTGTGTGCAGGCTCCTTTCCCTCAAGACCATGCGAGTCCCCCACCCCAAAAAACGTGTGAGCCAAAATAATGTGTACAAGGTTTCATTATAGTTGTTGATAATGTTTCTGCCCCCCCCCTTTCTGTTGTTTCAGCTATGTGTTATTATTATTAAAAACAGTGAGAGCGAGTGAGAAATAGAGAAATTAGAAGCAAGTCAATGTCTAATTTTGTGTTATGATAAGAAATCAAAATTTACTTCAATCTCCTGAATTAGTATTCCAATAAGCAATGACTGTAATCAGAACTTTGTGAAAATTTTCTCAGAGGTATATGTCATTATGCATGTGTATAAATTAGTTCTTGTGTTAATGTTACTAACAAATTATTATAGTACACTTACTGAATTAATATGTCTGTATATTCAAGATCAGATAAAATTTCAACAGAAACTATAAAAAAATTTAATTTGGGCCCATTTGTATAAGTTGCATCTTATGAAGTTTTAAAGAGTACCCCCCTTAAAATTTATTAATAATGCATAATACAAATGCTAATACAATAACGATTGCGTTATGAAAAATTTTCTGGTACAGTGAAAGAGATATAAAAATATATATTATTATGTCATAAGCCAGACTGCAAAAAAATTAAATTTTTCATTTTTGGATTTTCATTTAAAAAAAATTGATCAACAGTATCTTCGTAAATCTAGTCATTCAAGAGTATCGTTTTCTATATTAAGCATTTCTAAAGGCCTTAACCTTTCCTACCCATCTTCTTCTTCAGGCTGTGTTTGTCATGTATCAGGAACATCTGCGAAATAGCATTTCGTGCCAAACGCACGAGACCCAATGCTTCCTAGCTCCATTTGTTTGGGTCGTCCACTTTGTTTATAAAGTCTGACAGCCCGTTAATAGAGCTCAGGAGCATACGAAGGTAAGGTCAAAGCCCACATTGTTTTTACCCCTATTTTATTCGTTATGAGAATTTCAAGGTCATAGCCTGTTCCTCCGATAAATGTTTTTTTAAGATGTCCCTCAATGAATATAACCATCTTGACCACCGTAAGAGACTCCCTGAAGGTACAAAACCTTCTGGTCTATCTCTTTTGGCAGTCTTCGAGTCTGTGTTCTGCTCCATTCTTTGAAATGACCTATTTTCACCATTCTCTTTGTTTTTTTTCAACTCAAATACCTTTGGCAATTATCAATTCTTTTTTTACTCAAGTACCTTTGGCACTTTTTTCTTTTAGCCCAAAGGGCATTAGCACAGAAGGGCTATTAATTTCGTTTTGGCATTTTGCGTTGATTCACTATAAATGTCGGTTCACTTTTGAAATTGTTGCCACCAAATATTATCGCTTTGCGTTATATTTAAAGAAATTAAATAATGAGGAATCTGCATCTGCTCTCAGTTGCTTTGTTATTCTTGTGTGAGTTGTTAGTTCAGCGTGAACTGATATATATCCGAGTTAGCTTTCTCTTTAGATGCGCTTTGCATTGATTGTGTTTAACATTTTTAGTAGTTTGAAGCGTAACTACTGATTGTACTGTGTGATACTTTGACACCTTTACGAATATTTCTTCAGAAAATTACAGAACTTTGTTTCTATTGATAAAATAAATTTTATTAACTTGTCAGCGGACTTGTCTGCATCCAGTCTATTACGAACCCGTACACACGCAACAATAATTTCAGTATTGTATAAAAGAGAAGCAGAAAGTACGGCAGAGTGAGAAAAAGCTTTGTTTCATCAAAATAGATGGGGGAAAAAATTAATCACGACAATACCTGTTTACCACTGTATCACTCATCCAGAAGTTCTTCGTGCACTTTCCAGAAGAAATTTTCATCAATAGGGAACTGGTGATCAAGACTGTCAACACAACTGTGGCTAAATCTCTTTAACATTGCCGATTTAAAGAGTTTTTAGTTGAAATGAAGAGGGAATATGCAAATATGCTGCTGCCTATGGAACACTGTCTTTCAAGAGGATATGTTTTAAAATATTTCGTTTCCTTATTGTTAGAAATTAAAGCATTTCTCCTTGAAGATTCCATTAATAGATTAATAATGGACGATCAGCGGGTCGAAAAATTTTATTTCACGGTAGATATTGTATCTCAATAATCTTAATCGTAAACTAGAGGGGAAAGGAAGCACAATTATTTCAATATTGGAAGAAGTCATTTAATTCGAAAACAAATTATGTATTTTTGCTCAAGATTTAGAAAGGGAAACATTAATTCATTTTTGAAGCCTGCGGACACATTGCCAATAAAATGAATAGGTAATTAATATTTACTATTTAAAAACAGCAGTTTCAAATATGAAGAAATCTTTCATACAGAATTTTCAGGAATTCAGAAAGAGCATAGCGATGTTAGCCTATGTTAAAATACTTCCAAATTCTGACATAACAGAATTGAATTTTTATGTTTAATATTGGCAACAGTGATTTTGAAATGCAGTTACTGGAGTTTAAAAAAAAAAAAAAAAAAATTATGGAGTTCCAGTGTGAACACTTAAAAGACTTATCGGACGGATCACACAAATGTACTTTTTTCCATTGTGACTTCCTAGGATGGGCCACACAGAATTACATTTTTGCTTAATTTTCAGTACGCTGGGTTAGTTTTTCATTTTATGCACATTGCGTTATTTTTTCTTAGTACCATTCGTTATAGCACTATCTGTCTGTTGATTCTACTGCGCAGTTTTGCATTTTTAGGTAGTATTTTGAAGTAATTCTGTAACTTAAAAATACACGGCAAGCACGGAAATATTTTCTGTGGAAGATGCGGAAATCTGTAAGGAAATTTACAGATAAGTTATCTGATGTAGGAAGTGATAATGAATCAGAAAAATGTAACGGAAACAAGATACTACATATGTCAGTGCTGTCTGGTTTCACTTCACAAGGGTGAATGTTTTACAAAATAATACTAGACATATTAATGAATAAATTTGTAATGTATTATAAGAAATGGTGTTGATTTAATGAAACTACAATGCTTTAAAATCATACATACATGATCATTTAACTCTCCTAAAAAATGCTCGGAAACAAGAAAGGCAGAGCAGATTCGATCCCTCTGCTAAACGTTAATGATGCGGAAAAACTGAACAAATATAAATGTGATCTTAATTCACAGCAAAAGTGGTCTGCTTTTAAAATACCTGAAGAAGGAAGTTGTAATAATTTCCAACACCTAAAATAATATTCTTGACTCATTCGTTAAAAAACTGGTGTTTGCTGTTTTTTCACTCTTTGAACCTACATATTCAAGCGAACAATCTTTTTTCAGCATGAACCTTATTAAAAGTAAATTGAGAAATCGTTTTACTGATGATAACTAAGAATCCAACTTAAAATTAAAAGCGACGTCAAAGAAACCTGACTTATTCCAAAGAGTGTGTGCCATGATTATGATTGTGCGTAGTGTTGCTCAGAAAAAAAAAAAAAAAAAAAAAAAAAAATATTTTGTTAAAAAAACTTTTTTTTGACTACTCTTGCTTTTCCTTAAGTGTCATATTCTCCTACTTTGTGTCAGAAAAAAGAAAATTAAGAAACAAGAAACAAGTTCTGTATGAGGTCCAGATAATAGGTAATTTCGATTATTGGAAGTCTGGGTTTTGCTGATGATAACTAAGAATCCCACTTAAAATTAAAAGCGACGTCAAAGAAACCTGACTTATTCCAAAGAGTGTGTGCCATGATTAATTATGATTGTGGAGAGTGTTGCTCAGGAAAAAAAAAATAAATATTATTATTATTTTTTTTTTTTTTTTTTTTTTTTTTTTTTTTTTTTTTTACTACTCTTGCTTTTCCTTAAGTGTCATAGTCTCCTACTTTGTGTCAAAAAAAAGAAAATTAAAAAACAAGAAACAAGTTCTGTATGAGGTCCAGATAATAGGTAATTTCGATTATTGGATGTCTGGGTTTTGGACTTTGTATTGTATTAGCTATGTTTTGATATTAGTAAAAACAGTGAAAGTCTGAAAATTTAGGAGCAAGTCAATGTCAAATTTTGTGTTATGATAACAAATCAAAATTTACTTCAATCTCCTGAATAGTATTCCGATAAGCAATTGTCTGTAATGAGAACTTTGTTAAAAATTTCTCAGAGGTATATGTCATTATGAATGTGTATTAGTTAGTTCTTGTGTTAACGTTACTAAAAAATTATTATAGTACCCTTACTGAATTAATTTGTCTGTATATTCAAGATCAGATAAAATTTCAACAGAGCCTATAAAAAAATTTAATTGGGGCCCATTTGTATGAGTTGCATCTTATGAAGTTTTAAAGAGTATCACTTAAAATTTATTAATAATGCATAATACGAATGCTAATGCAATGCTGATTGTATAATGAAAAATTTTCTGATACAGTGAGATATAAAAATATATATTATTATGTCATCAGCCAGACTGCAAAAAATTAAAATTTTTCATTTTTGGATTTTTTTTAAAAAAAATTGTCAACAGTATCTTTGTAAATCTAGCTATTCAAAATAGAGTATCTTTTCCTATAGCAAGCATTTCGAAAAGCCTAAACTTTCCTATCCATCTTCTTCTTTAGGTTGGGTTTGTCATGTATCAGGCAATTCTGCAAAGTAGCATTTTGTGCCAAATGTGCCAGACCCAGTGCTTCCTAGCTCCATTAGTTTGGGTCATCCACTTTGCTTATAAAGTCTGGCCCCTTAGCTAAAATGGATAGGAAGCATGGAGGTAGTAAGAAGGAGAATCCCTAACCGGTTTACCCCATACACTCACTGCTTTGAAGCACTGGCGATCCCTTTGTGGTGACCAAAACATTGAGTGATTTACCATTAAGATCATTGAGTTTTGAGACGATCGGATACGTCGTAATTATACATATAAATTTATATATTTTCTTTTTCTACACTATTTGAGAGTCCTAAGTATGTGGAAAGAATACATTTTTAAATGTTAAGAGGTTATCACATGTAGACGGGATATCCTGCTAGGCAGAACTTTTCTAAGAAACGAGATTCTGGTAGCATTGGTTTAAACGGGAGGATTCCAAGAAGAAAAAGCTCCGCTGGAAGTGAAGTCCCGCCTTTATCTACGGAAACCATACGCAGGATACTTTTAAGCTTCGCCAAAATTGTATCGTCTGCACCTCTGTCCCGCATAGAGATCAACCAATCAGGGGAAAGTTCTGCTTCTGAAGGAACACGTGATCCTAATCTGAGCGATAATCGATTACTGTTTTGCGTTCAAGTCTTTATAGTAAGTAAAAATGGTAACCTGACTACGTAGATTTCGTGGAAATGTTTGCGGGTTAGAAGTGTCCCTTTCGACGTCCACTCCCGCATAGCGGAAACATATGTGCTAGGGACTTAATACTTTTCATAGAACAGTTTGCTCAGAACGGTTTAATTTGAATGAAATAGTTTCACAATGTTTCGGTAATTACATTAGAAATTTTTTCTAAAGTAATTCGATTTTATTCGGTTAAAAATTAAGATAAAAGTTTATTGTATTATTAATATGAAAATTATGCATGATTTCTTTTCAATTTATACATCTTCTTCCTAAAATTCTTTCTCAAATATGACATGATTTTTTAGCTTCTGGGGCATATTTTAAATCGAAAAATCTAATTAAATTTATAATTAATGCTCTATTCCGTCCATTTCAAATTAGAGCACCTTTTATTTTAATAGCTAAATACGTTAAATATTGGTGCTCATTTCCATTAACTTTCTCTGAATATTTCTGAAAGGGAACAAGAAAAGGGTTTTTCATATATTTATTTTAAATATTATTTTAAACTTGTAACTGCATTATAAAAATGTGAGGGAAAAATTCTATTAATTATACTTATCAGATTTTATTTATCCTTAATTTTAACAATACATATTCTAAAACTTCTTTATTATTTCCTTAAGCACGCATCTCATAGAATTTGCTTCAGAGTACCTTTTAACTGATTGCATTCCAGTACAAACAATTCTTGCTTAAATAGTTTTATAAGCATA